>NC_046262.2:23921235-25399985 GCF_009819885.2 Catharus ustulatus
TTGGCATTAATTCCTTTTTCTTTTTTTTCAATTTTGATCTTACAGTTAAAAGTTAAAGTTGCTAAATCTTGTATTTGTTACAACACCATAAAATGTCTGCTGAAGTTTTTCATCTCTGAATGACATGTGTCCTTGAAATGTAGACAAATGCAGCATATTATGATCTGGTACCTACTGAGCAATCCTTAACTCTCTTCACTGTGTATGGTCACACCACATATATAAAGATTGTGGTATGTATCCATTTTGATCTTTTTGGGAAATAAAGCAAACCTAACAACCAGGCAAAAATTCCTGCCACAAAAAAAAAAAAAACCCACAAACAAAAAACCGCAAACAAAAACCCCAACCAACCCAGAATCTATTTTCGAGATAGAAAAGGATTAAAGGAAGAAGAAAGTATCATGCAGGTATTTTTGTGTAGATGTCTGCTGAAATTTTAAAGAAGTGATTGTTAGTGTTTCTCCATTATGAAATTTCACTTTATTTTTAAAATCAAGTTGTCGACTTAATTAGCATCTCCCCAAGCTACAAATGCTATAGAAATGGCTTCATAACATCTAGAGAAAGGACCTAGTACAGGAAATGTCTTCAAATCAGAACTTCTTTAAGTTACTATCAGAAAACATTCTCATATTTCAGAGTAGTTGTGTGTCTTTTTTAAAAGCAGAATATTTCAAGTTCTTCTTCTGACATTTACAGCTACTACAGAAGTAGGTCAACAAATGGTGCAATTCTTAAATATCCAGATGTGAGAAAGGTAGGCAAAAGTTCAAGTTAGTTCTAAACTAGGTGAGAACATGCAGTCTTTCCCTGTTTGATGAAAGTATGCAAACTTGCAGGAACAGTCAGTTTGAAAACTTAGTGTGCATAAGATATGTGAATGTGAAAATAGAAATAATGACCATTGAACCCTTTGTTTTGGCTAAAATTTAAAATAATGTAAAATGTTTCATTTAGCAATATAAGTTGCCTTTACTTCCAATGAGGTACATATTTCAGTAACTGAATCACATAAAAACTGTTCAGTCATACCTCTCCCTTTTCTTCTCAAGGGAATTTGCTGTTCTCATTCAAAAAATGTCATCTGTCTCACAGGTTGATTAAAATGAACTTTTTTGGAACCTAAAAGTAGCAAAGCAACTAATACTATCTGGAATTAAATCAAGTAACCTTGATCAAACAATTAACTCATTCTCTGTTTAAATTAATATTTACTGATGCTAATACTGGAACTAGTTCCAGTAGTTGGAATTACAGCCACTCATTTAGTGTCTTTATTATTAGTACAGTAATTTCACGAATACAAGCCGCAGCAATTTGACAAAAATTTTGGTGGAAACCCAGAAGTGCGGCTAATAGTTGGGGGCAGCTAATATGTGAATAATTTTCTGACATTTACAACCCCAGACGTGCCAGCCAGGGCGCCGAGCCAAGCACCTGCCAGTAAAAGCCAGCATTCCGCAATTGTTACAGTGTTACTGTGTTGCCCTGGCTCCCTACAGGCAGCACGGGGGGCGGGGAGAGAGGCGGGAGAGCTCTCTTTCCTCCTCTGCCGCAGCCCAGGGGAGGACGGGTGGAGGGGCACGCCGTCATTGCCGTGGCCCGGGGAGGATGGGGGTGGGGCGCGCCGCCATTGCCGCGGCTTGGGGAGCCGACGGGAGCCCCGCGCAACCATTGCCGCGGCCCAGGGAGGCGGGTGGAAGCGCGCGCCGCCATTGCCACGTCTCAGGGAGCCGACGGGAGCCCCGCGCAGCCATTGCCGCGGCTCGGGGAGGAGGCGGGGTGCTTTGTCTGCGCCCGCCGCAGGTGCCACGGGTGCGGGAATGCTCCGTCCCCGCCCGCCGCCACTGCCGTAGGAGCGGGGGAAGCTCCGTCCCTGCCTGCCACCGCGGGGCAGCGCCGACCCGGGGTGACCGAGCCCAGTGGCAGCGGCGGCCGGCCCCGAGCGGCAGCACCGGGCTGGGCCACCTGGCCCTGTCAGCAGCCCCTAGCGGGCCGAGCCTGCACAGCCTTAGCTCAGCCAGTAAACCCCGCCCTCCCGCGGTTCTGTTATTAATTGCACGCGGGTCCTCGCTGCGAACGACAGAGCGGCTTATATTCGGGTGCGGCTTATTTATGGACAAAAACCGAAATATTTGCCAACACCCAGAGATGCGGCTTATACTCAGTGCGGCTTGTATTCGTGAATTTACTGTAATTAGGCTTCTGTCTTTCTCCAGTTCTACTTCTCAAAAAGCTAGTACTTGGCTTACAATAATTTCACGACTCTAAGGCGCACCCTTTTGATTAAAATTTTCACCCGAATCCGGAAGTGTGCGTCATAGTCCAGTGCGCCTTATATATGGGCAAAAGTTCGGAAATTTGCCAACCCGGAAGTGTGAGCCGCGAGCCGCGGGTGGAGCTGGCAGGGCCATGGCTGCCAGGTGGAGGTGGGGCCGTGGGGCCACGGCTGCTGCGTGCAGGGGGGCCCGGGGCCCCGTGGCTGCCAGGTACAGGCAGGTGGGCCCAGGGGCCCACGGCGCCCTGGCAGACATGCCCCGGCCCCATGGAGGCGGCACAGAGCAGCGGCAGGCGTAGTCCAGCCCTGCCGGGTGGAGGCGGGCCTGGGGGCCCATGGCTGCCAGGTGGAGGCAGGGCCTCGGCCAGCAACCGCGCGGGGGAGCTGGGGGCGGATCCTCGCTGCAAAAAATAAAGTGCGCCTTATAGTCCAGTGTACCTTATATAACGTACAAAACTGGGAAATTTGCCAGCTCCCGGAGGTGCGCTTTATAGTCCGGTGCGCCTTATGGTCATGAAATTCCTGTACTTGTAGAAATTGGCCCAGTCAGTACCCAGAGTGTGTGCTCTGCACGCAGCTGAAGATTCTTTGTAAAGGCTGATGGCTCTTTCTGGTTGTGTGACGAGTTCAGGTGTATTGCTACAGCCCAGCTTAGAGTGACTGCTGTGGAGCCATGGGTTAGGGCTATTTTAGCAAATGAACTTGTGAAAAACAGGGAGACTTCCAGCTGTTGCATTATCAGTGTATTTATTTTAAAAATTGATTTTTTTTTTTTTTGCCATACAGCTGCAGTGGTGCTTTTGTAGCAGCTTCATTTCACAGAGGTTCTTGACATGCCAGTAACATTCTGTCCATCCTCAGCACTCCTAGTGCACTTAACTGACAAATTATGAATTAATTTGCATTGATGCACTAATGTGGTCATGAAGTTCTCTACTAGAGCTTTATTTATTCTCTTTTAATTGTATAATATGTTCTTTGCCTCTCAGATCTGATTATGTTCTTTTGGATGTTAAATTCTCTTCAATCAGTCTTCTATAGGTTGATCTTACTCTTGTTTGGGGAAGAATTTTCTTCAGCATGATATCAGGTCTGCAGTAGTACCTCAGTGCTCCTGAAGTAGCTGAAGAGAAATCGTTCCTATATTTTTCAGATCCTGAAAGATGTTTTGGTTCATATCTAGTATTGCATAATCTAACATACACTTAAATGAATACATGTAATAAAGTGGGAGATGCAAGAGCAAAATTGCAGTAACAGCTAATACTGAAGTTTGATAATGAGATTGCAACGTACTGTAGGACATCATATAGACTAGATTAACATTTCTCTGACTTTGTATTACTCCAGAATCTATGCTTGTTAGCAAAAAGCATCCTGCTCCCAAGTATGGTTCCATTTTTAGGATTAAAATATGGATTCCTTTTCCTTTGAAAGATGGGAAATAAAGAAAATTGTTGTAATATATGTAACGGAACTGTTACTTTTGTCTGTGACCCCCAAATCAGCATCAAGATAAGTGGGGAAAATTCTCTTTATGTATTATAGCTAAACTCATCATTTGCTAGATACAATTCTTTTCACAGTGGTTAAAAGCCTTTTTTTATCTTCTGGGCCTTTTGAGTGGGGGGCTATTATCACTGATGTAACAAGATTAACACAATCATCACTTGGTTGTCCATTGCAGGCTGGCAAAAGAAAAAATTATGTATGAAAAAGAAGCAAAACAGCAAGAAGAAAAGATTGAGAAAATGAAGGCTGAAGCATGTGATGATTATGGAATTAAGAAGCAGGTAAACTATCCTAGAACTTGTTTTATAAAATCCTTATTTGTTTTCATTTAATCATAGTAGTCTTTAGATAAAGGAATCTCCTGTACTTTTTTTCTAGACTCATGTTATATAAATATTAGACTAAAATCTGTCATAAAAAGCAGCCATAGAAATGTTTTTAAGGTGTTAACTTACAAGGATTATACAGTAATTTCACGAATACAAGCCGCAGCAATTTGATAAAAATTTTGGTGGAAACCCGGAAGTGCGGCTAATATTCGGGGGCTAATATATGAACAATATTCTAAAAGCTGCCAACACGGAAGTGAGAGCCCGCGGCAGCCCCAAGCCAAGCTGGCGCCCGGCTGGCCCCGGCAGAGGTGGGAAAGCCTGGCAGAGGCAGGGCCAGCAGTGCGGGGGGCGGGCGGCAGAGCCTGAGCCAGCAGGGCGGGGCAGGGGGGGCGGCAGAGCCCGGGCCAGCAGGGTGGGGGAGCCCGGCAGAAGCGGGGCTGGCAGCGCACGGGAGCCCGACTGCACAGGGGAGGATAGCAGAAGCAGGAAGCCCGGCGGCACGGGGCTGCCCGGCGGCGGGGAGAAGCCCGGTAGAAGCAGGGCTGGCAGTGCACGGGAGCCAAACTGCATAGAGGAGGATAGCAGAAACAGGAAACCCGGCGGGCAGGGCTGCCCGGCAGCAGGGAGAAGCCCGGCAGAAGCGGGGCTAGCAGTCCACTGGAGCCCAGGAGAACCGGGGCCAGCAGCATGGGGAGCCCGGCGGTGCGGGGGCCAGCAGTGCTGGCCAGGGCGAGCAAACGCAGCAGCGGCGGTGCAGACGGGAGCAGGGAGCCAAGGAGCCTGGCGGCGGCGGCAGCAGCACCGCCTGCAGGGCGAGCAAACGCGGCAGCGGCGGTGCAGACGGGAGCGGGGAGCCAGGGAGCCCGGCGGCGGCGGCAGCACCGCCCGGCCAGCCCCACCGAGCCATAGCGCCGAGCTGGGCCATCCGCCCCTGTCGGCAACCATGAGCGGGCCGAGCCTGCCTGGCCCCGCCCCGAGCCAGCAAACCCTGCTATGCCGCGATCCTGTTACTAATCGGCAAATTTTGAAAGCTGCGCACGGATTCTCGCTACAGATGAAAGTGCGGCTAATATTCGGGGTGCGGCTTATTTATTGACAAAGACATCAACATTGTCGAGGCACCGGAAGTGCGGCTTATAATCCGTGCGGCTTGTATTCGTGAAACTACTGTAGTTTATATATGCGTATATTAATTACTTAGCACTTTTTGTCAGCATGGCTGTTACTAACTGTATGAGAGCACCACAAACTCTTTCTCAGAAATACAAAGAACCTACAGTAAATACACGTCTGGATGGATGTAGGTAAACAAAGTGCCTGCTGCTAACTACAAATGTCACAGCAAAGTGAGAATGCCTGATACTTGATATGGGGAAACATTTCAACTCTTAAGTACACTGGTATCCTTGCAGTAAAATCACAAAGCTCAGAGAAAGAGAACAGTGGGTTTGCAGCTGCAGAGCTTCTGGATTTTGTAGTGAGGTCTTACATTAGGAGGGGGCATGCTGTACTTCCGTCTCCTCAAGAGTATGGTTTAGTATCACCATTACAGTACAATTACATTTTTTCTTGGAAGGTTTCCCACAAGGATGGTGGTTGCAGACAGTTGGTGCATATCCTTTTGGGAGGAAAAAGTGTCACATTTCCTGCTCACAAGGAGGCTTGTGTTGGGGAAACTGGTATTTATTTTCTACAGAAGTCTGAGATACCTGTTTAACTGGGGTCTTCATATTCTTTCAACTATGTTACATTTTGATTGTTTTTTCACCAAGTATTTCCCAGATATTTTCTCTCAAATCTTAACAGAAATCAAAACTGTAAACTAAAATTATTTTCACTTAATAGTCATAAACATAACCTTCTGGCATCCTGTCATCTTTATTTTTAAACAATGGAGGAATAGATTAAATAAAATTCAAATACAAAATTAACAAAAGATAGGAGAAAGCCATTTTAGAAGAAGCTAAACCGTTTTTAGTAAATTCATAGTTCAGTTCATATTTCTATGTCCTGCCGTGCTTTCATTGTGCCATGGGGATGAAATACAAATAAAGAATCTGTATACAAATAAAGATTTGTATTTACAGAGCAGAGCTGTCTTCTGACTCACCAGACTGAGACTTGATGATCTACAAAACAGTAGCCTTTCTGAAGATCTGGTGCTAACAAGAACTAATGAATTCCTATTTTTAGTGTTGCCCATTCATCATATTATTTGTTTGCATCATGGTTTCCACAGTGACCTGCAAGATATCATAAAAGTAAAAAACAGTGATGGCTGTGAGCTTCTGCTGAAATTGTTACGTACTACCTGAAGTATTTTCAGAGACCAATAACAAAAGCCTTCTCAGAAAATAGTCTTGATTCATTAAGAAATTGCCTGATCCACTTCAAAAGCAATCAGTTCCTCCAATGACATCTTCACTTCTTATTTGCTTAGTGCACTTTGCATTCTGGAAGTTCATATTTTAGATATTTAAAATTTAGAGACTTCTAAGAAAGTTATATAGAACCAGGAGAGTTTGCTCAGAACAGTATTTTGGATACGGAAGACTTTGAGATGTTTTTCAGAAAAAAAAATCTGTAGTTACACATTTTAAGAATTGCTTGAAATTAATAATCTCTAATTTGTATTCTAGGGTGCATAACTCTTAAAATACAGTTGCAGTCTTTATTTTGGTAATTAAAAGTAACATCTGGGGATTAGGAACAAATTCAGTCACTTGAGACTTAGGAGAATAGTTCTATTAGTTTAGCTGAGGTATTGGCTAAATCATATATATGTGTGTGTGTGTATATATGTATATATATATATGCACAAACCCATCTAGAGTTCAGGGAAAGATTCTTAAAAAGTTAAAAGCAATACTTTCTCTTGATGTAGTATGCTTTCATTTAGCTTTCTATTTACAACTCAGAACATACAGTTCCACATACTAAAGGGAATATGGAAAATTTCACATCAAAGTGAACAATACTGTTCCTACGGCATATGTAGTCTTCAGAGTATGTCTGGTCTGTAATGAGAGATCAGTCCCTTTGTAGAACAATAGGTCTTGACTCGGTATTTTTCTCCTAACTCCTTATGGATTGGAGCAACTCATGGTTCCAGTGGACTCAAGTGTTCTCTAGCTGAGGCAGTGACCATCTGAAGTGGTCAGCAGTTGTTACATGCTAGCCCTCACCTGAACTGTCCAGAAAGACTTGCTTAATGAGGAGCAGATTCAGTTCCAGAAAAACAAAAAGGACAGTTTTCTTACAATGCTTGTAGATGCTGACCAAAATTATAATTTGAAGATTGCATGGTAGCGCACAAGAAGACTTTGTTATGGCAATAAATATTAAAATGCTTCTTATTTATCCCACCAGGTGCAAATTCTGCTTATAGTTACTCTGAGTAGCAAGAAGTAGTGTAGTTCTACCTCTCCGTAGATTTTGTCTTAATGAAGTCTTGGTTTCTACGCAATTCTCAATATATGAAGACTTTCCACAGAACTTCATACTACTACTTAAATAGAGAATTTTCACACAGTGTCATTTGAGTGCTGACTAGTGATAGGAACCTGTAGCTTTCTGTATTTCTGTGGTTAGTGGTTGTTCATATATAAATAAACATCCTTTCATAGCTCATGCTTTTATCTTGAGACTTTTGAGCAGGGGAAAAACAAGGTATCTACTCCATGTTTTCTCTCTCTGGGATTGTAGATATACTCTGGTGGTTTTGCTAGCTGGCAACATTTTTACTGGTAAGTGGTAAATTTTCAGGTTTTTTTAATGTAATTCTACAGTTTGAAGTTAACTTCTTGAGTAATGTCATTTCTAGAATTTAAAATCCAGTGGATTTAACATTGAATTTAATCTCTGTGTGTCAAAAAGTACATAAGAGTATGTAAAGTACATATTGCTAATACATAGATTTTTTTCAAGTATTTGTGAAAACTGCAATATTTCTCTTGCTTTGTTGAGTGAAAGAGTGCCTTCTGAAACAGCTAAAAAAGCATGCATTTGGAAACTATTTACTATTTTGGAAAATAATGTGAAAGATGGTAATTTGCTGCTGATCTTAATTCTGGAGGAATTCTTGCTGAAAGTTGTAATGTTCTAGAACTTTTTAAATGTCTGTTTAGCCTCAAAGAAATTGGTTTAGTTGGCTTTTTACATTCTTAGCTCTTTCCAATCCCCCACCTGATTGGTTCAAAGCTTCATTCTTCTCACAGATTGACTAAGATTAGGTTAAATGTACAGTTTCACATCAGTCTCATTATTTGCTTAATTAGTTTTTCTGCCCCTAAGAATAAATGATCTTTGTTTAATAATATGAATTCTAGCTCTAGATGCTTGTTAAAGAGGTAGTGGAAATGTGAGTGAAGACCTAATGCTTCTCCTTACATATTTTGACAGTATCATTAACAAGCACAGTTTGTTTACTGAAAAGCCAGCAACTTGGAATTTTCTGGACCAAGTATAAGATAGTATTCCTAACACAGACCTTGTATTAAAGATGCATTCAAACTTTATGCAAGAAACCAAATTATAAAACAGCATTACTGTCATCCTGCTTTCCCCCTTCTGTTTCCCAGGCTGTTTTCCTTCTTACTTAAGCAGATATAAGTACCTTTTAGGTTCCAGATTTTATGTCTTCAATGTCCTAAAGTGATCTGTTTTAGAAGAAGTGGAATTAGATCTTAGCTCAAGAGGAGCTGCAAAGAAAACTCATTTGAAATAACAAGGTATTATATCTAGAGGATTTTCTCCTCTTTCATCCGTTTTCATGGTAGAAGTGCTAGGTGGTTTGTTGTTGACACTTGACCATTTCTTGAAGCACTCAGGCAGTGAAGAAACAAAACTGTTCTCTGTTTTTTTGTGGTTTTTTTGTCTTAAACTTTCCTTCAGGGTCCTTCAGGAGTCTTGATCAATGTATTTGACAACTTGCCTACAGCAAGCTGTTGTATCCTGTATTTGTGGAGAGTTCAAGCTTCTTTTGGACATGAAATGAAGTAGAACTCATAAAACTGTGTTTCCTACAATTCTTGTGTGCATTTGTGGGTTTTCTTCTGTCCAAATTCACCTTAATGCTTTATCTTCTTTGAGTTCTTTCCTTCCATATGCTCAGCTTCTTCCTACATTGTCTGTGCTGTACTCCCTATATCCGTACACCATAATCCTGGCTGAGCACATTGGTATTACCAAGGCCCAGTGCTTTGATACTATTCCTGTTTACTGCTGAGATGAGGAATACTGCAATGGTGTGGATTTAAGTTACAAATATGGATTAGCCAACCAGTAGCCTTAGCATGATTATTTATTGTGCGCTACTAATCTTACTTAGTGGGATCACTAAATTTTGGAACCTTTATGATACTTAGAGATTAATTTTCTGTTTTAGGTCCCTGTCCTTCCTCCAGATATGGCTGTAATTAGTCAATGGATTCCAAGTGTTACACAGACTTTTTGAGGAAAAGTAGTTCAAGCCAGTACCATTTGTTTTAGTAAACAATTATCTGCATGTCTTTTCCTTACCTCTGCCATCTCTGAGCAGATCCATACTGTTAGGATTATGTGTGCAACAAAAAATGGGCAACTGGTTGTGTCACAGTATTTAAAAGCTAGACTATATGATTCATTTTTGTGTATATAATTGGTATATATGTGACTCATTTACATTTGTCATGGTTTTTAGCCCACATCCTCTGTTCAGAACAGCACTGTTGTCACATGAAACAATACTGCCATTATACCCTGTAACCCAGTAGTATATCAGTGTATCCTTCCAAGAGCAAGAAGAGTCCTATGGAGTTTGTTTAGGGTTTTTGGGAGGATTTTTTTTTCCGGCTGCTTTCAAATCATTTGTGGATTGCATATCTCTAAATCTCTTGGTTAGATGTATGTCAGTTGGGAAGAAACCCCACATCAACATACTCTGCTTCTGTTTTTTTGAAGTTGATAAAAACTGTTCTCTCTCACTCCCTCATCATTATTACTCCATGTTTTAAAGTTACTACATTGTTCTTGTCTCAACCCACAAGATTTACTTTTTCTTCCTGTTATCTTCTCCCCACTAGGCTGGGGGCAAGTGAGCTGCTGCCTGGTACTTAGTTGCTGGCTGGGGTTAAACAATGGTCCTTAGCTGGAGCTGGAATTCCTCTGGTCTGGTTAGTGGAATTTGAGTAGCTGCAGTGCATGTCACAGGGATGGAAATGGCTGTGGTGCCTGGCATTAGAGTTGGAGAGGTTATCATACTTGTCACCCTTACAGTTCTGTCTGAAAGTTGGGCAGAACTTTGATAGAATTTGGAGAACAAAAACTTCTAAAAATCCAGTCATAAAGCTTATGTAATTATTTTAACTTTTGACTTCACTATGTATATTTGTAAAAGTAAATCGTCTTATGTGGGATTGTCAGCATTACTTGAAAAACAGCAGTTTATGCAGAAGTTAAATCATAATGGTTCCACAAAATTCCTGTTCTGATCTCCAGCTGTTTGCACCTACTGAATATAGTTCTAGGATTTATCTGATTTTTATTCATTATTGCACCACTGGCATATGTAAATAAAACTTAGGTAACCCTTTGGAAATCAGTCAAATGTTGTTTTGAATAGAATGATTTGGGTAGATTTGTTCATTTCTTAGAGCAGGCAAGACTACAGCTTATACATTCTAGAGTTATGTGGGGCCTTTCCAGGTCACTTATTGAGTGGCACTTAGCAAATAAGTTACTAATTTTGTATTATCTGCTGGCTTTACAACCCACAAATATTTAGTATCTGTGTGGCGCAAAGAAGTAATTATTGGAAAGTCTCACTCCTGTAGGTATTGTACTACATAAAGCAAAAGGCATCATCTCAAACACTTTATGGCACACTTCATTCTATGGATGTTACATTGTTAGTCAAAGGGTAAAATTAGAAACTAAAGTTTTTTCTTTCAAAACCAAATGGACTAAGTGACACTTAAACACTTCGTGATAATATCTTGTTACATAAAGCCTTTCTGAAGATATAAACACATTCTTAGCTTCAGCTTAACATCCCTTTTACAATGATCTTTTGGTACAGCAGCATTAATACTAGTAGGACAGTACAAAATAAGAATGACAGAAAGAAAAAAGCATTTAAAGGGAAGGCTTTCTGTTGCAGGTTATCCTGAACAGAAGTGTTTGATATCTAAATATCTTAAAGACTTTAATTTCTAAATAGATTTAATATTACTGAACAATTCTGCACATCTTTTCTTCTTAGTGTTTGGTGTTCAGATCCAGAAATACTCCATGAAATAAATGTTCCCTTTCTTAAAACTGATGTTGTTTTCTTTAGGAGGCGGCAGGATTTTCAGATTCAGTGGGGTGCCAGTTTAGTAATTTTGTTCAAAGTGCATGGTGAGAATAATCTTTCCCCTAAAATGAAGCACAAGGATATGTAATAACTTTTTATGCATGATAAGCATCAAAAATATGAGCCTGCTGGTCTTTGCTTTTCATTTTTCTTTACCTTTGTCTTTCAGTCAGAGCCTCCTGCAGTCTGCACACAATGTGATCAATAACTCAATAACTTTTTTCATGCAGTAATTATCTCTATGGGGTATGATCTGAACATTCTTTTTCTTTATTACCCAAAAGATGCAGGAGATATTTATATAACCAGCTGATCCCCTTTTGGATGAAGCTGCTTCATGACAGCAGGAGAAAGTTTGTTTTAAATAGACTTTTTAACAAATGAAACCTGAAAATGTTACTAAGCGGTATACTTTTTGCCTAAGGGGGAAAGATCATTCTAAATACTGTCTTGCACTCAATACTTGATATTCAGTTAAGCACATAGTAAATGGAAATGTCCTATAAATTAACAGAGTTTTAAGCAATTATGCTGAGTGTCTTTTAAGAAGAGAAGCCTATTCAGAAAATTGGTGCAACTGTTCTGAAGTTCCTAGATAATTACTAGATTGCTGATTTTTCGGAGTAAAAACTTACCCTAAAAGATAATGTTTCTATCTGAAATATATTCTAATCTCATTGGCTTCTGATTTTCACAGATCGAGATTTTACAAGAATCACGAATGATGATTCCGGACTGCCAGCGCAGACTAGAAGTTGCACATGCAGAGCTTACTCAAATGCTAGTGAGTATTGCATCACATCCCAACTGATCAAGAAGTGCTGCAGTTCCTAGGTGCACTTGGATAAACAACTGCAACAAGTAAAAACTGGATTAAAGAATTAGTTTCCATAGGTCCCAAGACCAGCATCTTATAAGACATCAGTATTTTGCTTTTGCAGGCTTGGCCTTCAGTCTGTGGAGACTGTGCGTGTCAGAAGCTGTCTTTAAGGGCATGCACACTGAACATAGATTTATCCCAGCCTGTGAAAATGGACTCAGAACTGTGCTAGTTCATCAGAAAAATCAGTTCACCTACTTTAGGTTTTATAGATACTATAAATGTATACAATATGCTTGTAGGGAACTGAAGTTGTCAAAATACTTTGGTTACTACTCTTATTATGCTATAGACAAGTCGGAGGAGTCCTTGCTGAGTATTGCTCAATGTTTCATTAGTGAAGTGAGCAGTAATGCCCTGTTTTTTAAGATACAGATACATTCAGGAATGAAGAGTATGTTGTACAATTAGATTCCCTGAACCTATACTACGTTTGGAGATGATAATGCTTATTGTGCTTTTTCATCAAGAATTCAGCTACACATGTTGGTGCACAATAAATGGTATTGTGAGGTTAAAAATATACACCCTAAATTATGTCACAGATACAGTGATGTCTAAAATGCATACACTTTTTTAATAGGAAATTTAAGGTGTCTGATCTCAGTAGTCTGCCTCTGCTGTTTGCCAAAATAAATGCTCAGTACATGGCAGGATTTAGGGTCTTTTTGTCATTCAGCTAGTTACTGAAAACAGTTAGTCAGTCTAAATATCAGTGGCATGCAGAAATGATGCTATTGATTCATAGTATGCAAACTTAAAACAAGGAATGGGGGCAGTTACTATTGTTAAGAATTTGGGAGTCTTCATGCGTTGCTTTCTGTACTTCTCTCACCTTCAATGTGTTTATTGAAAATTTACTGTATCCCAATATGTTTTTCAATTGTCAGTCTGTTTAAGCATTTTTCTAAGAGTACTCTTGGTCAACAGTTTGTTCTTTCTGGTCCCTTGGTTTTAAATATTTAACACCATCAAATAAAGGTATGCATAGGTCAAATCCACTTGCACATGACAGCCATTTTCTGTGACCTTAAGCTGGACAAAACAATTTTCCTGTCCTTTGAGTAACATAGAATGTGTGTTTTCAAAAATTATATATTCCTCATATCAAAGAATTATTTCAAAGATCATCTGTTCCAAATCCCTTGCAATGACCAGGAACATTTTCTGACAATATTAGGTTGCTTAGAGCCCCATCCAACCTGACATTGAGTATTTACATGGATGTGGCACCTACCGCCCCTCTTGTCAACCTGTCCCAGTTCTTCGCCACCCTTACTGTAAAAAACTTCTTTATATCTAGTCTGAATCTATTCTCCTTTAGTTTTAAACCATCACCACTTATCCTGTCACAACAGGCCCTACTAACATGTCTGTCCCCATCTTTCTTGTAGGTCCCCATTAAGTATTGAAAGGCTACTACAAGGGCTGCCCAGAGCCTTCTCTTCCCCAGGCTGAACAAACCCAGCTCTCAGCCTGTCCAAAAAGAGAGGTCCTCTATCCCTCTGATCATCTTAGTGGCCTCCTCTGGACTCCCTCCACCAGGTCCATGTCCTCCCTGTGCTGGGACCCCAGAGCTGGTGCAGCACTGCAGGTGGGGTCTCAGCAGAGCAGAGCAGAGGGGCAGAATCCCCTCCCTGCCCTGCTGCCCACACTGCTCTGGGTGCAGCCCAGCACACGTTTGGCTCTCTGGGCTGGGAGTGCCATGGCTGGGTCATGTCCAGCCTCTCACCCACAGCACCCCCAAGTCCTTCTGGGCAGGGCTGCTCTGATCTGTCCATCCCCAGCCTGTGTTGGTACCCAGATACAGCACCTTGCATATGACCTTGTTAAAACACGCAAGTTTTCCATGGGCCCACTTCTCAAGCTTGTCCAGGTCCCATCTCTCAGGTGCACCAGCTGAGCTACTCAGCTTGGTGTTATCTGCAAGTTTATGGATCTTACTTTCTATGTCATTAATGAAGATATTAAATAACAATGGTCACTGTACAGACCCCCAGAGGACACAACTGGTCACTGATCTTCATCCAAACATTGAGTCATTGACAAGTTCTCTGACTGTGACCATCCAGCCAATTCCTTGTCTAGTGAAGAGTTCACCCATCAAATCCACATCTCTCCAATTTAGAGAGAAGGATGTTGTGGGGAACCATATAGTCCACAATGGCAATTCTCTTCTTGCAGTCTTTAAGGACTTCACCTGACTGCCATGACTTTTCAAATGTCATAGAGAAAAGCATGGCAACTGCATCAGTCAATTCCCTCAGGACTCTGGGAAGTATCTTGTCAGATGCCACAGACTTTGGGTACATTCAGGTTCCTCAGGTTGTCATGAAACTGATCTTTACTTACAGTGAGAGGGACTTAGTCTTCCAGCCCGTATTTTGTGGTCCATCCACTTGAGAGGTGTAGGAAGAAGCTGCCAGTAAGACAAAAACATCGTTGAGTACCTCAGCCTTCCCCTTATTTGTTACCAGATTTTTTACCCTCTTAAATTTAATCCCACACAGTTACTTTCAAAGTACTCAAAAATGTTGTTTTTGATTACAGGAAAATGAAAAAGAATTGGAAGAAGCTGAAGAGTATAAAGAAGCACGTTCCATACTGGAGTCAGTGAAGCTGGAAGCCTAGCTATTTTCCAGTTCTCTCTTTATATGCATTAGCACGGGGTCCATTCCACAGTTTCATTTGACTATGGCTCTACTACTATTGTTGACTTGCTAAAGTTCCCTTTATGCAAACTGAGCTTTCTCTAACTGCAAGGTGCATCAAATAAAGAACATTCTGAAACCTTTGTGTATTCCATATTCAGGCAAAAAATAGATATATTTCCAGTTCACCTCAATTTTAAAAAAAGAAAAATAAATTTAAGTAAGTGTAATAGTTAATACAGAGAACTTAAATCTGAACAGTTCAGAGTAAGAAATAAAATCTGGCTATGTGAGGGACCAGTAAATAATTTAGAATGAGATAGCATTATAGAATCATTTGGGTTGGAAAGGTTCCTTCTAGTTCTGACCCCCTGACATGGGCTTTAGAAGCACCTTATATTTGAAATTATTTCAAGCCATTACCATATAAAAATCTGTACTGAAAGAGAGGGTAGAAAAATAACCCTTTCCAGTATTTTTTTTTCTATGGTGCAATTTTTCTGTAGTTTTATCAAGTATGTACTCTTCCTTGTTTATCTTTGAGTCCAAGACAAAAGCTGACTCTAGATCTTGTCAGTGTGCATGACACTGAGTTGTAGAGCCCAATTCATACAACTTCCATGGATCAAAATTCTTCTACTATTCAGCAAACAGAATTTAGCAGGTGACTAGTACATTGTGAGTTGCATCTGCTGCTAAGAGTTCTGGACTGAATGCTTTTCTTGAAAGCACCTTGGCCTAAGTGATATTTTTTTTGAACAAAGTTCAAACCCCAGGACATGAAAGAGAGCTAATGGAAGCTAATGGACAAGGGAACAACACTTAGTCTGCGAGGAAGACCATTAAAACATTATGTACAAAAGCTGTGTTTTTTTCAGAGTAGCTTCTCTAAAGCAAGTAGTAAGTTCTGTGGATAAACAAGAAAGCTTTTTACATTAGTTTTTTCTAGTTTGAAAGTGTTCTGGCATGTTTCTTAAAGGCAACACAAAGCACAGTGTACCTTTTGTGTGGTGCTAAATTGAATACTCAATAAAATTCTTTGTTAATTTGCCTGAGTTTGAGTAAACTGCTCTTTCAGTACTTATGTACCTTAAGCACATTTAGAGTAATGTCTGCTTCTCCATCACACTTAAGCACTGCTCTTACAGATGAACGCCAAAAGGTTGCTGATTGAATCAGTCAGAATTATCTACTTTTGAAGTGACCCCAGACCAGTACCATAGAGGATGAGAGGTGAAACCCAATTTGACAGTACAATTCTGTAAGAGATCATGTGTATCTTAGCAGCACTGGGTTCTAGACTGCCAAGCAGACACTGCCTGGGTCACAGCACCTGTGAACTGCTGTTGAGGAAAACATCTGTCTTTGGATACTCATTTCACCCAGTTTCTTCTGTGGACCCTCACTGGGAAAGGTGGCTGGAGTGCACAAAGCAGATTGTGTGTCTCAGCTGACAGATTGCAGCATGAGTCTGCGTGCAGCCATGGAGTGCAGTGTGGTGAATAAAGGCTGAGCTGAAAAGGAAGTGTAGGAGATACCAAGTCTGCTGGGTAAAAAGCAGGGTTTAAAATAAAAACTGCTCTTCTTCAGAAGAAAGAATACACACTTGTAGAAAACAAGTCCATTGAAAAATGATGTACTGTTGCTGAGTACCACAAATGCATGTGAAAGCTAAACAGGTACGACCTATAGTAACTGAAGGCAAGTAGGATTGTCATGTGGCTTAAGATGGCATTTAGAATGAAAGTCACATGGCTTTTAACTACCACATAAACTCCAGGAAAAGTTGGTGCAGTAGTTCATAGGGTGAGTTGTTTCTCAAGTTTGCCTAAAACATCTCTGTCCAAGCCCTTTCCTAGCTTCCTACTACTACGTCATGAACCAAGATGATACTCTGCCCTACCACTAAGTTCTCTAAAAATGAGTATGTTCCATAGTACAGGAAGTAGCCAGCCTCCCTGATGAAATTCAAGGTATGTTCACACCTGAAAATACTTTGTCTCCAAATGCCTCTGGAACTGTCACCTTCTGAAGGGACAGCAGCATGTTTTCAGACTGCCGGGATCCTTTAGGAGAAGGAAAGAGATAACTGTACACAAGTGTTTTGGGTTAAATCCACAAAAAGCCTAAACCACACAGAGCTGTTCTGTTTCCCCATAACAACCTCCTGTTTTGGCAACCCACCTAACAGATCTCTGGTGAAACCTTTCAATGGAGCTGCCCTTAATCTGCCTTATAACACATAGGGTGTGGGGGATGGGAGAAGGACTTCAAGTCCTTGCTCTAACTCAAGAGGTTCAAATCAAGGAAGATGCTCAATAACTGAGTCATACTTCTACTAGACTGAGGTCCTCAGAATTGCCACATTAGTAAGGTGGGTGGTTGCACAACTTCTTAAGACAGCAATCACCAAGAACGTACTACTAAGATTGGATGGTCTGATCACCCTAAAAGTTACAGTTCTCTTCAACAGACCTGTATGACAAATGAAGTAGAATAGGAAGTGTGTGCGTTTATTATGTGGGTGATAAAACGTTCATTATCTTCAAGGATCAATATCAGAAATGAAAAGGTTTCTGACAAACTGGAGAAAATGTAAAATAGTTCTTTTAATAAGGACATATTTAAATAAGAAAGCAGACTTATACATGGCAGCAGCAATTTTCTACTATACCAACAGGAAAAATAAACACAAGACACCATTTCTAAGAGATATGGAAGAATTTTAGTGAATTAAATGCAAGACATTAGCTTAGCTCATAAGACATGAGCAACAACCCTTACACTGCCCTTCTTAGTAGAAAGGCTTTATGTAGAAGCATTACTGCAGCTAGAGCTGCAACTAAAAGAGATGAAGGATTGTAACAAATAAGGATTCAGAGAAAAACGGTAAAAACTACTAAAAAGACTGAAAAATGATCTGTGCAAAAGAAGGAACAAATCCAGACATTTTAGCCTGGAAAATAGCAACGAGGGTAGCAACAACAATAGTCTTCAATCATATACAGAATTGCAGAAGATAATACCATTTTCTTGGCAGACAGAATAAGATGCAATGAGCTTGAGTTACAATGAGGGGAAAAAAATACTGGACAGGTTTCTTCCTCAGAAAACAACTACGATAAATGAAGCTCTGGAACAGACTGCCCACGGAGGTTGTTGGAGCTGCCTTCCTAGAGGTCTTCTCTTGACCAGGCAGCTCAGTCACTTAAGACACAGGGACCGCTGATCCTGCCTTTTATTCACACTTTAGGGAAAGCATCAAAGGGGGAGGAGCATTCATCCTTTCTCAACAGCACTTATCCCCTCACTCAAAAATACAAGAAATCTGTGACACAGCTGAAATTAACATATTTGAATACAGCACAGAGGAGATGCCCAGAGTCCCTTCAAAGGAGACAATTCAGTGATACCTACCTGACTTTTCAGATGTTGCACTGCCGATTACAACACAGGGGACTAAAAGAAGGTGAAAATTGTCTTCTTTAATGAAAGGACCAGATTAACTAATTTTTTCTGACTTTTCACTTCTTATTCACATTTCTGAACACTCAAGCATACACCATGTCAAAAATAATTTAAGTTCTCACATTTTATTTTATGTGTTAATTTGTGCACAAACAAGCTGATTCAGGGCAAAGATAGGAAGTCAAAAGCGTAGCTGAAATCAGAAGGATGGAACTTACAAGTCAAGAAGTGAGCTGTGGGGCCTGCTGGAAAAAACTGCAAGGGAAGTAGCAAATTTCATTCAAAGGCTCACTGTTCATACAGATTCAGAGGATGACTACAAGCTAAGGGAAGGGAGAAGAAAATGTGTTGTCTATGGCCTAACCATTTTACCAATCCTTCTCCCATCTGACCTCTCAGGGAACCTACTTCTGAGGACACTGAACAGAAAATACAAAGAAGAACCACTTCTGGGTTCTCTTCCATGTGCAATCTTGGCTGTGCTCTGTCACCACATGTAACAGAGGGCTCATGATAAATCCAAATTAAGGCTTAGGACTTCAAAAGTGATGGCAAATGGGATGTGTAATTGCCACCTTCCCCAGTTTTCTGAATACAAATTTAACCACTGTGAAAAAAACAGCTCTTGAACTGTGCAGACTGCTTGCTAGCACATCTCAGTAGCCAGCATTTCAGGGCAAACATCACTCTAGAACCACTCAACATTAACATTACCTTTAGAAGAAAGAAGAAAAACTTCTACAACAGTTTTGTTTTCTTACTGCTTTAAAGTTACTGTAGATGTTATATTAGATGGAAGGAAACTCAGTAACCCACAGAAAGAGCCTCAATTAATAAGGTTAACAGAGGCTGGATAGGTTGAAATTGGAAAAATAAGCACATTATTTATGTATCAATTACTACTTGCTCTCCATTTCAACAAAAGGAAATAAAATTTTCTCATCTTTCCTAACAATCCAGAGGCCTCCTTCTGCCCCTGCATAATTAGCAGTAAATTCTACCACAGCTCTCCATAAGCAATCAAAAAGGCTACCTAATTAAAAAAGTAATTAGTTTACACAGATAGATATGAGTGGGTAGATCAGTTGATGAAAATAAAATGAAATTCCTCTGGATGCTTTTAGTGACTCAGCTTTCTGCTCTTTTACAGCTTCTACACATTTCTAAAGGAGCAGGTTAAAAAGGAGTAAAAAAATACTTCATTTGTAAATAGAGTAACTTTCAAAACCAATCAATCAGATTTGGCTTGTCTTCTGTTTTCAACACAGAAGATAAACTTCATATTTTATGAAGTATAAAAATCAGTGCCTCCATAAAAGAACTAATGAGTTATGTTTTATTTTCTCAGGTCACTTACACAATTTCTAGGCACCAAACTGAACCAATGCTGAACCTGTAAAATGAAGTTTTAAGCACTAACAGGCAGAACACTACAGGATTTATAAGAAGCCAGAACAGCTCCTGATACCAGACCTGACCAAGGGGTCTTTTCCCCAGTCATCCTGCCATCAGCAGAAGCAGAGAAAACATGTTGAGCAGGACTGCAGTTTTCCTGAGGGTAAAATACACCCTTCACACTCCCACCATTTTCCCAAATGAAGGAAACTCCATTGCATTTTGCGGTGGCAGCAGGGAGCTGTATTCTCATACTTGAACTGGGTGACATGTGGTGAACAGAAAACCAGTGCCAAAACTCAAGGGAAGACAAGTATAAGTAAAACAGTAATCCTTGATGAGAACTAGGAAGCTTTGTCAGAGAAACCAGTGAGTTAAGAAGCTTCCTTCCTCAAACACTTCATCACAGCCAGTGCCTCCTGATGGACATCACCTCCATGAATGCATCAAATACCATTTGTCACATTTAAACAAAATTGCCATAAGAACTCTAAGCAGCACAAGGGAGGAAACTGCCTTTTTAACATGTTGTGTGGGGAAAAATGCAATTAACTAAACATTCTTTGTTAAGAAAATTAAACAGCAATAAACTTAGGGTTTATACTTTTTTAATTAAGAAGGTTATAACTGAAACTAAAGTTTTAAACAGTGATATAAAAAATATACAAACTACTGTATAGTGAACTTTTAAAATAATTTGTTTTTTAATGTGCCAGTAATAAACTCTCATTTTGTTTACCTTTTCTGTTTTTGGAGCGCTACAAACCAATTCAAGGGATATTGAATTGACAGCTGGTGACTTCTGGCTACTATGGACTCATGAGAATCCACTCAGAAGACATCTGAAATTCCACATATATCATCAGACACAGTAGATAGAACCAGTGGGGAGGAAAGAAAGGCTTTTGGAGTGATGAAAACAAAGAAATTTTCACACCAAAGCTAACAAACCTCAGATTACTTGGTCAAACCAGTTTTAAATTGGTAATTATCAACATTGCCTATACACTGTTCGCCAGCCTACACAAAGTGAGCTGGTAAATCTTGTCCATTTCTGAATATTATTGAGCTTTTAGAAAGATGGACCTAAAAAGCCATCACATTAGGTCTTCACTGTGCCAGGGCAAGAGGGCAGAACCCATGTCCTCAATACTAGCCCCTTCAAAGGGGCCTAGATCTGAGCTGACATGGAAACTACTTTCCTTTCATTAAACTTACCACTAAAAGGAGAGCTGCCAGAGCAACATCACAACACATCACAGAAATGAGTAATCAGTGATGAAATTTTTTCAAGACTGAACATTCTGTAGACAAACAGAAGATTCCAGTCCCTTCTGCACCAAACACAGCATCCTCCAGAGAGGCTCCAATTAACTTTCAATAAAAAGCTCAATTGGAACTAGACTAATTCTCCATTTAGACATCCTAATACCAAAATTTATTCAAAAATTACAACATCATGGCTATGATTAAAAGCACTTCATAGCTGGCTTAATGTCAAAGAGATATACTAGTCTTCACATAGAGTTCCTTTAGAAATAGACAACTCACTTCCCAGTTTACATCTCCTTCATGAAGATCAAACAGGAAAACGTAGAGAATGCTCTGCAGGTCTTGGGCAAAAGGAAAACCTACACTGTCCAGATGCTTGACTAGCCAGACAGACAAACTGTACCTTGTCTTAAATGACTCAGCAGAGCAGTAGACCACTACTACCAGGACAGATTACCAATAGCACTGCAGTTTCATTTTATTGTTATTCAGAAAATAAATTAGTCTCTCCAACCCTTACTTCACTAGTCTGCACAAAAAAATCCTCCAAAACACCCCCACAAAAAAGTGTTTCAAGTTTGTTCTCCCAGTGGTGATGTCATGTTTATTTCCTTTTAGTACTTCTGTCCTCTGGTATAAGTGAACAAGCTACACTGAACTGAAGAAGTAAAAAGTACTTTAAGTTTACACACAAGCTTCAGAACTTTTTGACAGTTTTAAGCACAGAAGTTAATCATCTCAGGGTGATGCAATATAATACAGGTAGTTAATACTGCTAACAAAGCAGAAGCAATTATTCCCTTACAAGAGAAAAATCATACACATTGCAAGATGAACACATGAAAAGTACTTGAAATCTCCAGCTGTTGTTCTTTTTAAAGTCTTCTGCACTAGAACCAGGGCTGTCAATGGGGCAAATCTGATTAAGTGCCCAGGTGGAGAGAAGAGGGCAGGATGAGGAGGAATGAGCTTAAGTGTCTATTGCCTGGTAGCTAGGCTAACTCTAGATGCACAAGACTCGGACTACAGACTGAAGATTAATCCAAAATGCATACCTCAAGCCAAAGAGAGAATCACCCTGCCTTCTGAAACAAAAAACTGCTCAAAACCATATACACTGTGCTAAAAATAGAACCAGGGCAAAATGTTCACAAAGGATAACATGCTTTGTAATCCAGGATAAAAACCTTATAAAGATGTGACAAGACAAAACATTCAACCTTTCAGCTTCCTTTTGAGCTACAACTAGGTAAGAGAATTTAACCAATGCTTACATGGAAACCAGCTTCCCTTGAGCACTTATTTCCACTAGGAATCTCAATAAGCAATCCAAGGAGCCCACTAGTGTTTTCAAACATTGAATTCAAAGAGGAACACACTCATTCTGACTGTATAAGGCTATTTTAACTCTGCCTCTCTAATTTTCTCCCTGCAGAGCAAAAACCAGGCACACTCTGAGGACAGCACAGGAGAGAAGAGCAGTGACAGCTGGGAGCCATCTAAAGGAAGGAAGGCCATTTGCAAGGAGGTTTCCTCCCCCAGCATGTCACCATCCCTTACAATAGACTCTCTCCTGCACCCCCTCACTGCTTCACTAGCTGAAAATGATGCGGCTTAAGAAGGAAACAGAACAACCAAGCCCCACACGGGGTTTTGGTCTCTTCGCAGTTTGGACATCCCAACACACGACTCTCTCTCTAGTTCCTCAACCTCAGAGTGGAAATTACTAATACCACCCTTGCCTCCAATGCTAAAAAAGAAAACCCAACACTTCCACTTGAAAACCACTCTCACACTGCCCATCTGAGCATGAAAAGAGCAGTAATTATGATGGAGTTCCTGGATTCACTAAAAAGGGTCACTTTCAGCCTAGTCTTACAATATGGTACTACTGCCATCATGTTCTGCATTTTCATGCCATGACTCTCAGGTGCACATTCATAGAGGTTTACCCATCCAAGTAATAACTATTATTCTAGGCTGAAAGTAATTCACCTAGAGCAGACTTCATTAATGCCAGGTGAGGATAAACCCAGTCAGACACTTATGCTTGTGTCATGTTATTGCTCCACTGTGTTGACTGGAAGCCTCTATTATTTAAGAACCTCGCTAATTAGTCATGAATGAGGCACCTGCACTCAGGCCAGCTGCAATCACAAGACCATGAGCAGGAGAGCCTTCTCTCTAGGCAGGGTCAGGCAAAGGAGGTTTAAGGCTCTAATAGTTTCATGTCTGGTTACTATTCTACAGATAAATAAAATACTTGTTCTGTACGATGCTGCAGTTCCCCAAACACACTCTTTCTCTCAACACACAAAGTACCTTCTGCCCATTACAAAATTTACTACCTTATTCTCAACTGGAGCATAAAGAAAAATTGTTTTTCCATCCTGTAGCTTCCCCAGCAACAGAAGATACAAAATTCTGAATGCTGGCCCACAGCTTACCTTGTGGCATTCTACGTAAACACCCACTGTAGATAGCCTTTGTTTTTGACTGGAAAGGGGCAGCTAACTTTAAATGTGAGGAAACCACAAGACTTAGGTTGAAGTTTGTACAAATCCTTGCTACAGCTGAAGCATTAGAAAACTGTACCACATTCATGACAGCTTTAGAAGACAGAGATGCTTCTTTGTGCAGAATGTAATTTCAAAAACTGTAAGTCATGACTGAGCTGTCAACCACTGTCCAGGTGAGAGACCTGCAGGCAAGAGAGTTTGTGTCACTGCAGAAAAGAGAACACAGACTAAACAAACGATGTAGAAAATGGTAGAAGTGTTCTGAAAGTGAAACACAAAACTTCAAGAAGAGTGATTGTCGAGAAAACACTTTTTCCAACCAGTAAGAGTCTCCTGATAATCCTGATTTTTTTTCCTAAACATTATCTGCAATTTCTCCCAACAGAACCAAACATTCAAAACTGAAAAATGTTTTCTTCTAGAAGAAAAAACCAAAACAAATGACAATCTAAAGAAAGGGCTGTCCTGTAGAAGTAACATAGTCATGGTCATAAACGTAAGTACTGCAAACAGCATATCCTGTACTAGAGCCTGGCTGCTGCTGGCACAACTCTATTGCCGTATAAACTACCAAAATGAGAGACAAATGTCACTGTGTGTATATACACCTACCTACCTATTGTAAACATCTTAAAACTACAAATACTGCTACAGTGAAAACACAGACGTAGCCAGTAAAACAAACTCAACAAGAAAAAAAAAAAAATTTAAAATTGCCTCTCCACGATAGGAGAGCAGGACAAGTCTTGGACCCAGGGGCCATCAGTGCTCCTGCAGCTCTCCTCTCCCCTGCTGCCAAGCACAGCCTTCCCACATTTTCTGCTAATGTCACACAGACTTTGTTCCTCATCAAGAAACTTGACCTTTTTATCTATTGCACACATCAGGCTGAAGAGTGAAATGTTTTCAGTGATAATGAGAACAAAATGTAGATTCCATCTCTTAAGTTACTGAGCGCATAAGAAGAAAATGACAGATACCCTGGCCTTTATTTTAGTATTTCATATGCAAGCTGTTTTTCTTGATTAGACGACAAAACACCACGACGTGCCCCATTTTACACTATTAAAACCGAACACAAAGCTGAGGGGGGCGGGGGGCGCGGGGAAGTAGACAAAACAACACGTTTCCGTCTGCCACACCGCAGAGCCACCACGAAACACCGGCTCCCGGCTATGCCCGGGGAGGCGGCGCTGCGCGGCCTAGCCCCTCGCGGCGCTCCGCGGCCTGCCCCCGCCTGCCCGGGCCGCGCATGCGCGGCAGGCGGCCGCCGGCGCCACCATCTTGGCGGCTTCGCGCCTGCGGCGCCCCTGCCCTGTGTGGTGGGCGAGCCAGGATTCATTTCCCTAATTCGCCGTATTGGGGAAAATTCACGTTCTCCCACTCCGCCGTTGGGGCCTGCGCTGCCGCTCGGAGCGCGGGCTGGTCAGTCGGTTTAGGGCCTCGCCGTTTCCGCGCTGTGCTCCCCGCCTGCCGCCGGGCGCAGCTCTCCCGGGCGCGCTCCGCGAAGGAGCGGCGGTGGTGGGGACTGGCGGCCGCCGGGCGCACCGGCCGGGCCCGCGGCGGGTGGCAGCCGCCGGCGTTGCTGCTCCTCTCGTTAAAATGGCGGCGCTGTCGGCTCTTTAAATTGGCCGTACCTAAAGCGCGCATCTCCAGGCGCTGCGAGCGGGAGGGCAGAGCGCGGTGGCCGCGAATGCCCATCCTCCGGCCCGGAGTCCAGGGCCGGGCTGGGGGTGGCTGAGACGCGCGGGCAGGGCGGGGGACAGCGGCCGGGAGTCTCTGGGCCCGGCCGGGAGCGGGAACCCCAGTCCAAGCCCGACGCTGGGTGTTCTCAGCAGTTTAGATATTTTGTGTAACTCCCAATATTCACCCAAGCCTCATTACCACCTCCTAATGAGACCCCTTTACTCCGTGACGTGCAACCGCTCCATCTCATTAAGGAAATCGCTCTTCAATGCTGATTATTTTATTTGCAGCCATAATTATATTTCTTTCGGCTAAATCACGGTTTAATCGAGCCCACATGGAGGGCAGCAGCACTAATTACAGCGGGAGATGCGGTGGCGGCGGCGGCTCGCCCGCCCGGCCGGCGGAGGAGGCGCGGGCGCGGCGCTCCCCTGGCGCGGCCCGGCCGGGGGCAGGGCGGAGGGCCGGGGGCGAGGAGGTGGTCTCAAACACAACAACTTATTACTTCTAATTCCCCGACTGTCACCAAATCACCTGCACGAAACAAGAATCTAATTTGTTAAGCTGGCATTTCTGCAGATGGAAGATCGATTTTCTCTTTAGATTTCTCTAATTGAGTGAATATAGACGCCCCGAATTAGCCGCGCTCGGGCAAGAGGGGAAAGGAAAGGGAGAGGGAGGGAAAGAAAAAAAGTCAACAAAAATCATCCTTGTAAAATAAGCCATATTACCTCTAGGATTGCCCCCCAAATAATAAGGGAAGGTGGATCGAAAGGTCCCAGATTGAGTGACAGTCATATTTCTGGAACTAACTGGTTTTTAAAAGAAAAGGTTAGGACGGCTGGAGAATGCTAAGTAACGGCACGGGAGAGAGATGGCTGAGCTCTGAAATTGCTTACAGAATTACATTTGTTTTTCTTGTGATTTTATTAAAAGTCACTCCTCATCTCCAGAATGCGTGAAAATATCTACTTTCCACTCAGATACACCGCATTAACTTGTTGGAGGCGAATTTGTTTGTTTGTCTATTTTATTTATTTGCCAGATAAGATTGATGCAGTCTTATTAGCGCTATATCTAGTTAGAGGAAGAGATAAGGATGAGATGTTTTCTTTTTATTCCAATTACTAGACTTGTCACCTAACTGAATAACTGATATATGATTATTTATCTTGAGTAAATAGAAATCAGAAAAGCAGCCAACTTAACACATACAAACAAAATATGTATGTTCCTTATTACTATATACCACCTATGCAATTGAAGGGATTAAAACAGTGGCCTTAAAAGGGGGGAAGTTAAATCATCCACGTTAGCCTCTGGTGTATATTTTGTCGTTGCTACACCTCGGGATGGCGATTTTAAAAATACAGGTGTTAAATAAATTCTTCAAGTGTGGTGTTTGCGTAAACAGAGATGTATCTGAAAAAATTATTTTTACCAGCGTTCCCTTCGCCTTTTGGGGCAGCCCAAATACTTCCTATCCGACTGCAAAAGCTACAGCCCAGTGTGTTACGCTTGGGCTCCGCATTTTTAAGTTTATGAACTTAATGCCATGTCAAAAGCCTATACATACATAATACATGCATGTGTACGAAGCTGCATGGAGAGGGGGAGGTGACTTTTGTGTGTAAAGAGTTTGTATCTGGTCGGGTAAGAGCGGGCAGGGGTGTCAGACATTCCTTTATATTAAAATAGCTTTTTCCCCATAAAAGACTGGTTGTCATCGCTCTGATTAAAATTAATTGATAGAAAGCCATCCTTTCAATCTAAAGTAACCGCTTCACTGTCGAGAGATTGCCCGCAGCCTACCCGCAAGGAGACAGCTGCAGGCGCTGCTTTTGGCTCCGCCGTAGCCGGATGCAGATATTTGCATGAATAAGAAAATGGGAAAATGCTGTTCTTAACAGTGTTTGAGGAGAGGTATCAGGTGGCCCGGGTTCTCCCCGCCGACCACAGGGAGGATGTTTTCGGGACACCTGACGGCTTCGTTACTGATCAGCTGAGAGCGTTCTTGCCTCGGATGCCTTTAAACTTCATGAAGTTGCTTCCAAAGAAGTATATTTATAGCGGCGACAAAATGCTACATGCAGCCTAATGTCGTAAAGCGGCGATGATCGTCACGTTTGGCTCTGACTAGAATGTATAAATTGGGATCTGTAGCTGCTGGCAGCCTTGTCCTTCGTTTCCAAAGAAGTCATATTTTCGAGAGGGTTGATTGAAATGAAAACACGTGTTTATGCTTTTCCATTTCTTAACTCCAAATTACCCCTAACGAAAGGATATAGTTTGATTTGTCATTCGTGTTTAGGGTATGTCGATGTAGAAAAGTAAGCAAATAACACTCAAAAGCATAGCTGTAATTTACAATGAATTAAAATTGATTCTTTTCATCAGGCAAGAAAATAGCGAAATGTGAGGTCGTTAATTATTGAGGGAGGCGCTTCTCATTAAAGCGAACAATGTTACAATGCAGCACTGAACAGCGGGAATGTGAATAATAATATCCGATATTTCAGCACTACTATCTGGAAATTAAAAGAAAAAAAAAAAAAAAAAGGCCGCATGAACAAGCCAGCAACCAAAAGTTGCATTTGGTATACGCTGTGAGCATTGCTATGTGTAAAAACCAATTACGGTGCTCTGCATACTGCAGCCGCCTTAACTGGATGGATGCTCAAGAAATACATAAATAAAATATCAAATTACAAATCTTATCAGCCATTTATGCCAACCCACCCTGCTGACTTTAGCAGTTTAACCTTATTTTACTGTGTTTCTCGCTCCAAATATAATTATTCTGATAAAAGAAGGTTCTGTTTCTAAATCAGAGCAGAATTGGTTAAATACACTTGTTTATATTACAGCCTCATTCAATCAGGGCTTGAGTTTAGAGGGGAGGAGAGAGGGGAAGCTCTGGGGGTTGCAAAGTTCTCTACCCTTTCTTACCGGGGTCACAGCGCTGGAGAATTAGGGTTATATTACTCCCAAACGCGGGACGCCCCGCTGCCGCGGCCCTCGCTCGGGCGGATCGGCTGGCGTGGGCGGGGGGGCGGTTCAGGGGAGGGCAGAGACGGCCCCGGCCGGGACCCCGGGATCGGGCCCGCCGGGCGCCGCCGGGCAGGGCAGGGAAAGGAAGGGATAGAATGGAATGGAAAAGGAAAGAAAGGCAAACGAAGGTGCGGGGGGAGATGGTCTCCCAGTGCCTGGCCTCTTGGCAGGCGCTTCTGTACAAAATTCAATCTCTATTTTTTATGAGAAATAAACTGTCTAAATAAATTTTATTAGGGGCAACCAATATATTTTCTGGTACTGCCCTTTGTTCCAGTTCTACGTGTGTGTAACAATCTAAAACCTATTTATTGAGGAAAAATCACTGGATCCGTCATAGAAAATCCTTTTACTTTGCTCTGAAGTGATTTCTGAAGACACTCGTGTCACTCTGAAGATTTTTGGCCATTGTGCTAAAGCCTTTCCTTGTTAGGAACTTCAGTTCCTATGATCATGTGGGGAATACCGTAAATTGTAACAGGGAATGGAGTTGACTGGCAGTTTTCTGGCTACACTGGGAAAATGGAAAGATGACGGGGAATAAAACCCTTGTAAATACATCTCCGACTCTGCCCAGGTGAATTCGGGCACTTTACAAAACAGGAGTGCGCGAAAACGGAATGTGATTAGGGTATTTTACATGTGCCCCATTGTCATTTTCTTTCTGACACGCGTGTCAGCCCAGTCCGCTCTTCCCTCTCCCGCAGACTTCCTTCTCTGATTTCCCCCCTTCCCTTAAGACGATTGCGTTCCGAAGTCTTGGAAGAAATGATTTAGTTTGTTTATACTGCTATAAAAATCAAGAGCAATAGAAAAGTCATAAAATGAAGCGCGCTATCAATCACACCGCAACATTGTTATTCAGCAGTTACTAACAGAGATTGATAATCCTTTGATTTCATCCCATTGTTATTACTCTGATGTGTCTGCACATTAACTATTACACATTTATTTATCGACCTGAAACATACAACAACACGGAATAGATGCACACGCACGCCTTGCCATCCTGCCCACGGCGCGCTCGGCAGAAGCCGACTGCAGGCACCTCGGGCGCCCGCATTCATGTGCCGATACATACAGCTAAAACTGAACCCCAGATGCCCCGGCCAGCGCCTGACCGCTCGCCTCACCCCGGGCCGGGCAGGGCCAGGCTTCTGCGGCCGCGAAAGGCTGCACGCCGCCGGCCCGTCTCCCCAGCGACTCCGCCGGCTCCGCTCCCCGGGTCCCGGCAGCGGGCCGGGGGGCTCCTCCCAGCAATTTTCATCGCCGGCTCTTCCCCTCCTGCCCTACAGCTGCACGCAAATAATAATTTTCAAAGGAAAAAAGCGCAGCAAATGTGCTATCTCCGCAGTAACCCATCCAGCCGGGGGAAAAAAAAATAGATCCCGAAACTCCCACCCCACCTTCATCTCCTTTCTTTCTCTCTCTGTCTCCGGCTAAATTGTGGCCCGGCTGTGGGTCTCTGTCCCTGCTCTGAGCGGCCGTTCCCGAGCACCCAGGTTCTTCGCAACAGCCCGAGGTCTCGCAAGCTGAATTGAATCAATGTAGCCTGAGCTGGGAGGAGGGAAAAAAAAAAAGGCAGCAAAACTGCCCTAGAGATCGGTCGGCCGATTCCTTTGTCTCCTTCAGTCTCTGCCGAAACCCCTGCACATCTGAGCTGCAAACAAAACCACTCTTGCATCTGTTCGCATGCAGTATTTACAATGTTTCGTGTAAGTCAATTGGATGGCGAAAAAAAAAAGCCATTGGCTCCGTATTATTTAACATAGACTTCACTGGGCTCGCTTTTTGGTGGAAGCTTTATTTGCACTAAATGAATAATCTTAATTGCATCACTTTTGAATTAAAAATCAATGTTAATCAAGTTGGAAGTAGTAAATATCAGTTTTCATTGTGCCCGGTTAGAGGGTATTTTTCTTGTTTTGCAAATAAAAATACAAGTCAAATAACTTTAAAAGGGCATTATGTTCTGCTACAAATACAATTGAAACGGATTGTTTAGGAGCGGATCAGAAATGGTACAGAATTTTGCACTTAATTTCCTCAGTTATCATTTACAATAAGAACCTCTTGGCTTGACAGCCAAGTCTAAACAGTAGTAAATTAGTACAAATTTATACTGATTTTACTCTAATAATCGTAATAAAAGCTTATAGATTTGGCACTAATTACATAAATGCCTAATGATCTTGAAAATTACTCTGGTTAGAAATATATTACTAATCTAAACTTTGTTGTTGGCTGGCTTTGAAAAATCAGAACATTAGAAATGGTTCGCTTCACTTCTGCAAAGCACTTAAAATTGTTCAAGTAGTTTAACATATTCAAGAGGAAAATAAAAAGCATTTAGCTTTATTTACTGCTTTAAGTTGAGTTTGTAGGCTAGCCGAACTTGGAAACTTTACCCGAAAAATAGGGCACACGGGCGTTTAAATCCCGGGCAGGGAGGCAGAGCTCCCCGGGCGCCCGGGACGCGTGGTGCTGGGCTCCCTTGCCCCTCGTTGCGCTCTGCCTCGGTACCGAGAGGGGCCCGGCAGGGGTGGCGGGCAGGCAGCCCCGGCCAGGCCGGGCGAGCCTGTGCAGCACGGCTGCGGGAACTCGGGCAAATTTCTTTTCCTCGACGCCCAGCAGCCGTCGGGGCTCGTGTGAGTGAGAGCCCGGCTGCGTTTCCCTTGCCGCTCCCGCTCCCGGTTCCCCGGGGCCGCCGGCCAGCGGGGCCAGCGCTGCCCGACCCCGTGCTGCCCGTCTTCCCCGCTCGCAGCCCTCGACGGGCTCTGGGCTTGGGAGACCGTCGGGAGACTGATCGGGTCGGGTGAGAGGGTGCGCTCCGAGGAGGTACTAAAAACAATAAAAGCCGATAAATCAGGGGCGACCCGGAGCAGACGAGTGTGGCAGATGTGCATTTGGGAGAGGAGAGGAGGAGAAGGCGGGCGGCCGAGGCGAGGGGAGCAGGGTAAGGGAGCGCGGGCCGGCCGGGCCGGGCGGGCCGGGGCGGCGGGAGGCCGGGGCGGCGGCAGCGGGCGGGCGGCGGGCGGGCGGAGCGGGGCGCTCCGGGCGCTGACATTTGCAGGCTGCCCTCCTGATTGGTCCCCGCGCCGAGCTGCTCACGGGTTCATTGAAGTGTTAAGCACCTCCCCGTCTCTCTAAAGGACATTATAATGCAAGAGACCCCCTTTTTAACCACACACCGAATTTTCTTTCATTTAGACGATCTATATATATATATATCTATATATATATATATATCTCATATCTTATATCTATTTTAAATAACTTAAGGCCGCTAAAATTTGGGGGGGAACAGCCTTCGCCCTGGAGCGGTGCGCGATGCTGTCTCACGCCGACCTCCTGGACGCCCGTCTCGGTGAGTTTCCCCCGGCACCCCCCCGCCCCGCGGCGGCTGCACCGGCGGCGGTGGCGAGCGGGGAGGAAGCCGGGGCAGGAAATTGACAATTTGTTCCTTATTTTACCTTAATGCGTTCTAAATGGGCTAATTCCTTTAAAAGTAATTGTACTGTATTAAAGTTTAATTTGATTTAACATAAAAAAAGAAGAGAGTGAGACCTACAGAGTATGTAGATCTACAGCGAGTTGTGGATCATTTAATTTTTCTCTCCCCATTTTTTATATAGATAGCTACAGATTATTATTATTATTATGATGATGATTATTATTTTAGGACAGATGAGCTCGATGGTGTTTACGGAGTTCTGTGTGGCCTTTTCTTGTTCACCCGTTTGGTTTTCTCTGTCTTTCTTTTCCTTCCAAAAAAAGAAAAAAAAAAGAAAAAAGAAAAAAAAAGAAAAAGGGAGAAATATCTGTATCTATTTATGGTTATTGATGAGTTTATTCAGAGAAGCGGAGGGAGGAGAGGGGAAAGATCGGCCAGACTGACCGAGGTCCCCGCGCATCTGTCGGGGAGCAATGCTCCCGGCAACAGGGCGGTTCGAGCCTCATTTCTTTCTCTCCGTCTCTTTCTCTTACCAGCTCCGCTGGAAAACCCAAGTTGAACCCGTGAAAACTTGCTCTCCTCCTCTCCCCTTCCCTTGGTCTTGGGAGGGGAGGCCGGGCAGGGAACTGGTTATTTCAGCAGAAAGAGGAGCTAGCCGCTTGATGTAAAGTTTTCTGCCCTCTGCCCGGGTCGCGCCGGGCCAGGGTGTCTGCGTGTCGTGAAGCCGAGCAGGGCTGCGGGTCTGGCGGGCGGCCGGCCGGGGGACGGCGGGGCGGAGGCAGTGGCGGTGGCGGTGGTTGGATGTCCTCGCCAGTTCAGTGCGCTGCAGAGGGTCTCTGATGGATCCATGCTCAGCTGCAGCCGAGTGACTGCCGCTCCTTTGCTTCCGCAGGGATGAAAGACGCGGCCGAGCTGCTGGGACACCGGGAGGCGGTGAAGTGTCGGCTGGGCGTAGGGGGCTCGGATCCGGGGGGACACCCGGGAGACATGGCTCCCAACTCGGACACGGTGGAAGGGACCACCCTGCTGCCGGGGGAGGACATCACCACGGTGGGATCCAACCCCAGCTCCCTGGCCGTCAGCGCCAAAGACCCTGACAAGCAGCAAGGCCAGCAGGGCGGCCAGAACTCCAGCCAGGCCGGGCAGCAGCAGGGTCAGCAGAAGCAGAAGCGGCATCGCACTCGCTTCACGCCGGCGCAGCTCAACGAGCTGGAGAGGAGCTTCGCCAAGACTCACTACCCGGACATCTTCATGCGGGAGGAGCTGGCCCTGCGCATCGGTCTCACCGAGTCCCGGGTGCAGGTATGAAAAGCCGCCCCCGCGCAGTGCCTGCTGGCCCTTCCCCGGTCGCACCGACGGAGGCACGGCCGGTCGGCGGCGGGACCAGGCACAACGGGGAGGGAGGGGGGTGGGTGCCCCAAACCTCAGCCCGACGGCGGAGTAAATAACCCACCCCTGAAAGCAACAGTTTGGTCAGAAAGCCTTGAAATCAGATGTGCGTGGCTGCCCTTTCTGCAAAACTGTCACCTTGGGGTGTGCCCTTGTCCTCTATCCTGCCCACCTGCAGCGCGGTGGTCCCGATCGGGGCACGGACTGAGCTTCCCTCAGCTCCACGGCCCGACCCGCGCCTGGAAGGAGTCCAGGAGGGGCAGCCCTAGAAAAATGGTCTCAGTTCTCGCAATAGCCCGGCGCTAAGAGTCGACCCGCACTTCCCGGGAATGACTCCTTTTCCAGCAGAGTCCGGTGGCGACGGCGGGGCCGCTGTCCAGGTAGCCGATGCCAGGGCCTCTGTCCAGGGTGCTGATGATGACTAACCCGCGGGACCGCCGGGAAGGGGCGTCCTCCAGAGCTCACCTCCCTGAGAGCCGAAGTGGGGTGCGAGGGAAGGCATATTGGCTCGTAAAAAGGCACTTCGATAAAAGCCAGATATGTTTGGACTCGGAGTTTCCCCATATTGGTTTTTATAATGCCTGAGGACGGCGGGGGTAGTAACTTCAACATCTAGGGTGCACTTCGTTCTCTGAAATACATACATATATATACGTATGTACATACACATATATATATATGCACACAGGACAGTAGGAAACTATTTAGGCAAATACATGTAAACGAAATTTGGTAAAGGGGGAGAACGTTCAAAGCGCTAGACTGCTCAGACGCAGCTTGTTTGTGTATCAGGTTATTTTCGCGACTTTTCCATTCCGAGGAATGAAAGCCTGCACAATAGAAGCACTTGTGGGATGTGCACCCCGGCTCAGTACAGTGCACCGGGACTGCCGCTGCTGAAGCCCTTCGGCGCAGTCACTGTTCTAAATCCCTCTCGGCAAGCATAGGCTTCTCAGCTAAATAAAGACACGTCAAGAGAAATCCCTAAATGAACGTTTTATGAAGGAAAACAGATTCCGTTCTTGAATGTGACAGAAAAAGCACGTCTGGTTTTAAAAAGTAAAACAATTTGACTCAGCCTACACAGAACTATAATTAGTTTAAATTAAAAAAGAAATTAGATTCACAAATAAAATATAATTGGACAACTGACTCAATGAAAAAAAGAAAACGAGGTCTATTAAACTTTATTGGGTTTCCCAAAGGTTAATGATACCAATTTCAATATTAGGAGTGTGGTAAATGAAGTAAAATATAAAATGGAAATAGTTATTTTCTAACAGCACATCAAAGAAATTCGTAGGAAGAAAGACAAAGTGTTTTAATGGCCTTGGCATAATCTTAAACCAATGCTAATAGCTCGAGACTGCTGATAAAAACAGTTTAATAGAGTGTCAATTTAAATTTTTTTTACAATAATGTTCTGTAATTTAAAAAGTAATCAGATCAACATAACCTTCTTAATTAACACTTCAAAATGATTAACATTATGTAATCTAATGCAAAAAAATATTTAATATATTTACTTCACAATCCGTTGTATCACTGGTCCTTGATCAAATTTAAATTAAATAATAATTAGTTTATGTTCTTATACGAGTACTTTACAGTTTTCTTTATAGTTAACAGATAGCTTACACACTCCTTTCAGTACATGGGCTCCACACTGATTAAGGAATGCTCCAAACGCTTAATTTATAGCGGCTGTATATGTTTTTAAGGGTTTTAGATGCTAGGATAAATCACCACTTTCCTCATTTTAGATCTGTATTTAATGTATATGATACATTTAAATAATTATTAAACTGGCTGATGCTTAAACGGGAGTCCAATTCCACATCTGATATTGCTCTGCTTTTCAAGCTGCTGTAATAAAACCATTCTTTTTATAGCATGCCATTATTAGAAACCAATTTCAGAATTATTTATAACCTGGAATGGCTTATTAAGCAGCAATGCGAGAATCATGCAAATTACGCGATCAAATGCAATATAATAAGCATAATCATTAGTCTCTAGCACGGATTAATTAACTTTCAATATTTTATTTACATAAAAACTAAATCAGTGAAATAACTTCTGCACAGTCAGGCTTGCCTTCCAATATTTTATGTGAACAAAAATAATGTGCTGTAATTCCATTGACCGTGTCCCCCACAATGGTCCCGTCACCTGCCACATCTTAATAGGGGACAAGCTGAGAGTATTTTCTAGTTTTCTAATGGAATGAGAAATTGCATTTTCTTCCTCTCCCAGCACTATTAAAGTGTAATGAATTCGGCCCAGAGTTCACGGCTGGCTGATCGAAATGAACCTGAGATCTGAGCTTTAATACAGCTCTCCAGATTTCCTACCAAATCTTCACATTAATCATCCGCTGGATTCCAATGAGATCTTCATAAAGCTTCGGCTTCTTAAAAAAAAAAAAAAAAAAAAAAAAAAAAGGAAAGAAAAAATGTATTAAAAAAGAAAATTTTAAAAAAGAGTATAAAACCAAAAGTGATATTGTCTCCCTTTCTATCGCTTTCACTCTCTCTCCCTCGTTTATAGCTGGGGAATTAAATGGGCTATATATTTTAAAATACATTTACAGTATGTCTATATTACTGTAACAGCAGATATCATCAAGGTAGGTTTTTAGATTCCAACCTCCATTAGATTCTAACTGTTGTATTAATAATTTTCAGGGGCTAGTTGCAGTTTAAAAGGAGTCCAAAGTTGCCAAATGCTCATGGTTAATATATTTCTAGAGTTGTCATGTGTGCATTTTCAAAATCTCCCCCAGGTTTTCCTTGCATTTTAATCTGTCATGCACCAGTTTTCAACTGGAAACATTCACATTTTAAAAGCATATGCAGCGTAGCTATGAACTTAGGCGATCAGACCTGATGGAGATTCTTTACAACACCAGCAAACCATGAAACATAAAAAGATTTTGTAGCCGCAATTTGACTATTAACCCTAAAACATAATTGAACGCGATTTTTCGATTATTCATACAATATTTAGCTCCCTCACGGCCGTTCATTCCCGCTAATGGGAATCCGCCTTTCTCAGACCGCCTACGGAGCCTGAGACGGTGGAACCCGGCAGATCGGGGCACTGCGCTCCCCCGGGTTTCAGGTGGACGCGCTTCCTCCCGGCTGTCTCGGTTGCTTTCGGCCATCCCTGCCACCGTGCCACCACAGGCAAACACTCACCTAAACCACTCCAGTTTTATTATTATAGGTTCGATATTGTTGTGTTTTGGGTTTTTTTAAAATCCAAAAGCGGGGGATTTGGTGCGAGGGTTTCCTGGCCGGACCCCGGTGGCTCGGGAAGGGAGCGCGTCCGCGCAAAGGCCAGAGCCGTAGACTGCTCGGGGGCTTTTTTTTGTTCGTTTGTTTGTTTGTTTTTGGGTTTTTTTGATTTTTTTAATCCGTGGGAAGGCCAGGCTCTTTTCCAGGAGTCTGTCGCCCAAGAAGGACAAATCGATCGCTTTCGTTATAAAAAGTTCCAGCCGTTTCGCCAGCCTGTGACGGGGACTCGCGTGGGGCTGCGGGTGCGAAGAGCTCCCGCGGTCGGTGGGGGCGAGGCTGGAGGGGCGGCGGGAGCCGGGGCGGGGGTCCCGCCGGGGGGTGGTGGTGGCTAACGGAGCGTGTCGCTGCCCGCCGCCCGCAGGTCTGGTTCCAGAACCGCCGCGCCAAGTGGAAGAAGCGCAAGAAGACCACGAACGTGTTCCGCGCCCCGGGCACGCTGCTGCCCACGCCGGGGCTGCCGCAGTTCCCGTCGGCCGCCGCCGCCGCCGCCGCCGCCATGGGGGACAGCCTGTGCTCCTTCCACGCCAACGACACGCGCTGGGCCGCCGCCGCCATGCCCGGCGTGTCGCAGCTGCCGCTGCCGCCGGCGCTGGGACGGCAGCAAGCCATGGCGCAGTCGCTGTCCCAGTGCAGCCTGGCGGCCGGCCCGCCGCCCAACTCCATGGGCCTCTCCAACAGCCTGGCGGGCTCCAACGGCGCCGGGCTGCAGTCCCACCTCTACCAGCCCGCCTTCCCCGGCATGGTGCCCGCCTCCCTGCCCGGCCCCAGCAACGTGACGGGCTCGCCCCAGCTCTGCAGCTCCCCGGACAGCAGCGACGTGTGGCGGGGAACCAGCATCGCCTCTCTCCGCCGCAAAGCACTAGAGCACACAGTCTCCATGAGTTTCACCTAATGGCCGGCGCCTCGCCCCGCGCCGCCGCCGCCGCCGCCTCGCCCCGCGCCCCCGCCTCGCCCCGCGCCCCCGCCTTCCCCCACCCGATTTACCAGGGAGTCGACTCAGGATCTGAAATCAGACACCAACAGACTGGTTTGTGGGCCGAGAAACACCCCCGACCCTCCCCAAGCCCCCTCCGCCCCCGCGCACCCCCGCGCCTCGAGGTCCGCCCCGTCCGGCGGCGGGAGGACTCGGGGCTGCCCCGAGCCCGGCTCTGCCTCCCTTCGTCGCCACGACCCGGCTGTCCCGCCGTCTGCCCGTCCGGCTTTAGCTTTGCAAAGAAATGCATTTTTGTTTCCGTTTTCATAATTTTTTATGGTTTAATTAGGAGCGGCGACCTGCCGCCGGCTCCTTCTGCTGCGAGGGCGCCGTCGGGGGGCGGCCGGGCGGGTTCGCGAAAAGGCACGGAGACCCCAGAGAGAATCAAATCCATTTTGATTAAGCATTGACGAGCGACAGCGAATGTGATGGGGTAAAAGAAGGAAAAAAAATTAAAAGCTTCTTTTTGTAAAAAACAAAGGGGATAAAAGGGGGAAGAAAAAAGCGCGCAAGAGCGCTTCCCTTTTTCGGATCTTTGATTTCGTGACAGTTGAGTTGCCGATCCTCCCTACCTTTATTTACGCATTTATTTACGTTCCTGCTGCTATTGTCCCTCCGCAGCGCCGGCGGAGGCGCCGCCGCGCCCCCCGCCCCGCCTGGCCCGGCTCGGCCCGGCCCGGCTCGGCCCCGCGGCCCGCCCGCCTGCATGTGCCGGTCACCCCGCCGCAGGGCAGGGCCGCTGGAGGAATGAACAAACGATGTGAAATAGGATGTTTTGTGTAGATAAAGCATTCTTGTTACATACTGGTCGATTCGTGATATGTTTTAACTTATTGTCTGTGCTTATTTATTGAATTTTGGGTTACTTAATAAATGTTTGAGCTAATATAAAACATATTACTTGACTTTTCCGGACACGTTTATATCAAGTTAATGTGAATGGATAAATAAAATCATTTTCAGTATGTGATATGAAGAATTATAGATTTTGATGTGGCGTGTGAGATATGAGAGGTGTCTTCAACTGCAGGCAAAAAAAAAAAAAAAAAAAAGACAGGACTTCCTTCTGTGGTATTCACTGAGTCCTTTGTCACAAGTTTGGGGATAGTTTGCTTGCTTAACTTTGCATTGATGCCTTTCACTTGTCACAATTTTAATACTTCATGATTAATAAACTTTTGTTAATCTTTCTGTGTGGTTGGCCTTTAAACTGCGAGTAACAAGAAGTTCTGTGGTGAAGCAGGGCAGGGACAAGGGATGAAGGAGCGTGGGTCAGCGGGAGGCTGAGGGAGGCAGGCAGTGGAGGGATGATTCGTTTTTTCGTAATGTGAAATGAGGGCACGGCTGCTGGCAAAGCAAGCTCCACGGAAGAGAGAACTCTTGCTTTACTGCAAACTTTGATATGGTGGGGAAAAGAAATGCGCAGTGTATTGCCAAGCATAACACAGCGAGGTTTGGGCTTCTTTTTTTCTTCTTCCCGCCTCGCCCTTGCCTTTTATGCAATACACTGAGATCTCTTCTCCTTGTACATCAATTACACACCTCTTAATTACACACCTGAGAGTGCCCGGCTCCATAGGCACCCACAGAAGGGTCCTTGCCCGCTCCAAAGTGCATATTACATATGCATATTTAATTTAAAAGAGAAATAAAAGCAGAATAAATTATTGGTGATCCAGACCACAAGTGAGTCCTCTGGGAGTCACCTGAGGAAACAGCCCTACTGCGGGAGTCTGCTCCTTCAGGTACTGAAACAACCCAAAGATGCTCCACCTGAGATAGCCGAGGTTTAGCAAGACAGGTCCCATACCACAATCCATACCACGGTAGCACTTGGGAAAAGAAGCCACCATGCTCTGTCTCTCCTTCCAGCCTTGCCTCTTGTCCCTAGCCCAGACTTGGGCAGAACAGCTGCCCCACTGTGCCCAGGCTTAGCTCTGAGATTGAAGTCTACAATCAGTTTAGTTCGGTCATCAAAGACATGGGCGCACAGGGTGAGCTGCGTATGGAGCAGAGCTGGTTAGGATGCCTCCAGCTTCCCTATCCAACGGGTGACCCTGCATTGGCCAAGGGGAGTAGCAGCCAGCTGGGATGTCCCTTGGTCGTCCCAGCTCCACAGTGCACTCTTCCCCATAGTATGCCCTGCTGGGAGGGCAGAAAGTCTCCACGTACATGCAGAAGAGTGCGAATCTCACTCTACTTCTCCCAAATGTATGGAAGGTTGTTTACAAGCACATAATTTTTACAGCTGCTTTATATTGCTATAAGAAAGACAGCTTTATGATGTAGGAATGTCGTAAAGTGTGGTATGGAAGATCTTAAAAAAATATGTGCTTTTTAATGGTGGAGAAAAATGCTCTCTCTGGCTGGGGGCAGGGGATTGAGACACAACCTGTAAGATTCAACTCTTGACACTGAACATTGGAGCTCTGTGAAAGGGGCCTTACAAAGGTCCTTCAGCTTAATGCTCAGTCCTAAAACATCCATCATTTCCTCCATATTCTAATGCAACTGTAGTCCTGGTTATGAACAAAGCTTTTTGATCCTGCACCACTTTGATACAAATTTGATTTGTTTCCATAGCAATAGATCGTTGTGTTCTGAGTTCGGGAGATTTTTGAAATTATATGTACCCTTAGCACCCGCTGAAGCTTTGCAGCATAAAACATCTAAGCTGATGCTCTTATGTGTTTAACATGGGTGGAAGGATGGAGACCACAGGCTTCACTCACAAGTGCTACATGCTTTGTCTGAATTATTTTACTGTACAATCTCAATCTTGCTGATGTTAAAAGATGAAAATTAAACAGCACAAACCAATTCTATCTAACAACGTGAACAGCTTTGCTTCATTCACGTAAAATGATCAAAATAAATGAGTGAATTCCATATAAATTGAGAGGGAATAGTTATGCTGAATAACAATTAGCCTGTTACTGACTAAGTAGGCAACACTAGGCACCGGGGCTGTTACAAGCTGAGCTTATTTGGTTATGTTAAGGTGCATTTTAGCCTTAAGCTGTTCCATCCAGTGTATAAGTAGACTGAGATTTATGTTCTTAAGTATGAATTCATTTCCATGTCAGCACATATTCATGTAATTCTACTTTCCTCTAAACACAACATCACCCCTAATGTCTAAGGAATATACATAAAGATAATGTCACTGAACCTTTCATTTGCTCTCTTGATGAAATGCTTTGACACTCTCTCTCTCCTCTCCTCCTCTGGTTAAATCCCCATGGAAGGCAGAATCTGCTCTTACCCGCTGCTGGAGATTGCAATCACTGAGCAATTACTAATATGGGAAGAAAGTTTGTGCAAGGCAAGGGATCAGGTGACATTGCAGCATGGATTATATTATTGTACTAGCAGTAATGATCCCTGCTCTTAGAAATGAAAATGTGGTTTAATTTGTGTTGTGGTATTTAAATTTTCATTTTTCAGAATAAAAATCTGTGCACATGAAAATGTATCTTGCAGTAATGGAGGTATGGCAGTTAACCTGTCAGTTGAAAGTATGTAACCTTCCTTTTCTCCTTTTCATGACAAAGGTAATCTCATCTGAGGGCATTTATGTGAAGAAATAACAGCATGGCATGGTGAAACCACTGGCTCATTAATCCTGGCATCTACTTCCTGCAGGGCTTCTTGATTAGTTAGATTCATTCATCAGGTATTTCAGAGTTTCTGATTTCTCACCACTGGCTAGGTTCACTGAGTTCAAGCTAAATTGAGCCAGAAGCAATGTTTATTAGTAATTTTGTAATACAGACTACTCTAATAATTCAGTACAAATATTTCATCTGAAATATATCCATTCACTTTAACACCTAATGCAGTTTGCAGCTGTGTTCAGAGAGAACAGAGAGAATACAGTGATTTGGCACGCATTTTCTAAATTATTAACATGAAAGCTTATAATAAAATCTTCTTAATTTCCAGTGCTGGAAGTAAGATTCCTTTCATTCTAAAGCAAGCTCTGGCAGAAAGATGACCACCTCCTACCTGCTGTAAAGGCTGAGCTCAGGGCAGCTGATCTGGGAAGCATGGCCTTTCAGCATAGAGATGAAAGGGAGAACAAAGGAATTTTACTTTTCCCCTCATTTATCTTATAAACATAGGAAAAATCCAAATGCCACAGAAGGTAATGGGAGAGGAATCCTTGGAAATTAGTGACCTGTAAAGCCACAGATGTGTCTCAACTGTTTGATAGCTGAAATAGTGTTTCTGCTTGGACAGTAAAGACAAAGGAGAAGGATCCTTGTCCTGCAGCCTTTAGAGCCCACACTGACCTGGCAGTGAATTCAGCAGGTGCATGTGTGTACATTTGCAGGGTCGGTGCTCAAAATTGCTCTGCCACTCAGCTTTTTCAGAGTGAAAAACTTTCTTTTTTGTTAAAGAGATAAGAGGACCACACACAAATCACATTCAAGTGTCTGACCACACCTCATGCCACATTAGCTCATCCAGTCATGGAGGAGGTAAGACATGGGGCCTGAGAACCAGTTTGACTTTGTGAATGCATGCAATATGCCCAAAATTTATTGAACAGCTGATCGCCATATCTAAACTCAGAAAAACAGATATGGAATCCACTGGCTCCTTTTAAACATCATGGACCAATCATTACCTATGTGCTGATGGAACTGATGAGGAAACACAGAGGTGGCTGTGGTGGGAAGGGCAGTAGGTATAACAGTTTCAATTTTTCCCCTGATGACAACAAGAACAGCAGGAAGAGTGAAAGGGGATGGTCTTGCCTGGGATGTATGTGGCAGGGGATTCTGCTTGTTTGACCAGCATCCTTGCATTTAAGCTGCTCTTAGGGGACTTTATGAATAGTCATATAAGGTCGTCTGTGAGATTCACTTCTACTCCTCAGAGAAAAAATTGGCAGAAGGATGCCTCCCTTTCCACTCCTCTCAAAGCTGGGGCCCATGCACAGATGAGTCTGTCTTTGTGTCCCACCTGGGATGTTGTACAATGGTATGGGTGGGAGGTCACCTCTCTTATTTGCCAATAAATTGTGTCTGTTTCAGCTTCTCCCATGACTGTCTTTGAGGCTCAAGAGTGCTGCTGCACCTTTATGTTGCATCATTCATCAATGCTAATGCTTAAATATGTTTTTCAGGGCTAGAATTTTGCTTTTAGAGGTGTTGAAATATGCCAGAGGAGAATCCCTCCCCAGGAGCAAGGAATCCGAGGGCATTTGTGCAGAATTTGCGTTTGGAGGTTATGTAACAATTCTGCAGAGATCCTTACCCTCCTTGGAAGGTCGAGAGGGAAAATGCAGAATATGCTTAATACACTGTCTCTGAGGGTGATGTTCTCTCCTGACCCCCATAGACAGTTTGTGCCTTGGAGTATGAAGTTTGATTAGCCTTTTTTCTCAGCACTGGAAGCATCATGGTAGTGATCCAAAAAGTGCTTTGGGAAAAAACAAACTATGGACTTTCTTTCACTGACCTCCTGCTACAGTGAATTTCATAAGCTGACAATGCACCCTGTAAGGACACATTTCTTTTTTACTGGTTTCAATTTATTGCCCTTTAATATAATTTAAGTGGCAGCTATGATTCCCTGTGGTTCCTTTACAAGCTTTTAAGGTTTATTTTTTTTGCTAACTTTTAAAAGAGCGTTTCTGAATGGCTCTGAGCATCCTCTCCTGGTTTTGGTGTCTAATAATTGACAGGGAGCACCAGACCCTGTACCAAGACATAAACATTACTTTATAATGAAATGTCTATGTACTGGAAGGCTGTGACTTTGAGCTTCCTGCCTTGTACCAAAGTCCAGGCAAAACTTGATTTGTCTCTAACACAAAGACTCCCTGTGCCATTGAATCTGAAGGATTTCGTTGTGCCATAATCACAGTCCCTGTAAGTCAATGGTACACTGGGAGAGTAGAAGACATGTGAAGAAGACATGGAGTGGTCCAGCTGTTTGCCATGGCTAAAGCCATTATAAGGGACTTTTCACTGTCCCCTGGGCCCTTGAGAACAGGATGAACTTCACTCAGGGGCATCCCTGGGAAGGACTAGGCTCTCATTTCAGTAACATCACCGAGCTTACAGGCTTCTGTGGCTAGGGAGATATCCACTGAATTCAGAGTTATAAACAAGTCCAAGTGTAAAAAGGTATTTCAGCCTCTACATGACTACAAAATGTCACCAGAAATTAACCAGCTTTGCTCTTTCAACTGGAGAACAAAATGAGGAGTCTACAGAAGGTCAGACATATAAAAATGCATTGAAATGAAAAGGGAGGAATATTAAATTACCAAATAAAGAATTATACTTGGTACAGTTTGTAGTTACAATATTTTTTGTCTATTTTAAGCAGTAATTAACACCCACAGCTGTATTCCTTGTCAGCTTGTGATTTTCAGGACTTGGTAGCAAATAAATGACTCATACTTCTCATACTTTATTCTTTAAATTTTAATTACTGTAAGAAATACTTGAAGATAATACCACTATATTTTATATTATTGTCACTTTGCCCTTTCTACTTTAACTGCTCTTCAATTTTAAGCTCATGTTTGCTCATACTGTGGCTGGATAGATCCCTGCCAGTGTGGGCAATGCTGCTGGGCTCTGGGGCACACTGTCTAGGCAGACACAGCTACAAGGGAGATGTTTTCTAAAGGATGCAGGACCCTGTGTTATTAGCTAATTGCTCTGGCCTGTCTTCATGTCTTACACATGAAGCTGCTGCCTCTGATCCACTCATAACATGCTTTGTATTCTCACTTAAATCTGACCTCTCTCGTTTCAGGTGAAGATGATTCTTGTTCTATCTACAATAATTTGCTCCAATAGTTGTCCGTTCATTATCACATCCTCTCTTGGCCTCTTCAATAGGGTGTAGATCTACAGATTTCACCCATGGATTCTATAGTCAATCAATTACATCCAAACCACAGAGTCAGGCTGTTGCTTGCTGATGCCTTCCATACACATCCTCCTTAGAGTTCTAACTCTGACAGCAGTTGGTTACCTACTAAATGAAAGCATCCAATGTTGCAGGTATTTGCTAAGTGTTTTGGTACCTAGGTGTCCTCTTCAAAGTAATGTAGGGTGATAAATTTCATCAGTTTTAATGCTCTTTTTATTTTCACCAGCTTCTTATCAACTCCACAACTAGTTCACGACTTCCTTCTTTATCAAACAATGTCCTCCCTACTTGCTCTACTTATAATCTATATGAATACACAAATCTTTGCTTTCCATTAACCACAACTGGCCACTTTTAACGTTGCAGTTGTGCAGTCATTCCAGAGGTTTTTTCTACCAAGCCACAAAGCCCCATCTGATGTTTAAGTCCCATTTTGTGTTTTGCCTCTAGCTTCAGACTAAGCTACCAATGCAAAGCACAGTGCTGTGAGAGTTGCTGTGGGAAAATGAACTCTGTCAGTCAGACCCACTACAGACCTAAAGCAGTTTATGACCTTCTGTGTGAAAGATTATCTACAGCCTACTCCTGCTTTCACTGTTGCCTCTAGGATTTTGACACATCACATACTCTTGTGACTACCTGTGTGAATGACTCCAGGTGAAAAGCAATTTGAAGCACCATTCCTGACTATGCCTTTTGCCCTCACCTTCAGCTGTCATCATAGGTACCACTCAACTGGTGAATCTCCATGAAATGACTTTGATATATCTAGGTTACATTTAGGTCTTCTCATTTCCAAATTGGCAGAAAAAATTCAAACCATCTGGCACTTGACTCATCAGCAAATTGTTTAGTGGCAAGAGCCTTCCTCCTTCAACTTACTCAGGGCACTTTTAATTGGTCCTGTCTTGTATCAGAGTCTGTGCAGCAGTGGAAAATCCCAAAGATGTCCTGTTTGCCTCAGCACATTCTCTAGAGGCTCTCAGGGAAGCAGCTTGACTGGCAAAGGCAGTTGGAGTCCCACCTGCACTCTAGCTGAGACGTGTTGGCCAGAATAGCTGTGCATAGGGCCAGGCCATTACTTCCTCAGATCCTGAGAGACTAACATTGTCAGGAAGTACCTCCATGGCATGCCTCTGCTTGCTTCTGAGTCTGGCCTGCCATGTGCAAGAAAGCAACACATGAAATTTTCTCTCTGTTTGCATTCCTGTGGAGGAATATCCATAATGCAACATGCTGCATTTAAGCACAGACAGCTGACACATTGCTTTGACTATTCTGCTTTACAACATTATCTTACAGAACAAATGTCTCTCACTTACCATGGCTTTACCAGGGATTATGTAGTACTCTTACATTTGTTACAGGTGAGTTCGCCTTTGCAGAAATTCACAACTTATTTGGGTGCTTGCATCAATACAGTTGGGGTTGATTTTTGAGGTAGCGGTTGCTGAAACTCTTCAAGCTGGAGTTATTAGTGCCCAGGCTCTCTGAATATTAGATTCTCAGAGAATATTGCATTCTCAGAGAATCAGAATAGCAGATTGTTACATGAATCATTGGAGGTGGGAAGCATGTAGAAAATCCTCTGATACTCTTAAGTTCATTCTTATGAGCTGAATTTATACTGCAGTTTATAGAATTTTGGGTAGAGGACAATAGGCACAAGAGGTGGGCAACAGCTTTCTCAGCAGGGTGAGGAGAACCCATTCCTCACAATTTCCTAAATGGGGGACCAGGCTGCAGCAGCCCTGCTGACTTCAATTTGTGCACAGCACATTCAAAAGTCCTAAATTTCAGCAGTATCCATGCACTCACTCCAGGTGCATCTCTGAGGACTATAAGGAGTGACAAGGATAAGCCAACAGGAGCTAAAAACCACCGTGTTTATGATGAATTTGGGTTGTCTGTAGACATCTGGGTGTTACTCAAGCACTGCTGTAGGACTTTGTCTTGCCTATTGGGTAGCAGTGTTAGGGTTTGGAGTCCAAAATGCAAGCCCCTGACATGATTCACTGGCCTGGAACTGTATTTGGTGAGTAACAATATCAATTGCAGAATCCTACTATGTTTTATTTACTGGTCATATCAGCGTGTGAGCTGATTTACACTGTCACAGAAAACCCTTGCTTGCATATGAATGTTATTACGCTATCAGCTGCTTCTGATATTTCACAGGTTTATTTTTTTTCTATTTTCTCCCTCCTAATCTATTTTTTTAGGCCAACAACCCTGCTTCAATGCCAGCATCTGCCTTTCTAATAATGTAACTATTTACTGCATCATTGTGCTCTACTCTCATTTCATGTTGTCACACTCTCCATGACAGTATTTGAAAATTGTCAAAACCCTCAGTGAGAAATTTGTACCAGAGGGAAAATGAGAAACACAAGTGGTGCAGCCAGGTTATCATGAAAAGGCACGGAGGCTGTCGTCACGCCATGCCTCTCTTGTGTGACCTCCTTCTGGACTCAGGCTGAGACACTCAGACTGCCTTTGCTAGAAAAACTGATGCTTAGTTTATTTTTGGTGTGCTTTCACTAGGAATGCTCTGAATCCCTCTGGACAGCTCTCTGCTGAGCTTACATCAACATTCTTTGTGTTCTTCAGTCAACAGAGTTCACTACTTTCTCCAGTAACAAACAAATCAGTGAATTATTATTAAAACAGAAATTGCTTGTATTGAGTTATATCTTTTGGACTGAGTGGACCTGACTTAGGCTAAGAGACATTAACTGAAGCAAATGTTCTGGATAAAGAAGAAGCAAAAATAACTGAGTGAATATGCTTGCTATCAGCAAGCATTAAATGTTTTCCTGAGCTCAGTCCCGAAGTAACTTTACCTATATCTGTCCTCAGAACAAAAGAGATCCCTGGGTTTTCCATGCCTTGTCAAAGCCCTCCCACTGTGTGGCTTCTGTAGACTGTGGCAGCCCAGGACACGCTGCAGTCATCATGCTCACAGTAGGGAAAAGAAAGCACTTTAAGAAAAATAGTACGTTTGGGCAATCATGTGTTTGGGACAGGGTGGCTACACACATGTCTCTGGTATGTTGCGCTCTATTTTCATGCTGTTTTTCAAATGCCATCACACATGCCCTGGAACTCCACTGAAGTTACCTGTGAGCCAGGTGGTGGCTGTCAAGCTGCTGAGCTGCCACCAGTGCAGAGGGACCTGCCTGGCACCCACACACCTCCTGCCTGCCCCAGTGCCAACACGTATCTCAGTCTCTGTGAGTGAATGGATGCATTGGTGTTATCCCAGTCCATTCACACCCCAGAGGTCAGAAACACTCCTCTTCAGGTGTTGCACCAGAGTCTTCTGCTGTGTAGGTGGGGATTAGCAAGCTACTGCAGAAGATGCTCCCAACAGAAGGATGCAGCTTAGCAATTGCCAGGCTGGCTGACACTTGATAGTGTCTATTTCTCTGGTTTAGCTTGTTTGTAGAAATGTGCAATCCATTTTTCATCAGTACAAATCAAGATATCCAGAGGTCTAATTTGTAACCAAACAGTTCAAGAGTGGCCCAGACAGAATGTCCCTCAGCTGTCCTACAAACATCTGAGTAAAACAAGGTCATTTATTTCTGGAACAAATATAGGAAGGAATGAGGGCTATCTGATCTCATTTTTTTTTTTTTAAAGAAGTATTTAGAGTCTCTCTTTTCAATAAAGAAGCGAAATACAAAAGAGTACTTAAAAAACTAAACATCACTGTAGACTTACAAGGCACAGAACTGCAGGATGTCTGCATGTCTTACTTCATGTAATAAACATGATACTGTGTCAGGTTTTATATCTTGTGGTTTGGAAACCCACCTGTGAAGTTATATATTGCCCCATACACAACATGGTAGTATATAAGGCTCTTCCCAATGGCAATAATATAAACATATCCTATTAAAACCAGCACATACACACAAATCCAAACAGAAATACACATTGAGTTATCATAATTTTTAGTCAAAACAATTATCAGAATGCTTTCGGAGTACAGCTGGTTCCATTTTCCTAGTTTTGTTTGGCTAGTCCAATGAGGCTACAAAATACCACCAAGTATTACAGATGTGAAGTCAAAAAGCTTTCTTTCAGTTCAGCTGTACTGAATGGCAATTACACATTCTGAACAATCATAAAACTTCTTTAATCAAATGAGGTAATATGAAATTGGCTAGATTTTCCTCAATACTTTCAACTTCAGTGAAAAATACAATAATTAAACTCTCGGTACAATGACTTTCAAACCTCTGTGCACTCTCAGCCCCCTCTTTTCTTCTCTTTCTGGATAATAAATCCTTATGAAAGCTGCCACCACGACTGAGACAGGTTGTGAAATTGTTTAATAATGTTGATTCAAGCAGTGACATCACTTGGAGACTCTTGCTTGTCTTGCAACATCTTTAAAGACAACTGGAAGCTGGTGGATGTTGCAGACCAGACACAGCCCCCCGCAGCAGGAAGGAAGGTGGTTGTTGCAAGGGGAACTCTGCATTCCCTGTGGGGATTGAGGTGAGCTAACTTTAGGGGAGAAAACCCCTGCATTGTCCTCTTTGTCCTTCCGTGGTAGCCTTACAAGCCATTCTGCGAAACACTTCTCTTGGGAGAGGGACAAACAAGTTAGTGCCTCATATTTTGAAGGCCAGAGAGGGTGCCAAAGCAACTTGTGTCACCCCAAGCAAAATATTTTAATGTGCCTGGAGAATAAAAAGCCCCAGCTGGAAAGAAAACCCCACAGAGCCAATTGCTCTCCCTGTTCTGAGATGATGCTGCTTTACGAAGCTGGTGATTTCATCAGGAAAATACAAATCTATATTAAGAAGAAGACAAAGAGCATAACTGAGGTTTCTTCCCATTGTCAAACTTTTTCATCTGCAAATAACATCAGCCTAACTCCAGTGAAAATGACCAGGCAGTATACTGGGGAAAAGATCACTTTCGTTGTTCCCTGTATGGGAGGTGTTGTCATTTGGAGCACCCTGGCTCCAGTGTGAGAACCACATCGATTTCAAAAGGCAGTTCAGCCCCCAGAAAATGTCGTAAAACAATAACAAACTTCCCAAATATGTTGTGGTTTTAAAATTACATATATAAGAAACTTGAACATTATGTGTTTGAATAGATGTAAAATGTCTGTCTTTCAAAAACTAGACTGCAATGCTAAGGATGCCATGGAAAGAAAAAAAATTACTAGCTCAAGTAACAGATGTGAAATTACATTAGATAAATATAATCATTAGTTTCAGTCTCACCCTGGTTAATTTGTTTGTGGAAATGTGCAACCCATTATTCATTAGGTAATTTTTCACACATTGATTAGAAAGCCATGTCAAATTGTGACCCCGCACATTGGGGTTTGCCTATCTTGCAGTGAACTATATCGCTTACAATAGTGGAAATGGGGGACAAAATGTTTATCTCAGGCTGATTTTGTGCCAATAAGTAAAGTAAATCAATAGCCAGTGAAGTGTGAACGACATTTCTCTGCTGTATAATATGGTTTTGGGGGCAATTTGACATGCTACAAGGGGAAACAAGGGTCTTGAAGAGAAAGGTAATAAAAGCAAATCATGCTGGTAACTGTTACTGAAGTCTTGTGTTTTTCTCTACATGGGCAGCTTTAAGATGAGAAAAATAATGCACGTAGCAGTTCAAAAACACTAAGACACTCCCCAGATTGTGAACATTGGCAATCAAATCCAGATGTGGTTTGTGGAATTGATGCTGATCCTGTGTTTGGGCAGCCCTAGGCTGTGCTGGCAGTGCCATCGCTTCCCCAACAGTGCTTGCCTCTGCTGACATCTTTCTTCTGGCAGCTGTCTATGTAAGGGGTTAAATTCTGGGGCTATAAATAATGTTGCATCAAATCGCAGGACCAGGTATTCCCACATCCCCATGAGACCACTGCAGCATGTATGCAGCTTATTTTAAGTGGCATTTGCTGTTAGTGTAAACCAGCAGAACTTCATCAGCTTCAGGTTTTCTGTTTGCACAGCATAGAAGCTGATCAGACCCTTCCCTACAGTCAACTTTGGTATTTTGCCTTTGTGAATTGCAGATACGTTAAAGAAGGGAAGAAGGGAAAGTGACATATTTATGGTTGTTGCTGTTAGGTCTGTCTTTTAGATCCCTGCACACTTATTCTTCCCAGAGGACAACTTGGGCAACAAAGGTACATGATCAGTGATTTTACACAAGCACTTGTTGTGGGATACCTTGTTTCATCTCCGCTGCTTCTTGAATCAACCAAAAGTCAACAGGGAATAATTTATTTTTCCTCTTTTTTTTGGCATTTCTGTCACATCACCTGCAATGCCTTGCATAGACCACCATGGCATTTGCTGCAGTCTAAGGTAAAACACAATAATAAATTTGGCCAGGAGAAAAAGCAGTGTAACATATCCAGCCATCCCCAGACAAGAACATTTCGGCACTCCTGTGCCCATGACAATTACATTCATTACAATGAATTTTGGCCAGAGCAAGCAGCTATGAAGAAGTTGTTCCCCTACACATCAAAACAAGTTTGTGCTTTCAAGTTCCTATCATCCTCATCCCCTCAGTCTTGGGAGTGGAAAGTCTCTTCAGGGCCTGGTCCAAGCTGGCAGAAAAACGGCTGCAGTAATGAGGTCTCTTTGCTCAGGTGCTAAGTACTTTAAGGGAAGGCAAGGTGCTTGAGCAGAAGGTTGCAGGAGGGAGACAGGTTGCTCTAGAGAAGCCCTTCAAAATGAGAAACTGACAATCCTATTTCCCTCAGGGTGCTGGAAGTGGCATGTGGCATGGCCCCTCTGAGAATGGCTGTTCGATTGTCTGCCTACCATAGAGGGGGAACACGAAGGCATTTGTATCTATCCAGGAATAAAATCAAATCACACACTCTGCCTGCTGGAATTAGAAAGGCTCAGCTCCTGATAGATTTTAAAATAAAGATAAATAATTGATGTAATTAAAAAACCGCATCTTAATATCACTCACACTTAGCTATTAATGCTGTGTTTGGGTTTGTATAGAAATAAAATAAAATGGTCTGAAAGAGACCTGAAAAATAATAGAACAACACCTCTTTTAAACCCATAGGACTCTTTTCTAACACCAAAGGGGCAAAAGCAATACATATATGTCAATTTATAAGGTACCACTTCCTGGCATTTTAAGCCTCAGATGTGTTCTTTAAAATACTGATTAAAATAACTTGCGTTTTTCCACATAATGCATAGTGCATTAAGGCAATTAACTTTTAATTAACAGCAGGTTTTCCTCGGCAGGTCAGATTGCGAAGGGCTCACTGTTGTTGCCATAGAAAGTGGAAGGCTGGGCTGTTTGGTTTCCAGAAAAGGAACAGCTGTTTTTGAACCCTGACAGTCTGAAATCATCCTGAGCAGTCTATAATGCTCCAAAGGACAAGGAAAGCAGGAGGACGTGGCTGCTGGTGGTGTCACAGAGACCATCTCAGGCTGCTGGAGAATGTCATCTGCTTTATAAATCAGTGTGTGCTGTGTTAGAGTATGTTTTTAATTGAGCGACAGTAGAGCTTTAAAACGCCTGTGTGCACTCAGTGAGCTAATTTAGCTGTTTTCCTCCAATGTGAGTTGTAATTGTGTGAGCAAAGCAGTGCAATTATTTCTCACGCTTTTGCTTTTCACCTGTCCTTTTTGTTGTTTCTCTCCTTTCCAGATTCTTTACTCTTACTCTGGGTAGCCATTTGGGACTTACTGTGAATATTATCCAAGGATGCATATATGCACACGTTTCATTAGGATGTCACATCATTGCTCTGAATTGAAAGCTGGTACCAAGATGGTGAAAGTAGCATTTGTAAAGGGATCTTTAACAATGACAGAAATACTGAAATGAAGATAAGATAGATGTAGGGAATCTGTAATAATACAGACTAAGGTCTCCTGGGGAAAATGAAAAAAACCAACAAACCTAAACCAAACAATCTCAAAGAGAACTTGGAAGAGCGTGGGGGCTCCCAGAAGGTGGTGGAGTTTGTCTTTTCTCCTCAGTAGGTATAAGACAAGGCTCTAAATCATAACATCAGTGAAATGCAATAGCAACAACAACCAACTGTCATTTTCAATAGTACGATTGAAGGCTTCATGTTGGGGAAGGAGGTTACCCTGGTATGTTCCTAGGCTTTGGTAATTGCAGGCAGAACTGTTCTTACAGTTCAAGGCAGTTTGAGAGAGAATGATTCAGACTAAAAAACATTCACAAATGGTTTTAGCTGTGGTTTTATTCCTCATTTATCTCCAGAGGAGAGCAAAATAACAGCTTTCTCTCTTTTGGTAGATAACAGATTATTGCCATCAAAAATAATCCATCTGTCCTGGTAAATTTGTTAATCCCCATACTTCCATATGTTTGATAGAGAGATGAGCAGGAGAACTGTAGTGCAAGGACAGACCTCAGGGAAAATGTGGCCCCAGGAATAATATGTTCATATGTATTTATGTGTATGTAAGTATGAAGAATATGATATATGTATACTTCCAGCAAAGGTGTGAAACTGGATAACCATTTGAAAACTTGACTGTTCTTCAGATTATGGAGGAGACAGAGACACAAAATAGATGAAGAAACTACTCTGCTGGTGGCACAGGCATGAGCAGCAGCTCTGCCTGCTGTGGGTGCCATGCGCGGGCTGCCCCAGCAGGGCTCTCCAACGCTGCTAGCCAGCAGCTAGCCAGCACCATGGCTGCACTGGCCCAGGAAGCCCAAGACACCTGTCTTACATAAACCCAGATGAGAAACCCAGAGATGGAAAGAAGCTGGTGCTCTCTGCCTTCCCATCTTGATTACAGGAGCTGCAGTGAGGAAGTAAACCCAGAGTATGTGGATCCTTTTGGACTGCCCCTCCTTGGAGCTCTGGGGAGCACTGCAGTGCTGTGGGCTCCAGGGGTGCAGCTGAGAGTCAGGGCTGCTGGAAGCTCTCCAGCTCTTCTCTCTCTACCTGGCTGGTTCTGTTTGGGGAAAAATACTTCAGTAAAGTAAAGGAGGACCAAAGTGACTTAACACTACATTTGTCATCAGAAAAAGCATGGGTCTGCATAGGTGGGACTTAGGACACATAAGGGTGGTGGTTTCTCTGAGTGCCAGCATGACTGTGTGCACGGATAGGGCCATCAAACCATGCAAGGAGTACAGTGCAGAGAGGGAGATGCAGTGGATTTGTTTTGGTTTGTTACTGGGGGTAATTGAAAGAAAGTGGGAACCTGTCTTCTTGGGAAAATCAGTGCAGAGTCAGCAGGGCAAGAGTTTCTGGAGCCATAGCTCTCCAATGCTCCGTTAGAATATGGACTAGTGCAAGGAAAAGATCTTTGACTGCTGTTTGGACAAGGCAAATCATGCTGAAACTACCCCCTTATGGAAACACCCTGTCCAAGGAGGAGCAGGATCATGGAGGTTTCCTGATAGTTAGATTGCTCAGTGACTTGCCTTCTGCCAGGACAGAGCAGCACGGGGCTTCATGACAGCCCCAGAGGACACCTGGGGGCAAACCACTGCAAAAAGAGCAAACTGCTCCTGGACAGGTTGGGTTGCTGCTGGGCTGGCTGTGTAGGGCCCAGATGTTGTAAATTGGTTGCCATGCTTTGTCTCCCACCTTCCCATTTTTCTTTTGTTTCACCATTATTATAAAAAATTGCTAGATGGCTAATATTACAAGTCCAGGGCAAAACTACTCATACGTTTAGTGTAAGGACATTTAAATATTTAAAGCAGATGGTTCCCAATGACCTTACATGTCTCCTTTATAAATGTATGTACTGTCTTATAGAACCATCTGCATCCCAATATGCAGCTCATATGTTTCCAAGTGTTTCCTCGTTAACAGCAGAAAACTTCATCTTCCGTCTGACGTGAGATAAAGGTTCAAGCTCAGTAACAGTCGTGCAAATCAGCACTCCAGGTGGGAGCAGCATCTACCCCAGGGCAGTGAGGTACTGGAGCCTTGAATTTTGCATTCCAGTTGGACCAACAAGGCTAGAATGTGCAGGATGTGGGCAATGGGATGATGACCTAAGCCTGGGAAGTCTGACAGATAATTTGCAAAAGCACAGCCACTGACAATGACAGGCATACATCTTGCCTGATGCACCTGCATCACCACAGCAAGGCTATCTGTGAAATGCAAACCAGTGCAGAGCAATGCATGATTTCCTATCCCCCTAGATCAGCCTTGCTCCCCGCTCTTTTCTTGTACAGAAGAGCAGAGCTAAACTACTAAAAGCAATTTTCCATTCTCCGCGAGACCCAGGGGAAATGAGCTCTGATCTTGTGCTCGTCTCACACTCCCTTGATTCCCTCAACTGGCAGCTTTCCTGTGCTAGTCTCCACTGTGCAGAGCTTCTCTGTCATTAGAGTAGTATGGTTGCCTCACTCCTTTCAAAGACAAATCCTTTAATTTTTAGGACTCACTCTGTGACTGGTCGTGTGCTACCTGCACTTTTTTTTTTTGGTAGGAAATAATCTAAAAGAATTGTTCATAAAACATATATAAGTGGCAGGTAGATGGAAAGTGGCATGCTTCTAATTTAAATTTCGATTAGAAAAAAATACAGAAATGTATTACATGAGATACTGCTAAGAGTTGTATGGAATATTGTGTTTTAAGACCTACTGTAGATCTATGTCGGTGCCTGTGAAAGAGAGGATAATTAGTGCCCGTACTCTCAGTCATATCAGACTAAAGGTAATGGGGTGTAAGAAATGGTTCATTAGGCTCTCTCAAGTACTTTTACTGTGTCCATACTATTTATACCAGCAGAAAAAATTCAATGTCTTTAAAATCAAGTCAAAGCATTCGCCTTAGATTCTTCAGTTTAAGAAATAACATTGAGTGATGATCTCTTAAAGTCAAATGGAAAAAAAAATGTTCATAGAAAAAACCCTTAAACCAGTTTTATTAGCATTCTATGTCACTCCAAGGCAGTCTACATGGCTATGCAAATCCTGCCTTCTTCATTTGTGCTCCCCTCTGCATGCTTAGCCTACAAAGGGAAAAATTTGTGGCTGGAGGAGGCAAGCAAACAAAAGCATAGTATCTATTTTCCAGAGAAACATGCATTTCGAATATTCTTTGCTTTCTTGTCTGAACAAAAGAGCAAACTGTGTGGAGAAGAGCAACAAATGTGGGTAAGTGAATGGAAAGGATGGCTGAAAAAAAAGGGTTAACCTCCAAAATACATGTAGGGGGAATACACAAGGGAAGAACAGGATGGCATGCTGCAATGTTTGAAGGGTACAGCTATCAAATGAGAGGGGGACAGCTATATTTAGGCTGACAAAAGAGGTATAAATAGGAGTAACACCATGGAGTTAACAAACGAAAAATTTTGGTTGAAAAATCAGGAAAAACTTCCTGAGAGCAAAATCTATAATACAGCTCTGGAGCAATTTCTCACGGGAAGCAGAGAAGCTCCATCACATGAAGCCCTATGCATTTAAACCTAAATTGAAAAAGCATGAGAAAATATAAGGAGAATAAAATATAAGGCACTTTTCTGTGCACTGGAGTCTGGGGTGGATCACCAGGGACTGCTCCCTTGCCCTCTCTTTCCAGTTTTTTCTGGTTCTTTGCTAACAATGTGCCACTTGTACTTTCTAGAAAAGTAACTAACACAGCAAGGGTAAATTTGGGAGTCAGTCTATTAGCATAAATTACACTATATATCTACAAGATAATAAGGGCATAGCAAAGACACACTGTACTAATACCGCATACAATTCTGAGTGCACTTCTGAACACACCTCATTCTTTGGTTTGCAGTCTTGGGCACCTCCATTTTGAGAATTTGGCCCTGGGTAGGTGCTTAAATCGGTGCCTTTTGCAGTCTCTGGCAAGGATTAAATGGGCTGTGCTCAACATATAAGTGAAACAGGTGACTTGGCTAACACCAGATGTGGAGCACCCACAGCTCCCACGGTGGCAGATGCTTCCCATGACTTTTGGGTCAGTGTCTGGTTTTGCACAGGGCTACGGAATTGTAAGCCTAGCAACTAGAGTTTGGCATGGCAGGAAAACATTTCACAGGAAAAGGTAAATGGGAGTAGAGGACACTACAGTGACCTAAACTTGTGTCCTTTTGCTTTTGGGCACCAGAAAGGAGCTGCATAAATCATTCCAGTTCCCTTGGTTTAATATGTTTTTCAACTGACCTATCTAGGGCACACACTGGCCCAGTGGCTGTACTGTATAAGGACAGGTAGGACACTCAACTCTTTAACATACAGGCAATGAACACCTGCACCCAGAGAGAATACACAATTAAGGCATCCTGATTAATCTCACATCACAGAACAGACTTACAACAGGGATTAGACATATCCTGAAAGAGGTAAGGAGTCATTTCCTTACCTATGTGAAATACATGCCAGGTACCAACTTCAGCTTGCACTATTGCCACCTGTTCCACAACTGCTGCATGAATATGTCAGCTTCTAACTGTAAAATACTGTTGGGAGTTTGGTTACAGAAATAATTTATCTTTTCCCACATTTTAGAATGTGTGGTGCTTGGTTTTAGAAGATTATGTTTTTTTCTTTACATAAAACTTCTCCAACTTGGCTGAATATAATTTGATGTGAAAAAGCTATCATCTCAGAGGTGTTTGTCTTTACATATACACAAACAAATTGTTGGTAACTTGCAACCTCTACAAATAAGTGTTTATCATTACCTGTGAAATCATAGGAAACAGCTCACGTGTCTGATAATCCTGCTCTCCAGAGTTTTTTTGGTGGCAGTGACCACCACAAGCATGTGTAGGCTTTTGTGATGGGGAAGCTCAATGTCTTCCAGTATTGCCCTGGTCTTCCACAGAAAGAATTTTTGTTTACTCTGAGAATTTAGATTTGTTAAAATCAGCCTGTGCAGTCCTTAGAGAAACAGAAGAAATGCTCAAAAGCTTCTCAACTTCAGCATTAGCTGGATCTCTCTTTCCTGCACCAGGACTGCAGGACTGCTCCATAACAACTTTGTAAGCCAAATGCTGAGCTTACAGCACTCCCTCCATCTGAGGTTTGCTCCAGGAAGGCAGATTGAAAAATATTCTGTATTTGTTTAGAAAGCAACAGTATCTCTTCAACACAGAATGCAGAATGAAACTGCCCTCATGTGTTAGCATGAAAAACATTCATCAAATGTTTGGTGAAATTGCAGTGTAAACTTGCTTTACCTCAAAAACCTTCTACATATCAGTCTGAATTTACATTAATTTTATGAAAATTACCCTCCTAACTGTGGAAGTGTTGTTTAGGGGACCTGCAATGAGTGATGATGCAGCTGTGCCAATAGAGAGATGGAATATTGTGCCTGTATGGAGGAGTTGACACTCTTTACATGTGAGAGTTCTAAATGATATCTACATTGAGTTTATTCCACAGGATTGAAAACTCTGGGCTAATTCTTGCTGGCACCAGGTTTGGCAAAGGTATGTCAGGTCCTAAACAAGCTGCAAAAGCAGGGGAAATACCAATTCAGGCGCTGTACCCTATGTGGAGGCATAGCATTTCCCAGGAAACAGCAAGGACAGCTCTTTTGTGGTCGTGCACAGCTTCAACATTACAAGCATCTTCTTCACTCTTCCATAACTCATTTCAGTAAAGCAAGGTACTTCTGCACAAAGACACCCTTTGTAGTACACTTTCAGACCATTACACAATTTCACACAGGACACCTTTGAAAATAAATTGCTCTTCATACTCCACTGTGTGGCTTTCTCTACTTACACTCCCCCACGCCCTCCAAAATTCAGGGGAATTCCAGAACATTTTGCAATTAGCTAAGGATTATATTTCCTTATTTTTATTAATTTTATGTAGAGTGGGATTTATCAGTGGAGCATTCATTGACACTGACTTCAATTTATTCTGATGAAACTGACTGACATCTGTGTGTGCTGTTCATCAGTCATAATTTAAACCATTCTTAATTGCATTAAATGTAAATTAAGACATTCAATTTCAGCCATTATTTTTCATAAAACACTGTGAACTGAATTTTAGTGGGTCACGAGATCTTACATTCAAAATAAATAGGGTAAATTTGAAACTTACCATTGATGTTCATATTTCACCCTTTGTCAGCTGTATTTCTTTTGTAGCTTACTAGATTGGAACAATTAATTTTCTCTGTGAAGGGAACATGAATGGCTAAAGATGATGTAGCTGAGATTTTTAACAAATTACTTTATCATTTCTAGAGCTTGCTTGTTACTACAATATATTAAATATATTAAGAGAAAATGCAATTAACCTTTCATCTAAACCAAATGACAAATTAAAACAGAAAATGTAAACCATGCCAGAATCAGCCCTCTGATTTTGAATTCAGAAGGCTATGCCAATAGCTATGCTGAGCTTCCTCAAGGAGGTTTTGCAAAGCAAAATCTGTTCAGCAATGAGGGCTTGGGTCAGCTCATGCTGGAAATAAAGGGAAGACATGCAACACTGTCTTTGCTATAAAGGAGAGGAGTGTTCAGTGAGTGGATTGGGACACTGTCTGGGAAAGGTTGGGTATTTCATTTTTGCAATTTGAAACCAAAGTTCGTCTTTAATCCAGTGGATCTAGTTCCAAATATCTGTCACAGCAACTAGCAAAACACAATGGTGAGGAGGTGAGTTTTTAAAAATCGTGGTTTTTAAATTTAAAATTTAAAAATTTGCTGCAGAATGAGGGGTGAACTGAATACTGTGGCTTAGTGGGGAGAATATCCAAGCCAAGCTAACTCCATTTTTGAGTGCAGCAGCACAGCATGTCTCCAGCCTATCATAAAGACCCTGGCTCATGGCAGGGAAAGCTGCAGTTGCCCTTGGAGCAGCCCTGGTTAACCCAGCCTGTGCTGGAGGGGACAACCCTCATCCAAGAGGCAGCTTGTGCCCATGGGGCTCACCCTGAGAGAGGTTGGAAGGCTGGTCCTGGTACCTGCACTGCTGAGCTGGTGGACAGTTCAGCGGCAAAGGCTCTTAGGGAAAGGCTGGAGGGATTCTTTCTCTGGTTCTTTGCTGTGGGTTTGGATGCTCAGTTACCTGCCCATTTGCCACTTTACATTGCAGGACTGCTGCTCTGGGAATGGGTGGCTCGTTGGTGTAAATGGATGTCCACAATGGTTTAAACTGAATTATAAAACCCATTTATTATATACCCATCTGTTATATACCTATCTATTATATACCCATCTGGGAACCCTTTCCAGCTCAGCACTAGCACCTGCCCTGTCTCTCCTCTAGACCACTCCCTAGAAGGTGCTGTGTGTGTGTGATGCAGTGCTGACCCCACCTAGAGTCAGCTTTCCTCCCAGCCCACTGTTAAAGATGTCCCTGTTACATGTCTAAAGCTCTAGTGTGCCCCAAATCAGAACTCTGCTCTGGTACTCACCCTTACAATTCACTGAATAAAGGCTACTCCTGTGGCACTGCACTTCAGGATCATGTACAAAAGTTGGCCAGCAAAGGGAGGACCACAGGCCTACCCTTACACATGTAGGAAAAATTTATATAAATATTACTATGACATTTACATTCTCATGCCGGTTCTACTCCTGGAGAATGAAGTGTTGCAATAAGTCTGGAGATGGGTAGTGATGCAATCATTCTCCCAGTTTCTTGCTATTAATATACGTCTTTTACTCATTTTTAAAGATAGAGTAAATGAGAGTACTGAATATAAATGGCCTTTGTAAGTCATTGAGGTCAGTGAAGCATGTCATTGTTTGCAACTTGAATTCCATGAAAGCACCGGCGGGCTGAGAGACACGCTATATCCTTTTTTTTCCTCATAAATAAAAACCACAAACAATATTCAGTATGTTTAATGATAATTATAAAATAATACTGTGTACAATAAGTTTCCAAAGCCAGAACTAGTTGTGAGTGCTTGATAATGTGACCTTACAGTGTCATCTTCAGTGTACGTGATGCCTATATGCCAGCAATGTATAAATTATTTCTCTGGCTGTATGTTAGCAAACATTTGATTATGATTTATTTTGGGGTTCTCTGAAAGATGAAGTAAGTTCTTTAATATTAGCATTACTAATGATTTTAATGAGGCATTAAAATGTTGCAGTATTGTAGGAACATTTTTCTTTTTTAATATTATTTCATTAATAGTTTACATGAATGTTAATGTTAAATTGATTATGGAACCTGAAAGACTAATCCACAAAATGTCAAAGTGCCATTAGCACAGTGAAAGAGCCCTCCAAAGGCAGGGATCTGGTAAGAGCTAATGAGATATCTCTGTACCACATAACACTGAAGCAGCTTTTTCTAAAATTAAGTCTGAAAATTAGGTTTTAATATCCTTCACTTTGGGACTCTCCAGCCATTTGAGCGACTGAGTGTTCAGCCTCATGCACGCAAAAAGACAGATCAGGACAAGAAACTCCCTCAGAATTTGGTCTTATGCATGTAAGCCCCAGTTAAAAATCTCAAAAAGTCAGTAGCGAAAATATTAAGAAGAAGAAATAGGTGCTTCATAGGGTGTGATGACTACATTATCCATCTATTAACAGCTCTGCAGAGTGAATCACCCATAGGAATCTGTGGTTCACATGCATTATGTACTGGACATGTCACTGTTCAGTTGAACAAGAAAGACCATGTTGAACACTTTCTGTAAGTTTTGCAAAACAAGTTTTTAGACAATGCCTTATTTTCTCAAAATACCAGAGGGCAGGTGTGTTCAGAGGAGTGCTTGGAAATATGCTGCATTAGAAAACCTAAATGGCAGCAGGGGAGAAGGAGGGCCAGTAAAAGCTCTGACACACATATGTGATTCACATGGGAATATTTTAAGAGCCTTGTTTCACAGCAACTCTGCTTTAAACAACTGGTACCTATGTAGCAGATGAGCCAAGGTTGTGCTGACCTTCACAGCTTTACCAGAAAAAGTTAATGTAAAGGCGAAACATTCTCAAATAATGTCATTTACCTATTAGGTAAATCCATGCTCTCACATGCTGTGTATGTAGGTCTTGAATTTCCAATGACGGTTTTATTGTGGCTGGGGCAAAAAACATTTACATCCTAGATCTTCTTATCTCTTATCATAAGATTCTTCTTATGAGTTATCTTCTTATGTAATAAGAATAATGAACAGGTGAACTGAGTAATTTTACTGTTCCCCCCTAACTTAGTTCCATGCTAGGGAATATATGAGTATCCAGGAATACTAATTTCTGTAAAACCATCATGTGCACAGCAAAGCAAATATTGTCTTTTAAGTATGACCACCAATACATGTCTGCCTGCAGTGTCCCATCAGCCTGTCAGCAGCTGTCATATTCCACACTTGATCTTGACTACTGATGTCTAAGCCTTTCTTGCAGCAGCATTTCCAAGATTCCAATTTTGCCACCAGAACAAACCTTGTTCCAGCGCTATTTAAACAAACATGTCCAGAAATTCAGGTATCAGGGTCTTGGGACCATGGGGAGAGCCACAGGGCAAGGTGCAAGGTGCAGGAGAGGTGGCATTTGTGCCTTCACAAGTGAGATCCAGGCTTTGGCACAGCGCAGTGCACTTCAATGTACTACAATAGCATCCTAAAACCTCTACTCATGGCAGATAAGACTGTGAGGTATTGAACTTCCTGCCATTTCTGAGTTCATGCACAAAGGAGGAATGCAGTGATAGGGGGTTGCCAGATACTGGCTCCGTTACGGGTGGTGGAGGGAGCTGTGTGCCCAGCTGCAATCTGGATGTGGGCAGGAGGCCAGCCTGGCAGTTCTGGGCAGTGTATGAATTTACAGCTCCAGGTGTCCCTGTCAAGGTCTTCCAAACCACCACAGTGCTTGAATGAGCCCCAGGCAGCAGCAGGTGCTGGAGGGAAAGCCTGGTGCTCCACAGCCTAAAACTGTACTGTGTCACCCTCATCCCTCCAAGTCATCTTCCTCTGAGCCAAGGCTCAGGCTGGAGCCCAAGAAAGAGCTCAGCCCTAGGTGTGTCTGCTATCTTCTCAGTCTCGTCCAGATAAAGCCTGTTGTAGTCTGATAATGGCAATTAATTAGCCCAAGACCCTTAGGAATAGAACTTCTCTGTCACAGATGAGAAAACTGAGCCTATAGCCTGGTCCAGCTTGGCCTTTGACTGTCAAAAAAAGGTGAAAGTACATTCATGGGCCAAATGAGGGAGCTATGGGTCCTCTCCCATAGATCTTCTCCCATAGACAAAACTCAGTAATGAGAGTATCACTACTGCTGGAAAAAAATGGGCTTGGAGAAAATGTCAATAAATCCGTGTATTAAAAAAAAATCTATAGTGGATGTCGCTTCCTCTACCTTCCCCATAAAAATTCCTTGGTTGATTTAGTTATTTGTATAGTCATAATACATTAATTCAACATCACAGCTTTGCTTGGGTTTTTTTTGCTTGTTTTCCATAAGCAAGGAAACTGGTTTGAAAAGTGACTTGAATTTTTTTTTGCTATGGGTTTTTTTATACACCTTTGGTCAGAAAACTGATTTAATGGTTTCACCCAGGACATAGACTGAAGTCAGCAAAGCTGGTCCTGAACATCACTCCACAGCCAAAGTGCTTCCAGATTACAGTTAACCCTTGCTCCTCCATGGGGCAATGGGCAGCAAAATGCTGGTTTGAGTAGTCTTAAGAATGCACTTAATAGTCAAGAGTCAGAACAAGGAAGCAGTGGCCTCTTTCATCTCCCACGTTAGAAATTAGTGATGGCAACCTTACTGATTAAATTAACAACTTTAAAAAGCAGTTAAGTAGTTAAAACCTAGATAATTTCCCAATTATAAGGAGAGAGGTGATCAGCTAAGAGAGACAGTTCTGGCTTGTAAGCAGAATTTCTCATTCCACCTCAAGTCCATGCAAAGTTCTTAATTTTGATTTCACTCAGGATTCTTTTGCAGAAACTGATGGTGTGATCTGGTTCATTATACTTAAGAGGGCATGCATTTATTATGCCATTTGATTATGTTGTCTGAATATTCTAGCTTGTATCTAATATATGGAAACTACAGTGGAGCTCCCCAGGAATCCTGAGTGTAAGAAATACATTTATCCTGTTAAGACCTGTTTGGTTAAAAATAAACTGTAATATTAATATAGTAAATAAATAAGTAAATAAATACATAAATAAAATATGAAACTTGCATTACTCCTTATAAGGGGAAGGTTGAGGCAAATGTGATAGCCTTTCCCCACACTCATAGTCAAAGAAACCTCCATCAGTAGGTGATTTTTCCTATATGGATAGCATTGTCTTGGCCCTTCATCCATTCCTAACTTTAGTGAATAAGCAAAGAGTTAACCTAGAATTCTTTGCCATTTGCAATCCAGTGTGCTGGTTTCCTGTGAGGGAGAGCTCAGGGTGAATTAATTTTCAGCTGAATATGTCATTAAGGAACAGGATTTATTAATGACTTATTAATGCAGACTGAGTCAAACTGAACTCTGGTACAAATCCTCTGGTATTCAAAGGAAGTAACTGCTTATGAGGAGATGGGCTGTATAGAGCTAGTTTCTGTCTTCAGATGTGGATATACAGGCAATATTAAGTAAGCTGTTTAATACTGTACACTTACATTCATTACCACTCAGAATAATAAAAACTTCTCATTTTACAGTGACATTTATTTACTGCTGAACATCAGCCCAGGTGAAAGAAGTCCCAGTTCACTCCTGTGTATAATCTCAGGTTCTGTCATTCACATGTGGAAAACTCAGCTCTCTATTTAGCACAGTGTTGGTGAAAGATAGACATTTACAGGGCCCCTCTGCCCTTGAGCTGTTCCATTAGTGCATGGAAAGCACCTTGCAGCCTGTGACAAGCGCAGCAGATCGGCACTAAATCAAAAATCAGTGCCAGCCAGGGATCTAAGCCACCATGAAGGTCACAGCCATCAGCTGCATGCCATCTCAATCCAAACAAAACACACTGGATACAGGGGGATTTTCACTACTCACAATAGGAGACAAACACATCATGTTAGAGTAATCTCCTGATAGCAGCAAAATGGGTAACTGACCTTTTAAATACTTTTGAGTATTTAATAAAAGTTTGAATACAGGGGAAAGAGGTATTGGTAATTTTTGGGTGCTTTTTGTAGTGTAAATGAAACATTGGCTCTTTGTCACAGCAATCCAAAATATTAAAAAAGAATTTCTTTCCCAGAACTGGGAGAGCTGATATGTATTAACAAGCTCATGAATTAATACTCTCTATTATTTTTTCCCCTAAATAAATTCTAATTATCCTAGTGAATACAAAAAAACTTATTCAAGTAACCTTAAATAGTAGATTAATCTGTGGGAGATTTAAGTGAAGATAGAGTTGTTCACAGCATCTTTCCTGAAATTGTGACCTAAAGGAATGTCCAGCACAAAGATAAATGAGCTGAAAATAGAGGGATTGTAGATTAAGGGGTTTAAATACGGCAATCAAGATATGGTCTACTGCCAAATTTGAAAGGAGATGAGGGCAGCTCAAACAGTAGGGCATAAACTGACCAAGCCATACATGCCATCTCTCAGCCACACTGTGTGTCCTGCCGTGCTACACATGAGCACCCAAACTGGTACAGGCATGTACAGCTGATCCTCCTGCTGGGGTCAGTGCAGCTCTCCCTCTTCTCCACCAGTGGCTGACCTCCCTGCTCATCCCTGGGCCTGGAGTTTGGAGTGTCCTCATCTTACAGACACACCTGACTGCAGGGGTGGTGGGTTGACTCACAGAGGAGTGTGCACACAGGTTCCTTCTGCTAGTTCCCCTGGGTTCACAGGGAAGTTGGGAAAATTTGGGAATTTGAGAGTTAAGTCTCACCATCAGTACAGTCAGTCCTAGGTGATTTTTCTCCTTCTCTTTGGACAAATTTTGGAATAGACCCCCACCAGGCGAACCCTAGATAAAATTTCCTTCCCTTTCCCAGGTCTCTTCCTTCAGACTTTGCTCACGGGGAGCCATTCTTACTCCCCCAAGATCACGGTGTGATCTGATGGATGGAGTGTTATTTTCCCAGCTCTAGAGTAACTTATGTTCTCCATCCAGAATGAAAAGAATACAATTACGCTGCCTGTGATTTTTAGTTTGTGCAGAAGACAGAATGTTTTCCCTTCCTTCACTATATAAAATTTCAAAGCTCATGTGCAACTGCAGGGGAGGAAAACAAGGCCCACTTGGAAGTAAAATAACCTGAAGGGGGAAGGTAAGACTGCTTACCTTTGGAGATTTCCATCTCCTGCTTTGGGAAGGTCCATTCCTGATAGAAAAGTAACACAAAAGGAAAGGCTGTGAATGGGAAGTATAGAAACAACATTTGTGTAATCTACTTCAAGAGATCTATTGAAGTGTTATAGCTTATTTTAGCTATGGTATCCAGGCTCTGTCAGACTAATTGGCTGCGTCATTAATTATACAGAAAGCTAATTTAAATAAGATACAAACCAATGCACTGGGTCAGGCTATGGGTTAATCAGTGCCCAGCAGTGGATACATTTTCTTATAACAGTGTAAGAAGCAGGGCACATACAGAAATAATCCCCCCCATATCACACTTCCATGGGTCATGAACTGTCATGTTTTAATACCAAGAATGGACCTACCTTTCAATGACACTGCCTATTTCTTTCTTGACTATTGCAATGTATATTCCTAAGTAAAGACGAAAGATTTGCCAACTTGTTTTTGGGACATGAAGGTTTCTCTTTGAGGAGAATATTTGTAAACATGAAAAACAGGTTTACACTGTATTGCTGTTCTAAATGCTCATTTTGCTGTTAAAAAACCATGCATATCCTTGTACATGTGACTGATTCATAACCAATTTCATACCATTTGTGTACACCTTGGTTTTGTGTCAAAATTACACCGGTGTACTCGCACACCCAAACACAAGAGCATGACAACATATTGCAGGGTGTTCCTGCTCTCAGGTGCTGACTGAAGGCAGTGTGTTTGAAAGCCAGCTGCTAAGAGGCCATTGCAAAGGGAAGAAAACCTGACAGAACTTTCTCCCAGCCCGAGAATTTTCCCGTGACCGCTGAAGGAAGAAAAAAGCCTTTCCAAAAATGCCTCCGGAATGTGCGTTGTGGGTGGCTGCCACCTACCGGCACCGGGGCCAGCCCGCCGCGGGACCGGTCCCGGCTCCTGCGGCAGCTCCTGCCTCCTTCCAGTCACACCTGGGGCACGATTTTGTCTTCCTGGTGCCAGAGCCCTCTGTAAAGCCATGCATATATCTGAATCGCATTGTTTTATTTAATGGTAGTTTTGTATACTGTTAAGGCAAGGAAGTGTTTGAAAAGGACTCAGCATAAAGGGTCCTTTTTCTTTTTTTTTTTTTTCTTTTTCTTTTTCTTTGTGTCGCGGGTCGTCTTTTTCTTTTTTGTTTTTTCTTTTTCTTTTTCTTTTTCTTTTTCTTTTTCTTTTTCTTTTTCTTTTTCTTTTTCTTTTTCTTTTTCTTTTTCTTTTTCTTTTTTTTTCTTTTGCCTTGATAGTTAATAAAGTTTTTGTATTCATCAATCATCAGGAGTCAGCCTGGGAGTGTGCTCTGTTTAAATGCTTTGGCTTTTCACTTAATGCATCCCATCTGTTTCTGAAATAAATTGCAATAATCCGTGTTTAATGTTAATCAATGTATTACTAAATATGCAAATTATATTAAAAGACGTGGTTTGAAAAAGCTTTCATTTGTAAATATGGTAGCTGAAAACAGGAAGCATATCTAAAAGCCATTTAGATACAGTAGCCTAACTTTAACAGTGTGGCTGATTTATAAAGTGGTTTGCAAGTTGATCTTTCTCCCACAAGGGGATATGTAAAACTGTTGCATATCAGATTCTGTTAACATCTGATGGGTTACTGCTAACAGTGTAAAGGCCTAATATTCACAACCATGTCTCTTATTTAAATTAAAGCAATCTTATTCCAGCTTTCTAATTTTTGTGCTCATCTTAACACATGAATTTACATGAAGAGTTTATGAATCACAGTGAATGCAATTTGAACAAGCTTTTCAATCAGTGTTACATCTTACTGCCTGATTTAGATAATTCATTGTCTAAGGGGTTCTTCTGGCCTCTCATTCTCCTTTCCAGGGGGCTCAGTCTATGAAGCTGGCTGTCCCTGCTGGTGTTCCCCTCTCCAATGCACCATTTTGCAGGAAGGTCCTAAGCAGGACCCTGGTGGTGCTGCTCCCATCACCAGTGTGGCTCCACACCCCAGCTCACAGAGGCCCTGTGGCATTTCTTGTGCCGATATGCTAGACCTAGAGGGTCATTTGCACTTGCTGACTTTCCATGGCAAAGTGGAAAAGCATGTGCAAAAACACTATAAGCAGGACATGATCCCTAAGCCCAGAATTATGGCACTGATAACAGGAAAGAAAATACTGGTGAGCAGTGTGGGAGGGAAGATCCAGCTAGGAAGATAAATGCTGAGACATACTACAAACAGAGGTGGCTCTTTGTGGTCTCAGCCTAAGGTTATCCACTGCTTCTCTTGCCTCTTTATCCCTTTGTTTTTCTGTTCACACTCCTGCTACCCTCTGGATGGATTGCATAGTGTAACCAACACCTCCATATGGAGCAGCCCTACCTGAAGGACCCAGGTACCATAGGCCAGGTGCCACAGGCAAGGGCGGGTACAAGAGGAGGCTGTGACCACTGCAGCTACTGCTCATGATGAAGCAGAGGGGAAGCCCAGGAGGTGATGAAAATATAAACTATCTTTTGAGATAGTAAGTGTCCCTTGGCTGACAGAGTTTTCTCAAGTGTGTGATTAGTTTGACAACATTTCTTTCTTTTCCCATGCTGTGTTGTAGAATATCCTTGTTTCAGGATGTAGGGTAAGCTCTAAACAGAACTATTTGAAAGGAAGTTTACCCCTTACCCTGGAGAAGGTCAAGTTATAATTGCTTGAGAGATAGTTTGTGGTTTGCTTTTCTTTTTATATTTGTCTTTTATTTCTTTTCCCTGTTGCAGCTTCCTACGAAACATCCAGTGAAGTTTACTGAAATAAGAAGTAGAGTAGAAGGATCAGGAAAACAATCTATCATTAAACTTGTCTGGGCTCAATGGGGATCTCTTGTGTCCGTAGATATTTGCTCTAATTTACACACCTTTGGGAAATGGGCCAAAATTTTGAATTAATTTTAGAATAAAAAGGACCAAATATGGGATAGTTTTGACTGTGCCTCTTTAAAATGAGCATTTGATTACATATTGTTAAATGTGATGGTTTTGCCACAGTTTCCATGAGAAGTTGAACGAAGTTTTACTCCAACATTTTAGATATCCTGATACTCAGACCTGGTCTATGTGTGAGCAAACCACACACAAGCTAAAAGTGGGAGCAAGGTTAACAAAAACTCTGTGAACAAAAACTGCTGGGCTCCACATGCTTCTATATATGATCAGTGCCAGAGTTCAACAGCCCTGCAACACCACCTATCAGCCAAAGAGAGGGAGAAAGCATGAGCACTACTGAGGTACTGTCACGCATTTACATTCAAATATATGCAAACATTTGCTTTTCTACCCCATAAACTTAATAGAACAGTTTCATGAATTCAAAACATGAAAAATAAATAAAACTCTCTCATTTACCTTGGAGAAGATATAGGAGGAACAAGGTTACAAACAAGGTTTCATGAAGATGTAAGGCTGTTAACAGCTATTGTTAGGTACTATACTTGTTTTCATGGCATGGATCTCTGAGGGAAGGCTGAGCTGATGAATTAATTGATAATTAATTGATAAATTTCCCTGTTGGTTCCTTGTGTGTGGTGCTTAGGGGATTGATAACACAGGTCTAGGTACTCCCACAGATACCCTGTGCAAGGTGATACAGTGCCCTTCGTCCCTCTTAATGGGCGGCGCTGCATGAGCTTATCCCAGAAGGCATTTTTCACTGCCACGACCCTAGGAACTGAGTCCCCACTCATGGATCTGATGTAGCACCTTGGTCTGACTTCTCCTTTGCAAAGTCATCCCCTTGCCTCATGTCACAAAGCCCTAGAGGTTTGCCCTCAGCACTCTGGGGATTTTGGTGATGGCACTGTGTTTGGTGACTGAGATTGCCCTTACGGAATGTTTTGCAATCTTGTCTTGCCAAATCAAAAAAGTGAAAGTAACAACAAGGTCTGGAGTGAAGATTCTGATTCATAGAGGATTTATTGACAGTGCCTTTGAAAGTACTGTTTAATATGCAAGGTAAACAAATTAAAAATCCCAGCTTGTGGTCCAAGGGCATTCACAAATTAGAAATGACCCCCTGCCTGCCATGAGAGTGCTAATGATGTGAAAGCAGAAAGGAAGTGAATCCTCTTGGGAGAAGAGAGTGGGTCAGAGGGGCTTTTGTAATCTACCAATCTGTTTGGCTTTGACAGGCTCTTTGTCTAACATGGGAGATGACAAGAGGAGCTGAAGCGTCTGGCAAAGATGGGAATGTCTGCCTACAAGCTTTATGTATTTTTCATTTTGTCTTCACCCAGTTGTCAGTATCTCTTAGCCTCCTGAGCAGAGGGAAAACACTTCCCCTTGCCTGCAGCTCAGGGGAGAGAGCAGCAGGAGCCTCAGTCACCATCGGGGAGTATGATGCAACTGGGGTTTAGATCGCAGACCAGTAACTTCGTTTTGTTTCACACCTGTTTTAATCACAACAGTTGCCTCTAATCCAGACCCGAGGACCAAAAAGGTATCCACTATACCTGAGTCCCTATCTCACTCACAGGCTGACATGACGGCTAGAGAGGGGGTGGTGGCAGTGCTGGTATCAGCTGCAGCAGTTCATCCCAGTGGTCTGAGGGCAGAGTTGGTGTTGACAAGGACCACGCCTAGGAACCAGTCTTTTCTACACACACTGATCCTTAGGAGTTCTAGTACCTTGCATAAGAAATCAGAGCTCTGTCTCCAAAGATGTGTACACAATTTTCCTGGACTCTATGAAGAATCTGATTAAAGTTCTAGGCACTCTAAAATGAACAAAAGAAAGGAAAAAAAAAGTGCCATGTCATCACCTTCAGATAATGCTAAGATGGATATCCAGATATATATACATACACAGGTGGATATGCGTGGAAGTCCAGATAGATATCCAGCAAATGCAGGCAGGGAACCCTGAGTGTTCTTTGGCTATGAAGAAAAATATATCTTCTCTGCTGAGAGATATTTTTTGTTTTGCTTAAATAAGCTACTTTTAAGCAGAATAGATAACTCAGAATTACAATACTGTGTGGTTTAATCTGCTGTTTGCTTGCCTCTACTTGCTCCAGCTGGATTTGCTGGAGCCCTGGGCTGCAAGCTGTGAACCTTCACCCAGATGTGTTGAACAGAGTTGGTTTGCTTGGTAGCTGGTATGGTGGCGTGTTTAGTTTGGGAAGAATATCTATAACACACTGATGTTTAGTTGTTGCTAAGGTGGTTTTTCTCCCAAGTTTAGGCCTTGTTTCATTGCTATGTCCTGACTGATCCAGTGTATAAGAAACACAAACCAGAAGACAAAGGGTCTGCAGCCATCAGCAGAAGCTACAGCTCAGCAAGAGAAGAGCAGTTAATAGCCTGGCTATGGGGAGACAAAGAAAGAACCCAATAAGGTGCCAGAAGATCCCAGCCCAAAAGTCACCACTGGACTTGAAATGACATGAAGAGTGTGTGAGGCAGGTGCATAAATCATGAGGGTCTAATTACCCGGAGTGTTTTTCTTCTGGGTCAGTTTAAGGTGATCTGTTGCCATATCACTGTATTAAATTATTTATTTTGATAAATCTGACATCTTAGATTCTGCTGCAGTAAACCCAGGATAGAGCCTGAAGGAGGAAGGGAACCTGAGAAAGAACGTGTTTGCAAGGATTTGAAAGGGAGCCCATCAGCCCCACTGAGAGCAAACTCCAGTCCTAGTGGGGAAAGCCTGGGTGGTGTGTGTGACACTCCTTGAATGGTGAGAGAATTCTCTCCTTTGACAACCTCATCCTTTTCCTTTGCTTCTCTTGAATTCTCATTTGAGTCCAGAACTGATGCAGCAAAGGTACCATTTGGATATAAACATGGCAATAAGAAAAAAGAGGGTGGTGGTTCCAAACTTGTATTCACAAAGAAGCACTTGCAGAAGTGGCCATGATATTTATTCAACAAACAAGTCTGTTTTTAAAAGCTGGTGCTGGTGAAGATCTGGATGGCAGTGTAGCAAGCTGATTAGTGGCACAGCTGCTTCAGTTGCTCTGGAAGTTTACACATTTCAAAAGCTGTTCCTGATTTTTGGCTGTTTAGAACCCCTTGAGTTGTGTTTCCCAGAGGCAGCGAGCATTGACATATGTGGACAGCCTTCTTTTCGTGGACAGCACTCAGCACTTATGAAAATGGGCCTTAATCCTCTCACTCCACACCAAAACACTCCAAAATGTGGTCATTCAAGATAGAAGATACTGAGATTTATTCTTCAAAAGTCCTCTGGCATTTAGATCCTAGGTAGCTCTGATTGGGGAATGTATTTAACATGTCTCTAGACGAGAAGAGCAAGAGACCAAAGATTTTTTCAACTCTTGACTGAGTGAGTCCTTGCCAATTCAGTCTCACCTCCACCATTCCCCAGCTCAGACTCAGGAGGTTATCCTTGAGCCTGCCAGGGTGCAGAACACGGTCAAACTTGCTGGGTCACCGCACCACATCATTTTTATCTGTTCAAGAGCACCAACTCTTTCTCCGTCATTTTTGAAGGTACTCAGAGGCAGGAGAGGAGCAATGGGTCTGGTGTTTCCCCATTCCCTCACATGAGGCAAGAGCTGTGGTTAGCTCCAGGCAGGAACATGTATTTTTTGTCCCCTAATTTTTTCAGACAGGCTGAGGCTGCCTATCTGGTGGCTCCTTGTAAAAAGCATCTGTTTCCTGTAAAAAAAGCAGTAACTGGACTTTCTGTCTCTTCAACTGAATGCTGAATGACAAAAGGCTAAAATCATCTGTCCTCAAAGCCTACATTTCACTCATATCAGAAATGACAGTTTTTACCTACGTTGGTTCTCTCAAGCATAATCCTCTCACAGAATTACACACGGTCTCTGGTAGACTCCTCTGATTCTTTATGTAAGTGAAGATGAGTAGAGAGATTGCCACAGAGTTTGCAGTCTCACAAGTCTATGGACCAAAGAAGAGGTATGACTGGATTTGCAACCTCACATTAGTATAATAAATAGGTCAGGAAGGAGAGCCCAAATGCTGAGCTGGAGCAAGATTGTACCTGGAAAAGAAGGAAAAACAAACAGTTCAGAAGCACAGAAAAGCACGTAGGACTACTTTGTTTCTCACTTTGCTGACTTGTCTTGGAGATTAGCTATTGAAATCTGGCAGAAAAATACATACAACAATCCTTATCACTGGATGTCACAGTCAGAAAAAAATTCAAGATGTTTTTAAACATTTTTAAACAGTGAGGTGAATCAAGGCCCAAAGTAGCTGGACAACATGTGTGCCAGATTTGGTCATATGAAATCCCTTTATGCCTTTATGAGGATATACTGCAGCTTGTGTGGAAGCTTGCTATAGAAATGGTTGGGTGAAGTGTTCTGGTTTGTGTTACATGGTCGATATGACTTACCAAACACAGTAAGTACCTCTTTCTGGCTTATTTATTTCTGAAGTGACAGACTTGTTTGGAAGAATACCTGGCAGAAAAGAAGAGAAAATGTTTTGAAAGGTCTGAAAGCTTTTTAAAATGCCCCTCAAGCCAGGCCACAGTGGAGAAATACACTACTCAAGAAAGCAGCACTGGAAAAGAAGAGATAATTTTGTGCAATGTTGGTATCGACACAGCCTGTCCTATTCTAAGAGGAAGAGGACACCCGAGGTGTAGTTTAATTTTGAGGGTCCCTGTTTAGTCAGAGAATCCAATTCTCCTGTAATCCATGTGGCTTTTACTCCAGCTTGTTCTGTTGACCAAGCTTCCCACTATTATTGGTCACTCATTTCAACACCTTTTGTGCCATTTTTAACCCTTCTTGTCATGAAAGGTATAAGAGAACAGGCTCTTGTGAATCATTTACACACCTAATGGAAGACTGCAGGTTTCACCTGAATCTTCTTGTTGTCCAGATGCAGTATTTGCTTGTACTTGCTCTGGAAAACAATCACAGCAAGTTTCATCTGGAAGGAGGCAAGTAAAGCCTCACAGCAACAGGACAAATGACATAGCTGGTTAGCTGACAGTCAGACACTCCATGCTACATCATCCAGGCTCTTCTGCCACAAAATCAGCCTTTAGAACAGCATTTCAAAGCTTCCAACTGTACACTGTGCAAAGATTTAATACATCAAGGCCAAAAAAAAAGGGAACCTCTCCTGACTTAATCTTTCTCATTACTTCACGGGGGAACTTTTATGAAAAGGCAGCAAAGAATATGGCCTAATATGACTACCTTCTTGTTGCATTTCAGTAGTTTCATACAAAGAGCAGAGTCAGAATTGGAAAATCATTATACTTATTGACACAGTATAAATTAGCATAGTAATGTTTTTTAACCATGGTATGCATAGAAAGGAACTTTTCCCTAGCTAATCTTCTAAACCATTATAGCTCATCAATTATAATTTTTGTTTGAACTTATTATGTAAACTTGAATGACATTTTATGGGAAACCCTGCAGATTGAAATGTGAAAGAAAAAGATCTCAATATCTGGTGCTCATGTAACCTGTACTTCAGTGTATTTCTGAACTGGAGGCTGGACTTTGCAGTCAGACCATATTTTGTCTTTTATGACTGAGCCTTTACTGCTTCAGATATTTAATGGCCTAATCCCCAGTAAGTTATTTGGAATAAATTAATACAATAATATTCTCAAGGATTTGGCTTTTTTCTTTGAATATGAGCAGGAAGATTTCTCTTGACTAACAGAAGGTGTATGAAATCCAGTTTTCAGCATGTGATCCACATAGTGTCCAGGCAACACTCTTACACGCAGACTTGCCTTTTAATATTTTGGTGTCAATTCAGGTATTGTGTATAGCAAATGTGATGGAAATATTTTGCTAGATTGGATCTTGTAAAACAAATGCTGAAATGTCCCTATCACCACTGTCTTCAGTTCAGAGATCAGAGCAAGGTATATGCATCTTTGATACCCATCTAATTATATGTCCCTGATAGGTACCCTGGCCTTCTGCCAGTCTGGTGCATGACAGGAGCACAGGAAGGGATTTTCCACTACTTCTGTCCATATAGCCCCTTTCTGAGGCTGCCTGTGTGCCATTGTGCAGCCCTGTAAGAGCTTCTCTGACCACAACCTTGCTTTGACTAAAAAGCCTTCCCAATTTCCAGCCTCCTTCTGGTGTCTCCATGATACACAAGGAAGTGCTGTTGTCCCCTTTTCACTCATGTTTGGTTGAGCTGAATTTCAGATGTCAGATGATTTGATGAGCCTTGGGGTTAAGGTGACTGCTCTGTGCTTGTGTGTGGGTGTGAATTAGTGTTCTCTGAGTGGAGAACCAGACTTGCAGCTGACATCAGATCAGGTGCACCAGACATTGTCTAGCATCCTATATGACGGTCTTTATAAATCTGCACTAGCAGTATCTCACCATTGTAGCTGCCGAGATTAGCTGTACATTTGCATCACACTACCAGCGTACTCATATGGCCAGGAACTGAGTGTCACCCCAAGGGAATTAAAAAATTGACAGTAGATGACGTTCAATAGCTTCTTGTTTGGCAAGCAAAGAAGTGACCCATGCTCTCATTAGGATTACTTAATGTACTGTAGGCATTGAAGGTATTTTGCTGTAGCTGCAAGAGTATTCACTACAGCTAAGACAGTAAGGCTTCTTCCATTTTGGACCCCTTTGCTGCATGCATGATACTTCACTGTCATCAGCTCTCAAGCTATACTTTATTTCTCAGGAGGAATTTTTTTTTTTTTGGCTTTTTTTTTTTTTTTTTTTTTTTTTTTTTGGTAAGGGCAAAGGATTCCCTCAAGCATTTCTGAATTAAGGAAGAAAAGATTACCCTGTGATACATTTTGGACTTACTAGTGAAGGGGGCAGGGTGTTAAAATTTTAAGTTTATCCCTAGCACTTAAATATATCCGTACCTAAATGTCAGTAGAAAACTTAGGATGAAAAATGCGTTTGACAAATGTGAAAGTAACTAAACAGAAAAGTATAATGTGCACAGTGCAAGACTTAGAGGGTAACTCCATAGGGCAACTCATAAACCTTTGTGAACAAACATACATGGCTTTGTTTCAAAATCCATTTGAACTGAAGAAGTTTTAGATTTGTGCAGTCCAAAGCCCAGAGATACCACCTGCAAGATGGTATCTACTATAAATTAAGTCTTGGTCTTTATACTGCAAAATGTACCGGAATGACTTTTCAGAAGGATTGTTGAGAGGTTTAGGGCTGAAACACAACAAAGACAGATGAAGTTTGGATTTACAACATTCTTTCTGTGCCTTCTGGCTACATAGAATCTTATAATGCAGCAGTAATTTGGGGTTTGTTGCTTTAGGATCTGTGATTGATGGCACTCCAACTTAGTGACTCCTCCTAAAGTGCATGCTGAAAGATATCCAGGGCAGCGTGCAGGTCGATTTTTATTTATGACCTATTACATACTGATATATTTTTAAACATATATTTTTAAATTAACTCCATTTGCTTTATTAAATATGATTACTATGTATTTGTGCTCCATATCCCACTGGAATCCTAAAGAGGGACAAAGATTCCATTTGCTCAAGTGTTGCACAGATACAAGTTAAACTGTTTGTCTTTCAAAGAGGTTGTAATCCAAATATAAAGAGTTGCAGGTGGGTAGCCCATGGTGCACATGACTAGGTCACAGTTTTGGTCAGAGTGAAGAACAACTTGCAGCACATCAACTCAGTGGTTTCTAAGGAAGTTGGGGGTTTTGTTGCAGATAAAAGTTGGAAGAAAGGATTTGAGGGTGACTGAAGTTTTTTTTGTGGGCACTCCTCTCACATATACCAGACAGTGTGGAAGAAAGCACTTAAGTATTCACTAGCAAAATAGCATCTGGGTATGAGAGAGCTGAAAGGGAATAAACAATGCAAAAGTGACACTAGACCCCAGCTTTGAACTGTAAAGCTGGTGAGAAAGAAATGCTTCAGCAGAGAGCAACTCTGCAGCAGGGAGCTATGTGAGATAGTGTGAGTAAATCTCTGCGGGAGGCATCCCTCCCCTGGTGAATGAGTGACCTGAAGATGAACCATCAGCACCAACAGTACATAGACAGGGTGCCTAAGCTGGGAGGTACAAGTTGTGCTCTTTGCAAAGACCTACCTGGTACTCCTGAAAGGAAATAGAAATCCAACCAGAATCACACTGGTTTCATGTAGTCTTAATATTGAATTCTGCCTGAATTTCATTGTAACCCAGCATCAGTTAATATCCATGTGTTGTAGGGTATTTAGTCACAATTGGATTTACGCTTTTCTCGTAGATTTGTTGGAAAGTATTTTACTGCAATTGTGATTTTCAAAATTCAAAGGGTGTCTTTTATTGAACAGCTGTTGCAGAACATCATGTTATGGACTTTAGTGTCTGGAATATAGTATAATTTACATCATTCCATCCAACGTCTATCAGATTTCAAGCTGGGTTTGAGGCTACTGCATTTGAATCAATAAAACATGTACAAATTGGAAACCTTAAAAAAAAAAAAGAAGAAAAGGATCAGCTTGTGGCTTTAATTTCTTTGTTCAAATCTACCATGAGGGTGAAGAAAAATTCTTTTTAAACAAAAGAATCAGATCTACTCCTTATGAAAACAAACGATTTAGAAAAACAAGGTTAGAATGCCACCTGGGGGCTTATATTGCCATCACACTCCACTTTAGATCAGAACAGCATGCAATTTGTTGTCAGATAAAAAAAAATTGTCCACTCCATGTTCTTCACAAAGTACAGTCAGACTTTGAGGAATTCATGCAGGTGTTATTCCATTTTATGGCACTTGCTTCCTTAGACCTTCAACATGAATATAATAGAAGAAATAGGCACCGAAGAAGCAAACCAATTTGCTTTGCAAAGAGAAACACAGCATTATGCACTGTATGAGGTACTCTATTTTTCACAGATAAATGTAAACCAAACACAAGAAACACAAAAATAAGCTTATTTATTGACAACACATAGAAAAGACTAGATTACATCAGATGGAGAAGGCCAAAGTTTGTGGCGGCAGAAAAGGGATTGTTCAAGCACAGATAAACTACAACATCAAAACATTAAAAATGGAAATACACAGAAAATAACTCTAATCCATAAATCTAGTGTAAAAAAAAAGGTCTTCCCTTGACTTTAATTTCAGGGATTGTGCCAGTATGACAAAAGTGAGAGCTGATAAGGATCTTTGCCAGAAATTACAATTTAATACAAATGAAGGCTGTTAGTATGTGAGTAGGGTAGCATTCCCACACTAATAGTATTCATCTGCAGTTTTGGTGAACTTTCCTGAATCTGACCAGATAGGAGAAATTAATACATGTTTTGCACACTTAGATGTTCAATCTAAGGGGAGAGAGGAGATTTTCTTGAGAATTTAATCAAGTCACCATTTAGTCTTCCCTTGGCCAGGAGCAGTGTGATACCCTTCCCCACTTCTCTCCAGACTGCTGAAATTCTCCGTGAAAGGGTAGATAGGAGCACTGCTGTATTTGGCTCCAGTTTGTCCCAAGACCCCGAAGCACTCAGGTACCTGCTGATTGGCTCTACTGAGCTGCTCTGGTGGCAAGGATCTGGGAACTTGGGTGTCCTTAGAGATTATGAAGGATGCCTATCTTTATGGCAGAGTTATTTTGTGTTTGCTCTTCTCATGGGTCATTTGATCAACACAGAAATAAGACAGCATGCAAAGGTGACCCCATATAATTGGGCAGAATGTGAATTTCTATTGTAGCTTCAAGAGTAGCTGAAGTCATTGACTAGAAGGGTGACAAAGCCTTTTCTTGCAGCCACAAAAATCTAGAGAAATACAGAACTATTTATTTTCGTATATGAATCTGAATCCATTCATTTAACTGGCCTGTGAGCAACTCCAGAATTTCATGATGGAAGCAGCTGAACCTTCTGTCAAGGTTGAGAAACATTTCTCTCAGATACAACACCATGGCTGGAGCTGCAGAGGTCCCCTTAGAATAAAAAGGGTCAAGTTAATTACCACCTGTGGCTGAACTTCCATTCCCTCACAAGTTCTGGAATTTAGATTCAGGTTCACTTAAATCAAGCTAATATTCCTAGGCCAGGTCTAGTGCAACCAGGATTCAGGCCAAGAGGAGAAACTCAATGAGCCCAGGTGGTATTGCTGGAAGATCTCTTGCCCTTCTCCTAAACCTCTAAATGCTGGTGGTTAGTTCGGAGACAAAAATGTGACAAAATGAATTGAATCCTGTAAGGAATGCCATGAGGGTGCCCTGGTAGCACACTGCATATCAACAACAGTGCCCTTGAACTGACAGGAGCCACAGGTCTGTTTTTTCTCAGCAGTTTTTATCTCCTTCAGTCACAAAGTGAACTGGTTAGACAGCCTCAAGCACCAGAAAGATGCAAGTGACACTTAGCTGTGTTATCCCCCATCACCCAAGCCACACTACACTTCTAAGAGGGTGTACAGAACTGAAACTGATAATTTTTCTGTAGGAATAACAGGTGTCTGAACTTTCATACCACTCACCTGACCTGGGAATGCAAAGTTAGCCGTTTCCTGAGGGCGTGGATTTACCTACCGTTGAATACAAGGAACAGCAGCATGGATTTTTAAGACATATATGCTATTTGTGGAGGAATGTAGCATACACTGTCCACTGAAATATCATCTGTTGGCTGCTTCTAAATCTGTTTCTTTTATATAAAGTGCTTTAGGCTGTATATAATCTTGGCAGGGTGTGAAACACTTGCGGGCATTTTTCAATGGAACTATTTGTTAGACATAAAGGAAAACACTTGTGGGGATTAGGTATGAATTTTGAAATTGAATCACAATTATATCTCAAAAGAATATCGTCTGATTTAGAGAATCCACCTTTAAGATATTGTCTTCTAATACTTCCTTTGTAAAAATCTCTCCAAGTAATTCTTAACAGAAAGATGGATTGTAAATTGTTCACTGTTCCTAGGAACTCTATTCAATGAATAAAATCCATAGAAAAATTTGAACTGTGTAACTTGTAATAGGCCTTCAGCAATTTATAAGAGATATACAATTAATGTGACATATTGGAAATGTTATTTAATAGAGCAAGAGATAACCTAGCGACAATTTCCGTGCCTAGTCACTACTTCAGAGGCCAGGATCTCACTGGGGCAAGTTAAAAGGGAAGCCATCATGCTAGAAGATGGCAAGAAAAAGTATTCCTCCAGTCAGATGGAAAAGTGTGCTTGTATAATCACAACATGTGCTGCAAATTTCCTGCAGTGAGTGTTATGCTCCAACAATATATCATTTTTGAATAGCTTAAGAGCCTGAGCACAATCCTTTGCCAATGGTTGACAGCAACAAGCCATAAATTGCAGTAAACACTGCATCTTGGTCTAGCAAATGCAATGCTGTGATTGACTGCACTCTTTACCCAGGCACCATGACAGACACAGCACCTGTACCAACCACACCGGGAAGCAGAGAAGCTTCTGCTTCCTGAAAGTGTAAAGTACATTAGATGTTTGAAACAGTAACAACAAAACTGGTTTTTTAAGGTTGCAAGAAGGATTCAAAAAAGAACTGTACAGAAATTCATACAACCTACAAAGGTAGAAAAATGGAAAATTGAGAAAAATTCTGGAAGTATACAGCATTGTTGGTTTAAAGAAGAAATGAAAAAAATGCTCAGAAGTAGAATTCTGAAGTCAGTTCTAATTAAAGAGACAAAAAACACTCTCTTGAAGTCCATCTGCAGTGGGCTGACCCTGTCCGGATGCCAGGTGCCCATCAAGCTGCTTTATCACTGCCCTTCTCAGCTGTACAGGAGAAAGAACAACAAAAGTCTCATGGGTCAGGATAAGGACAGAGAGACATCAGCCACCAATTGTCATCAGGAAGAAACAGACTTGACTTGGGAAAAATTAAATTTAGTTTATTGCAAATCAAATCAGAGTAAGTAAGTAAGTAAGAGAAATAAGGGAAAAAACATCCTACAACACCTTGCCTCCATGTCTTCCTTCTTTCTGGGTTCAACTTTATTCACAAATTCTCTTCCTCCTGCAGATGCACAGGGGGATGGTGGAAGGAGGTTGTGGTCAGTCCATCTCACATGGTCATACAGGTCATACAACTGTAAGTAGTGTTATGCTGTGCAGTCCTTCCTTACAATAAATAAAATGTAACAAAATGACTCAACATTTGCCAGTTTGGAGAATATACCAAATTATTTAGGGACACTGCCAGGGACCAGATTGCTGATGACAAAACAGCCGATTACCATGGAAACCTTGGCAGGTGTATCTGCACGCACCAAGTAATTCCACTGGCTACATCCTTAGTCTGCAGGAATTACATGTCTAAGATGGAAATCAGCATGATTGAACTGAAATGAAAAAGCACAAGTTTGCTAAAGTAGGCAAACAATTGCTTTAAGACTGGTTTATGACTTACCAACTTCAGTTGGTTACAGAGCTGCAAGGAATTCACAGTAGCTAACAAATGGCAAAACTCAGGTTACACACCACAAATATTTTTTGAACTTAGGTTACTACAGTATAATTCCATCTTATCATCCCATGCTTTAGACACACAGACTGGTCCATAGCTGATGTTCAGAAGGGGTGGAACACCTCTCCTGTGAAGAAAGGTTGAGAAGATGGAGGTTGTTGGAGCTGGAGAAGAGAGGTCTCAGTCAGGCCTCTTGTGGCCTTCTAGTTCCTAAAGTGAACCTACAAGAAACATGGAGAGGGTCTTTTTACAATGGCATGAAGTGACAGGACCAGAGGGAATGCCTTTCAACTTAAAGAGGGTAGATTTAGACTGGGTATTAGGAAGGAATTCTTTACTGTGAGGGTGGTGAGGCACTGGCACAAGTTGCCCAGAGAAGCTGTGGATGCCCCACTCCTGGGAGTGTTCAAGGCCAGGCTGGATGAGGATTTGAGCAACCTGGTCAAGTGAAAGATGGTCCTGCCCATGGAACTAGATGAACACTAAGATCCCTTCCAACTAAACCCACTCAGTGATTTTGTGATTTAGAAAAGCACCATAATCTCCTGCCCTATGGGAAATCTCAGGAATGGTGTTATCTGAAAAAATCTGTGCAAAAAACCATGAGGGCAATTGACTTGTATTATTCAGATGCTCAGGATAGTGCCTGTTGGACATGTCTGTACACCTCCAGGGCGTCTTGTGTCTGCTCAAGAATGGGGTTTATATGGCCTTTTGGGATGGGTTTTGTGATCTTGGCCCACATTTAGCTAAAACTCAAAAGGCTTCCAAGATTAATTCATCACCTCATCAATATATATAGCTGTTTAAAGAGTGTGAAAAAGATGGATCTAGGCTCTTCTCTGTGGTGCCAAGTAATAGAACAAGAGGCAGTGGGCAGACACAGACACACAGGAAATTCCACCTGAACATGAGGAAGAACTTCTTTACTGTGGTGTGGTTGACTGAGCCCTGGAACAAGATTGCCCAGAGAGTGTGGAGTCTCCCCCACTGGGGATACTCGAGAGCTGCCCGGACACAATCCTGTGGGTCATCGAGTGGATGACCCTCTTGAGAAGGGAGGTTGGGCCAGGTGAAATCCATCGTGGTCCCCTCCAGCCTGACCCATCTTGTGGTTCTGCGATTCCGTGAAGGGCAGCAGAGGAGCAGGACAGTCAATCAGTTGAGTTTGCTTGAGTTTAATTGAGTTTATTTGTTGTTTCATCCTGACAGGAGCATCAAAGACCTCAGCGAAGGAGGATGGAAACAGCCATAGCCAAGGGAAATCTGTTACTTAGAAAATATTTTGGTACTCATTCCACTTCAAGAAACAGTTGAACACTGTCACAATAAAATGGCAGTAGCAGAATTGTAATGTGATAATATGCAATACGATGATATGGCAAAAGCTAATATCATAAATCTTCTCTGACGTCGCAAGACAGCGAGGGAAAAGGCCAGCTAATATTTCACTCGCCCGCCGTTCGAAGCCGCGCCGCATCACCCGGAGCGTCCCTCCCGGCGCGGCCGCTCGGCGATCGGCTGCTCCGGCCTGCCGGGCCCCGCCCGCCGGCGGGCGGCTCTCCGCGCCGGGCTCGGCTCAGCCGCCTGTCGCTGCGCGCTGCCGCAGGACGGGCCGGACGGGGCCGGGCCCAATGCTGCGCTGGCTGATCGGCGGCGGCCGGGAGCCGCAGGGCTTGGCGGAGGTGAGGCGGCTCTCTGCGGGACCTAAGGCTTGGGGCGAGTGGTGCCTTGCGGTCGGGATGCGCTGGGCCATGGCCTTTCCCACTGGATGGGTCTAGGCCGTGCATGGGCCGTGCTCCGGGCCGGGTCTCGGCCTGCGAGGCAGTCGGACTGGTAAAACGTATTATGGGCGTCCTCGAAGAGAAACAGGGGAGGTGGGAAAGCACAGAGGCGAACCTCAAGGACTGTGTCCAGGTCTGGCCACTTCGGTTCAAGGAGGACATTGAAGTGCTGGAGCTGTCGAGAGAAGGGCAACAGAGGTGGTGCAGGGTTTGGACCACAAGACGTCTTTGGAGTAGCTGAGGGAGCTCGAGTGGTTTTGTCTTAGGGAAGAGGAGGCTCGGGGGAGATCTTGTCACTCTTCTCAGCTACCTGAAAGGAGGGTGTAGCCGTGGGAGCTGGTCTCTTCTCCCAGGCAACCAGTGACAGAGGAGGGCAGTGTCAAGCTGCACCAGGGGAGATTGAGGCTGAGCATCAGAAATAATTTCTTCACAGAAAGAGTTATAAGATATTGGAATGGGATGCTCAGGAGGTAGCGGAATCACCATCCTTTGAGGTGTTTAAGGACTGGACGTGGCACTCAGTGCCGTGGTCTAGTTGGCAGGGTGGTATTTGTCATAGGTTAGGCTCGATCTCAGACATCTTTCCCAGCCTAATTAATTCTGTGAACAGCAGAACGACTGAGCTAAGCTCCTGCTCGGGAGTTATGGTGTGTAGCCTACTTGCAGTTCTTTCAAGTCTGCCTTTGGGACTCTGAGGTCGATAAACTAAGTCATAGGCAGTAAGTTGTTTTTTGTGTGTCACAGTAGTTTGTAGTAGCTTTCCAGCATTTCTTCTTAGTTCTTCATCCAGGAAATATGCTTTGTTATGGAGTGCACTATGCACTGACATCCTTGCTGCTACTCAGGTTAAGAGCAATGCTGCTGAATTAGACGGAGAAATTCCTGAGATTTTCATGTCTCTAAGACTCTGCTGAAAGTTCTCAGCATGAATTTAACAATAGTTAATTAAAAGTATTGCTGTGCTCCATACACTTAGTGCTTTTGTAATGCAGGCAAATACGAGGAAATAATTGTTTTTCAGCTGCTGTTCATGAGCAAGTCATGCCAATGTCATGGTTGACTTCCAAGATCAGTACTTAATTTGGGTCAGGCACCAGGTTGGAATGACAGTGTGTGGGAATACTTCTGGCTTTTGTCATCCGTCAAAATGCCAGTTGGATTGCAGTCATATTTACAGGTTTGTGTGCAGTTGTTTTTAAAAGGAGGATAGGAAATAAGATGCAGTTTTCTAAGATGTGCTAGAAAACTGCCTTGTGTCACTCTCCAAAGTTTAGACTCTGGCTTTGGTTTATATACTGTGTCTTAATAAGGCATGAGCATGAATCAAGAGGTGGCCAGCTTCTTCCATTCTGCCATTCATGCCTTGGTTAGCTCCAATCCACAGGACTTTTGTTCTCATTTTGTTCTCACAGCATTGTGGAGTGATAGTAATAATTTTACTTAGTGTAAAATCTGAAGAGCACGTATTGCTGAGGATTAGTCCCACGACCTCTCCCCACTGGTCCCTGCATCATATGGTATTGTTTCATCTAATAATCTTTGTCACCATTAGTTCTTCAATAGATAAGAAAGTCCCCAGCAGTGTGTGGCTATGGACTTAGTTTCACTTCAGACAGATGTGTTTGAGTGGCATTGCACTGGGTGAATAGAGGAAGCCTCTGGCAAAGCTGTCCGAAGTTTGTGAAGTGGAAATTTCTCCTTACCCATTTCCCTTTTTTTTTTTTAAACTGTGGAATTGGAAGTAATTTAGACTTAAGGTCCTGAATCTCTTCAGTTGATGGCCAGCCATGGTGCTCATCTTAGGCAGGGTGGCTCTGGTGGGAAAGAGTGGGAGCACTTAGGTGCAGGAGCAACATGCATGCTCCATGATCCATAGATCAGTATTCCTGTGTACTCTTGTATCCATGTTTTTCATTAATTGCTTTTAAAAATCTCACTTTTTAGATGCTTCACATCATGAGGGTTATAGGAAGTTTTGAGGCTGAGATGAACATTTTGGTTTGTTTTTTTTCTGTAGTGTTGCTTACAGGTCGTGCATAAAAATATGCATGTTGGGAATAGATTACATTAACATCAGCACCGAACTTTTAAATTCAAAAAGTTGGTGTTACTGCAGGAGAGTCCAGGTAGTAGTTTGTATAAAAAAAATAGATTTCTTCAGAGAAAGACACTCATGTAACCCAACACTTGGGTAAATATTAATGAAGGTCTAACGAGAGCATAGCTTGTTGAATGACATTTCTGGGGAATAAGATGTTTTTTTTCTCTAAGTACATTATCAGCACTGTACCTTTCAGTATTCGCAGGCACTATTAGGATTAGACATGTTGTTCAAAAGAAATGGCACATTGAATTGAATAGGAAGCAACATCAGACTGTAGAATTGCTGTGTTAATGATACAAGTTCTGAGTTTTTCAGAGTGGCGTTTAAATTATTTTCTGAATGCATGTTTTCTGAGTGCAGTATTGCTAATATACTGAGATTTCCTTAGGCTTTTTAGAACTCTCATTTTTTTAAGGAATGTTTTGATTAGCTTTTGATGGGTGAACTCCAAGTTTTTTAATTTATCATTATAGCAGACAGATTCTACTTGCTCTATTTTAAAGGGGAGCTGATGTTCTCATGTGATTGCATAAAACAAGGAACAGCTGATTCATGCAATGCTTCAGGTAGCACAAAACCAAGATAAAATCACAAGAGCTTCACTTAAAAATTAAGAACTCTTAATTTTTAAAATAACCAGTGGTTTCTTTCCATCCATATTTGTTAACTAGGTCATTCTTAGTTTCTGAAGAAAATTACCATTGTACCAATATCAAAGTACTAGAAAATAATTTATTCATCTTGCAAGAAAAAGTTCACATTTCTGAGGATAACATGTTTGTCTTTCATGTGGTGTTACCTGTCATGTGCTGGATGCTGTATAGTGCTCTGTAGTTTCTGTTTTCATGATGTGCATTCTGTTGAAGTTCTCAAAGAGGGGACAATCTAAAGGGAAGAGTGCTGTCACTGAGTAACTATCAATTTAGATGTTTATTTAGATGTTTTTTTTAAAAATAATGTCTGATAACAAGCTGTTCCACAATGTTTAAGGCCTTAATTACAAAAAAGTTGTCTTGAAATAAAATGATGATTGAGATCAGCAGAACTATTCTGCCTTGAATATGCAGTTCTGTGCAGTATTTTATTGACCCTGCCTAGTCATCAGCTTGCTCCAAGTGTTTGATTGTTCTTTTAATTAATGGTCTAGTTGGGGGTAATTGCAGATGCTGTTCTATAAAATGATTAATCATTCTCTATGTTTTTTAAGTGGTTTGCTTTGGTATTTTGAGAGTAGAGTACCAGTGGGTTATTTATATATTATGGAACAGAACAGCATTTGTTCTTATTTGTTTTAAATATGTTGTCTTTATATAGGATTTAAAAATTGAACAGTAGAGGAAAGATATGAGAAGTTCACAGCCATTTTTTAAGAGATATAATTTAATGAAAAACTGAATGTATGGTGAATTGAGTCAGGAAGCTGGCTTCACATGACAGCTTATAACTGAGCTAGGTTTTCATCTCACTGTATCAGCAATCAAATCAGTACAGAATGTTTTTGTTGAACAGAAAGTGCTACATCATAATTTAAAATGCTATAGAAAGCTATTATTACATGAAATAACAGGAAATTGTATTTTATAATGAGTTTCATTAAGGCAAAATGGTATTTCAGAAACTTCAGAGGTAAGTCTGTATGTAGATTGTTAGACATTACAAAGACCTGATGAAGATTATTATGTTAGTATAAAATGAATTTACTTTCTTTTATATGAATTTTAGAAATCCTCTGTACAGACAATTGGTGAAGAGCAAATACAGAATCCTTACACGGAACTCCTTGTGTTGAAAGGCCATCAAGATATAGTACGATTTCTAGTACAAATAGATGATTGCAGGTATGAAATGCCATTTCAAATTGTTTCACAATGCCCTTGGCAATATGTTCGTAAAAATGTAGTAACATTTTAATCCTCTCTTTTTACTTTTTAGGGGTGAGGGCAGGAAAAACTGGTATTAAGGCAAGGCATGAATACTCCCTTTTCTTGCTGTGTTACCATATCTTTTGACTTGTCTTTTAAGTCATACTTTAATGAGAAATTAATGGTGATAATGTTATGTTTCTCATACAGATTCATTAGTTTGTAAGAATTGCCTTTAGCTAATTCAGCTGTTCTTTCTCAGTCTATTCCTGGTCTGAGTGTTGCCTTCTGTACAAGCATAGATTTTCACAGGACAATATTCAGTACTGTCTGCTGTTGTTCTGACAGGATGAATGTATTCTGCGTTTCTGAATTGAGGACAGCTGTTGTTTTAACTTCTGGTTCTACAAGAGAATGTAATAGACCCCTGCAGGTGTGCTGTAGCAATTGGACGTGACATCTTCAATGAGTGTTTCTTTTCCTTTCTTTCTGAACTTTTATTACACTTTGTTTTGATGCTATAGTGCTAAGTTCCCTTGAGCTTTGCTTAATGCAATTTTAACTTTTCAGGTTCTAAAATATTTCCTACTTTATTCAGAATGACTGCTCTGCATTACATGTGTCTTCCAGTTTGATCTGGTTCAACTTTGAAACCTGATAGTTCTTTGTTTCCCTCCTTGAGGTTTCAGCTCTGTGCACCTTTCTGTGTGTTTCCTGACAGTCTCTATCTGTAACTTCTGAAGACTGAGTTATCTGTCTTCTGAAGACAGTTATCTAAAAACTGGAAAACTGGTTAAGAACATGGAGTAATTATATTTACCTTTGTTACTTAGGAAGTGTGACTGAGAGAATGGATTATGATAGTTGTACATTACAACCTAGTTTCTATTCTAGTTTTCTCTAAATTAGACTTGCATGTTCTTTAATATAATACTACAAGAGAATAAATAATTTTCTGCCTTTAAAGTAAGATTGTGAAGTCTTTATTCATTCATAAAATGTAGTCACTCTTGGCTGATGTGAAGAATTAAATAGAGAATGTTTAGTGACTAAGAACATAAGTAATGGGGAAGAGTAACTGTTAAGGAGCTATAGTAATTTATATATTTTATGGATTAGACATAAGAGAAATTCTGATATATTCATCAATACACTGCATGAAGTTAATATGGGCAAGAGTTTGTTTTACATCCTTGCAGTGTGCAGCAGGTGTTTTGTGAAGGAAGGTTCTCTCCTTCCCCATACATGTTAATTGGAAGAAACCATGCTAGTGGTCTCTTCTGGTTCAGAAATGCCACATAATCTTATTTTCTAATATTATGTATATCTCTATATATACATAAATAAAATTTCACAGATGTATACTGAATTTGTGTAATTCATCTTTGTAGAAACAACACAGTATTCTTAGCTTGCACATGCTGTCTTGCACAAAGAAGTCTTTTACTATTTTGGGCTTTGTTATTTGGTGGTAGATAAATTACTAAAGCTAAAATTATAGTAATCATTGTGAAACTAGAGCCTAGTGGCAACGTTTAAGATAGGTTATGAAATAGCATATGGATAATGAGTAAATTGTATAGCTGGTTGGTATTCTGAGAGTTTGAGGAGTTTAATAAAGTTGTTTCAGTTGTTACTGGACGGTAATTCTAAATTTTTATTTATCAAGAGTATGGTATTTTCTATATTATTAAACACATGATAATATTTTTCACTTGATTCTTTTCAGTAAGATTAGTATTATTACTCACTTTCTGAAATGTTTTTATTTAGTTACTGTAGCTATTCCATTGTGTGCTTTTTGTCAACTATTGTAAGCCAAGTTTCACGCTTCAGGTCTTTAGATAATATCATCTTAGTGAGAATTTTACAGAAGGATTTTCTTGTTTTCTCAGTGGCTCAGCTAAAACCAGTGAGTGGAAAATTTTCTCAGATTGGTTTTTGAAGGTACTAAATAAATCCTCTATGAATGTAACAGAAAGCTGGCTGAGTTTTTTGGGTTTTTTTGGGTTTTTTCTTTCTTTGCTTTTGTACTTTTGAACATGAAGTAAGGCTCATATTGATTGGAAGATCACTAAAGAAGGCTAAGCCTCAGCAAGAGTCTTCCAAAAACTGGACTGAGATAAAATTGCAAGTAATACTCTAGCATTTGACACATTAAATTAAACAGAGTTCATAACACATCTTAAGAATAGATTTTTTGTTGATCATTTGACCATTTCTTGCTCCTTCAGGAAACAGACAAGGTTATAGATGATGGTGCTCATGTCTGGAAAAGACTGAGGTGACCCATGAGGGCATTCTTTTTATAACACTATTGGAATTCTTAAGTCTTGTTCTTATATTAAGTATATGTTGATAATCGCCTAATTAAATATACTATTGCAGTTTAGAAACTGATTAGGATTTACAAATACTTGCTTATTCTTTAAAGGCAGAATCTGATGTATCTTATAAGCATTTTTGCTTCCATAGGTATTTACTACTTTTCCATTACATTGTGTTATAATGCAGTTTTCAGGTTGTTATGGTTCTTTATTTGTGTTTTTTTTCCAGGTTTGCATCTGCAGGAGATGATGGAATCATATTTCTGTGGAATGCTCAGGTTAGCTGTCTTTCTTAGGGGTGGATTGTGTGCCCTGGAGAGGGTAGGAGTTGTAGTGAAGAGGTGGAAATGTCTAGGAGCAAACAAGCAGAATAAATAAGAATTACTGCAGAGTTACTGTTTGAAAATGTAAAAGTTGAGGGATTCTGTTAAATCTTTATTAAATTTACAAGGTAGAGTTAGGAAAGTAAAAGATGGGTGAACCCAAGGGAACAGTAAGTTTTGAAAGAGTGTTTTGGGATGACATAGTGATTTTAGAGAAATGATGGTGTTAAAAGCAGAAGTGTATATGAAATTGTGGGTTTAATTACTCTTTGAATGTATGTTCTGTATGTGCTATAAATTCTGAAATGCTGAGTAGTAACTCAACAAATACGTAGCAAGATCCCAAACCTGCCAGGATTTTTATACACACTTAAGATTAAAATACATGTCAATCACTCTATTAGTAATACCTCTTTAGTATGACTGATTAATGGAGAGCTATCACAAAATTGTATTGAAAAGATACTAAAGTCAGTAAAAATTAAACATTTCATGCTGTGCGGGAACAGACCCTTAACTTCTTGCTGTGATAAAAATCTTCTTATAACTTCTGAAAACCTTTCCAAGACATTAGTTTTATCATACAAATAGTGCTCTCTAAGTGTGACACCTGCTGTTTTGCTCTTCTACTCTGTTTCTCCATACCATTAACAAAACTGTTGAGAATGGATGAGCACTAGACCTGGGTTAAGTATATGTGTAACATTGTTTAATGAGAAGTTTGAAGGGGAGACATACCGTAAGGTCTACAGTGTGTCAAACATTCAATTGAGGAAGAAAAATTCCCAGACTTTTAATTTTCTTTAAAATCTTCTGAAAAATTTATGTGACATTTATGATGGTGTAATTTTAAAATACAGAAGGAGAGACTTGATACTTTTCTTTTGAGCAGTTTCTGTTAGTGCTTTGCTGGTTTTGAACGTCTTTTGTAATTTTATAATTCTATAATTTGGTAAAGTGATTTGAATATTAAAACCTGTATGTGTGAATATATATGCCCAGTGTTCTGAGCAGTTTGTGAACATAAAACTCATTTGGATATCCAGCTTTATGAACTGAGTTCCATTTTCTACTTCTCTAGGACTTCTGTTGTGTTTGTTAAAGCAAATCTTTGTACTTTTAATTTAAAATGTTAATCCAGGTCTGTCAAGAAGTTAAAATTACCCTGTATTTTAGCTGCATGTTTAAAATGCTGGATTGCTTTGATGTGTTTTTTGTAGGGTTTTACCATTTAACTAAAATGTTAGTAGACGTAGCTGTAGTTGGTTGTCTAAAGCACCAGTTGGAATCTATAATGTGCGTACTAAACGAACCTGGCAGGAGGTTGACCATAAATATAGGTCAGGGTTCTCCCATAATTAAAATTTAAAAAAACCCCACATTTTCAAGTAAGGATTTGTCAACAAATCTGAATTGCTGTGGTATTTAAGAAGGGTGAATAGCCAAAATATGCCTTAAAATTAAATGAGTTAAATACAGAATTCTGCTCTTAAGGGCTTTTAGAGGTTTTTTATTCAGAGAATAATTTACATTATGTACTGCTACTTTAAACTTACTCAGAGTATGTTATTTAAGATCTTGAACAGCACTAAAGTAGCAAAACCTTAAAATACTTTAGGAAGGGAGATTTTAGACTCATAGAAATTCTTGCTTTAAAAAGTCATTTAATACCTCTATTTTGTGCTACAGTAGGCATTTTCCTATTTTAACTTGAGTTTTCCATGTTTTTGTTTTTCAGACTGGAGAAAAACTTCATGAACTTCATGGGCACACACACAAAATTACAGCTGTAGCACCATTTTCTTCATCAGATGTTACTGAGGAAAAAACTGATTTGATTATAACAGCATCAGCTGATAGAACAGTTATTGTATCCTTTGGTCTGGAGAGAATTTAAAATTATATGGGCTTTTTGTGGTTTTTACTTTTAAAGATAACACTGTCTACAGGGTGCAACCCATCTCTAAACTTAATGGCTACCAATACGCACTAGGTGTAATTGGATTACGCAGGGGTTTCACTAGTTATTGTTCACATGTAGATACAATCCTTGCCACAAAAATGAATCCATAATAGGCCTTTGTGAATATATTATTGAGGCCAAATACTGAAAAGACTGTCAAGAGTTTAGGAGACTGAGTCTCTGCATACCTCTTTCCTAATCTATCACTTAGTTACCAACACGGCATTTACATTTATGATATATAGAAACCTTTCATTTTCCTTAATGAATAAAGATAGGTTTGGGACTGCACTAGTGGCAGACAGGTTCAGAAAGTGTCGTGTTTCCATTCTACTGTGAAGGTACTGAGGAAGCCCTATGAATGTCTCTTGTTTTGTTTATACATTAAGCTATTATGTCTGGCTCATGGGTCATGTGGGCAGGTGGTTTAGAATGAATGGCATTGCTTTATTTAAGAGAATGAGTGGCTGAGAAATGGGCACAATTCTTAATTTGTTTTTGAAACTCTTAATACCTCAATTTTCTTTTTGAAAGGATGTGGAACAAAGGTAATTCTGTGACTTGGTTTTATTACTGTGTTGGAAAAGGCAACCTACAGCATTTAAAGTTTTTGCACTGTTGATTAAAAAATTAACATAATAGTGTGTATTTAAATGTGTGTTTCTCAGAGACCTTGATACTGTATTTCATAGCACTTACAGATGTATCTAAAGCTTATGATCATTTCACTGAGAAATTCCCTGAAGAACTTTTGCAGGAGGCATATATCTGATTTTTGTTCTGCAGTGTTTGACAGTTCTTCAAAGACTGAATGTATGGTTGTCTGGAGGGAGTGATCTATGTGTTTGGAACCGAAAATTAGATCTCTTGTGTAAGACCAGTCATCTTACTGATGCAGGTAAAAGTGGAAATGACTCATTATAGCTGTTAAAGTGCAAGTAAAATGGATCTGTATAATGATGCAAAGCCAACTTGGCAAATCCATTTTAATTCCTATGATAACATTATGTATTAGAGCCGCTCTTTATTTTTTTAAATGTCACATTTAATAGTTTCTGAACTAAGACCGCTTTTATTGTTCTATGCCATGTGAATTTTAGAATTTCTCAGATCTCAGTAACTGTACATCATCTTGGACTACAAGGCTAGAGCTCAGATGCTGATTTGTGTGTTTGCTGTAACATGTACCAGATCCTTTGACACACTTTTTGTGTGATTGAATGGGAGTTTTATTATATTTCTAAGTGAAGCTTTGTAATAGTAGAGCAGTAAAAACTACTTTTTATTGTTAAGAATTTTTGTTGTAGAAAATGCATGTTTTGATAGGAATATAATAAATCAGAAATCAGTATCAATCACGCTTTTCTATTAATAAGCATCTATATTACCTATCCATGTGAAGAAAATTGTTGCATGTTATTTCTGTACTTTAGCAAACTGTACTTTACTTTGAATGTGAATGACATTCAAAGGTGAAACCAATATTGGCCTTATTTTTGTCATATAATAGAGTAGTGGTAGGCAAAGCCTTCTGAATCCTTGAGGTTATTAATACTTCTTTTGGTCCAGTATGGAATATCATGCTAAATACTAGTTGGACTGTGATACTTAGCATGAAGTGCTGTTGAAACTTTGGTGCAAGGAGTCAATGGACTGTATGGCATGGGCCCTCTCTTCTGTCCTAATTTCTAACTTCCTTTGTGGGGAAAGAGATTGTTTATTCCTTGGGGAATTCTCCTTTAATGGTGCTTCAGCACAGCATGAGGAAATTCTGTGCAGGATGAAGACAGATGAACAGCAAGCTGGATATTTTATCATATGCTTTATCCTTCATCTTGCTCTGCACGTTATTTTAGAATTCCCCATACTTGGGGTAGTATCAATACCTAATAATTTTGGTACTGTCTGTATTTAGAGTTGCAATAATTGTCATGGTGTTTTTAAGACTGTCCAGCATTAGGACATAAATATCTTTATTGTATTTAAAATAAAAAGATAATTTACTTTCAGCTTCACCACCAATTTGATGTTCAGAATTCTGCTTGATTCAGGACCAAAACTCCTGACCTTCCCTCTGATTGAGATTCTGATTCAATTTAACTTTCAGGCAATATACTTCTGTTTTGATAAGTGGAAAGAAGATTGTTAAGAACTTTATTAATAAGGAATTAGCAGTTTGTTGTGTCTTCTTGTGATCAATAATATCCTTTTCTCCCTTCCCCCCCTTTTTTTCAAAGGCATCAGTGCTTTGGTTGAATTGCCGAAAAATTGTGTTGCAGCAGCAGTTGGCAAAGAGCTAAGTGAGTATCTTGCATTTTCCAGTGTTCATACTCTACCATGACAGCTGCTTCTCAGAGATATTTATGAAGAGCACTCTGCTGGAATTGTGTAGGAAAAGTAAATGGTATTAGGGTAGGGTGTGGTCAGCAACACTTTTTCTTCTACCATTGACAAAGAAGAGACAATCTTACTCAAGAATTTTTTAGAGATATGCATGACATGCAAATTCTGTATTTAGAATCATAGAAACTAAGTTTGCAAAAGACCTCCAAGATCATTGAGTCTAAGCTTTGACCAGTCACTACTGTGCCATCTAGGCCATAGAACTAAGTACCATGTCCAGTCATTTCTTGCACACCTTCAGGGATTCTGACTCCTCCACATCCCTGGGCAACCCATTTCAATGCCTAACTACCCTTTTAGTGAAGAAATTCTTCCTGATGTCCAAACCAAACCTTCCCTTGGACAGCTTGAGGTCACTTCCTTTTCTCCTGTGATTTGTGGTCTGTGAGAAGAGGCCAGTGCCTACTTTGTGACAGTCTCCTCTCAGGTGGTTCTAGGAAGTGATAAGGTCTCCCTCTACTCCATGCTAAACAGCCCAAGCTCTCTTCTCATAAGACTTGTGCTCCAGACCCTTCACCAAATCTGTTGGTGTTCTCTGGACACACTCAGCATCTCAATCTTGTTTGTCATGAGGGACCCAGAACAGAGCACTGAACTTGAGATGTGGCCTCTTGAGGTGTGGCCTCATGTGACTGTTGTGGACCTCACCGGTGTGTAGTACAGGGAGCAATCCCTGCCCTGGTCCTGCTGGCCATACTGTCACTGATAGAGACCAGGATACCATTGACCTTCGTGCTGGTCAAGCAGGACTTGTCTTACTTAAACCACGCTGTTTGGGCCTGATTCCCTGGTTGTCCTGTATGCACTGTGTGATCACACTAAAGATAATTTGTTCCGTAACTTTACCTGGCACTGGTTAGGCTGACAGGCCTGTAGTTCCCTCAGTGCTTCCTACAATCAGTTACGTAGATGGGCATCACATTGGCCAACCTCTGTTTGACTGGGACGTCCCTGTTTTACAAGGACTGATGATAAAAAAAAGAGATTGGCTAGGTGAACTCCTCTGTCAGCTCTCTCAGTGTTAGTGCCACCTGTCCAGATCTGATTGTGGGAATTGACTTTTTTTCTTCTGGAGAAGGTCTGGAACTGATTACCTGAGCTGTCCAATACTCAGATTCTCTAGAGCTTCCTTGTTCCAGGATCCGAAGTATGAGTTACTGATGTTCTCTTACTATTCAAAGCTATAATGAGTAGCTTTGTAGTACCCTTGAAATAGAAAAGAAATTCTGAGACTGATTAAAATAAAATCTTAATTTCTGATAATACTGATTGCCTTACTGGAGGATATTGCATTGTTTTTGAATATTAATATTTCAGATAGATCAGTCCTCAAGAAACATGTTTCACATTTAGTAACTTATCCATGAAGGTATTTGATGCTTTTCACTTCTGGTGTTGACCAGTTCTCTGAATTTCAGAGTTACTAGGCTGAAGTGTTTTATCCTACATTTGCTGTAGTTGAGGCTTAGTCGTAACACAGAAGTTTTTTGATGTTATAGTTATTATAAGTGGCTCTTATATGGTCTCAATTACAATGTTTAATTTGTGTCTGAAAAATGTTTTATTTAAGCATAACTACATCTAATTCCGAACGACAAATTTTATTTAGACAATTTTTCTATCTTTGAAGTAATTTTTAGGTTGAGTGCTACTAACAATGGGTCTGAAGGTTGGAATATTATTGAAGTAAAGCGCCTTGTTGACCATCAGGATAACATTTCATCATTAGTCAGTGTCAATGGTAAGAATAATTTTATAATGTTACTGGTTTTGTTAGTTACTAGTGAGATATTTCACCTATGGAGTTTTTATTTGAATCAAAGTTTTAACTGGAGTGAAACTTACTATCTGGTGGATGTACCTTGCTTTATAGCTGCAAAGGTAGTGATATGACAAAATATAATTCCTTTTTTTATGGATTAACAATGAAATGAAACCAGGCAAGTAATAATTTAGAAGAGTCAATGTCATTGATGGAAATGGAACTCTTAGTCTTTCTGTTCAGCAAGTTAAAAATGCTACTCTTTTTGTCTTGTTCCTTCTTAAAATTGGATATGTAATGCCGTATCCCTTGCAAATGTAGTGCTAAGGTAACTGCAGGTTTTGAGTGTTCAGATGCGAACCTTCATATAGATCCATTATAGAGGGAGTCTGGAAGCTGATGCAGTCTATGCTCATTAGAGTAACACTGAACTAATAGTGAAATTCTGTCTACTCTGCTGCAAGTATCAGCCTCTTCTACTCTTTTCTTCCTTGTCTTTTTTGTTTTATGGAGCACCCCCACAGACTAGGAAAAGGTATTACTGGTGGGATAGAGAGTGTGTGTTTATCCTTGGGTCTATCTGTGTTCTGCTTGGTTGGCACAAAGGGGCTGTGTTACAGAGGTAACAAGGGTCTGGAGAAAAGATGTCTTGGATTCTGTGGTACATGTTTCTGAGCTTAATTGTTGCCATTATTTTCTCCTTTTTGATTATGAAAGGCAAGCAGTGTTTGGCCTAAAAAGACAAGATGCTACCCACATTAAATACTGTTGTAGAAGTTCCTTTCTACATGTGATAAACAAATTCATGAGCAGTTACTTCAGTATTGCCATTAACTCATTTATTCAATTTGTGATCATATTTCCATTTATGGCAAACTTTGTTGTGTCTAGGGGATGTCTACACATCTACTTCACCCAGGAATAGAAGGGCTTTGTATGTAGAAATGAAGTTCAAATATTTGTATACACTTCTGGTGGTGTTCCTTACCTTTGCAACTCTGTGCTGTGCACTGTGGCCCATGAATATTCTCCTTTCTAGTTCCAGTTTTCCAGGAGAGCTCGTCTGAGTTATGCTAGGTAATTAGGTGAGTATTTACTCAAAAAGAGAGGTTTTTGTCCAGTCAGTTATGTACTGTATATTCCACACAGCTTTACACATAAATGGTCTGTCTTCCCTTTCTAGGGTTGTAAATTTGTGTGAAATACATTTTTAAAATACCATGTGATTTCTATGTGTTGTTTTATTCCCCTTCAGATTTGACTTTTGTGACAGGCTCTCACATAGGTGAGTTAATAGTTTGGGATGCACTTGACTGGACAAAGCAGGCATCTGAATGCAACTTCTGGGACTCCTCTGTCCATCCGGATGTACAGCCAGAAATAAAGTTATCCCAAAGCCCACATGAAACTTCAGTTCAACACTTAACGTCTGACAACGAGGTAAAAAGTTTCAGAGTAAATTAAGTAAGCTAGGATGATCTTACCACAGAAGACTAAGTGGTTTCTATTTTCATTTTCCTTGTTTTAATATAAGAGGCTTCTTTTAAATGTGCACAGCTACTTTATGTGATCAACAGTTTTTATGTAAAATATTGGCTGTTGACCTATATGAAGGGTTTAATATGTTGATGGTATGGAAATTAACATAATGGACTGTCACAACAGCATTTCTTTTTGACCAACAAAGATTTATTACAGTAATTTCACGACCATAAGGCACACCAGACTATAAGGCACATCTCTGGGAGTCGGCAAATTTCGCAACTTTGTACATTATATAAGGTGCACCAGACTATAAGACGCACTTTTTTTTTTGCAGCGAAGATCCACACCGCGCGCAACAAAGTAACGAGTTAACAACAGAATTGCACGATCGGGGGGTTTACTGGCAGGTGCTCAATTTGCAAACATTTTTCACAGATTGGTGTAGCCTTTAAACGCAGCCCCAAGCGTCCTCCCTGTGCGCGGGCCCTGGCGCTCCTGCCCACCCCCGGCGCCGGCTGGCGAGACGCAGCTCAGAGCTGCCCGCTGTCTGGGGCGGCTTGGGGCTGCCCGTGGTTCGGGGTGGCTGAGGGCTGCTGTGGCGCGGCTGCGGCTCGCCCTTCCAGATTGGCTTGGGCTGGCCACTGGCACCCTCCCTCCTGGAGTGGCGGTGCAGCGGCGGGGTCCGCCACTCCCCTTGTTCCCGGCGTGGCAGCAGGGGATGCCACTCCCCTTACTCCCGGTGCAGCGGCACGGTGGCAGGGTCCGCTGCTCCCCTTGTTCCCGGCATGACAACAGGGGCCACCGCTCCCTTCGCTCTTGGCCCGGCAGTGGTATCTGCCGCTCCCCTCCTTCCCAACGCAGCGGCAGGGGCCACTGGGGTTCGTCACTCCCCTCACTCCTTGTGCGGCGGCAGGGGCCGCCGGAGTTCACTGTTCCCCTTGCTCCCGGCAGGGCGGCACAGCGGTGGGGGCTGCTACTCTCCTCGCTCCCGACGCGGCAGCAGGGGCCGCCGTTCCCCTCCTTCCCGGCATGGCAGCAGGGGCCACTGCTCCCCTTGCTCCCGGTGCGGCGGCGTGGGCCACCTGCCTCGTCCATATGCTGCTCCTGCTGGGCTGGGACTGCCCGCTCCTGCCCCTTCGCGGCTTGGCACTCCCTGGGCACCGCCCCCCCTCGTGGCTCCCACTTCCAGGTTGGCAAATTTCGCAACTTTGTCCGTTATATAAGGTGCACCGGACTATAAGGCGCACTTCCGGATTCGGACAAAAATTTTAGTCAAAAGGGTGCACCTTATAGTCGTGAAATTACTGTACTTGTTTACAATGCCACTGGAGAAAAATAAATATGGTTGTGTGTTTTGATAGCATGCATCTTTTATATTCCAGCTTCTGGGAATGCAATTTTCCCAATAATGGGCATGTTTGAACAGTTATAGCTGAGGTTACTATAAGAATACTGTGGGGTACTATTTAAGAGCAGGCATATGTCTGTGCTTAATAGTAAATCAGCATTGCTCTTTCTGTTCAGGTGGATTATACAGAATTGTATATTCAACTGTGTTTCCAAGATCATGTCTACTGTAGTCATGATTTAGAAATAAATTTAGAAATAAATTCTTGGTCAGAATACTCAGTTAGAACTTAGCTATTACACAGCAAACACTAAAAACACTTAGGTTGATATTTAATTTTGTGAAATGTTACCAACTGTAAGTGGTAAAATAAAAGATCTTTCATTGGGGGTACAGTGGGATTTTGTTTGGGGCATGTAGCTCAGTTATTGGGGATAATTAAGAAAGAAATTATTGGAAATGGATTCAGATACATAAGCTGTAACAAAATAAAAGCTGTGGAAAAACCTTAATATAGGGTGTGGATGAAATAGTCATCTGATGCATTTGCTTCTTTCTGAGTAGAACTTCCCTAAAACCCTGGAAAGAGAAATGTTGTGGGATGTGGGGAGCTAAAAAAGATGATGTTTTCTTTAAAGGTGAGATTTCTAATGGTTCTGTTGTCAGTGCTTATTTCTACAGTGAGCCAAAAGTGAATTTTGTTTAGGATAAGTTCTGTAATTTGGCTTTGAAATGCTTTCATTCCATGCCTTGAAAGCTACATATGATGCGTTTTAATGTGTTCCATTCATGGAACTGAACTAAATAAATTGCTGTGACTTTTTTTTTTCGTTGTGAGAGTTTTGAATCATGGGAAGAAAGCATTGTTCTAGTGTTGCATATCCAAATAGAAGGTGCTTTTAAGGTAGTGCTGTTTTGTAAAGCTTCTACTTAACAGGTCATGCAAAAATGTGTTAGTATAATGAATTACTGTATTAACTGCTACCTCAAAGCAGAACACTGTTCTTCATGTCAAAAAAAAATTGTATAAAATATATGTTTCCTATGTTTTCCAGACTTGGTAGGTAGGTAGTTGGAGAGGATACACTTCTCTAGATTGGCACTGAGCTTGTAGGCAAAACACGATTCAGAAACAGATGGGATGGTAAAGGTTTTCAAAACTAGGAAACAGTGCTAAGTAGTGCATCAGCAGTCCTGGTATATGTGTGTTTAGTTTGCCTGTTAATAGAAGTGCACAATTTATGCTTCATATATTTTGTTTCCTTGGATTTTGAGATGACAAGGATTTTGCCAGGACTTGTGATAAAAGAAGAGTGTTCCATGAAGAGCATCTTTTGCAAAGCTGTAAGACTGTATGGCTCAAGGTGGAAGAATTATGTGGAATTCCGGCCACTAAATTTGAGCCTTATGCAAAACTAGGATAAATGGGCTCAGTGGTTTGGCTTTTTGTCTTCATTTGGTAGTGGTGCTATCAGAAATCTGGTTAGTTTCAGTGCTCCCACAACAGATTCACATAAGGGGGAAAAAAAAGAATAAAACCTGGACAAAGAGTTTTGCACAATGTCAAAACATTGTTGAATATATATAGGAAATTTTAGTCAGACCCTAGGTTACAAAATGTTGAGGGGCATGTTGTGTGAATTGTATATGACATGTTAATGTTTGGGTTGTGTAAATGGAAGCAGTCTGTTCAGGGAAATATTCCAGCACGCTGTCATCTAAACAAGGCATGTTCGAAACTGCAAATACATAGTAAATGGAAACATTTTGTTCTCCTCTGGTACTGATTATTAATCATGTGTATACACACAGAATTGTACACTTGTCCTCTTTAAGTTCATCACAAGTCATGAAGTAGTCCAGGTCCAAAGATCTGTAAGCTCTTTCTGGTGTCTTAGGGTCATGATGGTTATGAGATGGAAAGCCTGCACTCTTCTGAAGAAGAGCATTCAACGCAAAATGCAGTACTGTGTAATATTTTAATAAGAGAAAGTTCCTTTTCAGTATTCAGTAGAGTCCAAAATGCTTGAGCAAGGCCTCTTTATTAATTTCTGTCTTCAGTTACATTTAAGAAAAGAGTCAAAAATGCCAAGCAGTTTCCTGTACTCTCAGCCTTTCTTGATAAAACAAGAGTTTTTCAAAACACGGGATATTATTTTACTGTAAGAACGTAAGCATTTAATTGTGTTGAAGTGTGTTGATTTGTTGGTGTCCTTAGTTTCTGCTTAGACTGTGAGGTACAGGATAAGAATACAGACATTAAATTACTGCTTAGAGTATAGGATTATATCCCACATTTACTTTTTAAAAGTCTGTCTCTTTTTATAACTTGCTAATTTCATATGTTTGGGATAAAGCGGTAACATAAGGACAGAAACAAGCTAGGTTATAGTATCACTGGAAATCCATTATATGCAAGGTGATCCTTCAGTGTCTGTTTCTGTAAGTTGTTTTATTGAATTTTCTTTCCAGTGTGTGTTTGCTGCTGTTGGGAAAGGCATATACGTATATAATCTTCAAATGAAGCGTGTGATTGCCTGCCAGAGAACTGCTCACGATTCCTCTGTGCTGCACATTGAGAAGCTTTCAAACAGGTACAAAACATAGTACATTTTGTTACTGCAATAAAGAAAAACAAAACTTGATAGGGTGACTAGAGACAGACTGCAAAGCTACACTGGATTTCTGGGGAAAGGACTTGGTCTTCAGTTTGAGCTGCTTTTATTAGGTAGAACTTGTTGATCTGATTTTGGAAAAGCTGTAATTGTAATTCAGTGGGAAAACCTATATTCCTGTATGACTGGTACACAGGCTGAAAATATCTCAACTATTTTCAAAATCAGATTTGATGAAACACTTTTTTCTGTATTATGAAAGTATAGCTTGATGGTATTTTACTTGTGGAAAGCAAAGGCGTATAGCATATTCGGAATATTTTTTTACTAAATATTTTATAACACTTGAAATGTTTTAACAAAAATTAATAACTTGCAGTGTTCATTTGTTGGGGCAGAATTTATAGCTGGAGCTTGTTTTGACAGCCAACTTGGACAAGCTGCTGCATATATGTGTATATGCTCATAGTAGTGTTAAGATCTCATTATATTCTTATTCAATGGGGCAAAGTCTGCCATGAGATAAAAACTGAGGCCTTGGTCTTGTAAATTCATTGTTCTAAGCTATTCTAAATGTGTCATGAAACCAAGTACCTTTCCTTTCATTATTTTTCTGGAAGAAAAAATAGGGTTTTGCTCAATGCAAGTAAAGTTACAGAAACCAATTAGTGGAGCTGTGTTTGCAGTTTAGTTGTGTTTTGGTTTATATAGTGGTATACTTTTAACATGGGGTTGAAAAAGTTTATTTTCATCCACTTATTCTAAAAGTCTATTATAGTTTGTTCTGCTACTAGTTTTCTGTGGAACATCTGCACACCCTGCTACTTTTAAGACTTCTAGTAAACTTGTGGGGAGCCAGAGGCACTTACTGTCTCTTTCATAGAAGCATCACAAGGTGATTTGCACAGGTAAATATCCATGCAAGTGTTGCTTATCAACTGTTTTTGCAGGCAGCTGATTTCCTGTTCAGAAGATGGCAGTGTGCGCATTTGGGAACTCAGAGAAAAGCAGCAGCTGCCAGCTGAGCCGGTTCCGACAGGTTTGCTAGTAGTGGGAAGTGAAAGAAACATTTAAAAATCCAGTATTCACCATATAGGAATGCTTTCAGGCATTAAGAGATGCTTAAGAGATGCTTTGTAAAGAGAGATAATGTATTGTGTTTAACCAGCTGATTACAGGTGCGGGAGGGAAATTGAAGAGAGTGTGGGTGGACTAGTCCTCCAAGATCTGATATGGAATGATAGAAGGTTCAGCTGAAGCAACACTGTGCCATAAAGCTTACTTAGAGTTTACAGTTGTATGAGCTGGTTAAAAAAAATGACCTGACAAACCTTGATCCTTTCCTCTTTGTACCAAATAGTATTCTATATCATGCAAGGGTAAATAGTTGCAGGACTTGTTTTGAAAGCTTGCAGATAAGCAGCTGGCACCAAAAAAAAGTGTTTTCCTCATCTCCTCTTTGAACTTGGAATGACATTGGGACTTAGTTTGAAGTTGTATCTGAACGCACATACTACTTCTGGGCACTGCAGTCTTCAGTGCTAGTTGATAGTGTTACAGGAAGCATTTTCCCCAAGTAAAGGCTTTCACAGAATCACAGAATGGATGAGGTTGGAAGGTATTACAGCAGGTCATATGTTCCAGCCTCCCTGCTCAAACAGGGTGATCCTGGAGCTCATAGCACAGGATTGTGTCCAGATGGTTCTAGAATATTCCTGGTGAGGGAGACTCCCTAACCTCTGGGCAACCTGTTCTGGTGCTCATTCACCCACATAGTAAAGAAGTTCTTCCTCCTATTCAGATGGAGCTTCTTGTGTGTCAGTGTCTGCCCATTGTCTCTTGTCCTGCTACTCAGCACCTCTGAGAAGACCTTGGTCATTGTCTAGAAACCTCCCTTCAGATACTGGTGGACATTGATGAGGTGTCCTCTCAAGGCTGATCAGGTCCAGTTTTCTCAGCCTATCCACATGCTCCAGTCTTCTCATCTTTTTTGCAACCTTCTGCTTGACCTGCTGGCTTGTCCTAAGGAGCCCAGAACTGAACACAGCAATCCTGTGGAAACCTCACTAGGGCTGAATACAGGGCTGGGATCACCTTCCATGACCTGTTGGCAATGCTCTTCCTAATGCCCCCAGGATCCCATGGATTTCTTGACCACCAGGACATGCTGCTGGCTCATGGACAGCTTGTCCACCAGGACCCCCAGGTCCTTCTCTGCAGAGCTGCTTCCCAGCAGGTCAGCCCTGGCTGTGCTGGTGCCTGGGGTTGTTCCTTCCCAGGTGTAGGACCCTGCCCTTGCCTTTGCTGAATGTCACAGGGTTCTTCTTTGTCCATCTCTCCAACCTGCCCAGGTCCTTCTGAAGGGATGCACGGCACTGTGGGGTGTTGGCCATTCCTCTCAACTTTGCGTTCTCAGTGAATTTGCTGAGGAATCACATTCTGCCTTTTACAAGTCAAGGATAAACAAGTTGAGCAGTTCTGGGCCTACTGTTGGACCTTGAGGCACACTGCCAGTGACTCCAGGCTCCAGCTGTGCCACTGATTTTGATCCTCTAGGATGTGTTGTTCAGGCAATTCTCGATTCACCTCACTGTCCAGTCATTCAGTCCAGATCTGTGAGTATGTTGTGAGAGGTAGTGTTGAAATTCCTGTGGAGGTCAAGTAGAGACAATATGCACTACTTCCACTCATCCATCAAAGTAGTTGTTTCGCTGTAGAAGGCAATTACAGTAATTTCACGACCATAAGGCGCACTGGACTATGAGGCGCACCCTCCGGGAGCCGGCACATTTCACAACTTTGTAGATCAGATAAGGCGCACCGGACTATAAGGCGCACTTCCTTTTTTGCAGCGAGGAGCCATGTGGCGTGAAACAAAGTAACGAATTACTGACAGGTGCTCAATTTGCAAACATTTTTCACAGATTGGTGTAGCCTTTAAATGCAGCCCCAGGCGCCCTCCCCGTGCAGCGGGCCCTGGCACTCCTGCCCATCTCTGGCACCAGCTGGCACGGCTCACGACACACGGCTCCCACCGCGTGGCCGCACTGCATCCTGGGTTGCTGGCGGCGATGGTGCTTCTCGTCGCTTCCCCGTGGCCAGCGGCAGCGGCCGTGCCACTTCTCTCCGCTTCCCTGGGGCTGCGCCACTTGTCACCGCTTTTCGGCGGCCGCAGGGGCTTGGCGGCCGCAAGGGGCTCGGCCGCTGCCGCAATTTGGTGGCCGCAAGGGGTTCGGCCACTGCTGTGATTTGGCGGCCGCAGGGGCTTCCCTGCCTCCACTTTTTGGTGGCCGCAGGGGCTCGGCCGGCGCCGCAGTTCGGTGGCCACAGGGACTCGGCCACCGCCGCAATTCGGCAGCCGCAGGGGCTCAGCCGGCACCGCGATTCGGCGGCCGCAGGGGCTTCGCCGCCGCTGCTCCAATGCCGCTGCCGGGTAGGCTCTGCTCGGGGCTGTTGCGGGCTTACAGTTCTCATTCCCCCCGGACCAGGGCCACCTGGGTTCTTGTTTCCCCTGTGCCCAGACCGGGGCCAGCACCGCCCGGCTTCTCGTTCCCCCCCCGCCCGTGGTGGCGCCGCCCGGCTTCTTGTTCTGCCCGGGCCAGGGCTGGCGCTGCCTCCTTCCCTCCCCTCGTGGCTCCTGCCGACCTTGGCTACCCGCTCCCGCCCCCACCTTGCGTCTCGGTGCTCCCGCGGCACCGCCCCATCGTTGCGGCTCGCACTTCCAGTTAGGCAAATTTCGCAACTTTGTCCATCAGATAAGGCACACCGGACTATAAGGCGCACTTCTGGGTTCGAGGAAGAAATTTAGTCAAAAGGGTGCGCCTTATAGTTGTGAAATTATTGTAGGTTGGTCAAACATGACTTACTTTATTGAACCCATGTTGCTTGTTCCTCATCATCATCTTGTCATCCATGTGGATAGAGATGGTCTCTAGAATGAGGTGCTCTGTCACTTTCCCAGGGATTGAGGTGAGGCTGACTGGCTGGTAGTTTCCTAGGTCCTCCTTCTTACCCCTTTTGAAGACCAGGGTGACATTTGCTTTCTTCCAGTCCCCAGCATCTCTCCTGATCTCCATGACCTTTCAAAAATGATCGTGAGCGGCCTTGCAGTGGTGTCCACCAGCTCTCTGAGCACTCATGAATGTCATGCACTCAGGGCTTATGGTTTTGTGAATGTCAGGTTTGCGTAGGTGGCTTCTAACCTAACCCTCCTTGACCAAGGGAAAATCTTCCTTTCAGCATTCCTTTACCCTGGTCTCCTGGGTCAGAGAATACTGAGGGCTGCTTTTGTTGTTGAAGACTGAAGCAAAATACAGTATACTTGACTTCTCTGCATTCTGGTCTACCAGGGTCCCTCCCTCCCTCCACTTAGTAACAGTCCCACATTATTCTTAGTTTTTCTTTTGTTATTGATATATTTGAAGAAACCTTTCTTATTGTCTTTGACACCCTTGGCCAGTTTTAATTCCAGAGGGGTCTTGGCCTTCACTGTCTTGTTTCTACTTACTCTGACAACCTCTCTATATTTGTTTCAAGTGGCCTGACCTTGCTTTCATCTCTTGTGTATTTCCTGCTTATGCTTGAGTAATGGCAGTTCCTTTGTAGTATTTGCTACTCTTTGACCAAGCTGCCCTGTACGCTGGCAGTTGTGGTCTTTGACGAGTGCTCTGGACAATATAGTTAGTATCAAGGACTGGGAACAACAACAGGCTGTTGCTCTTCTGTAGGAATTTTTTTATTCAAAGTGTGAATAATTTTCTTGATATATCTTGTCTATCTGGCTGTTCATCTCTTGGTAACTTTTGAAAATATATTTTTGCAGCCTGGATTGATTTAGGAATGTTCTGTGTTCAGCATTGCTGGTTACAGGCTGATCTACACAGTGACAAGTGGTATTTGGTTTCGCAGTAGAAATTTGTAACTTCTATGAATGTTTGGAAAAAACCAAACATAGGCAGATATTCTGTTGATTTGTACTATTTTTATTCTAGGGATCCCCCTGAGAAGCAGTTCATCTCACCAGTTATCTTCCATGCATCAGGGCCACAGTTCAGCACAATTCTAGTTTTATGTGCTGAGGGAAGGATTGTGAAAGTCTGAACTGCTCTGTGAACAGCCCAACCTTCTTACTTGTGTCAGTACTATTACCCAGTTCTGGGGGCTGTGGCTGTGTGCTTTTGTGCAATTTAGATGGAACATGTGGGGTGCTATCTTTACACTGCACATTGGCTGATAGTTTTAAAACTGAAGGAAGGAGGCAATGAGCCAGCACTTAGATAGTGTAGTGCAGAACATACAGGGGAGAGATTGGCGCCTCATTTTTGTTCTCTTTACACAAGTAACAATTTAGGACAGCACAGCAAAGATAAACACAATTTGTCCTGCATCTACCTTTGCTATTCAGTTCATTCTTTTAGGAAGTCTTTGTATTTATTCCTAAATCTGTGTATTGTCTCATCCGGGTGTGTAATTCAACATGGTTTCTAGATTACATTAAGTAGGACAGATAGCTTCTTCCCTCAAGATGAATAATCCAGATTCTGAAGGATTGCATAGTACAAAGCTTTTGTCTTTTTGCCATACAAATGTCTTGCTTTTAGATTTTATGTGCCTTTTGTAATTCTTTCCTTAGCTAGAAGAAATGAATTATATTTGTGATTTTTGCCGAAATAAGAGAATTCTTTTTTCCCTCTCAGGGTTTTTCAACATGTGGGGATTTGGAAGGGCAAACAAGCAGGCAAATCAAGCTGCTAAGAAGATGCAGGAGAATACACCTGTGTATTTCTTGGAGCTGGTTGGTGATTTGATTGGTCATTCATCAGCTGTGCAGGTAGGTCAGCTTTACTAAGAATGAGAAGAAGTGAATGGTAGTAATTAATATAAGTTCGACAGCATTTCTTGAACTGTAACTTTTGACTGTGTGGATCTGGAGGCTACAAGTACGTTGTTTGGTATCTTTAGTGCAGTGTGAAAACAGTAAATACATACTGACTTAATATTCTAATGACAACTTGCTCACTGACACCTGAGGACTGTGTTTGCGCATATATGCTAGAGATAATCTGACAGAGTATTTTACTTCATTTATAAACTGCAGACAATACAACTGGGAGCCATGTACATGACCTATATTTCTTCTGAAATTCACAATCTAAACAAGGGCTCCTACAAAAAAACCAAAACCAAGTGCCACTGAGTAGTTCTTTAGCCCTCTGTGCTGTGAGCATTGAGTAGGTCTTCTAACTTAAGGAGTACAGTAATTGCACGACCATAAGGTGCGCCGGATTATAAGGCACACCTCCGGGAGTCAGCAAATTTCGCAACTTTGTACATTGTATAAGGCGCACCAGACTATAAGGCGCACTTGTTTTTTGCCACGGAGATCCATGCTGCGCTCAACAAAGTAACGAATTAGTAATGGAATCCCTGGCAGGTGCTCAATTTGCAAACATTTTTCACAGATTGGTGTAGCCTTTAAACGCAGCCCCAAGCGTCCTCCCCATGCGCAGGCCCCGGCACTCCTGCCCGCCCCCAGCTGGTGAGGCAGGGCTCGTGGCGGCCATGACTCACACCTCGGGGTTGCTGCGGTTCAGGACGGCTCGGGGCTGTCTGTGGTTCGGGGCGGCTCAGGACCATCTGGCCATGGCTCACACCTCGGGGTTTCTGCGGTTCAGGACGGCTCGGGGCTGTGTGTGGTTCGGGGCGGCTTGGGACCGTCCGCGGTTCGGGGCGGCGCGAGGCTGCCTGCTCCCTCTCTCCCCATGCGGCTCCTGCTGGCCGGAAGCTACCTGATCCCGCCCACCCTGTGCGGCTCCTGCCAGCTGGGGGCTGCCCGGTCCTGCCCGCCCCGTGTGGCTCCTGCCTGCCACAGCTGCCCCCTCCTGCCCTCCCTCATGGCTCGGCTCACAACTCCCACTTCCGGGTTGGCAAATTTCGCAACTTTGTACGTTATATAAGGCGCACTTCTGAGTTCAGACCAAAATTTTAATCGAAAGGGTGCGCCTTATAGTTGTGAAATTACTGTACTACCAGTATTGTTCCATGCTTCTGTCTGCCTAAAATAATGTGTGTTTGTTTTAAATGGAATTTTCTTTCCACATTTTACTGTAACAACCTTTTGGAGTAACAAAGCACTTTGTTACAGTGGACTTCTACATACATTCTTGGCAGGAGCAGGATGAAAGAAAGCTAGAAGGGGATGGTGTGGTTCTGGAGTAACTTTGCTAACAAACACTTGTGAGACAGACTGGATTTCAGAACTGCTGCTGCTAAAACCTGAAAGCTTTTCTTTAATAGCTGAGGTTAACCTTTCCGCCTAAGGGATTTCTGCAAGGCTCTCTGTCCCTTTCTGCTATCCTTATTTTGAAAAACTGTTGGAAGGGCTTTTTATTATCCACTTGGAAGATAGCTATCTAAGATGGAGGACATAGTCTGTAATTCAGCAAGATGAGTTGGCTGAGATGCAGAGCAAAGACATAGTGGACATGATGATGGACGTGGTTTCCTGCAATGGTCTACATATGGAACATTTTTGTGGTTTTTTTTAAACTCTGGGCAGATGGGAGCTGTTGAGGAAGAAAATGTTGAATAGCAATGAAATGTGATGGCCAAGATGAGGGCTTAGGAGACTGTGTCTACTAGAGCCCTGTAGCTATTAAGTGACCATTCCCAGGGCAAGTAGGCTTTGGCCTGAATATTTCCCCCATACAGATCCCTTTAACTGAAGTGTCCCTAAACTGAAAAATCAGGGCATTGTGAGCATACCATAGTGACGTCACTGGTTCCATTGGCTGTCATGTTGAACTGCAGTTAGTGGTTAATTTTAGGAAGTTTTGTGAAGATATTGGAAGTCAGGTGTTATCTCATAGTTTATCAGCTCCATTGGTCTTACAAAATCCTTCCACTGGTGCTGTACTTCCCTCCATGTTGTGTTTCTTGCTTGCTTGACTTCCTCTGTGTGACTAGGCATGTGCTGATGTCTGTCACAGTTGTTCATTGTTTCATCTTTCCAGGCCTGCAGTAGTACCTTACTGTGCTGTAGGGAGGAGGGGGAATCGTGTACCCAGTGAACAGAACATTGAGGCTTGTGTTCCCAAGAAACCAGATCAGAGTTCATGCTAGTCATTCACTCTTCTTGCAGACTTGAAACAAGTTTATTCAGGATTCTGTCCTTTAGCTTCCCTATCTGTAAGGCTTTATTGCTTTTTTTAGATGGAGATCTTTCAGTATGAAGTGCCTGAAGAGTTTATTGTTGTGTAGCAACTTTAAAGAGTTATTTTTGTGTGGCAATTTTATGGCATGTCAAATACACAGACAGTATGTACAGTAATTTCATGATTACAAGCCGCACGGACTATAAGCCACATCTCCGGGTGTTGGCAACATTTTGTTCTTTGTCTATAAATAAGCCGCACCTGATTATACGCCACTCTGTCGTTTGCAGGGAGGACCCGCGTGCAACAAAGTTGCCAAGTAGTAACAGAATCGTGGGATCGCGGGGTTTACTGGCTTGGCTCAGGCTGTGCAGGCTCGGCCTGCTCGGGGCTGCCGATGAGGCCAGGTGGCCCAGCTCGGTGGGGCCGCTCGGCGGGACCGCTCGGGGCCGGCCGCCGCTGCCACTGGACTCGCTTGCCCCAGCCCGGCGCTGCGCCGCAGTGGCAGGTGGGGATGGAGCCCGCCGGCACCAACAGCGGCAGCTGCAGGAAGGGAAGGAGTCCGCCTGCTCCTGTGGCGGCGGCGGCAGGAGGGGAAGGAGCCTGCCTGCGGCAGCAGGAGGGGAAGGAGCCCCCCCTACTCCTGCGGCGGCAGGCAGGGACGGGAGCCCCCTGCTTCCCCCACGGGCTGCGGGGATGGCAGCACGGAGCCCCTGCCTCCCTCCCCCGCCCCCCTCCACCCTGCTGCCAGCACGGAGCCCCCGCCTCTCCCCCGGCTGCATTGCCTGAAGGAGGGAGGGAGGGAGCCCCCGCCTCCCTCTCCCCCTGCGCTGTTGGCGCTGAGCTGGCCCCCACCCACTGCACACCAGAGTAACCAATTTGTAACAATCATGAAATCTTGGGTTTTACTGGCAGGTACTCGGCTCGGCGCCCTGGCTGGCACTTCGGGGTTGGAAATTTCAGAAAATTTTTCACATACTAGCCGCTCCTGAGTGTAAACTGCATTCCGGGGTGGGAGCAAAATTTTAATCAAAATGGTGCAGCTTATAATCACGAAATTACTGTAATTTTGTATTGCTGTCTATAAGCAGAGCCATTTTAGATACGTGTATTTGTTTAGTCCGGCTATACACTAAATAATTAAACAAGTTGACCATCTCATGCAAGCATCATGGTAATAATAGTTGTTTTATTGCAGATGTTCCTGTACTTTGGTGAACTGGGATTGGCTACATGCTCTGCTGACCACCTCATTATTTTGTGGAAGGATGGTGAACGAGAATCTAGCCTCCGCAGTTTAACACTATTTAAAAAATTGGCACAAAATGGTGACTTGCAGCTCAGACTTTAAATTGTTTGAATACGGGCTGCATGTATGTAAACTGGATGTGTGTTAAACATGAGTGTAAAGGTACTGAGCTGGGAATCAACCAACTACTGGTAAAGCTTACACTTGATGTCATGTGTTATATTGGAACTTCTCTTAGTTGCTACTCTTCTCAAAGGAGAATTTTGCATTTTGGTATACCAGAAATGATATTCTCTTGAAAGACTGAAGGTAAAGATGGCTCATTAAATAGTTTCTAATATTATTCAGAATGTTTAAAATTATCATGGATGAATGTCAAAATTAAGAATTGTGAAATACGTTGGATGGATCATTATGAAAGCAGTTGAGGGCATCCACAGTGCATGTGCAGGAAGAAGGCACGGGAAGAAATCTGCAGCTTCCTTCTTTATCTAATTTATTTCTAGAAGCTGAACTTTCCTCACTGATGGCTCAGATTTGTGCATATACAGAAAGCCCCAAAAGAAAGCATTCTCGAATAGAAATTTTGCACTTAATGTTAATATCCTGCACCAGTGGTAAGAAAAAGAAAAAAAGGTAGGTAATGCCAGTTTGTCAGGTTCTTATTTTTGGCAAACTGAGGTACATAGAAACTGTTTACTAGTAGTAGCTGAAGTTTTACGTGGACTATTCTACATTACTGGAGTTTATACAGCACCATTACCAAGTCTAGCATGCAGTGTGATTAGCTTGGTCTTTCCATAGTGCATTCATCAAATTAATTTGTATCTAATAAAAAGCATTTGCCTTACCTTGAATTTTCAGAATGTACAATACTTTCTTAAGCAGTAGGAGTTGATCTTTTGAATAGTAGTGAAACTGTGTTTTACCGTATAAATACTAAATTCTCAGCTGAAGTCTGACTTCAGAGAAATCTGCACTAAGTTTGTAAGGGTAATTAGTATTTCAGAGTTAAAAACAAAGTGTCTAAGTACACAGGTACTAAGAGTCTGAAATAGCAGCAGCTAAACAGGAGTAGGGGAAGAAATGCGAGCTAAAGCATAAAGCTCTAACCACAGAAACAAAAACACAAAAGCAGAAATCTAATCAACACACAAACAAGCAAATAATCCCCTCCGCCCCCCAACAACAACAAAAAAACAGAAAATGAAGCAAAGGTAAACCTAGAACTGATACAAAGAAGGCGTGAGGAAGGACAAAGTAATGAGTGGTACATTACCATTTGAACAGAGAAGAGCTAGGGAAAATGGAAGGTTTGGGAGCATATTGGTCATCAGACTAGGTAGAAGAGGGTGCTTCTGTCCTCAGGTCTACTCAGAATAGATACAGCACTTCAGTGGTGTAGGAATAAGTCTTGTGCAACTTTTCAGTGCCATCTCTTCTCTTTGAATCAATGGGAATTGTTTTCAGTACAGAAAACTATATCGCTGTAATTCCAGACTTCAGTTACGGTGGTTGCAGTAGGTGCAATTAAAACAAAGGGCTAAGCAGATTCTCACAAAGAGCAGAAACAAAAGGAGAAAGCTCCTAGCTTCTTATAAGAAACCAAAGAGCTTTACAGACTTGCTTTCCCCAGCAGCAGTGGGCACATGCCTTTCTCTTGCCACTCAGAAGCCCACCTTTGCCTCTTGAATCTTATGAGATCATAATCTTCTCTGGAAGGCAGGGCAGAGGGGCAGTAAGATTTTGAGTTGTAATTTTGCCCTACCTTAGTCAAGTTTTACAGCTAATCTTATTTGAGTTTAGAGCTCAAAATAACACATTTCAAAACCGCAAAACAGATGGAGGAATTGTTAAATTACCCTCTCCTTTCAATTCAAGGGAGATTAAATCACTGTTAAATCTTGAGCTCCATGTTCTTTGCTAAGGTTGGCTATTCTGTTCCCCTGAGTAGGAAAGGCATTTGGATTACAGCTGAGGATAACATGCCTTTAGGTATATTGGTATTAAACTTGAGACAGGAAAGCATTTTAAGCCTACATTGCTTCAGCTTGTCTTCATCAGCAGATGTTGCATTTTTGGCTTACCCAGGAGAAACTGGGGAAATAAAACCTCTTTTTGAATCTCTTTTCCTTGTTTTAATTGTGAAATAACTATTTGGTTATATATAATACTTGTGTGTACACATTGTTATGGCACCTTACAGTGAAAGCTTATAAAACTTAGGTTTTTTGGAGAGCCTCCTGCTGTCATCAGTTATAACTAGCGAGAAGGAAGATTATATTTTTATTATCTCTTCTTATAGCCTGAGAACAACTATTTCCTTTTTATGTGACTGCTTTTAACTGAACACCTGGTAGAGAAACAGACCTATTTAAGTGAACAGTTCTAGTCACAAAAAATGCATTCTACAGGGATGTAATTCAGCTTTAAATAGTCCTACTTGCATGTATAAATACTTAGATTTATCAAGAGTGCCATTGTTCTCAGGTAGACTACATTGGCAGTAGATCTCCCAAGGGTCTTTTCTTTTAAAGATGGTTGACTTAAAAGTACTGAGTTCTTTGTTTTACAAATGAACTTTGAGTGTAACAGAGAACATAGGTAAATATCCTACTCCTTTGTTAGATGTCACTTGCTGTTGGGAGATGCAGTGAGCAGAATTATGGTGACTAGATGAGACTTTTTACATCTAACCGATGTCCTGATTTTTTCCACCTTACAGTAACACTGAATTCCATATGTTCACATCATGGAAGTAAATATCTTTATCAGACCTCCTCTTAATACTTTTACAACGTCAATGCATTGACAACAGCGTGGAACAAGCAGCTGTTAGTAAACTGGACTAGTCTAGAAGATCTGACACAACTGGCAGATGATGATTAATTTGTGCTGGTTTATTTTGCCTAAAGAGGACCTATATCCACACAATTAATTTTTTTCTTAGTCTGACTTGGAGGAAGTAAGATCCTACAGCAAATATGTTGATTCTGAATTAATGCCTTGGCTTCAGTTCTGGTTCACAAGTAGAACTTTATTTTTTTGATGCCTTCCATTGTTGACATTTTGTTCTGTGTGACAGAAGTGTGACAAAAATTATGAATTAAATGTTTTACATGGATGTGGTCTTACAATGTTTCTATATTTAACAAATGAAAGTAACTCTTTTCTCTAATGCAAGCTGCAGTGAATGTTCATTTATCAGAATAGTTACGGTACAACCACCAAGAGCACTAGTTCTAAATAAAGAAATGGTAAAAGCAAACAGTATACAGTATTAAAAAACAGAGGTTCAACTTCTCTAATAAAAATCCACTGAAGAATGTTGCCATAGATAATAGGAAAGAGTGAATAATCATGCTTCACCAGAAACACCACTCTTCAAGTATACACGATGTGGTATTTTAATACACAGCAATCTGCCTTGGCTACGACAGAAGTAAGGATCTGTTACAATTCTAACAAAAATATAGCTTCTATATATTTTTCTGCACATACATTTTATGAATGTTGCCTTTTGTTTCAGAACTTGGTACAAAACATACAAAAAAGGTTGGCACATATGTAAGCTACGTGCAGTAAACAGCATTGTCACTATTCTTCCATAGCAACCTATGCTGTTTGCTTTTTTTCCCCCCTTTTTCTATACCCGGTTTGATTTTTGATACAGCACAGGGTAGATGGACTGCTTCTTTAACTGCAGCCACAGTTTTGACAGTCTTGCTTGCAGCCTGGAGTGCACAGTATTAAAAATCAGCAGTTCTGCTAGTAGTTGTTTACTGAATAGTCTGAGAATAGTCTAAAATTTAAACTCATGTTCTGCATGTGATTAAAATGAGATGTACAAAAATACACATTTGTGCTTTGAAAGCCTTAGCATAAATTTCATGTCTTAGAACTAATGAAGAACTATGTTTGATTTTCAACTGATTTACATATTTTGAAGTACTTCTTACATCACAAAACCAATCAGCATTTTATTAGGAGAATAAAGCAGTACAAATTATAATGCTTTTATAAATTATAGCCTGGAAACTTTTTTTAAAAAAGTGGTAGGTTCATCGTAGAAGTAGCACAATAAATTAACTTGTCATAAAATTTGTCAGTTTAATAAAAGTGATGACCATGTTTACAAACACCATTTTTATAAAAAAGGATGGTGATCAAGTGCCACAATAGTTTTTTTGTGTAAAATTTGGTGAAAACTTGTGTTATAACATCTGAAAGATGGCAGAGAACCATGTGGATGGCACTACCTAGACAGAACATGCTTATTTTCTTGTATTATATGATAATTTTTAGAGAACATTGACTCCTACCAAGATTTTATATGGAAAAGAAAGAACAGGTAGTGGTCTGAGAGAGTCTCTGTAATAAGAAAGCTGTTTTAAAAGGTGTCATGTTTGGGTTTTTTATGTTTCCAGTTTATTAAGGTTTACTTGTTTTACTGTGCATGTTCTCTTTAGAAGTATGGTTCAGAGAGCTGAAGAACATTGATAGAATTGGAACAAATTTGTGCTAGATAAGTGGGAAGTTTCTATCCTTATTTGACAGGCTATTCTTACTCTCCTGGTGACTAGATTATCCCTGTCTCTGAAAAACAGTTGTGTGAAGCATTAGTGAATACATTTGTATCAACTACAAGATTCAACAAGTGCATATTCAATATTAGAAACTAGTTTCAGAAGTACATTTTCTGCCACAAAATATTATTTCCAAAGAGCACTTAGTCATCTGTGGTTTATATAGCCTCTAAAAACATTTTTCTGTAGAATTTGTAGAAGCTTAAAAATGAGAAAATATTTCCTTCTTGTCACGCAGTCTTAATTTCACTGGAAAAGCAACATTAATCCCCTTTGTAGCCAAGAGTTTCTGTAAGTGATTCACAGTGAAACTGGTAGAGCAAGAGGTCTGGTTTTCTTGACTTAGTGTCAGTTGTTGTTTTCTGATGGGAGCCTGAGACTCTTGCACTTCAAATCATCCAGTGTTTTCCAGTGTTTGTAGTTGTTAGCCAAATGTTGCATCAAAACAGGCAGATGTGCAAATGCTGAAAGAACAGGAAAAAGTTTTACCATGTTTATAGAGTTAGCAGAGGAACAGCTCAGCGTGATCTGAAATTGGCATTCTCCTACTCTCTTTTGTTCTTCTAATTCCTTCAAGTAATACTAAAAGGGGAAAGATTTTTTTTGTAGTGTGTTTCTCTTTCAAGAAGATCCCTTTTCAAATGCTTGGTGACTTCATTAAATTGAACTGCTAACGTGCAGCCATGGTGGTGTCAGTTTCTGCTGCTCAGAAGAAATACAGTACTAAAGGAAAAAATACATAGATGACAAAAAAGCTTAGTTTTAAGCCATTACTCCTTCTCTATGTGGATTGCCTGGTAAGTGCGCAACTTCATCATGTGCAGTGAAACAAGCTTCAAAGTCGTGATAGCATAATATTCTGTGCTGTACTGCTTATATATGGATACTGCCTCTGAAAAAAGTGGATACAAGGCCACCTTGAGATTAGTAATTTTGGACTGTAGTTATATCTGTGTCAGAGCAAGGAAGAAAAATCAGTACTTACCATCCCATGCATCAAACATATCTGTTATAAAATAATCAATGAAGGAAATCTGAGACTTGGGGATGCTGCAGGTGTTTCTGTCAAATACTGGCATTACAACAGGCAGGCCCTGTCTCTTCTCTTCATCAGTCTAAGAAGACAAAACTCCAGTTAGTAACTAGAGCTTTGCTTTGACTTTAATGCTGGAGTAGCAGAGGTGAAGGCATTAGATGAATTGCAGTATGAGATTTGAGATTTTAGAACCCCTGAGATGAACTGCCTAATTTCACATGTGTTTTGTCTGGAGCAGGGACTGAAATCAACGCCTCTTTCCCTTTCACAAGTACTCTATTACTGCAGCCCTGTGATTGCACTTAGCTCCAACAAAACAGAATGCTGTAAACTCATGTAGGGTATACCAGCTAAAAGTATGGAAAATGGGGTTGCAGGGTCCTTCAGCAGAGAACAGGTTTGATCTCTCATTTTTCCACATCTGTAATGGGTGTTACAAACCATTTGTCTTCTAAGTAAAAAGAGATTGTTGCTACTGCTACTTGCTCGTGTCAGGTTGTAAGATTAATGGAAGTAAAGGTATGCCCTTTGACTGTGTGTCCCCAACTGGAAGAGGCCTGGTTTTGTTGCACTCACTATGGTGGAGGATCAGATCACCTCAGCAGTTTCTTAGAATGTACAGTAATTTCATGAATACAAGCCGCACTGTTTTGACCAAAATTTTGCTCCCACACTGGAAATGCGGCTTATACTCAGGAGCGGCCAATATGTGAATAATTTTCTGACATTTTCAACCCCGGGAGTGCAAACTGAGTCAGTGCAAACTGCAAAGTGGAGCACCTGCCAGTAAAACCCGGCATTTACGCGATTGTTACAAATTGGTTACTCTGTTGCGCGGCGGGTGGAGCTGCTCCATGCAGGCAGCACAGGGGGTGGGGAAGGCAGGGCAGCTCCCTCCTGCTGGCCCTGTGGCTCGAGGGGAGGCAGGGGGCTCCATGCTGCTGGCCCCGCAGCTCGGGGGGCTCCCGTCCCCGCATACTGCTGCTGCAGGAGGGTGTGGCTCCATCCCCGCCTCCCATGGCCGCCGCAGGTGCCAGCAGGCTCTGTGCCCCTCCTGCCACCGAGCGGCAGCGCCGAGCTGGGCTACCCAGCCCTGTCGGCAGCCGCGAGCCCACATGGCTGAGCTCAGACAGTAAATCCCGCCCTGCTGCGATTCTGTTGCTATTTGGCAACTTTGTTGCACGTGGGTCCTCCCTGTGAACAACAGAGCGGCTTATACTCAGGTGCGGCTTATTTATGGGCAAAGAGCAAAATGTTTGCCAACACCCGGCGATGCGGCTTATACTCAGTGCGGCTTGTATTCTTGAAATTACTGTAATTCCAAATAACATCCCCTTTGAAGTAGTACAGGCAGCATTTAATACAGGAATTTATGGTAGAGCACTCTGCAAAATTAGCAGAGGTGAATAAACAGGAGAACAACTCTCTGCTCCTCATATTTTTGGAAGTAGGCTAGTGCTTAATTTGGACAGTTTAAAACTAGTTTATGATACCTTGACTGTTAGGGAGATAAAACATAAATGATCTTTGATCTTTCTTAGGACATGACAGAATTTATTCACTATGATTAAAATGAAATTCAGACATGTTTCAGATAGTAGCTACAATTTTCTTTCAGTAGTAACTGTCACATGTGTGACCTGAATTTGAAGGGTAGGCATGCCCACTTTTCTTTCTCTCCACTTATCGCTTTTATTTCCACACCATTACTGGCAAATGAAAGCTAATATTCGATCAGTTGTTAATTGAAAAGCTAAAAGAGTTAAGCTGGTTGCATTTCTGTCAGAAAAACTGAATGTGAAAGAAAGAAAGCTGAGCTTCCCGTACTATCTGGAGACATCCCATGTGATAAGTATTTACACTGCCTACATGTCTGCACTACTGTTCTGCCTACAATGATAGTAGTTCAGGTTTCATCTTAGAAGAGAAAGGGCAGTCCCAATAGTTCATCTGAAGTATGGATCTTCAGGGAAGGTATTGGGACAAGAACCTGGAATGCTGACCATCTTGAATTTCAGCCAGATAAATTGAGTAGGACTAATCAAATAGTTTTGTTCAGATGACAAAAGTGTAAAGCCTCCTCTCCACCATTTTGTAGAATGAGCTTCGTGATAAGCAGCCTAGCTAACTGCTTGAGGTGAATTGTTCTGCATGAAATTGAGGGGCCACTTCTGACTGCAAACAAAAAGCATGCATCTGGACTCGGTGGTGACACCAGGCAGACCCTGTGTGGAATAGCAGATCAGCTAACATGCTCTTCCTTACATAATAGCTGAATCATAAAAATATACGTACCTGTGCAAAGTACTCCTCTGAAATCCTGCCTGCCCATTCGATACATAGCTCTAGGGGGCGACATGGATTTGCTACATCTGCACATTTAATCATCATGCGCTTGATCAATGTCTGGTTGTCTGGAAAATTCTTTATGTTGGCTGTGCATTCAGTTTCGCTGCCTTCACTCTGTAAAGGAGATTTGGTTACAGAGGCCAGTGTCAGCATCCCCTGCTAGCAGGAGCGGGGGCATCATCATCAGCTATACCAGACTTAGGCACTAAGCAGGCACCCAGTCTGCTGCCTTAAAATTTCAAGCAGAGCACCAGGAAGTTTGAGAGGAAAGTGATGTCTGAGAACTGGAGCCTCGCTAAGTAACTAATGATAACCCAAATACATACTATAGTTGTGGACATTCTTAAAATTAGTATAAAAATTTGTGAAATAAGGTGCCACAGGCTCTTTATCAGGTAGGATGTTACCTTCTCTGCATCCCACCCTGGTCCTCTTGGAAGAGGATCATGATAGGGGATGCATCCACCAACTGCAAGCTCATAAACAATGCTCATTTCTGAATGTTTAAATGTAGGGGTGGTGATGGTAGGGGATTGCTTCACTTAGTGAAGTTTCTGGAGTTAGATTTTTATTCCTAAATGAGAAAACTGAGTCAGGCATATGGGGCTGAATGGACTGCACAATTATTTCTTTTACACACAGAAGAGCAGATCTCTGACATTCAGTTCCAGCATGTTTCCAAGTAGAACTGATTTCTTTGTGCCAGATTTTAAACCTTCAGCCTGCGATAGTCTTCGATCTCAGTTCCCAGGGACGATCTTGCATATCTATGAGATTAACAGTAGGAAATCACAGGAGCGGCAGACTGACTGCAGAAATTTACTCCTTGCTAGACAGTAAATACCAGACTTCTTACTGGCTTCTCTGGAGACCAGGTGGAGGTGACAAATTTTTCCCAGTCTACTGTGGCATCACATTCTGGGTCTTGAATGGTTTAGAAAGGCACAGGTATGTAGTAATGACTCTGCTCACATGGCATTAATGCTATTCTCAAAATAATATATTTGTGGGATTTTGGCCTCCCTTCACTGCTAAATTAAACTCTTTAGTCAAAAACTGAACATAAGTACTTTTTGCCACCACAACTAAATTAGTATCTTTGTGGCTTATGGGGAAATATTTTGCAGTGACTTTTGCCAATTTAGGCATTTATCTTCTAACTTTATGTTTAGCAGTTAATCCTTTATCAGCATGGATAGCCCGGAAAAGAACTGTCACGTTAACCCTGTACCTTAACTACTGTTCAAGACCAAAACCAGAAAGCCACTGTTAACAGTAAAGAGCAGAACAACGTAATGCTGAGGGGAAACAAGAAGTCTGTAGTGGAAGTGATTCTGTCCTCTGTGTTTATTGTGAGATAAGTTCAGCTTATATTGCTGGAGGAGTGGAGCTCAGCAGTCCCTAGAAACAGGTAATTTCAGCTGACAGAGTGCTCTCTTTTAAAGTTGTAAACTGTACCCATGACAGTCTACAGTACGAAGTACAATTATGGATAGCTAACAGAAGATAATTGTGTTTAGCGTTGCTGACCTTGTCTGATTTTTTTTGCATGTTTCCAGCAAAGCATTATATTCACTAAGGTGCATTAAGATAGTCTTTTCTCAGGTAACACTGCCCTGAAGAACCTGGTCGGGCCCTGGGTGCTCAGCCTCGAGAGACAGCAAGAGAAGGTAAGAGGAGATGGGAAACTCAGAAGCAGTTTATTAATTAAACCCTGGTGGAACATTAGGGTGTGTAACTTTTACACAAAGAAGCCTGGACATCTCTTGGAACAATGAGGAAGGAGAGGTCTCAGGAACTTAGTCTTTAGGGCTTGAAGGCTCCAGGTTATACAGAGACAAAACTTTTGGGGAGGTTCCTCAGTTACATCCCTACACTCTGACAAATCCCACTGTTTGGAGACAGGACCATTGGAAGAGGTGCCAACCTGGCTCCATGCACAGAATTTTCTGTGTAAAACAACATTCACCCATATATTTCCTGAATACAAGGTGGCTTTGAACGCAGCTTATAAAATGAAGTGTTTAAATGAACTAAAAGCCGAAAAGAGAAGAAGCGTATTTTTTTACACTTAAGATACATGAGGCCACAAATGCATTTGTATCATTTGGGCATTACCGCAACACAAATTAATGCAAGGTGTATGAAAATGACACTTAAGGTTGTCTGGGAAGAATCTCACTGAAATGCCTGAAGGCATAAAGTCTGGCAAGCACTTACCCGTGGGCTGGTCTCCTCAGATGCCATAGGCTTGTTGATACTGTTCACAAATTTGTTCACATGCTCAAAGTGCTTCGTCATCTCTGTTGCCAAAACCATGTCAATAATGGCCTGTCGCAATGTCCGGTAGCGATTTCTAGGAAAGAAAGAGAGTACTTGCTTATGAGATTGCCAGGTAGAGCTCTGCCCTTTCCTCATCCCTGCCCACACAGTGCTACAAAACACTGCTCAGGGGCTCAGCCACAAGCTGGCACCTTCAGAGTTAGGAACATTCTAAGGATGGAGGAATGGACAAGATCATGCCTCTCTAAGTTCCCCCTGCTCTGTTATTTTTACCTAACGAAAATCAATCCTGTGAAGTCAACAAAAATTTACAACGTAGTTTCATAATGCTGTAAGATTAAGATAACTTCTCCAGGAATGGCACCAATGTGTCCATTGCATTGCATATTAGTATGTTAGCTTGGAATGCAAATCTCAGGTTTTTCAAAAACAGGGTAGTAGGCAAATCAATTGCTTCTGGGGTCAGGCTCTTTCTCTTTCAGAGCTCTTTCTTTCTCACCTTATCCCTACAAAAGCTAGAGTCATACAGTGGGGACTCCTGGGCTACTTGCATGCCCAGCCAACCACCAGGAGCTTCCAGCTCTCCCAGAGCTTCATATCCTTTACTACCACCTTTTCTATTCCATGTCAACGTAGTGCTGGGATGCATAGGACCTTGTGCAGATACAACATGCAGCATCTAGCTGCTGGTGTGTAAAACATTCCCCAAAAGTGTAATGCCTGGACTCTTTCAATGAAAAGGCAGTGGGCCAAGATGCAGCCTTGAGGCTGTTAACTGGATGAAATTAATGTAATCCATGAAAGATTATTAAACGTCTCTCTAAGCTTCCAGTAATTGCAAGTTGGAAGACGGGGCTGGTGAGGGGCGAATTAAAACCTTTTTATAAATCACATCAACGTAGGACTCTAGAAGAGGTTAAATTTTATTATCTGTATTTAAACTATGTATTCTTGTTTAGAAGGTAGGCTCTCAATTTTCCCCAAACTAAAACTGCCAAATAAACAGTCCACACATGGACACTCCCGTTGTCCAACAGACACACCTATCAATATTCTTGAAAATGTTGTATTTGCTGTCTTTCGTTGTAAGCTGAAATGCCAGTGCTGTGTGATGACTCTCTAATACAGCTGTATCATTGTATAGGACAGCTAATTCGCTGCCTGCATTGCACAGGAAAGAGTTGGTCCGTCCGGGATGGTCTACATCATGAATGGTGGCAGCTATTAATGCAGCCACCTCATCTAAACGGTCCAGACTTCCCTACAGGAAGAGAGAAAAATTACAATGTGGCACAAAAATTGCAATAAATATTTTCTAAGAACTTCCAGGTACCCACAATTACACAAATGTAACCTTAAACAGGGGTGCTACCTCGTTGCAGTCATTTTCCATTCACTATGCCCACAGATTATCTACCACAAAATTTCTACTCCTACCCTTATCCAAATATGCTTTTTTTAGTGAAGGTTTTTACACTGCTGCCACCTGAGCAATATTTTTGCATAGAATTCTTCAATGGATAAATCACCTTTGGGTTTCCTTACATTTTGTATGCTTGCCTGAATGCATCTGTATTGACTCTGGTCCTACACACCTTATGTTTTAGCATGGGATACAATAGGCTATTTTACTTGGAAGTGGAACCTACAACAGTCATTGGCCAGACTACCTGACCATTTCAGGGCTGAACAAAGTTAAAGCATGTTATTATGGGCATTGTCCAAATGCCCCTTAAATACTGACAGGTTTGGGGCATCAACCACCTCTCTGGGAAGCCTCTTCCAATATTTAACCACTGAGTAAAGAAATGTTTCCTAATGTCCTGTCTGAACCTCCCCTGGCACAGCTTTGAGCCTTTCCCATGTGTCCTGTTGCTGGGTACCAGGGAGAATAGCTCACATCTCCCTCTCTAAACCTTTTCTGAAGCTTTATTAAGAACTGTTACCTACAGCCAGTTAAGGAGACAGAAAAGGGCCAGATTCTCTCCCCACCTCCATCATTGCTACTTTAAAATGTAAGTTTGTATAAACAGACTTTAGAGAAACTCTGTGGGCCTGCTTGCATCACAGGAGGACTTCAAGGACAGAGAGAATTTATGAAGCCAGGACCATTATTTAAACATCTGACTTCTGGGTGACACATAAAATGGCAATCACACTGAAATCCTAGCTCAGAGAACTCCTAGGTGGTGATTCTACCTTAACTCTCTCCTTCCCGAGAAAGAAGGCAGTAGCATGCAGGACATCTGCTGCATGCGTGGAGTTGTGGTATGAGTTGGAGGAATGGTAGTTGGCTTCAATGACCTGCAGCCATGCCCGCAGTGTTGCTTCCGAACAGTTTAAAAACTCCGAGACCCCAAACCGGGCAAAAACTTTTAAGCCCAAATACACTAATGGCCTGAAAAACAATAGAAGAAAAAAAGCGCTGCTGTAAAATAGGAACTTGTGGTGTTCTAGAAGTGATACATTCAACAAAGAAACGAAGACTTCTAAAAGAGGTGGGTGAAGTTAAACATTTTAAAATTGCATATCTATAACCTCTAAAAAGCCTGGCCAAAGTTACAAATGATTGCATCTATCATCCTTTCAGATGTTGTTTTAATGTTGTGTGGAAATGGTACAGTTCCATTAAAGTTACAGCAATTCCTGTGGCTTCAGAAAAAACATCTTAAAAGCCCATATTTTGTGTTAAGTATCTGTCATTGAAACAAAATTCCATTTATTTTTTTCCTGAGGAGAAGAAGCAGACTTTGAATGTGGCATGGATACATGCCAAAGACTAAGAAGTCCTAAGCCAGGGTCAAATGTCAACTGTAAAGTGCTCTGTATGTGTGTGTATGTGTGTGTTTGTGCAATGCTAAGAAGCCCATGTGTGAAACAGTAAACAGAGTAAAACCTCTGATCTTTTTGATACTTAAATCCAAACCCACTCTGTGTTGTCTTTTACTCTGTGTTGCCTGTGAGAGAGTCCTATCCATTAATTGCATTTTTCACTCCTGCAATATGACGTACACAGTCTCTGAGCTGAAAAAGGCATAACCAAACCCCAGCATCTGTGCATTAAAACCAGGCAAATGCAAATTTAAAAAACGGCCACTTTATGCAAAGAGAGTACAAAAGAATGGGTAGTCTGTTTGATTCTTTGTGTCTTGGAATGAAGACAACTTATCTCTCTGGATGATGTGCTTATTTTTGTGGTCTGCATGACTCCAAAACTACTGATGTCTGTTTTCATTATAAGCTTTAGAATCCCAATCTGTTGATCCTATCACTGCTGTATCCTCCATCCCATTTTTTGTCCCTATAATCAAAAGCCACAGTTGCCTTAGATCTTCCCAAATTGTGGGATGATTTAGGTGGGGAAGCGGAGAGGTTTGCTTATTCCAGCCTGATCATTTGCGCATGAGCTAGAAAAAGGGCCATCTGGAGGGCATCCAGCATGTGACAACGTTGGACTATATTGAACAGTGTCACTTGGACAGAATGGATGTGAGTCAAGCAAGACAGCTCACAGATTTGCTGTGCCTTGCTTCAGTTTTTCCAGAGCTACAAGCTCTTCAACAAACTTCCTGTGGGCACCCAGGGAAAGGAGTCCAGTACCTTTTATTTGTAACAGCCTCCAATTCAAAAATATTGAAGTCCCAACTTTCCTCGTTATCAAGGAGCTGTGCAATACAGGGTGGAACATCACTGATGGTGTTTGGCACTGAAAGGTGAGTATGGCTCAGGTTCATATCTGTTGAAATGGAATTCAGGAATTAAAACATTTCTGGGTTATTCCTTCTACACTACCACAGCACCTCTTCAGAATTGCATTTAGAAGACAACTCTTTTTCAAGAAAAACAGCTTTTTTTCTTACATGAAAAAGTCTGTAAATGCCTATAATAGAAAATTTTATTACAGAGCATTTGAACATAAACCAAGAAGATGAATGAACATTTCTTTGACAATTTGTTTTTTTGCTAGCACTTTGTAATGTGTTATTTTAATTATTTGAGTCTGTTTCAACACCAAAATAGAGGCACTGTGTGCCACAGTCATTTAGACAACCATTTTCAGAGACATACATCCCACTGCAAATTAGCCTGAAGCTGCATGTTAGCAGTATCAACAAAAGAAGCCATATGTGCAAAGGGAAGTTTAAAATGATGGCTTACTCTTAGAAAACACGTACTCATTTCCTGACAGTCTTCTCAAACCATCCTGAAAAAGAAAGCAAGTTTATCTTAGATTTTGCAATCACTAGTTGCAAAAATACTACATGCACTTTAGGTACTTTTCCTGGGTACAGGAAAAGTGGCACTATTGCATAATCCTTGTTTTAGGGTCTTCCAAAAGAAACACGAAAGGATCCCCAGAACACTGGCATAAGATCTCTAGGAAAGATACTAATTACACAGATGTATTGCCTTCCTTGACCCTCTCATTTGCACCTGCAGGATTTCGTCAGCCATTATAATTTATTATTAATTTTCTTTATTGTGGGGAGGATTAGCTCTGTGTCTATTAAAAACTGAGTAAATCCATGACAAAATTTAGGTAGTCTGTCTCTTGCTGCTGTTACGGGACCAAAATTAGAACCTGATTAAAGCAACCTCACTGATACACACTGGACCAGCTATAGAGCAATCCCTCTAAACCCATGTAACCTTCTAGAGTTTCTATAAAGTATCTTCAGTATCTTCTGAGAGATTGGATGTAATTTCTCGTGGCATGTCTGTTCACTTGTATCTGAGGATGAATGCACCCAGTGAACTGAGATGTGGCCATAGCTTACTACATCCTGCATTACTGCTAGTAAAGAGGCCAAAATATTTAGCTGAAATGTTGATGACCTGCAAGTCCCCTTCCCATTGCTTGGGAAATTTTAGTACAGCAGAGCACTGAACTGTGATGTGGGACACTGGTAGCAGCAATTTCATCTTTACTAATTTTACTCACGTTCATCAGACCTCCAACAAGATCACTTGTGTGAGGATCTTCATCTTTGGTACCTAGCTGAGGGGAATAGAGTTCTGTTGTCCGCAGAATTTCCAGGACTCTGTCCAGGGCCTCTGCTACTGTGTTCGGACTGTTTTCCTGGGCAGCATTAATTATGTTAATTACCTGAAAGCAGATTAAGGAGGCAGGCAAAGAAAAGTGAATGGCACTTTTTTCTTATTACAGAATTTTTATTCTTGTCTTGATTATGCTAATTCTCATCAAATGCAATGTAATTCCCCACAACCCTTGAAGTACAACTCTGAAAATGTAAATTTGTGCTCTGATTTCCTGGTATCCATCTGCTATTTTTAACTGGCAAACTCCTGGGAAGTGGAAGTGGAATGGTGTGAAGTATATGAAATAGTTCCAGGTGGGTAGACCAAAAGCTAGCAATATCCCAGACCTTCAGCATATCCAGGTCTGCTCTGAAACGAATTCAATTCTTGGAGGAAAACCCGAACAAACAAACTCTTTGATGCGACTCAGATACCCTGATACTAGATGTAACACCTTAGTTTTCTCCATGTACAAGTGAAGGGTAGAGAGCAGAAAGAGCTGGGCTGTGGGAGAAGAGGCTCTTTGAAACCCACGCTGTGTCTCAGCCACAATTCAGAAATTCACCAATGACTGCTCCTAGCTCTGCCAAGAATAACAGGAAGAAAGTCCCAGTGCTGTCTACTCCAGGAGCCAGAGGCTGCTGCACAGCCACTACAAGCCTTCCTGTGGGTATGACTGAGGATCGGGAAAGGGAAAGGAGCCAGTTGCTCTTACAGTCATAGTGTTGCTGGGAAGTAAGGGCTTGATGATAGCAAGAAAAAAAAGAAGAGGAAAAAAAAGGGGGAAGGAAAGTTCTAGGAAGGGAAGTTTGGGGAAGGGGAAGAAAGGAAAAAGGAAAGGGAAAGGAAAAAGGAAAGGGAAAGGAAAAAGGAGAGGGAATGGAAAAAGGAAAGGGAAAGGAAAGGGGAAAGGAAAAAGGAAAGGAAAGGAAAAAGGAAAGGAAAGGAAAAAGGAAAGGAAAGGAAAAAGGAAAGGAAAGGAAAAAGGAAAGGAAAGGAAAAAGGAAAGGAAAGGAAAGTTCAGGAAAGGAAAGTTCAGGAAAGTTCAGGAAAGTTCAGGAAAGGAAAGTTCAGGAAAGGAAAGGAGAAAGGAAAGGAAAGTTCAGGAAAGGAAAGTTCAGGAAAGTTCAGGAAAGTTCAGGAAAGGAAAGTTCAGGAAAGTTCAGGAAAGTTCAGGAAAGGAAAGGAAAGGAAAGGAAAGGAAAGGAAAGGAAAGGAAAGGAAAGGAAAGGAAAGGAAAGGAAAGGAAAGGAAAGGAAAGGAAAGGAAAGGAAAGGAAAGGAAAGGAAAGGAAAAAGGAAAGGAAAGGAAAAAGGAAAGGAAAGGAAAAAGGAAAGGAAAGGAAAGGAAAGTTCAGGAAAGTTCAGGAAAGGAAAGGAAAGGAAAGGAAAGGAAAGGAAAGGAAAGTTCAGGAAAGGAAAGGAAAGTTCAGGAAAGGAAAGTTCAGGAAAGGAAAGGAAAGGAAAGGAAAAAGGAAAAAGAAAAGAAAGGAGAAAAGGAGGAAAGGAAAGAAGAAAAAAAAGAAAAAGAAAAAAAGAAAAGAAAAGAGAAAAGAAAAGAAAAGAGAAAAAAGAAAAAAGAAAAGAAAAAAAGAAAGAAAAGAGAAGGAAAAAGAAAAGAAATGAAAATAAAAGAGAAAAGGAAAAAAAAAGAAAATAAAAGAAAAAAGAAAGAAGAAAAGAAAAAAGGGAGAAAGAAAAAAAGAAAAGGGAAAAATGGTTTGTAAGTGGAAGATATCTGACACCCTGGTGTGTTACAAGTCAATATGCAGCTGATTTGTGACAGCAGAATTTGTATAACACAGTGAAGAAAGGCTGCAGAAAGTGCAGGAGATAGAAGATGGTGGCGGTGCTCCCTCTTCTGCATGGTAGTAGTGAGAGCAAAGGTAACACTGGAAGAACATCCTTCTACTCACATATGACCCAACAAACCAGTGTCCCCTTCCAGCCAGAAACCATGCGTCTAGCAGGGGCACCCTTCCGCCCTCCTTAGTATTCCTTATGACTAGCATTTGAGATGCCATGATGAGATGGCAATAAAGTGGTAAAAAAAAAAAAAAATTGCTGACATTACTCTGTTAAATACAAAGTGCAGGATGCTTCTGCTTCTTTGTCCAGAAAGTACATACTTCCCCATGAATGCAACTCAAAACTGGAGTTTGTGGAAAAGTCAGTGCTCAGAACTCACCTTTGTGATAGGAGCTTCTATTGTCATAGAATGAATCCGTGCCATTGAAGAGTACCGTCGGGTCTGTAAACTTGGAGCTGCCATTAAAGAGAGTGTGAATCAGATGACAGCATTTGAAGAATGCAGACAGCTGGGGCACAGCACAATAAAATACAGCCTTGTGTCTATTTCTCCTGTATCTCTCCCCCTGCAAGTTTTTCACTGTTTCATTTCTTGTACTTGTCTGCCTTCTTGGCAGCCACCCTTCATTTTTGCTGTCAGATTTTCCATCCGTCTTTTACTTCAGAATGGTTCATGTCCTTTGATTGCAGTGGATCTCTATCAGAGATTACTCCTCCTCCCGTAAGTCTGTGTGTTTCCCTCATCTTGGTGGTACAAGTGCTCTAATGAAAACCATTCCTGCTCTCCATGCACAGGGGCAGAAATAAATCTCTGCCACCATTGTCCCACCCCAGTAAGCAGTCACAAATAGGATCAGTAGCAGTGCTCTCAAGTAACCAACAGCAATAGGTTCCTTCATGTTAAACCTTAATAAACCAAAAATACGTATTCAGGAGCACAAGCTGCAGCTTTCTAAGACAGGTGGCACTAATGCTTCACCATGCACTCTTTTAGCAGGCTGCTCCTATGCCTTGGCACAGTCACTCCTGCTCCCTCTGAAGGCATTCAGGGCTGCTATGCATTGTATAGCAATGCTGGTACTTATGCTGGGGCACTGCTTTGGAAATCAGAAAGAAATTTTACAGCTGCTATAAAAAAATGGAGTACAGTAATTTCACGAATACAAGCCGCACCAATTTGACTAAGATTTTGCTCCTAAACCGGAAATGCGGCTAATAATCAGGAGCGGCTAATACAACCTCAGAAGTACCTGCCAGAGTGCCGAGCCGAGCTGCTGCAAAGTCGGCATTTTGCAATTGTTACAAATCGCTACTCTGTTGCACCGCAGGTGGAGCCTGGCTGCCTGCAGGCAGCACGGGGGGCGGGGAGAGAGGTGGGAGAGCTCTCTCTTTCCCTCCTCTGCCGCAGCCCGGGGGAGAGACGGGGGGGCCCCACGCCGCCATTGCCGCGGCCCAGGGAGGAGAGGGGGGGACCCGGGCCGCCCCTGCTGTGGCTCTGGGAGGCGGCGGGGGACCCGGGCCGCCACTGCCGCGGCTCTGGGAGGATGGGGGGGACCCGGGCCGCCACTGCCACGGCTCTGGGAGGCGGCAGGGGGCTCCGTCCCTGCCTACCACCACAGGGCAGTGCCGGCCGTGGTGACCGAGCCCAGTGGCAGCGGCAGCTGGCCCCCAGTGGCCCCGCCGAGCGGCAGTGCCGGGCTGGGCTACCTGGCCCCGTCAGCAGCCCCTAGCGGGCTGAGCCTGCACAGCCTTAGCTGAGCCAGTGAACCCCGCCCTGCCGCCGTTCTGTTACTATTTGGCAACTTTGTTGCACGCGGGTCCTCACTGCGAACGACAGAGCGGCTTATACTCAGGTGCGGCTTATTTATAGACAAAAAGCGAAATATTTGCCAACACCCAGAGATGCGGCTTATACTCAGTGCGGCTTGTATTCGTGAATTTACTGTAATCTCTGTTTAGTAGCTGTGAATCTGTCTGATTATTCTTTTGTTCAGCAGTTTTATTGCCCAAGCCAAGTCTGTTCTTTATTTATTTATAAATATACATGTATATTTATAGTATTGTACATACAGTTTGTTTTCTTACCATCACTACTTTGAGATGTTATTGATTTAACATCAACTGAGTCTTTCCTTCTGTTCTTGCACTTGTAAGAACCAGATTCTGTAAGTACAAAACAAAAGCTTTAAAAATGCATCAAGTAAAACCTCTACAAAATATCCATCTAAAATTTTGGAAATTTAATTAAGTGATCTTAACAATATCACATAGTGGGGGAAATATTGAAATTTCTGCACATCAGAACAGGGAGCTCAGTGTATCAATTTAAAGCAACTTGTCTGAAGTCACCTGGAAGGGTTTAACAAGGAGGCCAGGATGCTTTATGGAGCAGGAGACTTGTTTAGTCTAATTTAGCTCCCTAAAAGCAGCAGTCTTGCAGGCTGCCATCATCTAGGGTTATCAGAGATCCTGCTTCAGGAGAGATGTCTCAGGCAGTTGGGTGAACCCCTTGTGTGAGCTTTTTTTCATCTCCTCTGGCCAGTGAACAAGCCTGAGTTTAACTCCCTAAAACTTAAGCCAATTGAGAAGGTCTCATGTCAGTCTATACTCTTAAGCCAAAGCATAGTTCAGACTCAGACAGCTTTTGCTTTTATTTGTAATAATTATTTGTAGCCTGTGTTTAAGGAAAATCTAACATGCTGAGATTGATTAAACAATCCATTTAGTTCTTTTGAATATCAGCCATGCAACAAACTGTTATTCTTGAAACTGCTGTTTACTAAAACAAGAGAAATTATCACATGCAGTTAAATTCAAAAGCTGGATGAAATGCCAGGAAAAAGTCTCAAAAAAACCCAATCTGGTAAAATTTCATTTTTCTCCAAAACATTAAAGTCTGTACTCTCTTTTATGTTTGAAAACAGCAACTGTGCATCTTTTTACCACTCTCCAAGAGTCTCTGTAGTACCTATTCCCAGGTATCTAAAATGCCACTTAAGGAACAGAGACCCTAGCAGGCTTTCAAAATCAGATAAAACCATTTGAAGAATCAGAAGTACCATCACTTTGATATTCTTAACATAAAGACCAATTTTCATGATAATGTCACAAGACAGGATGTATGTATGCAGCCTCTCTTTAGCAAAATAAAATGTTAACATAAAATTCTCTAGAATTAGAAGGGTGTCCGTCCTAAAAATTACTGAAATACTTTCTGTCTTAATCCTCTTTTTCTACCACAGACTTATAAGACAGCTTGGGTCTTCTCTGTTGTAGTCTGAACAGGAGAAATTGAAAGCATTTTCCTCTGTTGACACCTAAGAGCAGGGATTAAGTAATGCACATTAAATAATTTTATTTATTATTTGATAGTACTCCTCTTATAAACTCCATTCTTTCACTAACATTTGGATGTGTTTATCATAAGGCACTTGAGTGGGAGCAAGTGTTTACACATCAACATAGCTGTGAGTGGCTATAGCTGACAAAACAACTCCTTGTGTTAAATACCAACTAGCAGATCAGAAACTTTGCTAGTGCCACCCAAAGACTGACAGGTGCATAAAAGCTATTCTCTGCCGTACTGTGGTTTCATGTATAAATATTTAAATGCCCACATAAAATTTTTTTCTTCACCGGTGAGCAGAAAATCTTCATCCAGATTGTTCTGAATGACATCACCGCAAACAGCATGCATTACTTTTCTATGCTCATCACAAATTGGTATATGCCTGTGGCTCTAAAAATTTACTCTTGGAGCACAGCTATGGACTGCAGGGAAGGACAGCCTACATCACATGCTCTGAGACTGCCTACTTTCACTGCACTGTAGTCATCAATATGTTGTTGTAGGATGGGGCTTCCCAGTCTTGCTGAAACCTGTCACAATAATGAGCAAACCTAAAACATTAGTAAGCTAATATAAATGTGTTAATTAGTAACAAGTATCCTACTTTATTTATGGGCTTCCTCACCTTCCTGTCTGCAGGAAAGAAACTGTGAGAAGAAAATCTGCTTTTATTACAAGGATGCAGAAGCAAATGGTTTAACATACTGTGGATCAGTTCTGGTGGTAGCAATGGGAATGAGCAGCCAATTTCATATTGTCTCTTCTTCCCCCTGCCCACTATTATTTGGTATCACAAAGCTCTCAGATGTGAGTATGTATTCTTAGGCTCCTTGAAAGAGCAGGGGATGTCAAGCAGTCACATCCCATGCTCTTAGTATGTTACATCCTCCTCCCATGTGAGTGTCTGAAGTTGCACAGCAACATTGTCTCACCTTTCATAGCGGGAAAGGCCTCAGGTGCCAGAAGGTAACAAGGCATGAGAACCTTTTCACTCATAAGACAACAGTCTGGCTGAGACCACTAGAGCAGCTTAAAATCAGCCTTAAGTACCTTCTTGTTCAGGGAAAAGTGATATTCCAGACACTACCTAGCATTGGAGGAAGGGATTATTCGCTTGTGCTCCTTGACTGCTAGTCAAAAGCTCTCTGCAAAACTCAAGGAAGGCTGGAGTGTGCTGTCTGCGAGTAAGCAAACCTACCTGAAACTTACTGCAGCAACTCAGTGCTGACTGCAACTGAGTTGTTCAGGCCTGGAGCCCTCAGACAACTGTCTTAGCCTGTGCTGGGGCCAAACCAATTGCCTGTTGGCAGGTCCTAAACTTGGAAACACCGGGGCAGGTGTCCTGGCACAAATCAGCACATTCCACATTTCAAACACAAAGAGGTGCCAAGCAGGATCAAACACACTGTTTTAATACAACAAAGAGCAATGCGTCTGAACTTCAAATGCACAGCAAGGTCTTCACAGGTGACTCAATTGATAATTACAAGTCCAATTCATGGTGTGATATCAGAGGCAGCTGGCATCTGTCCTTGGCTGATCTGTCCATCAGCTCTGACCACTGACCAGACAGGGAGAAAAGAGACAACAATTCATACCAGCAGAGAACCCCGACACCACCTCCAGCACAGTGGAATGTAGAGGTAAATGGTAGTATCCTAACCTGACTGGGAATTGTCTCCTGTGTTCTTATCCTCACGGTGACTCTTGTAGAGCTGGAGATAAAAGTGAAATACATATGTAAGAAAAAAGGATACAGAAACACTTTAAACAGACGGCATTCAATACTGTCCATATCCAGTACTTTCCATTCTGCTATTTAAAAAAAAAATTTGGCGAAGACTCTTCTTCAGGTGTAATTAGATGTAGGGAAATAATATGAAAGCAAACAGATAACACCATGCAGAAAATCACAGATACAAGTGCTTTTATGTACTGAATTCCTGATTAATGCTGCTATTTACAAGAGAACTAATACTCGTTTAGACAGTGTTTAAGTGCAAATTGCATATGAACCTGACAGAATAAAAAAAAAAAAAAATCTTACTACGTTATTTTTTGTGCTTTAAAAATAATTTTCCTGGAACTATTGAAGCTAATTTTGAATGCATCCTTTCAAGGGTCACTGATAAACTGGACTTCAAAAAATTCAGTTATAAAAATCTACTCTCCAGGAAGTAAGGGGTAGAGATAAGTGTCGTTCATCAGACCTTTATTTCCAAGGAGCTTTTAATCATTCCCATGAATGAAAAATGAAACATGAAATCTTAATTCTTTGTGCTTCTGAAACATCTTGGGTAGCTCCAATTGTAGATATTTCAAGCTCTCTTAGAATTTAGATAGGGTATTTCGATCTATTATAATTTACAGCTATTGCTTGGTCTGCAATAACACAGATTAAATGTTCCTCTGCTTTTTCATTTTTCTCAAAAACAAAAGTACTGTCCAGTTCATGACAGTTTAATACCTGCTAATCACCTCACCCCTTTGCTTTGTTATGTGCTTAGAAGAAAGTATTTTGCTGTTAATGGGAAAACTGACCAGAAATGGGAGTTCCTCAAGTTATCCTTTTAAAATTGGTGTGTGATGTATTTAAGCATAGCTAACAGAGTCACAGAGAAAGACTAGAAATAAAGCACTACTTTTTTTACTGCAGTCACTAGAGAAGATACACATACTCTTTTACTTCAAATGAATAATTGTCAGTGTTGACACTCTAATTACACATTATTCTGTACACATGGTATTTAGGAGTCCATTGCTGTCATATGGTGGCTGGTTCCTCTGACCAAATTAATCACCTGCCTGTAGCAAAGCACTAGATCTCATGGAAGCATGAAATCCATGGTTGCAACCTGTCAGTTAAAAGGAGAGTGTGACAAGGTTGTACTTGTATGTTTTAGTGTCTGTATCAGTTTGTGACAATGCATGCTGCAGTGTCCTCATGGAGATTATTCAGGAAAGAAAGGAAAGGAATGATACAAATTCTCTTTGTGATTCTAGCACACCTTTCATTTTTTCCTTTCTGCTGTGGGAGGGAGGCAGGCAAAGAGGGTGAAAGGAAAAGAGAAAATGGAAAGGAGTAAAAAACCATAAAATTCAGGCATGGCTTTTTTAATGAATTAAAAAAACAGGAATGGGAAACCCTTTGCTCATGCTCCATATAGATCTTATACAGGGGAGTGTAAGACCTGACTCTTCATCCAAAAAATTTTTGAAAGCTTGAACACCTCTCTTGTAACCATGTGGAAATTCTTAGAGAAATAATCTCATCAAAACACAGTAAGGTTAAGGAAATCTCATCAAATATGGTACAGTGACACAAGGCATCTGAACAGCTTGTTCTGGCCTCAGCCTGGAGCTTCTCTCAAAGCCAGTGGATATATCTCTACTGCACAACTGGCAGAAACATAGGCACAGTCCTCCAAGTGCTTTTCTAAAAAAATAAACCACATTTCTGTTCTGAATATTTCTCTTCCCCTTCTGCAGGCATGTCCTGAAAGAGCCATGTAAGGTAAGTTATGAGGGCAGTTACACAGTTAATCTTGGGTCAATATGTTCTTGAAAGAAACACCACCTCTCTTATAAATTTATGAATGTGAAAACACTGGACTCTATCCTGCCAGGTCTCAAATTGACAATGGCAGCATTAATAATTACCTAGGCTCAGCACATGGGAATAGTCACATGAAAGTCAATCCCCATTCATAAATCTTCACTGTAAGAATGCTTAATACTCTTTTAGATATTTTTTTCCATGCATAAATTTAACATGCTAGGTTTTTATATGTGATAAATCTGGCATAGAAATACATGAAGGTTCCAGTGGTCTCTGATATCCCTTACAGAGACTTTTGGTACAGGCAAAAAAACACATATATGTTTTTTAAGGTGTAACAGTGTATAATGATGTAAGGATGTTTTGAAATCAACATATGCTCTCTTGATGCTGAGATCAAGCTGTTTAAAATTATGTTGATGCAGTGAAACATTAGACATTTGCATCAAAAATTGAATTATGACAGCTTTTACTGCTCTGTAACTTAAGTAAATATTTCATTTGATTTCTTTTTATCCTTCCGTAAAGATATATCTGTGGCTTGAAAAGGAACCTTTTTTTTTAGTGTAAGGAAAAGGTCTACTGCTGCAAGTATTAAGGCATGGATATTAGAAAACCTGCCTTGTCCAGGATCTCCTACAGGCATGAGATATTTCTGTGGCAGAAGTGAAACAGAACACTTACATAGTTCTGTCAGATACATCTTGTTTTTCTCCAGGGGACCTTGAATCTCCACAGACCATATGTTCTGTTAAGCTGCGGTATTTTACCTTTGTGGCAGATCTCTGTATCTGGAGAATCTTTTGAAGGCCATATTCCCTAGGATCACCAAGAGCAAAGCTCCCTAGGTCTATAATGCTGAAGTAGCTTCTCATGGACCAATACTAAAAAGACAGGAATGGGTGGTACTTTCCAGCAGTACAGAAGAATATGAATGTTGCCTTGGACACAAGCCCTTAAGATTTGTTTCTTAACTTCCCTTTCTCTCACTAACATGGAGAGGCTATGGGGCACATGAAGTTCAAGGGCAGCCTGGGCTGCAGCAATCATGAAATGAAGGAGTACAAGACCCTCAGGGCATTGATGAGGGCACACAGTAAACTCACTACTGTGGGCCTCAGGAGAGCAGACTTGGGCCTATTCACAAACCTGCTTGGTAGAGTGCCATGGACTAAAGCCCTGGAGGGAAGAGGGGCCCAAGAAACCTGATTGATATTCAAGGATCACCTCTTCCAAGTCCAGGAGTGATACTTTACAACAAAGAGAAGTCAGGCAGAAATGCAAGGAGGCCTGTATGGATGAAAAAAGAACTTGTTCACAAACTCAAAGAAAAGAAGGAAGCCTATAGAGTCTGGAAGCAAGGGCTGGTAGCTGGGAGTAATATAGAGAATGTCTGAAGAGCCAGGGATCATGTTAGGAAATCTAAAGCCTGATAGAATTAAATCTGGAGGGCCATAAATAACAACAAGGAAAGCTGCTACGGGTACCTTGGTGAATTGAGAAAAGATTAGAGGAAATCTGGTCCCTCTCTGGAAGGAAATGGGATGTGGTTACCTGGGACACATAGAAGGCTGAGGTACTCTCTGACTTTTTTGCCTTGGCCTTCAGCAAGTATTCCAGCCACGTACACTGCCTGAATCACAGGAGGTAAAGGCAGGGACTGGGAAAATGAAAACCACCTACTGTAGGAGAAGATTGTGTTTGGGAACATCCAAGGAACTTGAAGGAACACCAGATCACAGGACTTGATCAGCATTTGTGAGTCATGAAGGAGTTGGTGGAGGAAGTGGCTAAGCCACTATCCATCAGATTTGAGAAGTCATGGCAGTCCAGTGACGTTTCCAGTGACTGGAAATGGGGAAACTTACTTAACTGTAATTTCTAAAGATTAAAAAAGAAAAAGGAAAACCCAGGGAATCACAGGCCAGTCTCATCTCTGTGCCCTGCAAGTTATGGAGCAGATTCTCCTGGAAATTATGCTAAGGCACATGGAAAATAAGGAGATAATTGTTGACAACAAGCACAGCTTCACTAGGGGCAAATCATGCCTGGCATATTTGGTGGCCTCCTACAACAGGTGGATAAGGGAATGTCATCTAACTGGACCTGTGCAAAGCATTTGATGCTTCCATGCACACCCTTGACTATACATTGGAGAGATCTGGATTTGACAGGTGGATCACTCAGTGGATAAGGAATTGCCTGGATGGGCCTGCTCAGAGACTTGTGGCCAATGGCCAGTGGTCAGTGGCTGGGAGTCTGGGTGGAGAGGAGTGACGAGTGGTGCTCCTCGGGGGTCTGCACTAGGGCCAGTATTACATAACATCTTTGCCAGGGACACAGTGGGATCAGGTGCACCATCAGCAAGTTGGCTGATGACACCAAGCTTTGCGGTGTCACAGCTGCCAGAGGGGCCACAACAGGCCAGAGGGGCCTCCAGCATAAGACGTGAACCTGCTGGAGCAGATCCAGATGGATCAGAGAGCTGTAGCACCTCTCTTATGTGAAAAGGGTAAGAGAGTTGGGGTTGTTCAGTCTGCAGAAGAGAAGACTCTGGGAGGTCTTTTAGCACCTTCCAATTACTAAACGGGCCTACAAGAAAATGAGAGGAAATTTTGCAAGGGTGTGTAGTGATAAGACAAGGGGGGGGTGGTTTTAAATTCAAATAAGCTAGGTTTAAACTAGGTATCAGGAAGAAGTTCTTGACTGTGAGGGTGGTGAGACACTGGAACAGGTTCCCCAGAGGAGCTGTGGATGCCCTGTCTGCGGAAGTTCAAGGCCAGGTAGGGTGGGGCTTTGAACAATCTGTTCTAGTAGAAGGTGATCCTGCCTGTGACAAGGGGGTTGGAACTAGGTGATCTTTAAGGTGCCTTTCCAGCCAAATCAAGCTATGATTCTATGATTAGTGGTTTAAGCAGCCTAATCTACAGGGCAAAAAATAACAAAAGGACTTTTTAGTGTATTCCTACTGCTATTTTTTACATATGGGTATGAGTTTGTAATACTTATTATCTTGTTTTAAAAATGTCATGTATACACCTCCTTGTACCAGTCTTTCAGCTGTGTGTATAATACAGAAAAAGCCATCAGATTATGTCTTACTTTAAAATCAACGTCAAAGCAGCTATAAATGAAACAATAGTTATGAGGTTTAAACAATTAATTTAAAAAAATACATGTAACTTTATCACTGCTTTTATTATAAAACTCTGTTGCACTCTAGCCTGAGCATTTTAAAACATCATGTGACTGTAAATGATACTTCACTTCTAATACTAAAATACATGTTTTAGTTCAAAGATGAAGTCAGTTTTAAATACTATGAGTCTTATTTTTCAGTGATAAACTTGCAAAGGTCTTCCAAGAATTATGCAGAGTTCTCCTTGATTTGTTACTACCTACCTCCACAAAAATTTGTGCAAGGAGGATGGTTTCAACAGTCAAATGTTACCACCTATGAAATTCTTTTAGCAGTAGTGGTATTCCAATAATGTGTTAATATTCACTATTATTCTACTCAAGAATGGGCAACTAGACATACTAGTGACTTTCTAAATACTTTTCCTGCCTAAGTGTCTGTACACACATCACAAATAAAAGCACATAAAATTTTAAATTAAACAAGATACATAACCCCTCCCCTAAACAACATGGACACATATCCTATTTGTGGAGCACATGTTTGGTCTAAAATGTTTCCAGCCACTTCCTATGCTTCCCACTTTCTATGTCTCCTCTAGAGACCACATGCCAAAGACAGGCTTCACTCCTTTGCTCACACAAGCCCAGACATCTTTACTCTACAGGGCACTTACTAGAGGATTTTTAGGGCAAAATATGTGATATGATAACTTGCCTCAGAAACTCAGTCAAAGGAAGGAAACCTGGAGAAGGTGACAGCAGACAGCTCCCTACACCACCAGGTTTGCTGCAGGAGCAGCTGGAATTTGTGTCTGGTCTGCAGAGATCCAGCTTTGCCACTGCTTCTGGTTTACTCAGCTCATGGCTTGAGTTGCACTCTTCCGCAGCAGCTGTTCTGGCAGGTGTGTGACGTCTCAGGGCCAGCATGAGGGCTACACTTCATGTAAGTACCACACATTGTCAGACCTTGGGAGCACCTTTAAGTGACCTTTAGGCCATTAGTTGTCACAAGTACACCAGATCAGACTGGCAAAAACAGCTCTACAGAAAAGGGGTGAACTCCCTTTGAATTGCATTCTGTGTTGCTCCACAGTGTTATGGACTCAACCGTCATATCCCTGCTCCAGAAGATGGAAGATGGTCTTCCTCTACTCAGGGGTCATACAAACAGAAACTAATGCATACAAATGTTGAAGTTTTCTTGCTCCAACTATCAGTGAGAATCTCATTGACAATATAGATCACATCGTCTTGGAAAAATTTGTAAACTAAAAAGTATCAGTTGACTAAAAACTATGAAAATTATCACATGAATGAAATACAATACCTGTTTGTTGTTTTCATTGGTACAATGGAGCCTTTTGAGGGACACAAAGTGTCTTATTTTCCTAGCAACAGAAACAATCACTTGTTACCGTGTCAAATTGTAAAGAGAGAAGTGAAGTGATACATTACTGTTTTCTAAAGGAGAGATTTCCAAGCCCTCAGGAAAACAGATACCAAGCCCAAAACCAGCAAGACTACTAGGTGACAAGCACTCCTTCAGCATAACATTGAGATTTTTGTCCCAGGACACCTGATCCTTCTGCTGGTCCAGGAATTCTCCTGCAAATCTGGGAGTTGAATTTGGCAATGTGTCCATTCTAAATCGTGAAGGTGGGAACACGTACAAGCACACACACAAACATGGGGGTTGCCCAGTTGCTAAATACATGGGGGTTCATATCAAACTTACAGATGCAGAAAGCAGAGAGAAGGCCCTAAAACCCAGAAAGCAATTATGTTCCGGACAAGTTAGTTACCCTCCTTGACCAACCACAGGCGTTATCTTCACGTGCTGCTGGATACTGTCTCCCGATTTTCTTCTTGCGTAGTAAACTCCTTGCCATTCCTAAAGAAACACACGAAACAGAGACAGCATCTGAGAATGCATAGCTTGTAGTCAAATACTCGTTTATTACTGCATAGTCCTTATGTACTGAATTATTATTTTTATTTCATGGTTGCCTTTTCAAAAACTATAAAACTAATTTACTTTTATGTATAACACAGAGAGAGCAAGTGAGCAGCAACTATTCACCCAATGAAGAGCAGCACCTTTAACTAACATAAGGACAGTATAATTATGTTCCACTTGGGAAAAAATAACAAGGATCTTTACAATTTTACAAGGAACTTTAGGTATCAGCTACTTAAGGAGGTGACAGACATTCTTGCTAGGTGCCACTATAAGGAGCAATACCTGCAACACATCCAGAGGATTTCCCTTGGCGCAAGCAAAAATGAACCCTGTGCCAAGCACCATTTGGCTTTGAAGCTGTCGGCATGCAATATATTCAACTAACCTCAAAGAAGAAAGATCTTAAGGAGGGAGCTACCCGGCAGGAGGGTAGGATGAAGTTGGAAAATGGGTAGAAGATACCTTTGAGCAGACAGTGCTAGCTGCTGGGCAGCAATATAAATGAGGAGGAGCACAGCAGGAGTGTCCTGTAGGTATTGCTAATGAACCAAGGTGAACCCACAAACAACTCCAGACAGTGACTCACAGAGCTCAGATCATTGCTGGATGTGACTCAAAGGTTAAAGAACTCCCCAAAGGTCTTGAAGCAGAACATGAGATGGGGAAGGGTGACAGGTACTTCTGCAGCCCAGGGGAGCTGGGGCAAGAGACTGTTGCTTGTATTAGGGGAACATATTGCCAGGCCCATCACTGCAAGGACAGGAGTTCACAGTGCACTGCAGATACTCTAACTGTAGTTATTAGGAAAGCAATTGGCATCCCACTGGGTGCCAATACATTTTGGCGCTTTAAGTATGCAGTCTGTGAAGGCTTGGCTGTTTGACAGAAGTTACACATTTTTGGTTGGATGATTCAGCCACCTGAGAGACTGACTGAGGGACAAATTGTTACATTCCAACTAACAAAAGCTCCATGGGCTCTAAGCAAAACAGAAACAGAAAACATTCTGATACTGATCTTAAGCCAGCAAATCAGCAGGAGTTCAGTCAGATCCTAAAAGCAAAGCTAATGAAATATGTAGTCACTTGTCTGTGTCAGGGCTGTTGTGCTTAGACATCCGAGAAACAGAATTCTGGTCTTATATATGTACTCATGAGGACCACATCTTGTGTGCTTAAACATACAGCAATAAAAACCAAATCAGAATAGATCTCTATAGCAATTTCACGTGAGTTTGTTTTATTTGCTTACCTTTCCTTTTTTAATAAATGTGTTTATGTTGTCCAAAAGATCTGCAGAGTTTTTATCACTTTTAGGTAGTTCAGTGAGCTCCTTGCCAATAAGTTCTCCCTTGCAGTATCCCATCATCCGTTCAAAGGCTGGATTAACGTACTGCCGAAACAAAGGTACATTGTCAAACAAAGGACAATGTCAAAAACAACTTATTTAAAGGCTAGTAAGTTATATATGAGTATCAAAGTGTGACAAACTACATGCTAAAGCCCCAACCACATACTCCTACAATTCAGTGTTTCTCATACAGAAATACTATGTAATGGTGAAACATTTTATTCAAGTGAAAGGCTTAACAGAGAAGGCAGTTTGTAATCTATCAGAAGTCAAAGAAAGAGAACTAATGCAGGTTTTACCAGAAACAACATTACTGAAAACTATCATCTAAACAAAGTTACAGAAGGAAAAGTCTTAAAAATTCAGCAGGCTTCAGCAACCAGAAATTAAGCGTTCATTGCACAAGGCTTTTTAATGGGCAACAGAACTAAAATATTGATATAGAACAGGAACTACTGAGCCAAGATCTCTTTGGGGTTCCTCTTTTCAAATTCTATAAAATAGTTAACATTTCCTCCCCTACCTGGATGACATGATCTTCACTGGTTATTTCAACAGCTTCCTGACAATGGTCTAATGCCGTAAACACTGCATTACAAGCCCTGAAAGTAGCAAATTATTAGCACAATTAGTTTTATTGTTAGAACATTTTGTTCACTATAAATACATGATTAAATTGTACTTATTGATAGACAAACCACAAAGTAGCAGTTGTTTTGACTAGACCATGTCACTATCCTTATTATGACTTTTTCAGAACATCCAGCCTGAGACATCCCTGTTATTAACGTGCTTTTACTGCAGATTACATTGTAAAAGCGCTCATAGGTACTGCAGCATCTTAATAGTATGCTTGTATCTATACACATGCTCTGAACAGCAGGTACTAACAGTTAGCAGTAAAAATAACAATTACTATTACATCAGAAGTTTTGTGATCATTTAAGATTTGGAACACAAAAATCATGACAGCAGATATATATAAAGTTTTCAATACAGCAAATGCATTGGCACTACCAAAGAAACTGTAATACAACACAGTTAAAGGAAACAATTTGAGCCATCTCAAAATTCTCATTAAAAGAATATTGATTTTCCTTCTTCGAAGTAATAATGCAGTGACTTGATTTCTGTACATCCTGATCTTTCAGAAGCCAGATGATCTTTGTTACCATTTTTTTCAGGGCTATCCTTGAACTAATTCAGGAAAACAAAAGCCTTACCTTCTTACCTGCAGAATTTGAGTTACTTAAATTATGATTTACACAGGATGTCAATAATGTTAATATAGGCTTCTAATACTGAGGAAAAATGTATATCTCAGAGAATCATAGGATGATTTGGGTTGGAAGGGACATGAAGATCATGTCGTTCCAAGACCCTACCATGACCTGGAAGAATGAATACTAGAAGAAACAACTCAGGCATACTTGCTTTGATAGAAGTCAGTACCTCATCTTTGATTTGGTCTAAAGACAACCTAATTATCTTTTACGTAACTCTCATTGCAGGGAGCGAAAATGCACCATGCATAAACATTCTTGTATAGTTATTACCTAAAAGGAACATCTTGCTTCCAGGCTGCATAGTAAGGCTTGAGTTATTGCCACTGACTGGAGAATTAAGAAACACAGGACATTGCTGCTTCTGTTTATTGTGGAAGCAACTCAAAATAGAATACATGAAGAGACATACAAAGAAACACAGACATGCAGCCGTGTGGATGAAGATTTGTAGGATAGAAGTATTTTATACAGAAGATGACAGAAGTGCTTCTCCTCATATAAAAAAAGGAGCTCAGAGTGTAATTTTATATGTGATTTTCCTAGCGATTCAAGCTGATTCCCAAGTGTGATTTTGTGCTGTGTGAAGGAACTAATTTGTCTCAGTGATAGATGCCTGTCTGGTACATCAGCTGCTAACAAATATAATTACATAGACTTTCTGTAAGAAAACACAGAGCTATGTTTGGACTATTCAAGCCTTAGTATTTTCATTTGATCTGGCAAGCAAGCCAGCAAAATTACAAGTTTAAATGGCCCATATCCCCTTTAATGAGCACACAGATGTCCAACCAACTTTCAAACCAGAACCAGCTGGGTGGAAAAGCGGAGTCCATGCTAGGAATGGAAAGCCATTTCTGACCACTGACGTGACCTCATCTTCTGCTCTCTGGGGCAGGTGCTATTTTTTAATCACATTTCTCTTGTGTCTGGACACGTGACGTATCCTGAGTTTCATTTTATCAACTGCATTCTTTTCCCTTTCACTTTTACAAAGCTGTATGGAAGACCCACAGATCAGCAACAAGCAGCACAGATGTGCAGTGCAACATTCTTTTCACCACTTAATTAAATGACACAAATGAAAAAAAAATATACCTGAATGCCATAACCTGTATGAGTTCTGATTAACCTGTATCAGTTCTGATTAGGTTTTAATGGCATCTGCCTAATAAGACAGAGGTAAGGGGAAGATATTCCTGCTGAGTTTAGGAAAACAACTGTTGAAATTGTACAAATGAAAATTCAATTCTTTTTTTCCCTGAAATTTTACTGTAATTGCAGTTTGCATGCATGAATATGCAATCACTCAAAATGAGAAGTCACTTTGTTATCAGTTTGCAAAGAAAATCCTAGAAAAAATCATCTTCTTAAACAGAGACTCTGAAACCTGTAGAAAATCTGGATGGAACTGGAATTAATTTATGCCACAGAGATAACAGCCCCTTCTCTGCATTTCTTTTCTAGAGTTTCATATGGTTGCATTGCAAAAATATCTACATGCCTGCAAAAAAAACTGTATTAAATGTAGAATTAGTCACATTAAAGAAAAAGCGCATGTGGGAATGAACATCATTTACTTCTCAATAACATAAAACAGTGCTCCTGGTCTGCCAAGTCTTGTACAAGTAAGAAAATAAAAACTCAGAGCTGAATCAAGATTGTATTCAGTTCAAGCCTTCAAATATGAAAGCTCAGACACATGAGATCAAGAATGACTTTGTACAGTTTTACCATCATGTAAATTTGCAGCCCACACCTACACTGACCAAGATTTCACAGGGTACCAGTTACTTAAAGCACTGAGTTCTTCCTTTACTATCTAACAGAAGGAGGAAATACAGAAGTGTAGTATAGTAAACATACAGATGCAAGGCACACATATGCATAGCAGGGAAGAAGCAGAAAAGTAACATAATACAATTATTTAGACCAAGAGGTTGATGTTTGCAGTTTCTTACACTGGTACATACCGTAATTTGAACTGAGATCGTACTTCCCCATGTTCTATTTGAACCAGTTCATTGTAACAAGCAGTTATGCTGCTGTTCTCCATGAATTGCTGGAAGACAAAACAAAAGTGCATGAAATAGGCTGGAATAGTTTTAAACTGTTATTTCTGTTTCTACATCTAAAACTTTAACTTCTTAAAGAGAGCTGGCATGTGGTCAGCAAAGGCCCACAAGGGTGATTAAGCACCTCTGCTGTGAGACAGGCCAAGAGAGCTGGGACTTTTCAGCCTGAATAGGAGAACGCTGAAGTGGAGAACATATAAAGGTACATAAATATCTGAAGGGGGACTGTAAGAAGACGCAGCCAGCTTCTATCCAGTGGTGCACAGTGACAGGACCAGAGGCAATGGGCACAAACAGGAACAAGGAGTTTCAGGGAGCTTGAACATCAGACAACACATTTTTTTTCCTGTGGGGGTGACCTGGTCACAGGTTGCCCAGAGAGGTTGCAGAATCTCCATCTTTGAAGATGTTCAAAAGCTGTGTGGCATGGACCACATGCTTTAGGGGACTCTACTTGAGCAGGGAGGTTGGTCAAGATGACTTCTAGAAGTCCCATCCAACCTCAACCATACTTTCTTTCCTGGTAGAAATAAACTTTTGTTGTACCTTACATGTTGTGAATAATGATCTTTTCCTCAGGAATGAGTTCCTAGTTTTTAAGACAACACAAATATCTAAATACAAAGCAAGTATATAAAAATATGCTAAATCCTGTACTGGATTTTCCCATTCGGTTTAGCAACAAACAGAATCTCTGAAAAAAACCCCAAACACATTTTCACAAAACAAACAGTATTGCCTTGATGCTTTATTTTTAATATCTATCCTTAATTCAGAATGGAAATGGCAAACCTTAGAGACATAAAACATACATGCTAAAAAAAAAAAAGAAGAAAGAAAATGTATTTGGCATTTGTTTCCAAGCAAATATTGCAGCTAAAACTCCAAAAGTGAAGTAACTTTGCTTCACAACTAATCTCACTGAGCTGTCACTGTGAATTCAGAAGTGCACAAAAGTATATAAAGTAAGAAGCATCTGACCACAGTGAAACAAACTTTTACTCCAGACAGGAGAGAATGTTCCTTCTCTGTTAGGTCTGAAAGGTCCTGCTGAATCAGAAATCTTATGTTGCTACAAAAGAAGTAGATTCTCTGATTTCAGTTAAAATTTATTGATCAACCACATGCACTGATTTTAGTTATCATAGGAAATGCCCTGTGTTGTCACTAGTTCTCACAGCACAGCTGCATGTACAGTCCAGAGCAACATGCAAATCTGCAAAGAATAGCTTTCAATAAATCTCTGCTTCTGTCCTGTATGAAAAACTGTTTTGGAGACCAGTGGCCTAATTCCAAGCTGTGAGCAAAACACAAAAAAAGTAAAATTAAAAACAACTGTTGGCACGGATCTGTTCCACTCCTGAATGTTAAGATCTTAAAATATTTCTGGAACTTTCACTTCACACACTACAGAATGCATGGGAAAACAAAAGGCACAATATCAAGTTGGCAGAAGCAAAGGTGCAAACAATGTTGTGTTTTTGCATATCAAACTCTTCTACAGCAGTGTAGACTTAGGTTTTCAGTTTTAGGGTGCTCTTTTAAATATTTGAATACATTTGTGCTAAATTTAAAAGAATAAGAACAAATGTATCAATAATATAAAATTTATCCATGATGGCAACCTATTTTATGAAATAGACTTACTAGAATGTACTAACGCTCTTTATAAACTGGATTTTACTGTAGTATTTTACTGAAAGAAATTTAAGCACTGCTATTCACTGACAATGCTCTTGGCACAAATCTTTAGCTAAGAATCAAGAACTGCAGCTTATCAAAGTGCTAACCAAGCTCTTAACTGTGGTATAGTCTTTTGCAGATGTACAGAATCACTTTATCTGAGTTCATAGTGCTGATGCTGGTCCTTTGCTAGCTGACTCAAAACTGAGAAATCAACTGGGACATGAAACATTTTTTTTCTAATCTCTGCTTCTAAGGAATAAGAAGATCTCTGAACTCTCAGATATTAGAAGGCAGACAAAACACTTTCTTTTAGAAGAAGTTTCATATTTTGCAGTACATTTTGATTTAAGTAACACATACTCTTGTAATTATCTTTTACTTCATCATAAGGGGATGGCACTGTTGTTCTATACAGAATTTAGTACAAGCCACAAGAGTTATAAGCTAGCAGGAATGCATCCTTCTTTTTGCTTAGCAATAAGAATTAGTTTTAATATTAAAGACTTCTAAAATTACAATCCAGAAAGTTTTAATAGCATCTGGTCAATGAGAATCAACATCTGTTAAGGAAAATACATTCAAAATACAAGACAAGGTTGTAATTCAGTAACTGCAAACATTAAATCCCCTGTTTGCTGATTTAAATCATAGCTAAAAATCAGTCAGGAAGCTAAATTGCTTATTCAAATTAGCCCATCCTAAGTAGGCCACTACTATTAGATTTATGAGCCTGAGAGGAAAAAAAAAATCAGCATAATTAATGTACTGGATTAGCAGCAGGATTAATACATAAACAAAAAAGCTGTTAATGATATAGAGGGAAAATCAGATGTAATAAAGTAGACTTTCTTGAGAAGAAGGAATAAAAACCAGGAATAAGTCAGCATAAAGAAAAATTTATGATTTAAACAGGTGCAATTTTCCAAAAATAAATTCCATTTTTGCTAGTGAATAAGAGACTCCCTGGAAATACCACTTCTATGTTTGAAGAGGCGTATTTTTAAATCTTTGTGTGGTAATGGATTTAGTCCCTACTGATCTCCATACAAGCAAATAGAATTCCTATGTCCACCCCACAGCAAAAACAGAAACTTTGACATCAGATGTGATTTAAAGTCTTGAAAATAATTCCAATAGGGAATTATTACATTATGCAAGCTCTCTGATAAATTTGGGACAGCAAGAGGGAGTAGTTAGTGCAGCTGTCAGGTGCAAAAAGATTTTTCCTTCCAAGTCAGAGAGTACCACTGAGCCATGCCTTACAGCCATCAAGTCTCCTCTGACTTTACTTGGTACTACACCTACAATTTAAGTCTAGCTCACAAAACACATTGCCCTGCATTGTGTTCAAATGAAACACTAGACCTGAGAAGTAATAAACTTTTCTTTGAAAAATATTAAAGTCAGAGAGAAAGAGAGAGGCAGAGAGACAGAGAGACAGAGAGAAAGAACCTACACTAGTAAAGAACTGGCATTCTTGGGCTGACCTTTCTCTTAGACTCACATTTCCAATTTTCAGAGCATCTAAGTGCTTTAGAAATGCATTGCCCCCACAAAACCCTTACAATACAGGCAAGATATTTTACCTCTTTTTTTGGGAGATCATCTGAAAATGGTAATTCTGGTTTATTTTCTGCTATATAAACAAGCTTGGGCTGAGTATGAGTTAGCTCAGACACTGGACTCAGTATGAGCATAAGAGAATAAGATTTTGCCTGGGTTAATTCCATCTCTTCCCATTTTCCTTACTACCGTTAATTTTCATGTATAGATATACACACACACAGTTAATTCTAGCTCTTGATGTGCTTCTTTTGCTTAAGTACACATCCTTCCTTCTGAATGGCTAACTTAAAAAGTGCAGCTGGTTTATTTTAGAGTAACATAACATTAATATCCAATCAAAGCCACTCACACAAAGACTGGGAGAGGGAGCAAACTAGATTTTCAGAGCTGACAGCTCCTGCCTTTCTATTCTCTGCTACAAAGGCCTTTCACGAACAGTATGAACAGTTATCTTCCCTTCTGCTGTTTGTACAGGAGTGTCTCTAACTCTGCACTGAGAAGAACTCGTGCAAACCAACATAACAGACATAATGAGGAAAAAAAAATTCATCCTCACATCACAGGCCAAACCAGATTTGTAGTCCCTATGGAAGAGACATCCCAGCAGCCTGAGACACACAGAGGGGCCTGGGTGATGAGCCAGCATGTTGAGATACGTTAATCAGTCTCCCACGCTTGTTTCTTAGTGCAGTCATAAACAAAACTGACCCACTACCCAGCCAGACCAAACAAAGGCAATCTTGCACAGCTGCTATTCGGAAAGGACTAGCTAGATCACAGAACTTCTCATTTCATATGCTTCTGGAATACACTCTTGAGAAGAAAACTTAATCAACTGCCACTGGTTTCTTATCAATAAATTTCTGACAGAAGAGGATGTGCAATTTTCAATTTGAGGAAGCAGACATCTGTGATTTATGAATGAATGAAATGAATTTATGTTTTCTCTATTACATAGGCAATTTATACATACCCTATCAAAGCCTGCATCAAGAAGAGGGAGAACAGAAGTTTCTTCTTGGTCAGCAGATCTACAAAAAAAGATCATAGGACCACAGAAATATTCAGGTTGGAAAAGACTAAGATTATCAAGTTCAACCTTTAACCCAGCAGTACTAAGCCCATTAGTGAACCACTTCCCAAGTGCCACATCCACACATCTTTTAAATACTTAGAGGAATGGTGATTCCACTGTCCCAGGCAGCCTGTTCCAACTCTTGCAACTCTTTTGGGGAAGAAATTTTTCCTAATGCCCAATCAAAACCTCTCTTAATACAACATGAGGCCATTTTGTCTTGTCAGATCTCTCGCTGCCTGGGAGAAAAGACTGACTTGGGTATACCCTGCTTTCAGGCACTTGTAGAGAGAAACAGTGTGCCCGAGGCTCCTTTTCTCCAGGATAAACACCCCCAGCTCCCTCAGCTGCTCCTCTCAGGACTGGTGCTCCAGACCCTGCCCCAGCTCCGTTGCCCTTCTCTGGACTCACTCCAGCCCCTCAGTGTCTTTCTTGCCCTGCTCCTGCTGGCCACATTATTGCTCATCCAGGCCAGGGTGCCATTGGCCTTCTTGGCCACCTGGGCACACCCTGGCTCATGTTCAGCTGTTGTCACCAGCACCCCCAGGTCCTTTCCAGCCACTCTGCCCCAGCCTGTGGCACTGCCTGGGGTCGTTGTGACCCAGGGCAGGACCCAGCACTGGGCCTTGTTGAACCTCACACCATTGGCCTCAGCCATGATCCAGCCTGTCCAGATCCCTCTGCAGAGCCTTCCTGCCCTCCAGCACATCAATAACCCACCCAGCTTGGTGTTACCTGCAAACTGACTGAGGCTGCACTCAACTCCTTGTCCAGGTAATTGATACAGATATTAAGCAGGGCTGGTATATTATTTACTATAAGGGGACACAACACTTGAGGCACTAGATGGCATGAATCTGACATAGTTCTCTAAACATAATGAATTCAATGAGAAGAGTTTTCCTTAAATACATACATAAAATCATACTATTACAGAAGTTGGTGCTACAGTCTTCTGTTACAGGTATTTGCAACTTTTATACAGCTTGATAGTTACTCCCACAGCAAATCTGACAGATCCTCCAGAGAAGTCATGTATCTCTTTACATACACAGAAAGGGATTGGAAAAAAATATATGAAGATAAAAGACATTTTGTGATATCCTATGGGAAATAATCTGAGAACATGTTATTAAGATAAAGGTGACACTAAGTTGTAAAATCTTGTTCAGCAGCAAATTTAGTTGATTTTCAAATCTTTCAATAATAGTTCTCCTGTTATTCTTACTTCCTAATATTTTAATTGGTCTAGGAAATGAATTAAAATGACAATGGATTCAATAGTGTGTAGGAATTCTAACTGGGTTATTTGAAGGTATTTGATAAAAAGTCAGTAAGAATTATTCCTAAACACATCGGTTATGAATCACTGAATAAGGGTTTAAGGACAACATTCAGATGAATTTAGCATCAACAGGATTGAAGTTTGTCCCATCACCCAGTTCAGTAAACAATGTTTTGTTATTTATCTAGTTAATCCCTTTAGAAAGTACAGTAATTTCACGAATACAAGCCGCAGTAATTAGACAAAAATTTTGGTGGAAACCCGGAAGTGCGGCTAATATTTGGGTGCGGCTAATCTATGAACAAAAATGTGATATCTGCCCTTACCTAGTATCATACCAGTCCAGTCCCGAGCCGAAACAGTTTGAAATCCATGGTTTCCCGTTGTTCCGATGATGAACCAATCAGAGAACAGCTTATTGCCTGCCTGTGGATGGCGGCGTTACTGAGGGGCAGGGTGAGTTACCTCGGCAGTTCGATAAAAGTGTGTGATATTTCTCTGTACTTTTTAAAGTGTTTTCAGTCTTGTGTGGCTACGGGGCTGGCTGGGCTCGCAGGGAGAGGGCTGGGGGAGCCGCTCAACCCACAGGGAGAGAGGTAGAACGGCCACTCGGCTCGCAGGGAGAGGGGTACAAGGGCCGCTCGCCCCGCGGGCTACAGCGGCCGCTCGGCCACGGGGCCGCGAGGGCTACAACGGCGCCGCTCCCCCCGCAGGGCTGCGAGGGCCAGAGCGGCCGCTCCTGTGCCAGCACGGAGATGTGGCTCTGCTCGGAGCTCAGCTGCCTGCCCGCGTGGCTGAGCGGCTGTTTAAAGGCAACGCGGATCCATTGGGAATGCTCGCAAAACGACCACACTATTGTTCCTGTCTTTTTCGGCTTGTAAATAAAGGGTGTGTCTTTTTTCACTTGGAAACAATGTTTCTGAGGTCGGCAGTAAGCCAGTAAGCCCCGGCGATCCCTCGATTGTGTTACTAAATGACGACTTTGTGAAAGTTCGCGGCGAACTAAAGTGCGGCTAATATTCCGGGTGCGGCTTATCTATTAACAAAGACATCAATGTTGCCAACACACCGGATATGCGGCTTATACTCCGTGCGGCTTGTATTCGTGAATTTACTGTAATACACTTTCTGATGTATTAAGTGTTCTGGTTTGGATTTTTATTTTCCTTTTCTCTTAGAAAAAACACATATCTGTCTGACTTTCTTACTATACAACCCATCATGAAGGTGACAGGGATAATATTTGTTGGCACTAAAAGAAAGTTATCAAACACTCAAATGAAACATAAAACACCACCCCATTTCAGGTGGAAAATACTATGTTTACTCTGTAAGACTTGCTAGTAAGATACTTTCTGTTATAAAATAATTTTATAGATTAAATAGCTATTCTTACAGAGTAAAATAAAAAATCTTTCACAAACCAGTAATACTTACGTGCGTGGAACCACAGCAAGTATTACAGTATGCTCTGATAGCTCTGTGGCACGAATAGACCTGAGGAAACAAAAATTTCTGTTACACTGAATGCTTTCTCAATATTGCTCTGAGTACCTTCACTGACACTATAAATGAAAGGACTGAAAGACAACACTGAGGCCAGACAATGTGACAGTGCACTGCCAAACCCAACTATCCCCATTTAGACAAACCATTTTCATTTTGCCACCAGATTTCTCATTTCTCATGCAAAGAAGGCATTTTTCATAGGTAAGGAGGCAAAAAGCTCCAAAACCACAGAGGACAAATATCAGCTTTCCAGACCCACTCTTGTGACCTAGCAAAGGTTTCCCCTGTGTACTGAGCTTATCTGGGGCAGACTGCCCTGAATGCGTGAGTCAAGGAGGGTCAGTCCATGCAAAGCATCTTCAATGCCCTTGACTAATTTAAACAAGAATGTCTACCCCCTCTCATATTTACCCCTGTCCTTCTAGACATTGCAAAATTTTGCTTAGACAGTGGGAAGTGCTTTCAAGTCATGAAAGTAAGAAAAGTGGACATAGAAAATTACGAAAGACTATAGTTTATTAAATAGTGAATAAACAAAATGTTACTCTGCAGCGTATTATTGAGAAAGCAAAAAAGATATGACCAGCTATCACAAGAACATTCTGTTTGTGTTTTACTGGCAAATGATAAGGATTTTTTCACTCATTTCACACTGTTCTGAATAAACAATCTTATGTTTATCTGTGGGTCTTTTAGAAGAACCTAGACCAGCACAAGTATATGAGCATTAAAATGCCCCTTGTCATAGTTCAGCTTTGGCATAGTGTAATTTTCATATTGTTATCCTCTTACAGATATATGCAAACCTCCTGTCCTCAGTCCCCAAACTTCCATTTTACTACAATTTTAGGTGCTCCTGTTTTGTTTGTTGTTTTTATGGGTTTTTTCCCCCTATTTTTTGGATTAAAATTAGGTGGTTTGGTTTCATACAATGTATTCTGAAGCTGAAGAGAAGCATAAGGTGTTTCAGGTTACCTGCAGATATCTTCTGCATCAAAATATTTGGAGTTCCTGTGATCTATGACAATTATTTCCTGGTGTTTATCCAAGAAACATTCAAGTGCTGACTCCAGAGTCCAGGCAACGTTGCACCTGTATCCTGCTCTGTCACAAGCCCACCAGAAACCATTGCTTTGGTTGTCTTCTTTTGCAAAGATCAGCAGAACCTGCAGGGGATGGAAAACAGCAGCACCGCATTAAGCACATAAAGTAGCCCTCTGCATGGAGCAAGTCTTAACAAACACTTCTTCCCTTTGGAAGATTGAATCTGCTTTAAAAGTGGGAAGCTCGAACCACAGGTTGTAAAACAACCAATGTGGTAGTACATCTTTCTGGATGTAGTGGTCATCAATAGATAATCAATAGTTAATTGTTTTAAACAAGGAGTGGTATTTAGGACAAAACAGCTTGCCACACGGTGATTTTTTCCTAGCTCCTGTTCCAATTCAATCAGCAACCAGCCAGAGTGTTCAAACATCATTGCCACTCTCATCAGGCCATCCCAGCTACACACACTTTTGATTGCAATGAACTGTCTGAAATGCAACTGCCTTAATTATCACTTATCATCAATGAAGACATGGACAAAAATTAACACAGTTTTATTTGTTCTTTCTTCTTTAATCACAAAATATAGCTTTAACCAAGATAATTTTAAAGCTGAAAAGAACAACAGGCAAGCAGGTATGTAGAGGAGGAAAAATATTCAAATGTGAGAATTTTTTACCAAATAAATTGTACAAAATTGTCCCTAAGCATACAAAGTAGTTTAGACAATTTCAACTGAACTCTTAAGGAACTGTTCACACAAAATCAGGAATGGAGTGTACCGAGGTGCCACTCCAAAGATCAAGGAGATGCTCTAGGAAGCTTGTTTGCAAGGTGACACACAGAATAGAAGCTGAAAACAGCTGTATTTCTGTGCCTCTCATGTAAAAGGAAGTGTTTTTCAGAGAGAATAAATTTTTCATCCTCGCCCCATAATGCACCATTTATGAGCACCGATTTATTCATCCACATCATGCAGACATTCCCCATTACAGTTGCACATATTTAACACAGCGACTGATAACTAACCATGCTACCCTATGTGTCAGATGAAGAAAAGGGCTAATTTAGTGCAAATATGCTGTGAAAAAGAAGTCCTCAAAAAGTCAAAAGTTTATCCACAGCTATTAAAATTGCACAAAAAGACAGCAACCAGAGACCAGTCATGTATAAAGCAAAATCCTATTAATTTCACAAATAAAAGTCATCCCCTGACTTTACTGAAACAAACCTGTTCAAGAAAAATAGCAAAATTTTGCCCCATATGCCTGTAGGAAAGCTCAATAACCTTTATCTGCCTTGCTTTACGCAGCTCTGGTGTCAGCACATGAATTTCAGCACCATCAGTCTAGAAGCTAGAAAAGGTGACAATAGCTTTCCTCTTATCTTTAGCTGTCTGGATTGTTGAATTCTAAACAATAAAAAAATCAATCATTGTTACTGTGACAGGACAACCAGAGAGAGTTTCATTACACAATGGAAGAAAATGGTATGCTTGGAATTTCTGTAAATATTAAGAACGTAAAAGTTTCAATGTGTTGGAAGGTTTTTGATTGCAGTTATAAATAAGCAGATTTGCTTTGTTGACACTTAACATCCAAGGTAATTGCTGTCATTCTTCCTAATCCTAGAGTTTTTGCCCAGCCATCGAAGTGCTGGAAAGCAGTGACATAGCCAAGCTGCAGATTTTCTGATTCCTGAGTGAAGTCCCTACTCTGACACAATCTTCTGTTTGGTTCCAATTGCCATTAGTTTTATTTTGTTCCTGGATCGAAACATTATGTGGAAAGAAAATTTGAGGGGGGAGGGGGTGGTGCATTTTTTGCTATCTTCCTTCTCTTAGCATTCCCAGTTTGGAAATAAAAGATGACAAAATGCAATAATTTACGAGCTGTAAAATAATGGAGCTTAATTAAACCATCCAATCTCTCACTGGTAGCTAATTATCAGCACACAAATCCTTACGAGAATATTAACTTTAAAAGTTGTTTTAGAGTATTACTACTATGCTTTCTCATTAACATTCATATGGAGCTCACTATAAATCATCAAAACATAATGTAACTAGAGGTGTATTTGAAGAATGCTGTCAAAGTCAAGGCAAAAATTTAATAACCCACATAAACAACACGATCAAGGAAATATTTAAATTCAATCTGTGCTCCTTGGCAAAAAAACTTCATATAGGTTTATTTTGCTGCATGAAGGCTACCAAAAGAAAAAAGAAAGTTACAGCATCTTAAGAAGTTACTTAATTATTTTCAAACCATCCTATCCCAGCAAGAGACTTTCAAGGTGGGAAAGACATAGTATCTCTGAATAAAGTTGCAGACGGGCTCCTGTTATATTGGTATGAGGGAGCAGCAAAATGCTGTGCATCATCGTGTTTCATTCGCAGCTCATCAGGGAAGATCACAGTGTCAAGTGTTTTGAAAGAGATAATAGCAAATAAATGTCCTAAAAAGGTGAGAAAATGCAGCATTTGAATAGGAACACATTCAAACATTTATGAGTAAGCATTTCTGCAAGAGGATCCAATACCTTTTTTACGTGCACTAATTGTTTATAATAACCACATTTTCGTGTACTTTCAGCATGGTCATTTCTGGAATCAAGCCATTCCTATTTACAAGCCTTTGTACAAAGTTGAGGAAATTGTGCAAGCTGTATAATTGGAATGTTTGGAGTGTTGGAGCTGGCTGTTTTGCTTTGGACTCTTCCCTTTGTCTCTTAAGGCCAGGAGCACCTGGGTCACAATTCTGTAGAAACTAAACCAGATTTTTAGTCTGACATATATGGTCATGAAGTCCAGTGGGGAATCTATTAAATGGTTTATGGCAGGTCACAGGCACAAGTGAGGTCACTCCTCAGACAAAAAATATGTGCCATTTCGAGGTTGGCACAGGTGTCCCATAACAGCATGAAACACACCAGAATAAAATTAACTTCACTAAGAAAAACCCCAGTGGCAATTGTTGTAACAAACGGGACTTAACTTCTCAGACAATTGTAAACATGATTAATCATCCACAAATAGATATTTAAAATGTGATATTTAGTAGTTGTGTGCACTGCACAGAGAAACACATGATTGTATTGTCAAAATGGAGTAAAATATTAGAACACATTTTTAAAATGTGTGGATGTGTGCATTACTTGCCAAATTATCTGAGGTAATGTAACTTGTTCCACAAGCAAACGAGGTGGATTTACAAAAAGTGTTTTACTTAACTGTAAATAAGTTAATATATGGCAACATCTTTAAGGAAAATGATTTTACTTAGTAATTGCTGCTTAAGGCAGATTCTTTTCTTGCACAGATTCTCAGTTGTGAAATGTAAGCACACCCATCTGAAAAGATACCAAGAAGAATGCCAGTTTTTAAAAACAACAAAGATCCAACTTTCCCTTGGGTAAACCCAGTTTCTGCAAAGTAATATCCTGACAAAAGCCCTGAGAGCATTTGTAGTTGTTGAATATCTGCTTGATGATCTTTCTGAAGTTGAACATGGTCTAAAAGTATTTTTCTGTGAAAAGTTCCACTCTTCTGTGTTAAAATTCCCTGCAAAATTCAGGACAGTTCTACTGCTGAAGCCTCTGCTCCACAGTCTTATTACAATATAAACAAGTAATTTCATCAGGTCAAGTCATTGTTAAGACTGATTGTAAAAGACATAAAAATGGAAAGCTTTATGATGCCTTTCTTCCACACATAGGCTTTTCACAGAAAGGGTGACTGGTCACTAAATGTCTCTGTATTTTACAGAATTAACTGACGCATAAATTAATTTAGATGAAATATGTATCACTAAAACCATATTAAAGGCTAAAATTATTTAATTTCCTATAATCTGAGAGTTCCAACATCCACTATATGGTAAAAAAAATAACTTGGCATTTGGTACTGTCACAGGAACAAAAGGTACAGAAAAAGATGCATGTATGGATAAGAGTTATTGCTGCTTAGCTGAATCTGAACCTGTCTTGTTGGAAGTCATGGGATTACTTGGATTGGTGGTCTGTAAAACAGTTCTCTGTCCTGTTGTGCAAAACCCAGGAAAACTGAACATACACCTAAATTTCATTATGCTCTCAGCTTTGGAATATCAAAACTGAACAGTTTCTAATATCGATAGAGGCAGCTCTTTTTCTGGTTGATGCACATATGCTACTCCTGGCAGGACAGATACAGGGACCGAGGAGATGTTAATGGAAATCTAAAGGTCTTGTTTACTTGCAGCTCTCTTCTCAATCAATCAGATGCACAAAACATACATTATCCATCTCCCAGTCCTTGTACAAGTGAAATTAGAGAATTATACTTAACTATAGAGGTTGAATCTTAATTTCCTCACCTATTAACACTGAATTGGCTCTCTCAGAAACTGAAGGAGTGTCTTACCTGAATTGGGTATTGAGTCAGTCTCATGGGCCCAACTTGCACTTCCGCAGTTGAAGCCTGCCAAAGAAGAGAAATACAGATTTTTTTTCAGTCTGGCTCTTAAGAAGATAGCACTTTACATACAAGAATTGAAGATCAAACAGAACCATGAACGATGCTAAATGCACACTGGCATATGACTAGCAGCCTTAATTTAGTTGTTTTCAAGTGCATCTTATGATCATATTTACCAAATTCCTATTTTTATTTTACTTGCCTTTTAACTTAAATATGGTAGGGTTTTAAATAAGGAAGCAAGAAATACACACTTCCTTTTCCCTCTTTCCCCAGCAGAGTACCTAGGTTACATAGAAGGACTTGCTTTTGCTGGAGACTACAGGAAGCTATTTATCTCTGGCCAAAAGTTATTCATTTGAATGTAATACAAAACTTTTAATAAAGGTGTTGTGACATACTGTAAATAATAACATTTTAATGGGATTGATAAGGAAATAAGTGACTTTTCAGAAAAGGGAACTTGTTTGGGTTGCAGATTTAAAGTTGTTTTCCAGAGCCATAGCCTTCAGTTTTCAGGTAAAAATATCACTACCATGTAAGCCATGACATTTTCAGAAGGCATAAGAGCACATCATAATTTAAATCTGATGCAAGAAAGCCAGTACGTGTGGGCTGTGGCTGCTTTGTTTGTTATACTTCTTAGGAATTGGACTATGTTAGTACTTTTTGTGTCTTGATCCATTTCAGTACACTTCTCCTGTGTACTACTGATTTGTTTCACTTCAGATCATTAGCTACAGAAGGTTGTTAAGCAACAGAACAATACATATGTCCTCACACAGGTGCACATACTTAATGAGAAGAGTCTTTAAACCCTGAAAATGTTAATGCATATGGAGAATTAGTTGCAAGTTGCCAATCTCCAGAAGGGCAGATTCTTTGCTTTCCTGGTTACCGGTTACCCCAGGTGTCCCAGGTGTAGGCGATTTAAAGCAATCACCCTGCAAGACATGTAATCTGACCAAAACCCTAATAGCAGGCAGGTTTCCAAAGCCATTCCCTGGCACATAGGAATGCTGGAGCCTTACTTGTGGTGCTCATTATTTTGAGCCTTTTATACAGGCAATACTTAATCCTTTAAAAAATGTGTTTTTCAAAGGAATGTGTATAAACATTTAAAACAGATGAAGTTCCTGGTATTCTACTCTTTTCTTTAGAGAGTACAATACTGTGTTAAGCATTAACAGCCTTGCCTGCATGTGAGACAGTGGCATTATGTATAGCTACAATTGACACGTTGGGCTTTCATGCACCACTGCGCATCGATTCTTCTCAGCCCTACAACGTACGTCAGAAGGTGGTAACGGGCACTACTCCAAAAGATTAAACTACAAAGCCTGCCACTGTTTTCCAAAGCAAAAACTGCCCCCAATATAAGTGTAGTTAACCTCTCCTTTTCTCAGAGAAAAGCTTCACTTCCCACTTGAGCTCCTGCTGTAGCAGAAGGCAGCTTAGTTCTAGTAAGCATAACTGAACAGAAATGGAAGTTAGCACTCACCATTACCATGAGTTAAGAGTAAGTTAAAGAAACAGTTCTCTGAAAACTCACAACTCCTGTTCCCCCCAACGAAAAGAGAAAAACAGCACATTCACACTCCAATGGTGCTCAATAGGAAACTCTTAAATAAATACTTTATCATCATATATTTTGATTTAAAAAAAGGTTTTGTAGTAATCTCATTAGACAAATCTCTGAGACTACACAGCAGACTTCAACCAGTCTCAGAGCAAAAGCATATTTTTTGACAATACATAGCTCAAACAGTCTCAGAATGTGTAGATTAAGAGCACGAGATTCTTCAACAAAAGAAGAATAAAGCCAATCCATGTATGTTTGGACACATATTATTATTTTATTATCCATTTATTAATGCCAGGGAAATATCAGGGAACTCACATTGTAAATGAATGCCTTCCACTTTCTACCACTTCAGAAGACATCCAGTGTTAGTCACTCTGTATTGTCAAAAATGGAGTAACTATGTCCAAGACAGAGATCAATGCAGGCAAGTCTATCGAGTCCTTTACAGAGATTACTTTATAGATTAGCCACTTTTCTTATCCTGTTTATTTTAAAACAACAACAACAAAAGAATCCGCTCAGTCGGACTCAGAGTTTTTCTCCTGGCTGTTTCTGTGTCGCCTCATGAATAGAAAACACTTGAATAGAAGGACAAAAAACCCCAGGGTCTTTCTCTCCCTCCCTTCCAGATTCAGGGTGCTCCTGCCTTTCCTAACAGCAGGAAAACGAGGTGAAAATTAGAAAATCGGAGACCCTTGCTGTGTAGGTGAACATGTCCCTGTCCTGTTCAGTGCAGACATGATTGGGTCAGAACCACAGAGGGATGCAAAATAGGTGCTGTAATACCTGGAAGATTGCTATGTGTAATCTTTAAGTTCCTAAAATGCTCAACTTCATTACTTGCACAATGCGCAGAAACAGATGGGACTGTCAAATTGAGACTGGTAATGAACCTGAGTGTGGGAAGGATAAATAAACCTTCTCATTAGATACAGCAAAAACTATATCTGACATCTTCCTTTCTGGTCTTTAAGTTCTGAGTCTGACTTTACAACCTGAATCAGACCCTTGGATTTATATGCTCAAATAGCTGTGGGTATAAGTGATTCACTTTTGTCTGTCAAAACTCAGCTAAAAGAGGCAGCAAAAATAATGACGTGTGCTTGGCCTTCACAAATATTTTACAGATCTCCTGCTCGCCTGAAGACACGAATTCCACATCTTCTGAACTCCCAGAAGAATCTGACCATGTGGACATGGTGTATTAGTGATACCATGACCATACCTCTGTTCATTTCCTCACTTAAGTGAATATCACATTGCTGATGATTTCCAATTTAAATAAAGCTCTCATTATTTGACTGACTGCCAGGAAGGACTGCTAATAGATCTGCAACCTAAATCAATTAGTGTAGTAGCTCATAACAGACTTTTATGGTAAAACATGCAGAGAACAAGCCTGATTCCAAAGAGGCCAGTGGGAAAATCCCCAATTTCACTGAGCAGAGGAAGAGACACTCTGTTGTAAATAAGTAAATAACTACCTAGAAATAATAAAAGCTTAAAAACAGTGAAAAAAAATGTTTGTTTTAACATTTTTAAATGCCCAATATTATTTTCAGTATCATTGTAATCTCCTAAGCAATCTCCACAGGAATGAGCTATGAACCAAATAATTAGATAAAGTCGATAGCACTTTCTTAGCACTTATGCTTTGGTGTTAATCAGTGATCACCAATTACCTTACTATCGTAGCAGTGCCATTAGGCAAAATAGCACTTACTACTTCATTGAATTTTCACCTTTCTAAATCACCGGTACAAAACTCTTTACCCCATTATGGCTGCAGACTTACAGCTCTTGCAGTTTATGAATCATCGATAATTACCAACACGCCACTGCAATTAGTGTTGACTAATTAGTACAGCAAAATCTTCTTGCATAATTCTGTGCTGCTTCAGTGCAACAATAGCAGCTAGAGCAAAGCAATGAAGCAAAGGTGTTGGTGGATTCAGCCTCCTGAAAAGGCTCAGGATGGATGTGCCATTTGAGAAGCAGCACACAGATGCCAAGTCCCTTCAGACACCTTTTTGCCCTGAAGACTCCCTGTCGTCTTCCCTTTCCCTTACACTAGTGCATCCCTTTGTTCAGCTCTGTAGTGCTTTCAGGCATCTATCCCTTTGGTTTTGCAAGCAGGTAACAGGAATCTCTTTTGACCCAACTCTTACCTCAGCCTTGTGTTCCCCTGGCCACATCTCCACATCTTTGCCAGACCTCTTTTGCACTTCCCTCCAGCTCAGTTTCCTCTATCCACACCTCTGGTAAAGATTGACACTTCAGCCTGTTCCTTGTTTATTACCATTTCCATGTTTGATTGTGCCAGTGTTTTCAACCTCAAACCCTATTTTTTTTCCTTGCCCCTGGCCAATCTGCAGTCCACAGCCTGGTTGATGTATGACTTCAACCCTGACCTCAGTCTTGCTTGAATTCCCTTATGAGAAACAGGGCCAAGAGCTGCTGTCCAACATCCTTGGCCTGGAGCTGGTGTCCTGCACTTCTGCCTGTTTCAGCACACCAGACAAGGGTGCCCAGCTCCCCTTCCACTCTTCAGCAAAGCTACACTCCCCTGTTTCTCACCTTTTTTCCGTTGTCTTGTCTTCCTTAGTAGAACTATATCATAACCTTTCTCTTCTTTTACTTTTTTATCACTTCTGGTCCATTCAACTCCAATCCATCAGCATTTTTGTATAGTTTAAAACTCAGCCACTCTTTCTCTATTTGTTTTCCCCCTTTCTTTGTCAGCTTCGACTCTTACAGAGTATCACTTGACCCCTTCAGCAATTTGTGTTACAAAGAAGGGTCAGATTTACCAGGGAAAACTGAAGAGCTCTTAACACCTCTGAGTCAAAAAGCCCCAAAATGATAATTTGGCAAAGGCTGGGAGACTAAGTAGGATGAATCACTCCTGTAGTACATACACATGCTGCTGGAGGCTTGGTCATGAGCTAGGATGATTTTTGGTCTGACCTCCCCAGCTTTTTCAGGTACTATTTTCCCTACCTCACTCGTTTGACTGATTGCCTCTTTATCCTCTCCACCCACCAGTACAGCCACAGCACCTCTTTCAGGAAGGACTGCTCTCTGCCACCTTGTTGTCAAATTCTGTTGGGTTCTGTAGTTGCTGCTATTTTGGTATTTTTTTTCCTGTCGAATTCTCCTTCCTTTAGCTTCCAGTTGACTTTTCCATATGCTTCCTGAGCTGCTGGTGCCCTTCATTTTCCTCGCCCCCACTAGAGGGCTACCACCTCATTCTGCTCCACCAGCTGTTCCCCTCTTGCTAGCCGACTGCCACTTTTCCACGGAGTACAGAGGAGCATTAGATGGCTGGATAGTTCAGCTATGAAGTTATTGCAAGGTCATGCTATTTTATTTCCTGAAAACAACGATCAAACACAATATTACTTGGAAGAAATAAAGTTTTATCTCTGCTGGTGCAGCCACTGCAGTCTCTGCAAGCACTCCTAGCAGAACCTGACCCACGAGGTAGATGCACAGGTAAAAAACACACACATTCATTTGGAAGTGGTGGCCTGTTAACAACATGTATGACAATACACACTGAGGCATGCAGCATGAAAATACTAGATCTGCAGGACCCCAAATCCACAAGACACGTAGGTTTGGCGGGGTCTGTGTGTAGCTCAAAGGTAGCGTTCACAAATGTACATCTGGTTCTTTTGCCTCTTAAAAGCAATTTGAATTGGGCCCAGGCCATACCAAAATCCCCAGTTAAAGCTATGTTACTGCACACAAGAGAATGAGAAATTTACAAGGGAGGAGAACAAAGTCAAGAGGAAGAGCTCTTCCTTCCATGACTACTTTCACCTCTGGGCGATGAAATCCAGCTCCTGTGTGTACTCTCACTCATGACCTTTGATTACCTTTCCTGTGTCTGAAAAGAAGCATTGACCCCCAACTTTCTTTCCTATCTCCTTCTTCCCCACCAATCTTGCCTTCATTCATTTGGCAGTGAAGCATTTGAAACCAAGCATGGCTAGGCACAGAATATCCCATATCAGATACACCAGCCCAATGTAGTCCCTGCATTTCTCCTGTGCTCTGAATACCAGGCTGACTGGGTTCCTCAAGGGACCTACCATAGAGATGCCTCTGGCTGCAAACTCCACATGTTCTCCCATGTGAGCCATGTGCCAAGATTTCATGTCTTAGTAGAGATAAGATGGTTACCAGTTCTGGAGATAAACAGAAGTCCTCACAAAAACTTCAAAGTAAGGATCAAATGCCTAAAATTGAATTTCTGTGAATTATGCAGTTGATAACATATTGAATCTCTAAGTTGTTTGGGGTTTTTTTTGTGTTTCGTTCTCAGAATCGGCTTCTATAGCTCCTTTTGTGCAAAGCTGAAAAGTTCTATCTGAGAATTAGCTTTGGGAACAGATGTTAAGATTTCTTAGTTCCTTCATTCTCATTCCTCTCTCTATGGTTTTCTGGCTTGTGTTTCAAATAAGAAATTAGAAAAATAAGTAGTCAAAACCACAGATCTGTTTCTTCTCTATTTCTCACTCCTTTTTTTTCTGCCCAAGACATAAGTCATCCATTTTTAAGCAACTAGAGTCAGTAGTGATCATATAATCTTGCTGTTTCAATTTAAAATCAGTGGTAAAGGAAGAAAAACAAACCAGAAGAATGCAGGTAAGCCTCTGAAAGACACGGGGAAGAGAAAGGGAAACAGAAGGCATTTAGCACCAAAAGATCACAAGTAGCAGATCATCTTAAGGAAAACAAAATTGAGAAAGAAATATCAGTCTCAAGTTGATAGAGATTTTAGATAACTTCTTGAACAAGCAAGCTGACACTTGTAAAATAATCCAATGAGGTCTAAGATAATAAACATGTATCTGATATAAAAGGATAACTGAAGAAAGAATATTATTTAAAAACTTTTTACATTCTGTTCACAGTTTGTTAGCAGCTTCCTTTATTCCTTTATATCCCCATTATTATAATAGGGCAACAGGATAAACAAGCAGAAAAGACATGAGTTCAGGCATTATGGTGCTACATTTGGCATAGACTCTACTGTTGTTGAGCAGTCCTCAATTCTGCTGAGAGCAGCAGCTATTTTCAGATCTTTCAAGGATACAAAAGACTCAGAAACTCTCAATCTGTAGTGTTCACATCCCATTTATTCCTATAAGCAGCAGGGCATGTAAATTAAGATCATCCCTTTCTTCACTGACCATGTAGAGTGTCTCAAAATTCACAGCACTGGGGAACTTCCTCCCCTTCCCCCAGAGACTCAGAACATGAATATAAAGGGTTCAGCTAGTGGTTTGAGATGTTCACTAAAACACCAATGGATAAAGAATCACAAAACTTTTGGCTTAAGGGACCCCTGAAGGCCATCTAGTCCTTCCAAGTGGTGCTACTGCAATGCTCGATCAGGTCAGCCATGGCTTTGCCTATCCCTTGTCAGCATGGCTGCTGCTCAGCAATCACATTCCAGCCTGTACTGACTAGAGAGAAATTAAAACCCATTTACTGGACAAGTGCTGTAATTTCCAAATTACTACGTTCTTTGATTTTTGGAAGGAAAACCGACTACAGAATGCATCAAGTTTATTTTGAATACTTCTGACTTTATCAACAGAATATTCTCTGAAAGTATATTTATTTTGTTAGGACACAAGTATGGCAGGTAGTTATGTTAATGCCCTCACAGTGTGAAAAGGTGAAGGGAAATTTCCAAACATCTGTCAAAGTGAACAGAATATGTACAGACTTATGGATCTTAGTGTGGTGAGTCTTCTTTCTGCAAATCCTTCTGTCATTACTGTCCATTCTCAACTTCACAGAAGCATGAGTCACACACATTACTGAGCAATCCAATCAAATCTCTTTACATCAACCTTAGGGGAAAACACACCAGTGGAGACTGAGCTGTTTCAAAAATACATGCACTGGTGTCTGGGAGAAAGCAAAATCCAAGACTATAGATAGAGAAAGATACAAAAAATAATCGTATTTTCATCTTTGTATGTTGAGGTAGTCAAAGGAACAACCAATGCGAGGATAGGAACAAAGATCCTAACAAAACAACTTTATACTACCATTTAAATGTATGTGAACCAACACTTTCAATGTTGCATGTAATCTTCTGCTTTCCTTGAGATAAATTAAGGAAAACGAGAAAAATTTTAAAAACCCCAATAAGAATAATAATGAAATTTTAAGATTTCTTTGGATAACTAAAAAAATAGGCTGCTTCTTCTAGGAAGAGGGCTTCCTAAGGAACTGAATAGGAGTCTCTGAAATTAGAAGTAGTGTAGAGCAGAAAGAATGACTCACCAAGAGTATTCCCAATACAAGAAATGTGATGCTTGCACTTAGAGCAGGCCACTGGAAGGGGCATTGTTAAAAGAGCAGTTGAACAAAACTTGCCAAATGTGGGCCCCTGTGCTGCAGAACACATCAGTAGGAACATAACCTCAACTCACAGGTCCTTCAGTTATAAGTTAAAAGAGGCCCAGGGAGTGATCCCTTTCCATCTGCCCTCTTTTCTCTCTGTTGCCTAGGGCTCCTTACACTTGCCCAAGACAAGATGACAGGTAGACAGGCTTGCTGTTTAATACAGTAGATTAATACTTGGGCATGGCTATTAAAATTGATACAAAACCCCCAAGAAGTGAATTTCAATACTGGAAATTCCAGGTAACATGATCATAGAAATATAAACAGAAATGACTAGAACATAACATTGCAAGAAGAGATTAGCTAAATAGTCGTCATAATCTTCCAATACCTCTTGGCCTAGGAAATATTCATAACTTGTGAAACATACTGTTAGTCTGCAATAAAACAATCATTTTAAAATGTAAAATTTACTTTGCCTTCCAAACACTGATTAGAAAAAGCATCTGGAAGTTACTTGCATACACCTGAGTTACCTGCCTCAAATAATTTAACATTACTCTTCTAGTAGTAGATAACCTGAAAAATGTACTTGTCTTGGCTTCCACTGTTCAGCCTAAACTGTATAGCCTTTTACTGAAAGTAAACAAAATCACCAAGATTATGCCCCTCAACAGTCTGAGAGCAGTCAGAAGCAGCACCTGAAAGAAATCCTGGCGTGCAAGTGCACATGTAGGTAATTATAGACTCCACTACAAAGGTTAAAAAGAAAAAAAATATTTTGACTCGAGGTATGTGCTGTGGTATTATGGTTTGACATTGGCCAAATGCCAGGGACCCACGAAAACCTTTCACTCACCCTCTCTGCTACAGCTGGACAGAGGAGTGAAAATTTCATGAAGGGTTCATGAGTTGAGATAAGGACTGGGAGAAAACACTCCAAGGGCAAAATAGTCTAAAATTAACGGTATTGAGTTTATTACTGACAGAATCAGAGGAGAATAATAAGAAGTAAAAAAAAGCCCTTAAAGAACACCTTTTCCCCCAACCCCTCCCTCCATCCCACTGACAGCACAGGGAGAGAGGGTATGGGGATTTTGGTCAGTTTGTCACCCAAGATTTTCTTATGCTGCTCAGGGAGAGGAGTCCTCCCCTGTAAGACCCTGGAGTTCCTCCCACGGGACATGGATCTCTGTGAACTTCCCAGCATGGTTCCAATCTCATGAGCAGCATTCCTCCCAAAACTGCTGCAACATGGGTCCCTCTCACAGGCAGAATTATAACTGCATCACCACTCGTGCTTTGATTTCTTCCTAAACATGTCATCACAGAAACATTACCATCATGTCTCATTGACCCAGCTCTGGCCAGCAGTGTGTCCATCCTCAGAGCCATCAGGGATTGGCTCTGCTGGACATGGTGGAAGCTTCCAGCAGCTTCTTACAGAAGCCACCTCTGTGGCCCACCCCACTACAAAAACCAAGTGGTGCAAAACCAACACCTGTGGTTTTGCTCTGCCATTTCTCCAACACTATTCACTGTAGATACTGCTAGATTTCAACATCAACCGTAGACTGCAGTGGTTACCAGGCTACTTCTTCAGAGATGCATGATGGATGTCACCATTGGAGTGTTGGCTTTGTATACCTCCTCTTTTTTCTTCTCTTGAGTGGGCATTGCTGGAAGGAATTTTTTCCTCGTTCAGAGAGGTCTGTTCCTATCTTATTTTGCCAGCTTCTGAAAGCCTAAAACATACCATCTCAGCCTAAAACCTCCATAAAACACTATATTCCTCTCACTGGAATGAAGAAGAAAAAAAGCCAAAAAACCTCAACAAAACCCAGAACAAGTATGTTCTGATGAGAGTGAGTCATTTACTGAAGTTTTCTGAATTGTCTTGCAGTTACAAAAAAACCTCAGCATTGAACTTTGATCTACATTTTACAAAAACACCAAAATAAACTCCAGTAAAGAACAGGGTATTGTGCATAAAGGACAGATATATGTCCTTTGGAAACATAATGTTCTCTCCTCCCTGCTCCTTCACACTGTCAGACAGTGTTTGTTTTGCAACACTTCTGTTTTGACTGTTGAGTTTGGGAGCAGGCAGTGGAAAACAACTAGTTTGGTTTTTGATTAAAACTTTAGCATCCCTAAGATTTGTCTTAGAATTATGCCTAGGTACTCTACTGAAAAAATCCCCAAATCCCCACAAAAATACAAAACCCAACAACACTCCAAATTGCGAATTCGTAGTACAAACATCAATAAAACAAAAACTAAATCTTCCCAAATTTATATGGACACTTTTCTCATTACAGTTTAACATGAACTTTAAAATCCAAAAATAGTATTTAAATATATGTCAAAATTAACTATTTTGCCATTGATCCTTTAGTTAGAAACCCCACAAATAGAATTATCCCCAGAACAAACCCTACCATCTCAGGTATCACGAGTGATGCTGTCTCCTGCAACGAAGCCTCCAGCTTAGCACTGTCTGTTATTGTGAAACTACAAATTATCAACATGAAAGTCTGTGCCATGTCTCACACTAAAAATTGTGCAGACAACGAAAATCAAAGCCATATTCTCATCAAAATAAACAGCTCCAAGGCTCTCATGCTGACTGAATAATTCATGATCACATTTAATTCAGTTCAAGTTTCTATTTTAGTTTTGACAAAGTCACTGCAGCTAATCCAGACAGCAACAGTCATGTCTCAAATACTCCAAGACTGATATCCAGATATCACACTCTGTGATATGCACAGTGCCTTGTCCACTCGTGAGTCATCCAACTAAGGCACACAGATGTTATCCAAACCCAGCATTTCCACCCTGTGTGTTTTGTTGTTCAAGACTATGGTGTTTATAAAGGTTGTCTCACTTAGTTTTACAATTCTCAAAGACAAAGATCATCTCTCCCTTTTACAATACAGCACATGGGCTGACTGATCCTGTAAGCCTTACCCAAACAGGGATGAGGAGTTAGGAAGAGTAGAAGGAGTATTTATGCAAGGTAGGTATAAGTGACACACATGAAGTGGTAGAGAAAGGGGAAGCTCTGAAGCTCTGACTCAGAGGAACAGAGAAGCAGGTGTTTAGATATACCTGAAGAAGTCATACCTCATAAATGATGAAACTCAATTACCCAGAATTTAACTTTTGCATGCAGTTGCAAACCAAATAAGCTCTGCAAAAGCATGGAAAGAAGGCATACAATAGACCTGCACCTGGTCTGCTGAACCAGTACAAATTATTACAGTAGTTTCACGAATACAAGCCGCACGGATTATAAGCCGCACTTCCGGTGCCTCGACAATGTTGCTGTCTTTGTCAATAGATAAGCCGCACCCCGAATATTAGCCGCACTTTCGTTCGTCGCGAGAATCCGTGCGCAGCTTTCACAAATTGGCCAATTAGTAACAGGATCGCGGCATAGAGGGCTTTACTGGCTCGGGGCGGGGCCAGGAAGGCTCGGCCCGCTCATGGTTGCTGATGGGGCCGGCCGGGTGGTGCTGCAGCTGCCGCCGGGCTCACTGGCCCCCCTCTCCCGTCAGCACCGCCTCGCCGCTGCGTTTACGTACTCGCCCTGCTGGCGGGCCAGCCACTGCCGCCGCTGGCAGGCATGCCGGCCGCCTCGCCGCTGCGTTGTTTACGTACTCGCCCTGCCGGCGGACCAGCCACTGCCGCCGCTGGCAGGCATGCCGGCCGCCTCGCCGCTGCGCTGTTTACGTACTTGCCCTGCTGGCGGACCAGCCACTGCCGCCGCTGGCAGGCATACCGGCCGCCTCGCCGCTGCGCTGTTTACGTACTCGCCCTGCCGGCGGGCCAGCCACTGCCGCCGCTGGCAGGCATGCCGGCCGCCTCGCCGCTGCGTTGTTTACGTACTCGCCCTGCCGGCGGACCAGCCACTGCCGCCGCTGGCAGGCATGCCGGCCGCCTCGCCGCTGCGCTGTTTACGTACTCGCCCTGCCGGCGGGCCAGCCACTGCCGCCGCCGCCAGGCTCGCTGGCCCCCCTCTCCCGTCAGCACCGCCCCGCTGCCGTGTTCCCTAGCCCTGCCGGCGGGCTGCCGCCGCCGCCGCCCAGCTCGCCGGCCGCGCCGCGCCGCGTTCCCTAGCCCTGCCGGCGGGCTGCCGCCGCCGCCCGCCCGGCTCGCCGGCCGCGCCGCGTTCCCTAGCCCTGCCGGCGGCCTGCCGCCGCCTGGCTCGCCGGCCGCGCCGCGTTCCCTAGCCCTGCCCGCTGCCGCCCGGCTCGCCGGCCGCGCCGCGTTCCCTAGCCCTGCCGGCGGGCTGCCGCCGCCCGGCTCGCCGGCCGCGCCGCGTTCCCTAGCCCTGCCCGCCGCCGCCCGGCTCGCCGGCCGCGCCGCGTTCCCTAGCCCTGCCGGCGGGCTGCCGCCGCCCGGCTCGCCGGCCGCGCCGCGTTCCCTAGCCCTGCCCGCCGCCGCCCGGCTCGCCGGCCGCGCCGCGTTCCCTAGCCCTGCCAGCGGGCTGCCACCGCCGCCGCCCGGCTCGCCGGCCGCGCCGCGTTCCCTAGCCCTGCCGGTGGGCTGCCGCCGCCGGGCTCGCCGGCCGCCCCCTCCCGTCTGCACCGCCGCCGCGTTTCCTCGCCCTGGCCGGCACTGCAGGCCCCCGCACCGCCGGGCTCCCCCATGCTGCTGGCCCCGATTCTGCTGGGCTTCCCCCGCTGCCAGGCAGCCCCACCCGCCGGCCTTCCTGCTTCTGCCATGCTCCCCTGCACTGCTAGCCCCAGTTCTCCCAGGCTCCCCCGCCCTACTGACCCGGCTCTGCCGCCCCCCTGCCCCGCCCTGCTGGCTCAGGCTCAGCCGCCCGCCCCCACACTGCTGGCCCCGCCTCTGCCAGGCTTTCCCACCTCTGCCGGGGCCGGCCGGGCTCCAGCTTGGCTTGGGGCTGCCGCGGGCTCTCACTTCCGTGTTGGCAGCTTTTAGAATTTTGTTAATGTATTAGCCGCCCCGGAATATTAGCCGCACTTCCGGGTTTCCACCAAAATTTTGGTCAAATTGGTGCGGCTTGTATTCGTGAAATTACTGTACTTACAGAATAAGGAATAATAATTTTGGTATTACTCATCACTACTTACACAATGTGTGTGTGTGTGTGTGTGTGTGTGTGTGTGTGTGTGTGTGTGTGTGTGTGAAATTAAAAGCTTTCTGGAAAAACTATTTTTTTGGACACTTTGTTCAAGTCTTACCAAGGAGAAGCACCATTAAATTAAGTGCCACGGTTCAGACCCAGCAACACGACTCATGCAAATGTTCTTCAGAGACCTCTTACTGCTACTCCAGTTTTTATGTACTGACATCTCTTTGAACTAAATATAGTCATTTTTGTCCACCATTAGAATTGTCCATAGTGAGGATGTAATTACACAACTTACTACCACCACATTACTGAGAAGATAAAAATAGTGCACTGTTATATTCCACACACACAGTGAAGCACAACCCTCTCGCAAATGCCCTGGCAATCAATTTTCTCCCATGGCTTCTGCACATGCACAGCATGAACTTCCACCCTTAAGAATTAAAAGCAGAAGTTCTGCCTGCTGGGTGCAATGTTAACTGCCAAGCTTTCTCACCCCAAAGAAGAGTTGCAATTGCCTAGTTTCAATGCACCTTGTATGGCAGAAGCTGAACTCAGCTTAGCAATAGTTCAATTCTATTTTATGAGCAAGATTTCTGGAGACAAAAAGGGCTTCTTGTACAGTTAAAGACAGCATAGCCCAAATGTTCAGGACTTCACTGAATTAAGCCCTTATTAATCAACAGGAACTATATACATGAACTGTGGAAAAGTATTGTTTCTCCTCTCCAAGAGATCACATGGAGTAAAATGACTGACACTTTCCAACCGCCCTTATTAAGAAATCTAGTCTCTAAAAGCCATAAACTTATTTTAGTTTCAATTCACAGACAAACATTTTCACCAACATAGATTTTATAAGACGTGATGTCTTCACTTCAGTGGATTAGACCCTGTATCAAGTACAACTCCAATGAATAGCTGCTTGTGCATAAATTATTCACAGTTACACTACAGCCCATGAAATTACAACAAAAAAAATCTATTGTTGAGTTTTCTGTTATATATCTCTCTCATATATCTCTTTCTTTTACAGCTGTCTTTGGAGGCACTCTGCAGGGAAATATGTTGTATTTCCTGTTAATATTGTACTTATTACAAGTGCATGTCACAAGACAGGAAACAGTGACTTCTCTAAGTTTCTAACTGGGTCCCATTCAGTTTTTAAAGAAGTTAAGAAATGTTTGATTCTCATAAACTGGGGGAAATGAGCTGCCAAGAGAGCAGGTAAATTGGTCTGGGCGTTCAGGCCACTTGTGTTCTGTGTCACTCTGTGACAGAGTTCTGAACAAAAACATTGAGTTATATTGAACAAAAGATGCAACACAATATCATTTTATAAACATATGGGGTCACTCTAAAATGAGTGCAGATAGAACCATATTTAAATATCTATACAAATATATAAAAACATATAAACATATAAAATTGTAAATGTGATTTTCAAGAGAAAGGAAATTTAATAAACTTGTTCTGCTTAAGACTGTTGTAAAGGGTTTGTTGGAATGCCACAGGCAAAGTTATTTAAAAAACTGGAGGAAAAGAACTACTGCAAGATAGGTAGGGTATCAGAGAACCTTGACTGCAGGAGTCATTGAAATGAGGCGAAATTCAAACAATACAAAGAACTATCAGTTAAAAGATTCTTAGCTGAGTATGTCAGAAAAAGCAGAGATTACAGCTTGGGACTCCCATCAGTAAATCAGAGAAGACCAGAAATAAACTTTTCCTAGGTTTTGATGAAACTGAAGGAGTTACAGGAGGTGCCTTCTGACAATTGCGAGGGCCAGCTCTGTGACCCAAGAACCCAGAAATTATATTTTATTTCACATAGCAAATTACTGTTAAAGAGCAATTGCTTTTCCAAAAGCAAGTAAGAGACATTGGGCCATGAAGCCTCCTTCTCTGTAATAAAATGTCTGTAAGTGTTATAGTCAAGGAATATAAAAAGTTCAGTTCTGGGCACACATAGAACACTCTACTTGCTCACTAGTCCCACCTGCAGAAACCCTGTGATAAAGTGGTAATGTGGATTGCTAGATCCTCACACTGACTAACACAAGAGCACCACATATCCTCTCAGTTATGGCATCGCAAATGCAGGTCTCAGGTCTTCAAATCCATATAAAATTACTAAAACAATGAATTTTCACATATGCAGTTCTTGGAGAAACCTCACTTTTTCTTTTTAGACCTTAATGGCATGGAGCTAACCAACTGCTCCAAATTTTGCTGCCAGACACGGGTCATAACCACCCCAAGGCTGTTTTAGACTTCTTCTGGGTGCAATGACCCTGCGAAAATGTTAAGTCAAACGGGTGCTCTGGTTTTTCCAGTCAAGCTGGATGGTTCTACTTGTGCCCTTAAATATTTTGCTAAGTCAGGCTTCAATGAAGATCAGGATTGCAAAGACATAACAGCTGCAGAGGGTCATATCAAGCCACCAAACGAACATCATATCTCTGAAAATGGTCAACACAGGAAAATTTGTACCAGACCAGTGTAAGCATGTGTGACACCTCCCACATCCATTCCCTATGGAAAGCCTTAGACATTTCCAAAATACGCAGGAGTCATTTTTTACTTATTAATCCTCCCAAAAATGCTCTTTTACTTACTTTTGTACTGTTGTTGGGAACTCATGCTATGTGCCTCATGGAACACTACCTCCTTTTTTGTATATAGCTGAGAAGCACAGCACAGTCTGACACATTCTGTAATTTGCAGTCATTATGTTTTTCACGTAACAGATATAGATTATTCAGAAAACTTTCATCAAAAATAAAGCAAAGACATTTTTAAGTCCTCTAGGTAGATACAGTCATATTTTCAAAGCTGTAAAGTGTAAATCAACATACCCTGAATCCACAGTAGGTCTGAGACAGCAGCTCTGATAGTCTTAAAGGCAATTTTACAGTCAGCATGGTGGACTTACCGTGCAGCGAGATCTGTTCTGAGATGGGGGTTTGCCCTGTGGCCTCTAGAAGACAAGTGGAGGTCTCAGGAAAAGAGCCCCCCCAAATGTTAGCAGAAAGATGAGAAAGAAGGTGAGAAGTAATTTTGCTAGGGATGGGAGACATGGGGAGTTTATAGAAGCTTGCACTGCTGACCCATTTCAGCATCAATTTTTAAAAAGATGTGTACTGAATACAAACAAAATACTGAGAAAATGCCATTTCCCAATAAAAGTCTGAATGCTGGTTTATGCTTAATATTTCATGTTAAAGAATTTTCTTGTATTTCAATTCCTCTTCCAGCATGCACACATATGTTTCAGACAGTTTGTCCCATAAAAGTTTCAATGAAATTCATTTGTATTGACTGGCTTTTTATATTTCACTTCATTAAAATAACCGCCCAAAAATATACTTTGCTTTTAAAAACAAAAACTAAAAGAATAGTCATTCTCTAATCTTGTGTTTTAATTTCAATCATGATCTATGCAGCGGTATTTTAAAATTATTCAATCACTTTTACCACATTCAAAGTATGATTTTCTCAAAACACTATGAGTAAGATAAGAAACACATATTTGGAAGTTTACAAAGGCAAGCTAAAAGCAAGTCAAGGCACAGTTCCCATTTTTGGGGGAGTGGGATCTTCATCAGTGCATTGGAAACCACCCTTCCAGCCAAGGGAGTTTGCTCCCACTTGGTCACACTGAGACCACCTCTGTGGTGTTGCAGAAATCATCATCCCAAAGCAGAAACTGTGTCCACAGCCAGTGTTCTCTGGGGAGGCAAAAGCCACAGCATGAAAAGTATTGAGCCATCTCAGAGCTTGAGACACTGAAATTTCAAGCTTTTCCTATATCAGATCATGAAAGAGTTTGCCCTACTTCTGCATGTAATAAAATGCAATAATTTTGTAGTCATTGATCATGTTACCATATTAGGAAAATGAAGAAGCCTTACCTATATTCACAGCAAATAAAAACTACTCCTGTATTTCTCATGCAGGCCAGTTACCTTAAATTTTCTTTGTTGCATGAGACCCTTAACTATTTACACAGGTTTATACACAGGTTTGCACAGTCTTACACAGGTTCAAGTAACTAGATTATAGTATGAACACCTGAATTTCACTGGTGTCCACCACAAATTATTCTATTGTCTTTGGAAGACTAGTGAAGAGGCTGTGACTGTACAAATAGGATAAATACACTCTGATGCAAAAGGATTTATAAGCATGCTTTACTACTACTTGAAACACTGATTCTGAGAAACCGAAACAGCTGGAAGAGTACTTACATTATTTAAGATAGCTTGGTTTAATGGTTGTCTATGTTGCCCCTGACAGGTAGACTTGCAGGTGTTGCTGCCTGAGATTATTACTTTTCACTGAAATGTGTACAGCATGAAGCAGCACAGGAGTCTTCATGAGTTTGTATGTACAGCAGAACATACACGACCCACTGTCATACACTTTCTGTCACAGACAGCAATATCAGGAAAGCATTCAATTCACACGCTGCCTCATATGACTAAGTTCTCCATGAAAAGAAACATAATGACAACAAAACCAGCAACAGCCTACTCATCCACCTTGCTTAGTTTCTTTTGAGCTATTTGGGATCAAAAGCAAATCAAATAAGAAACCATATTTATTTAAAGATTGCTAAATTCTTCACCTTAGTGCTCCACTGCATCTTTTTCTTCAAAAGGGAATGAACTTCCGTATGTGCTCACTGAACACATCTGCAAGCATTAAACACACAGGGGAGTCAAATCTGTAACTACATAGGAGATGTTATGACTGTTGGTGAGATGAATAAATAATCACTCATTTTATTTTTCACCCTGAATATTGTTCTAACAATGCAACCTCTATATGAGATATGAAATACATCATCACCAAAAGTAAAAAAAAAACCACATCAGTTACCAAATAAGGAGGAAGAGCAGTAAGCACTGCAATTCCATATGGGGAGACACTGAGTCTTTTTAGATCTGACCTAGCTGTTCAAGGCCACCTGCCTGCCCCTTACAATAATGGCACAACTGAGGTGCTCATGCACCTGGTCAGGTCTCCTAGTACAGGAGTGGCTGTGTCTCAGGAAGAGCTGTAAGGTCTCAGTCCTATGCTTCCAGCCTCAAAAAGAAGCATCACAGGGGTGTAGTTAGGTGTAGTCAGTGCAGTCAGCTGCTGAAGCATATATCCAGCCTGACAGTGTGCATTCTGCAGCTGATGTTGCAGTAATCATTAGCACTCAAGCTTTAGTAACCTAAAGTTGGTTTAAAACTACTGTGGGTATCTCTATGGTAACATGCCTTTGGACCTCCGCACTGCAGCATGAAGTGAAGTTAGCAGTACCAGAGAATGAGAAATTTTTCAGCTGGATCCTCCTAGCTAATAGAAGATATTATTGTATTAGAAATGAAGCTTTTTGAAGAAGGAGTAAATCAGGTGAACATTTTTATCAAAGTGTAACCAGAATCTCACATTGACTATAGTAAGTTATAATTTACATGAAACATTTTTCCAGAATGTTTTCCTTGAAATATTTCTCTTGTTTAAATGAAATTTTCAAATAAAGAGAAAATCCAATTCTCCCTAACTTCCCATTGGCATACAAGTCAATTGTTGAGTGAAGTTTTAAGCAGACAAGCAGGAAAAGTTTGAAAGGAAGTTAGAGAAGATGCACAGAAGGTTCTTCCCTATTTTACACTTAATCCTGTGATAGGAATCATGAAGGTACTTTTTTGTGTCACACATTTATACCATGATTTTTTGCTGCCTGTGGCATGCATATTGATAGTAAAAAAGAAGATACCCCTACACTGTCAGATACTAATCAGTTTAGACAATACTTGGAACAGACAAAGAACAGCTTTCCTTCAGAGTGAGGAAGAATGATTGAAGATAGCAGCTTAACAGCTTGTAGAAGCAGGCAGTGAACTGTGACCAAAAAGAACCAAGAAATCCAGACATCTAAATGTATCCTGCTTTGATCCCATTTTCAGTAATGGCAATACCTCTGCAACTGTTTGAAAGCACAAGAAGAGGGGCAATAAAATAAATGAAATATATTTTGGTGATAAAATCAACCAAAAGGGAGGAAAGATACCAGCAGATGGCTCACCCAACCTGCAGATAACAATACAGAAAGTAGATGCATAAACATACAAAACAATCTCCCATTGTTCAAAGAAGGCAGACTATCCTCTTCCTATGCAATCACTTCCTCAGTGATCCCATGCTGAAAAATCAAGTGAAAAATAAAAATCCTGTGACAGGGAGAGTAGCAGATCAACTAAAGGAATCACTGCTGAGATCTCCAAGTGATGTAAATCTTGTATGCTGCACTGATGCCCTGCCACTACCTCCTTCACCCACCAAGAAATGTTGAACGGTTATCAGGGAGCATAAGGAACAAGCCATTTGGAGAGGCAGCAGTGCCCAGCCCAACTACAGTTAAAACAGCTCAGGGCTGTGTAGGAGTTATAATGGCAGCTGTTTTGATCCCTATTTGCCCCTTAGACAGACGAGAATGTATCATGGTCTGGTCATTTATTTCTATTGAGTTAAAAATAAAATGAGGGGAAATTTTCAGAAAATTTGAATAGTCTTTTGCCCACTGCCTTTCTAAAAAAAGCCAGATCTTCATCTCACTGATGTCAGCAGGAGTCTTTCCAGATGCAAGATTTGCATTCTTAACATATGGAGTGGTGACTTCTGAATTTGTACTACTGGACTACATATATGCATTTCACATTTCTGCACTGGGGCTGGAAGTGCCAAATGATGAGTTTTTATGTTGTATCATTAAACACTGTTTTGTACAGTAAACACTGTATTTTAAGCTCATTCATCAGATTTTGAAATAAAATGCTTCTCTATCTTCAGTGATAGGAAATGGTATGCAAAAATTTCAGATGATTAAGGGTCATCCTTTGATGGGCAATCATTGTCATTAGCCGTGCATGAAAACAGTATCCTCTGACAAGACTTCACATGTGAGCTACAGAAATACAGAGCTCTTTTCAGTTTAAAACTCTCTGACTAACTACAGATCTGCAAATATTTGCAACTAAATGAAAAATAACAATAAAGCAAACATGAAAGGGTGGCCTTAAAGGAGTTACTTCCAGCACAGCAGATTTTTCAAATCTAAGGTGAAGTCGCAGATGTCTTATAGCTCCAAAGGGGCAAAAAAACCCTTCATCTAAAAATAGCCACTTGTACAAATGTAGTAGAACCCATGAAGAAGGTTCCCTTCTTTGAAGACAGTTCATTACTGAACTCCTTGAACTGTACAGATAGTCGCTATGCCACTAAAATGTCAGAGAGCCAAGAGAGATCTTTATGTACATCAGCTGTTCTTGCTAATGTGTATCTGCAAAGACACCCATTCTGAGTGTAATACTCACCTGGCTCAATGTAATACTTATCAGTCCCACTAGTTTTTCTGTTCTTGATAATTTTATATCTCCCTCTCATAAATCTGAAAAAAAAAAAGTCTGACTTCTTTCTGACTTCTTTACTACCAGGATGCACAGAACTGAACTTAAAATTATGACATTTAAAATATATATAGTCTTTAAGACTTGCATAACTCCTGTCTTGAGTGTGAGCCTTAAATAAATCTATCAAACACACAGTTTTTAACCCAGTAATGGTGTGAGAAAAAAAAAAACAACCCAGTTCTGTTGCTCAGTCTAACCTCACCTGAAGGATTAGAGTAGTAAAAACTCTGTCACGCTGAAAAGAAAAAAGTCTCAGAATGTACCAAAGAAGCTGTTGCACCAAACAAAATGACAACATTTATACAAAGTCATGTCTGAAAGAAAAAACTACCATTGAGTTTAATTAATACCATGCACCAGACTCACAGAGTTAACACATTGTGTGAATTCTGTCCTAATTGGGATGGCAATGCAGGACTGCATGCTGCCATTTAATAAGTTATCACAGAAATTATACCAAAACCAATTATACCAGTACTATCACCTTATTAGAACAATTTTGATTCTTGGTATTGACTCGTTTTGATTTGGTTTTATTTTGTTGTTGTAATCTTGGATTTGGGGAGAACACTTTTGCCTCTCTTTTGTCAAAGCTTTCTTCAGAAAACAGGTGGTTAACGATCTTCAGTTTGTCTAGACAAACATTAGATATTTCACTCTTGCTTTCAAATATTTAATTATAAAATGTAGAAGGAGTCCTCTGCTATTGTGATGGACTCATTAATAAAAAGGAGACAAGCACGGACTGTCAAGTGACTTTAGGCAGCAGTGGATACATTATTACAGTTTTGTACACAGAACTTCATCTAGGCAATTCCTGCTGCAGTAGCACTGAGAGGTAAGATACATTTTTGTTGTGCAACTCTAAGACCTGGACAGAAATCACTATATTCTGATATCACATCTCCTCAAGACTCCCAAGGGTCAAAGACATCCAGTGCCACCCAGAAAAGACTTTTTTTCATTTCCCCCCAGAACGCCTCTCTACCCACATCCCCACTCTTTTTGGCATGTCTCTGCTCTGACCTGCTCCAGCCCATGACTCAGGACCCATCCACAACCACCTCTGCTTAGGCTAGACTGATCACTTTTTTCCTACTTGAACTATCTCACCTGCTTGGCCCATCTCAGATCTTCATCTCCCTCTTCCCTAACCATCCACCACACCATCACAGTGCTCCAGCTGACCTTTCTGATGTCTTTAGAACAAAGGCAGCCAAAGGTTTCCCAGGTTTCCATCAGTACACTGCCATCCAGAGCTCCAAGGGGAAGGAGCGCTGTCCAGCAGCTGCAGACCAGAACACCACGACCATGAGAATGCAAGAAATCTTTATTTATTTTTTGTCATGCTATCCTAGTCTCCTTCACATTGCAATTTGAGGTAAAATGAAGCAGCCTGAAACAAGGCCATGGCAAGATGCTTGACATGACAATTACTGACTTCTTCCACGAGCCACAATACTGCTTGGAACACTGAGACAGCCCTTAACACATGTGAATGGTTTTATTCTGAAGTGTAATACAACCACCCTTTCTGAAATACTGTGTTTTTTCACAATATAATTAAACAGCTGTTTAAGAAAGATTTGTCTTTGTGATAAGGAGGAAGTAGCTATTCATCAGGCAGGACTCTTCGGAATGCATGGATTTCAGGAACCAATCTTAAAAGCAAGAGAAAGAGAAACCCACAATTGCCAACAGTCCAGGAAGAAGTCACTCACATGGGAGGACCTTTTAAGGACCCTTTCAAAACAGAGACTTGAGCTTGGGTGTCTCTGCAGAAAACCCATTAACACCTACTCTGGGATCTCAAAAGAAAGTTGATTAACTTTGGAAAAGAACACACACAAAAAGCTAAAACCTCATTTTCTCTCTCCTTTTCTAAAAGAGGTTTCTTGGTTTCCTGGCCAGCACAATGGTTTGATAAATTGCTTTTCATAATGGACATGATGACTGCAGAACAATGACCATTGACAATGTTCAAGTCCACAGTGCCCTCAGACAGCCTTCCAGATCTGCAACAGGGGAAAAGGAAAGCCTCTCCCACTGTCCCTGTGGCAAAGCAGCTAACCTAAGAAAACAGGGAAAACTGACTGCTGGAAGCAGCTCCCAAGCTAACACCAGAAACCTCATGACCAATTCCACATTCAATTACACTGATTTTTAATTTTTTTTCTTTACAGCACTGACAGTATTCCACCTGTAACTATATCATTATTTGATGAAAACATGCATATAACAAGATAGGAATCAGACCTCACTCCTCCAAATATAAACAAATGAATTGTAATTAAATCTGACAGGCTGCAGCCCTATATGCAAAATGGCTGTGAGTAGTTTCTCCCAGGCTTACTAGCAGATGTTGAATAGCTTAATTTTTAATACATATATTGCTTCAGAACTCCATTCTGCCCATTTCATCAGAGGATGTTACTGGCCCTACTGGTGCAGAGTCTCTCAACTATACATTGTTCCTTTGGAATTCTTATACAAATGGGGTTTAATAATATCCATACACATGGTCACATTTGTCTACATTTTTGTAGATTCTGTGTGCTGGAGTCCAGGTGGCCCAGATCTTTGCAATTCCTGCTCCATTCTTCCATGCTATGAAACCAATTTTGTTGGTCCTTTTTTGCCATCTTTTTGGAACAAAAGCTGCCTCTTCAGATGCAGTCTGAATCCAGGGCAAAAGCTCAAGAAATTGTAAATCTACTTCAAAATTAGATATACACTTTCAAAGTGAATAACTCACATTATTAAGAGTTTAATATTGAGACTGTTTCTGAAGTAGCTCCATGAGGGGTTTCTTAGCATAAATCTATTCCAAGATATGAAATATTTGGTGTTGGATACCAAGTCAGAGATATACAGGGTAGAGATACACAGGGATTTTTAAAAGCTATTCTCCAGAGTACCTCGCTATTCAAAGAGTCAGAGGTAATACAAAGGAACAGCATGTCTCTAATGCATTTTGTTCTATTACAGCTGACAACACGGGTGAGAAAGACATTTATAAATAATTGGATGCTGAAGGATGGGGCTGTGGTTGACACAAATGGCTGAATGAAAGGGAAAAATAAAGTTCACCAAATGGATTAATGGTCCTCTCATATGAAGAAAGTTACGTGGAGTAGACACTGCCACCAAAAAGCTGTACAGAATGTCACCTTAATTCAGAATTAATAATGTATCTTTGGACAGTGCTTCTTCCTCACATACAGGGATAGGTGACTCAAGCTTCATAAGCCAAAAGCACTGGCACTTGGGGGAGCTGTGGAAGCTCCTGCAGAATGAGCCCGTTCTGCATCATGGCCTGTGAGATTGCCCCAGAGAAGATGCCCTCAGAGAAGCAAGGGCACAGCCAGGTGCTGTGTTGCTGCCCTGCAAGGCTGGTGACTTTCGGGGCTAGAAATGCACCGACTGATCTGTGCCAGAGGGAGACTACACAGCAGAACTACACAAGACATCATCAGGTAGCAGTTGTTACTGTAAGTTCTTGTCCTCAAACACTGAAACATACAGGCTGTTTTTCATAATGCTCCGTGTACTTTTACCTTCACATGAGTAAATGCGATTGCTGTTTTTCTTAAGCTGTAATCCTGGGTTTGACAAGATTCACCAAAGAGGTAAACTCTGCTGCATCATAAACCTCTTCACATGCCATTTTCTAGCAGCCACACAGTACATCCAGTGGGGTCTTTTAGAAAAGTTACACGTACAATAGAGAAAAGGTCAAAAGATTCACACCAAGATCCTCAGAAGATAAAACCTCAGTCTCATTTTGTGCATAGCAAACAGTAAAATGTGGAAAACAGATGCTGCTAGTGGTCAGTTTAAAACCACTTGGTATTTTGGGCACTGAAAGCAAATTTTCCAAAATAAATTTTAACTGAAGGATTTATAGGGGTCTTGGATCTGTTGAGTTCTATTGATGAAATAATTGAGACTCATTGTTCTCTTACAAGCTTTCAGCAATTTTCTTTTCTTATACACATGTGTGAGTATGTACATGTGCTCATTTTATATTTAGTGATATAAATGCATATCATCCAGAGGAGTTTTGGAAGTCCAGAGTGTTGTGTGGCTCAATGTGAAGTCATACATCAGGCTTCTCTTTGCCAGGCAGTTCAATATTTTCTGAAGAAATGGTTTTATCTGTTCTGTAACAGTTCTTCTATCTAGCATTGCGTAAGGGCATAACTACAGTGCTTGCCAAAGTTTACCTGCATCATTTGAAGGAGGAATGGAAAGGTCAGACACATAGCAGCAAAAGTCCTTTCATTGTATTCATTTAAGATGTCTGGGCTTAGTCACAGAAGAGCACTTCTGTACTGGCAATTTTCTTTATGGTAAGAGCTATTCAGGCCAGCAGCTCTCAGACAACAGCTGGCCTAAATTAACAGGGTCCTGCACTGTAACATATTTCAACAATTTTTGGTCTGCTCATTTTTTAATGCCATCTCTGCAGACCTCAGCTATGTCCAAGAGGTGTCTTATGTCTCAGGTGTCCTACTGAGTAATGAAATGGACTTTCATGACACTAAATTACAGAGTTGGGACGTTTATATTCCAAGTTTACACTACATCTGACATGTTCCACACGCCACAGTACTTACTAGCAGCTAGTTAAACCATAGCAGACTTCAAACAAAACCAGAAGTGCAATTACTACACTGAGTTTTCTTACACATGGTGCTGCTTGAAAGATAACTATACTTGAAATCAAGGCAATAGTGATGACTGTGTTTCTATAGGACCTATGGATCTGGTGCAACTCTCTCAGGGCTGGATTTTTCAATCTTCTCCACTTTATATTTGGCAGCTGAAGTCTTTGACTTATTCCCCTACATTAAAAAAAATTCTAAAAGCTAGGTCCTTGTCATTTTGGAGAGAAGGATATGTCACTTCCACCTTGGAACTTAACACAGACCAACAAGCTGGTAAGAAATAATGTCCACCATATTTTTGCTTATTTATGAGCTTAGCTTCTAATAATTATTTTGCTACAGAAGAGCCTGAAAATTGTCAAAGCCTATTCCTACTGTGACTGATCAAGAGAGGTTCACAAATAGTTCTTTCTTTTCTGCAATGAACACAGCATAAGAAGAACCAAATAATTCACCTGCTGTTCTTGTAATTTCAAGAAGAAAAATATGATAAAGTAATCAATGGAAGACTGCAAGCTGTTTGGAGGTTTTTTACATCTAGCTATTATGTTAGCAACATGAGTTGCTGTAAAGTTTTGTTAATGCTGAAGTCTCAATCAAGATACTCAAGAAAAACAGAACTATTCACAACTTCTGCTTAAGATTTGGCCATAATTAAAAGATGTAAACATATATAAGTTAAGTATTCTTTTACATTTTCAAATCCCCAAGGAAGTGTCCAGAAATCTGTTTACTTCTTGCTAAGCAGCTGGTACTATTGCATTTCAGAGCCAGCAATAACTGAGCAATGGGTGAAGCAGCCATTATATAGCCAGCATCTTCTCAGCTCATTGCTGTGCTTCCGAGGGAACCTAAATGCCTTGGATCTTTACACAAAGCTGATGGAGCATTTGAGATATTAGCACTCTTTCTTTTCACGATACTGTTTGGCTTTATTAAGGAGGGTACAAGGGGAAGGAATGTCTGTCTTTTTCAATTGAGTGCTTCTGCCCAGTACCTGAATAACAGAGCATATGGCTGGGTACCAGAAACTGTGGTTCAAATCAAGGTACAGATGTGTCTTCAAACTCTTAACAAGACCACTTGAGATCTCTGTCAGGCAACCTGTAGATAATTGCTTACCAAGCTTTCAAGATCGAAGGAAACACACCCACCCGCCAAAGCTGCTGAACAGTTACTCATAAACAGTGTGACTGAGATGGGACCAACAGATCTCAATGCTCTGAACAGTTCAGAACTTTTCATTGAGGAAAGGAGAAGAAAACAAAAAATATTGTCTTTTATAATTCTGACCTTATGCCACATTAATACAGATCAAATAGACTTTGAAAGTAAGGTTTAGAAGGCCATTTCATTTTAAGAGACATGGGATTATTTTTTGTTTGGTTTGCTTTTGTTTTATTTTTTATTTGAACTGAGTAGAGTTGAAATTATTATGGGCTGATTTATTTTAATGCTAGTTTCATAGCATAGTGTGGATGAGTTTTAAAACATTGTATAAAGGCAGGATGAGATGCAAATAGCGCGATATTCTGATTGTGTAAACAACTAAACAGCAGTTTAGAACATAAAATGAAGACACACCAAGCAACAAGGTTTAAGTGATTTGAGCAGTTACACAACTGGAAATTATTTTAATATATAATAGTGCTAACAGCCATTTGACCAGTGTATTGGTTTTGTCCTGTAATACATTTAGAGAAGATTTTCTGGTGGTTTAACCCCAGATGGCAACTAAGCTCCAGGTAGCTGCTCATTCACTCCACCACCCACAGGATTGGGAGAGAATCTGGAAAGTGAAATTCCTCATGAATTTTGACACTTTAGTAGGTAAAGCAAGAGATGTACACATGAGCAAAGCAGAACAAGGAATTTAGTCACCACTTCCCACAGGCAGGCAGGTGTAAAGTCATCCTCAGGAGAACAGGGCCCATCATGTGCAGTGGCAACTTGGGAAGACAAACACCGTCACTCCAAATGTCTCCCCCATCCTCCTTCTTTCCCTTAGTGTGATGCCATATGGTAAGGAATACCTAATACAGCTAATACATGCAACCAAGCACCACAGCAGCTAAAACCACGTGGTATTTTTAGACCCCCTTTCCATACCAAAATAAATAATATTTTTCTTCGCTTTCAAGCTTTTATGGAAATAAATATTGTAATCATGTACCACTGCAGAAACATGTTTCCACACTTTTCCACTTCTTATTATCCATCAAGTATAGTATACTGTTTTGCTTAATTCTTATAAGAATGGAAATATTTCTACATATAACTGAAACAGTTGCTAAATAACTTAAAAAATCTCAGATGCATATCAAACTCATAATTTGTTAAAAGCAGTGAATCTATCAAAAATAATCACTGAACCACAGAATCATTTAGAAAAGACTGGATGTGGCACTTTGTGCCATAATCTAGTCGACAAAGTGATATTATGTCACAGGTTGGACTCAGTGATCTCAAAAGTCTTTTCCAACCTAGTTAATTCTGTGATTCTGTGAAAAGATGTCCACGATCCAATCTTTGACCAATCACTGCTGTATCAATGAGACCACGGCACAAAGTGCCCCATCCAGTCATTTCTTGAGCAGCTCCAGGGATGATGACTTTATCACTCTCCTGGGCAGTCTCTTCCAATCCTTGACAGTCCTTTATGTGAAGAAATGCTTCCTGATGTCCCACCTGAACCTCCTCTGGAGCAGTTTGAGGATGTTACTTCTCATCCTGTCTCTTGTTGCCTGAGAGAAGATACCAACCCCTACCTGGCTACACCCTCCTTTCAGGCAGTTGTGGAGAGCAGGAAGGTCCCCTCTGAGCTTCCTTTTCTCAAGGCTAGACACCCCCAGCTCCCTCAGCTGTTCTTCACAGGACTGGTGCTCCAGACCTTCACTAGCTTTGTTTCCTTTCCCTGGACTCACTCCAGCACCTCAATGCCCTTCCTGTAGTGAAGAACCCAAAACTGAACACAGATTTGAGGTGCAGCCTCATCAGTGCCCAGTACAGGGAGACAATCCCTGCCCTGCTCCTCCTGGCCACACTATTGCTGATCCAGGCCAGGATGCCATTGGCCTTCTTGGCCACCTGGGCACACCCTGGCTCATGTTCAGCTGTTGTCACCAGCACCTCCAGGTCCTTTACAGCCACTCTGCCCCAGCCTGTGGCACTGCCTGGGGTTGTTGTGACCCAAGGGCAGGACCCAGCACTGGCCTTGTTGAACCCATAACATTACAAATACTAATCAGAAGGTTCAAAAACATCTGAAATACATTCAGTTTTAATAACTAGAAAGTTGGGAAGCACATTTGTTTCTAACAGCACATAATATAATAACATATAATAAGTAACTATTGAGAACCAATTTATGACTCTAAAAAACCTTTTTTTTCCAATTATTTCCTTTTTTTTTTTTTTTTTCAATTCTCAACTTAAAACAATTGTAAGAATTTCAATTTTGGTCTCCTCTACATTAAAAAACAAATCATATTTTGACGAGTATTTTACTCTGACAAGTAAAAATAAAATAAATTTATAAATCCAAGAGTTATGCTTGACTTTTGTCCCAGTTGTTGATGAGGCAGGCTCTTCATCTGAATGAGTAAAACAGTCAATGTGACTACAGACAATTCTACAAGTTTCTCAGCATTTGAACTAACAAACTGACAGTGGGCTGCGGGGGTGTTTGGGTTTTTTTTCTGTGATTTCTCCCCCTTATGTTTTCTTTACGACGACTTCTGAATTTTAAATTATTAAGTAATATTTTATAACTTTGGAATTTCTTTCTGATATTCTAACAAAATACTATGATTACTTTGTGACATGATACCGTGCTTTCTTAGTACAACAGAAAATTAACCTGATGCAGCTAGGATCATGACATTGTTTTGTTGTTTTTTTTTTTTTGGTGTTTATTTTTTTTAAAATAAACTTTGGAAGAGGGTAACAAAGTAAAATTAAATTTCTAAAAAGTTTTTAGGCAAGTTACCTATTCTGATATAAAAAATAAAAATAAAAAACCAACCAAACAACAAACCAAACAAACTTCAAGGAAAAAAACAATCTAGCGCAATGATCTCTGTTCAGGTGCTAAACTTAAGATGTTGACAGGCTGTTTGCAGCAGTGCCTGCCTTAGCCTGCGAGGGGGACCCAAGCCTTGCAGGTGCGCTACAGACCGACAGCCCCCGCCCGCTCCTCCAGGAGCATCTGCCCAGCCCGACCCCGGCGAGGTGCGCTAGCGGACGTGTGCGGATCAGAGCGGCTCGGGTCGCAGCCCAGCATCCACGCCTAGGAGCAACAGTTCATTTAACCAGATAGGGCGCGAAGGAAAAGGGATGGAGCAAAGCCAGCGCCAAGTACTCTCTGGCATCAGTCACAGAGCTCGAAACGAGCCCTTTCCCGTCTCGCTGTGTGTGCGTGACCGATCCCAGCCCAGGGCGCCCCGGAGCCGCACCGAGACTGTGGGCTCGGGGCGGAGAGAGGCGGAGAGAGCCCGAGGGGCCGCTGCTCCCCCCGGCGAGCTCCAGGCAAGGCGGCCCCCCCGAGCAGTGCCAGCCCGGCCCGGCCCGGCCGCCGCAGCTGCGGTGAGTCAGTGGGCACCAGGGCACCGCTCCTGCCAGCTGCATCCCGCCCGCCGAGCATCCTCCGGCGGGGGAGGCGCCCGCTCCGGCAGCGTCCTCCCTCCGCCGCGGCCGGCGGGGACCCACACCGGCCCCGCCGGGGAGCCGTCCGGAGCAGAGGCGCTTACCTTGGCGCTGGAGCTGCTGGTCTGGGTCTCCGCCTCGACGCTGCAGCAGTGGGGCGTCCTGGACCGGGCGGAGGCGCCGCCGGACTCCCTGCGCTCCTTGCGGCGGGGGCCGGCGGAGGGCGGCGGCTGCCGGCTCTGGTAGGCGAGCACGGAGGGGATGGAGTCGGCCGCGTCTGTCTTAACGAAGAGGCCGTGCAGGGTGGTGGTGCCCTGCGAGATGGTGGTGGTCTGGTGGGGGGAGTTGGACTCCTCCGAGTCCCGGCAGTATATCACACCGCTATGCGAGACGTGGATGCTGGGTGCGCAGCCCATCCCTTCCCTTCCCGGCCACCCCGCCCCGCTGCACCGCCGCTCCGCTCCCACCTGCCGCCCGCCCGGGCTGCGGGGCCGCCGCCCCTGCGCCGCCGGCACCGGCGCCTCCCCCCGCCGCTGGCGCTGCCCCGGCCCCTCCCGCCCTGCGGCGCCTCCCCGTCACCCCCGCCCGCTGCCCGCGCTGCCTCCGCGGCCCCCAGACCTGCCAGACCCCTTCCCCTCCTCGGCAGCGCCTTTCGAAGCGTCTGCGACCACCGAGCGGGCTGTGTCCACGTGGGGTGGGGGGAAGCGCGGGAGGATGAGGAGAAGGAGAAGAAGGATCATGAGGAGAAGGATGAAAAGAAGGATGAGGAAAAGGATCATTATCGGTGATGCAGCCCGCTCGTGACCCGGGCAGAGGGTCTGCTTTCAAGCCTCCCGTATGGACAACATTACACACACACACATTCCTAGAAACCCCAGTTGGCGGTAAATAAAAAGTTACAGATACTTGTTTTGACAGTCAAAATGTGCCCTAGCATGCTCACGTGGGTGAGCAAATCTCAGTTGTTTGGGGGTACTGAAGGTAGCAGTTTAGAGCCACATAGCACCCACTGTAAGTCAGGGAAAAAAGGCCAGAATTGTTTCACAATTCTTAATGCTGCTTCTCAATCAAGCCAATATTCAATTACACAAGTTGCCATTTTACCCTAGGTGTCTGATAGCTGCCAATCCCTGTTTCCAGTCCCTGGTGAGATAATCAAGAAAAATGTTTAATGCTACAGAGATTTACACACCTTCTTATCTTTCCACAGTGAATAGTTTCATTGACCTCAGTGAAACTATGTAGGAGGTGTAAAGCTAAACATGGAGGTTTTAAGCCTTTGCAAGATTTTAGTTTAAATCGCTCTGTTTTAAATGGCACATAATAAATCCTTCAAGAATTGGTAATGTCATCCAAGCAGTATGCTTCCTGCCTAATAAAGCATTTATCTGAAACCCAGTCACCAAGGAACACTTGTATATACACGTTTTCTTCCTCTTGGAATATTACCTGATGTCTGACTGCTGTTTCTCCACCTAGTTTTAGTGAGTGATGTAAAAATACTAGGAACATGAAGCATGGCTGGTGCAAGGATTGTGATGTTGTATGACAAAATGGTCAGAATATGTTATTTTTTGTTCTTAATGCTTTTGAAGCACTTTAATGAATTAGATTTCAGTTTCTTCATAAGTGATGGTTTCACAGCTAAAATGCCTCAGTTCAAGGAGACTTTGAGCCTTAGCCTCTGTCTCTCTCGATGCAGTTCATGGGCTGTTGCAATTATGGCAATCTAGACAGGTGCTAATCCATCAAGAAACTGCACTGAGATCATCAATCTGTTTGACAAAGTATTTTTAGTTTCCCAGTTACCACAGCGAGCCCGTGTTGACCCTGGTAATAACAATTTTCTAGGTAACTGTTTTCCCCACTAGCTGTCACTGTTCACAAATCAAGTTGTCGCTTACATCCTGCATTTGCTACGCATTTGCCTGTTTGCCCACTGCCACGGTGCAGTCCTCTTCGAGGACAACCTTGAAGATAGGCTCAGCAGAAGTAAAATGAAGCAGACTGTGCTTCATCACTCACCCATGCAGCCTTTCTTGCTGCTTAGACTGCAGGTCTGGGTGAGACCTCACTGCCTCCCAGAGTACGATGCACTTAGTTGTAGATGAATGTGCCCTAAACCCTCACTAAACAGAAGCAGACAGTTTTATGCATTCATTGCAATACTTTCAAGTCTCTCTTCCTTTCTATTAATGGTTGGGAAATTTAAGTTGGGGATTTGAGCTGCCTGCCCTACACCACAACTGCGATTTGGAAGACAGCCAGCAGTTCAGGAATGCCACTCAGAACCCATACACTTGTGGAGTACACCCAAAACCTATCACTTTTGGGTAAGCAGTGTTACCCAAAAGGCCTCTAAGATTAGTTGACTATGTAGTCTGAGACTTCTTTAATGGGAATTTACCCACCCCAGGTATCAATGGCATGTAGAATTTTATTAAAATATGTCAACATAAACCATATTTTAACTTTGCAGACTGAGCTTGGTAAAAATACTATGTCATATTCTAAATTGTGTTGCTAGCTATTCACAGTGCCTTTTTCTGAATTGATATCAATTCTCAGGTAAGTTACTTTGTTAGTCAGTCAGTCAGTCAGTCAGTCAGTCAGTCAGGTTTCCTTAACACCCTAGTATTCCAGTTTCTGCCCTGTTCCCATTAAATTCAGACAGCATTGAATTCAGACAACATTGAATTCATAGACAACTTTGCTATTGATTTCAGACAGCATTGCAGGAATCTGCCCATTCTCACATGGATTTCCCTTCCTTAGGTATATATTCAAGTTGATGCCAGAAAAGCTGTAGGAATAAGAAGTCCTAATTCTGGAGAAGCATTGCTAAATGCAGCCCTCAAGCAGCAACCCCCACACTGTTTACTTTAAGTAATGGTGGAAGACCACAACTAGAGGATGAGCCTCTCTGTGCAATATGCCAGAGTGCTTGAGAGGAGTGAAGGCTGCTGCAGGATGGGGAACTATGTGGACTGATGAAAAGCAACAGGAATCTGTGAAGAACAACAATGCTTTGCCTGACAGGATCAAAAAATCCTAGAACCAAGTGAAGGTTGAGTTTGAAAGGGTCATCTGGTCAAATACCCCATACACCCAGGAAGGGCCATCTGTAGCAGGTTGCTTGGGATGGGCATAACTGGATGTGTAATTTAGTATATCCAAGTATGAAGACAACACCTCTGGACTACCTATTCATTCCAGTGTTCAGTCACTCTTACAGGTCCCTGCTGATGCTCAGAGAGGATTTCCTATTTTGCAGTTTCTTTCATGTCCATTGCATCTGGGCCTGTCACCGGGCACCACTGAAAAAGTCTGTCCTTGCACCCTCCCTTCAGCTTTACATTGATGAGATATGCCCCGAGTCTGCTCTTCTCCAGGCTCAACAGGCCTAACTCTCAGCCTCTCCTCAGCAGCACAGTGCTCAGGAGGAGCTTAGAGAGACAGAACAAGTGATGATCAGTGTGAGCAGAGGCTGGAGGGGAGCTGATTGAGTGGCTGCAGAGGGGAAGTATGTCTGCCACTGAAGTAGGAACTAAAGGAAAGTTAAGATTCCTTTTCCTACCATCAGTGCTCTTCCTGCATCTTGCCTGTGAGAAGACAACCTTGGATTTACTGAACAAGGAGAAAGAGGGAATATTTAAAGAGGGTACACATTTGCACCACCTCTTATAGCACACTCCAGCCAAGCTCCTGAAGCCATCCTGCTGCAGCACACTTTGACAGATGAGCAGAAGGCTTTACTGCAAGCAGCATGTGCCAACCAAGGATTTGCATAAGGGACAGCTATATTGAAGTAGAATCTGCCCTCAGAAATGCATATTTAGTATGGCCCCAGAATGAAGTCAGTGCATCCAGGCACTGGAAAATATTCACATGTATCAGTTTTTCCACTACTAAAGAGCCTTTGCTGGCTTTAACTGCAACTTTATAAATCCTAACAAATTTTATGCCAAAAGGAAACCAATTTTTTACACATGACTAATTTCAGCATGATGAATTTAAGCATATGAGTGACTTTGGAAGCCAGCAGTGGAACCCTGAAACATTTCGTTTTTTTTTTTTCCAGCAGAAAGCAGTGGATATACATTCTCTATGGTGTTTACACCTGCAAATCCCTCCAGAATGAGGAAAATATACTCCTCAAAACTTTATATCCCTTCCAAAGCCAGTCATAGGCTTCACTCTGACCTCAATATTAAGGCTTTATGCGATGAGTAGATTGCTAAGTTTATATTGGTATTATTGGAAGTATCATCTGTAAATCCCAGTTCACTGCAGTAATAATATACTACTTCAGAGGTCGTATTTTACAGAGACTTGAAAATCTGGTACTTGACAACCCGCTATCGAAGACAGTTACCTCTATTCATGGTTCATTTACTGTAAAACCAGTTTAAGAATGTATAAATAAGCCTGTACAAAAAAAAAAAAAATTACTAGGCTCTTAGTAGGTTCAACATTTTCACAGTCCTTTCATATTGGTCCAACAAATTTCTTAACTACAGTAAAAAATAACATCCTATACACCCAGATTAGAGCAAAGTCAATACCTAAAAATTATTTAAATTATCCAGACTACATGCACTCTTTTAAATCTAAACTAGATATGAGAAAAATAATCATGATAGCTAGAATTGAACTTTTCTCTGAACCCCTCTGTGTTGTTAATAAACCTCATCTTTATGGTACTTTGATTATATATAACATATTGTCAAATGCTAACTTAATACTCTTACTCATCAACAATACAAGAAATCATGGCACTTGGAAATCTGAAAGACAATAAATACAAGACGTGAAGGTCACCTTTGCTTGAGAAAGAGCAAAGTGTGGTTTTCAGTCCACAAACCCAATGACTCACTCAACAAAGAAATAAAGAGGAACATCACTGACAGCAATGACCTCTCTCAAACTCAACTAAAAAGCAATATGGTTTTTTTGGGTTTTTTGGGTTTTTTAAAATTTTTTTTAAAATTCCTGCCCCAAATTCCTCATTCACTGCAGCAAAACTGTGGCTGTCCCTGGGACTGCTGTGAATAACAGTCTCCCAGTCACAAAAATCCCACATAAAAGATACTCTCCAGCAGGTATTGTTCTATAGAATGAGGTTCCTGGAATTGCTTGCTAATCTCACCATAGAACTTGACTTTGATCTTCCTTTAACAATCAGATTTTGACGGGCTTGGACAATGCCATTTAGTTCAATTTTACCCAGAAGTTCATAAAATACTTTTTACATTATGAATATTTTGCAAGTGAGGAAATAAGCCTGTTTCAAGGGAGCAAAGCTGAGAGGAAACTCAGTTTGGTTTCCTTCCCACTGTGTAAGTCGCCAGGCACAAACAGCTCAGAGGGTGCACAGAGGGGCAGGCGGCCTTCTCTCACTCTCTACCTTCTCCACCACTTTGTGCGCAAGCGAGGAAGTTGAACTGGCTCCTGCCCTTCTCTGTCCACAGTTGTTTGTCCCTCCCTACGGGTAGGAGAAGATGCAGTCCTGGCATTTTGCTCCTCACTGCTGAGAGGTGATGAGCAGCCCCAGGGATGCAGATTCCCTCCTGGGGATAGACACCCACAGTGATTTTACCTAGAAGGGGCCAAAATGCTACTGTCCTTACTGTCAGCTCTGTTGTGAGACACACAGCAAACCTTTACTACACCGTTTTGAAGAGGAAGAGTAATATACAGAAACACACAGCAACAACAGTCTTCAGCCACTAGCAGTAGCAACAGATATTAGCGTTTACCCGAGGAGCTTAACTTCTGGCAGGACAGTGGCCACATACTTCTAGTTAGGAGCAAATTTTCTAGAACAACACTGATCACATCACATTTGAAAGGCTTAGGCTGCAGCTCCCGACCAAACCCTTTGGTTTGCTGGAATCAAATACTTCTCACCACTCAAAAGTTAAGAAATGCAACAGCAGCTCTCCTGACAGCAACAGTTCCCCCAAGCAGCATTTCGGTGGTCTTTTCCTCACAAGCAGCTTGTTCTTTGCTCGTTATTACTCCAAACAGAACTATTTTCCCTTGATTTATTCCTCTCCGGGAACATCTGCACAGAAAATCCCTCTAGGGTGGTCACAGCACCACCAGAAATGTTGACTCCTTGGCTTTGGGCTACGGGCACTGCCGAGCTCAGCTCCCGGCGAAGCCGAGCCGCGCTGAGCGGGGCCGGGCAGGGACGCATCTATTCCAGCCCCGCCGACTGAGCGGGATAAAGCTCGGAAAGCGCCAGCAGTCGTGTCCGGGCTTGCAGCACCCTGGAGCACGGGGCAGCCTCTGAGGTGCCCGGCCATCCCCTGACCCTCCCGGCTTCCCCTTACCTTGCTCCCCGGGCCGTTCATCCTCCAAGGAGCGGAAGGAGCGGCGCCGGAGCGCTGTGCCCAGGTGAGCAGAAGCCGCCGGCACCTTCGGGCCGGCCCGCCCCGCAGCTCCGGCCCCGCCCGGCCCCGCTCCGCCCGCAGCCCGCGGGGATGAGCCCGGCCCGGAGCCGCTGTCAGCGAGGAAGGAGCGCACAAAGGCTTCCCCGAGTTATCCTGCCTCGCGGGCCTCCTCTCCTGCCCCTGCTCTAGGCTCATCACTGCCCTGACCAGGAACATTTAGTACTGGGGGAAAGCGCCCGGGGAAAGTAAGGCAAACCAAGGGCCCTGAGGTTCACATGGCTGAGTTACACAGCCTTTGAGAGACGGTGGTAAATCCACACGCACAGCTGATAACTCGTGGCTGGTGCTTTTCAGGATTCTTCAGCAAACCCAGCCTCATGCTCGAGAAGAAGGGAGGCAAATTGCCTGGAGCTGAGAAAGAGTAGCATAACCATGCTCTGGAGCACATCTAAACTGCCAGAGGTGGGAATGGAAACATACTTCAAACAGCCTATTTTCATCTTTGAGATATTCTAGTACACAGCAAGTACGAGATAGGTGGAAAGCATCATCTTGGGAATGACATATTTGGGCTTGACTCTCTCACTTTGTTACTCTTTCCCCCCTCCCACGCCTTAAAAACAGCCAATGTTTGTTTTCTTTTTGGAGTATTGCTATTTCTACAGAGTTCATTAATATTGTCAATGCTTTGTAAAGCTACCCAAGGCCTCAATGAGGGAACCCTATAAGATACTCAGACAACACTGTAAAAAACAATCCCTACGCTCAAAAAGTCAAATACTTGCACACAAGGCAGTGGAGAGCATGTGAATGCCACAAAAGCAGAGCAACATTAAAGATGACTGGGAGCTTTGGACAAGTAGTGGTCAAGTCACAGCAGCTGTAACCAAAACCATCAAAAACCCCAAGTACCACACAAAATAAACCTAATGCACTAAACCTGTACAGAAAATTAGTTCTAGACAGAAGAAGCAGAACCAGCATCGATCAGCAAATTATGCCAGATTGAGGCTAGGCACTATGAAGATCTGCCCTATTTCTAGTGAAAAAGACACACAGTCAGCAAATACAATCCTTGAGCTCCCCAGAAATGCTAGACAGTGCACATACTGAAATGTCCTCAAAAGCAGGTCAGAACATCCCCCTTTTTGTGGCCATACATCTGCAAGAGCTGTTGTCTCGGAGCTCATGTGACAGAGTGACCTTGACACTCTCTCAAAGGTCCAGGTCCTGCATGGATGAGCTGGGTGGGAGGTTAGCTGCAGCCTCAGTGGCACACAGCCATATTCTTGCATACCTGGGGCTGCAGATCTGATGTGGTCTTAGAGGAGGTATATCCTTTTTTCTTCAGAACTTCTGCACAAGTGCCAGGTGTCAGTCAGCCAACTGGAAATCTCAGAATCAGCTTTGCCCTGTTATTTCCAACAATTGTCAGAGAAGAAAGCATCACAGTCTGCCCTCGTACCCTGTTTCCCCAGGTGGACAAATTAGGGACTAGTTATTATTCTTGCCATTCTGTGCAGCCATGCTGTCTTTGCAACAAACATCCAGAAGTATCTTACTCAGCCATGCTATCACAGTAAGGGCAGGGTTCTCATCTGGACACAGGGGCTCAAAAGTGTCCTAGCACAAAGTTTTGGATACAGTAATACACAGACTTTCTGCAGTTTCTTCACAGCTCTTTCCCTGCATTTCCCTTCATTACTTTTAAAATACACTCCTTATATACCAGATTGAATTTAATCTCTCCTCAGGTTTTCACACCATCACAAGGACAAACAGGGGAAAAAAATCATTAAGGGTTGATGTCAGGAGCTGAAGTAAGAAGATATCTAACAATACTGTCTAGTAGAGCACAGATGGATGAACAGGACACTGCCTGACAGAGATCTATCACATGTTGTGTGCTCAGAAAAGTATTACTTGTGGCCAAGAAGGAAGCATTCTTTCAGAGAACAAATGTCATTCAGTAATCTTAATAATAATAATGTTAATAAATTATAACAGTAGTTACAGATTTACATTGCTGGACAATTCACTGTCATTTTATGTAAAAGATAGAGGTGACAAAGCTGTGGGCTTTATGCTGCTTTTTGAATTCTCAGGCACGCCCAGTCCCTCTTCTTGAGCTGCAGGGGATGAAATGGAATTTCAGGGACCCATGGGTCACTCGAGAGTGAGGGGTGTCAGTTCAAAGAGTTTCTGGCAGACTTCAGACAGTCCTGACAGCATTTGACTTTGGTAGGACTGCTGACATGAGTGAAATGCTGCAGGATACTTCACTAACCGTCTTATTTATAGACTTCAAAATGTATCAATTATTTAATTTGCCATAGCTAATCTCTCACAGTGTGATCTTCGTATGCAGTCAATTCCATAATATTTTAAGTACATATCAGCTGATGTTCCAAATTGCATCACTTGATATATACAGTAGCTTCTTGTCTTGCCTTGGAGAGGTTCCTTGGATGATAGACAATCCATTTATTGTTACACATGTAGGGGAACTATTTTATGTTCTTATGAATAAAAAAAATTTATTAAATATAAAAATAGTATAATAACACCACAGCAAAATTAGTAAACTACAACACAGAGAGCTATAAACATCACACAAGAGAAATACTCACAAGGGATATTACTTCTCTCTAGATTTAATGCAAATCAGAAGAGAACACTACACAATACTAAAGAAGAACAACAGATGTGAAATGCCCAGTTCAAGAAGCCAGACTAGCAGGAATAAGTATTCCAAGATATTTTTGTCTAGAATAGGGAACATACATTTCACTACATATTTCAGATGAAATTTTCTTCTCTCAAGTATACTTAGGACACCTAAGGACAGGTCCTGTGGTCAGCATGAAGACGTTTTGATCTATCATTATGCATCATCGGTGGATCATATGGTCCACTCCTGGTTGTGTAGTAAGCCATGCCCCTAACAGAATCAGAGGAAGAAGACATTCTCTAACTGGGAAACAGATTAAAGGTACTCAGTAATTCCTCACTTACACTGTATTCTTCAAAAAACAAGGAATTTCAGAACAAATTTATATTAAAAGTAGTGTAAAATAAAAAAATCTTCTCTAGCTTAAAGTTCTTTGTACTTTTTGCTGTCTCCCATAATGAACAGTAACTAATATCTTTGGGAATTTGCTGTTGAGTATTCACTGACATAAATTTAGCTATAAAATAGTATTAGAAGTATTCATCTTAGCCATTGTAGGGAAATTCTTCTTCTCGTTTTGGCAGGTTGTGTACTTACTGAGAATATCTTCCATCCTGGAAAGACACGAACATGGCTTTCAAGAGCTACAAATACTTGGCAGAATCCTGTTACTTGGCTGGGGCACAAAAGAAGGAAGCAGCATGAATCATTCTGTGCCTGTAATCTCTCAAGGTAGTGCTTCAAACACACAAACATGAATTCACGATTTTAGAGCACTCCACAGCAGGACCTTACACACTGTTGTAAGCAATCCTTTGTCAAAGATGATTATTACATCACAGACCGTGTAGTTGTGTGACACCCACGCATGGATGGACAGGCACAGGGCTCATGCCACGGTAACTATGATGAATACAAATTCCACACGAGTCACAGATATTTAAAAAACTCATCAGTTCTGGGACAAAAGACAATATACCTGTGTAAAACGTGTGTTGATACAATATTTACAAATGAATGTTTCTGCACCTGCTAAAATACAAATATTTTAACAGGTGCATTTGAAAACTCCAATGTTATTGCTTAAGAAAACGGCCTAGCTCATTGTACAGAAATTATCTACTTTTAAAATCTCTTTGCAATAATGCAGCGAACATGCACAAACACAATCCGTCCTGAACAACTAGAGACAGAATCTTTTCTGTTGCATGTTATAATTTCTAAGGCAGAACAGTTGCACCAAAAAATAGTGTATACAGATGTGCAACCATGACTTTCTACAAATAGACCAGTTTAGAAAGTCTGACCCTCTTTTGGGCATTTTTGCTTTCTGTTATACATTTAGATTAATTAGTGCAGTACATACAAGAATGAGTTACTCTAGGAATGACTGAAGTGATTCAATCTTAGAATCTTAGAGAAGGTTCCTTAGGTCCGGCAGTTGGCAGAAAAAAAAGCAGTCAAACCATTCTATTTCATATAACATTAAAATTGCATATCCTTTGCATACACTAGTCTCATGGTATCCACAGATTAGTTGTAGTTAGGTTAGGTTTGGAGAAAAACAATTTCCAGAGCAGGAACTGAAAAGTAGCAACACTTAAAAAACCCAAACCAAACCAAACCAAAAAATCCAACCATAAAGAGCATAATAAAACACACCAATTTGCAAAGGATCTGGTGGTGGCAGAAGTACACATTTCTCTTTGAGCTGTGCAATCCTGTCTTTAGTACAACAGCTGCAATCTGCTTATTTCCACAAGCAATGAAGATGACTTGTGTTGCCCTTCAAGAAGCATTCAAGTAGCATCTTGACTACCTTCTTCCCAGCTGTGGTAGCAGGTGTGTTTAAAAACATACGTGCACAAAAGGCACAGAAGTCCTTTGCACATGGCAAATGACTATGAAAAGCTGTGGTGTGCTCCAGGCATGATGCTCTGAGGGCAGCAACAAAGAGGTGCAGTTGCCCCTTTGAGCCTCAGTCCTGAAGGCAGACTGGAATTTCATAAATATGGGAGTAGAGTGAACTGCTTGCTGCATACCGAGAGTTTTACTCACAAAGTGGCAACATGGTATCTGCCAAGCCAAGAACTCCCAGCCTGGTCGCAGTCTGCAGTTCATGCAGCTCGTAGACTCCATTGGGGTGTGGATGGATTGCCACAGGGGTGGTAACCAGGTCCTACCTATCTTGCCATCTTCTTTGCCATTGTGGTGGGCTGCTGTGTGGGCTCTGCATAGTTGTGTAGTGTCTTTTGTGCTTTCAGCAGCTGAATGTGCCCCCCTTTAGGAGACTGGCTGTTTTCTCACAGTCCCCCAGGCTGGAAGATCACACCACACAGACTGCGAGATCTCCAGAAGCAAAGCACCCCTCACAGAATTCACAAAGTCAAAGGCAAAGTAGAGTGACAACTTCTGGTGCAAGGACAACAGGTATGAAAGCTATCATTCTTCCCCAGCTTATTTCTGGTAACAGAATAAATACATGGGATTGCAGCTCAGGGGGAAGTCCTACCTACTTCTGGGAAACACCTTCTAGAAAAACCTAGGGAAGCAAGACCATTTTCAACAATATACAACTCCTTGCAACTTGTTTGCTTGCCCAGACAATTGTCATCCACAAATCAAGTAAGTAAAATACTCTTTATTTGCAGCTGCAAATCATTGTGTGCAATGTTTACAGGTTTATATCAATAAACCAAGTTCAAATCAATTTTAAAATCTGACTTGAAAATGACATAATGGGTTTCTCAGTGCATTGTATGAGAAGGATTAATTTTCCATAGTGGGTTATTTCAGATACTAACAAATGTCACAAATTCAGCTGACGAAGGAAACAAACACCAGTAAAAAAAACTGACTTGCCTTAGACTTATGACAGTACCCTTTAATTGTTATTAAAATGTGCTTTTTCAGTGACTACCTGGCTTTGGTTTCCCTTCAAACTTCCAAATTCATCCCATTGCTTCTTCCTTCCCTGGGTCTTTTTCCATCTCTGTTAGCATTTTCTCTCTTGCAGTTTTTGCCATTTTGCCCCACCAGTCTACAGGGTCACACTTTGGCTTTCTGTTCCAAAAAACCTTTTCCACAGCAATAATAGTTTATAAAACAACTGCCTTCTCACACCATCTTTCTCTCATCTTCAAGATTTTGGATTATTCTGTTTGCTTTCTCTACCTAATTTTTCTGTGATCAAGTGGTGACCCCTTGAATCAACATTCTGTTTTATGCTTCCTCACTAATCCAAAACAATTATTTTAAAGGCTGATGATATTCCCATCTATCCGAGTCCTCCATATTGCTGGAATAATCAATAAAGACAGTAACCATTCACTCACAGGGAAATAATGATTTCCAGTTGATTGAGTACAACCATAAGTATGAGTCTAAATACAAGAAAGATCAATGGGAAAAAAGAAATTATCAAATGAAACCAAGAGAGAAAGATTATCCCAAAGAAGTTCTGCCCTGTCCTATCTGTGACCATTGTCACATGTTCATCCTGTCTTATGATCAAGAGTAGCAGGATGATCAAAATTAAACTAATCCAGCTGCATACATACCACACTTCTGCCCATTGCAAGATCATAATCTACAGCTACTGCTGCTCTTTTAACGCTGAAAATGACTGAAATAATATTGACCAAAAAACCCAAAGGCAGATGGATGACTTTCTCATCTTCCTTTGTATGAGGAGGAGCTTAGCAACCGTTACTACTTAATAAAACCACAATTATACAGATACATTTTCTTCAGAAGAGGGTCAACAAAACCTCCCTGAAGAAATTGTCATATCCAGTTCTACACAGGACAATGAAAAAAAGAATCAGAGGTACAATCTGTTCTCAAATAGAGTGAATTCATTGAAAATCTAAGAAAACTCCTTGTCCCCTGAGAAATTACATTCTAACCCAAGTAACTGAAAGCTCTGGCTTACTCTGGAACAATTTCATCCACAATATGCCTGCAGAGCTGTATACAGCAAAGGCACTCAATTCTGTATCCACAGGGTGGTCAGGCACTTTTCTGGAATGCTTTCTTTACAGAGACTTTATCTCCTTTTCCTCACTCATCTTTGAAAATTGCCAATAGCCTACAGTGTTAAATACTTCTTTGGGTGCTCTCTGTCCTTCCAGCAATCCCCTAAAAGGTCGGCTTGGTTTTGGTTTGCGGTTTTTTTGACCTATAGTCTCTCAAACCAATCCTTGATTAAATAATGATTCTTTACAGTTTCTCGGCCTATCTTGCAGACTGAAGCAGAAATGGGGAATAAAAATAATATTGTTTGGGTTTTGTTGGCACTGTCTAGGTATGTGGTGTTCTACAGATTACTCAATTACTGCCAAAGCCTAGTTAATCTGTAGGCTGGTTGCTAGCTGTTCAGACATTCTGATTATGTACAATTTCCTACCTTTGTCCCTGGAGAGCATAGAAGAGACTACACACACAATTTTTGAAGTCACCACAAATGTTTCTGCCCGGTGAAGGTTTTCAACACAGGATGACAGACATTGTACAGTGCAGTGAGATGTACTTACAGAAGAGTGGCAACACTCATCATGCATGAGGCTTATGCAAGTTCTGTGCATTTGCTTAGACTTTCAAGTATGGGTGACAGAGGGAATGGTTTTAGGACATGGAATGTCTCCTTGCATGGGAAATGGAAGTTGGTACGTTTGGAGAAGACGTATATGCTTATTTCTCAGAAGGGGACAGAGAATAGAGGAGTCATGTACTACAGGTTTGCTTAGCCTGCAGTGGTCCTGAATTCCTGGATTCTATCACATCTATTTTAAACATTTGGAAGCCATTGCTTAATGCTGATTTCACGTTTGCAGAGTAGTAAGGCATGTCTGGCCATATGAGGAGGGATGGAGAAACAGTATTTGTGCTGTGCTGATCATTAAAAATTAAAATAACGCCAAGATGATGAAGAACTAAGTCATTCAGCAAGAACCCCCCACTTTGCAGAAGCTCTAAATAAAGCGACACAGAGAAAACAAACAAGCAAATAAACAAACCAGCCAAATCAAGTAGGAATATGAGAATTAAAGGCATGGTTGGCCATCTAAGAGCCCCAAATTCATGAAAGGACGATTTACAAATTCCCAGTAATTCTGCAATCTGAGCATCCCCTAGTGGCCGAGAGCGAGCAGATCCAGAGATGAAAACGCAGTCCTGCAAGGGGAGGAACGCAGGAGAAAGAAGTGTCTCACTGGCTTTGTTTGAATTGGAACACAGGGGAACAACTCAACATTCAAAACCTATTTAATTATTTATCCTTCTGTATTGTGTTCCCAGAATTTCCTTAATTTTCATGTCATCTGACTAGTTAAAAACTTCTTTTAGTTTAAAACTACACTACCAATTTGTTTTAAACTACAGTAAATTCACGAATACAAGCCGCACTGATTATAAGCCGCATCTCTGGGTGTTGGCAAACATTTCGGTTTTTGTCCATAGATAAGCCGCACCCGAATATAAGCCGCTTTGTCGTTCGCAGCGAGGACCCGCGTGCAATTAGTAACAGAACCGTGGGAGGGCGGGGTTTACTGGCTGAGCTAAGGCTGTGCAGGCTCGGCCCGCTAGGGGCCGCTGACGGGGCCAGGTGGGCCAGCACGGTGCTGCAGCTCGGGGCCGGCCGCCGCTGCCACTGGGCTCGGTCACCCCGGGTCGGCGCTGCCCTGCGGTGGCAGGCAGGGACGGAGCTTCCCCTGCTCCTACGGCAGCGGCGGCGGGCGGGGATGGAGCTTTCCCGCGCCCGTGGCGCCGGCGGCGGGCAGGGACGGAGTTTCCCTGCTCCTGCCGCGGCGGCGGCGGGCGGGGACAAAGCACCCCGTCGGCTCCCTGAGCCACGGCAATGGCTGCGCGGGGCTCCCGTCGGCTCCCCGGGCCACAGCAATGGCTTGCGTGGGGCTCCTGTCGGCTCCCCGAGCCGCAGCAATGGCGGCGCGCGCTTCCCCCCCCTCCCCGGGCCGCAGCAATGGCGGCGCGGGCTTCCACCCCCCTCCCCGGGCCGCGGCAATGGCGGCGCGGGCTTCCCCCCGCCTCCCCGGGCCGTGGTAGAGGCGGCCCGGGTCCCCCCTCTCCTCCCCGGGCCGCAGCAATGGCGGCGCCGGGCCCCCCCGTCTCTCCCCTGGGCTGTGGCAGAGGAGGAAAGAGAGCTCTCCCGCCTCTCTCCCCGCCCCCCCGTGCTGCCTGCAGGGAGCCAGGCTCCACCCGCGGTGCAACACAGTAGCGATTTGTAACAATCGCAAAATGCCGACTTTGCAGCTGCTCGGCTCAGCACTCTGGCTGGAACTTCTGAGGTTGTATTAGCCGCTCCTGATTATTAGCCGCATTTCCGGTTTAGGAGCAAAATCTTAGTCAAATTGGTGCGGCTTGTATTCGTGAAATTACTGTAAATTTCTTTGGAATATGAGATTAGAATAAAATGGAAAATAATAAGATAGTATAACAATACTGAGAGGGAGATATGGAAGGAACGGATGTAAATTTTGAACTGCTTTCCAATATACCAGTGGCATCAAAGTATATTTTAACTTAATTATGGCACATACTGAATTTATTTGGTTTCAGTGCAAGGCTGTTTTCCACTTGTATTTAACCTGGAAAAATAGTGAACAATGATCTAATCTGTCATAGTCATACATCACAGCTTTATAGTTCCATATTTTTCAAGAAAAATTGAGACTTAATTTTACATGTATACAGAATATGTTTCAAGTTTGCTCTTTTCTGCAATTATTTGTCTTACAGTCTGTTATCAGCTGGGTTCAACATTCAAGAAGTAAAAACAGTTTGTCCTGGTTTCAGCCAGGCTAGAGTTGATCTCTTCTCAGTAGCTCTGACAGTGCTGTGTTTTGGATTCCAAATGAGAATGGTGTTGATAACACACTGATGTTTTGGCTTTTTGCTAAGTCCTGTTTATCCTAAGCCGAAGGCTCTTTCTTCCCCTTGTCTCCTGCTCTGCCAGTGAGGAGGTAAAAAAAACAAACTGGGAGGAAGCATAGCTGGGATAGGTAACCCAAACTGCCCAAAGGGGTACTCCACATCAAAGAATATTGTGCCCAGTATGTAAACTATGGGGAGTTACTCAGAATGGGGGTCAGTTGGGGTTTGGAAAGAGTAGTCTGCCACTGGTCATTCGGTGTTGAGCACTTGTTTTTTTTTCCTTCTTACTACTACTACTACTACTACTACTACTACTACTACTACTACTACTACTACTATTATTATTATTATTGTAGTGTTTTATTTTATTTTCAATTATTAAGCTGTTCTTATCTAAATATACAAGTATTATTTCAATTCTTTTCCCCATTCCACCAGGATAGGAGGGGAAGAGGGGCTGCATGGTGTTTCAAGCCCACCTGAACTTAAAAACACTACTAGAAGAAAAAAAAAAAATCTGAGATCACATGAGACCTCTTTTTCCTATGGAAATCTCATTTATTTACCATATTTCTAGATCCACCAGGTATTATTCCCGGATAACAAAAGCACTTGTAGCTAGAAAGAGTTGAACTACTGCTGTCAGACACAAGTCCAGCTCTTATATTCTCTTACCTCTACTACAGCTTACCTAAGTTTCCCACAACAGAAAAAAACTCACGCATATATTGCTTGGGCTCCTATGGTAAATGACTATGCTCTCAGGCTTATGGATTGAGAAGGGAAAACAGAAAATATCTTATGTGTCAGATGAAAAGCATGGAAGACAATAACCTAAGTAATTTAAAAATCCGGGCCAAAATATCACTCCAAAATGGTCAATAGCCTGGAATGTGGAGATCTAAATGCTGGAGTATTTCAGACAGCTCACAAAATATTTTGACCTGTCACAGCTCAGAGTCCTGAATACAGGTCCACTAAAAAATCATATTCCTTCTTAACCAGTCATCTACTGAGAGAAAAATCAAAGTGAGAACCCCAGCAAATGTGTCTAGTTACCAATTATCTATTAGCTTCTCATCTTCTCCTTAAATACAACAGAGGAATAATCTATACCCTGATTATAAGATATGTAGCAGAGTGGTCATTCAAAATCTTTGGTGGAGCTTGTATTTCAGAAATACAAGCAGAGAAAAAAATCTTCATTACAGCTAATTACAGTTAAAATGGATTTGGAAGAGAAACTACTCATACTTTAAAGGCAGCCACGAAAAGTATATTGAGAGCCAGACCCTGACCTACACTTACCTCAATTTGCACTGGTGGAAGCCTGCTGCCTTTGAAAGACTTTCTCTCCCTTTACACTCCTCCCAGTGAGATGAGAATCAGACCCTCAGCCTACCTGCTCACCCTTGCCATGATAATGACGAGAACGATAATGAAAAAATTAATGGACCTGGAGTCAGTATTAAAAATTGCTTGTACCTGGTACTTATTTTCCTCACGGCTGTGAAGCCCTCTTTTTGATGAGAAGAAAAACAGAGCAGTTACCAGCTGTTCACATAATGACGAACACTAATAAGGGAAGACATGCATGTTAATTAGCTGGGGGAGGGGAATCTGAAGGGGTACTCATCAGTGCAGCTGTAAGTGCAAATCATTCCTCTGAGTATTTTGGAAATCTGATGGCATGCTGGCATATTACACTGACAAATAGACTTGAGACTGAAATCAGCCCCAAGTAAGGAAAGCAGCACTTCGAGTAGCTTCTACTTTCAGCCCTGGCCAGGTGATTAGCTTGTCTTTCACCTTGCTGTTAATGGTATTAGGACAGGTATTCTCACCACAAGTCATCTTCTAAAAAATTATTATTCCAGTCAAAAATGAACAGTCAAACTGAGATGATGTCATAGGTCCAGCAGAGAACAATAAGTGAAGAGAGAGATGTGTGGATCAGAGCTGGTGGGAGAATAAGGATGCCCTTTGTATTGTCTGGTCACACAAACAAATTGAAGCTTAAAAGGCTTGTCTGCATGCAGGGTTGTAGTGTGTTCTTTCAAAGAGGAGATTTAAACCTTGTAGTTTTTCAGCCAGGAAAAATCAGTCCTCCTTTATTTTAAACCCAGTATTTTCATCAGGTTTGGGTCAGAGAAGCACAGGCTTAGGCTAAAATAAGCCATTCAGCCCAAATTGAAGTCTGCATTTAGGTTCACAGTACTCTAATTACAGTAATTTCACGACCATAAGGTGCACTGGACTATAAGGCGCACCCCCTGGGAATTGGCAGATTTTGCAACTTTGTAGATTATATAAGGTGCACCGGACTATAAGGCGCACATTTTTTTTGCAGCAAGAAGCCGTGTGGCGTGCAACAAAGTAACGAATTACTGACAGGTGCTCAATTTGCAAACATTTTTCAAAGATCAGTGTAGCCTTTAAACGCAGGCCCAGGCGCCCTCCCCATGCAGCCGGCACTCCTGCCCACCTCCGGCGTCGGCTGGCATGGCTCACGGCGCCCGGCTCATGGCTCCCGGCTCCCACCGCGCAGCCACGCCGCGTCCCGCCTTCCCCCCAGCTGGCGGCAGCAGCACTTGTCGCCGCTTCCCCATGGCTGGCGGCGGTGCCGCCGCTTCTCCCCACTTCCCCACGGCTGCGCCACTTGTTGCCGCTGTGCCACGGCCGCAGGGGCTGCGCCACCGCCACCGCGGCTTTCCGGTAGCCACAGGGGCTTTGCCGCCGCCGCTTCGCCACCACCGCTTTTCAGTGGCTGCAGGGGCTTGGCCGCTGCCACTTTTCGGCAGCCTCAGAGGCTGCGCTGCCGCTGCCACCACTTTCCCATGGACGCCCGGGCCGCGCCGCCGCTGCTCCGATGCCGCCGCTGGGCGGGTTCTGCTTGCGGGCTCGTACTTCTCGTTCCTTCCGCGCCCGGGACAGGGCCGCCCGGGTTCTTGTTACCCCTGCACCCGGGCCGTGGCCGGCGCTGGCTCCCTCCCTCCCATTGCGGCTCCTGCCGGCCGTGGTCGCCCGCTCCCGCCCCCCCTCGCAACTCGGCGCTCCCGTGGCACCGCCCCCCCATTGCGGCTCACACTTCTGGTTTGGTAAATTTCGTATTTTTGTACATCATATAAGGTGCACTGGACTATAAGGCGCACTTCTGGGTTCGGGGGAAAAATTTAGTCAAAAGGGTGCACCTTATAGTCGTAAAATTACTGTACCTTGTGTCAGTTATGTGAAGACAGGACCTGCTCCCAGGACTTGTAGGTGTAACAGACATCAGGCTTCCCTAGGTACAAATCCCTTGCTTGGAATTCACTTTCTCCAAATTTTCTGAAAGCAATCTGAAGAGACATTAAGTTCTTGGAGGACCTCAGCAACATGAGTCCTGGCAGCCTTATTAGAAGGTACATTTGTTCAATTTGTTCACACTGAATGGTCTTGGGAGCCTAATCATCAAAACTGAGCAATGCAGATCTGGAGAATGAGGTCAGCTTTAAAGAAAACCATGCTCCAGAGCTTTTCACCTGCTGAGGATTGCTCAGCCAAGTTTTCATGTGCCAATCCACATATCCATAAATTACAGTCCTACTTAGCTAGAGGTAAGATTGCCAATAAGAAGGGCAGTGTTTGGTTCAAAAACACAATAGGTGGTGTAAAATCTCATGGCTGGACCTATGCTGATTTACCCCTAACTCTACATCTATCCATTAAAGATGCCTTTGAGTTTTTAGATGTGTAAATAGGCATTGACAAAAGCTCACTTCCAGGTTTTTATTCGTCAGTAACAGACGTGGAACTTAAATCAGTACTGCAAATTGTTATATCATCCTCCATGTTGGGTTCAGATTGAACAGAAGCTGCTGGGGATACATTGTTTCCTGATTAATATGAAGATAGTATTTTTCTTTTTCTTTTTTTTTTTTTTTTTACTATTATAGCTGTGTTTCTACAAGAAAAGTGTATGCTACACAGCAGTCAACCCTTCTCAGCAGGAAAATCTGAGACCAAGAACACAGAGATCTATGGAATCAGAAATGAAATGGAAAACATGAACAAGAGACATAAATTAGGAAAATAATTTAGAAAAAAATCGATTTCCTAGTAAGTGCCACTTAGTCTCACAGAATACACTGAAATGAAATGCAAAACAGGGAGTCCAACTCAATCAAGATGTAAAGGTTGCACAGTATGGAGGTCAGTGGCATAATGTGAATTCATTTAACTCTGAAAAAGTGTTCAGAAAAGTACGTTGAGGAAAGTAAAGGATTCTGCTGGTTTTGCAAATGCCTGAATTTGAGAGATATATCAATAACAGTATGAGGTGCATAGTGAGAAAAGAAGTACTCCCAAACACAAGCGTTCCATAACTTACAGTTGAAGGCAGAGGGTATTTCAAGAGGGGAAGTGATCTGCTGGCGACCTGACTGACTCCCTACCTAAGTGATCCAACAACTAGGTTGTTACTGTACATGCTCCCTGCAGCACACAGGGCTGGAAGATCTAGAGGATCTCCTGGACATCTACCCTGGCTGCCTTCTTGGAAGTAAGGCCTTGTACAAAACAAGAACTCATTGCACAGGGACAGTTGTGCAAAGTGCTATAACAAATGTGCATTTTGCCTGGAGATTTCATGACACCCATGAAAAGGGAAAGATTTCCAAAATCAGTCATCTGATTTAGACTCATTCATAATAGTTTCTTCCCTCATAAATTTGATAGACAACTGGTTATCCTCCTTTTCAACACCATGCCTGCAAACTCTTTGTCCATGCACTCTTTTTTTTAAGAACTAATAAACCAAATTCTTTAGTTTATCATCCCAACTATGTTTTTAAGTCCTCTAGTCATTCTTGCTACGGTCCTCCATACTACTTTCAACTTCTGGCACAGTAGGAGCTGAGAGGAGAGCATGCACAAAAAAGAGGTTTCTGAAGGCCAAATAAATGCTTAGATTATTTAATGAAACTGTAAATCAGAAAATCCACTGCCATTCTCTTGGTGAAATCAGCCTTTCCAAAATTTCTAGCACTCCTCCTATATGCAGACCAAAGGCTTTCATTCTGCAGAAGCATGAGGGCAGAGACGTATAAGTCACTTTTCCAAAAGAGAAAACCCAGGTTTCATGTCCCTTGCACCATCAGCCAAACAGGCAGCTGAATTTTCAATTGTGACTGCAATTATAGAGAGTGTTGAAACCACCAGATTGGTGATAACAGACTCTCTGCATGCCTTTAGGATACCTCTATCTCAGCAGCCTTTAACAGGCCATGTCAGGCCAGTGCTGAAATATTTTCTGCTCCTGGGAGATGTTGTGTGGGTATGCTCCTCCGTGACATTACTCTGATCTTAATCCCTACTTATGGGGGCATGCTGGAAATAAAGTGGTCTCCACCTTTTGCACTCTTGGTGATAATGTCAGTGCCCTACAGGAACAAGGCAATTGCATGCCAGTGCATAGATACAGCATGATCACTTTTGACATGAAACAACAAGAAAAAGCATAGGGGAAAATATGACACAGGAAATTAATCCAATAGGAATTGCAGCCCTCAAGGTTCAAATTTGGTTAAATTCTTCTGTGTGTGCTGAAAGCCTTATGGAAACTTTAACAGTCCAAAAAAGATCTTGGACTTTCACCTCTTCTGGAAGACTGCAAGATGGTAGTCCTACTAACCACGTATTGATAAGAGCCTTTGAAGATCGGTTTTGTGCATCAAAGCACTAAAGCTTGTTCATTGACTTTATACACGTCAGTTCCCAAAATGATGATCAACACAGCTTCATTAAGGGCAAATCATGCCTGGCATATTTGGCGGCCTCCTACAACAGGTGGATAAGGGAATGTCATCTAACTGGACCTGTGCAAAGCATTTGATGCTTCCATGCACACCCTTGACTATACATTGGAGAGATCTGGATTTGACAGGTGGATCACTCAGTGGATAAGGAATTGCCTGAATGGTCCTGCTCAGAGACTTGTGGCCAATGGCCAGTGGTCAGTGGCCGGGAGTCTGGGTGGAGAGGAGTGACGAGTGGTGCTCCTCGGGGGTCTGCACTAGGGCCAGTATTACATAACATCTTTGCCAGGGACACAGTGGGATCAGGTGCACCATCAGCAAGTTGGCTGATGACACCAAGCTTTGTGGTGTCACAGCTGCCAGAGGGGCCACAACAGGCCAGAGGGGCCTCCAGCATAAGACGTGAACCTGCTGGAGCAGATCCGGAGAAGGGCTGCAGAATGGATCAGAGAGCTGTAACACCTCTCTCATGTGAAAAGGGTAAGAGAGTTGGGGTTGTTCAGTCTGCAGAAGAGAAAGTCATGGGGAGACCTCCCAGTACCTAAGGGAGATCTCCAGGAAAGATGGGGAGGGCTTTTTATCATGAAGTGTAATTACAGAACAAGAGGGAATGGCTTTGAAGTGAAAGAAAATAGTTTATATTAGATATCAGGGAAGAATTCTTTACTGTGAGGGCATTGGGGGACTAGAACAGGTTGCTCAGGGAAGTTTGGGATGCCCCACCCCTGGAAGTGGTCAAGGCTAGGTTGGATGGGGCTTTGAGCAACCTGGTCTAGCGGAAGGTTTCCTTGTCCATGGCAGGGTATGAAACTAGGAGATCTTTGAAGTCTTTTTCAACCCAAACAATTTTATGAACCTATGATTCTATCACTTGAAAACAGTAGGTAGTTGATGTGCTTATGTTTTCAATCATGAACGACTCATTAATTCAATTGCTGCCACAACTTACTGCAGCTTTTTCAGCCTCATGTTCATGCACTGGTTGTCAGTATGCTGATATGAAGTGCAGACCAGACACGGGAATCCCAGTGATGAAATGGGTTGTCCGGGTTTAAAGAAATCTGGTTTTCACTTGTGGGGGTATAGTGGTACCCTGTGGGGACCTGCTGGAGCCAATCAACTGGCTAGTTTTGAAGACTGACACACAGTTAATCCACTTAAAAGAGCTGAACATGCCTCCATAGAAAAGCACATTTGAAAACTAAGAAAGCCCGGGAAAAATTCTCTTGGCTTCCAGCCTTTGATTCTACAAAGTGTATTTTGGAATTCATAGGGTTCATTTGGAGTAAAAAACACATTTATGCAAAGTGAAGATAACAGTCTTCACTTCAAGCTTTCAGAATGGCATTTCTCACCAGCTACTTTCGGAATTTATGCTATCATTAAGAAGAACAGAAATATGTTGGTTACCATCTTGCATTCTGATGTTCCAGGGCTAGAAACGTATTTCTGTATTTCATCACCAAAAATGTATTTCATCATCAAAAAAACCCAACAAACAACAAAATAATATCCTATTCTAACATAATGAACAGAAACTTAAAGCGGAAAGTAGCTGTCAAGAAATGCCATTCTGAAAGCCTAATGTGAAGACTGTTTACATCTTTACTTCACATAAATACATAAAAGATCTTTATTTTACATAAATAGATTTTTTTACTTCAAATGAAACCTATGGATTCCAAAATACACTTTGTAAAATCATTGCTAACTGTCAATTGAGTCACTCCAACTGAACCCAGTAGGAAAAATCATGCCACTGCAGCTGTCAAGACTTACATATTTCAAGGCTCTTGACTATTTTTAACAGTATGTAGAATATAAAATACGTACAGTAATTGCATGATTATAAGCCGCACCAATTATAAGCTGCACTTCCTGGTGTCGGTATCTTTTCATTCTTTGTCCATATATAAGCCGCACCTGACTATAAGCCGCACATTACAATACAGAGTGTGATAAAAGGTATCTATTCTATCACCATCTGTTGAGAGTGGGGGCAGTGATCCTTATCTCAACGGCAGATATTCTGCTAATGCGCCACCCCTTGCAACCAGGTGGGGCATTGTTCTTTATCTTTTCACAACCCATCCTTCCTCCAGCGAGTCATTTTCTGCTAATGGCCCATTGAGTCCCACTGTGTGACTGATAAAATTACTTCATCCCATTAGAAGTTGTTCCAGCCAGGGGGAAGAGCCCAACATTTCTTACCAAAATAAAAACAGAGGTTTTGGGACACTAAGGGAGCCCCTTTCTCCACTGGACTCCAGAGGAAAACTGGATTTCTCCACATCACCACTGGACCTCCAGAGGGAAACTGCACCTTCTACAGGAGCACTGCTTCAACTGAATCACATCTGTCACTGCAGGAGGATGCAGCCACCATTTAATGGGACTGCTACCAACACCCTACCTGACAGGGTGTCAGGTTGTACTCTGACTTTGTCGGGGTTTGGAGTTTGTTTCTTTGTAGTACTGTATTTCTATTTTAATTTCCCTAGAAAGGAACTGTTATTCCTAATTCCCATATCTTTGCCTGAAAGCCCCTTGATTTCAAAACCATAATAATTTGGAGGGAGGGGGTTTACATTCTCCATTTCAAAGAGAAGTTCCTGCCTTTCTCAGCAGACACCTGTCCTCCAAACTAAAACAGCAACTTTTCATTCTTTGTCCATAAGCTGCACCAGATTATAAACCGCACTTCGAGTTTGGACCAAAATTTTAGTCAAAATGGTGCAGCTTATAATTGTGAAGTTACTGTAATTACAGTAATTTCACGATTACAAGCCGCACCAATTATAAGCCGCACTTCCAGGGTGTCACCAATGTTTCCTTTTTTCCTCCATAAATAAACCGCACCAGATTGTAAGCTGCACTTTTGTTCACTGTGAGGATCCACATGCAACTTTCACAAAGTTGACAAATAGTAACAGAATCGCAGGATCATGGGGTTTACTGGCTCGGCCCTGCTCGGGGCGGCCACCAGGGAGCAGCCCTAGCCCCGCTCGCTGTTGTCACTGGGAGGCAGGGGAGTGGTGTGCCCACTGGTGCCACCGGGAAGAGGGAGAGGGGCATGCCCGGCCGGTGCCGCCGCCGCCCGGGGCTGGGCAGGCTCTGGCTTGGGGCGGCTGCTGGCTCAGACTTCCGGGTTAGGGAATTTCCAAAATTTGTTCATATATCAGCCGCTCCTGAATGTAAGCCGCACTTCTGGTTTGGGAGCAAAATTTTAGTCAAAATGGTGCGGCTTATAATCGTGAAATTACTGTATTCAAAAGAAAGATACACAGTCAGAAAAGTGTAGTGTTTTGAAAATAAGCAAGTATCCTGACACCTGTAACATTGCTGCAATTTGGCCAGCACTGTGATAACACCAACTATTACTGTAGCTGTCACCCAAAATGCTGAATACAAAGAGACAGTAAATGCTTTGTTTAGGTGAGCCAACATAGGGGGATAGAAATCAATGAAAACAGAAAGATCTTCCTTGTCTAACTGCAGCAGTGCAAGACACATAGTTTAGCAGGAGGACAGTGCTGCAAAAGAAGAACACATTTTCTCAGTTTGGGATCATGCTCCTGCAAAGTCTGACATTAGCATTTTAAGCCACAAAATGAGATTAGCTCAGTTCGTTAGAGCATGGTGTTAATAATGCCAAAATTGTGGGCTTGATCCCCATATGGACCACTTACTTAGGAGCTGGACTTGACAATCCTTGTGGGTCCCCTCCAACTCAAAATATTCTGTGATTCTGTGAAATTTCTCCTCGAGCTTGAAGAGATAGGGCATGTGTATGTATGTGTAGACCTCTATACCAAACACTGTATTGAGTTTGCATTGACATATTTTGGCAGCAGGAGAGCTAACAGGGGTGTCTTCTGTTAGAAACTACCAGAAGCTTCCCTTGTGTCTGACAAAACTAAAGCCAGATGGCTCAGAGATGAACCCACTGCTGGCCAAGCCTGGGCCAATCAGAAATGGTGGTAAGGTCTGTCTGATAATAGATTTTAAAAAGCAAAAAGTTATTGTACAGATGTAGTGGAGTGAGAATATGTGAGAGGAACAACTGTGCACTCACCAAGGTCAGTGCAAAAGGATGGGGACAAGATGACCCAGGTACCAAACTCAGGATTGCCTGCAGCCCATGATGCAGATCACAGTGAAGCAGCTATGCCCGTGCAACCCGTGGAAGTCCATGGTGGAGCAGAGATCCCCCTGCAGCCCTCCACATCAGAACAGGTGGATGTCTGAGAGGGGGCTGTGAAACTTGTGTTGGACACAGTCTTGGCAGTGACCCATGGAGAGAGGAACTCATGCTGGAACAGGTTTCCTGGTTGGACTTGTGTCCCTGTGGAGGACTCACACTGGAGCAGACTGTGCCTGGAGGACTGCACTTCGTGGAAAGGGACCCACACTGGAGCAGTTAATGGAGAATTGCTGCCTGTAGGATGGACTCATTGGAAAAGTTTGTGGAGGACTGTCTCCTGTGGGAGGAACCCGACACTGGAGCAGAGGAAGGACCCCTTTCCTTGTGCAGTGGCAGGAACAACTTGTGATGAACTGACTGTAACCCCTATTTCCTGTTTCACTGCACAGGTAGGAAGCAGAGCTTGGAAAAGAGGGAGGGATATGGGAAAGGAGTTTTTAAGATTTTGTATTACTTCTCATTAGCTCCAATTTTGTTAGTAATCAGTTAATATTCAGTCTGTTTTGCCTGTGACAGTATTTGGTAAGCAACTTCTCCAGGTCCTTCTCTCAATCCATGAACTTTGTTATATTTTCTCTGTCCTGTCCACTGGCAGAGGGGAGTGAAAGTGCGGCTTTGGTGAGTGCCTAGCATCCAGTCAGCATTAAATCACTACTTTGTTCCTGCAAAATCTGACACAACCATTTCGATTTCTCGTCCAGCTTGAAGAGCTAGGGCAGGTGTATGTGTGTGTAGAGCTCTGTACCAGCATCCAAGCCAATATCTATTTAGTAACACTGGCTTATGAGCTTCAGCAGCCAGATCATTAGGTGATGGTGGCCAGTGTGCAGTCACTGAAGTCATGGTGAAATCCCAGTTGAGGTTCCTAGCCTCACATTCCAGAATTTGTAGATTGCCCTTTTGAGCTGTCAAACCCAGGCATACTGCCTAATGGACAGAAACTGGTTTCTTTCAAAGCAAAACAAATAAAAACTGTGGTGAACAAAATGACATGACTCGTTAGTTAAAATCCCCCAAGAAAACACACTCTTTACCTAAATTAGTAGTGGCAGTTATTAATAATCCTGCCAGCTGTTACAGGAGGCCTTTGAAGTATACTGAGATCTCAAAGGTCTCCTGATAATGCATCCATTGCAGCATTTTAAAAATGAGCCTTACACTCAGTTAAGCCTTCTTAATCTTTATTTGTAATGACTAAAGTGATTTATCTAGGCTTCAACAGTTCGTTAGGTTTAATGGTGAACACTGGGAATTGGCATAGTACTGTAGCCAGGTGTCAGCAGTGTCTAGGGGAAAGAAAATACTTCACTGAATTCAAGTGACAGGACAGTGAGGAAAGAGGGGAGAATCACGTCACATTTTGTAGACAGTTGTTTAAACATTTTTGCAATGTTCTACCATCACTCAAATAACTCCAAATAAACAGATATGGTTTTTGCAGAAGACCTGAGGAAGAAGGAATGTAGCAGCTTGTACGTATTTCCAAACTGTGAAAGGTTACAAGCTTAAAAAACCACATTCAGTTTTCACTCAACTCTGGCTGTGGCAAAATTCAACACAAATGGGCATTTGAGCAAGCAAGGTGCAGACTTCAATCATCATCCTAATGGCAGGGAATCTGCAGGGTGCCACATATACAGACATGTGGAGAAACAGGTAAAGCTGAAAGCCACAGCTGAAAGTCATCCTTCATATTTCTCCATCAAATCAAAGTATACAAAGAGAATCTCCATTTGTATTAAAGCCCCACATATACTAAATTAATCAGAAATTATATCCTTTAAATACAGTAAAGACATACAGTTGAAAAAGCTATTTTAAGGAACTTGTGCACTGTGAGCAACTTCCAAGTTGAGTCTTCATTGTATAAAGGTAAAAGTCTCAAATGAAGCATTTATATGGTAAAACGAAAAATAGAACTACAACATTAAAAAAAAAATTCCCTTCAAGGACATCTGAGTGATACTCTTCTTCTCATCAAGTGCTTAAAAAAGCTCTAAACTGCTGGATAGGGGACTTGTCCACCCAATTATGTTGTGCTCAACCTGAACAAACAGAAGCAGCCCACCTCTAGTGCCCCCTGGCTACCATGCTCATGTTACTCAGACTTTGTGGTAGACAACAACTGCTCATGGTCCACGTCTACAGAGAAGCTCTGCCCTCTTATGTCAATCACAACCAAAAAACCCCAAATCTCTTGGTCAACACAGGTCAGAAAGTCTCTTAGAAAGACTTGCAAACAGAAACCACACCCCAGATACATCTCAGTGAGGTTTTTCTTGCACTGTCTCATGGAGGATGAGTGCACCTATATTAGACTGTAGGTAACCATCCCTTAATAGATAGCTGCATGCAGACCTGCTTCTGAGCAAACGTTTGGGAACAGCAGGACTTTGCACAATGTTACACAACAGACAGTGCCTCTTTAAAAAGCATGTGACAACATGCTTTTTAAAAAAGAAAAATAAACCAACAAAATGGTCCACTGCTGTTCCACTTACTGATTGTTTCACTTTTTTTTTTTTTAACCTATGTTTCCTTGTTATGCTCAGTAGAGAATTCTGGACTTGCCAGCCTGCCAAGCCATTACCAAAACTCTGGTTTAATCTTTACCACTAATCTTTACCATTCAGACTCATCACATGCTTATTGTTCTTGCAACTTAACTTCTGTAGGATCATGAATCCCAGCCTCAAGGATAGCTGGTGAAAGGTAGAGTGGCCAGCATATTTTTCCTTGCTGGCAAATCTTGAACTGCCAACTCTCCTTTGGCTTTGTATTGGTTTTCTTGCTATTGTGAGTTCAGTACCTTCTTCTGCTTGCCTAATACATCTAAGACCCCCACCCCTGCAATATCCAAATACCAGTCAGTTCTTCACTGCACCTTCTGTGGTAATCACAGAGTTGCAAAGCAGCTGAGGCTGGAAAGAACCTCAGCTGGTCAGAAGCCCAGGTGGTCATCTTGTCTAACTCCCTGCTCTAGCAGAGCCACATAGAACTGGTTGCTTTTTGAACACCTCTAAAAAGGTTAAAAATAGTATTATTTCCAGTGCACAGCTAAAGAATCAAACTGAAAGATTAGGGATTTGCCAAGGAAGTAATGAGACAGAAACTATAGTTTTGATTCACAATAAGCCTGGAACTTTAGACTGGGAACTTTAGACTATTCCTGCTTGGTGGTGGTACAGGCCGAGAAAAGAGGATAAAAGGCTGAAAAAAGAAACTCAGTGAGCAATCTGATGGTGGTTGCTCAAGTACTGCAGTTCTACTTAATCACTACTTTGTTTTTTGATATGTAGAAAGCATCTAAATGAAGAAATCTGGTCATCTAGAAGAAAAAATTAGCTGGAGGGAACAACAAAAGAAGAAAAAAGGGACTGAAGGAAGAAAATGTTAGAGTGGAACAGGTTTTTGTGCAAGACTTAGAGTGCTACACATTCTAGTTTGACAATCTGTGAACTTTTCAGTCCCAAAAGTCCAGCAGTTGAGATTTGGCCAAAGCACACCATCTGCAGTAGGAACCAAGCTTGACTGAAGATTACCAAGGCAGCACCACTGTCCTTGTCCCTTCCTTGGGAAGGAAGATGGAGTGAGGGCCTGGGTAGCCTGAGGAGCAGGGACCTTAAGGCCGTTTACAACAGACAGGCAGAGCATGGCAGATTTAATTTAAGCGTCTGCTCTGTGTGAATTAAGTGCTCTCAGACTACTGCTGTGCTGGCTCCCTTAGTGGGCCGCACTGGTTCTGCGGCTCTGCCTAGCATCTTTGTTAAGATCACTCCTGAGACGCCACTCGTTCATTCTTAGGATAATTTCTAATTCTCAATGTTAAAAAAGCCATAGGTTTACTTTTTAACTGCTATCTATGGCTGCCATTTTCGTTTGCTTGCTTCTTCTCTGGTAATGTGACGCATCCCCTATTCTCTTCGCTCCTCCCGAGCTGCAGAAGAGCACCGCACGATCAGCTCTGCGGCACACCCCGGTGCCGTGCCCCTGCCCGGGCTGCCGGGGGAAGCCCCGGCCGGCACGGGGCGCTGCCGGCCGAGGCCGTGCCGGGCTGGGCGGGCCCCGCTCCGCTTTTCCCCCCGCCCTCATGCCAGACAAGATGGCGGGGGGGGGGGCGGACGCTCGCGGCCGGATCGGGGCCGGCGGTGCTGTCGGGCCCGGCTCGCTGCACGGCCTGCCTGGCACGGCGTAGGCAGTCAGGCCGTGACCCCATTTCTTCCACTATGCTATTAAACGAGGAGCTGCAGGAGCGGCAGCATGTGCCCTGTCTGCCCTGAGATGGCAGCGGGACATTTGGGCACGGATCCGGCGAAAGCGGAGGGTGCCCTGGTGCGCTGAACGGCTGAACATGGATCACTCCTGCCGTAAACCAGTACGCAGGTATGTTCATCAGCAGAGGGGCATTGCTGGATTAAAACAAGGTGCAGATGAAACCCGTTTAGAAATCAGAAACTCATTGGGGAAAAATATCCCACGTCAAGGTCACAGCATTTGGAAGAAGATCACACGGAAAAAAATCCTATGTAATGCACCTTTCAGTAGGTCTTGTGGGTAACCAAGATGCTGGTTTTCACCTCTCTTCCTGCTGCCATGGATTTGTTATCCGCTGGCAGGAAGCCTCATTCTTTCACTTAACACCTCACGCAACCAGCTGTAGCAGCTTTGCTTGGAACAAGCTCTAGTTTCATCCCGTGGTAGGTTTTGTAATAGTTCATATGCAGATAGTTCAGGGCCTTTTACACAACGATTTCACTCTCTGTTTTTATGTGCCAGCTGGATTGTTCAGCTCTTAAAATAAGAATGTAACTACTACTCTTTGGTTTAAATTTCAAAAATATGTTCGCTAAGTTTGCAAAATTCACCGTGAAGCCAACAGAAAACAATTTATTGATATAAACTGATTAATTTTGTCCTTAAGAACTTCAGTATTTTATGTATTCAGCAGCAGTATTTATATATCAAGCAAACTGCTAAAACTGGACTTTGGCTGTATAAAAAAGCAACTCAAATCTCAAGCTGGGGAAGGCAACAGGATGGTTGGAGGACTGAGAAGGTAAGACAGTTAAACTTTATGCTGTATCTTACTGGTTATGGCCTCCAAAATTATAAAAGTGCAATAGCAACTCATGTTCCCCCCTTCTGACATGAGGGAAAGCAGTACTGCATTTGCACATAAGGCTTGCACTCCGTTGGTGGTTTTCACCTCACTCATTTGTACTTAAAACTTTTAAGAGTTCACTAAGGCAAAGGATGAAAAGTAATACTTAGCTCAAAACAAGTCTTCCTACTCAATAAAGGGACACAACTGCTTGATGAGGATTACTCAGACTTACTTCCAGTTGTTTTGTTAACAATCTGTGTATTAATGGTACTGCTTTTTCCACTTCCCTAGGCAGCATCAAGAGAGAATAGGATTTGTCGCACCAACACTGAATGAAGACTAAGCTTCAGCCCTTTATACGGAACTGCTGAAAGAGGAAGTTGCAATTCTTGCAGACAAAGCAGTCAGTCTTGTCTGCATGAGACCATGCCTCTCACAGAAGGCAAATGATGTCTTACTTCAAAAACTTCATGAAATGCAAACTCATTGATTCACTGTTCTTAGAATTACTACACTTGAATAACTGGGGAAAGTTATGGTTCCTACTCACATCAAATTAAGAGTTATAGTCTGATTTACTCTGAAGACTACAGAAATAAAAAGAAAAAAAGGCATAAACATTCTTTTAGCATACAGGGACTTTTCTACTAGCAGGAAGAGCTTTTTAGATAAATGGTGAACTAAAACTTAACAAGTACGGAACAGAATTTTTTCATAGCTAGAAAAAGCCTCTGAAAATGTGAAGTTGCCAATAAAAAGGAATGCAAGAGCTAAGTACATAATATAGCAATACTTGTGTGCTATTGCAAGAGGAAGAATAGATTTCTATCACTAAATCAGTAGAACACTAACTGCTTAAAAAGGCGAGCTGTGATGTCATGTTAGTGAGGTGCTCCACAGATTGAGTGTGTATCATTTTATCTTCACCTCTGTCTGCAGAAATAAGGTGTGCTTCAGGTTGTAAACTTGGGTGCTTTTCATGATTGAAATAATAGATTGGACCTTTTGCTTTATATTGTATGTGTCTAGATTAAGACAAATGTGTGGTAATGTGTTCTGGTTTTACTCCACACTGCTTCACAGTTGCCTGCAAGATCTGGTAGGATGGTGACAGTACCACATTTCCTTGGACAAGTATCAGAACTTCAACTTGAACAATGTGGGATTAAGTTTTACTCATTTTAGAAGAGCACTCCTATCCAACATATGGACAAGACAGTATGAAGAAGCACACTCCTTAAATTGACAATGATTTATTGTGTTTAGGAACATTCAATAAATACCAATCTTTGAGCTTTAGTTTGGAAATCCTTCCCCATCAAAAATCAGTTGTTTGTTTTTTTTCTGGCATAAATTCCATTGCCAGCAATGGATGTATCAAAAAAAGAAGTTAATAAATACAAACAGACAGCAGTTCTCTAAACATACCTCCTCTTTTAAAGGCATAATACAGATTTACTAAACAAATCTCAAAACAAGTTCTTCACAGAAGAAAATTTTGCTACAAGCTGTCTCTGAACGTTGTTTTCTTCACAAATGCTGGTATTTTATTTCATGGAGTATGGTACTTTTGAACAGTAATGATGAATAATTTAAAAAACAGGCATTTCCCCCCTTTTCCTTTGCCAAATACATGCTGAGACATGTAGCTAGTATGGAACTGTATGGATTTAAGAGTGGTGTGCCTCTTGTTGAACGCTTCATGGCAAACATAAGAAACAGCAATATGGTACTTTTTTACTATGGATCTGGGGGATTTACTTTTTCATCTTGATTTTAAACCACTATTCAAATGTTAAAGGTGTCATATTTAAGTGTAACAGATGTTTTACGTAATTTTCTGTGAAGTGTAAAATCTTCAATGGAAGATTCCTGCTTGTGATGAAAATAATTTTCAAGTACTTAAATTGGAATATCCCTCTAAACTCCATTCATATCTTATTAAAAATGTGTATAAAAGCATGAAAACTACAGAATACCAATTAACATAACAGAGTTAATTTTGAGTAAGTTTTTCCACAACAGTATTTTACATATAACCAAACTCCTGCTTTAGCAAAAGCAAAAAGAAAAAAAATAAATTCTCTCCCAATGATTTACACTCAGGAATTACCTTGCTGTGGGACTAGATACTTAGTCTACAGTCCCTCTAACCCAAGGTGTACTCTTAGGTGTATCCCTTTGTGATTTAGGGTCTTGGAAGTTTTCAGCAAACCTCTCTCTTGCTTTATCCCAGTTCTTTTTATTCTTGCTCTGGACAAGCTGAACATCTTCAATTGAGGTTGGTCTCCTAGTACCTAAACCTGCATGCTTCTGATGAAACTCCAGTTGAATCTGTCAAATACACGAAATATTGTTGTAATTGCAAGTTAGGTATTCCGAATACTACAAATTCTGTTTTTTTAATACAGACTCCATCCCCTCTTCCCAAGCACTTTTGTCTTCTAAACCACCTAGATCATACACAAACAGTGCCATGAGAATGATGTGTCACAACACCACCTCTGGGGCTATGAATAATGTCCCTTGCTGCTGACATTACTGTGAAATACACCTCACTGAGTGTGCAGCGTATGACCCCTATGCTGGCTAGTTTGACAACACAGGGCATGGCGTGGCCCTGAGCAGCACTATTGCCAAAAGACAGCACAACTCTGGTGACAAAAATGGGGCTAACGCGGCTGCCACAGAGGCCCGCAACTTGCTGGATAGAGTGACTTCTGCTAGTTTTTCTTCTCTCAATGCCCATTGTCTGGCTTAATTTTTTTGCTACATCAGCCTCTGAGAAAGAAATCCCAGCTAAACCAATCTTCAATTCACATCACCTAAATTATTTCAGTGTTCCATCAGACTTTGTATTCAAATACGAGATTACTAACTCAATGGTTAAAAGCTGTCTGTCCTCTTTTGCTTAGTTTCCTAATGAACCCTGTAGGGACTACTGAAAAATTTCAAAATACCTCATTATTAAAAAAAATAAAATTTGAGATTAGTTGTACTGAGATTATTCCTTCGTAACCAGGTTTTGGTGAGTTTCAGGTGAATAGTGGCATACAATTAGATATTTTTCACTACAAGCACATTCCTGTTATTTTTGTTTCAAATGAAAACCAGAAAGACCTACCGGATCCTTCATGCCACCACCATCCTTTCCCAGACCTTCCCCCTTCTTCCATCCCATCTTCTCCAACATTTTATGTCCTTTGTTGCTGTTGCTGATTTCACTTTGAACAAAGTTTAAGATAACTGATAAGCAAGAGTTAAAATAAAGAGTAGGCTTTCAAATACTGAAGAACAAAAGTGTGCCTACATACAGAAACCAGGGATCAGTCCACCAAGAGCTATCCAGAAGATCCTTGCTACCTTTCTCAAGTTCCTCCAAGAATACCTTCAGTTAACAAGTCTCTAGTCAATATCAGCTTTTTGACTCCTGAACTTCTGAACTACTTGCTTGCTTCAGGAGTTAAAAGATACATCATGGTAGGAGGGTATAGATTACACTATGGAAAAGGCAGTATTGCTGCCAAATACTGCACCTATTGTATCATCTCATGCTTGCTTTTATTTATTTACAAGCACCTACAAGTTCATGCTTCTTAAACTCCAACTACAGCTACAGAAGCAAAGTAACAACTTTGGAAGGAACATCAAGTTCATTTGAGATGCATGTAAATACACGTCCTATGAGCATCCTACATTGACAGTGGGAGAAGCTGCAGGTGAAAAGTCTGCATGTTTACTGTTACTGGGACTGAATAGGAAAAATAAAAATTAAGGCATTTGAAAAACAGACACTATTGAAGATGTCAGTAGTGCAGCTGGGGAGTTCTTTACATTTTTGAGTTGGTAAGGAAGTGATGTGTCTTTACCACCATTCTTAACTCTTCATCTTCCCTATGTTTTTATATGAAAAGTGAGGAGTTAATAAATAAAAGCACGTGAAATGGGAAGTGTGAAAGTCTTAAAATCTTCTATCTCTCTGAACATAATATATACAGGTAATTTGTAATCTAACAAACTGCATGCTAGTATCAAATTGATACTTATTTTATCATCTTTTTTTTTTCATATTCACAAGAGAAGGACATGGGGGATACTTTCAACTTACACATGAACAGAAGCTGAATTATCATCTCTCTGGAAGGTTCCTTCACTTCCAACAGTCTCTCTGCGTCTTCCTGCTCTGTCTTTGTACTTTGGATTTTTCACTGCCTTGTTGTCTTCATATTCTGTGTTCTTTTCAAGCAGGTTAAATTGCATCAAGACAAAGAAAGTGGGGTTTAAATTCTTTACTTTTGTTAACTTCCCTTTTTCCCTCCAAAAGTATGGCAGCTTCAGCCTTTTTTATTAATTCTGAATCTTGTAACAAAACCTGCAGTCCTCACTTAGTATTTTCTTAGCTTACAGCATACCTCGTAAACCACATTATTGCCACCATCATGTAACATTGCCAAATCCAGTAATTTCTTAGAAGCTGTAAATAAAATAACAGATTCTCTTGAATCTTCTCTTGGTAGGAATAGTCAATCTCTCCATATTAAGCAGAAAACCATGTGGACACGCCACTAGCTTTTTATACAAACATTTAGCCTGTTCCTCAGCAACTACTTTTTTTCAGAAAAAAGAAGAGAATTAAGTATGTTTACAGGTTCTGTATCAGTATTATTTTGGAAGAATTTGATATAAATGATGGCATTTTGTTTTCCACATGAATATTTAGTACAAATGCTGGAAGCAACTGCATAGTTAAAATTATCCCTACAACAGAAGTATATACATTATACTGTCTGTATGTTCATGCTGATATTCTTCTATGGACTTAAAAACCTGAAAAAAATCTCTTTTACTTCTACAGTTTTTTTCAGTTGCTCATTATATTTCCTTCTCAAATGAAAGACAGAACCACAATTTAGTGAAAACAATCTACAGAAATAAAAATATAAGTGTCTTGCAAAAAAGAATTAAGATTTTTGTACACCTTAAAAGGATCTTCTTTCTAATTTCTTCTTTCTAATTTTCATGCCCTCTTACCATCATCTTTCTTTGCAGAGATTTGTAAACAATAATAATTTAGGGTACAAAAGACACAAAAGACAAACCAGGCTAAGTTTAGGGGCATTTGAAACTTCCCATATTCAACTAAGTCTATGGCTTCAAATAGGAATCACAAAGTACTGAAAAAAAAAAAAAAAAGTTAAGAACCATAAGATTACAAAAACTTAATCAACTTCTACAATAAACTCACCTGTAAACCATATTTTACCCGTATTTGTTTTAATGCTTTTCTTCTGACTAATTCCCTCTCTTCTTTGCTAAGTGCTGGACAAACTAAGGAAGAACATAGGATTGAATTTGTCATTACTAATATAACAATGTTTTGAATCATAACACAGGTGAGAGAATTTTTGTTCTGATATTATTATGCATAGACACATACACCAAGAAGAAAATATATAATTATGTACAGTCATTCCCAGTTGACAAGAAAATAGTATGAAAACAGAACTAATTATTATGTTTATAAAGTAAACAGCCATAATAAAAAATGTATCCTGTGATAATATGACTAACCAGAAGACTCTTTTTTCTTGTCCAGGCGAAGATGTGCTCTAACTTGTCCTGGTTCACATCCATCGCAAGTATCACTGCCAGGGTGAATGTGAAAAGAAAGCACAGTTTCGCCAATCTTCACCTCATCTCCATGCTCCAGGGTATAGGGATCACACTTTGTTTTAGGCTACAGCAAAAGAAAGTTTTGGCAGCTAAGTTAACTACCCATGAAGGACAGGAACTCTATTTCACGCTGCTTACAACTTAGTAGTTCAGTTTGGTCTCATAAATGTGGGCAACTGTTTAACTACAGTGGGTATTTTAGTGTAGCAACTGCAACCCTAGTGGACTTTTCCTAGTATAACCAAACATTAGGTATTCCAAGTGGCCCTAAAATCAGAAGGTAACCAAGGCAGGCATTAATGTATCAAAGACATACAATGGCTTTTTAAGTGATTTGCCGTAAAACATTTAAAATTACCACAAGATTAGTTTTCTGTAATGTACAGAGCACTAAAACAATAGGTACGCACCTGGAGAATCTGATTTCCATTAACGACTGTTCCATTCTGACTGCCTTGATCCACAAGAACGTAATTTTGCAAATCGTGGTCAAAATATACTTCTGCATGAAACTGACAAATAGAAGCCTAAGTTAAATGTTCTTGTTAAGTGAATACTTCACAATTTAAATGTTATTTTAAGGTAAGATTTCAGAATATATTTTGAGACCTTTATAATGAGTGGCTCTTGTTCTCTAAAAGTTAAGTTTTCACATCTTATTTCATTCTTGTGAAATGTAAATGAATGGGCCACAACAGCATAAGTCAATGTATACAGTTAAAAATGTAACTATTTTGTTCATAAGCTGTTTCAGTACAGGACAAGGATATACTTCCAACGTGGCAAGTATGCTTTACTTAAAGAACTGCAAAATTCAGTAATACAGCCTTCTTAACTGTTCTTCTAAATAACAGGCTTTTGCTCTTACGGTATTTTATAGCACTTGCATTTAGAAAAAAGATCTCATTCCACTTCCATTTACTTGGTCTTTCATATCTGAAATAACTCCCTAAATGCCATGCTTTTGTAACTTTCAAGTAATTCACCTTCTCCTGCACCTTAATACTAAGGACACAATCAGTACCAATCTTTGGCTGTTTCTTGTATCACCTTTCTGACATTGAGACTAATGAGGTTTTTGGGGTTTTTTGTTTGTCTTGTTGCAGTTCTGTATAGGTATTGCTCCCAAGCCCACACAGACCAGAAAAAGTGCAACTCCTGGCCAAATTCAAGATATGCACTACTTCCAAAAAAGGCCACTGAACAAACCAAAGTACCAACTTCTCCAACCTACCAGAACTTCCAGTAAAAGCAGTAAGTCTAGAGAAGTGACTGTTTAAAATGTGATAATTTAGAGCAATTGTAGTTCCTGCTTTCAGTTAAAAAAAATAAAAAGAAAATAATAAATTGAAGATTGGGTAGCATTTTTTACTGCATGGAACACTCCCATAATGATGGAGACTGACTACTTTGTTCAACAGATGTTTTATTTTCTGCTTCTGCTTTACTGAATAGAACTAGAACTTCTTCTAGAAAGGCTAAATTTGCAGGGTGTATCATTTTTAAAATCTCTCTTTCCACTCAAGAAAAGCAAACACCAAAGTTGAGCACAGCTAAAAAGTAAGAATAGTGAGGAAAACACACCATTATGAGATTTTTTTATTTCTGCACATATGTAATTTATCTTTTCACCTTTGACTCCTTATCTGAAAAGTGAAGTAACTTCTTATATAAACTGTCAGTTCCTGTACAAGTACTAAAATGGTAACATTACAGAAAAATAAAAGCCTTTTGGCTTCTTTATTTGCCCAGTTTCAAACACATGCCTGAAAAAGTTATTAATAGCACGCAAATATTTAGTATGGAAATGATTTAGTATGAAATACAGCATCTAATTGTCATTTAAACTGTCATTTAAAACAGACATAGTAAAGTGTATTTCATGAGATACTCTCATTTACAGATTTTTTTAAACAAACCTTTTGCTTGGATGACAGAACTTTGTCAATCTACGGTTTTCTTTTATTAGGAGTGCTACATTTAGGGTCTATGTTAAAGTATTTAGCAAAACAGAGCACAGAATTAATAATAAAAATGTCCATCCTATCTACTATTAAAAGGAATTCTGTTAATTTTTCAAACTCCCTCTACATAATTTCTACAGTTGCTTGAAAAAAATAAAACCTTTTGCTCTCAGTATAAGTGCAAGGATTGCATTACTTGGTAAAGAAATTCTTATCTGATATCAAAATTTTATATACCATTAATATTTAAGAGGATTTTTCCTCAAGCTCATTACCCATGAAATTCAAGACTCAAAAACTTTGAAAACACACTGTTGTTTGTGTTAAATTCCCATTCAGTAAAACAGTTTTCCTTTTTTTAAATTCAAGTCTGGTTAAACCCGTATCTCATTCAAAAAATTCTTTCAAAAAATTAATACAATGTTCCAAATTTAAAGCCATAAAATCTAAAGCTTCATTCATACATTCATATGTACTGATCTACCTTTCAGCAGACATGAACAAGAGTTACCTTACTGACTCCAACTTCAGGAATCTGAAGTGTGTGTCCAACATCTTTTTCTCTGGAAAGGCAAGTTGATACACATATTCACAACAAAGTAGAAATAGGTCTTATAAGTGGCTTATGAAAGGTATATTTCAGGTGAAGTGTAATATCATACTTCTACGCTATTATGAATTTTTACAGATATATAACATTGTGATGATGTATACACAACATAAAGACACTTCAGGTCCCTTCTGTCATTTATATAAACCATACAAAGCAGACAATTAATAAGTCATCAAATGGTACCAATAAAGCATTATCTATACACCTGATTATTTCTATCTGAACTGTCATGCAATGCCTTTAAATAACAGCCTGCATCCTTCAGACTCTTCAGTGCATCTTAGGGTCAGTCTTCAATGGTGAAGTTAAATTTCTGGTCACACTAGGCAGGTAATACAAGTAAAGAAAGAGAAATCTGTTCAGGGGGGTTTTGGTTTGTTTGCATTTTTTCTTATCAAAACAGTGCAGTAGGAAGAAGGGATTTCTATTTGATTCTTATACTAAGGGATTAAGAAGCAATGCAGCTAGTAAAAGACCTATATGCAAATTCAAAGTACAGTTGTCTGTTGATCTTCACATACATGGAGTCAACCTTTAAGAGCGAATCAAAACACATCCATCAGCATTGGACTGAAACAGCTTTTCCAGAGTGACTTTTTCAATAACCATAGAAGAAAGCTTTACATCATTAATAAATTCATCATCCACAATGATCAAACCAGATTTAGAACTGTAAGAATGCATACAGTCTAGCACAAACCAATTTATTATGTAAAGCCAATGAACAAACCCTACTGAAACCTGAATATATGTGGAAGTCTAGGATATGCTTCCTAGTGATCATGGATTTCTGAAAGACAATCTTCTATTTCTTTAAAAAAAAAGTGGCCTGGGACAAAATTTACTTATTTTCGAGGAAACAAGTTTTCAAAGAAGGGCTTGCAGCTACGCTGCCACTGGGGCTCAGTCACAACATCAAGTTATCACAAATTTTCAAGTCTACTGAGCTGCATTAGTTGTGTATGCTGCTACACTATCATGAAAACATTGTTATATGACCTGACTTGAATTTATTACCATGGACTCAAACTCAGAGTACCTCACAATCTCTGCAGGCTAGGAAGACAAGCATGAAGAATAGAGACAAGCAATCCTAAGTGCTTTCCACAGCTTTCAAAGAGACATATTTTCAGATATATATATATTTATATATATATAACAAATTTAGTTCAGTTTTACCTTCCAATTGTAGCAGGCTTCACAGCAGTGATAATATAAAGTGACCCAGTCTGTAGAACTGGTGATCTTATTACAATTACTCTGATACAAGGAGGCCAGATCTTTTCTTCATCTATAATTATATAGAAAAGAAACCAACACCACCATTACTACCAACACATTACAGTTTTAACTTTAAAGCCCATAGTTTTCAAAAAACTGAAAAATGTTCAGCCATTACCTGGCTGAATAATATGAAACTTTCATTAAAAGAAATGTGTAAGAACATCTGAGAGAAAACTTTGATGAGATTATTGTTTCAAAGCCTGACTGCACACAAAGTGTACAAATGTTTTCCTAATTCTGGTTTACATGTTAACAACTCTTTAGTTACAGCACTAAAATATATATACATTCACAAAAATTTATTAGCATATTATTAATTTATGGATCATTAATTGTAATAGATTAGAAAATAATTTCACTTTGAGAAAGGCAGCACCTTTTTGTTCACCACATCATGGACCTACCGCATATCAAACTTTATATCTGACAATTTCTATGTCAAATGTATTTTTACTGTTTTTTTCTCTAACGAGTGCTATTCATCAACATGGATAAGAAAAAACAATAGAACCTACAGATGCATATGCTTTTTTGCCTGATTATCTATTAAGATACTATATTCTGACAGCTGTATGAATTCTATACTTGGATGTACATTTGTAGAAACAATCTCCAATGACCTCAGCTAGGAACAGACATAGATGAGAAGACATCACCTTAAAAGATATTAGGGGAAGAAAAATTGTCCCCAGTTTTTATTACTTCAGCATTACTGCAAAACTGGATATTAAGAAAAGACAATTTAGTCTGAAAGCCTGATGGTAGCAAGCACACTTTGGTTAGCATTAATCACCTAGAATCTGACTAGTTAAGTAATGAAAATGTAAGAAACAAACTGACAATAATGAAAAGGACACAAGCGACAATACAGTTTTCTATAAGTTGCATTTCATTCTGTGATTTAGAATATCCTTTGCACATATATACTTCCAACTGGCTACATCAAGCTTTTCACAGGTTACCTTCATTTTTTTGTTTTTAAGGACTTAGCAGAACACTTTGTATAAAACTGTATACAGGTTTCGGGTCTATTTCCGTTTCTTACAAGTTGCCACTGGAATATACACAAAATGGCATTTCAACTAATACTGACTATTCCATGCTGCTTTTCACCACTGTAGACCCATTTTGCATTCAATTGTACACGATGATTAATAATGAGTATCAAGAATACTGTATATTGATTTAGGAGAGTCAATATACAGGATTACTGTGAATTACTGGTCTAGAACCCCAGTTTTAGCAGGAGAGTTGCTTTTCTCCTTTCATTTTCCCCATCAAACCAAATTTTTGCAATTCCTGAAGTTTCTACACAAGCACAGATGTTATATTCAGTAACAGCTTTTTATAAAAGCACTACTACTTACTTTTGTGCAAGTGAAGAGAGTGAAAGAAATGCTGGTAACATATAGCACTTTGTCAAAGTATCTCAAGTCACATATTTTTATGTATTTTTTAAAATTATCCAAACTGTTTTTTTTAACAGGCTCCTGGAAAAATATAGTAATACCATATATAATCCACAATAATTCACCTTCATTTTCTGAGTATTCTGAATCACCAGTTTCTTCACTTGTTAATTCCTCCTCACTGTAGGTTTCACACTCAGAATCTGTAATTTCACCTTCTTCTGGTTCACTCTCTGTGTCTGCTCTTCTACTGTCATCTGTATATGCTGTAGCATCTGGTGCACTTTTTTGTGAATGTGCATTTAGACCATCTGTAGAAATGGATTCTTTGGCTGTTAGACTGTTCCGTGGTTTTGTGTCCGTTTTAGTCTTCTTTCTTACATTTGGAGGCTCATCCTCTTCAGTAGAACTTACTTGCTCAGTGGTGGAAAAGCAGTTAAGACTGTTACATGATTTCTGCTCTTCTGTGTCCAAGTCCTGGAGGGGAGTTATACAATGTTACAGGCTTTACAGATTGAATTTTTCCAAAGAATACCCTGGAAGTAAATTCTTCACTTAGGAAGAATTATTTTTAGAACTATGAAGAAATAGTTTAATTTCCAGAAAGTTTTACACATGCAGTCAGCCACATCCCATTAGATGTGACTGAGACCATTTTCTATTTGGGAAAGTATGACTACCCTCCTCTTCTAAATGTCACTCTTTTCCCACACTTTAGATATGCTTAGAAATTTTAGAATCTTGTCCTCATTTTCCAACTTGTACAACATCACTTTGAATATTTGCCTATTTCACTTTTATGACACTCAGTTCTGTCCCTCTCTTATTCAATTCTTGTAACTTGCTTAGAAGGTCTTTAAATTATCTTCATTGTATCTTCCTCCTGTTTTTGTCTTCTTTTTTTATTACCAGCGTCCAGAATATCTGAAATGTCCACTCATGCTTTAGCTATAGACCTGTTCTTTCCCCTTTTAAAACCACATCTTTAACAGAGCCTTTAATCAAGATAGCAGATAGAGTACAAGCTTAATCTATGCTATATTTGAAATAGTTCTACTAAAAATCCATTTTCTACTGCAAAAAATGTCTCAATTTCTCTACTGAATATCAGACAGATTGGATCATCACATGGGTTCTTCTACTTCCACTTATTTAAACATCAGAAATAAAAACCCCTATATTTTTAACTGAGAAATCTAAAATTTCATATTAATTTTGCCAGAGTACCTTGAAAATATAATTCTCAATCTAGTAGCTTGACAACTATCTTAAAAAAAGGAAAAAAAGAGGAAATAGAGAGAAAAGAACAGAAGTAGCTTTAAAAGATAAATAAAATCTCAAGATTAAATTACATGCCATTTTGAGTTCAGAGTAAATGCATTCAATTGCCTTGAATTGTTCCAAATATTGCAACAGAACAGGTAAAAAATATATCCTTGACTTTTTTCTGTGTGTTAATGCAAATGTTAGCATAATGGAAATTAAAGCACTTTCAGAATTGTAAAAACATATCAGTGGCACAGACTGACAAACACAAGGATTCCTCTCAGCTTTTGGATAGGACAGTGTACCTTTAACACACCTTCAGTAAGACAGCAGGTTCTCAGGTAAAACCAGTGCTTTTTAAAAAGGTTTTCATGCTTTAACTGAAAGACTATGAGTTTGTTCAGGGTTTCTTTATAATGCACTTGCTATCATCCCTGAATCCCCTGAGTCCTTGAATAGAAAGGAACAGGATAGCAAGGTCACTGTGTAACATTGATTATTTTAAATAAAAAATGTAGCAGTCCTGCCACAAGTAAACCCACACAGTTTAGACATGTCAAACAGATTAACTCCATTAGAAATATCTTTGGAAAATCTGGTTTTTCCCTTTGAGAGTTATATTTTTCAGTGTACAGTAATTTCACAAATACAAGCCGCACCAATTTGACTAAGATTTTGCTCCTAAACCGGAAATGCGGCTAATACTCAGGAGCGGCTAATATGTGAATAATTTTCTGACATTTACAAACTCAGAAGTGCCTGCCAGAGTGCCGACCCGAGCAGCTGCAAAGTCGGCATTTTGCGATTGTTACAAATTGCTACTCTGTTGCACCGCGGGTGGAGCCTGGCTGCCTGCAGGCAGCACGGGGGGCAGGGAGAGAGGCGGGAGAGCTCTTTCCTTCCCTTCTCTGCCGCAGCCCGGGGAAGAGACGGGGGGGCCCCGCGCCGCCATTGCCGCGGCCCGGGGAGGCGGCGGGGGATCCGGGCCGCCACTGCCGTGGCTCTGGGAGGCGGCAGGGGACCCGGGCCGCCACTGCCGTGGCTCTGGGAGGCGGCGGGGGGCTCCGTCCCCACCTGCCACTGCGGGAGTGGGGTGGGCTCCGTCCCTGCCCACGGGGCAGCGCTGGGCCGTGGTGACCGAGCCCAGTGGCAGCGGCTGCTGCCCCCAGTGGCCCCGCCGAGTGGCAGCGCTGGGCTGGGCTACCTGGCCCCGTCAGCAGCCCCTAGCGGGCCGAGCCTGCACAGCCTTAGCCAAGCCAGTAAACCGTGCCCTGCCGCTGCTCTGTTACTATTTGGCAACTTTGTTGCACGCGGGTCCTCGCTGCGAACGACAGAGCGGCTTATACTCAGGTGCGGCTTATTTATGGACAAAAAACGAAATATTTGCCAACACCCAGAGATGTGGCTTATACTCAGTGCGGCTTGTATTCGTGAATTTACTGTACTTTTCTTTGTCTATATTTATGTTTGGTAGGGGTATTAGATGGATACCAAACAAGTTGTTCTGCACTCTAAAATGTATTACTTCTATAATAGGGTAAACTAACAAAGTAGCTCTAGGTATTCTAATCTAATCTGAAAACAAAGAAACTACACCATCTCAAATCACAAGCGAGGTGAAACAAGACATGACTGTTACACACTGATGCCCAAGTACAAGGCTTCAACCAGTCAACTCCTTCTCCATGGTGAATCCCGTGATATTCCATGATTTTTGGCATCATTTCAGGTATTTTAAACTAGAAAGTAAAAAGGTGCTGTTTCAAAGTCTGGCTACTAACAAGTAGACTCTTTAGTAGGTCTTGTGTTGAAAACAGGAATTTTTAAAAACGCTCTCATAAACAGACCAAGGATTCCACATGTACATTCATTTTGTGATTTTGCCAAATATGACTGTTAAGCCTCTTCTCAGCAGTTTCAGTATTTTTCCAAAATTACAACATTCAACTGCTAAATAGTTAAGTACTGATAAAAATGCAGTCCTCATGTTTAAGAAACCCTGTATGGAAGAAAAGATTTTAAAACTTAATATGGATTTTGAGCAATTCATGATTTCACGGATCTGTACGAAAATCCATATATGGACGAAGTGTATAAACATTAAGCATACAGATACTGAATGAACCCCAAAGCATTTGAAACAATCTTGTGGTGCAGAATCCTTTTCCATTATCTATGACTATGTACTGGTTTCAGCTGGGGTAAAGCTAATTTTATAGTGCCTAGTGTAAGGCTGTGGTTTGGATTTGTGTTGAAGATGTGGCTGATAATACAGAGAATTATTTTTCTTTATTGCTGAGCAGTGCTTACACAAGCAAAGGCCTCTTCTGCTTCTTGCACCACTCCAACAGCAAGACGGCTGGGAGTGCACAGGGAGTTGGAAGCAAGACACAACCTGCACTGCTGATCCCAACTGTCCACAGAGTATCCCACACCATACAGGATCATGCTTACCAATAAATGATGGGGGAGGGACAAAGAAACAGAAAGGATGTTGAGTTTGGCCTTTGCCACCATTACCTGTGCTGAAGCCCTGCTTTCCTGGGGATGACTGAACACCTGCCTGCCCAGGCAGAGAAGCAGTGAATTAATTTCTTGGATTGTCTTTTTCTTGCACATGTGGCTATATCTCAACCCACAAGTTTTCTTACTCCTATCCTTCCAATCCTCTGCCCAATCCCGCTGGTGGTGGAATGAGTGAGCAGCTGCTTGGGGCTCAGTTGCTGGCTGGGGTTAAACCATGGCTGACTACCAGTACTAATACTGAATGTTTGTAGTATCAATCAAAGTCCAGCTAGGGAAAGAACATCTAATGCCTTGTGTCCATATAGTCATCACTTAAAAAACCAGGAACTGGCAGTAAGCATAGCATTTGGTAAGTACTACCCTGAACAATGCAATAAATTCTAGTAACGCACTTAATTTCTCAATGATTAACTCTTCATCCCAAACTCATACCACAAGACACAAAGTATGAGAGTAGATGCTCATTATAACCATTTTTTACACCATGATATTAGAAAAATACAGATGTATTGCTTTGCCCAATACATCTAGACTGACACCAACAGTCACGAGTTAGACATGGATTGACTCAACGTGATCCAGGTTTGAAAAACTTTCTATCTACTAGTATTACCACGTGATCTCCAGTTTTTCTCACTAAGCTGATGCTGAGAGGGATGATCAATCTGATCGATAATGAACTGTTTTTTAACTACAGAATTGAATTGGTTCACATTTCTGCATCCCTAACAGTCAGCCAAAAGTAGTTTGAAATCAGGATATTTATGTATCCTATGAGGACTGATCCTATAAGAACAACAAATCATGCTTACGTGAGTGGAATTGATGGTTTTACTTTATAAAGAATATGCAACAAACTACTGATTAAAATGACCTTTTGAAATGCAGACTGTCCTACCATTGTCATTGAACTGTTTTTAATGAAAAAATCCAAGTATTTTAAGCATTTAACTATACTGTTACAGAGCATGACATTTTGTCTTTCGAAACTTTAATTCTTCTGTACTATGACTGACCAACATCCATGTTCATACAATTTTTCAGCACGCCCATAAATGAGAACGTATTTTTGTGAACATAATCAGCACAATTCTAAGAACAGCACTGTTTAAGTTATATTTTTTATATATACTTATTTTGTACAAAGCATACAAATATAGACAAATATAACTTTTCTCAAATCTGTAGCCTGTTTTTTGATTTGCTAGAAGTTCAGTAGGTGATTAAACAGAATCATGGGTTCTCAGCACTCTTTTACAGAACTGAATAACACACCTTTAGCACTGACTCTCTCAATTTGAAATATTAATCTGAAATTCAATATTTTACTAAAGAAGTATTTTCAAACACTTAAAAATAGCTCTTTCATTCAAATGACTAAGCTTTCATGTGCTAAAAGCATTCCACAAGTACTTTGGTTACTCTCGTCCACCCTACACAACACTCAGTGCAAAAAATCTAATTAAATGCCAGAAAAAAAAAATCTCTTCCTACAGCATATAGGAGCTATTTTGTACAGTGGTGGACAGCTCTGAACTAAATAACCTCACCTGAAGAATTAATAGTTTCTTTAGTCCAGACACTTTATGTTATACAGGTTTGCTAAATACTTCTCTTCCCAAACATTCTAGACTGCCATCAAAGTTTTCTTCAGATGTTACTTACACAGTACTTAAAATCTACTTCAAAGCTACTTTGCAGGTGAACAGATTTTGACTAAATAGCTTAAAAAAATTCCTTTAGGAAAAAATGTATCTAAATATGAATTACTAGATACTCTTTTTCCTTTAATAAAAATATCAAGATTAAAGGCAAATATCCATGGACTAATGTGTGTTTGTTGTCTCAACTCTACCTTTACCAGAAGCTGCCAATCCAAAAGAAGAAATCTTCATATTAGCCATGGTTTCTGTCAACTGACGTACCTAAAGATGGGATGAATATCAGCGAAAAGTAAACTAAATGTGATAAAAAAAGTAAAAAACACTGCTTCAAGAATTCTATGGGAAACACTACTAAAACCACTTGTCTCTCCTACAGAAGTAGCCATGATGCATCTATAATGGAAAAGAATATGGCAGAAGTTAATTTTGCGTACCACACTGAAATAAAATTTACTAGGTGGTAGTTTGAAAATAAATTTTAAAAAAATGAAATCTAAGGACAATTTATGGAAAAAAAAAATGGCACATGTCAGACCGTCCTTCTAAATTTCTCTATGCATTTTTCTTGGCCCCAGTGCAGCAAGTAGAACTGCAGGATCACTACTGCACACAGTCTATTCTCCAAACTGTATGGAAGCCCTGGATCTTTAAATTGGACCAGGGATCCTATCTGCACTTCTGTCACCTTTTTCTTTTAATTTTTAAACTTTTCCAAATTTACTTATTTAAAGTTTTTTCTTGTACAGAAGAAAATGCCCCGTTTCTTGCCCCATCTTTTTTCTGACCTACAAAAAGATACCAGAACTAAACTATACATCTGAAAGTTTCAAGGTATTGTACCAATCTTGTTATATTACCTGCAAAGAGGCTAATACTTTAGCCTACCAAAGAGAAAATCCTGATTTTCAATTCAAAGCAAGCAAGCAGAGACAGCATACTTTGTTTCACAAGTCAAAAGAAAACTATTTGTAATATAGCTTCAGTTTGTGACTGAAAAGAAAGGATGTCTTAAATAAGGAACATTCCCCAGGTGAGACAGTAAGCACGTGTTTTTTTACAATTAGAAGTACAGTAGTTTCACGAATACAAGCCGCACGGATTATAAGCCGCACCCCCGGTGCCTCGACAATGTTGCTGTCTTTGTCAATAGATAAGCCGCACCCCGAATATTAGCCGCACTTTCGTTCGTCGCGAGAATCCGTGCGCAGCTTTCACAAATTGGCCAATTAGTAACAGGATCGCGGCATAGCGGGCTTTACTGGCTCGGGGCGGGGCCAGGCAGGCTCGGCCCGCTCATGGCTGCTGACGGGGCCGGCCGGGTGGTGCTGCAGCCGCCGCCGGGCTCACTGGCCCCCCTCTCCCGTCAGCACTGCCCCGCCGCTGCGTTTACGTACTCGCCCTGCCGGCGGGCCAGCCGCTGCCGCCGCCGGCAGGCATGCCGGCCGCGTCGCCGCTGCGTTAACGTAGTCGCCCTGCCGGCGGGCCAGGCGCTGCCGCCGCCGGCAGGCATGCCGGCCGCGTCGCCGCTGCGTTAACGTAGTCGCCCTGCCGGCGGGCCAGGCGCTGCCGCCGCCGGCAGGCATGCCGGCCGCGTCGCCGCTGCGTTAACGTAGTCGCCCTGCCGGCGGGCCAGCCGCTGCCGCCGCCGGCAGGCATGCCGGCCGCGTCGCCGCTGCGTTAACGTAGTCGCCCTGCCGGCGGGCCAGCCGCTGCCGCCGCCGGCAGGCATGCCGGCCGCGTCGCCGCTGCGTTAACGAAGTCGCCCTGCCGGCGGGCCAGCCGCTGCCGCCGCCGGCAGGCATGCCGGCCGCGTCGCCGCTGCGTTAACGTAGTCGCCCTGCCGGCGGGCCAGCCGCTGCCGCCGCCGGCAGGCATGCCGGCCGCGTCGCCGCTGCGTTAACGTAGTCGCCCTGCCGGCGGGCCAGGCGCTGCCGCCGCCGGCAGGCATGCCGGCCGCGTCGCCGCTGCGTTAACGTAGTCGCCCTGCCGGCGGGCCAGGCGCTGCCGCCGCCGGCAGGCATGCCGGCCGCGTCGCCGCTGCGTTAACGTAGTCGCCCTGCCGGCGGGCCAGCCGCTGCCGCCGCCGGCACGCATGCCGGCCGCGTCGCCGCTGCGTTAACGAAGTCGCCCTGCCGGCGGGCCAGCCGCTGCCGCCGCCGGCAGGCATGCCGGCCGCGTCGCCGCTGCGTTAACGAAGTCGCCCTGCCGGCGGGCCAGCCGCTGCCGCCGCCGGCAGGCATGCCGGCCGCGTCGCCGCTGCGTTAACGTAGTCGCCCTGCCGGCGGGCCAGGCGCTGCCGCCGCCGGCAGGCATGCCGGCCGCGTCGCCGCTGCGTTAACGTAGTCGCCCTGCCGGCGGGCCAGGCGCTGCCGCCGCCGGCAGGCATGCCGGCCGCGTCGCCGCTGCGTTAACGTAGTCGCCCTGCCGGCGGGCCAGGCGCTGCCGCCGCCGGCAGGCATGCCGGCCGCGTCGCCGCTGCGTTAACGTAGTCGCCCTGCCGGCGGGCCAGGCGCTGCCGCCGCTGCCAGGCATGCCGGCCGCGTCGCCGCTGCGTTAACGTAGTCGCCCTGCCAGCGGGCCAGGTGCTGCCGCCGCCGCCAGGCTCGCCGGCCGCCCCCTCCCGTCTGCACCGCCGCCGCGTTTCCTCGCCCTGGCCGGCACTGCAGGCCCCCGCACCGCCGGGCTCCCCCACGCTGCTGGCCCCGATTCTGCTGGGCTTCCCCCGCTGCCAGGCAGCCCCACCCGCCGGCCTTCCTGCTTCTGCCATGCTCCCCTGCACTGCTAGCCCCAGTTCTCCCGGGCTCCCCCGCCCTGCTGGCTCAGGCTCAGCCGCCCGCCCCCACACTGCTGGCCTCGCCTCTGCCAGGCTTTCCCACCTCTGCCGGGGCCGGCCGGGCTCCAGCTTGGCTTGGGGCTGCCGCGGGCTCTCACTTCCGTGTTGGCAGCTTTTAGAATTTTGTTAATGTATTAGCCGCCCCGGAATATTGGCCGCACTTCCAGGTTTCCACCAAAATTTTGGTCAAATTGGTGCGGCTTGTATTCGTGAAATTACTGTACATTCATTTTAGCCAACATTTATGAGTATTTTCTTGTTTGGCTCTTCAGCTTGTTGAAAACGCAGTAATACTTTAATACATTAATTTTATCCCTTCAATTCTCAGAATTATATTGGGTTTTCTTTAAGAATGCTACAATATTTGTGGACAACTCATTTCCCATTTCTGTAGTGTTAAGTATCCTAATTTCCGATTTACAAATAAATACTATATGTGAGATAGATGAGTACATGAACTTCCTCACCATAGGTAGAAACTAAACTACAACAAAAAACCCTCCTGTGACCAGAAACAGAAAGTTAATGGATTGTTCCAATTACAATAGGTTTTTAAATAAAAAAAACTATTAACTTTGGTTTAAATTAAATCATTCAAAATCACATGCACTTTTGGTAAAGTCACTGCTTACCAATACTGTCTACCTAGAAATAAATACTTCATAAAATACACACATAGCTGCTAAATTTCCTTATTTCTTGTATTTGGCAATTTTTAAGTAATAATAACTATCTATAAATATGTGCTTACATTTTATTCCTTTAACTGAAAAAGAGAGAAAAAAAATGTAACAGCTCTGTAAGTATTGCTGTCTTCCTGTGCTTTAACATGGATATTCTCATAAGCCACCTCAGCTTCACCCAAGAATTATTAAGTTCAGGGGGTGAATGGCATGTTTCAGAAGGACACCCTGCTTTCTTAACACTCGTGGTCCACAGCCCAGGCATTAAACAAACCCTTCTCCTATCCTGTATCATCTGTGGAGTAAAAAAAGACAAGTAAAATCTACTCTGGTCAAAAAATAAGGCAATGTTGGGACCATTTTTCAGGCTAGCAGCACAATTTAATAATCAATTGGGAAAAGCATTTCAACTGCATTCAGGGAAAGAAAAGGGAGAAGGCTGGGCAGTAAGTCTGGAGAAAAGCATTTCAACAGATAATGCTTCAACTACAAAGTCCTATTTAAAACCAGACGTTTTTAGTTTCATTGAATCATGAACTAATTAGTGCCTTTGCCAATGCAAGACTAAACTGGGCAATTATACTTCCAAAAAAATACCATGCATCTATGCATTTGACTGTGCAGCTTATAAACTGATCTTCCAATTTTATAACAGAAAGATACCGTCTTTTATTCTAGAAAATATTAATATTTTTATTAATGTAACATGGAATCTTTAAGTGATTAATAACCACACTACAAAAATAAAATGTTGTAACTCAGCTATGTAAACTATGTCAGTATGGTACTTTTTTCTTTAAAAGCCAGTAGTGCATTTACAAAGAAGTGCACACACAAAAAAGCATTGTTTTATTTTTGAAGTTTAAAATGGAGAGAGTATTCTCCTCGTTTTTGTTTTAAAAAGTAAAAAAGACCATGATTACTTCTTTGACATAGACCTTCACTCCATGATCATAGAAGAAAAAAACTGTGCACTACAGTATACTTAACATGTTTTCCCTGTTACCTTGTTGATCAAATAAATTAACTCACAAACAAAGTAAAGTTCACCATCTATAAAACACAGCAGAAAGAAATGGATGTTTACCTCCCACCTTGTAAATCTCTCACAGAAAAGATCTGCTAACAAGATTATTTAAATAAAAACACTGGTATAAAGTAAGCTAAAAGACAAACCTCTATTTCAGTATAATGAGATTACAGAAGCAGACTGTTGACAGGATTCTAAAACATAGTCAACATTATTTGATATGTCAGAGCTATACGTGTCTTAGAACTTTGATAATCACTCTTGTTGGTTTAGGTAGCAGTTCATCACAGAACTAAATTTAAGGAACTTATTAATCAGTTTATGATAAATACTTTTTTCTACAGGCTTTTCATGATTCTTTCCTGACACATGATGATGGAAAGTTCTGTATTGACCAACGCCTTTTGAGAGGGGCAGAATGCTAATTCAGCATTCCCACAGAGCAGGCCCAGAACCTGGGCCCAAAACCTGCATGTGGAAGCTGTCTTAAGTCTAAAGAATCATCACGCTTAGTGTTGCTAAGTGTCCAGGTCAAGCTTTCTGAATAGAAGGGTTCATGTGACATTTCCTGGCATTAACCACAATTTGTTTACAAAATGTGTAATCAGTCAACAAAAACCAAATTACACTTTTTCTTTATGCAAATAGTTTCCATTTTCAAGTTTTTCAGATGACCTCACTCCTGCTTAAAATTTTTAACTCTGAACTGATGTTATGTGACTACAATGTACAGGTATCTGGACAGTAACGTAATTACAGTAGTTTCACGAATACAAGCCGCACGGATTATAAGCCGCACCCCCGGTGCCTCGACAATGTTGCTGTCTTTGTCAATAGATAAGCCGCACCCCGAATATTAGCCGCATTTTCGTTCGTCGCGAGAATCCGTGCGCAGCTTTCACAAATTGGCCAATTAGTAACAGGATCGCGGCATAGCGGGCTTTACTGGCTCGGGGCGGGGCTGGCCCAGGCTCTGCCGCCCTCCCTGCCCCGCCCTGCTGGCTCAGGCTCAGCCGCCCGCCCCCCGCACTGCTGGCCCCGCCTCCGCCAGGCTTTCCTACCTCTGCCGGGGCCGGCCGGGCTCCAGCTTGGCTTGGGGCTGCCGCGGGCTCTCACTTCCGTGTTGGCAGCTTTTAGAATTTTGTTAATGTATTAGCCGCCCCGGAATATTGGCCGCACTTCCGGGTTTCCACCAAAATTTTGGTCAAATTGGTGTGGCTTGTATTCGTGAAATTACTGTATTTCAAATTTCAACCAATCTGCATGTTTGAGGCCTACATAATTAAGCTATGTAATAGTTAAAGCAATAGCTTTCAACAATGCAAACCAAGGAGAACTCAAACTACAGAAATCAATATATTCAATTTTATCTCAAAATAATAGAACAAATTGGCAGAACAGAACTCAACATCAGTAAGAAATGTTCATACTGGAAATGCTGCCTGACGTTTAATAGCTGTGTTAGTACTTCTTGGCATGTACAAGTGAGTGATGCTTTTCAAGGCAGCACACCACATGGTACACTTTCTTAGCATTCAGAAAATTACAGTAATTTCACGATTACAAGCTGCATCGTTTTGACTAAAATTTTGCTCCCACACCGGAAATAAGGCTTACACTCAGGAGCGGCTAATACGTCAATAATTTTCTGACATTTACAACCCTGGAAGTGCAAACCGAGGTGCCGAGTCGAGCAACCGGACAGTAAAACCCGGGACTGCGTGATTGTTACAAATTGGTTACTCTGTTGTGCTGCAGATGGAGCCTGGCTCCCTGCAGGCAGCGTGGGGGGTGAGGAAGGCGGGGAACTTCCTCCTTCAGGCAGCCCAGCCCAGGGGAGGCAGGGGGCTCCCATCCCCTCCTGCCGCCACCGCCGTGGGTGCCGGTGGGCTCCGTGTCCCCCCTGCCACTGCGGTGCAGCACCAGGCCGGGGCGAGCGAGCCCAGCGGCAGCAGTGGCTGGCCCTGAGCAGCCCTGCCGAGCAGCAGCGCCAAGTTGGGTCACCTGGCCCAGCCCCGAGCCCTCACGGCCCGAGCTGAGCCAGTAAACCCCGCCATGCCACGGTTCTGTTACTACTTGGGAACTTTGTTGCACGTGGGTCCTCCCCGCGAACGACAGAGCGGCTTATAATTGGGTGCGGCTTGTGTATGGACAAAGAACGAAATGTTTGCCAACACCCGGCAATGCGGCTTATAGTCAGTGCAGCTTGTAATTGTGAAATTACTATAATTACTATGGACATTTATTAAGATGTACAGCTTATTCACACACTAATGACAATGAAAATACAGTGACCAAGTATCAACAGGAGACCATAATATGCGAAGAAACAGAACTTCAAAAACTCCAGTGCCAAAAATAGCAGAGATACAGTAAAATGCCAAGGGACTAAGCTCTGGAATGCAGTCACAGAGAAAATACTGTGTATGAGTGTATTTTCAAAATTTACATTTTTTGATTCATAATGTGAATCTGAAAAAACCAACCAAACAAAAAACCAACACCAAATAAAAACAACACCAGATCACCAGCCAAAATCCCAAACCTAAGGCATTGCCACTAACACTGAATTTCTGATGTAAATCCAGCCCACACAACACTGAATTCATTCTAGTGTGTCTGCTATTCCAAAAACTTCACTGACACTCAGTTTTAGATGCCTTTACAGTTGGGTAGTAATAAAAAAATATTGAAAAAATGAGGGAATCCAAGATAAAAATTTCATCCTTAATCACTCAATGGGAAAGTTATTTGAACAGTAACTACAGTTAACAACCTGCTGCATATAGTTTAAGTATATTTAAATAGTTAAAAAATAAGCATACGTTCTCTGCATAAAACCAAATCACGCAGCCTGTAAGTCGCATCATGGACAAAAACCCAACAGATTTTGCATTTGCTTTCTGTCAGTTCTGAAGTTACCTTATACTCATCTGCAGCAATCCACTCTGGTTCTTTTCTCTTCTTTTTCCCCTTTTTATCCTTGATGTGCTTAGTCCCAGAGGCCTGGTAAGCCTGCAGATCCACTCGTGAATGAAACTGGTAACGGCCACTTTCCACATCACAGTAGTAATAAATTCCAGTTGCTGGATCATAATACAGTTGGTTCTCCTTTACAGGAAATTAAGAAGAATACCATCATCACTTCAATAAATAATATTGTTCAAAGAAACATCTGATTAATAAAGAATCACATTTGAATTTTGATAAAATGAAAGAACTGTGGTGGCTTGATCCTGGATGGTTACCAGATGCCCATCCAACCACTCTGTCAATTCTCAACAAGACTGGGGGAAAAAAAGATTAAAAACTCATGGGTCAAGACACGGAGGTCATTATCATGAGCAAGCCAGATTTGATTTGGAAATGGCTAAAATACAGCTGGATGATAAGGATCAAGTTAAAAATATCTCTCCCAGACTATTTTTTTTTCACAAGTTCAACTGCACCACTTCATTCCCAGCTCCTTTCCCTGTCTTCCCTGATGATGCAGGGAAATGAGGAGTAGAGTGGCTGAGATCAGCTTATGGAAAAGTCTCTTTCTGCTGCTATTTCTTCCCTGCCCACCACAGGATCTTCAAGAGCTGCTTCAAGCATGGGTCCTCCACAGATCACAGCTCCTATCCAGGAGACAGGGTCTGAGCTCTGGCGTGGGCTCTCCACAGGCCAGTCCCCTAAGTGATACCTTAGGATTTTAGCTTTTATATTTTTCATGGATCTGTAACCCTGCAATTCTTTAGTGTACAATTCTAAACTCCATATAGAGAATTAGCTACTGCTTTCCAGTTTTGGTCAGACAAAACAATTCCTCACTAGGCCTGGGAATCAAGTTACCATCTCAGGACCCAAGAAATGTACACAAAAGTGAGTTTGGGGGCAGAGCAAACTTGGGGTAAATGACTTGATTATCTGAAGCTGTAATTGGAAGATTAAACCCCAATATGCAAAAGGACCAAACTTACAAAAATACAAAAACTCGTGACCCATTGTTAATTTTGGGTGTAGTCCCTGAGAAGGGCTTTGTCAGCCCTAACTGTACCTGAAGGCCCTTCAATAAATATACCTGCTTTTATTCCCTTAATTTTGTCTGGACTCTGTTTTTAGGTAGCCAAAAAAGGCATTCTAAGGAGCTACTTCTGTGTGGGATCCTCCATGGACTGTAGTATCAGTAGCTTCAGTGTGGTCTGCTCTACGGATTGCAGGAAATTGCTTGCTCTGGTGCATGGAGAACCTCCTCCTGTTTCTTCCTCTTTGCCCTTGGTGTTCACAGGGTTATTTTTCACTACCTCCCCCATACAGACTCTGCTGTGCAGAGTTATGCCCCTTCCTAGTTTCAGAGAGGCACCACCAGCTTCTCTAATGGCTGTGTTGTGCCCTGCAGTGGAACTAGCCAGGTCCAGACAGCCCCTGACCTTCTCTCAGAGAGGCTACCTCTGCAGCCACCAGCCCCATCATCAGAACTCTTCCAGTAAACACAATGCAAGAATACTTCGCATAATTCAGAACATTTATGGACCAAGAAAAGATACTATTTTTGATAATTCTACCATAAACCATAATCTATAGCCCCAAACATTTATGTGAAACTAAATCCACAAACTATGTTGAAAGGCATGGCATCCTTTAAGACCATAAAAATTAAGTCTAGAAGTATCCTGAAAACAAACAGTTGTGGATCTCATGCATTTTTTACAGTTGAGTTGAATATAACACTGCAAACAAACTCTGTTCTCAGTGCAGTACAGTCTATCCACAGATCTGTACACATATCAAACACCTCATAGGACAAAAAAGAAAACCTTTGCAAAAGCTATATAAAAATGTACAGCAAAAAGTAACATTAATAAATTCTGAACCATCATCTAATCTTCTAATACTTCTAAAAGAAATGTTTTCTTTCCTTTATAATCAAACTAGTTGGTAACAGTATTCCAGTAAAAGCAAAAACATTTCGTGTGCTTTCTCCCAGCACTCTTTTCACTGGGGAGAAGCAACTGAAGAAATGTCTTTTTCTAAAGAAGACATCTTTAAGCTCAACCTTTTAGGTCTGAAAGAGTTACAGATCAGCTGTAAAGAATAAAATTTGCAAAATCCCAAGTAACTTAGAGATCTAGGAGACATCAAAAAACTGAATCAAAATCTAAATTTGTATCTTAGCCTGCTATCTTTAATTTGACTGAAATAATTTAAAAAGTGATTAACAAACTTTCGACACTATTCATCTTCCGTAGACTGTTTTTCAAAATTTAAGATCAGCTTGGATCTTAGTTGTTTGCTCATAGCAACTTTTACTAACAAAACTTTTGTGACAAAAAACTTCAAGGTTTTTGGAAATGATCCTTACTGAATTGTAGTAGAATCCAGTGCTATGGTCATAATACAATCCTGTATTTTCATCATAAATAAATCCAGTTTGTGAAACAGCAGCCTCTGCAGCAGCTCTCAAGCTCTCTGCCAAAGAACCTTCTGCTAATGAAGTTTCTTCTGCCTCCTGATAACAGAAAGTAAGAAAGGTAAGTGCTGTATGAACTTGGACTGTTTCTAATGACAGAAATCTGACTACAGTTTACTGGTAAACTCCTGCTGATTTCAACAGGACCAAGACTTCAGCCTGTGTCTTTTGTTTTTCCCCAGCTTTACTCAAAAGTGACCCACATCAAAAAAACACACAAAAAACTTCTTTCAGAGCATTCTTAAGACAGATTTCTGCCCTCTGTTTCAGTTGCTAGATGTTAAGGCACAAACTCAAGTGAGTGACCTAAGAGAGGGCTGGAGAGAAGAAAACTAAGCCACCAAACCAAACCACCAGAAAATAAACAAATAAATCCCACCACCAATGTTCTCTTTCTTATATCGTGCTTGCTTATGTCAATGGAAGAAAAAATTAAAAAAACTATTTTAAAAAATCAGCATGCACATATTGTACATACTGTGCTGATAAAAAAGATCCTGCTTCCAGGCTATGTAGGATATACGTGTCTTTTGACAAAAACTCTCAAAGTCCAAGACATAAATCTAAGAGCATGCTCCACTTGGAATATACCTCAAAAAAGCATAAGATTTTAAGTAGAGCAATTTCATGACTATAAGGCGCGCCCTTTTGACTAAAATTTTGGTCCGACACCTGAAGTGCGCCTTATAGTCCAGTGCGCCTTATAAATGGACAAAGTTTGGAAATTTGCCAACGCGGAAGTTTGAGCTGTGAGCTGAACTGTGCCAAGTCGTGGAGCTCAGCAGGGCTTGGCACGTGTCCTGGTTTGGAGGACAGGTGTCTGCTAAGAAAGGCAGGAGCCTCTCTTTCAAATGGAAAATGTAAACTCCCTCTCTCCAAATTATTGTAATTTTGAAATCAAGGGGCTCTCAGGCAAAGATATGGGAATTAGGAATAACAGTTCTTTACTAGGATAATTAAGATAGAAATACAGTACTACAAAGAAACAAACCCCAAACACTGACAAAGTGTCTTGGGTTACAATACAGGATGTGATCAAAGTATCTATTCTATCACTATCTCTTGCGACCAGGTGGGGCAGCGATCTTTATCTCTGTGGGAGATACTCTGCTAATGGGCCATCCATTGAAACCAGCAGGGCATTGTTCTTTATCTTTGCACCCCTCATCCTTCCTCCAGAAAGTCATTTTCTGGTAATGGCCCACTGAGTCTCACTGTGTGACTGATAAAATTACTGCATCCCATTGGAAGTTGCTCCAGCCACGAGGGAGAGCCCAGCCTTTCTTACCAAGATAAAAACTGAAATTCTAGGACACCGAGTAGCCCTTTCTCTACTGGACTCTAGAAAAAATATGAGATTTCTCCACATCACTACTAGACCTCTGGAAGGAAACTGCACCTTCTACAGGAGCACTGCTTCAACTGAACCACATCTGTCACTGCAAGAGGACTGCAGCCACTATTTAATGGGACTGCTACCAACACCCTACCTGACGGGGTGTCAGGTTGTACTCTGACTTTGTCAGGGTTTGGAGTTTGTTTCTTTGTAGTACTGTATTTCTATTTTAATTTCCCTAGTAAAAAACTGTTATTCCTAATTCCCATATCTTTACCTGAGAGTCCCTTGATTTCAAAACTATAATAATTAGGAGGGAGGGGGTTTACATTCTCCATTTCAAAGAGAGGCTCCTGCCTTTCTTAGCAGACACCTGTCCTCCAAACGAAGACACAAAGTCAGCACAACCTGACACCCCGGCAGGGTGACACCCTGTCAGGCAGGGTGTTGGTAGCAGTCCCATTAAATGGTGGCTACAGTCCTCCTGCAGTGACAGATGTAGTTCAGTTGAAGCAGTGGTCTTGTAGAAGGGTGCAGCCTCCCTCCAAAGGTCCAGCGATGACATGGAAAAGATGTCCGGTTTTCCTCTGGAGTCCAGGGAAAAGAGGGCGACTTGGTGTCCCAGAATTTCAGTTTTTACCTAGGTAAGATAGGCTGGGCTCTCCCCCCTGGTTGCAGTAACTCCCCAAGGGATGAAATAATTTTATCAGTCACACAGTGAGACTCAATGGGCCATTAGCAGAAGACAACTCCCTGGAGGAAGGATGGGGGGTGCAAAGATAAAGAACAATGCCCTGCCTGGTTTCAATGGATGGCCCATTAGCAGAGTATCTCCCATGGAGATAAGGATCACTGCCCCACCTGGTCACAACAGATGGTGATAGAATAGATACTTTGATCACATCCTGTATTGTAACCAAAGACAGCAAGGCTGGTGTGATTGTTACTAATTCGTTTCTTTGTCGCGCACGGATCCTCACCGGGTAAAAAAGTGCGCCTTATAGTCTGGTGCACCTTATACATGGACAAAGTTCGGAAATTTGCCGACTCCCAGGGGTGTGCCTTATAATCTGGTAGGCCTTATAGTCGTGAAATTACTGTATATGGATATTATCAACACTAGATCATCACAAAAAATCTTTCTGTATAATATAAAGCTGTCAGGACTGCAAGAACATCTTTTAGATAGAATATTAACAAAGTACTGATTTCAAAACTGGTAAAACTCCAGATAGTCCAAAAACCTGTGAATTCTGGATGAAAGTTTCCTCTTCTCCACCTTCACTAGCTTTGGTGCTATCCTTCCTCAGTGGAATATTAACACCTGTCTCCGATCCCTCTGTGGAATTATGCTCAGTGCCTTCAATCCTGTGACTGTGTTGCACTGGTAGTTCAGATGCACAATCAGTGTGATTGTAATAATTTTCATAGTAGTAATAATCTGCAGGGGAAGAGGGGGAAGAGAAAGGAAAGTTGAAGTTGCATAAATTAGCAAGGCAGTATTTTACTAATGCAGTTTAAGGAGGCTAAATCTTAAACTGGAAATTTATGCAAAGAAGTAGTCTAATGAAAATCAAATACTAGGTAGTGCCTCTACTTTGAATTTATTCTAATCCTACTGAACAAATTATGTCTTGTTTTAATATACTTCAAAAACTGGTAAAGCATTTATGCTTGCAACATGAGATTACTACTCAACAAATTAAATGGTATTAATTCTGGTAGTCCATGCCACATATTATCCTGAATTAATGTCTTGAATAAATAGGGAACTACCTGAAAGATAATGTCATGTTACTGAATTTAATTCAGCAAAGGATACAAACTTGAAATATACTCTATATTACAACATTTTCAAACTAAAATACTGTTTTATATCCCCATTTAAACAGTCACCATTCTCTATACCTGCTTGTGACCATGCAGCACAGTCTTCTGTCTGTACTTCTACATTAGACGTATCTTTCTCCTTTCTATTACGGATTTCTTTAGTGAATTCTTCTACCTGAAAGAAAAACTGCATGTTAAAAATACAACACTGCATTTTAGTGGTGTGCCATCTCAGAAAAGAGAGTCAGCCTAGTTTACATTCCATAATTCAGACAAAACATAATGGCATCACAGGTGTTTTAAGTGTTTTTGTTTGGCAGGAGACAATTTTGTACTTGAAGGGTTGGCATAAAGAAGCACATAATTTCTGCTCACAAAGGAGCAGAGAAACTTAACCAAGGTTATTCCTAAATGTCCACACTGTAAGGCTACATTTCAAGTAATGATCACTGTTCTGCAGTGACGACTGTGTCATTTACAAATCACAGAATGTTCTGAACTAGAAGGAGCCCACCAGGATCATCGAGTCCAACTCTCGGCCCTGCAGGACATCCCCAACAATCACACCACGTGCCTGAGAGCATTGTCCAAACACTCCTTGAGCTCTGTCAGGTTTCACGCTGACAGTGACCACTTCACTGTGGAACCTCTTCCATTGCCCAAGCACCCCCTGTGTGAAGAACCTTTTTCTAATATCCAATCTAAAACGCCTCTGACACAACTTCAGGCCCTTCCTTCGGGCTCTGCGATGACGGCTCCCCTAAACTTCCCTCTTTTGCCACAAGCATTCAGAGAAGTCCTGCCACTCTTCCTTTATCTCACACTTCGTTTAATAAACTTATTTCCCTCTGCCTATATGTAATTTTTCCTTCTTACTGCACACCTCACCCTGTGGTAGAGAAGCGCTACCGTTCTCACCACCAAGCTCCGACTCGAGACTTCAAACCGGCTCTGGCCGCCGCAGGCCAGGAAAGCTCGGCGGGCTCGGCAAGCCGAGGGATCGTGTGGGACGGGCACGTCTGTGGAGGGGACGAGCGCAGCGCAGGCCGAGCGGCATCCGCCCAGGGAGTGGCGGCCGCGGGGGCTCCGTGCGGCCCGGCCCGGGGGACGCAAGGGTCGGAGGCCGGGGTATCCGGGGCGGGGGGCCCTACCTGCCTCCTGAGCGCCTCGCCGTCCTCCCGCTCCCGGCGGTACAGGCGCTGAGTGCGCCGCAGCCGGCGCCGCGTCCGCTCCAGCTGCGCGCGGCACGCGTCCAGCTCCGCCTGCAACGCCGGCACCACCGCCTCCTGCTCGCCTGGGTCCGCCCGGCTCTCGGCGCCCGGCGGGGAGGCCATGGCCGCCCGCCTGCCCCTGCGCCGCCGCTCAGCGCCCGCCCTCCGCCTGTCCCGCAGCGCCCGCGCGGCCCCGCCCGCCAGCCCCGCCCATGGCCATGGCGCCCGCCGGCTGTGAGGGCGGGAAGCGGCGCGGGGCGCGCGCCGCCGCCGCACCGAGAGCCGTCCCGCGCGGCGGGAGCGCGGCGCGGGGCCCGGAAAGGGAGCGGGAGCAGCCGGAAGCGGCCGGAAGCGGCGCGTGCGGCAGTGCGCGTGCGCGCGGCAAAGGCCTGCGGCTGCGGCGGGAGGGGAGCGGGGACGGGCTGACACCGGGAGTTGGGCTCGGCACCGGGAGCGGGGCTCCCGGGGGACGGGCCGGCCGTGCTGCTCGTGGTTCGGCGGCAGCGTCGGGGAAAAGCTGAAGGATGAGCAGCATCCCCCAGAGGCGGGGCAGTCTCGGCTCCGGACGTGCTCGAGGTCTGATACCGCCCTCCACCATCACCTGCGCTTGGGTCATGCCGGGCAGAGTTTGCTGCTGCTGGGCCTCAGGGTTCCAGCTGCATCGTATAACAGAATGAAAAGTAATTCTAGCGCGTACTTCGTTCAGAAGTAGGGCACGTTATAGTTTGAGGGTTTTTTGTGTTTGCTTTTTTGTTTGTTTTAGAGTGGGAAGGGGGAAACTTCTTGAGACGTCTCAGTCAAGAGTGCGGCAAACCTCACCATATCCTGGTTAGAAATTGCTGTGTCTGGAGGTTGTTGGAGTTGGAGCCATTTAAGCAGCATTCAGAGTCAGGGCTGAGAGCTGCGGTACTGAAGCCTTGGATAAATTTTTGTTCCTGAGATTTCTAGAAGCGGCTGTTGAAGGTCCTTAGGCTTTCCTCTGAGCCCGATCTCAAAATCATAATTTTCCAAACTTAACCTTGCAGGCTTCTTATTTGAAGTGTTTTTTGTCTCTGATGTTCACAGTGCTTCTCAGATTTTAATAAACTTTGTGATACACTGTTGCTTTTGTGTCTTGCTGCAGAAACGAGTAGTAGGTCATAGCCTAATAGCTTTTAGATGTGATAATAGTGGATGTGTTGCATACAGGGACATCTACATCTGCTTTCAGATATGTCCTGAGTAATGCACCACCTTTACACTTCAGGTTTCATCAGGTTTCTTCAAGTAATTACTTCATTTACATGCATATATTTTTAATATATTACATTTCTAAAGCTATAGTACAAAGATGCCTGAGTTTGAAAACCACAGTACATGGCAGTGCTAGTTTAACAGGAGTGCTACTGTTCTCTGCAAAGACATGCAGTCGTGCACCATTGATTAAGTACTGTTCTGACCAGAAATCACCAGGGTCAGATGCCTGATCTCTATAAGGTGGGCTGCATAAGCAGGCAAGAAGCAAGTCTACTTCTGTCCATATCCAAACTTAAAGGAAATAAGAAAAAAATACGTGGTTTTTGTTGTCTTGAAAGCATTTTGTGAAAGGATGTAAAACTCCACTGTGGACTCGAGGTCCTAAGAGATACTAAAATAACCAACAGGGTTTCAGACCTCAGTTTTTTTCCTCTGTAATTTGTAATTGGAAAGGTGTGTCTCATCTGTTGAGAATTAGCATATTGTCTCTATCAAGAAGTGTTTTATTTTAGGTAATGGCTTTGGTTTGCATCAGGCTAGTTTCACTTAATATGTGTAAGTAAAAAAGGACCTGAACTGGAGGAAGATACTTCCTGAAAGAGCAGATTTCATTTACTGCTCTGTGTTAAATTTAGGGAATAGCACTTTCTTCTTTGTAATAGATTGGCCTTTGATTTGTAAGTTAAATATTCAATTGTAGAAGTAATGGATGTTGCAATTTAGGCTCTGAGAAGAAGATGAAAAGTGACACCAGCTCTCCAAAAAGTGCCTATTCCTAAAGGTTTGCAGCAGACAGAAATGGGGAGAATGGAGGTGACATGTGTCCCTGCCACCAATCTGTCAGTGCCTCTGAATATGCCACTTCCTACCCATGCTGTTAGTGGGCTCTTGACATGGACTGATGAACTGCTGTTGCCACCACCCTCTCTGTACTCCTCCTTGATCCTCTGGGATTGGGTAGTTATGCTCGGAAGTACAGGTGGCGTCCCAATCCAGCTAGACAGAGCACAGATGCTTAGCTCTTGCACCTGCTGTTTAAAAAGGAGGTGAGGACTTTGATTGCAGGGGCATTTGCCACCGAAGGACTGTGCCACCAAAGGACTGTGGAATAAAGATGAGGTGGCTTGTTGGGAGCAGGTATAGCAAGGCTGCTGAAACACAGACTCTCTGGCCAAGGGCATAATCTCCAGAAGAGCTTTCCTCACCAAAAAGCTATCAAAAGCCCAGACCTGCATGAAAGAAAATACCACAGTGCATGCTGCCTGCACAAGCAAAATTCAGGACCCTAACTGTCAGAGGGGGCCTGGAGATGAAGGAAGGGTGAAGACACAGACCTCTGTTACTGCCTGTTCTTTTTCTATACCAATGCTATGCAGGAATAACCAAAAGTTGCAGGACCATGGGCCAGCCCAGCTTGCATGGCTCCAGGATTGCTCTCTTTGTTTCCTCATTCCCCTACACCACAGGAGGACATGGTCCTCATCTATTCCTTTTTGCAGGTTTCTCCTTCTGAGGGGAGTGCAAAGAGGTGGACGAGTGCTTGAAGCCATCATTGCCATCACATCTTCAAGGCATTATCCCACCTCTGAGATGGTAAAGAGCTTCTATAAATATGATTACATGTGTTTTCTATTGTAATAATGGTCTTAAACATAGTGATTCCAAATTCCTTGAGATTTGTAAGCTTGGTGCTCATAGTCCTGTATTCTTGTGTCTTGTGTTCTCCTTCTCCATGTGGGTGCCAATCCCACTGCACTTTAGGTTTTGGGGTAGATCTCTGACTGCTCTTTTCTGGTTTGAGATTTCTTAGGAAGTTTTGAGCCTTGCAGTGACATGGAGCTTCTGTAAAACTTCTTTAGGTAGTGATAACATACCTTGAGATATGGATTTTCACAGCAAAATCCTCACAAATCTTCCTGGAACTTAATGGTTCTTTCATCAGCATATCCCATTTGATGAGGCAATTACAAATGCAAAGTTCAGTGCCCTAACATCCTATTTAAAGTAATAGAAGCACTGCTGCACACGTCACAACCTATCCATATATCTTAAAGACAAGCCAGCTACAGGGAAATGAAAGAGAAAAACAGATAAAGCAGATCAAGCTGCAGATCTTTTCAGCAGGGAATCCAGAGATTTTCTCCATGTCAGCACTCTCCTTTTCATATGCGGGTACATTACTTGAAAAACAAACTTAGGCTCTCTGGTGTGGTCCTAAGCTTTTTTTAAGGTGGGAACATTATCTAGAGTGGCACTTCTCAGAGAACAAGTTCTTTAGTACATCTTCTGGAGTCACACTGTCTACCTCTTGCCATAGTCCTGCTTTGGAAAATGGCAGATGGCCTGTGAGTGGATTAAAGACTCCTTTGCTGTAACGTGGAGTCAAAACTACAGGAGAGCAAGACTGCATCATGCCAGTGAACTTGATGCAGTTCCTCAGAGCTTGAGCAGATCACTGGCTCAGCTTTGCTCTGGCCTGAGGTCCCAGCTAATTGCTGATCAGAGGTCCCAACATCATCTTCTCAGAGACATGAGGAGTATTTCTGCAGAAAAGCAGCCCCAGAATACTATGTATCCATACAACTAGTCAATGACCTCTGTTTTGATAGGTACTGAGGACATGGTGGCGCAGGGGTTTTGTCTAGCGGGACCAGGAAGTGCATGTGAAAGGCTGCAGGTACCATCAAAAGGTCAGTACTTTGAACTGGAATTCATGCTATGTAGACCATTTCAGCCAGTATTGACAGCTTGTTTTGCGACTCTCAGAGATTTCAAATAGAACCAGGGAACTACTTGCTACAATCTTGCTGCAATAACTTTGAACCAGTTTTAAGAGACCAGTGTTAATAAGGCTTTAAAATTCCTGCATGTGAGATTCCTTTTGTGCCTGCACCATGGGTTGCTGTCTCCCTTCACAGCATCTTAAAGCTCCTGGGTTCACACAGACACTAACTGCACGTAGCAGGCCTATACCCACTGTCCTATGCAAGGACAGGCTCCCGATTTTGCAGCTGGGAATGCTGCTGCTCCCATGTTGAGGCATTTGAGAGTGAGACATCACAGCGCACTGCACTGTAGAGCTTGAGCTCTAGAAACATATTTCCAATATTCCTAGAACTTCTAACCTTGAGACATTTAAAGGTAAGGATGTGAAGGGAACTCAGAAAATCCAAACAGGTGATTTCATGAAGTGATTGTTTTCCACTTCCCTGTAAAGTAGGGGTGTTAAAAGAAAATAGCTTTTACCACTAGGTGGCATTTAAGGATTGGGTTTGGTGGTTGTTGGTGGTGGTGTGGTTTTTTTTTTCTTTTTTTTTTTTTCTTTCTTTTTTTTTCTTTTCTTTTTTTTTTTTTTTTTTTTTTTTTAATGCTCTGAAACACTGTGTTGAAAATTGCCTAATGGATTGCTAACTTAATTTCTTCCCTCCTTCCAACTGCTGGAGACAGTTACTGAGATTGGCTTGTGGCTACTCCTTGGGATGATCTGACTCAGGACTGCCAGCAGAGTAAAGGAGCAAGACTTGCTTATTGTGTCTATAGGAATTGGTACTCTAGAGAGAGTGAATCACTGCTTCTAAAGGACAGCTTCTTTCTACTATTCTCCTTAGGAATCTCTGCTGCTGGGAGATACCTGTATCCTTAGTGCTGTAGAGTGAACAGATACCTTAGCACAGAGTTGCTCTGAAGTTGCAATGTTCTTTTCTGAAGTTGCTGTTATTGCAGAGCAATAAATATGGATGTGCCTTCCTTGCTGTACAAGAGATAACACTGCATGCATTTTATCATTACCTCCTGAGGAGCATGTGTGAGTCACTTTCCACCTGCCGGCAGGGACAGGTCACAAGGACAGCATCAACTTAAACTCTTTGGCTTTGATGCAACTTTGCTTACATGTTTTATAAAGCCTATTCAACACTTTTTTTTTTCAATGACATAAAACTAAATGTCTGACATCTTTGCTTAGTGATTTTAAATAAACTTTGCTCAGTTGCAAAGGCAAAAATAGATTAATGAGTCAATGTAAATGAAGGCTGGTCTCTGAAGACAGCAGAGTTCAGTATCGGGCTCAGGCTGAAGATCCCAGAAAAAACAACATCTGATGCTAGTGATGCCAGAATAGTTGCAGGTAACCCTCTCTGCAATGCTGCATCCCTGTCGGGAGAAATCTTGTCCGGACAGCAGGAGATCTTAGCTGAATATTCACAGAGTCCTCATGGAGGCATAGGTGAATCCCTAACATCCCACTTTATTGCATTAAAGCATCCATTTTTATATGGTTTGTTACAATGATCACGCAAATCTAGCAAGCTTACAATTGATTAGGCACTATCCACATTTGACTTGTTACTTATTGGTTGGTTTCACGTGCTTTTACAGCACCTTCCTCACCCCTTGGCTGAAGCAGTCTAGCAGCCGAGTTACAGTAATTTCATGACCATAAGGCGCACCGGACTATAAGGCACTCCCCTGGGGAGTCAAAAGTTGCAACTTTGTAGATCATATAAGGCCCACCGGACTATAAGGCACACTTCTGGGTTTGAGGGAAAGTTTTAGTCAAAGGGGTGCGCCTTATAGTCATGAAATTACTGTAGTCATGTCCATTTTACCTGTTTGCTACTTTGCTACACTTTCTATTTGTTTATTTGCTACATTAATGTGCCTTCCCACTCACTGTTGTAACTTTCTGGCTCTTTCCCATCCACTCACTGTTTGTCACTTTACTGAATCTTCTCATATGTTTCATTCAGGGATAGCTCAATGTCGCCATTCTCCCAGCCATATACAGGGTTGTGCATTTTAGTCTCAATGAGGATATTATGCCCTTGTTCAGCCATAATTTCCTCTACATATCCCCATTGCAGAAGGATCCCACTGCCATGACAGTCACAGTGGATTTGTTAGCTTGTGTCATGCATGCCTCTTTGTCAGTGCAGCAGCAGGAGAGATATTTTTGATTTTCTTTGGGGTGTGGTGGTGTGGTGTCCAACGCCTGTCGTGCTCTCACCTAAGGAGCATGCCTTCCCGCAGTGCTCTTTGCAAGTACCATGTGCAAACCCACTCCATCCGCTCAGTCTACATTTCTGCACCACCCCTGCTGACATTTCTCTTCTTCTCCACCCTGGCCTCTGGCAAATCCTAGGCTAATAATGCCAGGCAATGACAAAGAATTGTGTGGTTTGCCTGCACACTGCCTACAGGGCCTTTCTCTGCCTGTAGCGCGACTCAGAATCAAAGATGGCTGTGCTTGTTACAGAAAGAGAAACAGTCACAGAGGTCAATAAAAAGCAGAGGGCTAAGACCAAGAAAAGTGCCCGTTTGGTTTTTTTTAATCATGTGATAGCAGGGCAGAAAGTGTGCTCGCCTCTCCTTGGCTGATCACACAGTAAGAGCATATGAATTTTACACTTGTTTGATCAGCAATTCTTAAATATTAGTAATTGCTACTAATAACGGTACAATACTTATTGCACATATTTGTGGAAGTTGCAGTATTCCCACTTCCTCTCATCATGCTACAGTTTGCATCATTTTTAGGTCCTGGTTTTAGTAAAGGATCAAAAGGAACACAGAAATACTGGATGATATGCAGGTATGAATTGGAAACATTTAGGCAAATTGCTGACAATTAAAAAGCTCTCTTTAAAGGGAATTTTCTTGCAAATGCAGTACTTTTCTATCTGGATAACGGTGGGAAAAACGAAAAGCAAAAGAGATAGTTTTGTGAGGGAACATAGGAAGCAAAGGAAGCAAGCTCATCACTGGGTTAATTAAATAGGAAGGTGTCTTCAGCTGACTCATATTTCATGAGAAATTCTAAAGGTGTATTATCTGTTAAAAAGTAGCTGGACGAGTGATCCCAAAACCACTGTAGACATTTATAGTCATGGACAGATGGATGTAACTATTCATATTGCAACGTTGAGGCTCTAATTAAGAACAAATCAGGTATGACATGTTTTAATACATTTGCCATATGAATTACCTGACATTCTGCTGGAAGCCTGATGAGTTAAAGTTATCTCAATGGCTTTACTATCTGAATTGGAGCCAAATGGAATTTAATCTCATTAAAAAACCAAAAAAGTAAAATTTTAACATTAATTATTAGATAATTAATTTAGAACCAAATGCAACTCAATGTCCAGGCTATCTGTGGTTTTGATATGAAGCCAAATTTTTAATTTTTACATGTCTGTGTGTTGACATAGGCAATACGTCTTCTTTTTATCTAGTATATTTTCTTATATAGTATCTTAAATATCTAATACATATTTTTTTCTGCAAAAATTACCATTTTTCTGTTCTATGATAAAGTAACATCTAAGATTGTGGAGTTTTTAGCTTTTTTCATTCTCAGCAGCCTCTTGAGTCTGATTCATTCCTCACATCCAGAACAGCTTCCATCCCTATGGAATGGAACAAAAGTTGTGTCAGATAAGCAATGTTCAACATGATATCCTGTTCCCAATTATACCCCTGTGATTGTTCTGTGGTTTCTCATTCTGGGGGCCCATTTATCCTGAAAGAGAACATTCCAGCTGTAGTATTTTCAGTTTGCCATGTGAAACAGTTCTTTCAGTGTAAACTCTGAAAAGGTGTTTGTGAATATACTGTCAGAATTTGTATCTGCATTTAACTTGTGTTTTCATGTCATATGCACACATGAGAATCGAAGAGGGTTTAGAGCTTTTGTCATGAAAAGTGCAGTCAGGGTTTTTTGAATCACTCAAATAGAGTGACTTAAAGGGGCTTACCTTATTCCCCCCACATAATCCTCATCAGAAATATTTATATCATTTTCTGTATATTCCATCAAGTCCTAAAACAGATCAGGAGTAATATTTACTGCGAAGAAAACATAGTGCATGACTAGGAAGGTTGTGCTCTCAAAGGGACATGCTCTACTTTGTTCCGCTCAACTCCAAAAACACTGCTGACAAGCGAGGGTAGGGAGATGTACCATGTGTTTCAGAGGGTTCCCTCTGCATGATGCTGAAACTTGTGGTGTCTTTCTTTTCTCATCACTCTGCTTAGCTGGTGATTTACATCAGTAAATCACAAAAATCTGTGGTTTTTTAGTATGAGCAGAGCTCTGAAAAGGTTTTTTTCTTGCTGTGCGTTAGAAAAGTGCAGCAAGTAAGGAGGAATGCACCTGTGTTTTGTAAACAGGAAGGTGAACAGTAAAAATTCCACCAAGTCCATGGTCTCAAAGCAATCCTCAATTTGTATGGCTTTTTATCATACAGAAGCTATTAAAATGGTTTCTTTCCACATGGAGATTCTTCTTACAAATCAACTGCTTTGAAACCTTTGGGTTTACCAGGTCCTTTTTTTTTCAATCGGCACCTCAGGGTGAGTGTGTAGAGAAACATGTTGGAGAATGTTGTTCCCCTGGTGGCAATGGCTACTTTTCTGGCTATTTTTTTGCCAACACAAATACAATAAATTCCTTTGCTAGAATTTCCTTGATACTGACTAGCCTGTACTGTTTGTTTGCCACTGTATTATTCCCTTGAATTTCTGTTGAGATTTACACCTGCAAATACACAAATGACCACAAAATTCTGTCAAGATTCCACATCAGCTGCAGAGCATAATAGCGACCTCTTGTTTTTAATTACACTAATTTCACGATTATAAGCTGCATTATTTTGACTAAAATTTTGGTCCGAACCTGAAGTGCGGCTTATAATCAGGTGCGGCTTATATATGGACAAAGAAAGAAAAGTTGCTGGCACCCGGAAGTGTGGCTTATAATCAGTGCGGCTTATAATTGTGAAATTATTGTACATGAAAACTCACTCTTGTTCTCACTGCAGAGCACCAGTTTGCCTGCCCAGTTTTTGAAGAGTATGAGATTGTCTACAAGTGAGGCCAACAAAAAACCACAGTTCTCACTGTTACTACAATTTTTAATACCTGATCCAGCTACTGAGTTAGTGATGACAAACCAACTTTGAAATAGTAACAAAACTGAATGAAAACCTAGATTATATAGGAGGCTACTAGCTTTTTTTCCCTTCTCTTTCTCTCCTCTTCCTTGCTGCTAGTGTTGCCTGTGCTGAGTCTTTTAGCAGTCCTCTTTTTCACTGCAGATGGAGCACAAGCACTTCCAGAAGTCACTATTTATGCCCACGATGATGTTCAGAACCCAGCTACTCATGTCAGGAATACTGTAGTATTACAGTGTAATGTTATTCACTGTCGTACCTCTGTTAAAATGATTTCTTGGTCAGTAATCAGTTCCAGCATCATAACTCTGGTGCAAACATCTATATTTTTCCTCTGCAGAATGAGAGGGTTAAGGAGAGAATTTTATTCCTACATTATAATAAACTAGTCACCTCTACCCTGAGGAACATACTAATAGCTTTTGAGATGAGATGGGGAAAAAAAATCAGCTCTGTGCTAGCTAGATTTCTCAAGATACTTTAATAGCAAATAATCAATCTTTTGCCAAGGTAGCCATGAGGGACAGAGAGGTAAAAATACTGGGTGATTTTGATGTGAAACTGGACAATAATTAGGAACATATTTCAACAGCTACAATGTACCGAGAGATAAATATATTCTCAAGCCTTTGAAAGTCTTGGTGGGGCTGGATGGCTGCCAGTGACAAAGGTCTGTGACTTTGATAACACTCATCCTTGTCCAACAAGGTTTTTCTTCAGAGAAAACTGGAGAATTTCACAACACGAACATTCTTCCTTATAATCAAGCATCTTAGACCACTTTGTTCCATGGAATGGTGAAGTTTCCCCCTGACCACTCTGGCTCCTTTCTCTCTCTCCAGTCTTTCTGGTACCCTATGAAGTTATGTAAAGGAGCTGGGGAGCTGGACTGCTAGGCCTGACTACGGATGGTAACAGCTAATAGAAAAGATCCCTGGAAGGCTCAGGGCTCATACCTGGGGCCAGGAGCTGGCTTGCTCAAAAGCCACCAGCAGCAGCTGGGAATCTGGGCCCTCAAGCACGGATTTGGTGAGCAAAAAACTGCAATGAAAGTCAGTCCCTCTCACAGGAGTGGAGAACTGACACAGCAGGTAATGACCTCAGCTGCAGCAGTGGCTGCATCCTGCATGGCCCCAGCCCTCAGCTGCACAGTTCTGTGAGTGCTTCTGGTGTATGCAGAAATTGAATGGGGAAGGGAAAAGCTTGTCCTTGGTGGTTCTGTGCTCCTCATGCTCTCACCTTGGCTGTAGCCAGAGCCAAGAAGCACTGGCTCCTCTGCCAGCTGCCCACCACTGCAGGACAAGGGCGGCTGGTAGGGTCCTTCCTTCCTTTGCAGGAGCAGTGGGGCCACAGGTACGGCCAGTGTGATGTACGAGTGCGCTGTCCTGGGGAATTGTGCTCAGGACTGTCCCCATGTGTGCTTGAATTTGTTAATAGCAATGCAGCTGTGGTGTATCACTATTCAGTCCCCCAAGGTTCTCCTCAGCTTCTGAGTTGCACAACCAAGCCTACTACTACTTCCCTGCTCTCACATAGTTCTGTACAAGTACTGAATGTATGTGAGAGGACTTTTCAAGACTCTTGTGACTCTACCTTCTTGCGATTAGTTTTCTTGAGACGTTGTGGTCAAAATTTGAAATTAAGGAGATTTTTTTTCAGGGATTTCTAACAAAATTTTTAGTGGGGGAGCATCAAAATACTCGTTTGGGCTGCTGAGATGTTCTGTCACTCAGAGAAAAGGATATTGCTCCTTACAGCTGCAAGATCATATGATTAGAGTGATGTGCAGGGTCTGGTGGCCATGAAGAATTGCAGATCTGACCTGAGCACAGCATGGTTTTGTGTTTGGACTCAGGAAATATCTATTACTCTGCTTCATCCATCGTCTGTGACTAACCCCGCTTTTTACAGACAGAACAGGAATTCTGTTCTCCCTAACTTTTTAATCTCAAAACGTTGCAGACAAACCAGGGACTAACTTGCTTTAAATAATTAGCATATTCTTCTCTGCATGCATTCCAGGTCTTTACTCAAGGAAAACCAATACATTACCTGCAGCAAGAATTCAAATCCTTTAGTGACAGATTTAAGGTAGAGCTAGCTCTTGATGCTGCCTTTAATGTATTTGGATCTGATCTATGCACTGAAATGTAATTTGACTTGGGCAGGTATCACAGGACCACAGCTGAACCACTCCTAGAACTGGTAACAGACACTGTGCTTTGTAAATAAACCTGCTTACTAGCAACCACTCTATAAATCGCTAATGTAAGACACACTGTAGGGCACAGATAAAGCTTCAGAGGCAGGTCTTACAAAGCATCTTGCACACACAAGGAACAGCTGTGATATCCCTTCAGTTGCCTCCCTAACCAGATTAGAAAGTCCATGCTAAAGTATTAAAGACATGTGACAGACTGTGTGTCTGTCTTCTGCATTTGCCTACTAGCTTAAACACATTGTGAAAAGTTTTGCATACTTCTCTTCAAAACAACATATGAAGTATGAAGTTACAAATATGGATCTTATTTCATTAGCTTATCTCTACGCAGAATTGATATATAAAGGTGGTGATCTTAACAAAGGATTGGCATTCAGAGTTCTCCTATAAATGAAATAGAAATTTCTTTAGTATGTAAGTATATGGTGTTTCTTAAGATAACTCACAGATACCTGACTACAGTGGTTGAAAATATGGTTGTTCTAGTCTGTTCAGAAAAATTTTTTGATCCTATTAGGTGCTGGTTGACTGCAGTGCAAGCACATGCTGTTGACAGCATGGTTTTCCAAGGTGATACAAGCTTATATCGCCCCTCTGGTTGAGCCCCAGCCCCTGGCCTGTGAGCACAAGTGGAATTGCAGCAGTTCTAATGAGCTTACTACAGGGTGAGTAATTTGATAGTCAGGCTTGTGTTTGCTATCATAGCCAGAAAACCTGGCTAGTGACTGACTGAAAGAGGAAAAGAGAAGGCTGGGGCAGGATTTGGAGGGAAAAGGAAGTTCCTATTTGTATGATCAGTGGCCTTTGGTGCATAAAGTTTTTCCAGGTCTCAAGAAATGAGAAGGAACAGTTTCCCTGAAATACCCCACAGATGCAGAAGATTGGCAGAAGCCCAACACAAGGAGATGTGGAAGAACACATCAGTACTGAGCGAAGGTGTCTCAAGCTGGGAGGAGGCGTGCTCTACCTGTGTAGGATATAAGCAGTGATTGCACACTTCATGCGAACCCACTCGAGCCAGTGCAAACTGTTCTGTATGCACCAAGTTTACTGAAAACATTTGTCCTCTTTACGTAAGATTTGAGCTCCAGACTATTTGGGTTTTTTTCCAAATAAAAAGTCAGGGCAACTTGAAATCCATCTTAGCTACAAGAAGGTGCAAAACTTCAGTGTTCACTACTCTGTGGTGATGTTATCAGTGCCTGTAACTCACCTTTTCTGTTGCTGTGGTGATGGGTCATGGTAATGACCCATATTCTTCCCTTTAGCCAAAAAATAACTATGCTAATAAGATGCTTCATCCTGGAAAATCTCATCACGTAAGTGTCTTTCCCCTCATTGATTGCTCTGTGAAATCCTTTGAAATAAAAATTTTTAAAATTTAGAGCCTTGGAGGGTTCTTTAGGTGATGTTTCCCCTCAGAATCCATTATGGCAGCATCTGCATTTTTCTGAGAAGGTTTTCAGGTGAAGTGAACCATAAGATTACTCCCAAGTAAACATTCATCTCTACCCAGAAATGGCCTCATTACTCAGCAGGTTGTATATTCATTACTGGTTCTCGTCTTGAGATCTTGCAGAGTCGCCTGGAGCCTCGTCTAAGTGTTTTAGCATTGGTGGAAATGGGTATTAATGATTGGACCTAATAGGGCCACATTGTAAGATTTGATTTGAATGCCACTGAGTAACTGGGCCACCTGGAGCTGACCTGCCTGAAAATGTCAGCACAGTATGTGACTATTGAGAGGGTTAGGCACTGCTGCTTCGATTAGTCATTTTATGACTCTGTCCCTAAATCCATCCATTCAGCCTTTTTTGGGCTTAAAGCCAATCCCAGCTGCTCAGGCTGGGAACTGCCTTCTCTTAGGAAGACCAAAGGAAATGAGTTGTGCTGTGTCTATTTGAATCAAAGATCAGCAGGGGAGGCTTCCTTCCCATCACAAGTGAGTTCAAGGCTGTGGGTGACAGGCAGGCCACCACTGTACCTAATGATTCCAGTTAAATCCTCAGCTGCATACTTTAATTGCAAGTTAAATTAGGATACTGTACAAAGAGAGTTCCAGACAGAGGTGTCTTGATTTCTTAAAATAATCTTTAAAAAGCAGTCACATGCCTAAAGCTCTAGGATGTGGTAAAACTTCCGTCAAGCCATGACAGGTACCAACAGGCTATGCTGCATCTGAATGCAAACCTGACTCCAACTCTAGCAATTTAAAGACGCTGTCTTTTGAGATAGCCATCTCTGGAGTCATCCTTCTTATTCAGAAGTGGAATTCCACACTAAACATAGAGATCAAAAATCATAAATGAAGTGAATTTTGTGAATTGAATGAAGTTAATTGTGGTGACTGATTTCAAGAAAATGTGGTGATCTCCACTTTTCAGCAATAATATCCATATAGTCTGTGTCTGATTATGGGATTAAAGGATAATTCAAGTCATTAAGGACCTTCAGAAGTCCTTGGAGTGAATTCCTGCCCAGAACAGAGTCAGCAGTGAGGTCAAAACCAGCATTTGTCATGTTACATCAATTGTACATCAGCCTCTGCAAGAGTTTTGATCCTTGCTCTCATATTCTTTCCCCCTGCACAATCTGAGGAGCACATACAGAAAGGTAGTTGGACTTGATGATCTTGGACGTCTTTTCCAAACCTAATAGTTCTATGAGTCTATGAGAGTCTCCCAAGTTTGTGCTAAATAATGCAAATATGTGTTTTATATATATATATATATATATGTATGTTAGGAATGAAGTGAGAGCTTAGACTCAGATTTCTAGCAGTAGTTTTATTCGAGGCAACCTGCACCCCAAATTGCTCTTGTTCAAGTTCTTGAGGATAGCCAATAGATCTATTATGAAATGAATTATGTGTTGAATGGACACAAGATTAACAGACAAAAGGTTTTAACAGACTCTTTACTACACAGGATAAATAAAAGAACTACTACTTTATATATACACAGCTCATGATAGCAGTACCTATATTACAGCTAGGGAGGAAATAGCATAGATTTAGGAAATCAATGTAACTTACCACTGAATTTATGATGGAGCACACATCTTTCCTTTCACTCAGTTTCCAGGAAAGAAATTCAAGAGAGGTGTCCTCATTTAGAGGAGAAGTCCCTACACATTTCTAGGGAATGTGCAGAAGACTTCTGCTTTGTGAAAGTTTTGTGTAGCTTTTACAGTTTGTAAAGTGAAGTGTCTGTCAGTCAGAAATGCAAGGCTTACCTCCCTTCCATTTGCTCTCAAGGCAAGATGTTTATTGTCAGCTGGGCGGGCCACCTCCGTGGCACCAGAGGTAACTCACTACCGAAGAACTGTCCTGCCTGGGTTCTCACCGATTAGCAGATTCATGTGAGGGTGAAAATACCCTGAGTTACTGCACCAGCTGATAGACAAAACACATAAGCTCTTCTGTGGTAGAAGGAAAGTTCTGCTACAATATATTAGCAAAATACCAGAAAATTGACCTTGAAATGCCTCTGTACTTATTCATACCTTATTAAATTGGTTCAGTTCATTCTTAGTTTTGATTCTTGCATGAGCACCTTTCTTCAGCATTAAACAGGATCTCACAGAGTAACATTCAATTTCTGCATTAAAAAACATTTACAAAAATGCACCAGATAGCTGTCACTATAGTAGAAATGTCTCAAGAAATATTTTTTTATACACAGCAGAATTATATTTCTGAGTTGCACGCTAGTTAAAGGTCTGTTTCAATTGGCTTGCCAACTCTTTCACATATATCTTTTTTATGTTCTCAAAGACAGACTTCCTTTATTTTTGTGTATGATGAAAGATGTCTGTTGTTGATACAGTCCAGCTTGTCAATTGATTACAAGGTTGTATAAATTTGCTGCCCTATTTCAGTACGTCATTAATTTTCCTTGGAAAGATCTTAAACAGATGATCTTACTCTTTTAAGCACTTTGGAGAGATACTTCAATTTATTAATCCGTGAATTACATATCTTTAATGAAATACCAGCAGAAACATTTCCAAATCATGATCACTCCTTCCTGTCTGTGCAGGAGTCACTCTTTGACCAAAATGGAGAATGAGTGGAGAATGAGCTCCACCCTGAAGCAGCCTGGGTGCTCTACCCTCCTGCTTCAAAGACGCCTTCAAACACTTGGCTCCCAGATGCTTGCAAATAAATTGTGTTAATGCTGGAAGTTACCAATGCTGGAAGTTAGGAGAAAGCAGTCACACAACTTCTTTTGCCTATTCTTCAGATTCTATTTACCAAGCAAGCTCTCATCTTGGGCTGAAAGCATGACTCAGACCTATGTGAAAAAGTATTTCAAGAAGCTCATGAGTCTTAATCATTATCCTTCACTAGATGTCAGGGAGCTCTCAAAGTTTTTCAGAGACAAAACTCCAGTTCTTATCCATCTGCTAAGGATTAATTAAAATATTGTCTGGGCAAGACAAAAGCGTATGTTGAATAACTTAGCACAGGAAAAAAACAGTTATAGCAAGAAAATTTCTGTGAAACAATTGGCACTCTGCAGGCCACAGACATTCAGGGCTATTGTTGCCATTCTTTTGCACAGTAACATTAACAGGCAATCCTGTTGTCTTTGTTCTTATGAGGAATGTCTTTAAATGGTCCCATTACTTTTAATATCTATCTACAGGGCCCCAAAATCCATTTTGGCAACCCAGCCTGAGCTGATATGTGTTGGTGGCTTTTACATAACTTTGCTGCATCATGGTGCAGGCTAGCATGAAGAAATGTTGTAGGTTTGTCACAGTGCAAAAGAAGACTATGTTTGTCATCATTGCCTAAAGGTATGAAATGTAGAAACAGCATCCAGGAAAAGGGAACAGTTGCTGAAACAATTAATCTAGTGGAATTGCATTCAAAAACAGAAAAATGGAGGGATAGTATTTCTCTAGTAGGAGTAAATTGTTAGTGATAAATAAATTTTGTCTTTAATTGTTAGTGATAAATAAAAAATATACATTTTTATGCACACCTGAGACAGCAAGTAGTCATAATTGAAATCGTTACATAAAATCCAGCTCCTAAGTATAGAAAATATAATTAGTAAATATAAAAGGTTGTTTAGCCTGGAGAAGAGGAGGCTCATGGGACACTTTATCACTCTCTTTAACTACCTGAAGGAAGGTTGTAGTCAGGTGGGTGGTGGCTTCTTCTCCCGAGTAACAAGCACTAGGATGAGAGATATCGGCCTCAAGTTGCACCAGGGGAAGTTTAACTGGATATTAGAAAAATGTTTTTCTTGGAAAGAATTGTAAAGTATAGAAACAGGCTTTCCAGGGAAGTGGTGGAGTCACCATCTCCGGAAGTGCTTAAAAGACATGTAGAGGTGGCACTTGGTGGTTTAATGGCAGACTTGGCAGTGCTAGGCCAATGGTTGAATTTCATGATCTTAAGGGTCTTTTCCAACTTAAACAATTCAATGATTCTGTGGTTCTGAATGACTATTCAAAGTGAAAACAATCTGTATTATTCCATGCAGTGGGCTAAAAAAGGGAATATAAATCACAGAGGATTCACACTGAAATTTCACTCTGGTGACTCAGATAGTTGTTTCTAGAAGAAGCCCCATACATAAAGTGTATGATAAGAGAAATAAACTAATCATTTTTAAAACCTGTAAATTGTAGAGACTCATTTCTCCCTCCTCCCCTTATCTGCTTCACCAATGCCATCACAAAGCTATCACCCAGCAAGCAGAGCAGGTCGCACTGCAGAAAATACGTGCAAGGAATTGGGAAGCAGTACTGTGAAAAAATGTCATTATGCTATAGAAAAATGTATTTCTTTTGGGAATCAATATTAAAGTAACAGCTACATCCTAAGAAATACAGGATATTTTTCTAAAATGTGGAATTTAAAAATTTCTTTGCAAGGTTCTATCGAAACCTGGAAAAAAACAGGCTTGATTTCTAGACTAGTTGATGCACATATGTAGTAGTCTTCCAATTTCTTCTGTGGAATGGTAAAGCTCTGCCATAAATGAGCAAAAATGGAAGATGTATTCAGTAGCTCTTGGGAAAAGCTGGTGTGATGGCTAAAAAAAAGGAAATGAGAGAAAAGCTCTGCATTCCTGATGGGAGCTCTAGGCCTTTTTATTTGGATTTTGACTGACCAGGTTCTGTACATTCTAGATTATCTTTCTCCTTAAGGTACAAATTGTTAAACCCAAAGGATTCAAAAGGCAATAAATAAATAAATTAATAATGTCTTCTGCTGTATAACGGTTGTGATGCATTTAATTAAGTAAAGTTACAGCCTTAGCTAAATACTTGACAAAAATACAATTTTTGGAGCTTTTCCTCTGGACTTTTTTATGGAACTGAGGGTGTTTGTTTTTTCTTTAGTTGCCTAATAACAAAAGGCTTCAGGAACAGTTCATCAAGAGAATAATTACTATTTGGAATATGCATTTTTCTTTTGAATCATCTTTTCAAGGGATACGTACATATATCTTACCAAAACACTTCCCATGATTTCCCATGGGGAAAGGTTTGGTGCTGTATATGCTGTCTCTACACAATTGCTTGTGTTCAGCTCTTTAGGGAACTAAAACTGAATTGATCAAACTTCAAGGATACCTTGATGACTGGTTATATGTGAATATCAGTAAATACTGGTCTGATTTAGGGTTTTTTTGTCTTACTACCTGAGAAAAACAGCAGATATATAAAAACCCAAACACTACGAACTCACAAACATTTAATCTCATTAACATTTGAGCAAATTCAAGAGACAACATTGGAGAAGTGCATTTATATTATACTTGCAGGGTTTTATTTCATTTCAGTCCTCATCTGTTCTTGATTCTTCAGAGAATCCAAAGACATCAGCTGGAATCTATGGGCTTTGTCATACCTACAGCCAAGTGATTAATTTGAAATTTGGAAGGACTTTCTGGTTGAGTCATAACCTCCAAAGGCACCTCTTCTGCAATGCCAATAAGCATTTCCAACTTCAGCATGCAGTCACATATTACCATAACACTGTGAACCTCCAGTCTGAGTCTGTCCAACATTTTCTGGCAATAGCTAGGGGGAAAAAGAAGTTTGCTGTTATTCTGCCTCATTTTCCTGTTCTGCTGTACAGTGTTGCCCCTGTGTCACTGGGTGGTGGGAAGTGACAGGTGAGATCTCCAGCACCCCATCCCAGGTCACACACTCAGTCAAGCCTTTCCCCAGCAGAAAAGATGGATTTCAAAATGCTTTCCTAACAGCTGCTTCTGCTATGATGCAGCCAGGCAGAAGCCCAGATAGGTGGCTGGACCAGTTACCAGAGCCAGGGGTTACTAGAGGTCCCAGCATATGCCTGTGCCCCCCAGGAGGGGATTTGTGTTTACAGCCACAGGCAAGTGGGAGGCTGGTGCAGGTGCAGTGGCTCTCATCTTGGGGTACCATGCTAGTTGTGATGGGACTGGAGCCAGGGGCCTGCCTCGCTTGCCAGGGGTAGCCAGAGAACTCCCATGCACCTGGGAAGGCTGGGAAGAAGCTGGGAAGAGCAGCTATTCTCAGCTTGAAGCAGCTGCCTCCAAATACCATCTCTAATTTCTTCAACCTTGACTGTCTGTTTATTGAGCCAATTTGATTTAGGCTGAAAATGTAACTAATATTAAGATCTTTTTCCTTCACAGGAGGCAGCAGGTCCCAAAAGTTATCTTACCCAGGGAAGTGTGGTTCTGGAAAAGCCTCTCCATCACCGCAGGCTTCTTGCAACATGCAAAATTTGGTTTGCAACTCAGGAAGGTGAGGTGTTGGTCAGAAAGAGGATAAAATGGCTGTTTTCCTATCCCTATTATCAAGGTCATGGCTAAAATTTCGTTTTCTAAAAATATGGCTTACTTGTCTTCAATTTCTTTTCTTGGTCTGCTCTAGAACTATTATAATGGTGATTTCTATTACTTTATTATTGATTCAGTGGCTTAAAATGGGACTTTTACAATGATGTTATACTAATATCTAATTGAAAATGTTTTAGTTGAAACCTAAATCATGTTGACATTTTAACTTCACCTCTGACTCAAATAATTAATACATTAAATGGGCACTGAAATATCATGAACAACCACTTTTGCAGTAAAGTATCTTAAATTGAAAAAAAAATTAAAACTAATTGGACATGACATATCTTTCAGAAATTTGAAGTAGCAGCTCAGATGCACTGAATACCAACCCCCTTCCTTCTCCAGAGCACAAAAAGTATTTGTTTCTTTTAAAAATCAAAATGTCACGAATGTGCTTTTCAACCGCATTTGTTAAGAAATGCACTGAGGGGTGGTTAGAAGTAAACATGAGTTTTAAATGTTCTTAATTGTTTATCCTGCTCATTGTACAGTCTTGGAGCTCATTCACCCCAAATGAGAAAACAAACAACAGTTATTTCCATGACTCATAAGCACTCAGAAAAAAAAATTGAGTGTTTAGATACTAATCTGAAATTTTCTTGCTCCTTGGAGTAAAAACATATTCACAACTATAAAAGAACACTTTGGTCATAGCTCTAGTCATAAAGGACTAGTAGTAATTGCATTCAGGAGCTCAGAATGCTGATGCTGCTGTTGGCTCTCTTTTTTCTTGTCAGACCTGGTCTTTGCCATGTAATTGATAAGAGAGAATAAAGTTTTTCAGTAAGATAAAAAGCCTGCTCTCATCCTTTGAAAGTTAAATAAGATTAAGAGGATGGAATAGAGATCTCAACTAGCTTTGTAATTTGAAAACAAGTCTGCTAATGAACAGCTTTCTTACAAAACACACAAACCACTTTTCATTCCCATTCCTATTCTGCCAATGCAGTAAAAGGCACCTGAAATGTCAAGAATAGTTTTCATTTAATCAACTTTAATATTTATTCATAAGTTGAGAGATTTATTAAGAAACTATCTCTAGAGGAAAGATGAGGGGAGCAGGGGATGCATCCTTTTGACTGTGAAGCCTTACACAAGACAAACATGCAGAGACCAGGAAAGGAAACAACAGCAAAGACAGAAGCCCCAGGTCCGTTTCTGGCATCTCTTATTCTTAGCTTCATTGCAAGCAAAATTCAGTTGTAAAACATTTAAACCTGTTTTTGTGACTTTCTCTGGTGTCACAGTGTCATACTTAACTTTTAAGGTCACCCATCTTATGGTTTTCTGGGTCAAAGGCTCAGCTCACTGGCAAAAGATACAGACTAGGGCATGCTCAGAAGAAGAAAGTCACCTAATGCAATAAAGAAAAAAGATCTGAGATGAGAGAGGATACCCAGATCTCCCACCCCACTGAGGACACACTGTGTCCACAGGAGCTGGCAGCATCTTGCTGAACACAGTGCCCAGCCCTGGATAGTTTGATATGGTCACTGAGGCTACCCCAGTGTGGCATCAGGCCATAAGGTCTCGAGGTCTTGGGGGCTCAGTGACCTCTCCAGAGCATACCTGGTACCCCTCAGCACATTTGAATACATGCACCAACATGTGACATCAGCTTCTGCAGCATTCTCAGCAAGGCTGGTATAAGGGGAACAGCAGCATGGAGGTAGCATCTTTTATTGACCCAAGTTGGATGACATCTTCTAGCCACAGGTTGTTGTCTTGTTTTAATATCAGAAATGCTAGTTTGACTTGCAACCATAATGTCGTTTTACAACTCTTGTCCCTTGTGTCCTAATGGTGCCTGATTTTTGGTAGAGTAAGCTAGTCACATGCAGGCTGGTTCATGCTGCCTGGAAGAAACTGCTCTCTGAAACATGCCCAGGTTTTATACGGAAGAGCTCTGATACAAAACAGAGGCTGGTAGCAGGTCAACACTTGCCCAGACTAATGGTTCACCAGTCCTTTTTGGTTGCTGGCACTATCTGGTTAAATTACAAAAATATTTTCAGTGAATCTCAAGAATCAGCGTCTGGGATAAAAAAATCTATGCTGTTCCACTAACATATCCTTCTGCTTTATGAACTTAAGTGAACTGCCAAAAAAAAGGGGAAATTACATCTCTGTGTTTTGCTCTCCCCAAAACAGCTGTATTTCAGCATACAGTTTTGACCCATAGAGTTTCTCAACTTGCAATTACCTCATTTGATGAATGCAAACTGGCTTAAATAATTCTATGTTATCTACTTGAAGCATCTTTGCTACTGAAGTCCTGTACCACTACACTCCAGTTCCTACACACAAAGTACTATCGCCTTCTACTTTATTTAAGTATCAGTAAAAATAAATGGACTGAAAAAATCTAATATCATTACAGCTAAAACATGATCTCACTATGTATCCCTGCAATCATTCTCTTTAAGTCAGTGTGGAGGGAGGAAGGGTGGGAGATTTTGGACCCTTGCCAGGATCCCAGTTAAAGGTCAATTTCTTCTTCATTATTTAATAGACAATGTTGAAAACACAAATATTGGTGGGCATAAAAAATGGTTTATGTAAGTAGCAGTGGGAAAACTCTGTGGTAAACCAAAGGTGAGACTAATCCCCTAAGAGAGAGGAGTGAGTAATCACAGCTGAGTCAGACAGAGCAAGGTTTCACTGGGTGCTGAGTGTGTCCGTGAGGAGCTGAGCATTTCTATTCCTGTGACAGTGGTCACTACAGGCAAAGCAGAACCTATGTGAGCACCAGAACAATTTGGAGAGGACAAGGGAAAGGACTGCTTGAATTTCTAGTGAAACCTGACCAAGTGGCTTTTTACTGTCTCTGTAATGAGGATTATCACTGAGCAATGTGTTACTGAGCGTAAAAATGCTCCATGTCAGTCCTGCAAAAAAAGCATCATTACTATGAATTTCTTTTAAAAGGCCAGATAACCTTTTCAGAGTGCTATTAAGCCAGGAACAGCATGATCTAGAACAAGAGATGTATTTCCAATGCTTAGCTAAGATCATGCCACTTTATAGCTCTTGATAAAGGCAAGCAACATCAGGAGAGAATTTAGTATGCCATTTCTCAGGGGACCCATTTGCCTTATGGTATTTGCAGCTTGCATACATAGAGGATGAGAGGGATGTTGATTCTGAGTCTTTTTCCTAAGTATTAATACTGAAGAAAACAAAACAGGTGGGAGGCTAGGCCCCAGAGCACGCTCTGAAGGTTGCAAAGGGAAATCATCCCCTTTAATATATCTATTTGCAACGTTCTGTCTAATGGGCTGTCCCTGGACAGCAAAAGTGTGCTCCAAAGCAATATCAGATCCTTAGCCAGCTGTTGTTCCCAACAAACTGGGAAGTCTCAGGCTGTTCCAGCAACCTGTCACTGCCAGAAAGGAGAGATTGTGTTTCCACCCTCTCCCAGCCTCAGTTACTCACTCCTAGCCCTGAATTGCAGTGGCTTAGTGAGTCCTTTGCTAAGCTGCACTGTCTTGCTAGCTAAGCAGGGAGTGATGCGACAGATTCTCCATGCAAGTGGCACAGAGAAAGGTCAGACACACTGGAGAAGCCAAAAGGAAGGAAGAGGAGGAAATGAGTAATGTGACTCCAGCCTCACTCACTAGCATCCTCTGACATCTCAGCAGAGTAGACAAAACCTACTCTTTTCCTGGCTTCTTTTATTTTTAAAGAAGTAAACAGCTCTAAGTATTCCCTTCTCCCTGGGTTGATGATGATGATATGAACACAACTTACCTGTTGGCTTAATTTGCTGGTGTGTCTGTCTAGGCTCCTAGCACCTCCCCTCGGATAGTCTGGGGTCTGTGTGCTCCCTGGTAGAGTTGTGGTGCTCACTTACCTTCAAAGCTTCTGAGTCTTATTCAGTCTTAAAAAAGGCAAAAGGGTGAAAATAAACCATGCTACAGATTCCAGTCAGATGTTCACTTATAAACACAGGCTTGACAAATAATGCTCTATCAGTATCAATGCACATCAGTGACCATATTGTTCAGTCTTGCATTTGGGAGTGTTTTCCAATTTAAAGCAAATCACTGAAAGAGACTTTCAAATTGGTTTCATTGAAGAAGAAGAAATGAAGGGAAGCTACTTGAGATCTGACAATAGCTGGAGTGATTTGTAAGCATGAAGCATGCAAGATAACATTTAATTAACAGTGGCAAAAATAGAACATCACTTTGAATTTACGTAAGTTCTCTTGTTCTACATATGAGCAATGCCCTTTATTTAAGTTCATCTTTTCAGAAAAATTATTAACCCTCCATTCCTGTAGATGATATACCAGTCACAGGTTGGGCAGCATTTCCCCTCCCTTTTCTGAAGATTTTAATACTCACGTGTAGGGTATCCAGACAGTATGTTCCAAAAGATCTCAGTCAAATAATTTTCCCTAAAGCAGTGAAAATTACTGTTTGTATAGTAGAAATTACAAATAAATCCTTATGTCTAACTGTGCGAAGACTTATCAATTGCTGCATGAATTTGAAGCATCTCTGTGGCTTAATCAAGTATTATATCGAGAACATACGGAGAAGCTGGGATGCCTGCAACTCAGATGCCAGTCCTGGGCCCCCTGATAATCAGAGCCAGTTGCCTGATCCCTTTTGGATGTCTGCTTTTCCCAGGTACTGTTTTTCACGGCTGACCAGCGAGAGGGCCCTGACACTGTGGATGACTCCAATTATTCAGTGAGACAGATCTTGAGAGAGTCTTGGCTCAGAGCCAAGCTCAGACCTCCCAGCCCTGTTACTGCTCCAGCGATGCCGACAGATGGAACCCCTCTGCTCAGCACACAGTATGACAGTATTGCTGTCTGCATCCAATTTCCATCCTGCATTAGAAGGTCAGTGTTGAGGCACCACAGAAATGGCCATCAGGTTTGCTCCAAGAGTCCCTCCAACCCCTCTGGCCTGCTGCACCTGCCTTTGCAGTGAAGCTGAGCAAGTTGCCTCTCTAAGCACAGCATTCCTGCCCACAGCTTTGAGAGTCTGTGATGGCTGATCTCACAACAGCAGGACAGTTCTGTTCAGTAGGACATGTGATGCTGGACAGGGTGCCTAGCTTATTCACTACTCTTGCAATTCCTTTGTGATGGAGAGGGTGTTTTAGACCTGGAATACAATTGGAGTGACCATATAATGCTGAATAGCCAGGTTATGCCCTCCCCCTCCATGGAGAACTCCACTTTTCACTGGCTAAGGCCCTGACAACTTGGTGCAATTATGGAGCAAGTGCCCAGATGCTGTGTTGAGTCCTCTCCAGACAGAACATCTCTGAGGGGCTGCAGACTGCAGTGAGCTCACTGGCGTTGGAGCACACTTGATTTTATTCCACTTTTGTGTTCTGCAAGCTTACTGCATACTACACTACTACACCTCTGTAAATTAGAAAACACCAAAGAAACCAGATCCCAATATGTGAAATAGCAGTAAATTGTAGTAATAGTAAGCTCTACGGGAATTAGTAGTTAACCCACTAGTAATCAATAATTATGCATGGCAATTAATCAATTCCACAAGAAACATGAGCATAGGTGGGATCTATTTCTGTGATCTTATTATTCAGAGTTAAGCTGTGCTCCAGTTTTTGTGACAGTTGTTTTGAAGTTGCTGACAAAACTGATGGCCTGTCAATGATGGTGTCTCCTAATCATACCCCCGGGTTATGATGAACCAGCTTGGCCTTTTCCAAATGATTTTCCTTTTCCATTTGATGCAATGCAGACTCCAAAATCTACTTGACTTTGATGTGTCCTCTGTAAAGTATGCAAATACACACTTGCCAGAACTTCTTCCTCCTGCTCCACTTTTCCTTAATGAGATGGCAAGAACAAATCAGCCAAGAGATGGGAGCACACTCTGATGGATCATACTCCTCAATTAAGCTGGTTTTGGATAAGAGCAAACCACAACCATTGGGATGAGTCCCCCAGGATTCAGACTAGTTCATTCTTCATTTTAGATTAGATCTTCTGAACACCATTACCACTCTATCCTCATCTCCCCACAAAATTGCACCATTCATTGCCTGTAGAGATTGACAGCTCAGATGGGCTGAGAATGAGCAGGTTTCTTATTTTTGTAATCCCCATTATCTGTGTTCAATCAAACCAGATTATGATAGTACACACTGAGCAATTTCCATGTTTTGTGAAGAATCTATTTCTAACATGAAAAATACTGTATTTGGGCAGGTAGGGCTGATATAGCTGTAGTGACAAATGGATCAAACAAAACCAATCTCCTTCCAAAAATAGCTACATGTTTGGATGTAATGAGATGATAAATGTGGGTGTCAGCTGCATTAAGAATGGACTTTATCATGCAGGAATGGCTCTGTGAAGCTTTACAGATTTACTTATTTTCTGCCTCTTATTTTGAGGATGCAATTCTTCCTGCTTCTAAGAGGGTCTTTTATATTTTTGTCATCTCCTCTACTTAAAGAAACCCTTTAAGTTAAAGGAACTTAAAGTGTACTTTAACCGGAGTCTTTTTTCACCAGTTACACTAGTAATATTGCTTCTTCTCAGAGCTTCAGCTCAGTCTTGGAGCTTGCAGCAGCATGAAGACAAAGGATTTTTAGCACAATAAGAAACTGTCCAACATTCCCAAATGTGAGGTTGGAGCTTGACTGATTAAACAGTTAGAGAACATGTTTGGTTACTTCATTTGGGATACTTCATTTTTGGCTTCCAATTGATTTTGTACCTGGCAGGACTGAAGGAGGATTTAATATAACTCAAATTCAAGTATGGTAGAAAAATGTCTTATCAATCTCATTTGCGTTAAAAACTGGCCAAATTTTCAAACCAAAATATTTTTAAGAGGAGCAAAAACCTGGGTCTGTGTTTGGACCTCATTCAAAGGGTGCCCAGTTTAATGCTCAGTTTAGTACAATACCCGAATTTGAGCAGGAATGAGACCAACAACTACTTAGAGATATTGTTAATTTTCCAATGTCTTGTATCCTCACAGAAAAGAGAACAAAGTGCTTTGAACCTGTTTGTTGTCCTGTCTGCTTGCTGTAGTCCTTGAGCGCAAAGAACTCTTCAGAGGAGAATTTTCCCCTTCTAAATAGAGACTTCTGATCCCAAAATTTGTGAAATCTTTCCAGAGAGGTTAGGTTTTCACTGTATCCCTATACACTCAGCTCCATATTGAAGGGCCTTTTGGGACCTGCAAACTTCACATGAAGATAGTTCTGATATGAGGAGACGCCGGATTTGGGTTGCAGTAGGTGACAGCTACAGGTCATGGAGCTGCATGTGTCCAGCTCCTGCTAAGCCATGCACCTTGCGTGGCTTCTCACCACCAGAAGGGGTTTTTGACTGGGGGAAGCCAGTAGGATCCGCTGAGACTCTCAGCAAATACCTCCATCACTGTAATTGAACTTCTGAGGTGTAAACAGAAGAAATCATCACCATCCAGCTTCTTCGAGTTCTGTCCATTCTCTCTGCTGTACATATCTGAGGGTATCTGTCAGTTAATTACAGCTAAGTTTTCCCAAGACAGTGATTGTTCTTCAGACAAATTATTATGATTTTTTATCATCTGCTGTTATGATAATTCTGTAATTTTTTTTTTGATGTTGTGTGACAACTCAGTCATACTCAGTCATCCTCTCTACTATTGCCTCATATTATTTTAATAACTGAGCTTTATACAATGTTTTATTTAAATGCATGCTAGTGCCTGCCTTTATCTGCACACCTCCAAGGTACGTGCAGTGGTCAGTGGGTCCCGATGATGGTCAGACTGAATGATAGAGCAACTTCTGCTGCTCTCCTCCACAAAAAAGACCCCTCCCCAAACACCTCCTCACCACCAGTAGTAGGAAGCATCCCAGGGTAGGAGAAATCCTGTGGAAGAGCCAAGATTATCCTCATTCAACAAATGAGAGCCAGCGATGGCACCAGGGCAAAGGTGGACAGCTGGGGTGCTGTGCCTGTGAGCTTGAAGTTCAGAAGATGCTCTTCCTCCAGTTTTAGGGCATGTGAGCTCCTGGCAGAAGCAATGAGGCATTCCTCATATGGCTTCTCCTCTAGGCCCTTTCCCTTCTCCATGTTTCTTCTTCTCTTCTTTCTCTCTTTCCCTCCTCTGGATGCTCTGCAGTAGTTTTATGTCTGTCTTACACTGTGGCACCCAGAGCTGCCCCAGCACTCGAGGTGAGGCTGCCCCAGTGTAGAGCAGAACAGGACAATCCCCTCCCCTGCCTGGCTGGTGATGCTGTCCCTGATGCACCCCAGGGCACAGGGGGCCCTCCTGGCTGCCAGGGCACAGTGGGTGCCAAGTGGTGGGATGGACGTCCATGGGAAATGTGCCCTTCAGGAAACAAGCATCATGTGCTTGACCTGAAGGGGGGGTATTCAAAATGCTGTGTGAGTCCTAACAAGGGACACTGAGGACACTGAGCACCAGTGTATAGTTTGAAGGCAAATTCTGGTTATAAATCTGCTGGCTTTTCTGTTGAGGGGCAAAGTTATAAAAAAAACTATTAGTCAACACTGTAATTGATGGTTTGATGGTAATTTGCAGCAGCACGGTACCATGAATATCAATTTTATTCAAAAGAACAGATAATGAAAACTTTTCATTTTGTAGTGACTCACGTGTAATACACTGCATTTCCTTTAATAGGAAATGATGTGCGTACAAAATCCATAGTTGCTATGATTAGTTGTTGCTGATCTTTAAAGATAAGAAGCAAAGCGGGGGGAAAAATTGAAAACTGTGTCAATTTATCTACAAGAAAGTTACTCAAATACCATAAGTAATGAGTCTCTGAATAAAAATGACTATAATGAATCACTTCCTTGAAGTATAATTTAGCTGTGTTTAGAACTGAGTAAGTACAGCTTTGAGGTCCTAAGAAGTGTGGATTTCATAAAGTGAAATTTCTTAGAGTCATTAAAAATTAGCTTGGTCTCTTTAACATAATTGGTACTACATATATTCCAGCGAATGATAATGGAGTGTAGAGCTTTTTGTATCCTAAGTGCAAAAAATAATGTAGTCCCTGCAGATACATAAAATCTACTTGTGAAGCCAGTGCGGTGTGATGGCACAGGAGATGTATTTTAAATTTGCAGGAGCAGACATTAAGTGGGAAGGAAGTTATACAGTCAAGCACTTAATATGTTCTGCAAATCTTCTTTCCTTACTATTCAGCTTTTGTGACACTCCTCCCTGACCGTTGATTGAAACTTCACCAGAGACAAAGCAGGGCATGATTTCACATACTCAAAGTAGCAGAGCAGATATTTAGAAATGTTTTAAAATGTTTAGAAGTTGCTTAGGCTGCCTTCAGAAAGACCAAACGTGTCTTGCTTTGAGTGCTTATTTTTATTGTCAGTTGTGAAAGATAAAAATCAACATAATTTTAGCAGGAAAACTTCAGCTTAAAAAAATTATTGTTCATTATTACAGGGCACAATATTTCAGGCACATTACCGCAAATAAATCTATGATTTTTTTGTTACTGCTTTATGAAGAAATAATCCAATTCTGGGAATATATAGTCATTTCACAAAGCAAGAAATCATTGTAATATCTCACTGTTTTCAGTCTTTCTAAGTTAAAACTATTCTTCTGACATTTTACTTCCAAAGACAGAAATCAATGGAATTGGAGAATCATAAAATATCCTGAGTTGGAAGGAAGCCACAAGAATCAAAGTCCATGTCCTGGCCCTGCACAGGGCACCTCTGTGAATTACACCACGTGCTTGAGAGCATTGTCCAAATACTTCTTGAGCTCCGTTGGGCTTGGTGCTGGAGAGCCTATTCCAGTACCCGGCCACCCTCTGGCTAAAGGATCTTTTCCTGCAACCCAACCTAAAGCTCCCCTGACACAAATTCAGTCCATTCCCCCAGGTCCTGTCACTGTCACCACAGAGAAGAGATCAGTGCCTGCCCCTCCCCTACCCTCACAAGGAGAGGATGTAGACTTCAGTGAGGTCTCCCTTCAGTGTCCTCCAGGCTGAACAGACCAAGTGACCTCAGCTGTTCCTCATACAGCTTCCCCTCAAGGCCCTTCACCATCCTCATGGCCCTCCTCTGACCCTCTGTAGCCTTACATTAGGCTATTGTGGCACCCAGAGCTGCTGCCAGCGCTCAAGATGAGGCTGTCCCAGTGCAGAGCAGAGCAGGACAATCCTCTCCCCTGCCCAGCTGGTGATGCTGTCCCTGATGCCCACCAGGACACAGGGAGCCCTCCTGGCTGCCAGGGCTCTGTTGACCCATGTTCAACTTGCCACACTTTCCATGACACTGCTTTCCAGCCTCTCATTCCCCAGTCTGTCCATACGTCCAGCATTGTCCCATCCCAGGTGCAGAATCTGTTACTTGCCCTTGTTAAGCTTCACATGGTTGGTGATTGTCCGTCCCTCTCACTTGTCGAGGTCTCTCTGCAGGGCTTCTCTGCCTTCAAGGGAGTAAACAGCTCCTCCCAACTTAGTGTCATCAAAACAACTTGAATAAAAGATTTCTAATGCACCTTACTTATTGAAAATAACCCTTAATTTCTAAGTGGTTTTTTCACCCTTAAAAATCCCGTACAACTTGAACAAGTCTGTATCTATTCCTGTATCAAGTCCTATTTTACAAGGCTCTTGGTTGAGATTATATCAGTTTGTTAGAGCACAGAGGAAATAACACCAGGATTTGATCCCAGTTAGAGAGTTGGACTTTGTGATCCTTGTGGTTCCCTTTCAACACGAAATATTCTGTGATCTGTGATTGCTCTGTGTTGGTAGGTTCTGTAGAAATATTCCCTTTTCCATTGCCAAAAAACTCGTGACAAGCATTTTTCAGTTGACTAATTCTTTCAAATGCCTGGAGTCACTTCTCTAGGGACAGATTTTTTCTAAGTACCTCCAGAATATTGCCATCTTCTCTCCTGAGTAACACTGTTGTTAAGACTTTGTTGTCTTAACAACAAAGACTCTGCACTCTCTATTAAATCTCTGCATTATAATTCATATATTTCTTTCATACCTGGTATAGATGGAAAAAACCAAAAATTTCAGCTGAAAAATTATTGCATGGTTTTAAGTAAAAGAGTTTTCATTGTCAAATCTCAGTGGATTTGAGATTTTTAAGGTGGGAAATTCAGCTTCCCTCTGGGAAATTCACTACATTATTTTTTCTGAACATTCACCCTGGATTTAATGTTGATTCATGTCCTCTATCCCTCTGTCTTTGAAGAGGTATTTTTGCAGTAGGAATCCTTGATTACTTCCTTTCCCTGCAGACAACAATTCTTTAGCAGTTTTTGTGGTGCTGAAGAGTTTTTAAGTCATCTCTTGAGTGCTGGCTAACCTATCAGTTCAGGGCTTGTGGTTTTCTTTCTAAGTCTAGCACAATGCTCTTGCACCATGTGGTGTTGTGGTATCATGACTTCTTTTACATCACTTCCCTAAAAAATGACAGTGGTGATGCCAAGTGAAAAAGGTGAAGAAAACTGGTTTATTCGCAGACACCAGAGTCTGCACTAATGCTATCACTCATACTTTTCCCCAAGGATTTTTATCATTAATTGTGAGATTTGATGATGTTGCCTGCAGTGATTGATGACAGGGTGTCTAAATACTGGACATACAATTTATTATCAAAGTCAACATTTCAAAACACTCCGTTTTCAAAGACTTTTAGTACATTTTATTTGCTAGGGGCTTGATTTCTTTCTTTATTCTTAGGACGCTTTCCATTTCATGTCATTCTCCAGTCTACAACCTTGCTAATTGATAAATGCTTTCCTTGTTTCTTACAGCAGATATTCTAGTTACTCACCTATTTCTAATCCTGCTTTTTTTTAACTCATTTGCAAAATTTCCAGTTGCCTTATCTTTTATTTTTCTTCTTACAGTGCTTTTATTGTCTTTTTTTTTCACTTATGATGATATTTATTTCCTTATTTCTCCAGTACTAATCCTTGAGGATTCATGCCATTTGACATCTAAGAGCTGATTTCTTGTGACTGAAGTTCTGCAACTCCTGAAATTATGAGGGCCTCCATAAATACACATAGATTGAAGTGACTTGATTTTCTGCATGAAGTAGGTGTTAAAGTACAGACCAGGGAGAGCCTGGTTGTCTGGGATCCAGGTTTGTCTAAGACAGCCGTCAGAGAGGAGTGATACCATTGATCATGCTGCCTAAATTTATGTTGATTAAAAACAGCCAGTTCTGAGGAAACCCCTATGCACTTGAGTACCTCATATGAAAGAATATCAATAGGTGGTGCTACCCATCATACGCAGAGTGCAGTTTTTAATTTTCCTTTCTATAAAACAGTAAGTTGTCTTATTATTAAAGTCCTCCTGTACAACATGGAAGGTGAAATCTCAAATCTCTTAGCATTAATAATCTTTTCTACAAGGCCTTGGTGTTTTGGAGGTATTTAAGTCATGTCAGTGTCCTAGTTTGGAAGACAGGTGTCTACTAAGAAAGGCAGGAGGCTCTCTTTGAAACGGAGAATGTAAACCCCCTCCCTCCAAATTATTATAATTTTGAAATCAGGCAAAGATATGGGAATTAGGAAAAACAGTTTTTTACTAGGGAAATTAAAATAGAAATACAGTACTACAAAGAAACAAACTCCAAGCCCTGACAAAGTCAGAGTACAACCTGACACCCTGTTGGTAGCAGTCCCATTCCATGGTGGCTGCATCCTCCTGCAGTGACAGATGTGGCTCAGTTGGAGCAGTGCTCCTGTAGAAGGTGCAGTTTCCCTCCAGGGCTCCAGTGGTGATGTGGAGAAATCCAATTTTCCCTCTGGAGTCCAGTGGAGAAAGGGGCTCCCTTAGGGTCCCAAAACCTCTGTTTTTATCTTGGTAAGAAATGTTGGGCTCTTCCCCCTGGCTGGAGCAACTTCCAATGGGATGAAGTAATTTTATCAGTCACACAGTGGACTCAATGGGCCATTAGCAGAAAATGACTCCCTGATGGAAGGATGGGTTGTGAAAAGATAAAGAACAATGCCCTGCCTGGCTTCAACGGATGACTCATTAGCAGAAGGTCTCCCACGGAGATAAGGATCACTGCCCCCACCCTCAACAGCTGGTGATAGAATAGATACCTTTTATCACACCCTGTATTGTAACCCCAGATAGTCAGTATTGAAAAAAAGTACCACAGGAAGCTGAAAGGTGGAAAATCCCACTGTGAAATTGCATGAAGCAAAAGACTCTGCATTTTCCTTCACTGGTGACTTAGTCCTCAGCTATTGGATCTGGAATATGTTGTTGGTTTCTACTTCAGAACTAATTCCCAAATAGTGGAACCCAGAAACTGTCCTGGTTCACTGAAGGGTACTCAGAAAAGGTTGGTGGGGCTACTTGCAGTTAGGGCCACCCTGACAGTGACAGGTACTCAGAAAGGATGAACAGAGCAAGATGTCTGGGGACAGAGATGCACTGTCACTTCAAATTTTCTCAGAAAAAAAGCTTTTCCATCGAGCCTTGATTTTTCTTTCCCTATCTGACCAAATCAGTGGCCTTCCATGATGGAGTGACTGTATCAGTGGACAAGGGAAGGGTTACAGGTGTTATTTATCCGGTCTTGTGTAAAACCTTTGACACAGTCCCTCCCCCACAATAACCTTCTCTCTAAATTGGAGTGAAGGATTTGATGGGCGGATTGTTAGGTGGATAAGGATTGGCTTGATAATTGCATCTGGAGTGTAGAGTCAATGACTCAGTGTCCCAGTGTACACAGTGACAACTGGTGTCCCTCAGGGGCCTGTACTGGGACCAGTGATTTAATATCTTCATTAATGTCACAGATAAGGGGGTCAAGTGCACCCTCAGCAAATTTGCAGATGACACCAAGCTAAATGCACTAGATGCCATTCAGAGGGACCTGGACAAGCTCTAGGAGAGGGCCCATGGGAATCTCATGAGGTTTAACAGGACCAAGTTCAAGGTGCTGCACCTGGGTCAGAGCAGCCCTGGTACCAGCAGAGGCTGGGGGTGGACAGATCAGAGCAGCCCTGCCCAGAAGGACTTGGGGGTGCTGTGGGTGAGAGGCTGGACGTGACCCAGCCATGGCACTCCCAGCCCAGAGAGACAAACGTGTGCTGGGCTGCACCCAGAGCAGTGTGGGCAGCAGGGCAGGGAGGGGATTCTGCCCCTCTGCTCTGCTTTGCTGAGACCCCACCTGCAGTGCTGCACCAGCTCTGGGGTCCCAGCACAGGGAGGACATGGACCTGCTGCAGGGAGTCCAGAGGAGAGACACCAAGATGATCAGAGGGATGGAGCACCTCCCCTATGAAGACAGGCTGAGACAATTGAATTTTTTTTTGCCTGGAAAGGAGAAGTCTTAGGGATGATCTAATTTTGGCCTTCCAGTACCTGAAGGGAGCCTACAAGAAATATGGAGAGAGACTTTTTACAAGAGCACATAGTGACAGGAATAGGGGCATGGATTCAAACAAAAGACAGTAGATTTTGATTAGGTATTGCAAAGGAATTCATTACTGTGAGGGTGGAGAGGCACTGAAACAGGTTGCCCAAGGAAGCTGTGGATGCCCCATCCCTGGAAGTGTTCCAGGCCAGGCTGGATGGAGCTCTGGGCAACCTGGTCTAGTGGAAGGTGTCCCTACCTACATCAGGAGGTTTGGAACTAGATGACATTTAAGGTCCCTTCCAACTCTGTCTGGCTACTCTGTCATTTTAGGATTATAGAATGTGATGTTTCTGATGTTGAGTGGTGACACCAACATTGCCAGCATGGCTCAGAAAGCTCATGGTGGTGTGCATGAGGCTGGAGCAGGGACGTAGTGGCCAAGAACCTCCCCACTCAGAAACCTGAGTCAGGGTTGCTTCATGCTGTGGAGTAGCCAGCAGCACTTTTGTCTGTTTTCCTTGGAAGGAAGTGAAACGTTTCCACAATCCCCACTTTCCCCATACACACGGCCCTACAGGGTAGACACTCTCACCTGAGTCTGACCAGTCCACCAAAGACATCCATCTGTTCATGACTGAGTCACAAAAACAGGGCTTCCTAAACCAAAAGAGGGAGAGTCTGAGGCATCCTGTGGTTTTCACCCACTTCAGTCCAGGAGATTAACTGCAGAGCTGCTGAATAATCAAGACACTTGATTTTGGATGAATGACTGTGAGATTAAGAGCCATAATTTAGAGTGAAAGGTTTCAGGAATGCAGTTGGATTAATTAGGTTTCACTATTAATTGAGCCCTGGAGGAGGAACAGTTTGCTTTTGTTACTGCCAGGTATTACTCTTAGAAAACATACCAATCAGACCTTGCTCTCAAACCCAGGACACATCTCTAATCCTCTGCTGTTCTTGTGCTTCCCAGTACTCTTCAAGGCTGATGCTCCTTTTCGCAGACACCACAGGCCTGGAAAAAATAAATCTATATTTATCCAGGCCTTCATGGGCCAGCAGAACACCTGACCAAAAAGCCTGAAAGAGGGAAGGTACCAGTGATTGTACTGCTGAAAATTACTCTGTGTGGAGAGGTAACCAACCTAGAGAAAGTAAATCTTTGCTCGTAATAGTTCTTCAGCAATATCTATTCAAAACTTTCATTTCCAGAAAATACACAAGCCTTAGGAAGTTTAACCAGTCTTCAGAAAAAATGCAACATAAGAACTCTTTGCGAACTCTTTGAATGTATTTATTTATGTTTGGATTTGTGTAAGGAAGTCTCATGCTATAAATTTTTATTAAAAACATGTCATTAGAAATAAATAGCACATTTGTAGTCATAAGTAAAACAGTAGTTTTTACACACACCAATGTTGGTCTTTCTCTTACAAAACTGGAATTGTATTTCACCATCTTTTGTTGCTTGTTTATACTTGATATAAAAGGATAAAGCTGCTGCATGAAGTTTGTATTTATTGTAGGTTTCATATATCCCCAGACTAGGGTTTTTGTCTATTTTCCTAATAATATTTATACAGGAAACACACCCTTCTATTCTTGCTATTGATTTCTGAAATGGTAAATGAGCTTAAATATTGCAGAAAGAATATAATGATAATAACAATGATTAATACATATGTTGCTTTTCCCTGCTTGCTGATGGGAATGACTGATTTGTATGAAAAAAGAATTATGCTTATAGAAAGGCTTGACACCACCAGCTAGTTAAAGGAAAAAAATGCATCATTATAGAACTTTATTTTCATTAGCTATGTCAAGATGCATGTCCTGCTTTCTCAGATACTAGGAAAGCAGAACTCCTCAATGCTGTTCTCCTTTATTTCTGTTTCCTGCAGATCCAGTTGATGATATTCAAATGTCACACGGTTGATGTGTTTGCCGCTGGAGACCATTCGCAGCACAGTGTTGTCACAGCCAATCTTCATTTGGGCTATTTAAAAGAGATATAAAGACACATTTATATGAGAGAAACTGAGGGGAAAGAGATATATAATGATGGGAATTATGAAGCACCGATACATGCAGTTTTGGAAATAAAGTAAATTCATGTGTCATAATGACCTGCTGGCAGTGATTAACTGCTGATTAACTTTTGTGTTTGTTAGTCTTACAATGCTTGGGTTTTTAATCAAGTATCCTTCCCTCATGCAAATGCTACTCCGTGTCTATGTGCTACTGTTAAGAAACCATGAGGGATGGGTAAGAGTAATGGCAATATATCCTGGAGATAGCCAAAATTAGCAACATCAAAATGTTTCCTATTAAAGGGATGGCTGGGTTTGTGTGTGAGGACATTCCTCACAGGAGCAAAGGCATGTGACAGTCCCATCAAGACAAACTCAAATGGTAGTGCCCAGCACCTGGTCTCACTCTGAGGGAAATCCAGTGTGTCACTAACTGCTGCTTTAGACAAGCCATTTGAGTGGAGGCTTGGCAAAGCCTTTCTGTCTGGGGAACTTGGGGGAGCTTCCTCATTTGAGGAGAAATCTGGTGTGTCACTGGGAGAGCAGGAGCTGCTGAGATGGATTTTCATTTTCTTCACACCACCAGGAAAACACATTTTATTCTCATTCCAGTGTTCAGTATTATCATTCAACAGCAGCACTTAACAGTTAAAGCTTTGAATAGTGCCTGACTGTTAAGTGTGATGAAAGGCAAGGAAGACCACAAGGACCAGGCACGTTCCTGCTCTGCAGCTCTCTGGAAATGCTGCTTCTCCATTGCCCTGTTGATACTCCTGAAGTATGACAGGTGTGCCACAGGGGTTAGCCTGTCATATCACTGCCACACTTTGCAATCTGCTATTGAATATTAGGGAAACTGGAAGTTCTTATTTTTATGGGGAGAAAGAAGTTACTAGCATGATAGCAAAACAGGTTCAGAGCTCCAACAGGTACAAAGCAGAGAATGGGAACTGTGAAGCTTCTGGGGTATGTGTCACATCTGCAGCAGGAAAGGCCTTGGAAACACAGAGTAAATGAGAGAAAATGCAACAATCTGCCTTCCTTTGTTGTGCATTTCCAGACCTTTTTATGCGCTGACCTTCTAATATTTATTTTTGTCATAGGACAAGAATTTTAAAAGTATGTCTAACTCAGCCTTGTCATAATGATTACTAAAGGGGCAAATGTAGGTGGTCATGGGTGTGCTGTAATGGACAGCCAAACCACAGCTTTTGCTCTGATGTTCTGCTAAATGTGAAGTTCACCAGTCCAGCAGGAAGTCCAGATGTGTGGGGAAGTCTCTGCATGTCTTATTACGGTTAATTATTTTATTATGTGGAGGTAATTGGAAGAAGTTCTTACCAGACCCATGAAAGGAGTGACAGAGGTCAGCCAGTGGAAACATCTTGGATGGGTCTAAACCAGCTCCTCCAAGAAGCTCTACAAAATCTCCCACTCCTGCACAGCCTGCAGATGGTTTCTTAAAAAGGTAGAGGCTAAAAGTTATTTACCATTCATCTTTAAAATGTAGCAGTCCTGCAGACATTATTGAAGCTAACAATAGGTTTTAGAAATCCCCTGTGCTTAAAGCTGCGTGAAATCACTTTCTCCTTCTTACCTTGATTAGTAAGTTAATTTTCTTAAGGGGTTCCAAAGAAAGACCTAAGTAGACTCTGAAAATTATTGACAAGTAGAAAAGGTGTTGATTCAACTGCTTTGAATTCAGATAAGCAATCTGGTTCTGGATGCTCAGACATGTAATGAAATTAATACAAGCATGTACGTCTACATTCAGCTGGCAGGCAGGAACTTCAATTCCACTGTACCATACTTATTCCTAAAAAAGTGCTAAAATGTGCCATTGTGGCAAAGTTCAATTAAGGTAGAAATTAACAAAAAGCAGTTTATTCTGAAAACAATGGCTTAATCTATATTAAACCCACAATTTTCCTGAAATTAATGCCAAAGATAACTTGCATGGACACCTTGAGCACCTTTGGGCTGCCACCCCTAAGCTGCTATTTAAGTGCCTGGTTTCTTTACCTTCCTTTGCTGTTGTCCTTTTCTGCTCACCAGTGAATAAATCAACTAATTCACTTGCCCATATCTCAAAACCTGGCTTGCTCAGACACTGGCAATCTCCTTGAAGAACTCTGGCTGTCAGACTCATTGGCAGGAGAAAACAAATTTCCTTGCTCTGTTCTTCTGAAGATTTTGGAAACTGGCACCTTCTTACACTTCTCAGGCACAGGCATCACCAACAGCTCCCATCCTCTTCTGTCTGTTTTTCACCAAGCACCAAATACCCCAGATCAGAGCAGAGGATGCTCACCACATGGCGCAGGTAATCAGTTGTGAGCACGTTTGTATTCTGTCCGTGGTGATACCTTGCTATTAATGGCTGCTTTCTCTCTTAAGAGCGTTTGCTGCTTTCATTAAATTCAGACAGCTCTTGGGGACAATGCTCCTGTCTTTATAATGAAATCCTTACCCTTCATTATGGCAAGCAATTGTTACATGCATTAATGGTACTTTGCATAATTTGGCTGCCATTGCAGCATTACAGAGACGATAGCGACAGGGACTGCCCCAGCTCTCCTCTCTGGGAGAAACCAGAGCCCTCAGTGTGCATACAAGAGGTCCAGAGTAACCATGCCTTAGCAGCCAGTGCCACAGCCTATCCCTGCTTCACCCCTTCCCTTTTCTGTGCCCAGAAAAATTGCACATGCTAATATTTTCTTAGGAAATAAAGATCTTACCTTTAAAAAGAGACCATTTAAATGCCCCAGGATAAGATCAGATATTTTTATCACCACTGGGTAGATTATGGAGAAGCTGCAGTTTCTGTGCTGGTGAGGAATGACCATGGTAAACCTTCCTGAGGGGGTCTGAGAGATGACATTGCAAGCTGGGACACAGGAGAAAGTGTAAGAGTTACTTATTCAGTCATCACTGCATGTAGTAAAACTATAGAATTACAGTAGCAAAAAATCAGAGATAGTTTAATTACTGTGAGTTACAACCAAATGCTGAAAACAATGTGTAGCATTTTCTGAGGTTCTTGCCTCTTCGCTCCTTAAAATTTCCTTCCCCACTGTTTACTGTGTAGCATGAGGTCTGGCAGAACCTGAGGGTGAAGCAGTCAGTATAAGAGCTCACACCTGAAATCTGTACATCAGGGGCTCATGCTGTCAAGGGCTCATGCAGTTCGTCAGTTTGAAGGATGTTAAACATGGGTGGAGGGAGGGACTGTGTATAGTTTTGACAGCTTTGATATTGCCAGCAACCCCCTGAATCCTATTCTGCTCCTCTGAACTGGAGTTCCTTGCACTGCAAAATATCTCATTGAAATGAGAGCATGATTTCATCTTTAAGTTCAAACTTTAGAGTTCATGCAAAGGATAACTTATCACCTATGTGAGTAACCCAATGGATCCTTGACAGAGATCTGGGGTCCTGCAGTTCCTTTAGCAGGAGGGTGGAAGACACCAGCCACCTCCAGTAGCTGAATACAATAATCACATCCATGACCATGAAGCCACGCCAGAGTACGGACTCAGCTCGCAGCCTCAAGTCTGAATAACTTGGACAAAGACATAGCAGACACACTGTCACAGTTTGGGGATTTTGGTACTTTTTTGTTTAGCTTGGTTTAGGGTTTTGGGGTTTGTTTGGTTGTTGTTTGGGTTGTTTTGTTGGTTGGTTTTTTTGTTTGTTTTGCTCTCTTTTATTGGGTCACTTTGAGTATTTAGGCAGATAAATCAGACTGGCCTGAACAGTATTTGTTAAATGTCCTGTCCTCTCTGGAAAAAACAATTCAAGTAAGGTACTGGAACAGATTGTCCAGTCAAGTTGAGGGTGCCCCACTGCTGGAAGAGTTCAATACCAAGTTGGATGAGGCCCTGGACAACCTGACCTAGTGTGTGGCATTCCTGGTCATGGTGGGGAGGTTGAAATGAGATGATCTTCATGATCTCTTTCAACCCAAGCCATTCTATGATTCTGTGATAATTTGTGCCTTGCCAGCTCAGAGGAAAGGACTTGCAGATCACATATCTGTTATCACATATCTCTCATAACTACCACATAACCATTCAATACACTCATTTTACTATTGACCTTTTTGAAATATTTCTTCCTCATTGTTCACCCAGATCTAGAAAACGTTGAGATTGAAGTTGCTAAATTAATACTATTTGTTCTAGCTAAATGTGTCGGAACATGCTAATATTATATTGGGAGGGATCTTATTTGAAAGAAAGAGCCTTATGCTCTTGCGTATTGCAGCCTGTGTGATCTCTTAGGCTCCGTTTTTCCCTTGGGACACACAGTGAGCCTGAACCGAGCCTGCAGGCATGCAGGTGCACATGGGTCCACCTGCCTTACTGCAGCCATGTCAGTGCAGATAACCACAGTTACAAAATTCACTGCAAGGCAACACAGTCTTCTTGCTTCCAGCCCCAAATTCAAGCCCCTTTGCAGGTATGAAATGCAGACTTACGGAAGAGGTTGCTGTTCTTCTTGACTGTGACAGTAAATCCGTTGCCTGCTTGCTGAATCCTGAAGAAGATCATTGCCACATTCTGTGATGATCTGACGCTCCTCTGAATATTCCCACTTTCGCAGAAGTCTACATATCTTTGAGAAGTGGTGAGCGGATGGTCCAATGAACTGGGAAATTTCTCTCCCTTGAGTATCCATCCATCAAACACCTACAGAGGTTCAAAAACATAGAGTAAGGTTTTGCTTATTGCTCTGTTAGCAGGGAATAGAAACATGAAGTATAACAGACGCTCTTTTCTTTTGACACCATATAACCTGTTCAAAGGCACAAACTGAAAAAAAAAATTCCTTGTATTTGTTGATTTCCTAACATTTAACTAGTTATTCATGCTTCAACTGATGTTTAGGAAAATAATACATATAAATTTTAATGTTGTTTTTATCTCCTTCAGGTGACAACTTTTGTGGGATTTTTTTGTTTGTTTTTTATTATTTTTAAAAATTATTTTTGTTTTGTTTTTGTTTGTATTGGGGTTTGGAGTTTTTTTTGTTTGGGTTTTGTTTGTTGTTTTTTTTGAGGGAAATACCTCTTTTTGCTTCAGTATCATCACATTCTTGTTTTTTGCAATTTCAGTGTTACTATGAGAGGTTTTTGACCAGCTTGATTTGAGAGCCACAAGAAATATAAGTAACCTTTTCAAACTTTGGGCATTATGTCGATTGATCTGGCCTGTAATTTTCCAGTTTTTCCAATGCTTTACAGCTTGTCATTAATGATCCCAGCGGCCTTCCAGAGATACTGGAATACAAAACACTTTGGGGACAAATTATTGGCAGAGGTATTGCTCTCACTTGTGTCAGCTCTCTCACCTCATCCTAACCACTAGAAAGCAAAACAAGTCCTGCATTATTAGTCTGGACCTTAAGCATCAGCTTCTATAAATCTTTCCTTCATAATGAAAAAGCAACAATTTTCCCTCACCACCTTCAGAGAAATGTGTCAGAAGTAGAAATATGCATTAGTTCTAGTATAGATATGCAGTTGCCTGCCTTGCTGTTTCAATTCCCTCCTAGCTGCTCTCGCATGGTGATTCCTTAAACACTTCAGTCAATACTCCCAAAATTCAAGGACCAGGTTCAGCCATTGCTTCAGTCAATAATTCTGATGTATGTGGGACTTGCTGATGAAAAAAAATCAGGATCTGTCTCTGGATTTGCCAGAACTGTAGGTTTATGAACTAATAAGGTGCTCAAATCACATGAGGGAAAACTTGCCTGTGTGTATATATATATACATATATATATATATATATATATCTCAATACAACAGAGAAGTTTGGGACACCATTACTTAAGAAAGGAAATCTCAATAAAACATAAAAGATATATTGATATATTTTTCTAGCCTTCATGAGTGACCATAAGTGCAGGTACAGAAGCCTTAGATCCACAAGACACTGAAAGACTGAAATCAGCCTCTCTGTAGCCACATGGGGAGAGATCTCAGCCAAGTCATGGAAGAGAAGGAATAGAAGGAATAGAATTCTCCAGGGTAAAGGAAATAGGAGAGAAGGAAAGGGCTAAAGGGCAGCTTTGCTCCTTCTTCCCATCCCTGGACCTCAGCTTGCCCCTGAGGGATGTGGTCTGTTCTGTACCTTGCCAGTTCAGCACAAAGGGCAAAGTGCAGGGTGAGGGGACCCAGGGACCATTGAGCCTCCCCTTCTCTCCTTGACTAAGTTCAAATATTGATGAATGTTCCTGCCTGCCAGAGAAATGTGCTGGTAAAGTTTTTAAATACTGGAATATAAATGGCTGTAAGGCATGAGCCTCTTTCTGTTCAGAGCCAATGTCCTGAAAAATTCTATCAGGGAAATTTTAAAGAAAGCCTGCAATGATCCACTGATCATTAATCTGATGCTAAGTGACCTGTGAGCAGAGCAATAATAGCGATCCAGAGATCTGCATCATTATCTGCAGGGCTCATGTAAGTCACCATGCAACGTGTAAATTGTACTGACCAAATCTTCAGCCATCCCCCTGGTATGGACACTCCGTAGAGGCGGTTCTGGAAAAGTTCGGAAGAGCCAGTGCTGTAGTCTGGGGAGAGATCCTCATCCTGCAGCTGGCTTTGCCCTAGAGGAGTGGTGGTCGGGGGAATACGGAGTGCCTCCGGCAGGAGAGAGCCCCCGGAGGAGGCTGCTTGGCCAAAGCCCGTTCTGTACACACAGACACACGACACAGACGTGCACACGCAGCAAACACCTCACGGGTCGGAGCAGAGCAGAGACCTGCAGCCCCTACCTTCAGGAAGTCCCCGCCTTGGCAGTCGATGTTGACGAAGTCGTAGCGTATTGTGAGCAGCTCCTCGGGCTCCCCGATGAAGAAGGTTGCGCAGTGCAGCTGCGGCTGGTCCGCGGTGAAGGTGAACTGCCCCTCTATACTCAGCATGTCAATGCACCCTGGAGAAGCGGGGACAAAGGGCTGCTGCCTCTGCCTGCCCTGCAGGGCGACAGCGCCAGCTCCCGCTGTGCAGCGAAGGAGGGGGATAGGAGAGACCCCCGCACCGGATCCGGCTGGCAGTGAGGACAGCGAGAGCCAGCTGAAGCAATTAGGAGCCTGCTGAGCATCAGACGAAAAATAGTAACTCGCGGGTGTGAGCACAAACGTGCGACGGGAGGATTAGGAGGGGTGGTGTGTCAGTGCATTTCTGAAGAGAAAACTGTGTATATGTGCACAAGTGCACAAACACTCCGTCCTTTCAGATTTCTCTCCTGTCACAGCTGCTACATCTGCCCCACCTCTTGGCAATGTGACCCTGCCTAGGGACATGGGTGGGGAATCCCCATCCTACTCCAGTTATTTGGGACCATCAGTTATGAACCCCAGCCCTCTACCTCAAACCACAGGTTTCTGCAGGTTTAATGCTTTGTCCCTCTTTTCCCTAGTCTTGCAAAAACTCCTGCAGCTCTGTCATTCCCAGTCAACCCTTTCTCCTCCCTGAGGATTCTCCCAGGATTCTCCCACCGGCCAACAGTCCCTACCAGAGCACCAAAGAAACTCACGGAGCGACCGCCGGTAGATCTGCCCTGCAGACAGCTCTCGCTTCAGATCTTCACTGAGCAGTAGGAAGGGGTCATCCTCACCAGCATCCCTCACCTGGTGAAAGATGGAGGGCAAAAAGAGTCTGGGGCAAAGTGAAATGCAGCCCCCTCTCTGCACCTCTCAAGAGCAGGCACAGCACATTACATCCCTCCTCCAAGAAACAGTGCAGCTGGAAGAGCTCAGGCAGAAAGCTGACAACCTGCATTAGAGGGGAAATAAACCTAGCATCTTAGAGGGAAGACCAGCAGCTAAGTGCACTGAGAGTCTCTTAAATCCTCAGCAAACTTGCTGAGCATAAATAAATAGAAGAGTAGTACAGAATACTTGGGACTGTTGCTTTAATGTTACCCAGGTGTAAGTTTAATGCAGGAGAAGTGGGAATAGGAAAGGGAGAGAGTATAAAGCAGAATGCTTGAAAGCTGAGTACAAGTCGGAAGACAGCGGCTAAAAGCACAGTGAGATGTTTAATCATCAGCCCTATTGCTCACCTCTAGGTATCTGGTTTCTCCCTTGGAGGCTGCCAGGAAGATGAGAACGAGGTGGCATTGAAACTGGAAAGCAGACGGCATGCTGACACCTCCTCTGTCGGCCGTCCCGCTGTGGCCAAGTTTCTCCGAGTCTGTGCCGGTATGCAGAAGCCGCTGGGGTGTCTTGGAGCGACTCTTTTTATAGAGCTGTTGGGAGGGGAGGCACTTGGTCCCCGTACTGATAGGGTAACCCATGGTAACTGAATTCCTCTCGCAGTGACACAGTATGTGGGCATGACAAGGGTCCAAATTACAGCCACAAATTTTCAAGACGGTTGAATTCCCCTCTCTGGCAGATGTCTTTCCTCCTTATCTGTCTGGTGGAATAGCTGAAAACCTCTGGGGAAGAGAGCCCATCCCTGTGCATATGAGGCACTAACGCACTGTGTTTGTTTCCAGTTACTCTAAAGTGAGCAATGAGGAGCATCCCTCCCTCCTCCCGGGGCAGCCCCGGGGTATTTCAGACCTGCAGGGTTTCCTGCCTACCTTCTGCTGCTCTGTGACACGCAGCTCTCTGCAGTGCCTGTGCCTGTGTCGGGTGCTTCCCGCTGGCCAGGCCTGGGTGGGCACCCCTGCATCCCGGGTGGGTTTGCAGCCTGTGCCAGCATCCCTCCAGGGCTCTGCAGCAAGCACATAGGCAAAATCAGACAGTGCTTCCCACCAAAACCAACTTTCATACAGAAATTATGAAAACTTGGGCTTCCCAAGGGCATACTTGTCACAGAACTCCTGATACTGCTACAGCCTTGATCCTCAGGTGAAATCTGAGACCTTTAAAAGTTGAGCCTGCGAGTGAAGATTTGTAACTCTGCAGAGTACTAAAAATCAGAAACTCAGTAGAGGTATTAGATGTAGGGTATATAGCTGGAATAAATTCAAAACTTCAGGGTTTAGCCCCAGTTTACATTAGAGGATTGGGAAGGTGAGAGGTGCCTTGGAGACTGTGAGGATCAGAAAGGGCTGCAGAGGAGCCCAGCCTTACTTGCTATTCTTTTGCTCACTCTCCAAAGAGATTGATAAGTTTAAAATTATAGCTTGACCCCTCCAATTGCTCCCTTAGAGGCATTTTTCAGGATCCATTCCTAAATTCTGGCTGCAGTGTCCCAGTTTGCCCTGCTAATCCCAGCCTATACCTCAGATGCTGAGTGTTGGGGAATACTCAGTGCAGGGAGCTGGGTGTGCAGCTGCAGTGAGAGCTGGAGATTGAGCTCGGTGGGGCAGGAGTCCAAGCCCAAGGGAGGAGGCTGTGAACTGCCAACCTTTTGAATTCCAGAAGGCCCAGGGACCTGTGGCACCAGCCAGGTGACAGGACCCTCGGAGATACAGGAAGAGTCAAAGACTCAGGTGGAAGACCACAGACATTCGCATACTTGGACTGTGAGGGTGTAAACCCAGGAGTTCCCCTCTTCAGGGTCCCTCTCTGGGGCCACCAGCTCAAGGTTTCTATTCTGTTGCTGTACAATTATAAAATTACAGTAAATTCATGAATACAAGCCACACTGAGTATAAGCCACATCTCTGGGTGTTGGCAAATATTTCGGTTTTTGTCCATAAATAAGCCGCACCCGAATATAAGCCGCTCTGTCGTTTGCAGCGAGGACCCGTGTGCAATTAGTAACAGAACCGCGGGAGGGCGGGGTTTAGTGGCTGAGCTAAGGCTGTGCAGGCTCGGCCCACTAGGGGCTGCTGACGGGGCCAGGTGGCCCAGCCCGGTGCTGCCGCTCGGGGCCAGCCGCCACTGCCACTGGGCTCGGTCACCCCGGGTCAGCGCTGCCCCGCGGTGGCAGGCAGGGACGGAGCTTCCCCCGCTCCTACGGCAGCGGCGGCGGGCGGGGACAGAGCTTTCCCGCGCCCGTGGCGCAGGCGGCGGGCGCGGACAAAGCACCCCGCCTCCTCCCCGGCAATGGCTGCGCGGGGCTCCCGTCGGCTCCTCGAGACGCGGCAATGGCGGCGCCCCCCCACCCGTCCTCCCCGGGCTGCAGCAGAGGAGGGAAGAAGAGAGCTCTCCTGCCTCTCTCCCCGCCCCTTGTGCTGCCTGCAGGGAGCCAGGGCAACAGAGTAACACTGTAACAATCGCAGAATGCCGGGTTTTACTGGCAGGTGCTTGGCTCGGCGCCCTGGCTGGCACATCTGGGGTTGTAAATGTCAGAAAATTATTCGCATATTAGCCGCCCCCGACTATTAGCTGCACTTCCGGGTTTCCACCAAAATTTTTGTCAAATTGCTGCGGCTTGTATTCGTGAAATTACTGTACTTAAAGGAGAGAGAGGTCTGAGGCTCTGCTGTGGAAAACCTGGGTTTGAACTGGTGAGGGAAGCTGGTCTGCCTGAGTGAGTGTGGGATGTGTAGGGAGTTGTGTGGGAGCCCATCAGCTCACTGGAGTTGCCTGCTGTGAAGGGGCTTGGGTCCCAGCAGCCAAAGTCTCTGGTGGTGGGAGTGTGACTGCCAGAGTGCCTCCTGACTGGTCAGACTGGGACATTATCTTGCTGTGAGTCCTTCAAGGTCTCCAGTGAAGAACAGCATGTTTGATTGTGTGTGAATTTGTTACTGAAGATTTCAGATTTCAGAATGGAACTTCAAAAATTAGTGAAGAACACATGGCACTGCAGCTAAAATATTATGACTGTTAAACCAGATGTGATGTGATCTACTCAGAATGAAACTATGGTGATGTCGCCATAGTTTAAACTCTTGACTATGAATAGCTGAGATCTGGGCTTAGCACAGTGTTCACCTGTGGAGAAAAGCAGGAAGCCCCAGTCTGGAGGCCGTGCTGGCAGATGAAGTGAGAGGACTGTCCTTCTCCAATAAACAATTGGGAGGGACAATAGGTGCCACCTCCATATCTGCTGTAATTTATTGCTCACACAGGGCCTATGGTATCTTTGAAGTTCTATGCAACACCTTGGAGTTTGTTTAGAGTGTACAAATATTCTGTGTAACGTTGGTGCAAAAGCTGAACTCAGATATCCTTTGCTGATGATGTGGAACTTAATTTTAGCAGAGTTAAATTGGTTTTTTCCTCCCACTTTTGAGTGGGGCTCTGGGGAGCTCTAATGCTTGAGGAAGCCAAGTATTTGGGATGGAATAGGGAATCACACACAAAGAGATGCAGCTGCTGCTGCTGGCTGAGGCTCTGCTGCCTCAGGTGGAGCTCAAGCAGATAGATCCCCAAAAGGGACCACTTGAAGGGGAAGGAGGGGGTTCATCTCCCAGCTTTGCATCCCAGCTGTCATGGGATGAGAGAGGATGTGAGGCCATTTTCTCAGTCAACTCTGCTGCCTCCTCAGTGTATCACAGGTCTCCTTCCCCTCTACCCTCACTTTCGCTGCTGCAGCACTGATTTTGTTAAAAGTCACTTGCAAAAACTGAGATTTTCAGGAGATGAGAATGTGACTAATGAAGCAAAGAAAAATCGTTTGAACTGGGTTCAAAACACCCTTGCAGCATTTCAGAAAGGAAAAGCACCTTCAATGTGATACAAACCCTTGGTGAATGAGGAGAGTGTAATTTTTCTTTCATGGAGTTGAGTCATGATAACACTCTGAAGCACAAATTTTTTTGTTAGCATCAAATTGTTTAACACAGTGAAATGCATTCCAAGTGACACCCTGTCACAGGCTAAATAATGCAGTTGATTGTCACCGTGATCTGCTAACAACTGTAACTTACCTTGGGAGCAGCCCCTTTCCCTGGCAGAGATGATGGAAAGCCATGGTGCTGGTGAGTGCCTGGGCTGAGTGCAGGGCTCACTCTACCCTGCTGCAGCTCAGGATGCTGTAGTTTAGGCACCCCAGCCTTTGCAGAGCCTTAGGCTATTAAAGCAGTGCTCATGGGTGGGCTTTTCATGAATGAGCTTTGGAGGACCTGCCTTTCCCACTCATGCTCTGAGCTTGTGGGTGTATCATAGAAAAGAAGAAATCCCAGCTATAGTAAGAAGTGGAGAAAATAAAGCTGAGTGAAGACAGTAGTGAAACAAACTGCATTTACCCTCCCCTACAGTGATCAAATCATGCTCTGTCCATAATACAGATGGCAAATGCAACTTCTTCTCCTAAAAAGTAAAAGTAGTTGTTTTATTACTATCTTTTTTTTTTTTTTTTTTTTTTTTAATACAGAAGAATACGCATGAAGTGCTCAGTAGTGAAATTTCTTAGCAAGAAGTGCTGGAACTACAGACAGTCCTTAGGGATCCCTCCATGTAGCAGAGAGGCCACATGTTATGAACCCTTTCTGCTCTCAAAAAGGGTCCCATGTGTGTCCCAGCTCATTAATACTTCTCTTCTTATGCCTCAGCTGCAACCTGACTTCTTGCACAAGCAACTCAAGCAGACCAAATCTCTTTCTAGCATCAGGATCTTAAACAGGAGTTAGTATTTCCTGCACAGGCACAATCCCAAGCAAGCTCCACACCACAGGGATCAGCCTGGCTGCTGCATGTCTCGTTGGGCTCCTCTGCTTGTCTGTGGTTTCTTGAACTGAGAGGAGCAGCAGTGACACTGCAGGGCCACTGCTCTAGTGAAGAGGAGCAGTCCTGCCTCAGGCACTCTGTCCTCAGCTGTTCATGCTGATTTCTCACTACTGCTCAGTGCTGGCAGAAGAGATGCCATGTGGGGTCATGCACAGTGTAAGATGTCTGACAGGACTTGAATCTTCATATCATGTCATCTGCTAAACATTGTGCTGAGCTACATTTATTTCCCTTATGCTTTTTCTCACTCTAACTGAGAATTCATTCAGGGGCTAGCTTTTAATTTCCTTCATGGTGTCTGGGAGATATAATACTAGTCATTCCTGTCTTTTCATCATGTGGCTGCAGGTCTCATACCAATACCAGTGTCTTTGAAGAGTAAGATATTGCTAGACATCACTTCTAGTTTATTACACATGTTCAACCATTTGTGAATCCTTCAGTATATTATTTCTAAACATTTGAATCTGTTAGCCAAGATTAGGGTGAGAAAGAAATCTAGTGTCTCTACAGAGTCACAAATGCTACAGTGAAGGCTAAATTTTTTGTCCCATCTTTCCTAAATCACAATCAGTCACTGCTTTGAAATGACAATACAGAAAAAAAAAAACAGGGAGAAAAAAGAAAATAAGAGTAAAAAGTAAACAAGTGACAGCAAATCACACTCCTGAATGCCATTAGGAAACTACGTCCTTGATACAGACATGCACAAGACTTCACTTCAGGCTCTGTCTCAGATAAAGACAAACATATAAGAAGCTCCTGATCCTGGCTCCTGGCTCAGTGTAAGCACCTGGACTATGGACATACAACAGGAAAGGTAGAATTCAGCGCAGGTAAAGTAAATAAATTGGCTCTGTCAATGGTTTGAAGATGTGCCCTTTTTTGCAAGAACCCAATCAGAGTTGCAAAGACAGCTAAGAAGAGCATTTCCAGCAGCAGAAACAAATTCTGAGATTGCATTTTGTGCTTCAATCCTTTACTCCTGTGTTTGTTTCAATTTCAGGCATGATCCAACCTGAGCCCAGGACTCCTTCCTCTGTAATCAGTGGGCATCTCCATCACTGATTTCTGTCGCAACCTGTGTGCCTCAGCTTTGTGCTGGGTATGACAAGCCTCTTCCAAACCTCACCACACATCTCTCTGTAACACCACTTCTATTGTTTCTCACTAAATAGAGCTGAACTTTCCATAAGGTGAAGTAAGAGTAGCTTGTTAACTCTGGGCAGTTTGACACAAGAGATGGTGTGATTTGTCACATTAAGTGGCTTAGAGGGATGACAAACACATGTGATTTATGAACTGAAAGCCTATCAGCACCATGCAGGCTTGACAATAAGTGTTGCATTAACTCTATTTATGGCATTGGCTAAAAGCAAAGATTGTGAAACTCGCAGTTTAGCGGGTTAAAAATAATCAAGCAAACATTATACCCAGACACTGAGGTTATCCTGAGGGTGGTTATCACTTCCAGCTCTGCCTGTAAGTCAACCAGCATCGACACAAAGCAGTCAGGGCCAAGAAGCAGGAGAAAAGTTTTTTCCCAGGAAGGAAAAAAAGAGATATGAGAATGGGTGACAGGAAAAAGCACATGCCATAGTTCTAGTGTTAGGAGAGGTCACGGATGTTTGTTGAGCTGTTTAATTTCAGAACGGACTTTGCTCCTCTGTGGATCCTCCAAACAGAATATCCTCCCTCAAGAGTTGCTGCAGGACAGCCTCAACCCCAGAGCTGCCCACAGGTGTCAGCATGGCTCCTGGGCAGCCTCTTCCATCCCATCGTATCTGCCTCTATCAGCTGCAAAGGCAGCACCAGCGCCCTCGCAGAACAATCTCCTTTCCAAAGCATGGCACAGTGATTGCATCTAGACTTTGCTTGGAAGTGTAATCCTCGTGGCTCAGGTCACCTCCCCTTTCAGATCTCCTTTCCCACATCTGCAACTTTCTCCCAGTGACCCTTCCTAAAGCAACAGCCCCTGTTCCTTCTCTCCCAAATTTCCTGTTCAGTCTGGGGCTACTAGAATATTTGTCACTTTGTTTTCAGTGCTAAATCAGTTTATTACACAGAATATAATCTCAGATGTGTTGAGAAATCCCTGTATTTCCACATATTATGTTCCAAAATTTGTTTAATCTCTGAAGTATGAACTTTATCTTTGACAAAGCAGCAGTTTTGATATTTTAAGATGTTTTAAGTGATATATTAAGATGTTTTTGGGGTTTTTTATCCAAGAAGGACAAGTATTTCTTAGCTGAAGTGACTCCCTGAGGAGAATCATTCTCACCCAGAAAAAACTGTAATTCAACACATGTATTAGACATCACAGTAACAGACCCAACTTCAGAAACACTGTCAATTGTTACACAATTCAGGCAGTCAGTGTGAGTCAGATAGGAGATGTCAGCATACCCAACATAATGGTATATATATTCATTCAACTGCTCCCTCTGTGTAGTCCTTTGTTTTTCATGTATGTAGTTCCTTACCAGTCATAACTCAGTGCTGTGCAGCCTGCAGTGCCAATTTGATCAGTTAGGCTCCAAACACTTTTAGGTGAAACTAAGGAAAATCTTGTGTTAAGTGTAAAAATCACATACATAGAAGGACCTTGGATCATCTGGTCAGCATTTTTGCACCTCCTGAAATCTAAAGGCAGCTTCACCTTTGCTAGTAATGTCACAGAGCAACTTTAACTGAAGTGCACTAATGGGCTTTTTCATTTCAGACATAAATTATTCTCCTTCTTGCAATACTAGTCCTAGGGCACCAAAAAAACCCCTCCATTGAGAAAGAGATTTTTCCTAAAACTGCAGAATCAGGTCATTAGTGCAAGGGCAAAACTAGTTTTGCTTTCATCTACTGAAAGCATCAATAGTTCAACAGGATGGAACTTTCTAGCCCTGTGTCTCATTGAGACACATCACTCAGCCACAGGGATCTGTTTGCTACTGCCACTTGATGTCCCCAGCCAGAGCTGAGGAATTCACATCCTTCTCCAGCATTCTCAGCTTTTCGCCATGTTTCAACTCCAGGTAGCTCAATTGCTTTTCTGCCCCTTTTATAACTTGTTCTATACACAAATCTTTTTCCTGCCATATCTTTATTCTGTAGTGCTTTTCTGAGTTCACGGAACTCCTGGGAGTATAAAATCAAAGCAGTGCATGGAGTTTTAAAGCAGAATCCACTGACAGCTATACTATGATGATTGCTCTGAACCCCATGCAGTCAAACAGGACCTGAGAGGGCAGCTTAGAATTTAAAGCAAAAGTATAACAGGAACATTTTCCACTGATTTTTCCCCAAAGACCTGGGCTCTGAGCAACTACTTCTTCCATCTTCCTCTTTGCTGTCTTGTTGCAATATTTGCAGTTTTACAGACACGTCCTTATTTAGCCAACCAGCTTACAGAAACACAACTTTCCATTGAAGGCTAATTTAGAGTCTCAAGCACATGTTCTCAGCTGCTGCAAAATTATGCCACTGAGTGCAATAGGCTCTGTCATTTTATATCAGCTGAGAATCTGCTTGCAAGGGCAAAATAAGTGGATGCAGCTGCAGTTCTCTTCCTTGGGAGTTGCCCCTTATACACAACTGATAGCAGGTGGCTGAGAGTTGGTGTTTAAAAATGACAAGTTTTTTGGTTTCTTTTTTTTTAAATATTTCTGCTGAAATTCATTCACGTGCTCTCTCTGATGGCTGCCCAGGACCGATAGCCCACCATCCTCCAACTCAGAGGAAAGGATGTGGACAGAATTAATTTTGAAAACAGATTTCCAGATAATAAATTAAACATTCTCTCTCAAGCCATATCATGTGGCAGAAGAAAGACAAAATTGAAAATGTGACCTTTTTTTTCTTCAAATAATGCACTGCTATTCAACAGACTTAATTATCTCTAAAGATACATGCAGTAATTGATGGCCTGTCAATCAAAGCCCTTATTAGACATGCACATGATGTCACATCACAGTCTTAAACCTTAATCTAAATCTAAATTTCCTGACAGTCAAAAATCTTTATATAGATTAATCTGATTTCAGATACAAGTTTTGTGTGTGACCTTTCACCCAACCTTTTCAAGGCTGTGATCAGAGAGGAACTGGATCTTTAATGTATGCTGCTGAGCTGCTATGAAGGACTCCGGTCAGTCCCTGAGAGTTTTTCTCCTGACCCTGCCCTGCTTTATGCTCTAGTCTGTAGCCTGGAAAAGGGGTCTGCCTTGGGTGGCTGAGGACCTGGGGTGGATCTGCTACTGGAAACATCACCTGTTCTGCTGGGGTCACTTCTCTTTCCCTTCCCACAACCCCAGGAAACTTTGTTTACATCTTTACAGGGAGAAAACAGTGTTGTGGACGATGTTATCCCATTGCACTTGACACTTTCCACACTGCTTGGGATTATTATCCCACTGCACTTCCACAGCTTCCATTGAAGAGTGGAAAAGGTACAGCCCTCCTACTGGACCTAGTTGGTAAATCACTCCTTGGAGGCACAGCTCCATTACAAACTCCTTGTCTTCATGGGTGTGTCATACACAGCTTTTTGGGATTGGTAATTGGATAATGAACCTGAAGAAGTTTTAAATTTACAAACAGGTAATGCATCAAGCTTTTTGTTGCCAGTTGCACTGGCACTTCAAGTCTCTTTTGAACTGAAATAAAAGCAAATGGCAGAGGCTGAGGCTTTCAAGATAATGGAATTTATCTTCTGTAAACCTGCTCTTTAGATGTCAAGCAAAGCAATTCCACAATATATAGAAAAGATCTTGTCTGGTGTTGTTGTATTTTTATTGGTCTTTGATGTAACTTGAAAATATTAGACCATGTTTTGGTGTTCAATTTTCTATAGATTTTTCAGTCAGCCTGATAAAACAAATGGAAAAAATGCCTGTAATTAGACATCATTCTGAAAGCTGAGGCACTCTGGAGAAAGCCACGCAGCAAGCTTGATCTGCATGTAAAACTTCAAAGTGCTTCCTAGATTCATGAACTACAGAAAGACTTGAAGTCAGCAGGAAAATGTCCGTAACCAATGAGGAAAAAATCCTGCCTTCAGATTTGAAGGAGAGAAAGAAAACCCGAAATGCTCACGTCTGCAGGATATTGTGTTCATAGTGAGGCTGGCCTTGTATGCACCATCTTGCAAAGCCAATGTTAGTGGTTTCAATGCCATTTTCCTTCCTGAGGAGTGCTTATGGAACACAGGATTGATCACAGTTTTTTCTGGCTCAGAGGCAATTCAAAACTTACAGGTGAGGTTCATATATCTTTCTTAGAAGCAATGGGACATTGGCTCCTGTGGAAGAAGAGTGAGAGAGGGCCACTGGTGCAGTGGCCCAGGAATAGTTGGCCCAAGAATAGGATGGCTAGACTTACCCCAGGGCCCCATACTCTGTGAAGGCTTTGTGAGTTTGAGCTTCTGAATCTGTTTTGTGCATTTTCTTACTTCTCTGCTTGGTTTCTAGTCTTTGTACAAAAAGGTTTCTTTTGGCAGAACAGATGGAGTTTAACACTTGTCCTTGCAGTTAAAGCAGCAACAAGAAACACCTAACAAGACAAGTCAAGTGATTTATGAAGTTTAATAAAACTTTGTTGGAAAAAAGATCATTTGAGTCATTCTCCTCTGATTCACCCACAGCTCATCTGCAAGTCAGCCCCTTCCACAGAGTAGTTAGGATGCACACAATCCGTAGTAAATTCAGCTGATGAGATGGCTCCATTGGCCCACTCCATCACAGCAGCAACTCTTGCTGCCTGACTCCAGGGCACATTGCTGCTGCCAGCTGGACCTAGCATAATTCTGCTGTGCACATGGGCTGCTACATATACAAGGACAGGGACACTCAGAGGGTTTATGAACTTTCTGGAGCTTCTATTCAGAAAGTTTCTTGCTCAAAATTTTAAAGAAGGAACTGGCTTTTACTGGGATAATCTTACTCCTTTCAGCTTGGAGTTGAGCTTTAAACTGCTCTTCTTTCTCTTCCCCTTGGAGGACAGGGGAAGGCTTAGAGGCTAGCAACCGTCTGAGACCCATGAGAAACAACAAAAAAATAGTCTTATGTTTTCTGGCTGGTACTTTTGCCATCCTGGCCCAACACTTGCAATGATATTGCAGTGCATGACATTAAAGGCAACAAAAAGTTGCCAGTTTTTTGCCAGTTTTACTTTTGTACTTTCTGTCATGCTGGTCTAGAAGATATTTTGTAAATCCTGTATAACTTTTTTGCTGAAGAGTTAAAGCATGCTGTAGCTCTATCACCATTGCAAAATTTGCTTTTCTTCTGGGATAACACCACTTGGTGGTGCCTCTTTTCTAGGATGATGTTTTCCCCTTGTTACATTTATTACACCCCGTAGAATCCCCTGCTTATAATAAATTACATATTCTTAATCATATATAATTTCATACAAATGTACATTTTGCTAATTATGTTTGGAGATCTGGGAAGGAGAGACGAGTGAACTACATTCCTCAAATGTTGCCTAGCAGGGCACATCTTCATTGGGGAGTGTTTTTTTAATAACCTCTTACACAAACAGAAAATCTTCATTTAATTTAGATACCCTTTATTATAGTTTGAAGTCACCAACAAAATGACAAGGAAATAAGAGAGCTCTCCATGCAGGAAAAAAAGCCACAATATCCTGCCACTGAGGACTTGCAGGGCTTCAGAAGTATGCTTAATTCAAACAGGAGTGTGTAAATACTCTTAACCTAAGAGCAAACTAACACTGGAAGGGGTTGGCCTACTCTCTCCTTGCCTGGCCTTGGGGTCCAGGGAACCCTGGCTTCTGTACAGGGTGGGGATCAGTGTGAGATGTAATAAACGTTTTTCCATGAGATGACTCATATTACAAAGCTGTACCCTGGAATTTCATCATTAAATCCTCCACAAGTGGTCCTCCTTTTAACCATTGCAGAGTAGTGAAAGCAGAAGGCATTTACACATTTCCCCCAAAGATCCAGTCCTCCCCTCAGCACTCCAAGCAATTTGCTGACTACATCATCTATGTATTTGAATAATTTATGATACGAATACATTCATTTATGCCAAGTGAAGAGGTTGACTACTGGGATACAGCAATGCCAACAGAACAAAATTGAAGCTGGAGACATGGAGGAAATGAACCTGCAGCAATGGCAAACAGTGTTCTATGCTCCAGCAGCAAGAGACAGCTGTGACCACATCTGAAACATGAGTGTGGGGAGCAGCAGCTAAAAAAGGCTTTAGAATAAGCAGAGCTGAGCTAATAGAATCTGCTGGTTTTGAACTGCAAAATAAGATTATTATAAAATTACTGAAAACTAAGTTGAAAGTATTATGTTTCATTCCAAAGTTTTCCATTCAGAAAGTATACAAGTAACATTCCCATGCCTTTTACTTTCCACTGACATTGAAGAAATAGAAATCTCAGCTCATGCCAAATTATCTGTCAACCCAAGCCCTTGACCTGGGCAACTGATGAAGGCATGTTACAGATGCATGGAGTGCAAAGACTGGAAATATTAAAAGCCACGTCTCAAGTAGTGTAAGCTGGCAGTGGTCCAGCTTACACCAGCTGCTGATTAGCTTCATAAATGTCTTAGAGCAGTAACAGTTGGAGGAATGATGGTTTGCATTCACTAAACACCAATGAACGCTACCTAACTAGGCATGCTTTGCTTGCAATTGTGGCTTGAAGATTGATTATATCAAAGATTTTTAAAATCCCTCTTTCTTTAGGTGTTCTTCAAAGAAATCATTACATGCCACAGTCAAAGCAGCAACCAGAATGACAAATTCATTAAAATCCACTTCATTGTCCTTATTGGAGTCCAGGTCATTCATAATTTTATCAACCAGGAAGGGGTCCTTTTGGCCCTAGAGAGAAAGAAAAGTGACTTAGCTGTGCAGATCTTGAATGTGCAATTCTGACATGCCTGGCACCACTGCTATGCTACAACACTGGTCATAAATAAAATATGTACATCAAATATGTACCTGAACAGTAATACATCTCTAGTCACTACAACATCAGAAACTAAAGACAGTGCAGCCCTTATAAGGTATACTGAAATGAATCAAACAGATTTTAGGAGATACTGAACATGGATCCCTTTTATCAAGATGGATCTGTAAAGTGTATTTCTCTGCATCATTCCTTGACAAACAGTACTTAGATTTCCAACAGAACACTCTTAAATGGTCACATTATATATCCATTCATCACATTCAGAAGACCTCTGGCTGACAAACAACCATCCTATTCAGTAGGAGCAAGAACACTGAATCTCATAATAGTAGATCAATGGCTAAGATTAAAAGAAAATCCAATCAAAGGAAATAGATACAATGTAAGAATATACTGTTGGTGGTCATAGGGTCCAAGTAATTTTGACAATTAAGAGGATACCTAAAAACATTATTTTTAAAGCTTATGATTCCATAAAAGCATCCATGCTGTGTAACGTACAACATAACAAACATGCAATGAGATATTCAAATCACCAGCTTATCACTGAAAGGATTTTCTTAGCAACTCTCTGCAGGGCACACAAGCAGCAGTACTGTGTGGCCATGTGCACACGCTACTTTCCTGTCTCATGAGAAACGGTTGCTGCATTCAATTCTTCATTGGACTTATCTATGCCCTATTATTACACACAAACAAACAAACAAACAAACAAACAAACAAACAAACAAACTTTATTTAGTATTTCTCTTGCTACTACTTCTGGGCTGGCCTAGTCCTCCTGCTCAAAAGCACTATGGAGTTTGCAGAGCACCAATACCCATCTCTGCTGCCAGTGTACATGGGAGAGCACTGGGGCTTGCCCACTCTCTGAAAACATATTTCTCAAATGGGATATTTGACATCATATTCTTCTGTACAGCTTCACAAAGAACTGTTATCTGAGACACTGCGACAGGATGGGCCTTGCACAAGGAGGTGCTGTTCCCATCCAAGCTCTTGGATAGCTGCTTAACCCACCCATGATACAATCACTCAGGAGGTTCAAAAGCTGCGTCTTACTGAAAGGAAGTCAGTGAGCTCACTGGTGAGAAGCTCCTTGAGTTCTCCTTTACTGAGCTTGTTTCTGTCTCCTTCTTTGCCAGAGTAGTGATAGAAAATCCTGATCAAGGTGTCCATTGCATCTTCCAGTGGAGTGGTCATAGCAGTGAGCCGGAGAGCTGTGGGGCAAAGATACTGTCATTGATATTGCACAGATTCAAAGCAAAGGCCAGTCTCTAGGAAGGGAAGGAGGGCCAGGTGAAGACAGAGATTACCAGCACTGAAAAGTTAGCCTTTCAGTTGATCCATCCTGTTAGCTGTGTGTGAGCAAGGAGAGACTGTAATAAAAAAACCCCCATTGTCCTGAACTCATAAGCAATTGCTTCTAGAAGGTAAATGGAAAGAAAGAATTTTTATTTAAGAAAATGATCTATTGTGTATACACTTTGTAAAGCTGCTGTAAAAGGAAATCTGTTGTACCCTTACCTGAAAACACAGGAAGAATGAAGGCATACGTTCCTACCTGCTAATTAAAAAATTTTCTTCAAAAAATTACTTCAACAAATTCCACCTGCGAAAGTGGAAGTGCATTTATGCAGAAAGCTCCTCACCAGTTTACAGGTGATCAGAGGAAAAAGACTGGTAATAAGGGTAAATATCATTGGTCAATTTATTTGGTCATGTTTGCTTGGGCTGAGCCTTTTCCTATAAATTGTCTGCAGCAAATAGGTGTGAGTGGATCACCCCCAAGGTTTGTTTGATTGAGCATACAGTAAGAAGGTACACAGGGAAGCATCATCAAAATAACAGATGGAAATGCAATTACTTGAAAAGCAGTGGACTCAAAAAGTAACCGAAAGTAGAAATCAAGTGTAAGATAAACATTATGTTGAATAAGCCCCAGAGAAAGATTAAAAAGCCAGAATGCACTTTAGAGTAGGACTAGAGTCCTGAACAATACCATCATGCAGAGGTTAAGACTTACCTGCTTTACAGGCTGGTGGAGGTAGCTAGCAAGAAAATACCCAGATCGCAGAAGGTGGTGGTCACCTTCCTTTCAAAACCCATGCACAGGCTCTTGTTTATCAGGCTGAGAGGGTGGATTACACAAATAGAGACAGACGTATAATTGTCACAGGGATGATGGGTCTTCTGTTTCCCTCTGCATTTGCCTACTCTGTTCAATAAAAGCCTCTTGCTGTAATTGGGTCACTAAAATATTCACCAGGCAGTCTAGAGGCTGCATTTGGAACACATGGGATACTTTCTATCGTTTGACTTTTCACAAATATGTCCATTCAAGGCCTTGAAGGTCAAAATTACAAAATGCTAACATCACCAAGTTGATCTAAACCAACTTTCCACTATTTTTAAAAGAACACTTTCTAATTTGTCTTTGAGCTTTTCTACAGTCTGCCTCAGTGCTGGCAGACAGAGTTCAAAAGTACCCAGGTACCTAGGGGTAGTCTTGTAGATGAGTTTGCCACATATCCTTTGAGACATATACTTTAATTGTTAGATGTCTCCACATACCTAAAACATTATCTCTTGCTGAATGAAATTCTTGTTGTAGTAAATGTGTCCTCAGAAGGAAATCAGGAAAACAGTTCCAGTGGAAGGTGTGCTTGGAATTACAGTGTGCACTGAACAACATCTTGGCTTAATTTTTACAGTCCTGCAGAAAAACTGTAGTCCAGCATCTCTTTCTGAATAAATGACCTTGCCTCAGAAGAGCAATAAGTGATCTCTGCCCCAACCCCAGGAACTTGATGCTGGGAATGATGGCTGAGGGATGCAGGAAATAGCAGCTTCAACATAGTAGGGCCTACTTACCACCCAAAATAACAAATAACTAAAGTTTTCATGACAGATAGACACATGAAACAGAAAACTGCTTGTGAGTCAATAAAGCCTTGTACCTGCTGCACACACATGTCCAGCGAGCAGAACTGTAAGGATGAACAAGGCATGGAGCTGCAGCTCCTTCGTTTCATTCCAGCCAGAGGGAAAGAGAATGAGGTGGGCATGGCTTTTAGCTCTGAAACCCTCCAAGAACTCCTAATTTTGACTATCACTGTATATCTCAGCCCACACCCCTGCCTGCCTCCTGTGCCTTCAGACATGTTTCTTCTGCCTGTGCTGTTGTGACAAGTCTCCACAACCTGGGAGCCTTGTGTGGAACTCTGGGGCAAAAGGGAGGGAAGAAGAGGGGATGGGACACATAAAAATACTGGATCCCAGTGATAAGGGAAGTGACCATGTGTAAAGTACAATTTCCAAAACAGGCAGCCCCTTCTGGCCAGAGATCCCTGCAAGGCATGCACGATGCTGTGTGCAGGGCATACACCTCCAGCTGCCATCCCTGTGACAGGAATGCTCACTGGGGAAGGGGCAAGCCACTGCTCAGGAAATTATTATAAAAGGTTAAGGTAGAAACCAGAGGAACAAAAGGAACATATCTCTCCTGGAATCAGAAGAGAGTGAGGAGGAGAGCTGCTCTCCAATACCTCTTCTGTTCTTGGGGAAAGCGCACGGGTGCCTGATTTTGTGCAGTTGTAATCCCTGTGCTCCTGTCCTCTTGTAAGCACTGGGATCTAGCTGGATCACACAAAGCACGTGAGAGAAGAACATGAATGATATTAGGCACAGCACTTCTCTCTCACTCAGTTCTGGGAATCCTCTGTGTCTGCAGATGAGAAGAAGAGCACGGAGTCCCTTATGTAGCTACAGCCACAGAGTTCTGTCTTGCTTGTGATTCATTAACAATGATAACTATTGCTCAGAAATATTACTTGGATAAACATCAAAATACTTGGTTGGGGTTTTTTTTGTTGAGTTTATGTGGGTTTTTGCCATTTATTCAACAGCAGCTTCACCCACAATCAGAAAAAAACCCCACAGCTGACTCAATATATAAGCATTAAATCCTTCTGTTTGTCTATATATTATTACACTGATCCTCTCGCTAATTAATATTGCAAATTAATTATCTAAGCAGAGTCTACAGGAGGTACAACTTCCAGGAAGCAGGTGTAAACTTTCAGAGCTGCCATCCTCAGGACAGAAGAAAGAAGGGTTTCCTCTATTATCTCCAGAACATCAGCTCAATAATTTATACCGTGATACAGTATGTGCAGATTCTTTCTACAGCTACTTTCACTCCAGCTAATTGTGTAAGGAACCTTCTTTTCCACACTAGTGGGTGACATACACAGGGAACAGCTGCCCCAAGCTTGTTTGTCAAGGGGTCCACGCAATTTGCTGTGTCCAGTCCTTTCCTCCCTGGCTAGCCTGGAAATCCTCCCAGTGGCTCCAGGGACAGCAGATGTCTCACAACTTTTATGAAGGCAAGTCCCAGTGGTGTTTACTCAAAATTCATGATCATCTATCAACTGTTACACACATCCTCATCCAACACTCCAGCACAATCTGATTTAATATGATAACTAGCTGGCACTGAAGATAGCTAAGGTCAGCAGAGACTGCAAAGCAGTTCAGTATCAGGCCAAGACCTGACTCGGTGTCCGCAAACACCATTCCCCATCAGTCCCCACCCTGCACTCTGGCTTCCCGCAGGTTAGACACAGGAGCAGCACCAGATGAGGTTGACAGGAATGTAGGACTGCCTGTAGACATGGTGAAGGATGGTGCCTTTCTCATTCATGCCCAAACTTTGTCCCTTAGAGCCTGCCAAATCACAGCAGTATTGGTGGGAAAGAACCTCTGGAGATGCTTAGCCCCTGCAGCCTGCTCAAAGCTGGATAATCTCCAGCATCAGATTAGACAGACAGTTTTCTTTAGGCAAATATTAAAAACCTCCAAGAATGGAGATTTCACAAGTTCTTGGGTAACCTGCTCAGGGGTTACGGTTGTAACTATCTCCCTGGAGAAGATGACTGCTCTAATATCCAGTCTAAGCATCCCAAGGTACAATTGTGAGCATTGGCACTTTTTGCACCACCTACCACTACCACAAATACTTCAGCTTTAGAAATTACCTTCAAATAGTCTTGACTCCTCAGCCACACTCAAAAATAAATTTGGAAGCAGTCTATCCCCTGACTCACCCAATCTATTACCATGTATTGCTGTCCCTTTCATGTTATGTCCTTGATCCTTATATACTTTCCCAATGAATATTTCAACATTAAAGTGTGCACTGTGGAAGTGATGACTGTCAGGAGGGGAAGGGGCAGAGCTTTCACCTGGCCTGGCAGAAATAGTCTGTAAGGCTGAATTCTGACATCTATTCTCAAGCAAGTGATAGACTTAGGCTAACTAGGCTTGCACAATAGGTCAGTCCCTGTGACTTCCAGAAGGTGATCAGAGGGATGGAGTATCTCTCCTGTGAGGACAAGCTGAGAGACTTGAGGTTGTTCAGCCTGGAAAAGAGAAAGCTCTGGGGTGATCTAATTGTGGCCTTCCAGTATCTTAAGGGAGCTGATCAGATGGCTGGAAAGGGCCTTGTACAATAACATATAGTGACAAGGGATAGTGGCTGCAAACTGACAGAGGGGTGGTTTACATTTGATACGAGGAAGACATTCTTTACTGAGAGGGTAGTCAGGCACTGGCACAGGCTGCCCAGAGAAGGTGTGGATGTGCCATCGCTGGAAGTGTTCAAGGCCAGGCTGGATGGAGCTCTGAGAAACCTGGCCACTGCAGACGAGTTGGAGCCAGGCGAGATGCCTTCCAAACCAAAGCTTTCTGTGATTTCACTGGAGGCTGTTGAGAGAAAGGGAAGTTGTTCCTTGCCCTGTAAATCTGAAAAAGGACCCAAAATGCAGGACTGTTTTCTTTTATTTTAGTTAGAGAAATGTAAACATCCACCCATTTGGGCTGCTCTACAGTATTTTTCCTCCCCTCTTACTTGTAGATGGGGCAGTCAGATCATAGGCAGAAAATCTTTTCACTAGTCTTTGCTCCTCAAAAAATGAGCAGTTCTGACTTGTTTGATAGTAGTCAGTCTTTGACATGGGTCAGCAGTCTTTCTCCACAGCTGGGAAGGCACTTTGACTTATTCACCAGGATTTTCCCTTGATCTCTTCTTGAGACAACATGACAGAAGCTGCCTTTAAGCCAGAGCAGTTCATGAAGTGCCGCTCTAAGCCATAGTAAAATACTACTCAGCTTAAGTGTGAGAACTTGTACTTAGGGCATCTGGCTCTCAACATTTGCCAGAATGCATGTGGGGAACATTTTCTCAAAAGTAATTATTGCACTGGAAAAGGCAAGTCAGCCTCCCACCCACATCCTGTCATTATTTATTTTTCCCAAACTCACACAGCTCTTGGTTTGCACATATTTTGAATAAGTGCTGTAGCCTCAAAGTGGGAAAAGGTGAGATTGGAAGCAGAACTGGAAGGCTCATAAGGACATTTATACTAGTACTACAATAAAAATCCTATATTGGATTAGAGCCTAGATTAGACTAAAACATATTAAACAGATTAAGGAGATTATGAGACTTATATTTGAGTCAGAAGTTCTTCTTAAACTATAATGAGCATTTTCTTGTTTTAGGATTGTTAGCATTTTCATTGGTGGTTTGTCTCCATATCTGGGTGGCCGATTGATCTATTTAAGTAAGAAGTGTCTTCCTCCCCTGCAGGTTTCGGCTCACATCTTAAAGCTGTTTTAACTGCTATAATTCCATAGGCAGCAGAATAGAAAAGAACAGCTAAATGTCTTGCTAGTAGCTTTTACCGCCTAGATTTGGTGGTTTAATCTCTAGGTATATTTTTTAACGATTTACACTTCAAGGGTTGCCCAACTGAAGTGTGTCCTTATATTTCCTGTTGAGTCCTGTTTTGACAGCTCTTTTCACACACCACTTTTCCAATTACTTAAGTGACTTTTTCACTGAATTGTCCATATCATTGAACCCTGCTTGTTCCCACAGTGGTAATTTCTCTTGTGATACCCACTTAGGACAGAAATTGGAGCATTGTCTGTAACTTCAGTTACTGCTTACTGCTTCCTTCTCCTCCTCAGAGAAAATTGCTCACCATTTCCTACTTCTGTGAGCAACCATCCATTACTAGCCTGTGAAGGTAACATCTATTGTATATGAATGCACTGTTATCTGTAAAATTGTGTAGAAAACTTTCATTAATCCTAAACTGGAGTTTAGAAGTATTTCTGGCTTTAGTTCTTCCTCTTACGCCTCTGAAGCAGACGGATCTATCCAGCTGTGTATCAGCCAAGAAATGTATGAATTTAATGTTGTCTATCTATGCCCAGGAATGCGAAACTAGTGCAAAATATCTTGGTGTAGACGAGAGTCCAAGCCAGTTGTGCCCCAGGTAGTGGCAGAGGGTCTTGTTACGGAGCAGCCTGGTAACCAGAGACCACGCACCCAATGCCAGCTGGCTGTGGTAGCTCACATTACAGCTAGTACTTGGCAATACACCCCCATCTGAACAAAGCCAGGACACTTATTCCCTTTGCATTAGATCTGCTGATCCGTAGGGCAAACCCATCCCCTGGAGATATGGTGGCTCTGACTGGCTCATGTTTTTTCCTAATTCAAATTCATATCAACATGCAGCAGTACTCATACAGCAGCTGCTACTTTGGGAGTGGGACTCCAGGGCCTTATGTGATTAGCTGTCTGTTGCAAAGGAGCACCTCTGAGCAGTGAGGGCTCCTGGCCCATGCAACTATGCATTGGTGCATGTGCTCGGCCATGCCATGGTGTGTGGGGTGGCCACCACAGCTCCAGATGCAGAACTCATCGCATTTTTCCATCTTCCCCACCCTCCCTGTGAGCTCAAGTGGGCCCATTTGCAGATGACTGGCAAATAAACTCACACCTTCTTCATCACCAGTGCCAAACTAAATAGCAAAAATGCAACAACAAAAAAAACCCCAAAAACATTCCAGATGAAGTTGAATCAGTATTTCTGGGTACTACTGATCTTAAATCAATACAGAAAAATGAGGCAAATATAGTGTTCTCTTAATTTGTGTGCATATAAGGAAGTAGGACTATTATTTTGGTCTGCGGCTGCCCCTTAGTGTCCTGCTGAAGAACTGCTTCTTCCAGGTCTCAGGCTAGCAACAACTGCCAAAGCTGCAGGAACAAAGGGAGAGAAACTCCCTCTGTCTGCTCCGAGGTACATACAGATGTTTCACTGCATTTACTACAGTAAGCTCTGTACAAGGGTCAGCATTGCCAACAACAAACCAATCAAGAAGTATTATAATTAAAAATTACAGAGGAAAGAAATAACCATTACACACAGCCTTGTTAGCCAGATGTATAAATTCTGCAGAGAATTTAAGTACTTAATACATGTCAGTCTTAAAATAATGGGATTTAGGCACATAATTTGCTGAAATCAGGCTTTATATTTCACTAATAGCCCTTAACAGCTCATCCCAAACTTACCACCTGCAGAGGGAAAAAGAAAGTTCAGAAGCACTTAAAGTCAATGCTCCTGTTTGAAGGATAGATGTAGGATAAGTCTAGAGTAATGTAATGTTCTCCAGAAATGTTACAGGGGCATTCTGCAAACAGCCGTGAATTCTTGTCCAAGTGCAATGGGATCAAGAAACCTCAAGAGGGCATCTAGAGCCAGTAGATGGTGGGAAAGGCTTAAAAAAGAGGTAAGGCCAAGGCTGAAAGCTGAAGTAAGTACTTTGCATGTGTTTTCACTATGGTGGAGAAGTTCTCAGAGGATAGAGAGATATAAGATCTTTCTCAGTCTGAAGTGAAGGAGAAGACATTATAGGACAGATCCTCAAAACAGGAAGTAACAAACTAGGATGGGATGGACTCCAATCTGGAGCTCTGAAGAACTTGAGGTGGATGAACAGTGGGAGCCTCTGGCTCAGGACCACAGCAAGGTAAACTGACTAGTACAATGCCAGGTATTTTCCAGAGAACTGATGAACATTGGGTCTGCTGTCAAGTTGGATAAGAAGTAGAGACCCACCTGAAAACCAGAAGGCTGGGAACATGACTAAACACAGTATACTGGGGAAAAGTAAAGAAGAGTTATAATGCAAATCTGCTGGCACTCCCTGAAGGAATTCATAATAATTGACCCCCGTGATTACTGCCCACCTTGCTCCCAGCAAGCATTCCCTCACTCTTAAGGAAATTAGGCTGCCATGGAATACAACTAAAAGAATCACACAGGAAACGTCTAAATGAAAGATAGGCAACAAAGAGTAAATTATTGGGCTTTACAAGGGAACAGAACGAGAAATGGGGTCTCATAGACACATGTTCTGGAGGCAGTGCTAATCAGTATGGTCATCGATGATTTCCAAAAGGGAAGGAGAACGAATGGATACTTTTTTTTTGTTACTACAATTTACACAGAGAAGTTAAAGTTCAGCTGTGAAGGGTACAAGAGGACCTCATGAAATTAAGTCATAGTGTCAGATAAATTCAACATAGATTAAACACAGTGTCATGGGGACATTATAAGCTCTGGGTTGACTATGAGAATTCATGAGATCTTGGGATTACTGCAAATTAAAATGTTGCTTCAGTAAGAATCTGAAAACAAGCAAGGCTAGGAAAGAAATGAAACATAAAATACGAGAAGTATTTTTATGCCACTAAGTTCAAGGGAAGCCCATTTATTCAACATCATGGTGTGTTCCTTCCTTCATCTTACACTAAGTACAGCAGAATTGTAAGAGCAGCAAAGAAACAGCTTCTATGTTAGAAAGAGCTAAATACACATGACATCTCAGCCTGCAGAAGTGTGTAACTGGGAATGTCAAAGAATTCTGTATATTCAGCAGTGGCACAGTGAAGGTAGGAAGTAAATATTCATTGTGCTTACAGTACTCCCTGGATGTTCTTACAGCTATTGCAACTGCAGTTGCTCTGAGGGATCTGCTCCAGAAAAGTGAATTTTCTAGGAAAGGAGCGGACTAACCCTACAGCAGCAATACATGTCTCAGCAGGACTCAGCTTGAGTGTTAGAGACTGATGTGAATTAAGAGGCAGAGGCAGAGTTAGTTAACGTACAATTGATTTAACTATCTGTAAAACACAGGAAATTAGTTGTTTGTTCCTGGTTTAATTAACACTATAAATGGCCCAAGAGAGATTTTGCATGCATGTGAAAATCAAGAACTGCTGAGATGGTGGAAGTAACTGTAAAAGTAAACAGGCATTATTTCCTCTTCACACAACAGAATGTGGGCCAGCATGTTTTCTCACCATTTGGAGGAGAAATTGATAATACACTATGCTGTGTAGATACACTCACACTTGTACCAGCAAGATGCACCACCCCTTCCATTGTGTCTCCATCCCTCCCTTTGCAGGGCAGGAGTAGGAGCTCCTGACTCCCAAAGCCTGGGCAAACCTTACTTCATGCAAGCTACACCTGGCCAGGCAGGGAGCTCCTTTGTGTCAAACAATGTGATGGTCCCCGGGCTTCCTGCTGGTCACCTGGCTCACACCCTAGCCACACACTGCCAATCTCATACCACAGCCCTGTGTCACCTGGCATGTCTGGTGCTGAATGGCTAGGTATGAGCCCAGCATGGTGACAGAGAATGCACTTGCACTTGTGTGTCCCTGGAAACAGCACCAACACATTCGCAAGCTGGGTACTGTGGTTCTGATTCCTCTGTTTCACTTCTCCTTGCTGTTTTTGTCCTTGTTCTGCACCTCCCACGAGTAACACTTGAAACCTTCCAGCCCCTGCATTTGCAAAGGGACTCCCCTGGCTCTAGCAACCTTCACTGCATCTCATCTGAAGCATGAGGTTCCCTTACAAGGTTGTGCATCATTTCCCATCATCCTGCTACAGGAAGCCTGTCTTCTGTGGGCAGTCAGTTAGCTCACTTTCAAGTCTGCTACATTAGATACCCAAAATAAGCATGAATAGAAAAAAATTAGTATTTCAACAAACACCTTCAGGGTATAAAACCAAAGACATAGATGTTGGAAGAGACAAGGCAAACAGGTGATTACAGAACTATTACTCAACCAATATATGCCATGATTAAAATATACCATCAAAATTCAGAAAAAAACTGAAATAAAATCACCAAAGTGAGTTAAAATGGGTGAGTAAAAGTTTTGAAGGCTAGAAAGCCTACAAAGCAATTACACTAAAATGTGCATTGTCTGTGTCCCACTAAAATAACTCATCATGTCTGCTGTAGAAAATAGAGCCGTCATCCACAAATCCACTATTCTATTGTGTTCTGAAAGGATGTTATGTTTTATTGCTCTTGCTCCATTTCCCAAGTACTTCTGTAACAAAGCCTTGAAAAAGCTTGAGTTACATTCACAGCCTCCTGCTCATCTCTTCTCTGCCACGCTGAATGGTATCATACCTTTTATCAATGTGTCTACTTCAAAGAGTGACATAACATTGTTTAAACTCATTCTTAACCACAGGACATTGTACAGGTTGCATCCAAACTCTGTGATTGCAGTAGGTTCTCCACATCTGTTATCCCTGAGAGTTTAATAGCATTAATATGTTACTTTCTAAGAAGCACATAGCAGTCTGAACAGAAATTTCTTTGTAACAGATTGATACGAATTTCTGTTATTTGCTTTTAAGATATTTGGAAATATCAGAGTCCCTGAGCTATGAAAAGGAGAATGGCAGTGACTAATATAATGTGCAACATTTTAAAATATATGTTCTTCTCCTGCAAGTTTTTTTTTTTTGCAGTGATTTTAGAGTGATATTAGATTTTTTTCTGTATGGAAAGTCTTTTCCAAATAAACTCTTTTGGCATCATTTAAAGGTTGTTTTAAAGTTCGTTGTCACTCTGGTGGCTCATTCCACTCTGGTAGAAAGCAGGACAATACACTGACATGCACGCAGATTGGTGTTAAATGAGGTTTTAGGTGTCCTTTTGATGATACTAAGCACTACCATCCCCGAAAAAAGAGCTTGATGATATCACCATCCCTACTTGTTCTCTTTTTCTAGAATATTCTGGTTTCTTGGGGTAATTGGCAGATATAAGAGGCTGGTGGGTTTGCAAGAGCAAGTGTATGCTATCTTCTTTCTAGTGTGTTGAGTTGGATATTAAAATATGTTCATTTTGGTACAAAAATGAAAGTATCCTTATTTTCAGATAGAAAGAAGCAATCTCAAATACTTGAGGCAGGAGGAATATCTCAGAAACTAGTGTTATATCAGTAGTGACTGCTGCCTTAACTGTACAGCCCTCTAATTATTTATTCCCTTTATTAATTACACATGTTTTATCTTCCAGCGGTCATTGACAGTAACAGGCACTGATGTATTTTATTCTAGGGATTATCCATGTAAAATTATGCCACTCATGGAATTTTCTCACAATTAAAATTACAGATTTTGCTGATCTGTGGAAAGTGCCTAAATGATATTACAAAATATGTACTTTTTTTTGTCAGGTGACTGAGCACAGCCATTCTCTATTTTTGAGGTCACTGCCAAGAGAAGTCTGCAATAAAATGAAAGGCAGATGCTCTCATTTCCTCTAATGATGCAATCCCACTAATGGGACAGGTCCAGCACTCTCAGTTGTTCCTTAGTCATGTGACACAATGAGCTGCAGCTCAAGAAATGCACTCCAGCCCACATTCGGCCTATGATATCAAAGAGACAAGGACTTGCAGCATCTTGCAAGAGTATTACAATTCCTCATTGAGGAAGATGAAAAAAATGGCAAAAATCAGTACGTATGAGGCTCTGGTTTTGCTCAAAGGTTGATTCCTTAAGAAGTACAGTAATTTCACGATCATAAGCTGCACCATTTTGACTAAAATTTTGCTCCCAAACTGAAAGTGCGGCTTACATTCAGAAGCGGCTTATATATGAACAAATTTTGGAAATTTCCCAACCAGGAAGTCCGAGCCAGTAGCAGCCCTGAGCCAAGGCAGAGCCCACCCGGCCCTGGGCGATGGTGGGGCAGTGGCGGCGCAGCAGCAGCGCTGCCCGGCCCCAGGGGGTGCAGTGGCGGTACCGGCCAGGCACGCCCCTCTCCCTCTTCCCAGCGGCAGCAGCCAGGGGTGCCCCTCTCCCTCCACCCAGTGGTACTAGCCGGGCACGCCCCTCTCCCTCTTCCCAGCGGCAGCAGCCAGGGACACCCCTCTCCCTCTTCCAGTGGCACCGGCCGGGCACGCCCCTCTCCCTCCTACCGGTGGCACCGGACAGGCACGCTGCTCCCCTGCCTCCCGGCGGCAGCGGTGAGTGGGGCTGGGGCCGCTCCCTGGTGGCCGTCCCGAGCAGGGCTGAGCCAGCAAAGCTCATGATCCCATGATTCTGTTACTATTTGGCAACTCTGTGAAAGTTGCACATGGATCTTCGCTGTGAACGAAAGTGCGACTTACAATCCGGTGCGGCTTATTTATGGAGTAAAAACAAAACGTTGCTGACACCCTGGAAGTGCGGCTTATAATCAGTGCGGCTTGTAATCGTGAAATTACTGTACATTTTTTTCTTGAGTCCAGTCTTGTAAAGCAGCCTCAGCCACCACCCTCAGCAGCACGAAGTAACTACAATGGCCATGGTAAATATGCATTAAATTACTGGTGGAAGTTGCAAGTGAAGCAATATTTCCACAATGGAAAGCTTCACATGAGGTCAGATGCTCTGGAAACAAAGGCAGAAATCAACTATCTGTCAGTAAACTTCTGCATGCCACACTATTTCAGAAATCTGGGGATTAGTTAAGACTTATACATAACACCTTTTCTTGCTCAGATAAGCTTATGCTTTGAAGATTTTGTTTCAGCAGTGGTTTAATTCCACGAAAAACCAAAGGAGATTGAAAGATATAATGAGAATATTCTGCTTTGAAAGTTACACTCCAGGAGCCCCATATATCCTTAGCAATCTGCTTCCCTGATCCCAAACCTAGCAGGGATATTTAATATCACCTGTTAAGTCCTTCTTCTCTTACATCAGATATGTATGTGTGTTTTGAAATGGGGGATTACAAAAAAAAAAGTACAGTACAAGGAAACTGGATTGTCTTTCACGCTTGTGAGTTTGTCAAAGAGAGTGCAATAACAGCTGGATCAGTAGAGGGAGCCTTTAATCACAGTATCAGTTAGCAGATACCCAGAAAGTTAAACAAAGCATGATCCTGAAACATTCTTTCCCCAGATGACGGACAGTCCTCAGCTAGTTCGTGAATACCACTGACCTCCTTGGACTTGGACTGACAGCTTGGTTGGCCTCCCCGCCTTCACGGAGAAGCCGTGGTCCTGCACCATGCCGTGTCCCTTCTGTCTGCCCAGACAGGACCATTTCCCAGCACTGCAAGCCTCCTGAAACTAGGAGGCTGATACACAACAGTGTGGCTGTGATTTCAAGATGGGCTGTCTACTCCACAGAAACACCAAGAGCCATGTCTGACTTTAGTGCAATGGCTTCTGCTCCTCATTGGGAAGGGGATGCTCTGGGAGGGAGGAAAGAGGCTGCCAGGGGTGATGAGTTACCTTCTGCAGGTGTCTGCCTACTCATCTAGGATGCTTAGATACTGAAGCAGAGATACATGTCTTGAGTCCACTTCTGATTACAAATTGTGAGGAGCTCTCACTTTGAAGAAGGAATTAATTGCTCAGTAAAAAAGTATCATGAGTTCATGCTAAGGGAAACTGCATCAGTTGGCATAGGATCTGTGCCATGTGCACACTACAGTGACACCACTACCTGAACAAAACCAAATATGATCCTCAAGCCACAGTGTCCTGCAGAGCCCTCGTTCTTCCCAATCACAGGTCTGGTTCAGTGTCTTTGGGTGCTCCAATCATCAGTGATCTGGGTTGGTGCTCATGCCAAACACTGTTCAAACTGTTCAAACTTAAACCACCCATGGAAGATAAAAACCACTTGAAACAAGAGGGCTGATGACATCTCTCTTTTCTAAGGGCCTGCTATTTTGATTTGTGGTGTAAGCAGTGGAAGCCATGATCTTAGCAGCAAAGTCAGACACTGCCATTTTCCCATGTCTGGCAGAGGTATCCCCACTCTGTGCTATCCCATGTCTTAAACACAGAACCTTCTCTATTCACCCACCCATGCCCTGGAACAGCACCAAAAGTGCCAAAGTGAAGGTAGCTGGGGATGGACTCTCTCCTCTCTCTCTTGCCATCTCTTCCTCAGCACCTTCTTGGCTCTTGTTGCCGAATTTGATTATGCAGAGCTCACTGTGGGCTGACTTTTGCAGATGCTGGAACCAGCCCTACACCCTTTAACAGTAAACCTGAACAAAGACAGTCGCGTTCTTCAGGGACATCAGACCAAACAGACCGTTGACAAGCAATGCATCTTCAGAGATTTCCTTTGTCATCTCCACTGCTGACCCTACTAACCAAAATGCCATGCTTGCTGGAAGTGCTGCAAGGCTCCTCAGACTTGTCTGCACACCCAGGTCTGGCAGCCACTCAGACATTTACTACTGAAGATCATTTCACTGGCTATTGCTGTAGTATTTTATTGACTCTGCCTATTTAACCAGTCATAGTGATACAGGGAGCTTCCAGGTAACCAGCTAATACACACAACACAGTCTGCATAAATTATGACAGAGCAGTTCCATAACTTCCTTTCAGCATTTCATTTCACCATCAAATCACTCTTCATAGCAATACCAATTTCAACCCAGCTCACAAATAATATCACCACAATATTGTCACCCCCAGCATTTCCAGCTGTGCTCGTGAAATTAATGGAGACACATCAGTGACGTCAAAAAAAAAAAAGCAGGCAACTTTATTTGAATGGGATGCAGCATCACCTGCCTCCCAAATGTCCTGAATTAGTGCTAAGGGCTTATCCTAGATACTTTTGCACTTTGAACCATGTTGTTCAGCTCATCCACTCACAAAAAGCCAGACAGGTTTGCCAGACCGGGATTTGAAGATGAAATGTCAAGGGTCATGTTGTGTCAATCTGAAGGTATGCGCTGGTCCTGAGTCATCGTCAGCTAAATCCAGGGAACACCACGGTGCGGCGCTCCCTCCTGAGTCAAGGTTGTCATTTCGACTCACCGACTGCTTCTTGTGTTTTCTTTATATCCCCCTGGCTTCTGTAAATGTATTATGCAGGACACTCTTTGGGACATTAGGGAAATTCCTTCTACCCATCACAATTTATCTTTTAATTTATGTTCTTCAAGTTAATTATTTCATTCATTTCCACTTACTCAGTGGGTTAGCCTCTCCTAAGAAGTGGCATAACTCTTTGTTTTAGGCACCTAAATTACTCCTTTTTCTCCAAGTGAAAAGGACGTATCCAGACACAGGCTCGATGCAAATGAGCTCTACCTCTCCACTTGCTGCAGTCCACAGGATTATGTGACAGAGCAGTCCTCACTGAAGTCATTCAGCTGGGGAAGCATGGACCCAGCTGCTAAACCACAACACATACTGTCCTAAACTGACTCTGTGGAGAAAGCATGAATACTGATGGTGTTCTGTACTGCTACACTGCCATATAGTTAGAGGTAGCATAGCCCAAATGTTCAAGACTTCACCAAATTAAGCCCTTATTAAGCAACAGAAACTATATACATATAATGATACATATAATAATGGAAGAGTATTCTCCTCTCCCAGAGGAGATGGATATTAATGGATATCAAAAGCTGGGTAAATGCTGTAAATTGAGGAAGGAAGGGGAAAAGGTATTATCAAATAAACAGCACTTCAGACTCAAACATACTGAACTCTGTTCCCAGCAGTTTGCTTCTTGACGGTGAGGGACAAAGCTGAAGCGCAATTGCTGAACCAAATGCAGCTGATAACTGCAACAGATATATGCACTCATGCCACTCATGTTTGTTCTCAGATAGAGCACTCACCACTTAATGCATGCTTAGCAATTAAAACCCTGCCAGCTTTAAGAATTACTATTTATATTTTTAGAACTGACATAAAATACAGACATACCTCCTGCTTACTATTTCCTGGAGGTGTCTGCACCAACTGACTGGTCATGGGAGCTGTAATACCTGGAGGTGACCTACTGATAGAGCTGAGAGTTTTTATCCGGGAATTTCCCTCAAGTTCCACATGTGGACTGGTCAAATTTAGGCCTTTCTTCTCTCACATTTTGTTGCCTTGCTGCATTATACAAGTGCTCATCAATGCTCTTTACTGCGTATTACTAACACTTTTGAAACAAAGGATTGAAGCTTAGTCCATGTGTGCTACCTGCAGACCATGTTGTTGGCATGCAGACCTCCAAATACAGACCTAACTTTTGCAGCAGGACTCTGATTTACAATACATATGATAATCCCATGGAGACCAGGTGTAGCAAGTTCTATCACAAAGGCACAATCCTTAGGTCACAGCTACATCAGGGCTCTAGCTGTGGGTCATGTGATCAGAGATTGCACTCGTTCTCTCCTGTGGACACTCCTGTGCTCTGGCAAAAAGCAACACCCAGGTGAGCACCACGCTGACACAAGTTGCACAAGTAGCATTCAACAGCTATGTACCAGGGAAGTAGGGTACCCAGAGATACGGGAATGGACACACTAGTTGTCTCTGAATTTGGAATGCTGCATCCATATTGAGGCATAGACACTGGAGATAGACTCTTACAGGATTTCGTCACAGATAATTCCAGGCAGACTTGGTACCACTGAGCTGACTGTACCACAGGAGCAATCCCAGCTACTTTATGAACACCAGTGCAGTCATGAACCTACCTATCTCCATGTTCATGCAAATAGGCCTTTCTCCCTTTTCCTGGCCTCCAAAGAGCTGGACAGACCATGAGGGAAGCTGGTTGTGGGCACACTTCAATGACTGAAAAGTCCAAGTCACAAAAGCTAGCACTGGATTGGTGAGCCCTCATGGATTGATAGAAGCTGTCCCGTACCTCTGCACAGCATTCCATGCATCCTTCACAATCTCTAGCCCTTTTTTCCATTATCTGAAGTATCTCCACCTCCACTGGTCTGGATGACAGAGAGCTGACTATGCAGCCAGCCTGTTGTACTGGTTCTGCCAGCAAACAGTGCCTGGAGAATGTTTACCTGCAAACCTAAAGAAGGTTATCACTCCTGAGACAAAACATATAGGTAATACATTCTCTCCTGGTTGTTGTTGAATGAAAATGATGATGACTACTGTGCTTATGCCGTATTTAAGAGTGATGCTGTTTATTAACCATGTTCAAAGACCCTGTGACAGATCAAATACATCTGTAATGAAACTTGGGTCCCAAATGGCTGTTATTGTAGGTAGGTATTATGCTGCTTGATTCCCAGGGCAGTTACAACATAATGTGTTAAATATCTTCAGTCATCACAGCACAGTCAGACAAAATGAATGCTAAACTTGGTGGGCCCAGGCGGTATCCACTGAGGAGTTATGAAAAAAACTTAGAATAGATGAATTAGTAACTGAAATGTGTTATCGCTTGACAAAATTTTACCTGAATACTGGGAGCCAATGCTGTCATAAATGAAAGATTCTGATATGTCATGAAAAATATAGTTCCATAAGCTCAATATATGTACTGAACAATTAGTGAAGAATCTATGAAGGGATATCACTATGGAACTTCTTGAGCTTTCGGGTAGAAGTCACCACTGTTTTTGTAAAGAGAATTCTGGACTTAAAAACTTTGTGGAGTTCTTGGAAAAGGCCAAACACAAGCAGAGATAGGGGTGATCCAGCATATCCAGTCTATCTGGATTTCCAAAAGATTTTCAGCAAAATTTCTGATCAAAGACTTCAAAATAAATTAGGTAGCCATGGAGTAAGAGGGAATGTTGTTTTAGAATAACTGATTGCAAGAGAAGTAATGCACTGTAGCAGAAAAATCGTCAGTCTTCACTATGCCAGTAACTCACTAGTGTGGTGCCAGACTCGTACTATTCTGCATATTTATAAATGGTCTGAAGAGGGTAGAGCACTGAGGAACAAAAGTTTGCTGCTAACATTCTTGAACTATGGCTTGCGAAATGACTAACCAGTCAGGAGAGAGATGTAATTACAGGCAGCTGCATGAGAACATCAGCTCATTGCTAAGGAGCAGGAGAAAAAAAAATAAAACAAACATTGAATATTAGGGTCTACTGGGGAAGCAACACAGTGCAAAACAGAACTCATCACTGTACAATCCACAGCTCGAATACTGTATGTCATTTGGAGACTTTGTATGGAAATGGGAAGGTCTCAGCAAAAGCAAACAAGACTATTGCTGAGAGTGGCTGACTGGGAAGGAACTGGCTATGACACCTCAGTGTGCAAAGTACCTAAAAGGGAATATGATACTGGCTTACAAAATTTCAAGTGGAAGACAGTTAAGTACTTATTCACATTATCTTCTCCTTTAGGGATGAGGGGCCACCCAATGAAGACTGCGGGTCCTGATTTAAAGCAAATAAAGTGAGTGCGACAACAGGACACTCAATTTAGGCCAGCCAAATTAGGCTTAAGGAAATTCCCATGCTGAAAGTAGCACAATGTTGAGATAGTATAATGAGGGATGTGATTCTTAGCTGTGCTGGTTTTACTCCTACTTGTGTATCTGCCTTCAACTTTTTTTTGTCACAGATAGTTCTCCTCCTCACAGCTGGCAAGGAGCTTAGCTCCCCCAGTCTTTGCCTCCTTTTTTTCCTGAACTTCAGAGCATATTTAAACTACGTTCCAAAGTGTAGCACACAAGTGGTGCTGGCCGCAGCTTCTGTGCATCTGGTATGTGGCCAGGTGCCTTGTGCAGCAGTCCTGCTGTTTTCTTATGTCCCTTGATGCCTTGCTGTCTTGTTGACCTCCAGAGGCACAGGTGAGATTACTCTGGCAGACCTGGGTCTACCCTGAGTCAGAATGAGCAGAGCCATTCCTACAGTCATGGGTGGAGGCTTGCTCCCTGCTGCTTGGGATGTTAGGCAGAAGCATTGCAGCTACTCTGCTCTGCAGTCACACAGTGGAAGTGGGTCAGTGGTGAGACAGTCTGAGACTCTCTCTTGTTCTGAAAAGAGCTCATCCAGCAAAACAACTAAATACTGTTCCAAGCCAAAACTAAACTTTTCACCATCCTCCTGGTTTAACTTTAACCCAGAAATGATTCAATCCACCCCAAGGTCATGCTTGTGACAGTATGAGAAAACAGCGTGATCAGATCGTGGGTTAAGGGAAAGGCTAATCTTCTCAGGTGCAGCATAAACTTGATGTGCTTCTGAAAGCCTGACAAAGCACACATAAAATGCACCAATTTTCAACTCCCTATGCTTTCATTAATGTTGCACTGATTATTTTTTTAGCATCTAAACCCTTAACCAGCAATAGGTAGCATGAGTTTTTTGATTCTCTTAGTGTTTGAATTGCAAAGCTGACACTGTTTAGGAATATATTTATTGTAAGTTGAAGACCATTACCTTTAGACCAAACAACCCTGCCCAAGAGTACAGCTTCCCCTCCTCCACTACCCCCCAAAAAAAGGTTTAAGCAACCACCTCCACCCTCCTATGTTCTTACTCCATCACTACACGGCAGCACAGGCACATAATTGCCAATTCAAAGAACTGAATCAAATTGAATGAACAACCAGCCTAGTCTAACTGCTTTGTTAATTGAAGCAAACTAATTCTTGCTAAATTCAGGATAAGAATTTGCAATATAGCTACACAGGGGGAAAACATCACTTAAATGACTGTGAGCTCTTCGAACAGTGTTCTGCAAAATCTGTCACACACTGACATCGTACTGCCTTTTTAAAAATAAATCATTCTATTTATTAAGACTTCTTTCTCAAGAAGCTTTCAACATACTACAATACCATTTAATTCTTACTCACGTCATTAGCAGACCTCCACTGTTGCCACAGGTAAGAAAGATCTTTTGCCAAACTGCAGACGAAGACTAGAAGGGAGAAATGGTCATGAGGACCAGCACTTTCCTTCACGTGAGCTGCAACAGAGTTGTCTGATTATTTGACAGGAATGACAGGAAAGAAACAATTAAGAAAGTACAGATATACAAACAGGGCTTAGTGTGTTTCTGATTAAATAATGACAAGAAACTAATCTTGTCCCCCAAAAGACAGGCTCTATATAGCATGCCATATTTTAGACATTTGACCGTCACCTGTGAATCATGAGCAGCCTCTCCATGGTATTATACAGACACACACTGATAATTTATCATCTTTACAACATACAACCTATAACCTTTGTACTCCTGACAGAGCACAGGTAGGTCTGTAAGTACATGAACTGGATGCCCTTGCTTCATATTACTAACTACTGCATACAGAGCAGGAAGCATACTGGGCTGCTTAGCAAGATAAAGGGAACAGACTACAGTAAGAGTTCAAACAGCCTAAATCTCTTCATTCTAATTCTTCCAGTGACCTGTGGCCACTTATGCAGTTATTTTCCAGTAATGCTGCTAACACCTTCTGCAATAAATATGCAATTATTTCCCGGCATTTGTCAGAAACCAGGAAGAGAAAGCTGCTTATGTCTGAGAAGCACCTGTGTTCCACGTCATCTAGAGCTGTAAACTCTCCACTCCTTAATGAGACACATGTTAATATACATTGCTTCTTTAGCTTTGTCCTCTGAAATACTATCACAATACATCCTACTTTCACTGCTCTCTAAACAAACGTGTCATTAGGTAAATTTTATTCTACCCATTTAGACATTACAGCTACAGTTGTCATGCTTATAATGAACTGTAAGGAATAACATCTTTGTTATGTGAAGCCAGTGAAACTAGTCAAATTGAACTACTTTTGAAGTGTATGTAAAAGAACAAAAGAAAGCACCCAACTCAAATGTGTTATAATAAAAAAAATCTTATTTAGATGTCTTAAAAAATACAAGGCACATTTTATAAAATCAAATAGCTATCCATCAAAACTTTGTTTTATATCCCCATATAAGATCATGTACTGGCAAATGTTAAGTAACAGTGGATATTCTCAACTAACATTTTATCCCAGTGCTAGCCGATAACAAAATCAGCTTGTCAACTCAAATAGGACAATATTATAAGCTTTTGCTATGTTAGTATTTACAGCACGGTAACTTGGAAAACAATATATAAATTACATTATACCAAAGATAATAAGCGGTGTAATCCAAGATGGTGAAATGGTTTCTCCTCTACTTCTCTCTAGGGCTTCAAAGGATGTTCAGTGTAAGCAGGTACACAGAGCATGGTTGTATACACACAGTCTCTTCAGATGCCTAATACATTACTGTTACAGTTAAACAAAACAAATTTTTCTGATAACTAAAAATACTAACAATACTGCATAATATTCCAGAGACATTTTGCTTTTTAGCAACTTTTATATTCAACAAGCACATCTTCAGCTGCAACTCACATCTACGTCAGCAGTATTTTTGCACAGCATCTGAAATGTCTTCTTCCCCTCCCCCAGCTTCCCAGGAAGATTTATCTGCTTATTATTTCTACACAGAAAAAGCAATTGTCAGTTCCAAATTCCAGGCTTCAATGTAATTAAAATGCAGAGCTGTTTCTTCAGACTCTCCTGTCCAAAGTAAGTCTATTGTCACTCACATCCTTTCATCAGTAATAACCAAAGTTCACTTTTCTAAGATTAAACTCAGTAGGTTGATTTAGTGGTCCTACTTGAGTTTGAGGAATAAGAATTTGATTTCTTGGGGTACCTGCCTGATGAGAGAGACACTTGCATCCTCTGTGTGGTTCGCACACTTCGGCAAAGAAGAGCATATTTAAGGTTGTCTCTGAAGTCTTTAGAAATATAATAATAGATGAATGGATCAATACAACTATTCAAACTGGAAAGACACAGTGCAGTTATGTACCACGCATAGAGATGGCTCTGGCTGTAGGCTTTGATGAGTGAATAGTGCACAATAATCAGCACGTTGCTCGGTGTAAAACAGATGAGATACATGGACAGGACAACAATAATGAGTCTGATTGCTCTTTTTCGTTTCTTCCCAGTGCTTACATCTATGATGGAAGCACTCAGGGTCTTAATCATTAGAATGTATGCAACAGCAGTGATGATAGCTGGGATTAAGAAGAGTCCAGTTGCAAGTGAAAGAAAATAATTGAACATATCATTAGCCAAAACATTTTCAGGCAACACATCATGGCAGGTTGTGATGTTAAGATTTGAAACATATACTGTCTGATTAACAAGATACAATGGAATGGTGCCCAACAAAATCAGTACCCAGATAGCAATGGAGATGCCCAAAGCAATTTCTGATTTCTTTTTTGAATTCACTATGGGGTTCACTACAACCCAATACCGTTGTACACTGAGACATGTCATAAAGAGGATGGAACAGTACATATTTCCATAGAAAAACACAACAAATACTTTGCAGAGACCTTCACCAAATAGCCAGTTATTGCCATTCAGATGGTATGAAATCTTCAGTGGAAACCAGACAATAAAAAGAAGGTCTGCCAACGCCAAGTTAACCATATAAATCACAGCTGGATGTTTCTTCTTTGTTCGGAAAAAAAAGACCCAGAGGGCCATGGCATTGCTTGGCAAACCAATTATAAAGACAAAGATATAAACAATGGGAAGAAAAACTGTAGTCAGCTTTCCTGTGAGGACTCTTGCTGCAAATTCATCCACCACGTATAACTCTTCAGAATTATTTACATTTAGAACCTTCTGGCCAATGAAAGTTCTTCCTTTTGGTTTGCTGGGTCCATCATTCCCTAAAATTAAAAAAAAAATTTGTTGAAGTACAGACTTTTTGCCCTTTTAAAAAATAAATTAGATACAGTGATTTACTCTGAACATTTACAGACAGCCTTATCAACAGAAAAATCAAGACTGATGTTCAAACACTTGACGATTTATGTTCCCTTTCTTTTAAATTTATTGTCCAAAAGACAATCTTTACCCCTTCAAGAATTCAAGGATTCTACTAGAAACCAAAACACTTTTCCATGTCACCAGTGATACTAAAAATGCCTTGTTAAAAGTGCAGTATTAAAATTGGTTGTCAAGTGCTCCTACCACCTGAACAGTTAGAGTAGAAACTGCTTCAATTACCTCAGGGCACCATTAGCTTTTCACATAGCAGTACCAGACCACCTGAGTGCTGGGACTTTGAGAACTTCACAGAAGGCTAATTTAATTGCAGTAGAAGCTTTGTCAGTTTAGATGCCCCAAAAATCAGGTATGCATTAAAAAAAAACAAACAAAAAAAAAAAACAACAAAAAAGAGAGAACATACAACCTCTTGAGACTGAAAGTCAGAGCACCATATCCAAAGCCACACACAAATGATCTCTAGGGCACACCACACATTACAGTGTACCTGAACAGAAACTTGAACACACTAACTCTGTGCATAAAATTGCAATATGGTCCTCGTCTGGGATTTCCTTCAGGAAAGATGCTCTCTGTGGTCTCTATTCCAAGTATCAGGTGGTAGAGTTGACGGCTAAGGCTGCTTCATACACAAACTGCTGTCGTTGCAAGCTTTGCTCGGCCTCTTTGAATGCTATGGGAGCTTACCCCATAAAACCATATGGATGAGGCAGGTGCTCCTGACTGCTGAGTCCTGTAGGACAAACTTTGGACAGCCCAGTTCGGAACCCCTGCACGCACACACAGCACAGTCCTCCTCTGCTAACAGCCTAAACTACACAAGCAATGTCCTAGAATGCACACCATTCTGAAAAGTGATTCACCTACAGACATCCATGTTCATGCAGCTAAACCGTGTGGACATGGAAGCTGACTGGTTTATGGAGGCTTATTTCTAAACTCAGTTTCAATCAATATTTGAGGATTTATTTAGCCAAAGCCCCCCAGCTGGAATATAAAGAGTGTCTTTTTGAGTACCTGAACAGCAAACAGCCTTGAACAATGTTGAAGCATTGCCCCTTTGTTAATAAGTAATTGTTTCAAACGAAAAATTGCTTCCACCTTAAATTTTACAAGAAATATGTAAATACACAAGTGTGTGTTTCCCAGTACAGATTCCCCAAAGTAGCTCATTTTAGATAGCTGTTCCTTTCAAATTTTAACTGCAAAATATATTCTGATGTGCAGCATTAGACCCTTGCCTAGACTCTGCAACTTTCTGAAGATGTATACAGAAATATGCATATATTCACACTCTTCAGAATTTTGAACTAAGTTAACTCAGATCCACTTGAGCACTTAATCTCCATGCCCAGGCAGCCTTCAATGGAAAACTGACATGCAAGAAAATTTTGTGTCTGTACAATGACATGGACAAATCTTTGCAGTAGAGTGCATGAAGACAGAGGCTTAAATTATAAAACCATCCTCCTAAAGAAAAGTAACTCAAATGCCAGATAGCAATTTTGGTCTAAATGTGGTGTAATTACAACAAAGCAGAATTATAAAAATTCTCCATTCAGACACTCAGGCTTCTCACATCAACAATACTGTTCAAGACTGCAAAGCTTAATTACAATGCAGCATTCCTAGCTCCCAAAGCTGAGCTGTGAATACGAAAAGCCATAAAACCAGCCTAAGGGATATAGCTTACAGATACGAGATACTTAAGTGGTAATGAGTTAAGCAATGCCGATTTTCTTAGGCTTTCGGTTTAGCTGAGAAAGATCCTGGAGAAGGTTTGGAAGCAGACCCTATATACTAAGTTGATAGCACTGATCAAGATACAGTAATAAAATGCACCATCCAATGCTAAGTTAAACACCTGTCCATCAGAAAGTGGTTGATACCATCAAATTGCAGTCATGTCATTTTTATTTAATTCCAAAGACTTAAGTTATTGTATAGAACTAGAAGAGTAAATACTCTAGAAGAGTAAATATCCTTACTAATGTTTTGTGGTCAGATAGAAAACAGTGGTTTGCAACTTAAGTTCAGAAGTTAGGTAGAAAAAATATAAGCCTCATCAAAAAGTCCTAAAGTGTTAGTGTGGGACACTACAGTAAGAGCTACACTAAAGTGGGTGGACAGATACCTGAACCACCGACAGGACTTCGTATTGCAAGCGTGTCAGATAGAGACAAAGGTTTGTTTTATTGTACTTTTTAAGACAGTGATTTCAGAGACCGAGTCTTGTTTTATGCTGACTTCAATTCGGGCCTCAAAAGTTCTGATTACATATAATGGGTAGCTTTTTTCAGTCCAACTAGCAACCTATACATATAAGGAGACAGCGTCCTGTTTCCCTGCAATTAACACTCCCTCACCGAGCAACCAACCCTTTGTTAGGTATGTGCTTTTCTATATCCTTTTCTTACTCTTTCACTGCTTGCCGTTTTCCATAACAATCGAGCTCTTTTCCAAGACAAGTTTCACCCAGCTTGACTCATATACAGAGAATGCAATTGACTTGCTAATCTGCCCACGGGAAAAGCGAACTCTCTCCTCCCACAAAAGACTTTGCCATTTGTCCAGGAGATACGACCCACTACATACCAACACAGGATTGTGCCTACCCTGCAGACACCAAAGAGACAGCAGTAAGGAGTACCGAAAAACTAACTAGTTTACTCATGGTAGTAATACTCCCAACAGGACTAAATTTAAGACTATCCTGGCTTTTGGATCTGCTACCTCTCTCCCTCTCCCCCGAGAATTCCAAATTCCTCACTCCATCCAGGTCAGACAATTAGGCTACTAAAATGCAGTTTAATTTCAGGAACTCCTCTTTGAACAACACAACTTGTAGCTACCTAGCATCTATCTCTTGAGAAAATATGACGTATGCTTGGCTTCAATACGTACACGATGTATAGCCTACGCTTCGCTTCAACATTTACACAATCTTTACACATATGAGTTCATTAGGTAAATAAACCCAGTATGAAATATAGAAGGACACAGTGCAAAGGCATGCACAAATATAGCAACAGGGTTTATTATAAAAGGTGGAGAAAAATTAACTTAATGCAGTGAAATATTAATATGAGTAACTGTTTAGGGTTTTTTCCACAAACTGTAATTACGTTCAACAAGCAATAGCACAGACTGTATTTTTAAAAAGAATCCTAGTTTCTTAGATCAGGAAAAAAAGCCAAAAACATGGTCTTTAAAGTTTTTTCACGTTTATCGTAAGGGAAGGGGGGGTAGGGAAGGGGATCACAAGAGGGTTGGAGAGGGGCTTTTTACAAGCCCACTAAATGACAGGACCAGACGGAATGGTTTTAAATGGAAAGAGAGCAGATTTAGACAAGATCGTAGGGACAAACTTTTTATGTGAAGGCGCTGTAACAGGTTGCCCAGAAAGTTGCGGATGCCCCATCCCTGGCAATGTTCAAGGCGAGACTGGACGGGACTCTAAGCAACCTGATCTATGGCAAGGTGCCCGTCGTGGGGGGGAAGGGTTTGGAACGAGATGGGAGCTCTACGGTCCCTTCCAAGCCACATCATCCCACGGCTCTCTGCGAGGTGGCTGCAGCCAAGCCCCACGCGTCCCACAAGCCCTGAGGGGCTGCTCGCCGCGCCCGGCTGCTCGCCCGCCAAGCGCTTTCCCTCCGGGTCCCGGCAGCCACACTGCCACCCCCACGAGTTTTCCGACCCGCTCGACTCCGCGGAACCGTCCCCATTCCCTGCAGGCTCCCCGAACCTATCCAGGCAAGGCACCTGCCCCGCCGGCGGCTGAGGGGCTGCCGTGCCCGCCGGGTTCCGCGCTGCCCGCCCCGCTGATCCCAGCCAAGCTGGCAGCTCACGCTGCTGCGCTCACCTCCAGCAGCGGCGGCAGCTCCCAGCAGCGCACGAAACAGCAGCACCAGCAGCAGGCACAACCCACGGCGCGCAGCCATCCTCCGCCCCACTCCGACCACCGCCGCTTCACCGCACCCCCGAGCAGTTTCCCCCGATACCTGAGCGGGGCGGGGCGCGGGGCGCGGCCGGGCCCGGCACCAGCCCCGCGGCGGGCGGGGCCGGCCCGAGCCCTTCCCGCACGGCGGCGGCGGTGGCGCCGCTGTCCCCGAAATGGTGGGAGTCGCTCGCCGCCAGCTGCGTTCCGCCCTGCGCGAAATGGCGGGTGGCCGCAGCCCGGAGGCGTTCGGGCGGTCAGGGGCGGAGCGGCTCCCGGCTGTCCCGGCTCTTACCCTGCTCAAGCCGCGCCCGAACCCTCCGGTCCCCGAGCCCGCCGGTGCGCCCTGACCGCGGGCGCTGCGCTGTTAACGGCCCCGCGCAGCTTTGTGAGTGCCCGCAAAGCTTTGTGAGTGCCCCGCACAGCTTTGTGAGTGTCCGCACAGCTTTGTGAGTGCCCGCACAGCAGAGTGAGTGTCCGCACAGCAGAGTGAGTGTCCGCACAGCTGTGTGAGTGCCCGCACAGCTGAGTGAGTGCCCCGCACAGCTTTGTGAGTGTCCGCACAGCTGTGTGAGTGCCCCGCATAGCTTTGAGTGCCCGCACAGCTTTGTGAGTGCCCGCACAGCTCTGTGAGTGTCCGCACAGCTCTGTGAGTGCCCGCACAGCTTTGTGAGTGCCCGCACAGCTGTGTGAGTGCCCCGCATAGCTTTGTGAGTGTCCGCACAGCTTTGTGAGTGTCCGCACAGCTGAGTGAGCGCCCCGCATAGCTTTGTGAGTGTCCGCACAGCTTTGTGAGTGTCCGCACAGTTGAGTGAGCGCCCCGCATAGCTTTGTGAGTGTCCGCACAGCTGTGTAAGTGCTCCGCACAGCTGAGCAGCGCGGCTGGCGCGGCCGCCGCTGCAGTGGCCGTGATCCGTGCCAAGCCGCTGCTGGAGCGGACCCAGCTGTTCTGGGTCACACCGGCAGGCTAGGGGCGTTCGGTGAGAACCTGTTACTGTAGCTGCCTCATAACACAGTGCGTTGTGTGTTCCAGATTTCTTGCTCTTCCATGTTAGAACATCACAGAATCATGTAATCTTAGGTCAGGTTGGAAGAGGCTACAGTAGGTCATCTGGTCCAGTCTCCCTGCCCAAGCAGGGTCTTCTGGAATTTCTGGAATGCCTTTTTTTTTTTCTGATGGTCATGAGATAACAGTTGGGAATAGATGGGAGTACAGAGAGATTAAGGCACTGTGGCACTGTGAAGTTTTGGGTCTCAGAGTTGGCATTAAGGGCCTTTTGTTTCCTTGTTTTTAGAATAAGTTACTGCACACTTAAAGCACAGTTCCTGTCTGTCATCCACACACTACTTTATGGATTTCTCATCTACATCCCAGCTTTCTTGCTAAACACTGGGAAATTCATAGCCCATCCTTCCAGCCTCCTTCCCTGTCTCTCTATTTCACTTTCAGTGTTGTTTTATTTACTTTACCATTATCAACCACTTCACAGGCATTTAATCCTGCTTTTAATCATCTTGCCCAGTGAGCTGTAGTCTTCTCATTTGGCTTTTTATCTAGCCTCCCTTTACTAGTCTCCAGAGTTTTTCTTCTCAAATCTCTATTACTAAGGAGCGGTCAGTCTTTTCATCCAATTCTGCGATAGCAGTGGCAGTGCCCACTTACAGTTTTCATTCTTAGTTTGTTCTTGATTTAGTCCATCCAGTCCATCTTTTTGACCCCTTTACATCAAAGCAGACATCCTGTCTTTCTTTTGCCTGGATCCAGCAACAGTGGAAGGGACTGAGCACGCATGGGAAAAGTATTCATTGCTGTTGCTAAGTAAGATCTGGTCCCAGCTGTCCCATGACAGACCAGAGATACAACTGGAGAAGCCCTGTGCCCGTGTGTAGAAGTAGGTATCACTGCAAGTGCATCTTCTGGATGCAGCTCTGGAGTTTGCTCCAGGGGAGTATAAGGAAGTGATATTAACATAGGTTTGTAATTTGTCTAGTTTCTCATAGAGGTGTCAGTAACATGTAATTGATGTGAAGACAATCTTCCTTCAAAATCTTATATTAATATGCAATCATTAGATTCCCAAACAATTAAAAATTGAGCTTATAAGAGGGAATGTCAGGTGACTTTTGTATCAACTATCAACCTGTCTTATATGAGAGGCCTTATTGCTGCTGGATGTAGAGGGGGTTTTTGAGAACAGTGGGGAGAAACATAGGGTGAGGGCTAGCATATTTAGCTAAAAAGAAGGTAGATTTAGACAAGAGATAAGGAAAGAAGTTCTTTACTGTGAGAGTGGTGGGACAGCAGAACAGGTTAGCAAGAGACATTGTGGATGGAGCATTTCTGGAAGAGTTCAAGGCCAGGTTGAATGGGGCTATGAGCAACCAGGTCTTATAAAAGTGTCCTTGCGCATGGAATTGCATTGTACTAGATGATCATTAAAGATCTCTTCCAACATCAATTACTCTATGATTTTATAGCAAACTAATGGTCTTTGGCACTCGTAAGCAGTTCCTGGTGCTTTGTGTAGTGCCAGCCAGGCTTTTGGTCTGATTTTCTTCTACTCAATTTATTAAGAAATTAGAGTTCCTAGTTTACACTTTCAGAAGGGATAATACTACAAGATTCCCCGTGTGTAGTCAATAAATTAGTTCTTCCTCATGACTTAAAAAATATTTAATAGAAACTAGAAATGGTCTTATCCCTTCTCAAATCACTAGGACTTCTCAACAGAGCAATGTCAAAACTTGCTGATTTTAGCTGTTTTTATTGAAGGCAACTGATTTGTCAAACCTATTTGCAGTCCTAGCATGTCGTTTATCAAACAGTTTGGGAAAAAAAATTAACAGTTTGTAAATAAACACAAAGCATGTATTTTTTAACACTTGTTTATCAATGGATGGTAATTGAGATAAATACAACTACCACAGGAAAAGTAAGAATGTAAAGTACATATAAAAATAGATATACTCCTACTTATATTATAATGAGTTGGGAAAAATCTTCTGTAATACAGTGGCTTGAAGGGAGCTTTGACCTTGCACACCATTGCTTATCAAAGCATACCCAAAGCTAACAAAAGGTAAGTGAACAGCTCATAATTCCCTGTTCTGTCAATGTTTGTTTGGAGCATGTTGTCGTGAGAGTCTCGTGCACCTTGGGACAAAGGCCATTACTGGAAATGTACCCTCCCTTGCACTTTGAGTAGCTGGTGAGTGTGGTTTAGCACAGGGGCTCCAAAGGGACCTTCTGGGATATACTCCTTGGGCATTGAGTCATTTTAACAGCATGGTGATGTCATGTAATCATGAAGATGTGTTACTGACAAATATAATGGTTATCCCTTTATTGATTGAGAAATGAACATGGATTCATTGCAAGGCACTAGTCAGTTCGTGCTAGAATAAGTGGGTGGGAGCATTTTTATAATACAGAGTTTGTTCTGTGTACTTTTTTGCTCCATGGCAGTTTCTGAATTCAGATGACAAAAATGTTTTTAGTGTGCAGCTTATTTTAATTATACAGCATGTCTGTTGGGGGGAGAAAGTAAGGGATGGTTGTTTGTGCCATATGCCTGACACAAATATATGGAGATATATATATCTATATATATATAGATATATATATATATATATATTTGGGTTTTTTTTTTTTTTTTCAAAGGAGCACTAAGAACTTGGTTTTGGAAGGGAGCAGAAATAAAAATACCCCAACTTTGAAAATCAATATGTCTTGTAGGGCTGGCACAGCACTTAAAATATCCTTCAAAGAATGTGGCCAGTAGAAGTGTTCTCGGAGGGAGGGTGAAGTTTGGGTCAAATGAAACAATGTGAAGAATTTAATTTTAAAAACTAATTTAATTTTTGATTCAGAAGAGCGGATGCATTATCTCTCAGTGCTTTAGCCTGCCCTCGGGCAGTTTCCTCTTCTTGGAAACTAGGGGAGTACCTGGGTACTAAGTTACAGGAAGGCTCTGCTTAGTAGTGCAAGACCAGGACTGTGGATATAATAAGTATTTTTGATGACTCATTTCAACGGATGAAGTTCTCTATAGTTCTGCCTTCTGTATCTCATTCTTAAAATTCTCTGTGCCTTCTTAAGTGGTCTCTCTTGCATATTTTCCTGAGCCTTTGAACAGGTCTCTATTTCCGGCTCAGTAGGTTTGCCTTACTGGCAGACTTGTTAGGTACTACATAAGGGTTGTCACTAATGCCATTGCTCTATGTGTGTCCAGCAAAGGAGACTAAGAAACGAGAGATTATGGACGGCAGCTGTATGTTTTCTGCTTCTCTGTGAGCAAGGATCCATTTTATCTAACTCTGTATTTAGGAAGTCTGTTCCATTCCCTCCCTTACCCCATCTACCCCAAGATTATTGCAGATTTTTAGAATTCTGGCCATGGAAAAATATGTTCTTTATAAGCCTATTGTGCTGATGTGTTATTATGTTGTTACTACTCGAGGTGCCAGTGTGGGTGGCGTAGTAATCTATGGCATTTTGGGGACACTGTGTTGGCAGAACATTTATGTAATATTGGTTGTTTTAGGTGATCTCTTAATGGTTACTGGGTACCATCCCAATATTCCTGCTCTTCTGCCAGCAGTGTCCTATTTGTTTCTGTGTTTGGCTTTTAACTCTGTGTATTTTCACTTTTCTCAAAAGCAAGATCCAGGTATGGGGCTGGAGACATGACAAATGTGGTCAAAGGTCTAGATTAAAATGTTAGGTATTCTCAGTGCCTGAGGGGCAGAAACACAGATGGCCCAAACCAGGCTTCATGCTGACATAGAAGAAGTATAGAGGTGACTCCTATTCGCCATGACCTTGCAATGATAGAGGACTTGTGCATTTAACAAAACTTACAGTAATTTCACGAATACAAGCCGCACGGACTATAAGCCGCATCTCTGGGTGTTGGCAAACATTTTGTTCTTTGTCCATAAATAAGCCGCACCTGAGTATAAGCCGCTCTGTCGTTCGCAGTGAGGACCCGCGTGCAACAAAGTTGCCAAATAGTAGCAGAATCGTGGCATGGCGGGGTTTACTGGCTCAGCTAAGGCTGTGCAGGTACGGCCCGCTAGGGGCTGCTGACGGGGCCAGGGGGGCCCAGCTTGGTGGGGCCGCTCGGCGGGGTCGCTTGGGGCTGGCTGCCGCCTCTGGGCTCGCTCGCCCCAGCCCGGCGCTGCCCCGCGGTGGCAGGCGGCAGGCAGGCACGGAGCACACCCCGCTCCCGCCGCGGCGGCAGAGCGCAGGGGCAGAGCCTGCCTGCTCCTACCACGGCAGGCGGGGGCTGGGCCGTGGGGATGGCAGCACAGAGCCCCCGCCTCCTCCCCGAACCGTGGGGATGTCAGCACAAAGCCCCCCGCCTGAAGTAGGGAACTCCCCTTCCTCCCTCCCTCCCCCTGCGCTGCTGGCACTGAGTTGGCCCCACCCGCCGCACAACAGAGTAACCAATTTGTAACAATCGCGAAATCCTGGGTTTTACTGGCAGGTGCTCGGCTCGGCACCCTGGCCGGAACTTCTGGGGTTGTAAATGTCAGAAAATTATTCACATATTAGCCGCTCCTGAGTATAAGCCGCATTTCCGGTGAGGGAGCACAATTTTAGTCAAAATGGTGCAGCTTGTATTCGTGAAATTACTGTAGTTTGGTCTAAGCAGAATGTAAAGCAGAGCTTCTGTAGTTATGTTGACAGTTGTTTAACCTGATACACCTGTCTTCAAGTGTCCCTGCAGCTAAATGAAAAAAGCATGTTAAGGTATTAAAATCAAGCAATTGAAAGTTAGGATATGCTGCAGTTTGGGCTTTTGTTCGATCTTAATTCAGCATTCTTGTGCATATGCATTTTGAAAGGGATTTTGTTATGACATCATATTCAGTCTTTTTAGTGTGCACTCCATGGAGTGTCCACATGAAAACACAGACGGTCTGCTACTTGCACCTCTACTTACATGTATAAATACACTTGAAATACTACTGTTTAGCTAGTACCGACTTCTTAACCTGCAGCTGTTGAAAACTGAGGAAGAACTCTCTCTGCATAGATAGAATGCAGATAAAGGATTTTGACTGAGTTTGTAAAGTTGTCTTGAAGGGAATTGAAATTTATTTTCAGTATAGGTTTATTACAATTCTTACCTTGTTTGTACCTCTATGCCGGAAGGAATGTAGGGCGGAGCATATAAAATAACCCTTCCTCTTCAGGTAATCTGAATCATTACACAGTGAATCACAAACATACTGTGTGCCCACAGTTTTGCCTTGCATCAAAGAAGGCTGTGTCTGTAACATACTTCTATGTAGTTCATTTGCTGCTTTATTGAGCACCAATGCAATATTTGTTGGATAGTCTTTAATCCATCCTAATTTTTCCTAAAGAAAACCAGACAAAGTCCAGAGATAATGTAAACAACTGGAACAACCTGAAGAACGTTTGTATTCTAAAGACTTTGTTTAATCTAAAGAAGATTGTTGGAGAGACCAGATGCTGTACCTAAAATATGCCCAGGGCTGTGGCATATTTTCCACATTCACTGAGTAGGCTGAAGTGTTGGCAAGGCTAGATATTAGGAATAATGTTTTCACAATTAGTTTTACTCAGCAGTCATTTTCTGAAGAATCTGTAGGACATCCATCACTGGCACTTTTAAAGTTTAGACAAACGGGAATTATGTAGGTACGTCTAGTTCATGTGGCAGGAGAATAAGGTGATGCCTTGAGCACAAAGTACGTAATGCCTCCAGCACAGCAATTAGTAACTCTACAATGTTTCTAGTCGAATCAAATCCCTTGCACTTTATTGCAATGACCTCAGTGGTCTGTCTTTTGTTTAGAATCTGAATACAGTAAGATTTGATATGGTGTTCTGCCTTGTGAGTCACCCTCCGTGGTTTCACAGATGTCTACCTCTGTTAAAAAAAAAAAAAAAGCTATTGAAATGCTTTCTAGACCCTGTATAATCTGATTCTGGCTAGGAGCTCTTCAGATCTTTAGGTCATGCTCAACATTACTGAGCAATTGTGAGTCAGAAAACAAGGAGGTGTCTTGCTGAGATCATCCTGTTTTTACCTTTTGGGAGAGAAACTTGTTCAATCTCTGGCATTCTTGCTTCTCTGCCATACAGATAACAACAGTTTTCCCAATCAAATGAAAGACTGGGAGCCCAGAGGGAGAAGTGCCAGAGGAAGACCACCACCAACTAGGTTTCAGAGTAGCAGCAGACCTCTAAGGAGCCCCATGGGATTTTTGCTCATTTTAAAGAGCTAGACCACAGGTGTGAAAAAAAGCCAATTGCAAACCACAAAGTTTGCTGAGCACTGGAAATAACTGCTTTTTGAGTCTGAGATAAAGAGCATGAGTAGAGTGACACTGAACCACACAGAGTCACTTTCAAAGATCAGTATCTCATGCATCTACTTCCACCAGCCCTTTCATGTTTCTCAGTTTACTAGAAGTATATTTTTGAGTGTTGTTCTGCTACCCCACTGTTACTAATCCTCATATCACAGTTCTCAGAATTTTGGACTCCTTCTAGCTCATCTGTAGGGGATGCCTATGGAAAAGGAATTCATAAATTCAGGGAAAAAGCAGTGATTTATGAGTGATGACTTGGTGATACTTTTTTTCTTTCCCTCTCAAGATCCCCGCCAGAATTACAACACACTGTACATCGTTTAAGTAAATCTGTAGCAAATCCATAGAGGAGAAAAGTGTATGTGGAGAAGCAGGAATGGGCTGAGGAGGAGTTGTGTGAAAGGAAGAAGTCTTCCTCAGAAGAATCTCATGAAACCTACACCAAGTTAAAACTGTACACTTGCTTTGACCTAAGCCATAGTCAGTAAAAGGCAGGTGGTGCTTTTACTGCTGAATTGAACAGCTGATACAGTGTGAGCTGTGATTTGGCCAGTGCATTCTGCACATGCCAGATCCAGATGGCATTGGTTTCGATTTCCTCAGTTCTGTTGACATATAATTATCACAGCGTAGATAAGTCATGAGACAGCTGTAGGGATTGACGAACTCTGAGAATTATTGATGGTTCCTTGAATTTAAAGTTTGCCCAAGCACTAATGCCATTCTCGGTTGTGAATGAATGCCAAGAGTCAGCATCCATTTAATGGCAACAATGAAATCCTGTGCACACCAATTAAGCACTTGCTAATGCTGGGATCTGTCTCATCAGAGAATCTTTTAGGATTCCAAATGATACTTGCAAAGAACAAAATAGAAATTATTTCTGAGAGCTTCATGGAAGATTTCTGTGCCAAGATTTTGGTTTTGTTGAACAGACAAAGGTGGCATTCATTCATGACAGGGCTGACTGATGTAAAAATTATATGAACAATATGAACATTGCAAAATAAAGGAAGACTTAAGGGCAAAATTCCTAAATCTGAAAACTTTTCCACTCTAAACAGTTTTTCTCTTTGTAGTTGCTTCATCAACTTTCTATTTTTAGGACCTGTCTCATACACATCCTTGAAAATTGATACTTGTAATAAATAATTAAAGGTCATAACTTCTAGGAAAATATGATTTTTTGAATCACAATATAATGTTCTAAAATGAAATGAGTCTAAGGTTTGTACTGTGTCTGATTATCTTCCAATTTTTATTCTACAGCCATTGAAAGTTTATAATAGTTGCTAGTTTGAATTGCCTTGTAAGTTTCAAGTATGAAATACCATGTTTTGGCCACATCTCCTAACCAATTGTGAAAATTTTAACAGAATTATGCATTTATTAACTTCTGACAATGAATTTGATCTGATTATTTAGCTAGTATGTCAGTACAGTAATTTCATGATTACAAGCTACACTGACTATAAGCCGCATCTCTGGGTGTTGGCAAATATTTTGTTCTTTGTCCGTATGCAAGCCGCACCCAATTATAAGCCGCTCTGTCGTTCGCAGCAAGGACCCGCATGCAACAGAGTTGCCAAATAGTAACAGAATCGCAGGATGGCGGGGTTTACTGGCTCGGCCCTGCTCGGGGCGGCCGCCAGGGAGCGGCCCCGGCCCCGCTTGCCGCAGCTGCCAGGAAGCGGGAGAGTGGCGTGCCCGGGTGCCACTGCCACCGCGCTTATCGGGGCTGGGCAGCACCGCTGAGCTTGTGGGGGGCGAGCAGCGCTGCCGCACTTGTCAGGGGCAAGCGGCACTGCCACGCTTGTCGGGGGTGGGCAGCGCCACCGCACTTGCAGGCTCTCACTTCCGGGTTTGGAAATTTCCTAAATTTGTTAATATATTAGCTGCTCCGGAGTGTACGCCGCACTTCCGGGTTGGGAGCTAAATTTTAGTCAAAGTGGTGTGGCTTGTAATCATGAAATTATTGTATATCCATGTTACATACATATGTTCTTAGTTTAGTGATCTAAATAAGATATGAACAATTGTAATTTTTCTAGTTGTCACGATAGTAAAATATCGCAACTGCCATCTGGTAGAAGGATGGGGGAAAAGAAGAATACTTGAAAGACCATAGATTTTTCTTTTCTTCACAATGTGCATCAACTTGTACTATCCCATACCATCCCTGTGGGTTCGCCCATAGCCTGGGACAACTACATAAGAAGCATGGCATACTTATCCAAAGAGAGGCAGAATTTTAACAGCATCCGTTTTCCAGTCTAGTTAATGTCATGCCTGTGTTGATGTAAAAGAGAGAGTTTCAGATACGTGCTTAAAAAGCCCAAGAGCAGTGAGTGAGTCAGGCAGTTCATGTGGCAGCGGTCCTGGTTTGTGATATTTAAAGGATGCATGGTGTTAGAGTTCAAAAGGCAAGTCGAAGAAATTATTGCTTTGGTATTGTCTTTTTTGGCACTAATATCTTGACTATTGTAGTTTTATGCCATTAGATTAAGATCAAGGGAGTTAAGCAATAGACATACCAATGGCTCTTGCAAGCTACACTGAACAGAATTAAAGTTAACTTCTACAGCTGAGCATAACATATAAAATGGTCACATTTATAATTTAGGCTTTAACAAGAGTCCAATATTATTTATAGCACATGCTAGAAAATATTGAATCACATTTATATAAGACCTTTAAATGGTGTGGTCATTTGCCATAGTTCTCAGGCTCTTCTGAGGTATAACTTGAACTTTAATATGGTCATGTGTCATTATGGATGTCATTCAGGTTACACTCTGATGCCCTCCATTGCTTCTTTATATTTCCTTCTGTGTGCCAACAAAGCCACAATTTGCTGATGGAGAGGACTCCTGGAGGCATTCTATGCTCTCCAGGGAGACCAGTGCATTGACAGGATCTGCAGGTTTGGCTGGGCAAGCATCTACAACAGTGGACTGCAGTAAAGATCACCATTTGAGAGAGATGCTCGCACTTTATAACTTTGCAGAATACCCTGCATCAAAAGTTATCTGTGGAAGGATAGGGCAGGTCTGTATACATGCTGCCTTGTGATATTCCTTCTTCACAAACAGATGCTGTCAATTGTGGCTTCAGGATGGGCAAATTAGAAAGGCTGAAGGAGAAAAGAAATCTCTGTTTGAACCCACATATCTCCCAGTTCTCTAACATGGAAGAGATACATCTTTTGGTTTGAGCATATATGGTCTTTTCATAGTTTTGGTGTCATCCTGCTCTCTAACTCCAGAAAATGCTGTTTAACCACAATTCAAGTGGTTTGCAGATACCTTTTTTGGGAATTCTTGCCATCATTGTCATTAAGTTAAAAGGGAACTGCTTTTGTCCTACTTAAGTATCATTTATTTAAAAATGCAGAGGTTGGAACTATTTCTGTAATTATTTTATCACTGGGATTGTGGTCTATCTAGAAGCAGAGCCCAATGTACACAAAGAAATTAGTTTGGAAAAAGTGTGTCAGTTGACCAGGATGTCTGAAAATTATTTGGAAACTCCCAGTACTAAGAAAGATGTGAGGAGGAGATCCATGCTGAGTCACAGGCATCCTGTCTGTTCTCACAGTGTTTATTCAGTGTGACAGGATACACCCTTGTCCTCTCCCAGTGTCTCAACCCACCTCCCACTGTCTGCACAATCAAGGAAAAGCCACAAACATTTTATCATATTCAATACTGTTGACCTGCAAGGCACAGAATCAGGAAACATCTTCCTTTTCTCCTCTTTCTGCCTAAAACTGTTAAATGTGCTTGGGGGATGCACAGGGAGGAAGCAGGACTTGGATCACTAATCAGCCCCCAGTGCAAGGAGCAAGCAGGAGGGGTGAAACAGTTTCTTCTGACAGTTGCATTTATTCTGGTTGCACTGGATTGTACCAGTCTCGGGCAATTTTCACTACTCGTGTTGCTAGGTGACTATGTGAAGTGAGATACTTCACCTCAAATTGCAGGCATAAGAGCATCTAGCAAGGGCTGGTCTTCCCCAGCTTCTTGTGAGGGATAATCTTAGTTTTTTGATGGCCTATTACTTCCAGTTCTCAGGTAGTGATGTACTTGGCACAAGTCAGGGTCTGTTACAGAGGCTTCACATCCCCACTTCTGCCAAATTCTAGTTTAGTATCCACTGCAAGTCTAGGCTTGAATTCTGAAGTCACAGTTGCTTCTAAGACTCTCTTTTTGGAGAATCACAGAATGGGTCAGATTGGAAGGGACCCCAGTGGGTCATGGCATCCAACCTCCCTGCTCCAGCAGGGTCATCCCAGAGCACATGGCACAGGTTTGTGTCCAGATGGTTCTTTAATATCTCCAATGAAACTCTCCATCCCTCTCTGGTCAGTCTGTTCCAGTGCATGGTCACCTGCACAATAAAGAAGTTCTTCTTCATGTTCAGGTGTAACTTCCTGTGCATCAGTGTCTGCCCATTGCTTCCTGTCCTATTGCCTGGCACTATTTCTGTTATGCTTAAGGCAACTAAGCTTACAATTCTGGCTCTTGATGAGTGAGGAGCTGTTTTTCCCTTTTTCTTCCTCTCTCCCAACCAAATACTGCTGCAGCAGGGGGAGGTCAGAGATCTCCTGCTGGTTTCTCTCACCACTGGGGAAAGGTCCCTGATGAACTCACTCCCACCAGTTTCCTTTGCTAAATCCAAGTAAACCTATTTACAATATGTTTAATAATTTTACATTGAAACAATATGATCTTACCTCTGTATAGTCTTTTAACAGTCAAGAAATATCTTTTTGCCAAACAGCATAAAAAGCTAAAGTGTAGGAGTGGCAATACTTGGATTTAAGCTCCCTACAAGTTCTGCATGGTTGTTACAGCTAGTCAGCTATCATCACTGGGTTTGATGGCAAATTAACTAGGAGCATGGGTCTGGGAATTAAGAAATGTTTGCTCAGTAAAAGGTGTATTCCTAGGGCTGCAAAGGTTAATTCTGAATATTTAATTCAAGATATCACTCCATGCTGACAGCTGCGACACTAGCCTTATTGCTGTGCATTTTCTGCAAAATGAAGCCCAATCTTTTGTACCTACCTACCAGTCTGTGGTTCTAGGAATTTGAAATAAAGAAAATGTTGGATTTTATTGTGCCCAGTGTACTTAGGCTTGTTTAGACTTTAACAGAAAAGCCGGTTGATCTGGTTTTTCTAGAATGGAGTCATAACTGTATTACCTTTCCTGACCTGATGAAAGATCGGGTTTTTTTATGCACGCATATTGTGGTGTGCACATGAAAAGAATTGAAATACTATTAATTTACCTCTACCTACATTAAAAAATATACATGAAATATATATAATTAATAGGTAATTAAATATTCAGTATTGGTCAGGGGAATACAATGCAGTATTGTATGAAGATCTGAAGGATTTATGAAAAGTATTTAGGTGTTTCAGGTAAAAAGCTGTTCCAAATACATAAAACTCTTGGTATTTGTCTTCCAACTCCCTGCAAAGAATGTAGTCTTGTTCCTACCAGGCTCCCATGCTGGACAGAGCAGCAGGAAGCTGTCCCAGTGAGCTGGGACCTCTGGATGAACTGCAGGCAAGGCTGTCACTGCTGGAACAAACTAGCTTACTTTGACCTTAATGGGAATTACAGCTACCCTCTTGTGAAGCTGGGGGAGAACTGTTTGGCTGTTTCTGCTCTGTAAAAGCCTGACACTAAAGACTGCAAAGACAAAAAGCTGCCCCAAAACAGCAGTATGCTTTGGAGTGGCCTTACTGCAGGCAGTGAGTTAGGGCTCCATGCCTAAGAGCTTAGGGGGAAGTTGCTGAAAGTGAAGGTGCAGCCTGCTCCATGCCTAAGAGACATCAGGTCTCTAATCCAGAAGATCCTTGTTCTGCTTTACCAAAAAAAAAAAAAAAAAAAAAAATTCTTCCTTGCTCTCAGCCTTCTTCTCCCCCAAAGAAAATTTACAGGAAAACAGAAGAAAGAGGAACACTGTCCTTTTTTACCCATTACCTTGAGAACTGAGATGTGTAAAGGGGATTTCAGCTTAGGTATATCTTCATCTTAAGAATCACTCCTATCACCAAGTTAAAAAGTACTGTAATGTTTGGACATCTTGCATTCTATTTATTAAGAATGACCTGGTAGGATGTGAGCTAACACCACAAAATCTTCAAAAACATGAAGTAAAAATACAAAGGATCATTCCCTACATTGCTTTCCACATTCTCAGTATCTACACCAATGAAGTAAACAATTTAAACATGAAGCAGAACTTTACAATATCATCAGGTTCATCCCTGACAGCATTGAATTCTGCTATTTTATTACTTGGAACATGAAGGCAAACAGGACATCCCCAGAAAGTCCTTTTTTAGAGTGCTTGTTCGTGGAGCTATAAAATAATGTTTGCCATTCATTTAAACTACTATATATTTTCCCTTTTTTAAGCCCTCTCTTTATTTCCCAAAACACTACCACTTACTAGGCAATTGGAAAAAAACCCACAGATCTTTTGAAAAATAGACAGTGGTAAAAGCATGTCTGTATTTGAGATAAAAAGAAGCTGTTAACAGTCACCACACAGATTGATACTATTTTGCAAATAATAAACATAATTTTTCATTTACTGTCTGTACTTTAAGCCATTAGAATATATGCAAGTTGCATTTTTAAAGGATTTTTACTTCTTCAGGGAAAGTCAGGACTTTTTTTAAAATTTTATACAAACGCTGTATTCTCACTGTAAGTAAGTTCAGCATTAAACCTTTAAGAATATACAGTAGTCATCATCCTCATAATAAAACCTCTTAGATGATAATTAGCTCTTCAGGGCAAGGATTGCATAGTTGCTTACTCAGTAGGCGCAATGTTTGCACTTGTTTTTTCTAGGTGCTATCAAAATATACATTGAACTCACTTACTTTTAAGGAAAAATGCATCCTGAAGTGATGAAATTAGGAGGTAGCCTGGAGGGAATGCCAGTGTGTACTGATGTCAACACTGAGCTGTTGGCACAGGAGCTCACTGTGCATGGAAGGCAACATGCCTATGCCTTTCTCTTTTGTGTTTTCTGTTCCCCACCCATGTGTAAGTGGTACAGTAAAATGAGTCAGATAATACAATGCCATATCTGCCCTTCTACAGGATACAGGATCCCTTTCCTACTGGACAAAAGATAGGACTTATGTTTCTCTTCACCTAGTGAGCCTGTGCCCAAGTGGACTATCTGCATCCTCTGATGACTTTCAGCAGTAAAGTACAACATGATATGAGCTGAAGGATGGGCTGCTGTCAAAACTGCCAGCCAGTTGGCAGTGGAGCAAGAGGCAGCAGTAAAGAAGCTGCTCAGTAGCACAGACACACACACCCCCAATCACTCAAGCACTAGCTCCTACGAAGTTGCTGGTGAAAAAGAAATGGGAAGGGTCTTTGTATGGAATTCTGAGGAGGTTTATTCTACCCATGCACAAAAGGGTCCAGGGACAAAGACACACTGGAGGGTCCAGGTTTAAATATGGGGAATGGGGGTGGAGCAAAGCATGGGGGCCAATGGGCTGAGGGCTCAGGGGTGGCATAAAGGTGGGGCAAAGGGTGGCAGCCAGTAGGGTAAAGAGGGTGGGACATGTGGCAGAATGGGGCCAACGGGTAGGCAGGGAAGGGAGAACATTCTAGGGAACATACGTAATAGGGGAAAAAGGGGTGGAGAAGCCAATGGGCCAACCAGGGAGGTAGAACTAGGGTATATTTGAATACACAACAAGGCGTCTTGGGAGAGTCTCTGTTCAGTCATCCTGACCAGTGAGATTTTCTTGACATAAGGTCTGTCCCTCCAAGGGACCACAATGGACCCTTGTTCTGAAGGCCCACTGGCCTCCACAGTTGGACACAGTGATCTCAAGGGTCATTTCTCATTTAAATGATTCTGTGATAGGCAGTTCTTTCAGTTCTATTTATAAATTCTCAGATTTAAAATAATAATAATTTGTAATTAGTGCTCCTCTTCAGGATGGTCTATTATCTCAGTGTGTTTGTCATAATGATTGTAAGGTTCCAGTGGAGGATAATGGGTAATTTTTGTCACGCGTTTGATATACGAAGCTGAACTCTGACCTGGGGAGAGGCACTTTTAAGATCTGTGTACTTAAATAGAAGGAGAATTTGTCAGTGATGCTAACTGAGTACAGTAGTTTCACGAATACAAGCCGCACGGATTATAAGCCGCACCCCCGGTGCCTCGACAATGTTGCTGTGTTTGTCAATAGATAAGCCGCACCCCGAATATTAGCCGCACTTTCGTTCGTCGCGAGAATCCGTGCGCAGCTTTCACAAATTGGCCAATTAGTAAGAGGATCGCGGCATAGCGGGCTTTACTGGCTCGGGGCGGGGCCAGGCAGGCTCGGCCCGCTCATGGTTGCCGACGGGGCCGGGTGGCCCAGCTCAGCGCCACGGCTCGGCGGGGCTGGCTGGGTGGTGCTGCCGCCGCCGCCGGGCTCGCTGGCCCCCCTCTCCCGTCAGCACCGCCCCGCTGCCGCGTTCGCTCGCCCGGCTGGCAGGGCTGCCGCCGCCGGGCTCGCCGTCCGCCCCGCTGCCGCTTTCGCTCGCCCCGCTGCCGCTTTCGCTCGCCCCGCGCCGCGCCTCGCGAGCGCCGTGCCCGCCCCGCGCCGCGCCCGCCCCGCGGCGCTTTCGCGGCTCGCGGCGGCGCTTTCGCGAGTGGCGGCGCTTTCGCGAGTGGCGGCGCTTTCGCGAGTGGCGGTGCTTTCGCGAGTGGCGGCGCTTTCGCGGCTTGCGGCGGCGCTTTCGCGAGCGGCGCTTTCGCGGCGAGCGGCGGCGCTTTCGCGAGCGGCGGCGCTTTCGCTCGCCGGGCGGCGCTTTCGCGAGCGCCGCTTTCGCTCGCCCCGCCGGCAGGGCTGCCGCCGCCGCCACCAGGCTCGCCGGCCGCCCCCTCCCGTCTGCACCGCCGCCGCGTTTCCTCGCCCTGGCCGGCACTGCAGGCCCCCGCACCGCCGGGCTCCCCCACGCTGCTGGCCCCGATTATGCTGGGCTTCCCCCGCTGCCAGGCAGCCCCACCCACCGGGCTTCCTGCTTCTGCCATGCTCCCCTGCACTGCTAGCCCCAGTTCTCCCGGGCTCCCCCGCCCTGCTGGCTCAGGCTCTGCCGCCCGCCCCCGACACTGCTGGCCCCGCCTCTGCCAGGCTTTCCCACCTCTGCCGGGGCCGGCCGGGCTCCAGCTTGGCTTGGGGCTGCCGCGGGCTCTCACTTCCGTGTTGGCAGCTTTTAGAATTTTGTTAATAGATTAGCCGCCCCGGAATATTAGCCGCACTTCCAGGTTTCCACCAAAATTTTGGTCAAATTGGTGCGGCTTGTATTCGTGAAATTACTGTAACTTGAAAAAGGTGCACTTTCACATATGGTTAAAAGCAGACCTTCAGTAGGTCTGCCCTAGACTGAAAAGAAGGGGAAAAGAACAGAAAATCCCTGGAATGCACAGTGAAAGCTGATGAAAGGGTGAAAATCTCACAGTTACTAATGATTGCCATATCCTCAATTTAGATAAAAAGATAATTTTTTAAATTAACTAGAATATTTCTATACTGTCAACTTTTCCCAGCCCTGCTTATTTATGTGGAGTCCTAACACAGTGACAAAACACACAGCAAGAATAACATGTGGAAGGAAAAAAAAAATCTGCCAAATGGCTTAGTGTTTGAATGGTTATGAAGTCATGCTTCCTACCTGGCACTGAATTTTACAGTAGCTATTATGGAGTGATTGTTGCTGTCAGTTTTGGCAATTCATTGTGCTGAATCTCACTGAAATTGCACAATGTAATAACTTGCCTTTAATTAAAGAATCAGTTATACTTGATAGAACTGACTGCTACACCCTACACACAAGCCCATGATACCAAAACAGGGTATGTGCAAAATATCTTGGCAGTGACTGCAGCAGCAACCGCAGCAACAAAGCCTAAGAAACTTTTCTGGATAGAGCTCTGACTACACAACAAAAGCTATTAGCAAAGAGAGAGACAGCCCTGCTACTCTCTAACGTCTACCTTCTTTGTGCAATTAAAATCTGTAGTGCAATGAACTGCTACAGTAAACACCTAACTGCATAATTTGTGCCTGTAAAAGAGTTGTTGAGAGAAAGCTTTCAGCTACATATGAGAAGGAAAGCATAGTGACTGGTTGGATGATTATGATTAGATTTATTGCTGATGCAATAATATTGCCAGCAAAGTATAACTAAATAACCACTCTGTCATTTACTGCAATAGATTATAGTATAATTAAGTCATTGCCCCTCCTATTGAGTCGCAAGCTTCAGTGAGACCTCCTAATTCCTAAATTTCTCAGGGGAGTCTAAGTGCAGCTAGGTTGACATAGTCTAAGACTGGGCAACGGTTGACCTCTAAAGTGCTAAACATAAGCAGGTTTGCCTGGAAATGTATAGGTTTAAAGTCTTTGGCCTTGCAGAAGTCACAATTACAAAGCAACGAAACACTTATGTTGCTACTTTAGGATTTTATGTCTGTATGGCAGTGCTTTTTACTCACCCTCCAAAAGTGTTTCTTGCAGGCATCCCTGCCAGGGAAGGGGTCCACGCTGAAGCTGCCTGCAACATCAGGAGACAAGTTTGGCCAGTTGACCTAGTCTCCATCAATACTTAACCCTTACACAGGCTGATGTGCACCAAAGTCAATCAAAAACATCTCAGCTCCCCCATCTCCGGAATACATTAATTACACGATCATCCAGACAGTTCTTTCTGCAGTACCTGCCTGGTGTTTTCATCTTAGGACAAACCACATTAACCACTAGAGGGAAAGTAGCATAGTGGGGAAGGACACACGTGAAGATCTGATTGTCTTTCTTCACCATCACAGTGAACTGCTTGCAGCACTCAATTGGATTTTAGAATAAGCAGTAAATGTATATATGCTGAAAGTTGGTTATAAAACCAGGGCTGTGATAGCAAGCTGTACTGGCAATGACACAATGAAGCTACCCTTATTATGCTTCAATCAAAATATATTACAATTATAGTAGGTTCTGGTCAAATACAACAAGCAAGAGTCAAAAAACTCCCCAAGCAACCACTTACAGAAAGGACAGCAGTGCTATCTATCTGTCTCTACCTTTGTCCCAAAACATTTATTCAATGAGTTTAAGGATCTACCATGATGTGCAAGGACTCACTCATGGTATTTCAGTTTTGTTTACAAAATGAGATCCAGATGTTTTTCTGTGTCGAATTTGTTCCCATTGAACTATACTAAAAGATCATCTTTGAAAATTTTATGCTTTTGTTGCATGTAGACTCATCGCTGAAGACTGTAACTTGTGGTTTGTGAGAGAAGCCCTGGGTTTAGGCTGTGGAACTGGATGTTGTTATCAGTGTCATTGTGAACAGTGATTGACTCTGGTTTTATGGCTCAGAAAACATCTGCTTCTTTATGTGAGAAAGAAAAACAGGAAATGCCTGCTTGAGAATTGCTGTGACAGCAATAAATTAAAATAAAACTCGGAAAAATGACTAATACATAGATATATCATGCAGGGCAGGGGACTGTCAGGGTGGATTCCCATCTTGCATACACTCCAGAGTGGCTGTACCTTGTGCTTTAGCAGTGTTTGATATGGTTGCTCAATAACCTCACATGCAGATTCCAGGCCGGCAGAGAGACTTCCAGTTCATTAACCCAAGGGTAATGCCAACTCTAGGTCCATGGTCCCACTCCCCCCACATAGGGCCTTCCTCCTACTCCTCCTCTGTTAGGAGAAAGTAAGTGTGGGCTGTTTGTATATTACTCATGCAGGAGGAAGAAATAAAAGAAAGCTAGTTGCTTTTCTTCAGCACCATGGCCAAGACAGGTTATTCCTCAGTCAACAGAAACTCCTGAATTATCCTATTCAAGGTCACTGAAATAGGCAAATCCACAAAATTTTAGGTGGAAGAAGCCTGTTTGCTGATTCATTAATCTAGGTCTTGTTTCTTTCACCAGAGACAGCTAAATCTTAGAAGCTGTGCCTGGCTTGTGGCACAAGCAAGACTAATACCTGCCTATTAATGACGGCAGCAAAAATTCCTGCCCTGCATATGCTAGAGGAATCCCAGGCTTTGCCTGGCACTAACAGTCTCAGGCACAGCTGTTCTGGGCTTGGGCCAGAGGCTAGACAAACTCCTGAACTCCAGTGGAACAGGAGGCAGAGCCTTGATTGCTGCACGTCCTAGAGCTTGTATGCTCCTGCATATGAGCCCAGACTGCAGCAGAGAGCATCAGATGGAGGCATGTGGATGTTGATTCATCCTTCCTGCCTCTCCTCCTCAGTTTGGTGTGCAACTGTGCTTATGAGAGTTGGCAGGAGGGGGATCAAAGGGCCGTGAGGGCCAGGTCAGCCAAGCCACAGAGGCATCTGCTGCTACCACAGCTGTCCCCAGGGACGTGGGGGCTGTTTGTCCCCAGTCTGAGCTTGAGGACGTGATGCTGGGCTGGATACGTGAGGCACTCAATGTAGATGCAAATCGTCTGCTTGCTGTGCTGAGTGTTTTGCCTTTCTTTGAAGGTTTTGAAAATCATAGCAATTAAAGAAAATCTAAAATCCCATTTAGAATTCAGTATTGCTATCCAGCCACCACAGGCACCTCTCTCCCTTGAGCACCTCACAAAGCACGCAGAAGTTGAAAAGAAGATACCACAAATATATTTGTAGAGATTGTCATATATTTGTAACAGAACTGTAACCCTCAGCATGTGGGCAATGCTTTTACAGTCCTTAGTTTACTCTCAGTGTAAAAAAATAGCCCTGAATGGAGAAGTGGCTTTTTCTTGAGTGGGTGTTCTTTCCTTATTTTGGTTCTTATGTTCTGGTCTGGAAAGGGGGGTGAGGAAGTTAAAAACGAAAACATCTTGTTCCATTAGAGTACAAACAGGAGGTACTGTGATGAAGCAAAGATAAAATACTTAGCTCAAAATAGCAGTTGCTCTTAATGACTGATTTTCAAGTTGGAAGATATTTTCACTGCTTTTACAGATCATGTCAGTGCACTACTAATACAAGTTCATAAAATCAGATAATAAAATACAGACCTGAAAGGTACCTAGAATGGTTTGAAGAACACAAAACACTGTCTTTTTTTTTCCTGCCACAATGTATAAGTCGAGTGAACAAAAGATAATATACTTTCAGACAAGACTGTCTCTTAAGCAATTTTAAGTTTTGAAATGTAGTTTGGAAAGAATTGTTAGTGATAATATTCAGTATCTCTGCTGTAGATACAAAAAGGTTAGAAACCATTTAATGAAAAATCTATACAGTTTAGCAAATTAAAGTATGTGTTTCATCCAGTGAGGGAAATGCAGTATGTTCCTCCTTACAAAAGCTTTACTAATGGCAATATGCAAGTAAAAATTAAAAAAAATAAAGCAAAATAAGATACCTATGCTGCATTTCAAAGCTTCTGTAAATATAGTTTTCACTGATAGGAGAAATATAGTAATTTCACGAATACAAGCCGCACGGACTATAAGCCGCATCTCTGGGTGTTGGCAAACATTTTGTTCTTTGTCCATAAATAAGCCGCACCTGAGTATAAGCCACTCTGTCGTTCGCAGCGAGGACCCGCGTGCAGCAAAGTTGCCAAATAGTAACAGAACGGCGGCAGGGCGGGGTTTGCTGGCTCAGCTTGGGCTGTGCAGGCTCGGCCCGCTCGAGGCTGCTGACAGGGCCAGGTGGCCCAGCCTGGCGCTGCCGCTTGGCGGGGCCGCTGGGGGCCGGCCGCCGCCTTTGGGCTCGCTTGCCCTGGCTCGGCGCTGCCCTGTGGTGGCAGGCAGGGAGGGAGACCCCCCCCGGCTCCTGCGGAGGTGGGCGGGGACAGAGCCCCCCGCTTACCCCCCGAGCCGCGGGGATGGCGGCATGGGGCCCCCCTGTCTCTTCCCCGGGCTGTGGCAGAGGAGGGGAGAGCTCTCCCTCCTCTCTCCCCACCCCCCATGCTGCCTGCAGGGAGCCAGGCTCCACCCGCGGTGCAACAGAGTAACAATTTGTAACAATCGTGAAATGCCGGCTTTTACTGGCAGGTGCTTGGCTCGGCACCCTGGCTGGCACTTCTGAGGTTGTAAATGTCAGAAAATTATTCACATATTAGCCGCTCCTGAGTATAAGCCGCATTTCCGGTGTGGGAGAAAAATTTTAGTCAAAATGGTGCGGCTTGTATTCATGAAACTACTGTATATTATATTCTTACACCTCCTAGCTTGTTTTTGAATGACAAAAGCAGAAATCTTCAGCATATTTTTCATTTCCTTGGTCATTTAAGCTGTAGTAAGTAACTTTGCTGGGTAGGATTGCATATGTTTCTTGGAGTCAGGAAAAGGATACCAAAAAAGTGTGAAAATAAACTGAAATGCTAAAAGTGGCACTAATATGCAGGTTTAGTCCTTATGTGACTGTGTTGATTTGGCACAGCTGGTTTTTGTAGCAGGAGGGCCACAGAGGTGGCTTCTGTGAGAAGCTGCTGGAAGCTTCTACCATGTCCAGCAGAGCCAATCCCTGATGGCTCTGAGGATGGACACACTGCTGGCCAGAGCTGGGCCAATGAAAGATGTTGGTAACACCTGTGTGATGACGTGTTTAAGAAAATCAAAACAGTGCAAGGGTGGTTCTTCCCAGGGATGGCGAGGCGCTGCTGCTACGGCCATCCTGGCACAGCACATAGTGATGCACTGTGGCCACTGCCATCTTGGCACAGCCCACAGTGGGCCTTGCCTGCCTGGCCTCCCCTGGCCAGCCCCGCTGCAGGCAGAAGGACAGGGCCGGCAGTGGCTTCTCCTTCCAGCGCCCTGTGAAGAGAGGTGCTGAACAGCGCCAGCACTGCAGCAGGCAGCACTGCCTGCTCAGGGTGGTGCAGCCACCTGGCCAGCAGTGAAAGCATGGTGAGTGAATCTCCCAGGTGGAATCTGGACGAGATCAACTTCCTGCAGGAATCTTTAAATTGGTAGGTACCTTTGGCATTTTTCTTCTAGCCAGAGAAGAGAAGGAAGTGAGGACATGTGAGGGAAACAACATGGAGACACCAAGGTCAGTGCAGAAGGAGGGGAGGAGGTGCTCCAGGAGTTGGAGCTGAGATTGCTCTGCAGGCCATGGTGAGACCATGGTGAAGCAGCTGTGCCCTGCAGCCATGGGGATCCATGGGGGATGCAGAGATCCACCCACAGCCCATGGGGATCCATGGGGAATGCACAGATCCACCCACAACCTGTGTGGAAGGTGCCCATGGCAGAGCAAGTGGATGCCTGGAGGATGCTGTGATCCAGTGGGAGACTCAGGGGAGAAAGGGGGCCCCGGCTTCCAATGCTGGAGCAGCCTCTCCTTGGAGGACTGCACCCTATGGAAGAGTGACCCATGCTATAAGAGTTTTGGGAAGACTGTTTGTCTGTGGGAGGGTTTCTTGGGCACAGCAGAGAAAATGCTCCTCTCCCTGAGTAAACAGGAGATCTTGGGTGACAAACTGACCAAACTCCCACGCCCTGTCTCCTTGTGCGGTTGGTGGAAAGAGGGAGGGGCTGGGGGGAAAAAGATGTTTTAAAGGCTTATTTTACTTTTCATTATCCTCCTCTGACTCTGTTAATAGTGATTTCATCTTATACCTTTAAATTTGAACTTGTTTTGCTCTTAGAGGTTTGCTTTTTTCCCCAGTTCTTATCTCAACTCATAAGCCCTTGGTTAATTTTTCCCCCTGTCCTCTGCCCAACTGTAGCAAGAAAGAATGAATAAACAGCTCTTTTGGATGTCTGGCATTTGGCCAATGTCAAACCACTATAGTGACCTATAGGAAAAGCATTCAAGAAAAATATTCTTAGAGTTACTCAGAAAGAGGGAGAAATAATAGCACTTGAACAGGCCAATAAAACAATGTAGAGGTTTGGCTAGCAACATTTTTTCCTTCTTTGTCTTCATTCTTCCCCATCTGGGATTGAGTTCTCAGTACACATGCTTTAGGCAAGCTGTAAAGGTTTGTCCATATTCAGGTTATACAATTACTCTAGTTATGCTAGCTGACTCAATTTTGGAACTTAAATTTCTTGCTTTATATGGTTCCGACAAAACATGTCAGATGTGAATGGTATCACTTTACAAATCCACAGGTTTACTGCAGGCAGGAAGAAATCATCTTGGTTAGAGTGTAGTGTTAGTAACACAAGGGTGTTGGGTTGGATCCCTTTTTTGACCACTCACTTAAGGGTTGGACTTGATGATCTTTGTGAATTCCTCCCAACTCAGAATATTCTGTGATTCTTCTATTTGCAACAATATTGATGAGCAATGGAAGATTGAATTGGCAGTAAAGATTGCTTATTTTAAAAGAGAAAAATGAGAGGAAGATTACAGGAGTGATTATATCAGAAAAGAAATATTTGAATCTCTGAGTTAAGTTGTTGAATAATGACTAACTAGGTGACAGTAAACCCTGTGTGCTTTGACAGTGGATCTCCAAGGGATCTTGCTCTGTAAATGATGATGGGAAGTGTGTGTGGGATATTGTCTTGGACAAGAAGCATTCAGTGTGTAGGGAGGTTTCAGTAAACAGGATGGAGTAGGAGGTGGCAGTGACAAAATGCACCCTTCAAGACCTGGATGCCTGTTTTCAATTAAGTACTGTTCTGTGAGAGTGGAAGTGTTCTGTGAGAGTGGAAGTGTTCCATGGCTTGTGTACCACTATATCTGCTTCTAGCACGAATGCAGGGTCTAAGGGCTCCCCATCCTCTGGAGTATAAACTGAGTAGGTAGATCTGGGTGCATGGCTAAAACGTTTGATCTTAGGAACATAGCCTGCTTCCTTGTACTGCTGAAAGTGAATGCTCCTTTCAGTTTGTAAGCAAAAAAATTGCATTACTGAAACACATACCTGAAAGGGGAAAAAAAGATCATTATGAAGAGTCAAAAGTAATAAAATTTTTAGAGGTAATCTGGCTCTGAAAGTCTGTTCAATTATTTTCCATTGCTATGTTCCCTTCTGAGGAAAGCATCTGTGAAAGAAGCCTGCCATCTGTACAGGAGTCAAAGGGAGAGACATGGCAAGCCAGCAACAGTGAGCTGCAAGCACTGTGGCACCACCTTCACTGCTGCCCTGGGCACAACCTGGGCACAATCCATGAGGATGAGAAAACAAACATACACAGAACTTCCCAAGAATTGTCGGCTCTAGTACATAATAGCGTGGTGCAAAAATATAGTGAAGACACCAAGTTCCTAACACAATACCAAAATGATCAGAAGGCAAGGACAATGATTTTCCCTAAGGAATGAAGAAGAATTTGACTCAATGTTATTAATTTTTATTTTAGTGAAGGAACAGCAGGACAGATTTTTATTGTAGGTTGACATTATCAGCTCTGACCTTTGATGGAGTTACACTGGTGCAATGCACGTAGTGACATGTTTTTAATGTCAGACCCTGCTTTTGAGGAGAGAAACTTGTTTGAAGGCTACAGGCACCACTACTGTAAGACTGGTAGCACAAAGATAAGACAAATTATTTCCCAAAACTTTGCTGAACCTTTTTATAGGTTCTGCTTAAAATAAAGCCACTTACTTTTCCAACAAAATTCCAATATTTTTTCATCTTTCCAGGTACACATAGTGTTTGAGAGGGTTAATCAGTATTTTACAGTCCAGCATGATACTCAGATCTGTTTTCTAGTGGTCTCCTCCCCAACAAGTCAAATTACATCAGCCATACCTCATTATTTTAATGCTCTCTAGTGTTCACTTGGATAATAGCATGTTATTTGTTCACCTTCTCCAGCTGTATTAGCAATGACCAAACCACTTCTACAGCACTTGCAAAATATCATAAAAAATCATTTATTTGGGTCATTAATTTAACACTTGTTAGATGTTACATTCATTTTTTAAAAAAAATTAATTTCTCAGCATCTTGTAAGATTAAACTGGTCAGATCAAAAAATCTGAAAATTTTGTATTTTGTCTGCAGTCAGGCTGCAGGTGGCAGGCTGTAAGGCAGGTGCATGCTCAGCTTTACCTGATCCAACACTTCTAGTGAGAACATACCAATCCCTCCAAAACCCTTGCCATGCTAAATTAGGCAAATCCTCCCATGTGAGAGTGACGACTGGTATATGAGATATTCTACCAACAGAAACCATTGCCTCCACCAATATTGCTGTAACATGCAGCTGGCATAACTGGAAGATTAGCAAGCTTCCTTGTGCATGTTTAGCGCCTGATGTGTCTTTGTCTCCAAATGTTACATAGCACAAACTTGTTAGCTTGCTTCATATTGAAAATTATGCTCCTGATCTCCAACACAATAGAAAAAAAAAAGAGAAGGAAAGACTGAAGAGCAGAAGGTAAGGGTAAAACAGCATATACATCAATGGTTTCACTTCTCCTTCCTCTTCCCCCTGAAACAAGCTGTTAATTTTCTTTCCCAGCTAGCAGTGCAAGGTGCAGTAAGCATGAAGGTATAGTTTGGTTTTCCTGTTAATTTAAGTACGTCAATCTAAATTTCAGTACTTTCCTGGTTCAGTTTCTTCAAAAGCTACCACATTCTGCTTTGCTGCATGGTCATGCTCAGCAGTTCATAGAATCATCAAGTCATAGAATGGCTTGGATTGGAAAGGACCTTACAGATCATCCAGTTCCAACCCTCTGCTGTGGGCAGATACTCCTTCCACTAAACCAAGATGCTGAGAGCCCCCATCCAACCTTGGCTTGAACACTTCCAAGGACAGAACATCTGGGCAAATCATTTCAGTTCCTCACCAACTTCTCAGTAAATTTCTTTCAAAAGCTAATTTAAATCTACTTTCCTTCAGTTTAAAGCCATTACCCCATATTCTGTCCTGGAAGGTGCTGATAAAAGTCTCCCTGTCTTTCTTACCAATTTCCTTCAGGTACTGAAAGACTGCAGTAATATCACCCAGAGCCCTCCCCAGGCTGAACAACCCCAGCTCTCTTGGCCTGTCCTTTAAGGAGAGGTACTCCATTCCTCTGACTGTCTTCATAGTCTTCCTCTGAGCCTGGGCTGAAAAGCAGTCGCCCAGTCAGTAACTCCAGCAAGCACAGAGGTACAGTAAATTCACGAATACAAGCCGCACTGAGTATAAGCCGCATCTCTGGGTGTTGGCAAATATTTTGGTTTTTGTCCATAGATAAGCCGCACCCGAATATAAGCCGCTCTGTCGTTCGCAGCGAGGACCCGTGTGCAATTAGTAACAGAACCACGGGAGGGCGGGGTTTACTGGCTGAGCTGAGGCTGTGCAGGCTCGGCCCACTAGGGGCTGCTGACGGGGCCAGGTGGCCCAGCCCGGCGCTGCCACTGGGCTCAGTCACCCCGGGTCGGCGCTGCCCCGCAGTGGCAGGCAGGGACGGAGCTTCCCCTGCTCCTACAGCAGCGGCAGCGGGCAGGGACGGAGCTTTCCCGCGCCCATGGCGCCGGCGGCGGGCGCAGACAAAGCACCCCGCCTCCTCCCCGGGCCGCGGCAATGACTGCGCGGGGCTCCCGTCGGCTCCCTGAGACGTGGCAATGGCGGTGCGCACTTCCCCCCCCCTCCCCAGGCCGCGGCAATGGCTGCGCAGGGCCCCCGTTGGCTCCCCGGGCCGCGGCAACGGCGGCGCCCCCCCCCATTCTCCCCGAACCGCGGCAATGGCGGCGCTCCCCCCCCTCCTCCCCTGGGCTGTGGCAGAGGAGGGAAGAAGAGAGCTCTCCCGCCTCTCTCCCCGCCCCCCGTGCTGCCTGCAGGGAGCCAGGGCAACACAGTAACACTGTAACAATTGCGAAATGCCGGCTTTTACTGGCAGGTGCTTGGCTCGGCACTCTGGCTGGCACATCTGGGGTTGTAAATGTCAGAAAATTATTCACATATTAGCCGCCCCCGACTATTAGCCGCACTTCCAGGTTTCCACCAAAATTTTTGTCAAATTGCTGCGGCTTGTATTCGTGAAATTACTGTAATTATTTTCAGCCAGCAAAGAGCGCATGTCTATAGTTTCAAGATGGATTTTGCTGAAAAACAAGACCATCCCTAATGTAACATTAAACAAAATGAGAATGCAATTTGCGATGGTCCATTTGTGTGGTTTTAGGCTTGCAAACTACATCTACATATATTTTTAACACTCATGTACTTACAAATGACAAAACCTTGGTAATGCAATACTTAATCATGCTTAAATCCATTAAGGAACAGATGCAAACCAACATGGGATCATGGTTAGAAAGTCTCTCACTGTCACACTGTATGCAGAAAGATTAGGTCTTGTATCACTTGTGCTGGACTGAAGACGGTTTTTTTCCACTGCTCTACTTCTTGGTAGATTTCTGTGGCAAATCCTATAAACAAATTCCTACTTAATTTGATTTCCATTTTCATATACAGTGCTATTACCTACAGGCTTGTTTCTAAAACTGAATTTCTGTTATTTTTGCTTTACAGTTCTTTGTAGCAAAAGACTGCTCCACAGAATGAAGTTAGCTATTGGTTAGCTAAATACCACAGCCATTTCAGTAGATATGGACATGGTGTAAAATGTGAAAAATATCCATGCTATCAGGGATAAAGGATATTATCAAGTCCTAAATATATGCACAGTGATTAACCATATGCAAGAAGGCGCATTCAGAAACTGCTAACAAGATGATGAATTGAGCTCTTCCAATGTATTTTTGAAGAGTCATTGATTTATTGTGAAACAAAATCTCACAAATTTTTGTGAAAATAATTGTCAAAAATACTACATTCCTAACCAAAATACCCAGCATACTCTAATGGTAGGAACACCAAAACTAAGCTAGCTCCAGCTGCTGGAAATTACAGTAATTTCACGACTATAAGGCGCACCCTTATGACTAAAATTTTTCCCTAAACCCAGAAGTGCGCCTTATAGTCCGGTGCGCCTTATCTGATCTACAAAGTTGCAAAATTTTCCACCCCGGAAGTGAGAGCCGTGAGGGGGGGCGGCGCCGCGGGAGCGCCGAGTAGCCATGGTGGGGCAGCCGCGGGCAGTCCCAGGCACGGGGAGCAGCGCGGGCTGGAAGGCGGGGCGTGGCCCCGGGCAGCCCCAGGCACAGGGAGCAGCGTGGACTGGAAGGCGGAGCGTGGCCCCGGGCAGCCCCAGGCACGGGGAGCAGCGCGGGCTGGAAGGCGGGGCGTGGCCCCAGGCAGCCCCGGGCACGGGGAGCAGTGCGGGCTGGAAGGCGGGGGGCGGCCCCCGGCGGCCCCGGGCACCGGGAGCAGCGCGGGCTGGAAGGCGGGGCGTGGCCCCGGGCAGCCCCAGGCACAGGGAGCAGCGTGGACTGGAAGGCGGGGCGTGGCCCCGGGCAGCCCCGGGCACAGGGAGCAGTGCGGGCTGGAAGGCCGGGGGCGGCCCCCGGCGGCCCCAGGCACCGGGAGCAGCGTGGACTGGAAGGCAGGGCGTGGCCCCGGGCAGCCCCGGGCACGGGGAGCAGTGCGGACTGGAAGGCGGGGCGTGGCCCCGGGCAGCACCAGGCACAGGGAGCAGCGTGGACTGGAAGGCGGGGCGTGGCCCCGGGCAGCCCCGGGCACGGGGAGCAGTGCGGGCAGGAAGGCAGGGGGCGGCCCTGGGTGCCCCAGGTACCGGGAGCAGCGCGGGCAGGGAGGTGTTACTACTTTGTAACTTTGTTGTGCGCAGCGGCCTGAGCCGAGGGGACCACAGTGCTGGGGGCAGCGGCGCCACAGCTGATAGGGGCAGGCGCAGCCAGCGGGGCTGCGGTGCTGGAGGCAGCGGGGTCACAGGCCGATAGGGGCCGACGGGACCACAGTGCTGGGGGCAGCGGCGCCACAGCTGATAGGGGCAGGCGCAGCCAGCGGGGCTGCAGTGCTGGCGGCAGTGGGGCCACAGGCCGATAGGGGCCGACGGGACCACAGTGCTGGGGGCAGCGGCGCCACAGCTGATAGGGGCAGGCGCAGCCAGCGGGGCTGCGGTGCTGGCGGCAGCGGGGCCACAGGCCGATAGGGGCCGACGGGACCACAGTGCTGGGGGCAGCGGCGCCACAGCTGATAGGGGCAGGCGCAGCCAGCGGGGCTGCGGTGCTGGAGGCAGCGGGGCCACAGCCCGATAGGGGCCGACGGGGCCGCAGTGCGCCGAGCCGAGCGAGGGATGGGAGGCAGGGCAGTGGCGGCGCGGGGTAAGCCCGCCGACATGGGGGCACCCGGAGCACCAGGGAACTCTGGAACAGCGGGGCCCTGGGGACGCCGCACGGAGCGGCGGCGGGTGTTTTCCGGCGCCGGGGACGCCGCACGGAGCGGCGGCGGGCATTTTCCGGCCCCGGGGACACCGCACGGAGCGGCGGCGGGCATTTTCCGGCCCCGGGGACACCGCACGGAGCGGCGGCAGGCATTTTCCGGCCCCGGGGACGCCGCACGGAGCGGCGGCGGGCATTTTCCGGCCCCGGGGACGCCGCACGGAGCGGCGGCAGGCGTTCCCTGGCCCCGGGGATGCCGCACGGAATGGCGGATACAGGCAGGCCCGGGGGCCAATGGCTGCCGGGTTGGGGCGGGGCCTTGGCCAGCAACCGCGCAGGGGGAGCTGGGGGCGGAGCCTCGATTTAAAAAAAAAAAAAAAAAAAAAGTGCGCCTTATAGTCCGGTGCGCCTTATCTGATCTGCAAAGTTGCAAAATTTACCAACTCCCGGGGGGTGCGCCTTATAGTCCGGTGCGCCTTATGGTCGTGAAATTACTGTATCTCCCATATCACACATTGCGCCAAGCAATAGCTGCATTTTGTTTCCTACATTCTGAAAACCACAAAGACTGTTTGGAAGTGGAATACATGAAAACATAAAGATTAATAATTTCAGTGTCTGAGATTCAAATAATGCTAAAAAAATAAGTTAATAGATAATTCTAGAAATAATGACATATAGGAGAGAAAAAAAAGCCTGGAAAGATATTTTCACTTTTTTTCAGGAATAACTGGATAGATGGAGTGATTCCAAATACAAAAATTTATTCAACCTGATAGATACAGTTCAAAATACTAAAATGGCATTTCTACAATAAATGGAATAATGCAAAGCATTTGTCTGAAAAAATTTATTTGAAAAACACTCAACAACTGTTATTAAGAAATTATTTATCCCCACTATATTAACTTATTTACATATACTATACATATTTATATATATACCTGTGCACACACACACACACACACCAAGTTTTAATTTGAATTATGTACTACTGTATTGGGTCCATAAAGGTATGTATCATACAACAACTTGGTTTAAGATTTTGCATTTCTTGGTTATAACAGACTTCTTTTTGTCTGCAACTGTGTAAAAATTAAACAATTATGAGACATCTTATCTCAATGCATTGCTAGTAATTTCCTGTAGATACTGTTATTCACATTAGTAGTCAATGTAGCCCTTCTACTACTAGTGGTAGACATCAACTGGCCACTGCTGTTACTACTGTTAGGATCAAAAGACTTTTTACAATTGAAGAGACTGAAAAATTGTCTCTGATACTGAGAAGAAGCATAGTAGTAAATAAAGGGGTCAATGCAGCAGCTAATGCTGCTGATAGAAACACAGAGTAGATATGCAAAGTAGAGATACTCTAAGCTGTTGTCATATGAAAAATGGATGTAATGAATTAAGAGAAGAACATTTGTTGGTCCAAAGCAAATAACAAAAACAGAAAAAACAGCTACACACAAGAACAAGGCACGTGTCTTCTTGTTTTGCTTTGCGACAATGGTGGAAGAACTAAGACAGCGAATGATACACACGTAACAGACAGTGGAAATTATAAATGGCACAATGAAAAACACAGAAGAGAAGACAGAGAAGAAGTGGACATAATAGCCATGAAGTTCGGATTCTCCCAGCACATCGTGGCAAGTAGTAATGTTTAACCTGGGTATTTCCATTGTTTGCTCTCGTAGGAGAAAAGGTACAACCCCAGTTATTGCTACGAGCCATATGATGAAGCAAACCAGTGAGGCACGAGGTAGAGTACGCCACCCGAGGGACTGCATGGGGTACACCACTGCTAAGAAGCGATCAAAGCTTATGCTTGTCATAAGCATTATTGAGCAGTACATGTTGCAGAAGAAGGCAGCAGTGATGAAACGGCACATCTGAGGCCCAAAAACCCAGTCATTTCCAGAAAAGTGATAAACAATCTTAAATGGAAGCACACTTACAAAGAGAACATCTGCAAGGGCCAAATTCAGCATGTATATTACAGCTGGCTTTTCAATTTTCATCTTTTTCAGAAACACAAGTATCGCTGTAATGTTCAGAGGGAGACTCAGCACAAGCACTAGGGTGTAAACTGAAGGAACAAAACGAGTCAGCCACGGACTAGTGAGGTATCTTGCTGATTGAACTGACATCATTCGTTGATCATGTGGGAGTGATCCAGTCTGATTGGTGGCACCTGATCCAGCTTCCAAGTCATTTTCAGTATCACCATCAATAGGTATAAGATCAGCCTCTGGTCTGGAAGAAAGACGTATGGAAAAACTTCTGACACCTGGCATTATGAGGCTGCTGTTATTTCGAAAGCCTGGAAAGCAAGAAAGTATTAAGATTAATAGGTCAATATTTAGATGGTATGGAGAAGTGAAAAACATCTTTCAAGAAGGAAAGTTAAGATTACATTAAGTAAACAAAATAATAAGGTTAACTTCTGATTCAAAACACAGGTTGCCCACAGGTAAGCCATTTTATTTTAGCTCCTCCTGCTACAAATTTGGGTAAGATGTCCTCCTTTGTCTCCTATCTCTTAGCTTGAAACCTTTTATTAGTAGTGATTCTAGCTATGGTTAAGAATCCAATCTAATCTATACTCTCTTTGGGCAACTTTAACACAAATGCAGCAGGGAATTTGCCAGCCTTCACGCATTTTGTAAGAAATGAGATGCTGGCATAAATACTAATAGTCATCCACAAAATTCCTACTAGAAGTACTCAACAACAAAACCACAAAAAGTGAAAGTGCAATTAAAACATCATCGTGGTTTGAAACATTTCTGTGTGCTCTGGAGACATCTTACTCAGCCCAAAGGCTCCCACCAAGAGAGATGGCAGAGCCATTTTCAAGGCAGACGTGGATTGACCTTTTGCTTCCTACAGAGAGGTAGCCACAGATTGCACTGAAATGCTTCCTGAGTTTTACTTATCCTAACCCACAGTGGACAAGACAGCATGTGTCTGGCGTACCCCTGGGGCACTTCTAAAGCCTACAGTTCCCTCTACAGCAAGATCTTCTTCAGCATGGTTTGGTAGCTAAGTCAGGACAGGGTACCTCTGCTTTTTGAATGCAATAAGCCAGGAAATCAGCTCAATAAAGCATTAAATGTGCGGCAGAGGGTTATTTATGTAAAAAAGGAAAAAACAACTAATCAAAAGATCTATTCAGGCATTATTTCAGCAAAGTTGTTTGTATGGAGAAATATTTTGTAAGGCTGTCATTTTCAGTTTTGGCTTACTCTGCTTTGGCATACAATAATTCAAGTGTACTGTGGGTAGACAGAAGTGAGAAAGTTACAAATATTCAAATAACCAATCATCTGTTTGGCTGTGCAACTGATCCTTTGTTGGATTCTAGACAATTAAAATAAAAATGAGGGTGTCTTAGCTCAGGTCTGTGAGCTGAAAGTACGTGGTAATGATTCACCTGTGTAAGATGTTGCTTATTAGAAGCAATTATTTGTTCTATAGTAATTGAAACCAAATTTTTTAACCAAAGCATCTGAAGGAGGCAGATGGCAAAGAGAAGAGTGGCTGCAGCTTCAAGCAGCCAGTTACCTCCCTTTGTGCACAAACAGTGAGAGAAGGGCCCTAGCCGGCATGGATTTTTCTGAAATTCAGACTTGAATGTAGAGAGAGATCAGAGAACTGGTAAGGCAACTCGGTGATTATATTTAGAGTGCTTTATGTACCATGCTATGTCACAGCAGCATTCTAGGGGCAGAGAGACAAAAGGGAAGTGTTTGAGAGAACAGTTTTCATATGCAAAGTGACTGCATTGCAACCTCTGCCGGTTAGAAAAAAAGACTCCGGGAGCTTGTTACAGAGTAGGAATGATGTAGTTTGAAGCAGAAATGACAGAAATACATGAGATTTGGTGACTTCACAGAAAGGCACCAAACGCATTTATACAAGGGTCTGTTCTGTCTTTTTAAAGAGAACATGAACAGGCAGAACTATAGAGTCTCAATCTATAATACTTCTTTATAAGTTTAGTCCAAGCAGTTGGATGGCTGAAAGAGTCAGTTGCCAAGTCAGCTTGGCAGTTAAGTTGCATAGACTTTCTGTATTTAATGATCATTGCAATAGAAATACATCACAAATGACAGCTCTGGTCTTCATATCTTTTGGGAGGATTGTAAGTATACTTGAATGAATGTCCCCCCCCCATCTCCCCATGATTTCTTACGCCCAGAAGCTTGTCTCCATGGTAAAGACATCACTAAAAGTGAGGAGAAATCTGCCAACCATACCTATTGTATCTCCAGTACACGCAGGTTTTATGAATTTAAGACTTTGAATTCTATGAGTATTTATTTCCAAACCAGAAAATTATTGAAAGAGAAGACAATGATAATTTTAGTCCCCCAAAGGCTGACATGTCCTTCTTGCTTTCTCCACCACTGTAGAACAGTGTGGAGAACCAAAGAGGTGACATGGTTCCATGTGAGGAGTGCATGTTTTTGGGAACACAAGACATAAACAGACTTGAAGAGAGAGAGGGACAAAGCCTGAAGTTAGGAGCTGTGTTGCCAAGATTACCACTGCATGACATGGTAACTGAGGCACCAGCACCTCTCTCATCCCAGTATCCCTTGAACTTTGAAGGACCTGAGCTGTGCTGTAGCTTCACACTTCTGAGAACTAGCAAGCAACCCAGTCAGAGTCACTGACCCTTAATGACTGAGGTTAAGTCTCTTAGTGTGGATGCCCTGGGTGATAACCTGACCCACTTCTCTTTACTGACTTGTAACTGAGAACAGTAGAAAAATATGCTACAAGAAAAAAATACTATGATAAAGACAGGTACCTTTTACTGACTACCAGCTGTTGTCTTAGCTATTGTTTATAGTCAATTGAACATTGTTAATAATTTTAATTATATCCTGAATTCTTGGAGAAATCTTATTTACAAGTTTATTAGATGAAAGGATTTAGAGTCACTTTTACTCCATTATAAACATTTTATAAAAATAGAATCCTATTACAATAAATCAGAACAAAAAAAATTATAAATAATTCAGGTTTAGTTGAAATTCTCTGGAATAATTAATCTGGTGAAAAGTATGAGTTCTTTGTATAAGCAGAGGCTTCCCAAGATGAGAGTTGAACTCAGCCTTCATTCTGTTAACATCACCTCCTTGCTGGATCATGTTCCCATCTTGAACTTAGATGACATGAGGTGCTACTTGCAAGCCAGCTTTGTGGAAAAATGTAAGGAGGCATCACACTTGCTATTTCTGTGCCACTTGATAATATAAAGAATGGTGACTTAAAATTACTTGATGAAACTAAATTTAATTTGAAAGCTTGACAGCCATGTATCAGTTCTTATCCTTTGCCAAGCTGCTTGTATGACACAGCGTCTGTGTAATTCTAGAAAAAACAATATGCACTCCATACTTTCTGAAACAGAAAGCAAGAAAAGATACTGCCTTTTGTATTCCTCTTGTGTCAGTGTTTATATTAAAAAACTGCAGATGGAGATTTATTCCCAGAAGGGAACAGGATGAAATCATGTGATATTATTTCAAAAGATCTTAACGAACCTTTATAGCAAACAAAAAGGTCAGTACAGGAAAAAGGCATTATATTTAGACTGGGTTAGTACAATATACAGTAGCTTTACAGAAAAGGTTTTGAAACTACTGATAGCTACAACTACACCAAAATCTGAAACAATTCTTTCTTGCTGTTTTCAAGCTATAGATATCAGTTTTCTAAAACATATGTCACTACAGCTTGATTATTTTTTAATAATTCAAATAATCTGTTAGGAAAAAGAAGTAAAGTTTGTATAATGATCACAAATGTTCAAAGGGTCATCTTACTTTTCTAGGCTGTCATTCAGTCTTTTTGGAAGAAGTCAAGCTTGGTTGATTTCTATTTTTATAACAAATAGTAACTCTGTCGTATCAGCAATGAGACTAACCACTCTATAAAAACCCCTATAGAATTTGCACAGGTATGAAAGAACAAGATTAGTAAACTAATTAACAGAGTAACTAAGTAACTAAGTTAAACTACCAATAAAGAAACAGCAGGATAAAGCATTGGCGTTTAAGCCTAATGGTGTGTGTAGTCGGGACACTGAATGATAAGCAGTCTTTCCTTTGCCTCCACTCCAACAAATACTTCAAAAAGCAAAAATTACATAGAATCAGTTGCCCATAGACACTCAAGTTGCCCGAAGTTTTTTTTAGTCCCTATGTTTTTTTTCATCAGGTCTCCAACAAGGACATGGACGAATTATGTAGAAAGCTCAGCAAGTTTGTGATTGTTTAATTTTATCAATCCATAACGTGCTATTTTCTATCAAGTATTACATATTGTCCATCTCAAAATCAATATACATATATGCTGCTTACGCTGCTGTTTTTTTAAAATACAGAGGTACGTTGTAATTTCTTTTCATGTCTGCTTTCATATGCAAGGGACTACACTGCATTACCATTCTGTGAAAGAATTAGAGAGCAAAAATGCAACAGCTTTGACCAATCTTAAAAACACTTTAAAAGCTCCAGAAGAAACTTGAAAAATATTTCTGTAGCCCCATAAATATGGACAGGATGTTACAAACAACAGACTTCATATCCCAAGGGATATCTTTGTGGTGTGAAAGACTGGAGAATGGGCTTCTACACAAGCCAATTAATTTCATTCCCCATGTACTGCTGGACAACAATTAATACTGATTTCTGGGCATTAGTGGTGACAGCTGCACACTAGCTTATAACAAATAGGTTTCTTTTATCTCCCCTTTGCATAATCCGAAGTGATAAGCATCTAAATCTAAATTACTCAGTGGTCCATAAATTAGGCATGTGAAGGCAGACTGTGAAGTCCCTGCCAGACACAACAATGAGCAAAATAAGACACAATCTTGTAGAAATGATGACAGTTATTTGCTTTCATAAAAATAAAACTGAATTGTTTATGAGTTCACATCTCCATTTACAGAGAATTCACTATTAGATTATACAACTGATGTACTAGCAATCTGAACATATTTTCTTGAACTATTGTTTTCCTTTTTGCTCTCCCTTCTCATGTCTTTAACTACATATGCTAGCTTCAAACAAAAATTGGTCAGATAATCTGTAGGCACTTAACACCAACCTACTGCCAAACTAGTGCTTTTTCACCTGCCCAAAGGAACAGTACAGGTCAATGATGTGGTAACTGTGCATAGTGAAGGGTGGGGGAAAAGCAGGAGACAAGCTGCAGGTCAAGGCCAGAGCCGCCCTCAGGATACAACAGTGTATGGGCAACAGGTACATTGTGGTAAAAATGTGGAAGGTTATCTAAGACAGTGGGGAAATTATATTATTACAACCGGAGTGAGCACAAGAAGAGCAGAAGACATATTCAGATGATCAGGTTTTGCTCTGTTGTGCATGCAGTAACTGGAAGAATAGCACCCAACAGTGAAATCTTTTTCCTAGCACGTACAGTTTGCTGTTCACACCACCACCCCCTTTTCTTAGAAAGATATTTTCCTCAGGCTTCCCATATGAACATGATTTCGACAACTTCATTCCCACTTGTCCTTGTGCCAAAAAATTGTCTAGCAAAAATTATTTGCCCTCTCTGATGCTTCCCCTCCAATATAGTTACAAACACTAGGTCGATCCCCTTTCAGTTCAGCTCAGTAGTCAAAGTATGCCATGCTCTGAAACTTCCTCTTAGCTGCTCATCTAATCAGCCTTTTACATATGTAAGACCTGAGGCTTTACTGCAGACCATCTCATGGGACTAAGTTATTTCTACAATAGCACGATCACCACTAGCTAACTGAAAGAAGATTTACACTGGAACGAGCAAAATAGTAATAGCAAAATCACCTGTGTTAATCTCTAAACGCACAATCATTTGTACTTCTGTACCTCATGGATGCATTTTCTCACCTTCCTTTCCTCAGCATCTCCATCATCTAACAAGCTCTGAGCTGGACGGGTCCATGGGCTCACCAGTTAGGGTACGGATGTTGCTATTAGTAAATAACCATGAAAAAAACACCAAAGTAATCTATCTACTTTGAGCGGATATTCTGAACTGTTTTGTGCTGGCTGATCTTCCGAAGTTTGCACCACCTAGAAATTCAGCAGGCACTCCCTCTTCTTACGTTGTTAAAGGTTAGGGGAATCCAGTAGCAAGTCTCGCCAGTCTGGTCCACTCCTCCACCGCCAGCTACTGCCCGCCCGCCTCCTTAGCTACAGCGTCACCCCAAGCCATCCTCACCACCAAGAACAGCCTCTCCTCGCCGCTGCCATGAGCACAAAGAGCCCAGGAAAGCTCGGCCCGAACTCGCACTGGAACTCCCGAGCGGAGGCCCGGGGCTGGCTCCGTGCGGGCACACGATGCTGTGCTAGGGCGCTGTGTGATGATCGCCCCCGCCCCGGGAGCACCCCCGGCCGGCTCCGGGAGCACCCCCGTCTCCAGGAGCACCCCCGTCTCCAGGAGCACCCCCGGCTCCAGGAGCACCACCGGCCGGCCCCGCCCGCCGCGCACCCACCTGCCCGGGCCGCCGGGCAGCACAGCAGCACAGCCAGGGCGCACAGCAGCGCCCGGGGCCGCATGGCCGCAGTTCCTCCCGCAGTCCGTCCGTCTGTGTGTCCGTCCGTCCGACCGTGCGGGCAGCGCGCGGCTGGCGAGCGCAGCCCGCAGAAGGCTGAGGCTGGCCAAGAGCCGCACCGCGACTTCCTCCTAGCGCAGGGGCTCGGCGGCCCGGGGAGGGGAGGGGAAGGAAGGGGAGGAGAAGGCGCTGGGGCAGCCCCCGCCGCCCCCCGGGACTCTCAGCCCCCGCGCCCGGCCCGGACACGGGAAGCGGTGGCGAGCTCGGGCCGGTTCGGAACAAAAGGTTATGCTCGAGGAGTTATTCTAAGCTAAGTTTGCCAAATTTGCAGTCCGAATGCCTCGCGGGAGCAGTTCCAAGGCCAGATGAAATGCCTACATTACTCACAGCTGAAAGATCACGCTGCTTCAGAAAAGCCCCTCACAGTTGATCTACTTCGTATAAAGAAGATGACGTCCACGCTTGTATTGCAGTTCAGTAAACTGACTGCACTACAAACACAGGGCAACCCGAAGGTGATTCACTGCCCAACTCTGCAGCCCTGTCTGCTGTTCCAAAATCCCCGAGAAAGTGGTGCCACTCCCCGGTCCAGTGGCATGTGCCCTGGACAAACTGGAGAGCTTCTGCACTCATTTAGAGATGCTCATGAATCAAGAGATGGTTGTATAGGAAAATACTTTGGGAATTTTGCAGCTGTTATTTAGATGCTTTGCTTTTAAAACATCCCATTGATGTTTAAGTGCTTTGTATTTATTAAGCCTGTATGACAATCAGAAGCTTTAAAGTGGGAGACTCTCCAGCTTGCTAGGGTGTGCTATCCATGCCTCAGCTGTATATCCTTCTGTTTTCACCAGTGTGACCAAAAAAAGGGAAGGAGGGGAAGGCTGATTTGAACTCGCTTTTTCTAACACATATAAATTATATATGTTCCTTTTCTGGGTTAAGTAAAGGCCCATCCACCTTGGACAAATCCAATAAAATTTGTTCCAAATCGGGTGGTAATTGACGCGTTATGAAATTAAAAGTCCTGTCCCTACTCACTATCTGCTACCTAACTGCCCTATGTCCCTAGCTACCATCTTAGTTTATTTAAATATAAAAACAAACAAGCATGTTAAAAAAAGAAACTAAAAAAATACAAAAATACTACCAAAAACGACAAGAATTTGACAAAACAACCTAAAAAGTTAACAGCTACTTAGCATTGCATAATTTTCTGGCCCTACCAGCAAACATATGTACTATGTCCACAGATGAGTGCTGCCATGGATAAAGTCCTCACAATTTTCTCTTGCCTCGATTTGGAAAGGCCAATGAAGTGTGTTTATTACTGCAGAAGTACTGACCTTTGCTTTTAATGGAGAATAAAAATTATGGAAACCTAATTTCCCTAATCGTAAGTACAGGTTCCCAGTAAGTTCTGTCTCTGTGGCGTTCCTCTCACAGTGCTACCACTAGCTATAGCATGGTTGAAGCTGACTCCATTTGTGTAGAACAAGAAATAAATAAATAAAAGTTTTAGAGCTGGTCAGCCTTTCTACAGCTCTGTCATACCTAGAAAAAATGCCTTATATTTAATTGAACTATTAATCTCTTTGGAAAATACTTTAATCAGAGGTAATTATTTCATCTGGGAAGAGAAAGTGAAGCTATTCTTGCTAATTCCTGTGGTCTCACAGTTATATAAACATACACAAAGTTTGCTCTTATAACTTTCTAAACTCAAAACAGAACTGAACTAAAACAGTAAAAAATTACTCAGGTTCTCAAAAAAGCATATATTGCCCAGCAGTTTTTGTACATTTAAAGAAACTTTAACCAGTGGGCCAGTGTGTGAAGAATAAATTAGATTGCAGAGTTTGTGAAACATGAAGAGAAACTCACATTGAACCTCCAGGAAGTGTTTTAGTCACAGACATTAGAAACAGTCATAGGCCTATGCCCTTTCATCATTGCAACCTAGTTATTATAAATACAGCAAGTGCCATGCTTGTTAAATTCTATGTCTGCATATGAAAACCAAATTTAAGTTTTGTAGTTTTGTGAATCAACTTGCTCCTTCCTCTTAAGATCAACTTATTGTAACAGAGATGAAGAGTTCATGACTTCTGAAGCTTTAGTTTTTAATTCTACTTCTTGCACCTTTCTTGCAGTTTTGTTTTTTCTAGTGGAAGCATGTTACAGAACAAAACTTCATTCCTGTTAAACACACCAAGTCTACCAAAAAAGACTGCACCTATCTAGTGAGACTGCTACATCATTACTATTTGTGGAAGATTTTTCTTGCTGCCAATATGTAGACTACCCTGGTGCATGTCAGAGGTGGGTAGTTACTGCTGAAAGGTGAGTGTAGAAACATACTTCAGGCAGGGAAATCCGTCATCGAGGTAGAGGCTTGTGTACCTAGTTTTAAACTTCTTGGAATCATGTGTGACTGTCAGTATTTGGATTTTCTGGGAATGAAGGTTGTTGTTTTACTCCTATATTCTGTAGAAGAAAGATGGACAGCTAAAGGAGGTCTGCAGATCAGTGCAAAGGGAAACAGAACAAATCTAGTGCTTGTGTTGGTGTTCCTGTCTGCCCGGCCTAAGCAAAAGGATGTTGTTCTGCAATTTTGTGGATATTTTTGTATCTTCAAGAGGCCCTTGAAAAAGTTCCAAAATCAACTAAATTAGCTGCCAAGCAGTCTTAGTCAAATCTAAAGACATGCGATAGAAAAATGCAAACCGCGGGAGTAACAGACTAAGACTATGGCCTATTATAGTTTCAGTACCTCCACTTAAGGAGGACAAAGTTGAGAGATAGGCAAGTTGTTGAAGGAAAGATGCATTTTCTCCTGCAGTGATAACTGATGCATAGGCCCTATTCAGGTGTACTGGATTTTTTTCTCAGATTTTGAACCAGCAATGCAAGTCTTTACACACCACAGTTTCATGATTGAAGCTGGTTTCAGCGAGGCTTATATAAGGTTGAAGTCCCCACACTGCACCTTTCAGTAGGCCTTTAAAAAGCTTTTCTTTTTTGTTGTACTTAGTAGCTGTCAGCAGCACTGGGCAACAGCGGGCAATAACAGAATCACTTTGCTCATTGGTGTTGTACTATTAGTCGTATGTGTAGGTAAGAAACCTTGATCAGTCCTGTTCAGCAGGATTCAGATTATTATTCAGTGACAAGGCCCTAAAGGGACCTGGCTAATTAAAGAGAAAAGCTTATAAAGGACTTTAAAGAAATTAAATGAAAATTATTCTTTGATGTGCACTAGGAAGAACAGGAAGCCAAGGAAAGAGCTGGAAAAGGGGTGTGCTATCACACAGACCGTACCATTCACACTTGTCATTACGTGGGGACCAAAGAAGCTTTTCTAAGCTTGCCTACTCCAGAAATAACTGAGGAAAAGGCAGGTACTAAATGTGTCAAGTGTGTCACACAAAATTGCATAACCAGGAGTGAGTTACAGTAATTTCACAACTATAAGGTGCACCCTTTTGACTAAAATTATCCCCTGAACCCAGAAGTGCGCCTTATAGTCCGGTGCACCTTATCTGATGGACAAAGTTGCGACATTTGCCACCCCGGAAGTGTGAGCTCTGAGCCATGGAGGGAGCCGGCAGTGCCACGGCAGATGGGTGGAGGCGGGCCTGGGTGCCCGCAGCACCGCCCCTCCTGGGTCCAGGTGGTCCTGGGGGCCAATGGCTGCCGGGTTGAGGCAGGGCCTCAGCCAGCAACTGCACGGGGGGAGCTGGGGGCAGAGCCTCGCTGCAAAAAAATGTGCGCCTTATAGTCCGGTGCGCCTTATCTGATCTACAAAGTCATGAATTTTGCCGACTCCCGGGGGGGACGCCTTATAGTTCGGTGCGCCTTATGGTTGTGAAATTACTGTACTCCCATAAAGGCTGTGACATTCTGGCATGTCTCACCAGCAAAATCCTGGGCTTTTGACACATTACCTTAAGAGTCTGTTCTTAGGAGCAATATCACACCTGTGGCAGATTTAGTGCTCAGCTATAGTGTGTTAAGAATATAGCCATTAGTCAAGACTGTTGCAAACAAAAAGGGGAACAAAAGATTGGGAATTTAATTAATATTCAAGTAAAATTCACTTCTCTTCTTTGGAAGAAAAAGTGAAGTGCTATTTTAAGTGAATCAGGGTATCAATACTGCAGCATTTATGTCATATTAAAATGGCTTATACATAACCAGCTAGAAGAAAAATGGAATCATGTCGTTTTTAAATCCTTTAATTAGAAATATTAATTGTTTTAAAGTAGTCATGTGTTCAAACTTGAATGTCATGCATAAATTAATATCTCTGGTAAATGTAATAATGTTTTCAGCTTCTGTAACATCACAGATCAGTTAGTACGTCAGCTGAGCTTGTAATAGATATATCTGCCAGTGACTTAACACTGTTCTATTCCCTTACCAGAGTTAATACTTATTTAATATTTGCTTTTATAATTCATTCCAGAATGTCTCACTGTCTTCGTCACAAAAGAAGTGAGAAAAGTAGGTATTTTCTACTGATCACATTACCAATGGTACAAACTTTTGCTCTGCAGGTGTAAGTGATAGTTCCTAAGCAAAATCATTGTCGCATTCAATGGCATAAAGGCCATGAAGTCTTCACTGCTGAGCAGCTTTCCCCAGGTGTACTGAGGATAATCATGCTTAATTACATGCAATTTTACAAACACACTGAAGGAAGTTCTTTCAATTGCCATCTAGATTGTGGCTTTAATAATTCCCTGAAGTTAAATATAGTCACCAAGCCAGTTTAATTAGGTAATGTTTATTTTACATAGAACAATCTCCAAAGAATATTTTAAAAACCCAATCTAAATACTGATTTTATTGCATTTATTTTCTTACAAAAAAAAAAAAGGACAGACAGGCACAATTTAGGTATTCAAATACTTCAAACTGAACAACTGTTCGCTATTCAGATTTCCCCAATACCACTCCAAAGGCTGTAAAAGTAGACAATGTCATTTTGCACGAGGCAGTAGTGCATTTAGTAGGAATGAGTCGCAAAATATATTTTTGTGAAGCAAGTTGTTATTGTCACTTTATAATTACCTATAAAATTTTTTGAATTGCACAATAAGTTTGCTTTGCAACTGACAACTGACACAAAAGAGGCCTAGTATGTAACTAAATATTTGCTGAAACTATCCCTTAGAAACAAATTAGGTTTTCTTTTGGTAAATACTTAAAATCTAGTATCAACTATATTATATATCTGAGGTAATTTCAAAATGTTTCAATTTAAAAAAACGAAGAGGTTTATATATTTAACTAAATTCAATTTCTGCCTACCTTAAAATCTACACAATAGTTCTGTGTCCTAAATAATATTTTGATTTGAAAGTACCAACACAAATGAAATCTGCAACTGTTTAAATGCATTGATTTCTTGGTTTTCTGTTTTGTTATCAATGCTGAAAAGGCACTGCGTACATTCCTCCGAACATTTGGTGTTTTAGGGTGTGTTTTTAAAAGTTAACAAGCATCCAATGACAAACTTAAAATGTTTATAAGCAAAAAAATACTGAATAGACTTCCCACTGATTGATGAAGCCCATGATATCTGAAAGTACTTATTTTCCATAGAACTTCTTATTCAACAAGAATATGAGCAAATTCACATTCACTTTAGCTTTATCAAACATTTTCATTACAGCCACACCTTCATACTGCATCTGAAGCAAATCCTGAAATGAGAAAAAAAATCATTAGTGCCTCTCTAAATCTATACCTTACAGTGACAAGATGTGATTAAGATCACCAACTCTTAAGTTTTTCAAAACTTAAACAACTGTAAGCAACTATTGAGATACATGTAGAAAACATTATGAATCTTCTTGATCCTAAGCTGCAGGTAGTCAGTAACCGCAAACCAGAAGAAATACTTTGCTCTGTGTATTTCTATTTTCTTTAAATATTTCCTGCTTGCCACTGAACTAATGTGGTGGTTGATTCCACGTAGCTGCCCCAATATAAGCATTAATTCAATGCCCAATTCCAGCATCCTGCAGAAGTTATACTATTCATGAGCTGCTGCTCTGTACTGATTTACTGATTCATGCATACATGTGAAAAAGATACTGGAAAAAAATGTAGTTACAGGAAATGCAACAGCAGCTATATAGCAAAGTAACAAAATTCAAACCTGGAAATGGAGCTGCACTTTTTCCATCTCAACTCCTAAAAATTTTGCTTTGATTTCGAAGTCACCCACTTCCTCTCCAGGTGTGATATCAAACATCACATTCTTAAACCTTGAAACAAGAAAGGTAACTGAATACATAGGCTGTGCAGTTTCATATAATCCAGAGACAGTTTTAGGGGAAAAAGCCTGCAGAACACAGAATAACTTTGACCACAAGCAGTGTTGTTGGTGTCAAAAGAATCACTCCATCCCTCCCTGTACTGCACTCCATGCAGTGCCTTCTTAGACACTTTTTGGTATACTGGAAGTATGAAATACAAAATTTGGAACTCTTTTGTATTGGACAAACAATCCCCCCAAGAAACCCAAATCCAAAAAACCAACCAAACAAAAAAAACCACCAACACACCAAGCAAAACCAAACCAACGAACAAAAAACTCAACAAAACACAAAAAAAATAATTTAAAAAAAAAGGCTTTGGGAAGTTCAGTGAACAAATTGGATCAAGCATCCAGTGGATAGAAGCAGGACAGCCAGATTTTCCTTCTGCCATGCCCAATCATCTCCTGGCAGGTACATATTTCCTCATGTGGCTTCCTCTATTGGATGAATCCATTTGAAAAAACAAAACAAAACAAAACCAACAAAAAGCAAAACCAAAAACAACAACAACAACAAAACAAACCAACAAAAAACATAGAAAAAACTTTTCCATGCAGAACGTGGATGGGAAGGTGCAAAGATGACTTTCACTACCACAGCCTCAAAATGGAAGAATACAAAAGAATAAACATCCATTCATCCTGCATAGTGAGAAAGAGCAGAAAATCTGGGGTTTACTAGGCTATTTGAAAGCGACTGGTCAATATATGAAAAAAAATTGCTACAACTACTTAAAAAGGTGGTCATTAATGGTGAGTCTGCTGCCAAACTTGTACTTGTCCATGTAAGATGGTGCTAGGGCTGGCTTGTGAAAATATTTTCCCAAGGTAATCATAGAACAAGGTACAAAGAAAAAATTAATTATGACAATTAGACTGTAGCATCCTTCTGAATGCAGAAGTCCAAGGTAATTTTAGCTGTGGCACAGGAAATCGTTAAGATTTCTTTTAGAAACGCCAGGCCCCTTCAGAAATTGTTCATTAGAAAATGCTCAGAATTGTTTTGTACTGCACTTACTGATTGGTTTGAAGATCTTCAATTTCTAGGATGACACCTTTTTCATGAAGTCTTGCAGCTGTGTACTTTAGTGAGGTCTGTTTCAGTTTTTTGCTTCCCTTCACCTCCTCTTTTCCATCTAATTTAATTGACCTCCGTGAATTTCTGGAAAGAGAACAAGAAAACTGGCTTTTGGTGTATTTGTCAGATCCTTAACACTTCAGCCACTCTTCTAGCCGTATTTAACTTTTTCATTCTTTCTTTCACTTCTCTAAAAAACCAAAATTAACCAAAAAAATCAAAAAAGAAAACATCCCAAGAAGGAGTTAGAGGAATTTTTGGCACACAGTCAATCACCTAAAAATCTACCCAATGAGTCTGAATCATCTTTTAGCACTTCTTTCAAATCTATTTTGAAATGCAACTCTAATCCTAAAGAGTCCACAATCTTCAGTTTAAAATAGCAATTTGTAAACTTAAGGTGACGTAAATGGTAAATACTGTGTAATTAGAGTTAATTTTTAGATCAATGAAGTGTGCACTAGGAAAATTCCTATTCATGTCAGTAAAGTGTTTTCATTTTAATATTTTGGTAGCAGTAGTGGGGAGATTGTTTTCAAGTAACTGCATTATACCTAAAAGATGAAATTATTTGGGTATTTGTTTCCTTCTTTTCCATTCTAAAGACAAACCCCACACCTTTTAAAGAAGGAAGAAATCAATAATTACTTCCCAAAGCTGCATGACCTGCAAGCATGCAAATGGATGTGCAAAGTAGCACCAATTAAATATATTGAAAACATCTACACATCTCAGATTGTCTTTCTCAAATGCAGTCATAAATAAATACAAGGCTTTAATTTCTAGATGCTGATGCAGTTTCATGGACCCTTTATAGAATTGTCCATCTGCTGGAATCAAAACTTTAGACTACAGATTAACACCTGCTCCCCCCTTGATAAAGCACACTAAAAGACACATTAGAAAAGAAAGGAAGATTCAACTCACTTTCTTGTTAAGTTGTCCAAGCAAGTTTTTATATAGGTGTTGTAATAATTAATTTGTTCCTCATAAAATGCTGTCTTGGAGTTAAGTGCATTCAAAGTCTGCTGGAGTTTCACCAATTCAGCTTTTCGATGATGTCTGTATCTTCTTTGATTCCGGATATCCTAAGTGAATTTATTAACGTAATTGTTTTATTAATTTGAAATTTTAAAAAGCCTCAGTTCATTACCATTCCAGTTTGTAATTACAAAATCTGACTTAAGTTTTGTGCTTTCCCTCAGTCATTATGTTAGTTCTCACAAGAACAGTACCTGTAGGGAGTACTACAGTTTCTTTACATGGCAATCACATTGCTACTCATACATACAAGTGGTGTTGAACTTCTCGGTGCTCTACAGGGTCTAACAGACCCAGAACTCTAAAGGAAGATGCCATTGCTGTGCTGAAGATAGTTCAATATGCTAAGATTCTTATGGCCAGTATGCGTTGTGGATGTGGAATAGGGTTTGTTAAGAACAGTTCCTGTGTTTCATAGTGTCAGGATGGGCACTGCATTGGCCCACTATTTTTGTGTCCTGCCCAACCACAGCAGACTAGTGTTAATACCAATCCACTAATGTTTCATAGAGAGGTTTCTTTTGAAACCTTACGAAGACCACAGCAATTCCTATTTCAGCAGTACCACTGAGCAATTCCAATTACTGCTAAAATATACAAAGTTACATTGAAACATTATAGGGGAGGAGTTAAAGCATCATCAGCATCACATTCAATACCAGATTTGGTATTGAACAAAGGTTGCAGTTTTGTGTCATTCAGTTCAGTTATGTAGGAGAGCACTCTCTTCCGCTTATTTTGTAAGGAAAACAAAACAAATTTGCTTTGTATATGGATGTTTCAGTAGTTTAGGGTAGCATTCCCTGAAAAAGATGTATTTTACTTCTCTAATTGCAATGGATTTAGGCTAGATGCTAAAAAAAAAATAAATCTGTATATATACAGGCAAATACGCTGTTTACCTTAGCAATCTCATTTATAATTTCTTGGTACTTAGTTGCTGAAGACACTAGTCCTGCTTGTTCCAATGTCCGGAGATTTCTCTGAATTTTCCTTTTCTTCTGTTCTATTGGTAGCTGCCCATCTTCAAAAATAGACTGGCTGTGCTTCATTTTCTCTGGAGTTTTGGAATCTAAGATGGCACGTTTTTCTACAAGTTTCAAGTTCTCAGATTCCTGGGAGGGGGGGGAAAAAAAAACCCCAGAAGTTGTTTTCCAGATTTGGCAACTTAAGTGTTTAAGTACATTGAATTCTCAAAGAAGATTATCAAGAATGAGGTTGCAGGGTTTATGTCCTATTACCACTTGGTCTCCATGTATCCCATTTACTGTGCATTTGGACATACCTTAGGTATGTAGTGACATCACCTAGACATACATTTGAATTAATCAAAATGTCTAATTCAGCCAGGCCCAAAGACTTCACCAAGTTGTGGGAAGATTGCCCAGATCTCACAGGTGTTTTCTACATATGTACACACTGAGTTTAACTAAAATCTCCACATTATTGAAAGGCAGTTTTGTCTGTCAGTGTCTACAGGAAAGACTTCAACTGTGAGCTCTTCCCACTCGATTCCCGTACTAAGGATAGCAGTACTTCCCTGAAATTTGCTTGTATATATTAAGCAAATAAACTAAAAGGTCAGGGAACTTGAGTTGCAATACTGAATTTAATGAGGGGGGGAAATAAAACAAGAGTAGAAAGATTAATCTCAGGCTACTTGATTGTATTACATAGAAAAGATCATGTTTACAAAAAACGCAAAGAAAAAATATTCTAGTCACATTATAGTGACTCAGATACAGCAAGGAAAAAATATTCTAGTCCAGTCTAGCTCCCAGTAAGACATATTTTGTTTCCAATTATACAGTAAAAAAACCAAAACTATACAAGTTCATATTTTGAAGACACTAAACCTGAATAATCTAAAACCATCAACAAACAATTTCATTGTTATAATGGTATGGAGAAAGCTGTCAGAGATCCGTTAAGGCTTCCAAATAGCTATAATAAAATACTTCCTTCCTTATTCAGGCACAGTGTAACACTTACCTGTTGTGCAGTGGCTGGTGTTTCTAGTATTTCTAAGAGTGTATCCCCTGGTTGTGTTCGTATCACATCCACAATGAGTCTTTTGGTCCTTTTGAAAAGGGTATATGGACATTACAAAACAGTTATCACTGGATCACTTGTACATGCTATTTCTTCAACCATAAAAGTGGCAAACTCCCCCCTTATTATGGATTCTTGATAAAATTTGCTTTCTAGCTTTTTATGTTTCGCAACTTCCCTTAGTAGCATTGAGTATCTGGTTTCTACACAGTCTGAATAGAGAAATACATGTAAGCTTCCCTCCATTTATTTTAGAAAACAGATAACCAGCTATCAAAGTAAAACAATTACTTGTAATAAAAAAAAAGGCAACAACTCACGTGTGGATTTTAATTGTGATCGTGACAAAACAGCAGACAGAAATATAATGTTTGAAAAGCCTGAGCTACTCATCATTCTATTAAGGGTCATATTTACTGACTAAAGTGGAAATGCACTCAGAACTGCTAAACTTTGAAGGAATTTTACGTTTGATGGAGTGCATTTACGCAAACCACTTAATGACAGATCTTTCTCCAGCGACCACAGACAAGGAGCATTTCCTTACTAAAAAAGGGAAGCTGCTACACCCTGATATGTTAACCAGTGCTTTTCTTGGTAAGAATTTATCTAAGTCCTGATGCCTATTCATTCATAATACTTCCAAGAACATCCTGCTTCAGAATTCTATTAACTTAGAGAACAGGATTACTGAAACAGCTCATTATTCCTAACAATTAACAGAAAATTAAAAATGTAGCTTAAGTTTCCAAGGAAAATGTCTAAATATCATCAAAATTTCTGTGATAAAACCTAATGGTTTAAAGTGATAGTCTGCCTAGGTACAGTTGCTTCTTCAGAAGTAAAACTTCACATCATTTAAAAAATCCAGAATACTTACAGCTTAATAGATCAGATTTGAATTACAGCCCATGTCTGCCCTCCTAGTTATTGCTACCTACTTATTGGTGCTGTCTTTCGCTTTAATGTGAACTTCTGCCTTCACACATGTGGGATACATATAAGCACAGTATTGGAGAAGAGGACCATCCTGTTCTCCACCTTACTCAGATGGTACTAGGATCGTAAACAGGCCTCTTCTGGATAGCTTGAAATAACTTCAAAAGATGGGTGACAAAAATGTGGAACTGAGTGCTGTTATATAATTAACTTTTACTATAAAGTAGCCCTGTATTCCAGAGTATCTCTGTAGCCATTTTTTAATTTGTTTACCAGACAGGAAAAACATAATTTTCTTTACTGGATTAAAGCATGCAGCATGTATGTTACTTCCTGCTGAAGTAACAGTTATATTCTTTTCAAATGAAAGTTTATCAGAAAAGTGTTTATTTTTGAGGGGGAGGAAAGGACATGGTAATACTGTCTGACCCTTTTAAGTCTAGAGTGCTTTTCATCTCTACTTTCCCAAGGTTGTGGCATTTTAAAGCAGAGTGCTTTTACAGCATTGTGAAAAAACACTTCCTAGGTTAGGAAAACACAGATGGCAATGTATATATTTTTCTGGAAAAACTGACAGTTCTTCTGACTTTTGGAAAAGTTTGAGTGGCACTGAACACAAACTGGCTTTTGAAAACTGAATGCATTCTGCACTTCAGAAACACACTTAGGAAGGGCAAATGCTTAAAAAGTGATGTTTGAAAACAACCAAACAGCATTGCCAGAATATAAATGTTTAAGGAAAACTTACTTTATCATCAGACTTTTGAGATCCTGATCTTCACCTTCTCTTAACTCATATTTGCTTGTTAGAGACAGTGAAATCTCTGTTTTCGCAAGTTGATTCAGTGTGCTTTCCCTGTTGGGGTCATTGGGATCAACAGCTCCTTCCCCTAAAAGGAAACATATTTTACTCCAAATTTTCCAATTTTCCCATAATTCAGTGCATGAAGTAAACAAGTACCTAGATAAATTACTGTAAATAATCAAAAATATTAAGCTTATTATATAGCACCTCTATTCCTTCCACGTAGAAACAGTCTTTTTTGGACATTGAACAATCAAAACCATAATTTAGCTATTTATAAGCCCGGTTACAATATTTTGGAAATTCCACCAATCCTTGCTTTTCAGGGTCCTGATGTGCAAAAGACTTTCATGTCATCCCTCTTATGGAGTAATACCAACTATGTAACATCCTTTATCCTAACATGCAGTGATAATGAAGAAATAGAAGAGTAGCAGCTAGGTTAACAGGCTATTCACTTGAATGTTGGTGTAATACATGACTCCTAGCTACTTTCTAAACAGTTTTCTACAATAAATGCAAATTAAGTATCAGTAAAATACATTAATTTATAATAAATTTGCATAATTATCCAAATAAAAACCACTTAAAAAAAAATTAAGTATCAAAAGAAAAAATGGCTGGTTGTAGAATTCTCTACATACTTTTTCAAAGTTTCTACCCAACACTAGCAAATCTTAAGACCGGATTGTTAAAAAAATAATCCCATTCAAAACATTACTAACGTTTGGATTTTGAACCACACATTAATTTTTAGAGTGACTATTGCAAGTAGAAAAAGATTCAAATATAAGGTGCAATGTTACAATAAGTGTTTGGAAAAGAATTCTGTAATAAACAGAGAAGCAGAAGCTATTGCTCTGAGAGACACAAAAGTATGTAAGTCAAGCCTCTGTTTAATTCTGCCCCTAGAATGAAGTTACCCGTAAAGACAAAAAACAGCATACCAAGGAAAGATTCTATATCAGGAACAGGTCCCAAACCTTCCAGCAATTCATTCAGCAGGTCATTAGTATCAGGGGCAATGGCATCCTGGTGTTCCAAAAGCAGCTGTAAACAAATGTGAATGAAATCAGCATCCAGTCAAAGCTTTCTTGGTAATGTTATACTTAATCCAGAAATTAAATGTCGAAAAACATAGACCTAGCATGATCAGGATTATGGAGGACCTTCCCAAGACCAGGAAGCACCCTGGATTCTGGGCTTGAGTTTAGAGTTGCTCTTGCTGTAAAAGAGCTTGCCTTGCTCCTCCAGCAATTGTCTCTGGGGTGCTAAATGGCATGGCTGAGCAGAAGATTTGCAATTAGGATTAACGAAGTCCTAATCATCACAAAATAAAGGCTGATAATCCCAAGCATTTTGGTGCTACATCCTTAATACTCCAAGGAACAAAGACAGCGTTGCTGATTCACAGAATTTTCTGTATATCCATTCCAGTATCTTACAACAGCACCAGTGGTACCTTTCAGAAAGGACTATATTTTCTAAGTGAGGAACCAGCTCTACAGCACCGACTGCACCTAACAGACATATTATGTCAGTCAGTAGACTCACTAAAAGGAGTATTTGATTAGGAATAGTGTTCACATATAACTTCTGGTCATTACATGCAGGCATAGGTTTATCACTTCAAAAATTAAAAGAACAGGCACAAAGACAAGACAAGAGAGTTTATTTTTAGCAGATTTAGTTCACTTGAATAAAACTAATTTACAGTGTGGCCTGCTGCGAGTTCTACCTTTTCCATAATGTATCTGGCAGTATTTGAAAGAGATTCTTTGTGGTGTTTGTGGGATTTTATTTTTTTTTTTCAATGGGGGAATGTTGTTGTGGGGGTACTTCTTGACTTGGGCGGGGGGACACACAGGGGACATATTGCAAGCCAGGAAACAGATAGTAATATCCCAGTTTTAGGAGGAACATGTGGTAAACATTTAACTTACACCCTATTAAGTCATACTTCAAACTGACGCTATTCTGTTCTTTACCCACAGTAAGAACAGGCACGATACCACAGCGTCAGTTTTTCTAGATCAGATGTTTGCATCTGCTTCCAACAAGTCATGTGACAGAATGCCAGAGCCAAAAGATAAAATTTCTATTCCCAAAGGCCTTTTGTCAAACTGCTTTCACTTTCTTACCCAGGACAGAAAATAGTTTTAAAGTTAGAAATAATGTTAGGAACATAATTGTTTTTTCTTCCATCAGAAAGTATTACATATTAATTATTATTCAAGATGATGCTTTTGTATGAAAGCAACATTTGGATTTTTCCTAGGGAAAAAAATAAAATCTAATACTCGGTTTCAGAACATTTCAGAGGCGGAGTGAAGAAATTACTACAAAAATAAGAATGAAAACTAAGCTTTTCCCAGAGAGTGTTAGCTGCAAATGTGTGATAATTTGTATGCTATAGTCCGTTGACTAGACTGTTTACATGTGACTTACTGAATGGGTATTGATAATTTCTTCAATGGAGATATATATGACAGGCTTGCTAAGGGTCACCATGTCAGAATATTCATCAATATTGAATTTCTCCTCCGGTTCAGGAACATCACATGCTGCTTGAAAAAAATTCCTAAAAGAAAATGAGAAAGACTTCAGTAACTGTCCCTTAAAAATTCACTTTATTTGGCCTGTATAAAAAAGCTACAGTCAAGTCTTTGACATGCATTATGTTTCTCTTATAACCTGCAATCTACCCTCTATGTTTCAAGGAGCCTTTTGAAGGCAACATGCTAATAGGAATGATGAAATGTTCTTTTTCCTGGGTAGCTGGTGGAAGTCTTCTAAAGGGGTTGGGATTTTCTCCCTCCTTATTAAACAAGGAGTGAAAACTTGGTAAATATTAAGGACTTACAGAAATATGTATTTAACGCCCTAGAAGTTTTAAAAGGATTTCTCTCTTATTTTATGAAGACATTTTGCAATATGAGAAGGAATTGATTGAAATGGATGTACAAAATTTCAATTTGTCCCACAAATGTTTACATTGCTATTAGGCAGAAAATGATCTGCTTAAAACAAGAGAAAATGTAATATTGTTTATAAGAATTCTGAAAGGAAAAAATGGGGACCGTGATTTAAGTCCAAAAAATAATGGCAAAAATTAATTTTAATTTGCTACGGAGGAGTTGTAGACACAGATGATCTCAAAGACTTAGGAAGGGTGTGGACAAATTTCTGCACAGTTTCATAAATGCCGAGTAAAAGATCTAAGCGGGCTTAATAGCTTTAGCTAATATTGCTAATATTGTTCCAAAGGGAAACAGGCAGCTAAAGGCAGCCACCATTGCTGTCTAAGAAGGGCTTAATTAAAGTACAGAGCACCAGCATACAGACATTTTAAATTAGCTTAATTAGGGGAGGGATTCTTCCTTTTGTAGTAATCAAGGGCTGACTAGAGTAGGACTCTTTTGTTAGCATTTGTTATTCTAGCTATAACACTTTCTACCTGATAGGTTCTTCATGATTTTGTCATGCCCTAAATCCTTTATTGAAATTGCTAAGTTGAATTATCTCTGTGTCTGTGGTTGACATCTCTCAAGGAAACCCACGATATGAAAATATACTGCATCTGCTTTCATGAAGGACAGACACTAAAGACAGAAATTCTGAGTACAAATTTGTTGCAAAACTTAACAATACCACAAAGTAATAGCAATCACCCCCCAAATTGGGCAATAATCCCAAAGACCTTGTATCCCAGAATGTAGGAAAACATGCAGTTTCCTATGACTGCAAGATAAAAGAATAATATCTGTATAGAATCTGTCAGCAAAGATGACAGAGTAAAAACGAACCCTGCAACTTTTTCCTGACAAGTATTTTTTCTTCCTCAGATAAAATGTTCAAAGCAGATATTGATTCTGCTGGATAATGAGTTACCTCAGTATGTTCTCAATCTGTGCTTGCAGTAAGGAACTGCAACCAAGACAGCAGATGATGATGTCAAATCTATGCACAAGGTAAAATACCTGTTACTCCTGCTCCAGTTCCTTGTCAGTGAACATTTCTCTTTGCCATCACTCAACATTTTTAACCATGAACAGGAAATTCTTATCAACAAGGAGTCCACCTTCCTTACTCATCCTAGAGGAAAGCTCTTACTCTGTAGGTATTTGTGAGGGCCTTGCATACCTGAACTTCTGGTAAGTCTGTGAGAGGTAAGTGTTCATAGATGACAGATGCTCGCTTTCACCTTCAAAGAGTTTGTTAGAAGCAGCATGCTGGAGGACTTTTGCCACACAGCCTAGGTTCCTCCTCTGGTCAGGGTGTATCTGGCCCCCAGCTGTTATATCGATTATATCAAAGCCATCAGGAGCAACTATGGCAGGGTTCATGTAGCGATAGTACAGGAGGTTGCCAACAATCTAAGAAAACAGAGAAAAAGGTTAAGAGATCTCCCCTTTGCATACAGTAATGACACCTTACAAAACATGACCAATCATTCCTACTTCTAAATTAGACCACAGGAACTGTTGCTAGAAGAATACTGAAGACACACATTACTAACTAGGCTAACTGGAAGAACGTTTTACATGATACTCCTTCCACAACACCTCTGAACATCAGTTATGGACTTTTACAACCACATTTCAATTTGACACTGGCTGTAGTTCAGCTAATGCAAGTATGGAGTTAAACAAAAGTCTTCTAAATCTCACAAGGTTCTGCTTCCAAGGCTCATTTTCCCTGAAATGCTGCAGATACTGGCATTTAATGCATTTATTGATAAGGGGATCCTTATTTCTCAAAGGGACTGGACTGAAATGCAGTCCTAGAAATCTAGAGAATAGATTTCCCAAACTGCAGTTTCTGTAATAATGTTACAGTAGCTTATGAAGATGGCAACTTCAAAGAATTCCTGGTTTCAGAAACAGGCAGGACTTGGCTTTCTGTAATTTGCTTTAGCATATGTGTATGCACCTGCAGAACTTCCAACTTACACATTTAAAGGCCTTCAAGTGGGTACTCCATTTGCTATCTAAGTTTTTTAATGTGTTGAGCAATTTTTAAATTTGTATTGCCAGAGTGATGGACAATGAAGTACAGTAAATTCACGAATACAAGCCGCACTGAGTATAAGCCGCATCTCTGGGTGTTGGCAAATATTTCGGTTTTTGTCCATAGATAAGCCGCACACGAATATAAGCCGCTCTGTCGTTCGCAGCGAGGACCCGCGTGCAATTAGTAACAGAACCGCGGGAGGGCGGGGTTTACTGGCTGAGCTAAGGCTGTGCAGGCTCGGCCTGCTAGGGGCCGCTGACGGGGCCAGGTGGCCCAGCCCAGTGCTGCCGCTCGGGGCCAGCCGCCGCTGCCACTGGGCTTGGTCACCCCGGGTCGGCGCTGCCCCGCGGTGGCAGGCAGGGACGGAGCTTCCCCCGCTCCTACGGCAGCGGCGGCGGGCGGGGACGGAGCTTTCCCGCGCCCGTGGCGCCGGCGGCGGGCGCGGACAAAGCACCCTGCCTCCTCCCCGAGCCGCAGCAATGGCGGCGCGCACTTCCCGCCCCCCCCCGGGCCGCGGTAATGGCTGCGCAGGACTCCCGTCGGCTCCCGGAGCCGCGGCAATGGCGGCGCCCCCCCCCGTCGGCTCCCCGGGCCGCGGCAATGGCGGCGCGGCCCCCCCGAGCCGCAGCAATGGCGGCGCCCCCCCCGTCGGCTCCCCGGGCCGCGGCAATGGCGGCGCCCCCCCCGCGTCCTCCCCGAGCCGCGGCAATGGCGGCGCTTCCCCCCGTCGGCTCCCCGGGCCGCGGCAATGGCGGCGCGGCCCCCCCGCGTCCTCCCTGAGCCGCGGCAATGGCGGCGCCCCCCCCACCCCCCCCCGGGCTGCGGCAGAGGAGGGAAGAAGAGAGCTCTCCCGCCTCTCTCCCCCGCCCCCCGTGCTGCCTGCAGGGAGCCAGGGCAACACGGTAACACTGCAACAATTGCGAAATGCCGGCTTTTACTGGCCGGTGCTTGGCTCGGCACTCTGGCTGGCACGTCTGGGGTTGTAAATGTCAGAAAATTATTAATATATTAGCCGCACCCGACTATTAGCCGCACTTCCGGGTTTCCACCAAAATTTTTGTCAAATTGCTGCGGCTTGTATTCGTGAAATTACTGTATACTAGGGAAGTTCCATTAAAATGAAAACCTTGTACTTTTAGAACCATGTAACTGAACACCAATAAAAGGGTCTTTACTGAAGTGCAAAATAATCCTAATTTGACAGGGCTGTCAGTCTCTCAGCTGTTTGGAAGGCCTGTGGAGCAATTCCCCTAAGTCCTCTGCAGAGACACCATGGCTGTGGTAGGGTAACTATGGCCACTGTGCCAGTACCGTACTTATCACTCACACCTTGTTTTTCAGTCTGTACAAATGCCATTTCTACAACTTCTGCCAGCATCTTAAGTGTCATGTGAGCCAAGTGTAGTATAATCTACTCAAACTTCTCTTTTAGAGACCTTCCTGATTGGATTTAAATTACAATTTCTTAACACATTAACAACTTTAGATGGGGAAGAAAAAAAGAAGAGGACTACAGTGCTCTCAATGAAAGGACTGGTGATGACAAGGTCTTAGCTACCAACCCAAGCCCCAGGATGATTCAGATAAACTCCAACCTTTTAAGTGCAGTTATTATCCAAAACAGGTTGAGCACCCTCTTCCATAATAATTGCTGAGCACCCAGATTAACACACCTAGATCGTGGCAACATAATTTTCTTCTCCCCTTCCTCAGCCCCTTTGAAACTCAGTAAGAAATGCCAATTTCCTTCAATAAATGCTGCTTTCCCAGTTCCTTAGAATATTTAGTGTAAACAAAAATCCACTTTGGCATTAAAAAAACAAGCTGTTGGCAATTTGCCCTAAGAAGTCTACCTTTAATAGTTCATCTTCTGTTGCATCTGGGAATTTCTCGTGGAGTGAGCTCTTCAGAACTTTGGCTATGTATCTCATTCCATAACTACATGTAGAACAGATGAAAAGATAAAATATTGGAAAAGACTTAGATGAAAACACGAAACAATCATTCTAGTCAGCTTAAGTTACTGTCTTTTTGTGCTCTCCCTTGATACACGAGAATGAGTTGATAATGTTAAAAAACACACAACGTTTCAAGTAAAGGGAGAGGTTTGCCAGGCTGCTAAAGCAGAGCAGAGGCAGAGAAACCACTCCCTCTACTGGGCAACTAATTTGAGAGACAGCATCACAGCTCTTTGAAAACATGAAAAGGATTAGAAAGGATCTCCATCACAGAGGTTCGGGTGACCTGCACACGCACTGCTGCTTGGAGAGTCCTAACTCAGCACTTACGGCATCATATTGAGAGAAGAGAATATGGATGTGAGAACTTTGTCAGTTACTGCTCGCAAACTCTGAATAGATGATTCAAGTTTATTCACCACTTCTGGGTGCGTCAGTGCTTGTTCTGTGGTCACATCGTATGGCAGTTTGCTACAAAGCAAAAAAATAAATATTAAACCAGGTTAAGTACATTTGCGAATAAAATACTTTTTTTTTTTTCTTCTTCATAAGGGCCATCAGTGAACAAAAATCTGAAAAATATAGCTGAAGCTGGGTTTTGTTATTGAAAGTCTAAATGCTTTGGCTTCCTTTTTCTGGAGGTAAGTAATTCGCTTAGGTGGAGGTGCACATGTTATCATGTGCCTTCCCCTAATGACAAAAGTAAAACAAAAATATAAAGCATGCATCTCCATATCCCCATCTCAGCATAGCTCATCAAAAGCCTGGGACACTGCTAACATGCTGTTAGTAAAAATCTCAAGAAAAAGACTACAGTAATTTCAGGACCATAAGGCGCACCGGACTATAAGGCGTACCCCCCGGGAGCCGGCACATTTTGCAACTTTGTAAATCAGATAAGGCGCACCGGACTATAAGGCGCACTTTTTTTTTGCAGCGAGGCTCCGCCCCCAGCTCCCCCCGCACGCTTGCTGGCCGAAGCCCCGCCTCAACCTGGCAGCCATTGGCTCCCAGGCCTGCCTGTACCCGGCAGGGCCGGGCTATGCCCACCGCCGCTCCGCGCAGCATCCCCAGGGCCCCACTGTTCCAGGAGTTCCCTTGCGCTCCGGGTGACCCAATACCGGCAGGCTTGCCCCGTGCCGCCGCTGCCCCGATTCCAGCTGCTTGCCCCCTCCCTGCACGGCGGCCGATCTGATTCCGGCGGCTTTCGTCCCCCTGCACGGGGGCTGTCCCGATGCCGGCGGGCCCGCCCCGCGCGGGGGCTGTCCCGATGCCGGCGGGCCCGCCCCGCGCGGGGGCTGTCCCGATGCCGGCGGGCCCGCCCCGCGCGGGGGCTGTCCCGATGCCGGCGGGCCCGCCCCGCGCGGGGGCTGTCCCGATGCCGGCGGGCCCGCCCCGCGCGGGGGCTGTCCCGATGCCGGCGGGCCCGCCCCGCGCGGGGGACGCCCCGATGCCGGCGGGCCCGCCCCGCGCGGGGGACGCCCCGATGCCGGCGGGCCCGCCCCGCGCGGGGGACGCCCCGATGCCGGCGGGTTCGCACTTCTGGGGTGGCAAATGTCGCAACTTTGTACATCAGATAAGGCACACCGGACTATAAGGTGCACTTCCAGTTTTGGGGGAAAATTTTAGTCAAAAGGGTGCACCTTATAGTTGTGAAATTACTGTAAGTTGTTCCATGGCATAATCTATTATACTTATAAAGATTAAATAATTGACTCTGAAAGATCATGCCAACAAAAGTGATCCTTGCATAGTTCAGAAGAAATAAAGCACCTGTTTGTCAAGCATCTCTCCCCAAAATGTCTCTGCTGGAGGAAGATTGAGAGGGGGCACAAGTACAATACATTTTGTCAGAGGAAGAATAGGAAAGTAGAACTGAGGGATTCCTCATGTGTGCAGTACAGTATGTCCAGCTTCCTCACTCACCTGGCCTCACCAGTCTGCATTTCTAGCTGGTTTACCCATGCCTTGTAAACATCCACAGGGCTAGTGTTGATTATGAGAGACTTGTCCTCCATGATTTCCTTCACCACTGGGGCCAGGAGCTGGCGCAGGGTGTTCTGTCCACGAGCACTTCGATTGAAGCTGACAACCATCTTAATGACAGTGGGGTTTCCAGTAACAATATCCTGAATCTGGTCCACCTTAGAGCTGCAGCAGGAACAGAAGAGTTCTGACTTATATGCAGTTACCCATATTTTCATACCCTACACTTTTAAAAGCGCCCTATTTCTATGCTTTATACAGTCTGTTTCTTAAGGCTTTTGTATAAAACTAGGTGATACATAGAAACTACCATCTGAATTCTGCATGCGTTATAGTAATGTCCCAGAACACAGCTTAGTCCATGGCAGCTAATTCATACCTGAATTGAGACCCAAGTACCTGTTCAGCCATATTCTGTTAAGGGCATAAAATAACATTTCCTTATTTCAGGATAAGCTACCAATCTTCACTTACAAGAACATAAGATTACATAAAGAAAGAGAATACAGTAAATTCACGAATACAAGCCGCACTGAGTATAAGTCGCATCTCTGGGTGTTGGCAAATATTTCGGTTTTTGTCCATAAATAAGCCGCACCCGAATATAAGCCGCTCTGTCGTTCGCAGCGAGGACCCGCGTGCAATTAGTAACAGAACCGTGGGAGGGCGGGGTTTACTGGCTGAGCTAAGGCTGTGCAGGCTCGGCCCGCTAGGGGCTGCTGACGGGGCCAGGTGGCCCAGCCTGGTGCTGCCGCTCGGGGCCGGTCGCCGCTGCCCCTGGGCTCGGTCACCCCGGGTCAGCGCTGCCCCGCGGTGGTAGGCAGGGACGGAGCTTCCCCCGCTCCTACGGCAGTGGCGGCGGGCGGGGACGGAGCTTTCCCGCGCCCGTGGCGCCGGCGGCGGGCGGGTGCGGACAAAGCACCCTGCCTCCTCCCCGAGCCGCAGCAATGGCTGCGCGGGGCTCCCATCGGCTCCCGGAGCCGCGGCAATGGCGGCGCGCACTTCCCCCCCCCCTCCCCGGGCCACGGAAATGGCTGCGTGCACTTCCCCCCCCCCTCCCCAAGCCATGGCAATGGTTGCGCGGGGCTCCCGTCGGCTCCCGGAGCCGCGGCAATGGCGGCGCGCCCCCCCACCCGTCCTCCCCTGGGCTGCGGCAGAGGAGGGAAGAAGAGAGCTCTCCCGCCTCTCTCCCCACCCCCCGTGCTGCCTGCAGGGAGCCAGGGCAACACAGTAACACTGTAACAATCGCGGAATGCCGGCTTTTACTGGCAGGTGCTTGGCTCGGCGCCCTGGCTGGCACGTCTGGGGTTGTAAATGTCAGAAAATTATTCACATATTAGCCGCCCCCGACTATTAGCCGCACTTCTGGGTTTCCACCAAAATTTTTGTCAAATTGCTGCAGCTTGTATTCGTGAAATTACTGTACTTTCTGCACCCTTACATACTGAAGCACAAACCAAGAAGCCCTAGTCTCTTTTTACAAACCATCTTTTCATAGAGGAGTGTGGTCTGCCATAGAAAAATTATTTTTTTCCTGAATCAACAATCACTTGAGTTTAAGAGTAACACCCAGAAAACAAAGTTATCCTGTAATAACATTATGTATGTAATTTTATGGTAGTTTAAAGATTAACCACCAGTTTCCTTTAAGCACTAATCATTCATTGAACTGCCTAAAACACAAACTAGCTAAATACTTTTTGTGATTGCACATACTTTATCTCCTCTTCTAGAGCAGTTTTGAAGAGTTTGAGAAGTAGGTATTCTTCCCGTTGATTGGAGGCGTAGTTATATAGAGTGAAGATGACTGTATCCATAAACTTTGTTGATTTGTTTTGTGGCATCTGGAAAATCAGCTTTGCCAGATACGTGGGATTAGTCTACAAAGGAAAAAAAAAAGAAAAAGACTTGCGTATGGTTGTCCAGGACAAACTCCCCCCACTTGGAGCACAGCTTTCTACATTTGTTCATGCCTAAAGCAGTTATGTTGACTCAAATGTATGTCACTTTTACACACAAGTTTTACTTTTCTCCAAATGCTGGTACATAAGAAACACAGAATGCTGCACAATCTGTGAGAGACTCCATTAAGGATTTTATTTGCAGTCTCTGGGTAATACCTCTCTGCATCTAGCCAATGTATCTGATGACAATTAGAATTTACCACACAACAATAGCTATCTACCAAGAGAACTCTGCAAACTCCATGTATACTTTGGAGGGCATCTGCCCTGGGAGGATCTAAAATTCTAGAAAAATGTCAGTGAGGTGAGAAAAAAGTGCAAGAACAGATACATCGTATTATGTGAACTGCATGGCAGACCACTCCTTCTCCACCACATGTAATGTATGCTACTAGTGACAGTAATTTTTGTGGACTGTATGGAGGTAAACCTTTCTCCTCAAACAGAGGAGAAATGTTCAGTAAAGACTAAAGTATACTCAAGCAAAAACCAGCCATATTTCTGTACACTTTAAAAACAAAGATTTTCACAGTTGCAGGAGGTATTAGAAATTGACATAGCGTCTGCTACAGTCTGCAGATTATTTGGAAATATTTTCATAACCACTACTACAATCATTAAAACAAAATAATCAGTACAATATATTTCTAATTTTTCTTAAAAAATTTGCTCCCATGTTAATTTTTGCATTAAAATTTACCTGTAGAAGGTAGAATAAATGTTGATAAGCCTCCAGCTTTTTTCTTCTCTCCTTACTCAAACCTTTGATGCCCTGTTTGTCAACCATAACCATCTCCTCCAGCTGACTTTTGCTCTTTTTGTTAAGCTTCTTACTGTGCAGTACCACATCCTGCAGAAAGATGATAAAAAATCTGGATTATATATTCACAAAACAGGCAGATTGGAAAAATGAACATTTTTCCCAACCATGTTAAACGCACTATTACTCCAAGTGCATTAATTAGCTACTTTGTAAATCTTGCTGCTCTATTCACTACCCAGTTTTTTAACGTGTTTATCTTTCATCAGTATGGCTTGCCAACAATGATTGTATGAGGCCTGATCTCCTATTCAGACTAATTCATTATTAATTAACACTGAACTGTTCAATATGATCAGAAGTTTACTCTATTGTAGCACAGAAAAGAAGTAAAAAGTTTTAAATCTGTCAAGTAATTTCTGTTGTCCACAAGTAGCAAAACACAGTGACACACAAGTCAGGACAACAGAACAACATCTAGCACAAGGTAGAAACATGAAAAGATAGTGCTTAATTTACCAGGAGTATTTTGACTAATTGAGGGTGACTGAGCACTAGCACAGTTTGCTCAGATTGTGGAGTCTCCATTGTTGGAGATAATCAGCCATCTGGACATGGTCCTGGGCAACCTGTTCTGGGTGCCCCTGCTTGTGTAGTGGGTTTGGACCAGATGACCTGCAGAGATTCCTTCCAGCCTCAGCTGTGATTGTGTAACCCTTTAACATGGGGAAGTGCATGCTACCAAGGGAGCCTGAACAGAACCTGCTGACCTGAAGAGTGATTCTGTTTTTCACCAGCAATCCAATCTTAATATCCATTAAGTTCAAATCCTTCTCCAGCTGCTGATTGGATCGAATTTTTGTAACCACTTCTTCCCTTAACCTTGTTACTTCCAGTTCTTCTTGAAAGTCTAAGTCACTTTGATCCAAGAGGTAGGCAAATTTGCGCAGAACAGTCAAGGGTGGATTTTCAGCACCAACTGTAGTTGAAGAAAATAGGCTTGTTAGTTGATGTAATACTGAACTCCCCCAAAGCCCTCAGGAAATGGATCACTATGCAGAAAATTTGAAGTTTATGCCAGTTAACAATATTTTTGGCGCACTGTAAAAGTACAACTATGCAAAATAGTTCCAGCTGTAGAACAATTGTGTTGCAAACACTTGCACTCAACTTTTGAAGTTAAACAAGAAACTGAGAAATCTCACGTGAAACTTAAAAACAAAATCCTGACTGAACATAGTAGCATACTTGCCCCCAAACATAAAACATTCAACTATTACTACTTACTTAGTGTTCTGTAGTCCTCCCTGGCCTTGTTTGCTCTAAGAAATGCTTGTATCTTCACAATTTGGTCATTCTGAAAGGGATCAAGATTAGGCAATATAATTAGTTGTGACATGCTTCTGCACAGAAACATACTGCAAAATTTGCACCCTCTTTCCTGTTTCCCAGAAATGCTCATGCAGTCATACCACCATACTTCAATGCTTCATGTTCTAAATGGAGAAAAATTACTTACATGATCCCTGAAGTATTGTAGGCGTTTCCTGTAAGCTCTCCTTGCTAGCCACATTTTAACCCATGACTGAATCTGAAAATTAAATACAATTTTTTTAAAAGTTAAGGGACACTGCACAAACTTTTATGTGTCTGTTTGAAATGTACTTTTGAATGTCTACAGCAGGCATGCTGTTCTCGTGTGCTCAGGGCCGTAGATGACTGTACCACCAGGCTCCTATTGGTCAGTGACCAGATAAAGAGGTCCCCAGTAAACCACTAAATTAAGCTGAATTAGAAGTTTCTACCATCTGTGTGTAACATGATCTTTGGAAATAATTTCTATCTTGAGTTCTCTGGTGTCAATTCTAAACCCGTCTCCCTCAAAACCAGGAGATCCTGTAACAATATTCCATCTGTGATCTACAATCCAGTCGTGACAAAACAGTCCCATTAGCATCTTAGCAAAGTGAGTGCTTTTCAGAGAGATACAACAGCTTTTAAGGAAATTATACACTGTCATCCCAAATGTTTCCTAGTTTAGCTTTGGAAAGAGAAATGTAAGGAAATCTCTTTCAAGAGCCCCTTAAGTTCAGGAAGTCAAATACAGAGCTTTCAAGAAGCAATTTGCCTAGGCTGTCAATTAAACAACTTTCAGTGCCATGCCAATTTCTGGAAAACCTCCAGCCTGTACTCCACAGTCTCTGATTCCCAGGTGGTGATGGCCTATATCAAGCAATAAAACACACTTGGCCCCCAAAACACATTGGGCATTCTTACCTTAACAATAGCAGCAACATTGCCTTGAAGCACCTTTAATCTGTCAACATAGCTCTTCCTTTGTTTGAATCCCTTCCAGAAAGCCTATTTTAGAGAAGGCAGGAGACCATTACCCCTAATAAGAAACTGATATTTATTAAATCTATGTAACACACTAAAATCATTAACAGTGTTTCTTATAGAAAAGATCTGCCATTGATAAAGAGGTAACTAAGGGATAGGTAAGCTTGCCTCTATTTTTTTAGGTACCCTAATACATTTCATGTTAATTTTGACCGATCTCAGCACACTTTATTGTCCAGTGCTATTTCTTTCACCCTCCTGAATTCATCCTTACTCTTATCATCAGTACACCCACATCCTTAGCATCTCAGTCACTGGTTTCATCCCACATAAATACTCTTGCCCAGTACTCAGCCTTACCTTCCATCCCTGGAACAACAATGGAGTGCCTCAACCTGGAGACCATCTCTGTCCGCATGGATAACAAGATGATGACCAGGAATAGTTACCATGGGTTTGCTAAAGTAAGCATGTATGGGTAAGGGGAGAGTAGTGGGTGTTCTCTACTTGATGTCAGTAAGGATTCAAACAATCTCTTAACAACAGCCTCGTAGACAAACTCAGGGATGTGGGCTGGATGACTGGACAGTGAGGTGAGTGGAGGTGAGTGGATGGAGAACTGGCTGAACAGCAGATCCCAGAGGATCAGTGACACAGGGTCTAGTTGGAGGGCTGTCCCCAGTGCTGTCCCTCAAGGTTCAATGTTGTACTGTTTAACTTACTCATCCATGACTTGGATGAAGGGGCAGAACCCTGCTTGGCAAATTCAGAGGACACAAAGCTGGGCAGAGCAGCTGGTACCCCAGAGTGCTGTGCAGCCCTTCAGAAGGACCTGGGCATGTTGGAGAGATGGACAAGAAGAACCCTGTGACACTCAACAAAGGCAAGGGCAGGGTTCTGCACCTGGGGAGGAACAACCCCAGGCACCAGCACAGCCTGGGGCTGACCTGCTGGGGAGTAGCTCTGCAGAGAGGGACCTGGGGGTCCTGGTGGACAACAAGCTGTCCATGAGCCAGCAGCGTGTCCTGGTGGCCAAGAAATCCATGGGATCCAGGGGGCATTAGGAAGAGCATTCCCAGCAGGCAAAGGAAGGTGATTCTACCCCTCTATTCAGCCCTGGTGAGGCCTCACCTGGAGTGCTGTGTCCAGTTCTGGGCTCCTCAGGACAAGAGAGACATGGAGCTGCTGGAGTGGGGCAGCAGGGGCTACAGAGATGATGAGGGGACTGGAGCATCTCCCTTACAAGGAAAGGCTGAGGGAGCTGGGGCTGTTCAGCCTTGCAAAGAGATGACTGAGAGAGGACCCCATCAATGTCTATCAGTATTTGAAGGAGAGTATCAAGAGGGTGGATCAGGCTCTTCTCAGTGGTGCTCAGCAATAGAACAAAAGGCAGACACTAATGTATAAGAACTTCCATCTGAATATGAGGGAAGAACTTCTTTACTGTGCAGGTGACCATGCACTGGAACAGACTGACCGGAGAACTTGTGGAGCCTTTGGGGATATTCCAGAACCATCTGGATTAAATCCTGTGCCAGGTACTCTTGGATAACGCTGCTTGAAAAGTGAGGTTGGTCCAGATGACCTGCTGTGGTCTCTGCTAGCCCTACCCATTCTGTCACTCTGTTGCATCCAGAAGTTGTCCCTTATCTATCAGCACCTACATTGTTCTTGCCCTGGCCTTTTTTCTAAATTAATTCCTTCAATAGACTCTGTTTGCTAGCTCAGAAACAAACACTTGTCAAGGAACACAGTGACAGGGTAACAGATACTTCTACTGCTGCTTTTGCCTGTCATCTCTATCAGCCAGTGACACCATCCTTGTCCTCTATTTGTTGCCTTTCCACAAATAATTTCTACTTTAATGCCAATAGAAAGAAAACAGAAAAACTTTATTTACCTACATTTCCCCGTATTTTGAATCTATTCATACCAACTTTGAATCTATCAAAGTACAATTCTTTACTAGGCTAGGACACCATGCTGGAAAGTGAAAAGTCAATCCAAATAACTACTAGTGGTAAAGCTATTTGTCATAATGAATTGTTAAATATAGCTTCTGTAGATTAAAAAAAAATCATTTGTGTATTTTTTTTTCCTTTTGTGAGTGGGTGATGGAATAAATTGCTCCTAATAGGTGCTAGATATTTCACCATTTAAAAACGGTGTGCATGCCTCTGTCAGTGTTTGCACCCTCAGCAGAATGTTTGTTTTGTACACCTTTTGGAGTTCAGCAAACTGGAAGCATCCAAGAAATACTGCCAAAGAACACCAGGGTAGCTGCCACTCCCTGCTCAGCTATGACTTCATGAAGCAGAAACAAACCACTTCCAACTAGGGATAGTCTAGTAAGGAATGTATTTCTTAAGTCAAGCTTTGCCAAGGAATTTTTGCTTCGATACTTAACAAATATCTTCTGGTCTTGTGCTGTGCATAGTTAGGCACACCACAAGAAATCTGAGCACGTCAGAACAAAGACAGGGCTGTGCATTAATGAGCTTTCCCCAAGTAACTTACAGTGGAGGTGGATATGATAGATTCTTTTAAAATTGGATATTTGCTATGTGAAATCACATATATGTGCAGATGTAGAATTTCAAACTGCTGCTGCTGAAAACAGGGAGACAGATTCATTTGAGAATTTTACTAGTGGTAGTAATCAGTCCTGTTACATGCAAAAGCTGACAGAGCCACATTACCTTCTTGTTCTAGAACAATACCTGTATTTTGATGGCAGATGGTTCCTGGTTTTGAAGATAGGCTTTTCTGTCCCGATAGTTTCTTCTGACTAAGAATCCCCTTGCTCGGGCTTGCAGCCCAACAATCAGATTTTCATTAGCAAGCCACAGCTGCTCTCGATTGTAATCTGCTGTAACTTGCCCAGCAATGCTCTGTTAAGAGATGATGGAAAAAGGTAATTTAAAAGACAAAACCATCCTGGAATTTGGACTGTGTTCTCTCCATCTTTGCAGTTTAGCTTTCAAGCTTCAGTTATTCAAGGGGGTATGCTATTTTAAGACAATATTCTCTTATACATTAGCAGGGTTCTACTTACACTCGGAAGTGTCTTGTACAACTCAGACATCTAGAAATACTAACTGAATCAGCAAGTTCTCTGTTTAGAAGGACACTCAAGTACTGCTGCATTCAGAATTTCAGAAGGACTTACACTGACCCAAGTTCTTTGTGTAGAGTAGTAAGCCTGTAACTTAGATAAGCTACATTAGAATAATAGAAAAATAGAAGAACAAATTACTCAGAGGTTTGTGTGATTTGCTTTCCTTGAAAGTTATTTTTCACACTAGCCCAAAACCTCTACAGCAAGGGAGATAAAATAGCACACTCATCCTCTTTAATCTGGAGATACCAAAATGCAATCAAAGGATTAGATTTAAACAGAAAACTATTGTTCCACCTGCTCATAAATACATCATAATATTATTTGTTATAAGTCAATGCAAAGTCCTATAAAATATAAAAGGATTGAACCAGTCAGAATCTCCTACATTGGTGTCTGCTGATGGTCATTAAAAGAAATGCTGTAACTTCCAGTAAGGAAATCCCTAAACCATTGCCAGACACTAGGCAGAAGGCTGTGCTACCACTCTCTGCTTAGACTTAAGTTGCTGCTCTTGTCAGAAGCAGATACTGATAAAGTGACCTTCAGTTTAACCCACCACAGCCTCTTCATATTTTCATGTCTCACACTCTCAAATGTTTATGCTGCTTTTGCAATAAAAGCGAGTGTTTTAGCCACCTACCTGGATTTCTTCACCAGTTAACCATGATGTTTTTGGTACAACTCCTTTGGGGGCAACACAGGTACCTTCCTCAGTTTCCACATTGTAATAGTAATCATACATGGCTTTCATTACAAGTTTAATCCACGGACTTTCACTAGAACCTAAAAGCAGTTCATACCATTAGCAGAGATTTGTGCCCTGTGTCACTGATAAATTACAGCTCTCCCTACTCATTTCCCCTTCTTGTACTTGCTGTGAAGCCCTTTGACACACAATCTCTAGGTATCTTGAGCCTTTTTGTAGTAAGGATTTCCAAAACACCCTACTAGGTGGATGAGGGTCATTCCTCTAGAACAAAATGGTGATAAGGTCAGTGAAACAGCTACAAGGTTGGTACGGATCCACTGCTAGCCTCTCCAGACCCTAATGTGCTAAGTTAGTGCTCTGAAATGGTGAGTTCTCCATCTTACACCATCACTCATTAGTGAAAAGCTGTATTTACAAAAAATATTTTTCTTCTGCCTGAATTCTGGACTTACTGACTCTTACCACCCCACCCCCCCCCCCCCACCATTTCCTATATCCACATCATTTTCTTGTTTATTGCTTTGGTCTACATCCTGACAGGCAGGAAAAACCTCATTTCCTTAGGGACAAAAGGCTCCAAGATGAAACTAGTAAGACCTTCAAAATACTCACCTTGCAAAGGGAAACATGCCCATCTACTGTAAGAACGGGTACTACACTGACAGTAATTCTTTTGGTAACCATTAGCTAACCTTTGCTGCTAGTAATGACCTGCTTTTGCAGCTCTAACATGACAAAACATCCCTTCAACTGCTAAGAACAGATTCCAGCCCCAGCTTTTGCTGGTAACTGCTGCTCTGGCAATGCATAGGGACCATAATTGGGCTGTGAACACTGTTAGATACTGGCTTGATTTGTTACAGCAATCTGTAAGACTGATGTGTGCATCTCTGCATCTGTTAATACGAAAAAGAATTGTCAGCGAGTAATATGGGTTTCTAGGAGAATGGACTAGTTTGTTGACAGCCACAGAGAAGATGCCCTAAATTCACTCAGAGGCAGGTTTGAGATTCTAGAAAGTCTCAGCTAGACCCTGGTAATCACTAGACTTGCTTCTCAGCATGTACTGTGGTCTGTATTATGCGTGCAACAGTACAATGTCTTGTAAAATGCACTAGGAAAAGTATAACATTTATCAAAATATTTTAAAGCAGCAGCTGCCTCCCTCAATTTACAGTGATTTTAGGTGAAGTTCCTGTTCTAGCTTTCTGGTTGCCTCAGTGGTATGGACATATGGAACTGTCCTGTTCAGGAAGATTTTACCTTCTGTAGTTTTCATGTTCTTGGCTTCAGAGAGGTTTCTGAAGTAGGCTTCAGCACACTCAGGAATGACTCTTAATCCAAACCTTGACTGCAGTGTCATCAGAATTGGCTGTGAATCACCTTTCTCCAAACTCTTGTTAATCATTGATATTCCAACAGCCACTAGGATAAAATAATAACATAGAAAAATGAAGTGTCTTACACTCTATGTACCCATAACTCTGGCCCCCGGAAGCTTTGAAAATGGGCTTCTAATGCTGGCACACACACATAACATGGCATACACAGCAATCCAGTGCTTTACCCATTTTCAGCCTCCTTCATGCTTATGGACAAGTATTTTGGAGAACAGCAAGTGTGTTAGGTAGGAAGCGTGTGCTCCACCCAGGCTCAGATGCAGCCACAGCACAACTGAGAGCAGTCTGAGGGCATAGCTGCTCCCCACCAAGTGACATACCAGGTGACAGTAGGGCAGGGGTTGAGCATGGCAAGCACCCACACACTCAACCTGTCCTAACAGACAGGCCATCATCCACTGATCGCTTGTGAGCTTTCCAGAGGTACGTGAAGTAATTTGGTTACAAGCTGTAAACATTGACATTCATTTCTACTGTACAAAATGGGAATTAAAACTGATTGCCTTGAGTAAATTCTTGCGGCAAACTAGACAGCATCCTGAAGCAACTCTTTCTTGAGCTCACCTCCTCAGGAAGGAGTTTAAGGTATTTAAAGTTAATTCATGCCAGAGATGCTTCCAAGGCATATAAAAGCACCCTGAGAGGCGATGCTGTGAAGCATGTGCAAACTTTGATGTTATATGGCATTACACATGCTCTAATTCAGGACTTCCTCACAGAGATCTCACCATCACTGAAGGAACAGATTCCACCACACCTGGCAGCATACATGTGGAAGCACATGCCACTTCAAAAGTACCAGATCCACTAGATGTTTAGGCTGTTTTAGAAAAACACATTCCCTGATCTTGTATCTATCCACATAAGTATAAAGGAGGTCCCTGCACACATCCTGCATATACAGAACTAACCCAAAATGTTTTCAGTATCAGAATCCCATGTACAGGAGTCATTCCATGAGACTGAGCAAGCAGGCAAGGATTTCAGTAATAGAAACAGTTTATTGTTAGTTTGACTAAGGTAGAATGGGTAGCTTTGACTAGGCAGTAACAGACCAACCAAAAATATATTGACAGCCAGATGAGAAACAAAGCAGATGAGCAATACCACCACTGTCTGGTCTTCTGTCAGATAGCACCCTGCTACTTTTCTGTGCTTTGAAACAGACCTCTGCCCTGCACACACGTGTACTGGAGATGTCTTTCTACCATTGCTGTGGCACTGTGATACTCAGGCATCAGCAGCAGCAAGGAAGCAGAAAAAACTGGGAAGCCACACATTACAGCTGGCTTGTTGCCGGCCCCAAACTCATACACAGCCCCATATGGTCTCATCAACTCTGTTCAGCAGTATTTGAATGCTTTCCTTCCTCTTTTTTCATGTAATTTAGGGTGCTAGAAGATATTTTTACAAAGACAAAAGAAAACATGAGCTAAGATTCATTTATGTAGGTCCACTGTCATCTAGCTTTTCCTCATATTTTAATTAATTATGCCTGTATTTTCAAAGGAGAATATAATAAAAGCATTTATAAGGAAAAAACTCAACTCAGCAGAAATTATTCCTTTCATTTTAAGTGCTAGCAAATAATACTCTGGCTGTTGCTCTAGAGAAAGGCCATTTGGACCCTGAAAAATCAAAAGATAACTGGGAATTAGTTATCTTCAACTGCCAGAAAACTGCCAGCTCCAGTCTGCTTCTCTAGCAGCTGGGATGCCAGTAGCAGATCAACACTGCAAAGGGCTCTTTTCCACACCCATCCTCCCTTTTAAACAGCTGTGATACACAAAGCCACAGTTGTCTTGTATGATAAGCCTGAACTCTCAACAAGGCCAAAGATCAGCTTTTTCCTATAACTTGGACTCTCTCAGGACATACAGACTTCCTGCTTTGAAAGACTCTTCCTGTGCAAGACTGAAGTCAGTGTTCAAATCTAGTCCTGAAGGCCATACAGCTGATACTTGGCCGACCTCTTTTTGTCCTGCACTTAGATAAGGAGTACAATGGTTGAACTCATTCAAGAAGTGAAGCAAGGTGATGCAAAACACACAGCAAGCACCACAAGTTAAGAAGTGCACCAGCACTTACTGAACACTTCTTCCTAAATAAAGGTACAAGATACAGAATCCTTTACTGACAGGGAAGAGTGTAAAAGCCTTTCAGAATTTTAGTACTGCACCATTTAGTATTTATATAAAGCATGCAAGTTAGTTTGGAAGTAATCAAGACTGTTTCAGTACTGCTGCCAGTATCTTCTCTTATTTTACTGCTTATTTTATTGCCATTACTGCAGTAATCTCAAAACCACTTTTAAAACTGAAAAATACATTTGCAAAAACTTTGGAGTTGTTTGCCTTTCAAAAATAGTGTCCGTGTGATAGATCAAATACAAGTTTATTTCCAAGTGGTGATCAAGCTAAACTTAAAGTTTAGACTATGTGAACACAACATGCAAACTTCCTGAGACAGGATGTGTTGGTTATAGGAAGTATCAGGTTCTGGGCTCATGGGGAAATGTTAAATCTCAGGTTTTAGCTGCAAAACCTTAGATCTCGTTAAGAATGTGCTGTGCTGACAGTGCTTCCTTTCAACCCACAGGGCAAAGTACACAAGATTAGTATTTTTTCCCTAAAAGTGAAATGTTAAAACAATTCCATTGAACATCCTTGATTGTGAAAAACTGTGCATTTACTACCAACACAGATTATAAGAAAATGTTTTAGTACAACAACTAGGTAGCGGAAGGACCAGTGGTTTACCATTAGCAACATTGTACGGTATTGCTGTATGAATTATGCTCTCCTAGTTTCTGCAGGCTGCTTATGAAAAATATTCTTAATGCTTTTACAGGTGATCACAAATGGGGGTGTTTTCAAGCTGCTCTTTAGGTTTAACTCAAATCCGCTATAAGCTACGTGTTTCCTTCCCTTCTCTGTGCTCATGTTTCCTCATGGCTCTGGGTGCATTCATAGGAAGCAGATTTTTCCACAAAAAAAGCACTCCTCAGTACAAAAGCTTGGTTGAGACAATGTATGTGTATCTGACCCTGTCTCAGAAAACACAAGCCCAGTGCCTTCTATGGATGTGTGACCTACAAAAATACTTCAGCTATCTTCAGTTTATCTGCCTTGTTTACATGAAGACGATATTTAGTTGTTTGGATCAGTTCTAAAGTAGCAGTAACACAAAGTGCAATGTTCCTGTGGCAGGGATAGCTATTTGTGATGGCCAGCTGTGCTCTCTTCCACTCGCAATTCCCAAGGAGTAACTCCTGCCTGTGGGCTCACTGCACCAGGCATGGCCGAGCACGGCGCTGCAGGAATGCACCGACTTCAGCACTTACATTCACAAGCTCCTAAGGTGGCCCAGAAGGCGACACTGACTCACCCAAAGCCAAGTGAAGCAGAAGATGACCAATACCCAGTGCCTTGTCTGAGCTGAGCTGGCCCTGGGCTGGAGCAGGCAGGCACGTCGCTGTGCTCTCCAACGTGCCCCATAAGCCCAGCAGTGCTTGCTTCTACATTATTTGCCAAAGTTTATTATGTATTATGAATAGTTTTCTAAAATTATTATATTCAACCAATATAAAGCTTTGCAGAAGGTGTTGAAGTGCATCCAGTACACAGCACTCTGACAGATTAAGCCTCAGTTTAATAATTTCCTACAGATTTCCTCTTCCTTACAGATTGGAAGAACATGCACTTTTCAGAAAGACCTTGTACTGTGCTTTAAAAGTTAATATGTTCCTGATTTTTGTTTGTCAGCACTCCATAAAAGACAATATAAAGAAATATAAAATGCAAAAAATGAAAAAAAAGTAAATATAAAAATTTGCCTTTACAACATGCATAAATATTTTAGTTGTATATATAGCAAACAATTTCCTGAACAACTTGTCCCTGGTCATTTATATTTTTCAGGAGGTACATGAAGACACACTGACATTAGAAAGATTAGTCATGATGTTAACCTGTATAACCAAATCCTGAATTATTAGCCACACTTAAAGATTACCACTTTAGATAGGACTAGCACCACTCCTGTAGTTTTAAGTCATCTCAGTTTTAGTATGACAAAGAACATGCATTCATTTCTTTTCATGTATTTAAAGGGCTTCCATGTTCCCTGACGTGGAATATATAAATTACCAATTTCAGTTTCCCAAGATCAAGAAAAACAAGAGCAGTGCAGATACAGGTAAATGCTTACAGTTTGCTGCTTCTTTTATGTTGTTATTGCTGTCATTGATTCCTCTTTGTATTTCATCCAGCCAAAGGAGCACTGATTCATCTTGAGATTCCTGGAAAAACAACAGTAAAGAGCCTTGAAAAAACTGAATAATTAGAGTGGTCTCAGTGTACTGACACAGCTCCAATATCCAATCTCTGCTTTGCAAAGCCCTTGGATACAAAAAAGAATTTGACCATTTAAAATCATCAGTGGAACACATTCATGTTGTATTTACTGACTTGAAAAACATCCTGTTTAGATATAAAGCTCCAAAAGTTTTGATATCTAGAAGAACAGGAGAATCTGTGGTATTGCTGGCATAGAATTCATTCTACTAAAGATCAATAAAAATTGAAACATTTTATTTCTGTTATATGTAGGCAAAGTAGTCTGAGTCACAAAAATCACACGTTATCAGGCAGCACTGTGATAGTAGGAGAGAGTAGCAGAAGACTGCAGGAAGTTGGCTTTCTTTCAAAATCCCTTATTTGGAAAGGATCCTTGTGTATATCTAAGTGCATGTTACATTAGAAAACAGCAGTGAAAATTAACATGAGAAAGACAGTTCAGGTTTAGTAATGATGACTTAGCTCACAGATGCAAACTGTGTAATTAAACAGCAGAATAGATACTGCTCTTCTTTCAGGCCTAAAGTGCATGACATTAAACCCAAGTTAAACCAGAAGGTGTAGTAGAGTGGGCTCAACATCCCCACTAACCATCCCTACTGCCCAGGTTCACTGGTGATACCAGCACTTCATCAGATAAAACAGGGTTAAAGTAGTATTTAAAATCTAATCCAGTAGGTGGGTAGGAAAATCATGCTAAAGAGGAAATAGGAGTGCCAGGCCTATAACAGGTTAATGATAAGAGAAGCTGGATTGCATCAATTGAGAGAGATTTGGACAATATACACAGGCATATTTCAGGGGAAAAAAAACTAACTAGAAACACATTCAAACTAAAAGAGTGTGGACAAAGAAGCAGCTTCACAATGAGTATGACTGGTTATGCACTGAACCTCAGGTCAAAGATCTAATAAATCTGATATCCACAGAACCTACAAAGAGAAAACAGGGTAAAAAACCCTAAAGATGTACTCTTCAGCTTGTATCAGATATGTAAATGAGGTAGCAGAATACATAAAGAGCATGAAGTGGTGTCAGACAAGTGAGAGTTAGAGGTAGCACTTGAGAGAATGTTTAATAAATTCTCAATCTGCCACTGAATTTTGAGAAAAGCATTGAGAAACTAAAAAAAAAAATCCTCATCTGTTATCCAGCTTTTACACATTAAATACACGAAGAGACACAAATACTGCTCTGGAGCCAAGTACAGTTTATGCTGAGCCTTGCGACTAGCCTGGAATCAAGACCAAAATGTAGTCTAATTTTGCTTGCTAAAACAAGCTGCTGTTATTTGGCAATGAAAAGGGAAAAAAAAAAAATAAAAAGAGAGGGGGAAAAGGAAAAAAAAAAGCCAGGCAGAAAAAAAGGAAGTGATCAACAAAACAGCAAATGAAAATAGGGGAAAGGTTTTAGAGGCTGAAGTCTGTGGAAGGCTGGAAACTGACTCAGGGGAGGTAGTAGGTGGATTGAAAGAGGCAGACAGCTAACGGGTAGGGAGGCAAAAGGCAAAGCAGAATGCAGTTTTCCTAAGGCATGTTTGTATGTATGGCTTCTTTCCATCTCCACCTTTTGCTAAACTGAGATCATCACACTGTTCTGCAAGTCTGGCTTCTCCCAGGAGAAGGGTACAGAGTTCAGCCACATGACATTTTGGTCTCCGAATTAGACTCTTGAGGATTTACTAAACACGCCCCTTGATTTTTCAGAAAACACCTTTTTACACCAAATATCTGTATGTAAAAATTCCAGCAGAACCCTGTATATCAGCTTCAGGCTTGTGGAAAATTAGGAGTTAAAATGCTGCTGTAAAGTAATTTTATCTCTGTGTTGGGCTGAGGCTGAAACTGAGTCATGTGTGCATATTTGGATACGTCACACCCTCTTGCTGTAGTAGACAAAGAACAAATTAGCTCCTTGCCATAAACCTCATGCTTACAGGATGCTTCTGGAGGACAGATCAATCACTCTTTAGTCCCTTACAGAGGGGAAAAAAGCCCCCACAAGATGCCTCTTAAGATGAACTAGAGCAGTACCATTGTTCAGCTGGCTGGATTTCCCACACTACAATGAAGATACTGTTTTTCTCTGGACTGCTCTCTCTTACCTCCAGTCTTTGCACTACAGGTGAGTCCTCCTTTCTGTATCTATTCCATATTTTAGTCAATGATGTGGATTTTTTGATAATGCTGTTGCTCTACCAGCTGTGAACTTGAAATGAGTTGTACATACATGTACCAATTACAGAAAACTGCTCCAGGATGTCTCCTTTTAAGCAGATTTTTATTTTTTCATTTCAGTGATGCCTTACAACTCTGTCAGTAATTTTCTATAAAGAATTTTATTTAAGGGAACTTTCTGCACTTACTGAAAACATGTCTTATGTAGTATTTTTGTAATGATATGATAATTTTAAACCTGTAGTGTCTTGTTTTGCAACTTCATAGACGGTGTTATTAGAAGGAAATGCTCAGATGACTGTTGTGATAAAAATAACTAAAGGAAATGATCAAATAATAAACGTGGGGTTTTTTTTTCCTTTCTAGAATCAAAACTGTTTTCAAACCAAGCTCATTTTGAAAAGCTGGTATACATAAATATATATATGCATACATATATATGTGTGTGTGTGTTTATACCTATATCTATCTATCCACACACATGCCAGCCTATGCAGGTACACGTGTAACTTAATGAGTAGTTAAAACTAGTTTTCTGGAGTAACCATCCAAAAACTATTAAAAATAATACAGTCCATCAATCATTATTTTAAAACATCCTACTGTAAATCTACCAGTAAACATTAATAAAACAGTTTTCTAAATTTTATTCAAATATGGACAGGTAAAAAAAGTCCAAAGATTTTCAACCATATTTCAGTTTGCTCCTGAATTCCAGTTTCACGGTGCATAGTGTAGGCTTTACAGTAGCTATTTTTGCATTAAAAGTAGCTAAGAAAATTTAAGTGACAAATACTTCCACAGTTGTTTACTATGCAAAATCTGTTTTACAACACATGGCTTTAAAAAGCATTTGAACGCATTTGTTCTTCATCTGAAAATTAAGCAAATTTCTCTACTTCACAAATTTCTCTACTAAAGACTAAGGAACAGGTGTTAATAAAATAGTATTGTTGTTTTTGCCCATGTGCTGACAATATTTACTTACTGAAAAATTTCATGCTGCTTGAAAAGTTTTATTCACTTCCCAGTAAATTACACATAATACCTGCCTGATCATTTGTTTTCAATTCTCAAGACACTGCCCTTGCTCAGGTACAAGAAGCTGAAAAGATCTGATTTGCTTTTGTCAGAAGCTGAAGAATAGCAATTTCACATGTGAGACCAAAACACTAAGGGTAATTTCAATTTTCTAATTTAAAAGTTTCAGTCTGTGTTAGATTAGATAGTGCTTTTTACATCTTTTGTAGTCATGCATTTCGTACATAAAATGACAAGGATAGTAATACTGTTTGATCAAACCTAAACAAAGACTGCTTATATGATGAATGACCAACATTCCTGCTACTGAGAAAAATCCTCCACTGGTCATAACCATTACAGAAGTGTCTGACATTTTTCACTAAAGATTACTGAAAACACTCAAAATGCAGAAAGATCAGCTAACACTACATTAATGATGAATTTTCAAGATTTGGTGTGAAATGATAAATGAAGACTGTTGTCTGCACATTTGAACACCCAAAGCAGAAGAGAATGTCCTCAAATATTTTAAACTTATATTGCTTTTTTGTACAGAGATTATTATCTTTCTCTGTTCCTGAAGGTGAGTTATATTGTTAATACAGCAGTTTGTCATTTTAAACAATTTTAACTTTGTTTTATTTACCTTTGTTTTATTTCTAAGCATCAGAATTTTCACAGAATGGCTCTGCAATTAAAACAGTGTCTCTTATCAAAACGTTTCGTGGAATTTCAGCAAGAGACTATGATTACATCCCCCCTTATGCCATAGAAGGGGAAACAACAACCATCCATATCAGAGAAAATAAATGCACTTCAAAAAAGTCAAATGACACCACATTAACAGAAGTGAGCAACACCACGCTAGAGTACCTGACCAGCTCTCTGAGCACCAAGCTAATTCCTGCTGTCTACCTCGGTGCTGTTTTATTGGGTGTACCATCTAATGCCATCATTCTGTGGATGCTACTCTTCAGGATCCGCTCCGTGTGCACTGCTGTCCTCTACACAAACCTGGCTGTTTCTGACCTGCTCTTCTGCATCGTGTTGCCCTTCAAAATAGCCTACCACATCAACGGGAACAACTGGGTATTTGGGGAGACCATGTGTCGAGCGGCCACGGCGGTGTTCTATGGCAACATGTACTGTTCCATTCTGCTGCTGACGTGCATCAGCGTCAGCCGCTACGTGGCCATCGTGCACCCCTTCACCTACAAGAGCCTGCCCAAGCGCGCCTACGCCCTGGCAGCCTGCGCTGCCATCTGGGCCGTCGTCTTCCTCTACATGCTCCCACTCACCATTATGCAACAAAGTTACTATGTGAAGCAGTTGGACATTTACACCTGCCACGACGTGCACAGCGCCTGTGAAACCGTGTCTTCCTTCCAGTTCTACTACTACGTGTCCTTAGCTGTGTTCGGGTTTTTGATACCACTTGTGACTATCGTGTTCTGCTATGTCTCAATTATACGCACACTCAAGACTCAAGAATGGTTCTGGTATGTTAAAGTCTGTCTTTTGATTCTTACCATCTTTGCTATTTGCTTCGTACCAAGCAATATTATCCTTATCATCCATCACATCAACTCTTACTATTACAACACAGATGGGCTGTATTCTTTTTATCTGATTGCTTTATGTCTTAGCAGCCTAAACAGTTGTCTTGATCCTTTCCTTTATTTTCTAATGTCAAAAATTAGAAGTCAATCCAATATTTACCTAACAATGGTAAAAATATCCAGGGAAAAATGAATTTATTTCTATTACTGGAATTACAATTTTGTATAGTTTTAACACAGCAACAAATCTCAGGTGTGACATTTATACTTCAAGTGTGTTAGAAAGCAATCTCAGTTAAATTTACTTCCCCCAACACAGGGAATATCTCCAAAAATACACTTATCCAGCTCTATGACTTTATTACATGTATTATTACATGTCTATAACTACATTACATATATTGCAACACCCAGATTTAGGGAAGTAGATCTGCACCTCCATTTCTTTCTGAAATCACTTTCTGGCCATTGAGAAGCTGCCAGAGTACCAGTTACCACAGCCTCTAAATACCAGAAGTGGAATCAGCATACAAACAGCACTTCTAGGGCAATTCATGACACTTCAAATTAGCTCTCAGCCAACAATCACTGCAGGAACAGTGATGCAAACCCAAGTTTTTGGCCTGGTGAAAATGGGAACAAGTGAAAGCACTTTCTATGTACCTGGGAGCAGTCCAGAGCAAATACTGCCCTGGATGGAAATACAGAGTCCCCACAGGTTCACAGAACAGTGAACCTGCAGCTGTGGACACAGACCCTGACTCTTCCAAGGCTACCTCTCCCATGAGGCTGCTTAACCAGCTCTGCACTGGAGACTTGTTCTTCCACTTCGTCAGCACCTGCACTCCCCTAACCCAGGGATTGCTGGGAGCTAGCCCTTATCACTGTGAATCCAGGCATGTATTACTCTTGCTTGGTAAGCAAAACAGGGAAGCTGTTTTGTAGTATTCTCTATTTCCACATCCTCACAGGAAATACCTACAGTGTTACAAATACTGCAGCTAGTTACCATTAGTAAAATAATGGGTCAACTTTTACCTTTACAGAAACTCAAAACCTACATAAACACTAAGTTCCTAGAAAATTAACCCAGTGGTTGTCATTTGAATTTGTAACTGCAGCATGTAAATGGGGATAAAAATGTTTTATGTTGTTTTGATAATAGTATTGTAAAAAACTTAAATAAAATAAGTTGCACTGGAAAATGCCTGAAGGCAATTTGCAGCCTGGTGAGGCTCCCTTTTTTCTATTTCTTCTGGTTCTTAATTTAGGTTAGTTTTAATCCTGCCATTCCTTCAACATGCACAAGAACTAATTTTAAAGATAGCTCTAAAATAATTCAAATATTAGAAAACTCTTGAAAATATAAACAATGTGAGTCTAAAACCTCAGTACTTATCACACAAAAAAACCCAACAATCAAACAGTAATTTGGTCCATCTGTTTAGCTTTCCAGTTATCCACAATATGCTCCCATAACACAGGGTTTCTCTTTGCTGGGACCTGAATACATTTGGTTTGAAAAGGCTTTCAGAACTGCTAAAAGCTGTGGTTTAAAATTTACAGGACAAAATAAGTTCCACATTTGTGTTTTCAGTTTCAAGCAAGGAACAAATAGGTCAGATTTGAGATAAGAACCTGTAATGGGTTCTGGCAGATTTGGGCGCGGACTCCCCCAGACCACCACAGCTTTGGGGAAGTGACAGCAAGCTGATTAGTACAAGTAAGTAGGTTTGACACGTATGTTTTTCCAGATGTTGGGGCAGGAAGTTTATAGGGAGAACTATCTGATCCTTGTAAATCAAATACTTCCTTTTACCACAGCTCACTCTTAAAACATGCTAAACACAAAATAAAACAGATCTGCCTTATAAACAGGAATCAGAAAAAGTGGAAAATAGGCAAACAATAAGCGGTGTTCTATGGCAACACGTACTGCTCCATTCTGCTGCTGACGTGCATCAGGCAGACTTCAGAAACTGCACTACCCTTACAATTGTGTTTGGATTTTTTTTAAGGAAATGTCAGTCTAAACTGCACTTTTACCTAAATAATGGTCACATCTATGATAGATCACGGTAAAGAATAAGTATGCATCTGTGTGTTTCTTTTGGGAGCACTGTGTCTTGTTCTGTTCTGAAACAGGAGCAACACTCTGGTTTCAGAGAAGGTGCTCTAAGTAGTTGTCAAAAGAGTGCAAAACCAAAATTGCTCAGAAGATAAAGGCCAGAAGAAGTCTCTAAGAACATAGAAATCTTAGAATTAGAAGACTTCAAAGAGACTGTGCAATTTGTGTTCCAAAATTTGGAAACTCTCATTTGTTTCCTATGAGCACATTCACACCAGGATGGGAGTGGGCACTAGGTTTGTATCTGGGGAGCACAGGGGCAGCTGGCAGGAGTGAGCCAGGGCAGGACAGCTGTGTGCAGGCATCTGTGGTCTGTAGGTCTGTGCCCTGGGGACATCCTGGCTCGCTGTGCATACACATGGCATGTCCTGGGTCAGCACTGTGCAGCCAGCACCCGCGCTGTGCACACGTACTGACCCTGGCCCATCCAGGACAGGTGAAGTCAGGATGCACTAAACCCTCTCCAGCACACATGGCAAGGGAGAAGGCTTTTCAGCACTGAGGGCTCAGTGAAACCAGCCCTTTCCTGGGAACCCTGGTGAGAAATTGATGCCTTTCAAGAGTTCTGACAGCAGATTACAGAAACACATGGTTCCACAGCAGGTACCCCAGGCGAGGTGACAAATGCTGGAAGATACTTTATAAGCCAAAGTTGGTAGACTTTCCCCAACTCGCCATGTTACCTTAGAGACACACTGTGTGAATTTTAATTGTGTTTTCCAGTCACTGGACATTCTAAGTGCTTTGCTAGCAGCTTTAGCTAGCCTTGTGTTCAGTCACATCCTGCAAGTTGCTAGGCTGATCTTTGTTTATGCTTCCCTGGGCTGCAATGCTGTAATGCTAACCAGACCACTGTTTTTGGGGAAGCAGATAGCAACATCCTGCTGAGATAGGTTTAAACTGAAGGCACGTACAAGACCATCAGCTTGTTATTGCATGATAAAGCTCTAAAAATCATGCGCAAAAACTACACTATAATAAAACATAAGCAATGGAGATTCCTCAAGATATTTCCCAGACATTTGTTAAATAACACCATAATTGTGACTTCTTTCTGGCAAAAACCCCACTTTCCATCTATATTGTAGCTATCTGCCTGGCACAGTCCTGTAACTTATCCTTACACAAATTCACAACTATGTGAGTATTGCTGCCGCCCGTATTTTTTAATGGCTACAGCAACCTAGTAGAATTGAAATAAGTGAGATTACAGCAGTAGCAAGACATATGTAGACAATATCTTAATTTTAATACATTGAGAATTAATCCATTTTGCCAGTCAGAACAAGTTACAGTGTAAAATTACATAGTGCCAGTCTGTTGTCACTGGCTTATTTATAACCTCACTGGGCAAAGGTAATGCAAATGTTGGGGAACCAGGACAGGGACACAGAAGCAAGTGAAAAGAATTGGCATTTCACTTCTCACAGATAACAAGAGCAAAAATTCTAACCTTGCATTTCTGTGCTTTGGCATGGTGCAGAACATCCTGATAATGCCTTGCATTTTCTGGTATCACATCTTGCAGCTTGGCTGTGGGCAATAGTAGGGTTTCTAGAGTTTTCTCAGGATTTCCTTGGTCAACTGCTTCATTAATGTGTCCAATTGCAATGATTCCTATGAAACAGGGAAATTATTAAAGATGCACTTATCAAAAAAAATCGCAACTCTTCCGATATCACATACAAACAAAGCGGTAACACGAAGAACAGAAAAAAAATCACGAAACAAGAAGCAGAGGCAGCAACAGCAGCTGATTTTAAATTATTTTTGTTCTCATATTCATTTGAAGCTATTAGGTTCCACAACTTTCCTTCCTATCACAGTTATCGATATATGTGAATAAAACTCTTCCAAAAATCAAAACTATCCTTGACAAAAAAAAGGGAAAACAGTTTTTCCTATTTTTTGGGAAGAAGCACCTACATGAAGCTTAAGAAAAAGCTGGGTGTCACATATTTATATGTTTAACATATTGGCTCAGAGTGATGGAAGTTCTGTTTTCAAGTGATTTCAGACCATATTGCTTGAAACCCTGATGTGGGCAAATACATATATACTGCAGTCCCAGCTACAGCATCGCATAGCAACTTAATCTCATTTCTTGTAATTTCACTGTAAATAACCAAACTGACAGTGTAAATAACTAAACTGACAGTGCTGACCAGCAGTCAGTACTTCAGTCAGGAAGTAAGGCCCAGTGTATTTAATAAAACCTTAGCTCATTTTCTTCAGATTGGGACCAACACAGTTTCAAATAGATTTCTTCCTGCCCCTAAACAGTATTGCATTGCTTGTGGTCCCAAAAGCCATCCCAGAAAGGCATCAGTCAAGGGTTTTGCCATCACCCGTGAGAGATGACATCCCTGCTCCCAGTTGATCATCTCTCAATAAGTGTCTCTAGACCCAACCCACCACAACCCACCTGGTGAGGTCACGGATCCAGGCCATTATAAGGCTTGGAGAATGAGCCATTTTTCCAAGGTAGTTCAAAAGAGGGACTACGCAGATATGGAACTTGCTTATGGAAACAGAGGCCTCCCTTCTTCCTCTTCTCTCTGCCCATCTGCCCTCTCTAAACATTCCCAGGCAGAGGTCAGTGTCACTGAGAGCAAGAGCAGCTATTTTGGTACTCAAGACTTTCACTGCTATTTCAAGGTCTGTTCCAAGTCCTACTAAGTGCAGAGGTTCAGACTGAAGAGTGACTCTGCCAGTCAGACTGCTCTGCACTCCACCTTGCCAGAAGGCACACACAGCAAATAAGCTGTAAGGATCCATGGCAACCACTGGACTAGATTTAGGAAGCAATAATCCAGCCAGTTTTAGAAATTCTGCAATATAAAATTTCCTTTACCACTACAAGACAGCAGGATACCTGACACTAATGACAGCACAGGAAGGGCATGACCAGCCTGTGTCATACAAAGCCCCTCAAAGTGCACTGAGACTGCTTCTGAACTGGCAGGCAGTCTGAAAGCTGTGTCTCATTTCCTTGCTCCAGCAAATTTGGCATAACTTGATAGCTTCAAATTTTTACATGCAGTGGAAGAATTTGGTGCTTTAGCTTTTTTCAGCTATCATGTTTAATATAACACCACCTTCTTATAGCAGTAAAATTACATTCAGCTTCAAAAATAAACTCTAAGTCCATTCACATGAGAACATGTGGGCATAAGAAGCTACCCTCAGACAGGAAATCAAGTTACCCAAAATGAGAGCAAGACAGATACCTGCATTGTCTAACTTCTTATTGACTCCCTTGTGAAAAAACACTCACTTGGAATAATTTACATAATAAAACATACTTTTCAATGGAACACTGAACTTCCTCCCTATGTCCCAATATGCTCTGGGCTTACAACTGCAAAATCCCCAAAGTGATACCATCCAGGGCTGGAAGATAACTGCCAAGCAGGCAGAACCATAGCATTTTTAACACTGCAGAGGGCAGGCACCCTAGGATATCCTTCAGCCCCTGAAACACACAGGAATTTTTCAAGGACATTTAAAGATAATCAGGATTTCAAAAATTTTAAATGCTCTTCTCTTTTCAAGAGTGTCTGAATGAGGCCACTCAGTTATAGGTTTACATACCAAAGACCCAACTATGACCTCTTCGGGCAATGTGGAGGAGGAATTACTTACTTTCATTTTCTTCTTGAATTTGCATATTAACCATGTCAATGCAGTTCTGGATATCATTCCAGCTTAAATAATCTTGGCCTTGAGATGAAGCCTCTGACTTAATAGACAATAGTGTATCAGCATAACTATAAGAAGATATAAAATACATAAGTGTATTTCATATATAAGATAAAGCGCCATAAAGAATTAGTCAGATGTATCATCCATCATTAAGTGACTACTATTTTTTCCAGTGACTCAATTTCAGACAAACTCAGCTCTTGTTAGAAATTATATAGACGTGCAAGCTGCCTGCTCTACGCATTTCAGGATCTGAAGAAATAGCCCTGTAATTCAGAGAACTTTTCTTGACTATGTGGCATGACGGCAATACAAATACTTGCACATACAGACAGCTTGCTGTATGGTGCAAGAGATAAATATGGGGAAAAATTATGTTCAGCTTCGTGCTTTAGGAAACTATTGTTGTCTTCTCGACACTAATTCAAAGACCATAATTTCAGTCAGTAGTATCAGGTATCGGCATTTCCTGCTACCTACACAAAGATGATGAACCATAGGAAAAAAAATAATTATGCCCCTCTTCCCACAACTCCAGATCCTCCAAGCACAGGCTCTGTAGCGTGTATCCTCTCTTCCTAAAAGGCTCACAGATCACATAAGCTGGAAACCTTCACAGCAATGCAAATTCATGTGTACTTAAGTTAAATGATTTTTGTATTTCTGAACAAAGCATAGAACTGCTAAGTATGTCAGATAAAATACATGTCTTCTATTTATATCAGAAGGTTGAGGAATGAATGGCTGGCAGGGGAAAGAAAAAGTAGGAGAGATTAATAATTTCCTAATCTGATTTGTCTTTTCAGCATCTAGTAGCCTGTGTTTAAGGGCTTCTGGAGCTGGAGACTGTGTATCACTTTAATAGTTGCAAACAAGGCAGCACTCCATTAATTCACCTACTCTGTTTTAAAATCTTATGTATTATTGAGGAATTGGCCCCACTACATGTTTTGTGTATGTCTTTTTAAAAGAAAAAAACCCTAAACTTTATATTTGATAGGGTCCAAAGTTTTCTTTATTAAATTCTCGAAAATCCCTAAACAACTGGAGCAACTAGTAACTGACTCTATTAACCTTCTCCCCAACATGCAGAGTTTTGGATACCTTTGACATATTACCCCTACAACATAGTTCCTCTAAATCCTCTTTTCCAGAAAACACATTCCCAACAAGCCCATTTCTTCTGATAGAAAGCCATTGAACAGGATCTCCCTCAATTAAGTCTTTCCAGCTCTACTGTATCTCTTCTTTACTGTGCAAGTTAAAGCTTCCTGCAATATTCAAGATACGGTTGGCAGTACAGGTTAATGGCATATTATAATTTTATTTACTTGTCCAGGCCAACTATTCCTACTGTTTCCTCTGTGTTGACTGACAGTGTAATCTAAAGATTGGGTTGGTAACACCACCAGAAATGCTGCACTTGGGCCACTTTGGGGCCATTTCTGCATATTTATAATGTTGCTTCTCTTGCTCACAAGTGCCACCTAACACTGGCAGAGATGTAGCAGATTAGTTTTGCTCTATTTTATGTCATTCTTCTCTCTCTTACCAAAACACTGGCTTCTTATTCCTAATCTGCCTTCCTTCTGGCTTTGAGACACCCAGCAAGGACCACTGTCAGATTCATGTCCCCTGACAAGTTACTGAAGATCTTCAGCCAGCAGCTGTGGTCGCTTTTTGCCCACTCATGCCTTCCAGAAGACATGGAGGTTTCCACCACCTGTGCCAAGAGACAGGAACTGGTCCACATTCCCATGCTCTCCCTTGTACGCTGGGAGCCTGATTTTTTATTGATAGACAAGAGACCAACTGCAGTAGCAGCTTGTCTGTGTAAGTCAGGCAAGGGACTGGGCAAGCAGCTGGCAGCCAAGTGAAGGCTATAATGTAATGTTGCACACACTTTTCTAGCAAGCAAAAAAGGGCTTGGCCGTGGCTCAAGGGATCTCCTGGACCCTGAGGCATTAAATACTCTCGTTCCAAAGATCATCTTTCAGAATTGCAGAGTAGTTAGTGATTAACAGTTTCCAGCTACAGTTGTTTCATATTTTAGTGTCTGCAAGAACTCTTGTCAGATCTTCATGCTTGCTTTCAGAGGATATTTTCCCTGCAACTCACACATCTACAGCCTTCAAGGTTGCTCTATTGCTTATATTTAGATACAACTAGTGCAGCAATTGTCACACTCTCCCTTATTAATTTAAAACACAGATGTTTATCTTGCAACTTCACAGCCACAACACAGGACAGCCCACCCAAAATAAAAACCTACTTATTTTTTTCAGAAGTTGCCAAGTCTCATCCAGACAAGACAAAATGAACCTTTACCGTTGCATGTTTTCCTCTTCCAGATTATTGAAGCCAGTGCATGGGTCTCTGAGATGATTTTTTATCATTAGGATGTCCTTATTTTCCAAGGTCTGGTTTAGCAACACAACAGCTGACAACATTTCTACTGCAATAGACAGTTCATCATGTGCCAGGTAGTTCTGTAGGACAATAATGTACTGCCGTCAGGAAGCTAAATAAGTAGTGTAACAAATTTGAGTTACACGCTCTAGACACCATCGAGGAGATGGGCTGGATTTAAGAAGCCTGGAAAGGTTCTTAAGTACAGGCGTGCCAGACTGACACATCAGTGGCAGTGGAGCTCAGTGGGTTTCTATGTCCCATCCAGTCTACCTTTCCTTCTTTTGCCCCACAGTCTCATCTCTTCTGGTCCTACTCATAACAGGGGATTGCTTTTCTACACAATATATGAACCAGTTAGTCCTCATTAAGAGCATGCAACAATTTTAAGAAGTCAGTTGATTTGTAGTAACACAAGAGCTCAGTCTGACTCTGCAATTAAATATCGGCCTTTTAACCAAAATGATTCATGCAATACATAACACCACGGCAAGAGAATTATGTCTGATTTTACATAATAACATGCTATGTTTGTGCTCTTTCATGGTCTCACTACACAACATCAATGAGCAGGCTGTAAGCTTTTCACTCTTACCACAGCATTCTGTTGTTGGAGGTTGAACAGCTCAGTCTGATAGACAGCAGCAGCAAATGAGTGAACAACAGGCAGCTGTGCCTCAGGTTTCATCAGTGCAACCAGTGTTTTACTAGGATCACAGTTACGAATTGCTGTATTGATATTGTCAACCGCTATAAATTCTAGAGAACAGCAGGGAAAAAAGCTTATTAATTTTCATATGTTGTTTGCTCTTCATGCCATGTAGATGACAACTAGGTTATTACAAAGAATATAATTTGCTGTCACAAGAGAAAAAACACTTTTGTGAAATTATGTGACTGTTGAATATTGCAAAAACAGTCTCTGTTCAAAGGAATCGAGCAAATAATTGACTGGAGGACTTCAAAATTTCTGTATTCTTAGAAAAGAGAGACTGCTTACTGCACCTCTAATACAAAACAAACAGCTGACCCCACCCTAGCACAGGGAAAGATCTAACTCCTCATGGGTGTGCTAGCAGCAGGTACTCCTGTGTATGTCAGCTCCAGCAACTCAGTCTTGCTTCACCCCATATGCTCCCTTCCTTCTGCACCACATTTCCTCCCTCACCTCCTCCTTTGGCAGGATCCAACTGAGATAGCTAAAACAGGCCAGTACCTGAAGTACCAACAACATTATTAGTGTCTACTTCAGGAGGCCTGGTGGAAATCAGCCAAATGTATTAGAGAGGTGTGATTTTCTGCCAGAAAATCAGTAGCAGAACTGATGGAAAACCACATGCTGTGATTTCTAGAATTTCCTCTGCATGCCAACATCTTTTTGTTTTTCTGTCAGTGTGGGAGATCAGTCCATACAGGCACTGTCATCTAGAAATTAATCCCTTTGATACAGCTCAGATTTTAATTTAAGCAGACCACAATAGAGGGATATGAGAGTATGAGAGTAAACCTTTTCAAGTACCTGAACAACTTGCCTGTTTTGCCTGTTTTTGCTTTTTGCTGGACTGACTTTGTCAGGGGTTTGAAGCCCAGTAGAAAAATGCTGAAAAACACTTCCCACTTGGGCAGCTGCAGAAGCATTACCCTCAGCTTAGTCACTGCCACCATAATTGCACACCTGGAGGAGCCTTCTCTGAAGAAACCCAGGCCAGGGCACACCCAGGAACACAATGTACAAGGCACCACTCTGGTCTGGCAGAAAGGGAAGCAGCCTTGAAGGTTAGAGCACATGTGGGCAATTGAAGAACAGCAATTATGCAAATGCTTTTTCCATCCATAAGCACCACTCCTCTACCTTATCATATGGCTTTTCTGTGTACTGTTACTCAGGGAACAATTTCAGTTATCACTGACTGCCCAAATCTGAGACAAGACTACACACAGAAGATGCCATCCACAGTTCATGTACACAGCAACTCTCAGAGCTTATTAAACAACACAAAGTCTTTGAAAACCTTTCAGCCAGGCCCACCTAAAAAGCCCCTTGCCTCTCATTTCATTTTCTCTGAAGCACAGTCATATGGGGCCACGCTGTCCCTGAACACTCTCTCTACTGGCTACTCCTACAGTTAGAAACCAGGAAAGGCTCTCACAGCTACAGCATGCACACATGCTCTTTTAAAGAAAAAAGTAAAGAGGAAAGGAGTCAAGGTCCAGAAACAGACTAGGCTAGTTCTGCAGCCAACAACCAAGCTACTGACTTCTAGTTTTGAAACCTAGCATGCAAACTGCAAAACATATTTTACATTACTCACAGTCCTGTAACAAAAGCCACTATGTTTTTCTTCTTAAGCAAAACATAAGAACTAATTTACTCTCCAGATTACTGTTAATGCTTTTTGCACATTACATTTTCTTCCTTTCCTTTATTAAGAGGCAACTCTTTCAGAGAAAGTGCTCTTCACCATGGCTAACTAATCTGAAAGGGGCTAACATTTAAGGTATAAAGTCAATTTTTTCTTCTGACATAAGCTGACCTCACAATATAGCCTTTAAGGCACATTACAAAAGCAATCAGTCTGGATTTCAAAGCATTGAATATAGTACCAGAGACAAAATAGCCATGCCCAGATGCAGCATGAAATGACAGCAGATCAACCAAAGGTTAACTTCCTAGCAAAGAAGTTTCCAGTCAAAAGCAGCAACACATGCACTGCAAATTTAGATCCCCTTTAACTATATTTTTTGGCAAATTATAACTTGTCATGTAGCATTCTTCACAGACTAAGAATAGGTTAGATTTAGATAACGTGTGTCTAAAAGTGAGAATCATTTTTTTCTGCAATGTGATTTCAAAATATTCCTCTATCTTAACTCTACAAGTATGGTCACTGCTCCCAAGTGACTATTAATACTGCAATGATAAATATTTGTTCCAGCCATCAAGCTTTCAGTTTTTTGCTGCTGTGCCTGCCAGTGGCCCAAGTCAGTTCTCAATAAGAGTACATCCAATGCAGCACGGATTGGTCACTTGGCAATTGTGACACTGAAAAGAAAGATTATGAGAGCAAAATGCAACACACGTGGTTTCAGTTGGAGAAACCTTGTTTATGTGCAAGTAATGGTCGACTGAATTATCTTAACGTAATTAAATGGGGATGGTAAAGAGTATTAAAACAGTTACTCACTAAGCTTGTGAGCCTCAGCTTCCACATTGGCAACACTAACTTCTTTCTGTATTTCACTTTTGTCGAGCATATTTGGAATGCCTGCTATCTAACAGATCAGAAAAACAAGGTTTAATTATGTTTTTGTTTGATGGCAGATAAGGGATGAAGTGTGGTGATGGTACACTGGGATTTGATTGTACTATCACCTGTGCATCAAATACAAAGCTCAGTAAAGAGAGCAATAATCTCTTCCTGTGGTTTTCATCTTTCTTAATATATATTCTCCTTAAAACCCAATTGGCACTTTAATTTAATGTTAATGATTCAGTATTACTTTTATTCGCACTCAAGTTTAACTCATTTTGGAAACAAAATACTAGGGGCTGCACGTTGTATGTTAAATTTTCTTCTAATATCTTAGTAAATACTTGCAAGGATATAATGCTCTTTAGAGCAAATGCAGCTCTTTGGTGTTGATTAGTACATCAATTATTCTCAAATATTTATAAAACTTTTCATAAATGATGCTGAAAGGCAGAGTAAAGACAATTTCCCTCTGGATTAAAACCAGCTAAAAAACTGACAAGTAGTACCTGTTCAATTCAATTACCTGCATTTTCTGTTCTTTAGAATCACACAACTGCAATAGGTACCATGAGGAATTTTGCGGCAGAACTTCAAGTAGGCTCAGAGCAGGGTGGTTCAAACCTGCCATCAGTGCCCCTTCATCTTGCCGGTCAATAGCCTCATTCACTTGGACTAAAGCTATGTGAACTGAAATGAAAACAACGCCCATAAACAGCAAATATGGCTTTCATGGGGGGAAAAATGTCCGTTGCTGTCAGCATTTCACTTTTTGTAAAAGCCAGCTAGGGCGGCAATCTTCGTCTAGCAGAGAATTACCTTTCATGTCCAGTCCTACAAAGGGAGTCTCTGGCTCTGTGTGAGCCTGTGTGGAAGCAGTTCAACCACAGCTAAGCAAAAGCTTATGAATCAATTTTGGGTCTATATAGAAGAGGGGGTCAAAATTTACAGTATTCTGCACACAAAAAGAACATGAAGAAACAGAGCAGGCAATAAACGATTTGATTCTGAACTGAGGAATCCTTACAGCAAAAACCACAAACAGAAATTAGCACCACCCCCCCACACACAAAGATTAGTAGAGAAGGAATAGCATGACAAAAACAGTTGTAGAGAGATATTAGCCACTTGTGCATATTGTACAAGTTTCCATAGAAATATTTTGTTTGTTCAGGTGGACTCAAGTTGTGTTCGGCTGTAATCTGGGACATCACATGTTGTGTGTATACTTCCATGAGGATGCAGAATAGCTTACTGTTTATTTTATTGATATTGCCTTGAATCTCAGCTTGTGTCAGCAACTCCTCGTAGACATCTCTCTCTTCATCAGAAATTGTGCCATTCTAAGAAAACAAAATTGTTGCTAGTTCACACAAAACAGTTTGCAAAGAGAAAAGCTGCTAGCCAAAGTCATTAAAACTGCATTAGCTGAAGCATTTACTGAAGGTATTTATAAGGGAATTTGTTGATTAAGTGAACTGAGGAAATTAGTGCTTTGTCATAGTGACTATTAGCTCTCATGTAAAAGAGCACAGCAGATAATTTCACATTAAATATCTGTGGTAGAGATTATACTTCATACTCAAAAAAGGGTATTATTGTGTTTACAACTTTTTAAGCAGTAAATTTGTTTTTTCTAAAGCAATTAAAGGAAGAAAACTAATCTTTTTTACTATTTATTCTTCTGGTATACTTAGGCTTTGGGCAAAGTTAAGCTGCATCATTCCCCTAGTAATCATATTCTTATAAAACTGGCTTTTAGCTCATTGCATTATCATTATTTCTCTTAGTTATCTTTAAAGTGGGGGTTTCTTCCTGATTGTACTAATTTTAAAAATTAAGTTAGTTTTTAAAACAATAATGTTACAGCATGACAAACATGAAGAAACACATGTTCTAGGAGTACAAATAAAACACCACTACCTTGAGTCTTGCATTTGATTCTTTCTTCCTTTTAGCATCAAAGAGCTCATTCTGATAGTCCTGTGCCAGCTCCTCATCCACGTTGAGCAACATTGCATTTGGGTTCCTCAGAGTCGCGATGGTTTGCTCAGCTACTCCCTTCTCCACAGCTTCGTTGATTGCAATTACAGCTGCGTGCACTAAAATTGAAAGCACAGTCCTAAACTTCAGGAAGCAAAAAAGTCAAAGCTGTTGCCATTTCTTCTGACTTATTTGAAAGGAGCATTGGGTTTATGTTCAATAATTTACACATTTGAACGTTCTACTCCACGTTTCCTCCAGACTGCAGAACCTTGTGTTTACTCAAAGGTGGCAAATCACAGTCTGTTCCATGTTCAGCCTTCCCCCAAACAGGCTGTGCTGTTTTCAGCTGGGGTAGAGTTAATTTTCTTCTCAGTGGCTGGCATGGAGCTGTGTTTTGGATTTGTGCTGAACACAGGGTTGATGACACAGAGATGTTTTTGTTATTGCTGAGCAGGGCTTGTACAGAGCCAAGGCCTTTTCTGCTTTTTGTACAGCCACACTGGTGAGGGGCTCGGCAGGTTGGAGGAGACACAGCCAGGACAGGTGACCCAAGCTGACCAAGGGGTGTTCCAGACCATGGGGCACCAAGCTCAGTGTATAAAGTGGAAGAAAGAAGGAAGAGAGGGATATTTGGAGTGATGGAGTGTGTCTTCCCAAGTCACCATCATATGTGATGGGGTTTGACTCTCCTGGAGATGGCTGAACACCTGCCTGCTCATGGGAAGCACCAAACTAATTCCTTGGTTTGTTTTGCTTGTGTGCACAGCCTTTGTTTTCCCTATTGAATTGTCCCTTTCTCAACCAATGAGTTCTCCAGCTGTTACCCTTCTGATCTTGCTGGCTGGGGAATGAGTGAGGGGCTGTGTGGGACTTGGCTGCTGCCTGAGGTTAAAGCGTGACACAGTTAATATTTTACTGACAGAAAATAGAATATGAGCTATGTTTTATCATTCAAGTCCTGTTTTACTTACAAGGCAATTACATGAAGGAATTGAAAGTATTTTTGGTAGTGTTTACCCTAAAGCTGTGTATTTGGGTCCATCTAAAAGTACTGTCTAAACTGAGTATATCTGAGAGATGCTGCACAAGAATAAGGAAACTGAAGCTCCATTAAACTTGTCCTCTGGAAAAACACATTTAATATCTCCCCCCTGCCCCAAGGCACATCACATTTAAGCCTCCCTGAGATGGTTCTTTGCACATCAAAACCTCCATGAACCTCTAAGCACATGAGACACACTGATGTAATGGTCTCTCCTCCTGTCACCAGCAAAGCCACAAGACAATAGAACTCAAACAGAGGCAAAAAAACACCCAGCAGGCTTTACAGGGTCCTCAAAAGATTACTGTACAGGAAAAATGGAAAAGATGCCATGGGACTCAACAGCCATTGATCAGCTTAAGTGTTAAGCCTTTCCTTTGAGCAAAAAAAGAAAACTTAATCTACTAAACAAATGATTGCCTCCAAGAATTTAAGAGTCACAAAAGCTCATGTTTTTTTCACACAGTAAATTTGTGTGAGTGTGCAAATTCAAAACCACTTATAGCTGAATTAGGTGTAGAGGAGTAACTAATACACCTCTCCCAGTTACTCCCTGAACACATTTGGCCCTAAGATCAGACTATGTGAAGCACTTGCACTAGAGCTGTACTTTATCTGGACCTTCAAGCCACAAAGAGACCTCAGTGTGTCTCAGTGGCTGGTAGCACATCAGTCTCAAGTATTTTACAAACTTTACTATACAAAATGCAAAATTCCTGATAAGTGTGTATCTAGATTATATCCCAAAGGAGGAACATTGCAGCTCCCCATTTATCATCACAGCAGCTTGCCTAGGATTTACTTTCATGCCACCAAGGAGATGTGCAAAGGGAAAACACAATGACCATCTTTCTACTTGGCCCTGCATGGTTCTGCTGAAGTGGAGAAAAGCATGCAGTATAAAGAGGTTATTTGGATTAAGTTTAACTGTAGGTCTAAATATCTGATTTTGAAAGACTTCAGTTTCTCTCAGTTTATGAAAGAAAGCAAAGATGCTTCAAATTTGAGGTTTTAGGGGAAAAAAAAGGAAGGGAAGTTAGGGAAGTTAGATAAAAAAATCATATCACTGAACACTCAACAGGGGTAAATGAAGGATGAAGTGAAGTTATCCACCCTCAGATATGCAGCTACTGGAACTTGCATACCTGTTGGTGGATAATCCATTGCTCAGCACTGAGTTAATGCCAGAAAGTTGTTCTAAAACGTTTCACTCTAGCTCAGCACAATAGAGATGGGCAATACAAGTAGCTAGCATGGTGGAGGAGACACAAACAGAAGCACACTGGTTTCATTTGTCATTAAATTTTGTGAGAAGACAAAGTTCACATTGACCATGAGAAAAAGTTTTTTCTTTGAGAGGGCAGTAATTTACTGGAATAGGCTGCCCAGAGAAATGATCACAGTATCAAACCAGACAGTTCAAGGAGCATCTGGACAAAGCTCTTAGCTGTATGGTTAGTTTTAGGTAATCCTGTTAGGATCAGAAACTTGGACTCAAATGTCCCTGTGTGTCCCTTCCCACTTAAGGCATTCTGTGGTGCTGTGCACATCCATATCCACGTCAAGGGACTAAGAGTACTGTCCTTAGACACATATATGATCCCTACATCCTCATATAACAGAACACATAGGAAGGATGTTTTCTCTTCCACAGTTGTGTTAGAGGTTTCACTAACCTAAATTGAGCTAGCAAAAAGCAGTCAAAGTATAGGTTCAAGATTAGGAGAGAATCAAACAGATATTGGTAGATGTGAACCCACCTACCAAGAGAAACAGTGAGAAGCCTGACTGAACTTGAAAGAGCAGGCTGGAAGTATGGAATAAGAGAGGTTTCCTTGCAGAATTAGCTCTCTGTGAAACCACTTCAACTTATTCTTTCCATGCTGATTCATACTATTGTTGGCAGCAGAGTAGGAGTTGTTCCACTTTCATATCTCCTTTTGCATACTCCACTTAGGAAGAAGGATGGTAGACCCCTTCCTTTGGCAGGATCTCCATTATCCAACCTCGCTAGTGTGAGGGTTCCCATAGCAGATGTTTCCTGCCATGGGGCAGGGCATACTATCTACAGCACAATCCTTGTTCAGAGGAAAAGAATCACCATCAGGAAACCCTGCTCTTCTAAAACTGAAAACACTTCAAAAGTCAAAGGAAGCCCTACGCACTATAAGAAGGCTTTCAGTAAAGGATGTTTGAGCCCTTTCATTTTCAGGGGAGGAAGCTCCCTGAAAAAGTGCTTGGTAGTCACTAAATATCTAAAAATCTGCTAAAAAACTCCTGCCACTTAAAGAGCAGCATTTTGAGAGCTAGCTTTGGTGAAGCATGCATATATTAAGCAGGCTTCAAAATGTACAACAGACAGTGTGAATCAACATCAAGTGTGTTTTAACTTAGAATCTGCAAATTTCAGCACACTAGTAATATAATGAATCAGTTTGCCACTTTGCAAGGTTGAATAAAGTAGCAAAGACAATCCTTCTGTTCTTCAATTTACCCTTCTGAAAAGACTAGGATCTTAAACTGACTAGAGCTCAAATGTTGGTTGAAGTGGACACATTTGATTTCATACCATTTAAATGAAAACAATTTTTTTTGGGTAATATATCACACTATTTAACAAAAAAAGAGAAGTGATATAGGGAAAAGCACCCAGACTTACACATGAGTAGTCATGAGCAGTAGAAAAAACCATTGAATTCTATTTTTGAGTGGAATCTGTTCAAGATAGACCCAAAAGAACCTGAACTGTCCAGCAGGACCTACCCTGCAGCATGGTACTACCATGCAGTGGGTCACATGCCAGTGGTCAGACAGGTTGAAAGTTACCCATGGAGGAAAGGTCCAAACATACAACACCATATGTGGGAGTTGTCTGTCTAGAACAATGACTTGTCCTCACAGCAACCCGTTTGAATGTTTTAGGAAAACTGCAAAAGGCAAAAAATAAAAAGAGGAGGCACAAAGAAGGCACCAGGTGCCCATGGCTGTCTTCATTGTATTCACATGCTGCAGAGGCATGCACAGAGGTCAAGCCTTTATTCCAGAGGAGCACTACCTACCAAAACATTAAACCCATTCAAAATATTGTGAGAAATCTTTACTTCTGTTAGCACTTCCTATGGGTCAATGGAGATACGAAAAACACAAACTGCAAATTTTGAAGAGGCCTTGTAACAAGGAAGCAGTGTGGTAGTGAAAACTTGCTTGCTTTTCTTTCTAGTCTTAAGAGGTAGCAAACTAAGTGCATGAGAACACAGAAAATATTTTGCTAGCATTCTGTCAAAGCATTTGGTAGAGAACAGAATAAGAGCCACACTCACAGGCAGCTTCATCCACTGATAATTCACTGGCCAGAATCCCACCAATTTTACTAAAAGATGGCATCTGTATACCATATTTCTCTAGCTCCTTTCGCATGTTGCTGATTTCTTCCTCTGTCCAGACAAAAAAAAAAGGAAATATCAGAACAAAAGCATGACAATTTCACTGTGAATAAACATACCTACAAAAATGTTCTGAAATTTTTTCTGGCCAGGGCTTCTGAGCAGTTTTCCTCTCCATTTTGAAGGACTCTAAGATATGATACATATTCAATGAAAACTCCTTCCTCCTGTCCTTCTGAGACTAACAGCAGCCTCCCACCCACCTGTTTAATTTGTAACAGTGTTTGTAACAATGTTGTCAGAGGAGAAAGGCCATAATGTATAAAATGTGTAAATTGGTAACAGATTTACAGTGTAAAAAACCATCTAACATACGATCAGATAAGCATCTTTTTACCTGTGAAGTCTACTTTTCCCAGAAGGTCCTGGATCTGTGGAGCTAGTCCTAGTTTGAAGAGATATAAACTGCAAAGAAGAAAATCAGGCTTTTAAGTTCTGCGTGTGGTTGAGCTGTTTACTTTCTGTACAAGAGAAAAGCACTTTTTATAAAGTTTGCCCTTTAACCCTTGACTTAAGCATGCCAATATAGAATAAATTGACACTACAATTTTCTTTGTGCTGTATTTTTAAGTCTTACAGAAAGAAATCTTTTTTCCAAGAAACATCTCTAAGAAAGAATCACTGTCAGCATATCTCAGGTTACAGGGGATGCATAAACAAGTAGAAAACCTTAGTGAAAGATAAGTAAAGAAATACAGAAGCTAGTACTGGGGAAAATCAAGATCTGAAAGCATTTTAGGATACTTTATATCTTTGGATCTATGTTCTGGTTTGACTTGCATTAATTACATGCTATAATAACAGAAGAATACATAAATCACTGACACCCTTCCTATACCCCTCTTAAGGGTAGAGGGCCAAAAACCTGTAAGCCCATCCAACATCATCTCTAAATATTTGTGCCATTACCTACTTTACTCTTGGAAAAATAAAGGAAGCTGATTTAATGTAGTATCCAAGAACTAACTTTTGTTTTTTTAATACAGCATGAAAAACACCTTCACTCATTCCTAGAGCTCTGGGGTGCTATCTGAAAGAAAACAGCTGAATACATATATATTTTCTCAGTAGCTTCCAAACACATGTATTTATCTACAAAAGACTGATACTTCTATCATTTATCAGTGAAATTCAATAAACAAGTGAGTTAAACAAGAAAGAATCGAAAAAGGTTTTTAAAACAATATTTAAATAACACAATCCTCCAAAAGGATTATTTTCCACCTCTTCTCAAACTTACTTCACCCCAACATCATTCATTTCAAATGTGTCTTGGGGTTCAGGGGTTTTTTTGTTCCTGGAGAAGAGTATTTTCCTTTTGTGTTTTGTTGTAGAGGAGATTTTTTTGCCAGTAGCAAATTGTGGGAGGAGATCTCAAAGCACATATTTGTAGATGTTCTATGTACTTAGGAGCGTGAGGAATCAGCATTTATCTTCCATGCTGCCTCAACTATTCCTCTGTCCTGCCCCCATCTGGATGAACACAACAAAGAATCTCAGATAGGTGAACATGCCTTTACAGCCTCAAAATCATTGCTGATGCCATCCTCATATTTCAAATCTGCCTAAATGCAAATTAGCTTTTTCACGGGGAGAAAAAGCACATAGACTTTACCAGACTATAGTAACAAACCAGGTTCCTCTGTTACCCTGGTCTGCCTTCCAGTCTTTCTGGGTAAAAAGATTTTTCTCCAAGTTTCAAACAAGGACACAATCCTGTCTGAAGTGCTGGGTGTCATACAAACAGTTATGGAAATCAGCAGCTGACTGCTGACTCTTTTTTGGGTCACCACTAAAAAAATACAAGAAGAAAGAGTGATATGAACATTAAAGAATATTTTTTTTTTGCTGTTCAACACTTCCTAAATGATGTAGAACCATGTGTGGCATTTCCTATACTCCTCTGTTTGGATAAACTTATTAACCACCAGATGGTGCTGAAAATGTTCCTCGAGTTTTGCAGAGACCACAAAGACACTTCTGAGTTAACATATCATTTCACTTGAAACAGCTTGCTTAATGGTTAAGAAAACTGAATTCAAGGCACCAGAAGCATGGGAAAAACAAAGGAGGAAGAACAGTTCCTAGCTGAAACTCCTTTCAAGAGAAGGCATTACCCACACAGAACTACATCTCATATCAGGCAGAGGTTCCCAGGACTTTTAATGAGCTTATTTCACATATAACATGCTGCGAAAAACAGATCTGAAAATAGCATGTTTTTTCTTTATGGCATGTATGTTATTCTGCTGCTTCCTAGGAAAAAAATGTTTGGAAGCTGTCCAACTTCTAGAGGGATAGTTTGTTTAAGATAGCAGTGATCATCTTGCAAAGATAATTTGAAAAATAAATTTTTCAGGGAAAAGTATCTCCAGGCACTGCTATTTATGAAAAAGAATCACTGTTAGCATCTTGATTTAAATTATTATTAAAATATTATAAAATATTTAAAATAATAAAATATCACATTATCATTTAGCGCAGGAACACAAAAAAAAAACCAAAAACCAAAACAAACAAAAAAAACCAACAATAAAAAAGTGCAAGCAATAGAATCTATGCCTTTGTATTTTTCAGGTTGGAACCAGGAGTTCCAGTTCTAGCTATACGACTAATTTTTTCCTGGCCTTTGTCCCAGTCAATACTTTAAGTATTGGTGTTTCAGAGAAAAAAGCAAGAGGTAATTACATTCAACAGGAATATAATAAGAAATTGTTTGCTAAGTCACTCCTTCCTGGCCAGAGCAGTGTTGTATTTGACAGCATAAGTCATCCCACATGCTTTAAGTGCAATGGTCTTAATTTCAGACTTAAATCAGGACATAACCTAAAACTATATTTAAACCAACATGCTTAGAGTACCCATCTATCTTTAGGCCTTCTAGTGGCAGATCAGCAAAACAATAAACAGCCAGTGACTTTCCCTGCAAAATGTTAGTATTTCAGATGTCAATATGCATTTCAGATACAGCTCAGCATTCTTCTGGTGTCAATCCACCTGGGAGCACTGCTGGCCAGGCAAAGTGCCCTGTGCTTAATTCTATTATTTCCGAAACAGCTTTCAATGTAGCTTGAGTGCCATTCAACACTGTGATTGAAGTTTGATTGAAAGACTTCAGTGAAAGTCTTCTGGCATGCATTTTAGGAAAAGGTATGGAAATAAATAAAACTCAATTATTGTTTCTTCTATTCTTACATCCTGCACAGGCACAGGGATCTACAATCTCATGGGAAAGCATCATAAATAAAAGCATTCCAGGCCTATTCCCCTTCAGCATGGTATGACACGTTTGATATGAAGTCCATTTCTAAAATAATAGCACTAAAATGTTTTTGGGTTTTTTTTTAAGTACAGAGGTACAGTGTTAGAGTTGTGTTGATATGCATCAAGAAAAATTAATTTAAACAGGACAAACTTGGAAGTGAAAGCTGAGACAACACAGACTAATTTTGGTACTGCAGAAGTCGTGGGGCCTGACAAGATGGAGAAAAGAAAATTTCTACCACAGGTCAATTCACTGTAAACCTCAGTTCAGGATAAGAATTATTGCCGTTGCAATGATAAGGCAGACCTGGATAAGATATTTGATGGAATTGTTGTGTATGCAGCATTCAAATCCAGTTAATAATGTGGATATACACAATAATATACATGAAGGAGCAAATATTAGAAAAATTAAATGTGTTCTTGCACCTTGTGCAAAATGTTTGAGCTCGCCCATGACACAGCTGGGCATGGGGGGCTCCACTGACTCAGCCTGACCTGGTTAGGGTCACAGCTCCACACATCCTCTTCAGGGAATCACTTCAAGCTTACACAAGACACTTGCTGTCAGAACAGACTGCGCTACAAAGTTACAGGGAAGAATCATCCTCAGTCCTGGGGTCACTTCCCAGTTAAAATTACACTAAGTATAATAATTTCAAGGGGCAACTCTTGTTAAAGATGGCAAAAATATACTGAGCTGTCAACTATGAACACCTGGCATATTAAACAAATACGGTGAACTTTAGTGGTAAGTCCTGTTTATTGGGAGTGAGTGTACATCCCAGAATGCAAGAGTGGGCACATAATTTCAAGGATTAGCCCTACAAAAATTTTATTGAAACGCATATTGAATAGTCTCTGTCTGATAGCCCTGGAGCAGCTGATGTGTCTTTGAAGACCATTAGAAACAGAGAAGAAAGTTTGGGGGGCAAGTTAATTATGTTGTCTAACAAAAAATATTGAAAGGGAAAGGTCTCTGTGTGCAGGAAATGAACTAGAAGAGCCACAGGAGGGTGGAGCTGTCTGCCAACAACACTGTCCCTCACATCACGGACAGCACAGGGCAGATGTTTTTGTGCTAGACATCAAGAAGATCCTTAAGGCAGAACATAAAAAATTTTAACTGCTACTTTCAATGGTGTAGTCAAAGCCTCTGTGACTTTACATTAAAAGTCAAGTTGCTCAGAATTTTTAAATATTTGAGAATGTATTTTTTTTTTTTTACCTTAAATGCCACAGAATACAGTAATTAATTGCTTCAGTTTTGGGACAGAAAGATGTCAGTTCACCATTATCATCTGATCAGCACGTCTGCTGCATGGTTATAGTAACGTTTTGCTAAATTTCTGTTAATTTGTTTGATTTCTGATGAAGTATGTATTTTGAAACGGTATGTTCATTTTTCAAGGGGGTGTACTATTGAGAGAGGGATTTGCATGCTAAATTCAGTAGCCCTTAATTCTGAGACCTATTTGGCCAATAGACCTGAAAAAGTTCAACTTTTGTCTCCAACTTAAAACTAATGACCTCATAAATTCTGACAGATTTTGATGCACTGATTGTCCTAAAACCATTTTAAGACTTGCACTCCTAACTTTGGCAGTTAGTATAACTTTTATTCCTGTCAGCAGTTACCTTAGAGCGTGAATACAGTATATCATCCTAGGGATGTTTTTCCTATCATAGACATCGGTAGTCTCTGGATAAAAGATCTAAAAAGCAAAGAGCACACAGTTAAATGAGAAGACTTATTATTGAGAAGAAATGTTTACTCTGCAGAATCATACCTTAAATTTACACAATTTCAGCTGTTACTTTTATACAGCTATGAGTCATGTCTCTTCTGATGTTATTTTAACTTTATCAGTAGTTTTCATAAAGAAGAGCTTAATAAAGCATAAAAGCTACTTAATAAGAGGGTAGAAAAGGAAGATAAGCAGGCAGCATTTCAACAAGATTTTTAGAAAATGTCCTTTGGCATGAGCTCAGTCAGTAATGCTTGTCCTCTACAGACGCCCAAAACCTGGAATGTAGTTAAAATTTGCAAAGTCTCATTACAAACCAAACCTATCAAGTATGGTTTAAAAATGCATAATTCTAATTGCCAGCACCCCTAACTTTTTGAATACATCATTTACAAAGAAAGATATTTAGAAAGAATATTAAGAAATTTAGCCAAGAAGTCACATCATAAGTTCCAGTTCTGGTTCCACCAGTAATTTGTTCCTGGCCTTGGTCCCAGTCACTAAACACTGCTTCTCCACAAAAATATAATAAAAAGACTTAGTTAACCGTGAGAGTTGGCAGCATGCTTCCAGCCCAGGCTGGTCACTCGGGGCTGCACTGTCCCATGGTTAATGGGACCAGACTGAGTTAGTCAGAAGCACAGAGCTCTCTTCATCATTCACTCAAAACAGCTTTGTGAGAGAGAATTGGGAAAGCTTTAGGCCATGACCATCCTCTGCAACAGAAACACAATCTTTAAGAGGAGGGATGGCAGGGTGGAAATCAGCCAGCTGACAGAGGGCTGAAGGACTTAATTGGAGAAAAAGAAAAGTCTGACCTGGAAAGGGCAGGACCCCTTCTCATCTCTGGCATTTCTGATGGCAGGCATGAGTGCCCTTTCTGGTTATAGGCACCTGTATTGAGTGTGCCTGCAGTAGATGACCATTTAGTAGTAGATGTCCATTTAGCCCTTCAAGCAGCTCCCTGTGTGTCCCCACTGTGCCTGACCACAGTGCCTCAGGCAGCACACCTAGGGTGGGGAACTGCTCACCTCAGCCTGCGTGTGGCTGCCAGAAGGCACAAACAAGCAGCGTAGGTGTTTGCACACAGCCCTTTGTTAAAGGATTTTAATCCAAAATAGACTCACTGGTGCCCAGAAACAGCAGCAGAGGGGGGAGATGACAAGCGAAGACCCACAAGGAGGAAGGTAAATATAAGAGGTGACTCAAGAAAGCAGCTGGTGGAAGAAGAGCAGCAACACAGTCACGCAGATGCACTGAAGGGTGCAAGAAAAGTCTGGAAACAGGGTAGAGGCAGAGAAACTGGGGTGTACAGTAAGAGGAAGAGGCAGCAAGAGGCACGATGTGAAGAGGTAACCTGAAGGAAGCAAATATTTAAGTTTTCTATTTTAAACCATACTCCTTTCAGAACCGCCTCCCCCGCCCCAGAGATTGCATTAGCAGAAAGATTCCAAGTGTTTGAGCTAGCTCAAATCCTGCTAGCGTTCCTGCCTCAGCCCACACACACCAGCAGCAGCAACACAGGACTGACACTCCCACTGCTTCCCACTGCTTTTACCTTCTCAAATTTTTTTTAAATTACCCCTTCCCTGTAGACTTACTGTAAGGAACTGTTTATGCTCAAGCAGATGAAGGGGGATCTCAATGAGCCAATGATTTGAGCCACTTTCCTTGCTGACATTTAAAGGCTTACCTTAGGCAGACCAATGGACTCCATTGCTCTTAGCCACTGCACGGTGTTGTCAGTGTGACGAAAATGAAGGCCAGATCTCTATTGGAAACACAGAAGATTATCAAAGTCACATTGAGCAAATTCTCTACTTATTGATCCTCCTGTTGTTTTCCAGTTCTATATCCTGAAGTTGAGTTCACAGAATTTTCCCTTATTTGAACCCAGAGACCAAAGTGTAACAGCTTCAATTTTGCTAATGAAGCATTCCTAACACATTAACAGCTCCACACTGAGTTCAGCTCATTCTTTCATGTTACATAAGTCAGATTTGTAGCCACCAGGGCAGACTGTGATTAAAGTAGAAATTTGTATAGTCCTTCAGTATTCTTTGGGAGGAGAGGCTGGGTGTCAAAGACAAGGAACCAAAACATAGAAGTAGTAACTGCTCAGCACTACCATGAAGAACAGATAAGGAAGTCACAGAACTCTTCAGTTCTACCTGAATACCTGATCTGACCCTCCCTAAAGCCTATGCCATCAGCATAAAAATAAAGTGGGAAAGTATTTTTTCTTTTATTTTCAATGTTATCTTTTAGGGTAAAGGGAAAAAGGAATCTCTCAAGTTTTGGAGATTTTCAAGAGAAACATTTAAATGTAAACAGAATTCTTAAACATAATTTTTTTTCTGCCCCCTCTATATGTTGAGACAATGCATTCCATAAAGGGACTACTGTGTATGATGGTATATGTATCTGCATTATTGATGTTCTTAGAGCTAGCAAAATCCTGCGCAGGGAACAAGCTAAACTCACTCACTGGTAGCTTGTTTTTTTCTTCTTGCTGCTAAAGTTGATGAAATAAATACAGAGATCTAATTAAGTGAATTTCAAATATGCTTCCTACAAAATGAGGAAAGCTTGAAATAGTTATCAAATTGCTTTTGGCTTCCATCCCTAATGAGAAATAACTTTATAAGTTTCAAAGCTCATGTTCTCCTTGGAGCCAGAAGTGTAATTTGTGCAGCTTTAAAAACTTGGAGCAACACCAGAACATTTTTTCTAAATGCTGAATATTTCTAACTTATCATACAGGCTTCTTACAGCTGTGCATCTTCCATCTAGTCCCTACAGCCTTAAACGAAAGATACAGAAAGCTAACCAGCCACGCTTGGGAATCTTTAGAAGCTAGAAGACAAACATTACTGGATTTTGTCATCCTGGTTGGAGAACTGAAAAAATTATTACCTTGTAGCGTGCCTGCTCCACATCATAGATCTTTTTGTCTGACACCACATTAGGTGCAAAGAATTTTGCAAGCTTGGCAAGGTAAACACCATTTCTTAAGCCTTCTTCCAGTTCCGTAGTTGGGGGCAGCTCTTCGTCCAAGCAGACCTCCATCCATCTACAGAGACATTTGAGAAACATGATTATTTGGGTTTTAGTATGAGTTACAGCCTTTGCCTACAACTATCATAATTTAAATGTCACCACCACAATGTTATTATAACAGAGAAGGGACAAGGGGTAGGGAGAAAATTTTCATACTCATTCACGTGACATATCAAAATGATGAGGGGATCATATCTGTGATTATAACGTATCAATAAGCAAACAGCATGCTTTGAAGTATTCATGCCCCAAGAGGTCTAACTCAAACTTTTGAACAGTGCCAGGCTTTTGAATAAACAGCAATTTAAGCTGAAAACTAGAAGAAAACATGGAGCATTGTGTATTATTGATGTTTGCTTTTAAAAAAACTTCTGTGATTTCTGTGCCAGTGCAGTGAGGCAGGTTCCTGTAGGCAGTGTGCTGTGCAACACATCCTCACAGCAATGCCCAGCTCAGTACAGAGCATTCCTGCAGAATACCCTGCTCCTGCATGGGAGCTCTCCACTCTCACCCATGAATCGCAGTACTGGCACTGGAGGGACGAGTGAGAGTTTGTGGAAAAGCCCAAAGTAATTTACACATTTGAGGTCTGCCTGGCAATAAGTAGATTGAAACATGGCGCCTTGTTAGTGACAGTGACTACATCCTCCTAGGTGTTAAACTAGTTATGCATTTGGGACTGAAGATGTGAGAGACATGATACTAGACAGAACAATATTAATTGAATACATAGCCAGTTCAGAAAGCAAATAACAGACATGAAACCATATTATCCAGTATGTTTATACCGAGTAGCCAAGAGAAATTGCTTCCAAAGCACTTCCAAGAAAGATTAGTGTCTTAATCACTGGACCAGAAGTTCCTTACATTGGTGGTCTAAGTGTTTTGGCCCTGTGATATTATTCTTATTTCCAGCAGCTAAATCACATTACAAGAGCTTTAAATCTGCTTAGCTTTCCACAGTACTTTTTTTTTATTTGCTTGGTCAAACTCCCACACTTTTAGGACATTAATATCGATACAAATAAGAAAGCTGAAGGGCAAGAATAAAGTTGAAGACATTAGATCACTTTGCCTACTGTCACTAAGGCAGCATCACAGTAAGCAAGACAGCATTACAAATCTAAGATCACCTCCATAGGGATGACTTCAGAAACTAGAAAGCTTGGATCCATGTTGAAACTGAGCCAATTTTCACTCCATGTAGAAGAAGAAAGCTCACTACATCACTTTGTTTCACATTAAGACTCTTGACTAATGTTCTACTCGCTTCCACTTTTGGATTTGTTACAGGATGTATGAAAGTTGTTTCACTGCAGCACAGACTACCCAAATAGCTCTCTAGGAAACCAGCACCCATAAATCCAACACAGTATCACACAAAACTACACTAAGCGAGTGCCATTAGGACAACTGTATTCTGCAGTATAAAAGCTACTTTAGTGAGGAGAATCATATTCCTGACGAGTTTCCCAGCTTTATCCTGCACTGCATGTTCTCATGTTATGAGTCCATGCCAAGGGTCCCAAAACAGCATTTTATAAACGAAATAGATTTATACAAAAAGGTATCACACTTGGCTTTTCCAAAAGAGACGAGGAAGGATATACAAAGAAAGTGTAGTTCTAGGCAAATGTGATTTTCACCTGAGCCAGATAGCTTTCCCTATAGAATTTATTTCCTAGAATGTGTCTTCTACAAAAAGAATTGTAGAGATAAGCATCAGGAGCTTGCTGAACTACAGCAGGTATTCACCATGAGCCACAGCTGACTCTGCTGTTCAATGGACCATCACCAGAGATATGAAAGGCGTGTCCAGAGCAGCATTTTGTACCTTGCACTGGATTCTTTGCACTCCTAATTCTCAATTTACTTGTGAAAGTGTTTTTCTAACATCTTAAGTCCAGGGGACCAACAAGGTACTGCAATGGGACTGTTTTTGAATTTCTTTTCTTTTGGAATTTCTTTTCTTCCTTCCAGTACAAAAATTTACTACTTAGATACAAAATTGAGTCACTCCCTGAGCTCTAAATAAGATGCTAATCCAAAGTGAAAGCTACTCCTCAGCTTTTCAAACATTTTGTAATTCAACAATAGTAAAATTGTTGTGGGTCTTTTTCCAGCACGGTGATAAGGCTTTAAAATTAATCTGGAACCCTCCTGTTCTAGTCAGGGAGGCTGCTGTGTCTAACAGGTAAATGCAGTACCCTGAGGAACTAATAGGAAACAGTATGAGGATGCAAAGAAAGGAGTAAGAAGAAAAGGTAATGTAGAATACAACTGTCAAACCAACAAGTCCAGATCAATATACAAGAGAATAAATATCTCTTGAGAAGGAGAATGTTAGTAACTCAGGGGAGAAAAGAGGAGAAAAACGAGAGAACTAAGTGGAACAGACCTGAGAGATGCAAAGTTTCTTTCTATTTATAGCCAAAAATCTAGAAGTTATATCTACTCAAGAAAAAATTAGGAGTCTGCAATAGGGCAAGTAACACCATTTGGTAATCAGTGTCCAAGACTGAGAACACAGCCATAGCTGTATTACATATATGTTTTACCAATGTCTGGAAGTTGCAGAACTTAGCTACAACATGATCTACTGTGAAAGGATTTACTGTGTTTTGCACATGTTTAATCAGAGGAAGGAAAAACCTCAGGATTTTAATTAAATCCTGCTAGTATACAAACAACTTTATAACTTAGTTATGCAAACATCTAGAGGGTGCTATAAGTATTCCACAGAGCCTTCTCTCCTCCAGGCGGAACAAACCCAACTCTCTCAGCCTGTCCCCGCAGAAGTCCTCCAGCTCCCTGATTAATTTTGCAACCCTTCTCTGGGCCTGCTGTGACCTGCTGGGCTAAGTCACAACTTTTCTGCGCTGGGACCCCAGAGCTGGATGCAGCACTGCAGGTGGGGTCTCACCAGAGCAGAGCAGAGGGGCAGAATCCCCTCCCTGCCCTGCTGCCCACACTGCTCTGGGTGCAGCCCAGCACACGTTTGGCTCTCTGGGCTGGGAGTGCCATGGCTGGGTCATGTCGTGTTTCTTGTCAACCAGAATAGCCATAGCACTTTTCTCCCCAGTGCTTCTTGCTATTACAGAGGTTTTCTTCCCTTTACACTAATTCAGTTAGAAGGTAATTGTGTTTTTAAACAGAAAGAACCATTATTTCCAACCTTCTGAGGTTCTGCTTTTAAAGACGTAGTTTGGTGAGTTTATGAAGGTTATTATAGTCAGCAGGCGCATACTGGACAGAGAAAACCAGAAATGCTTCTATTTTTGTTTCGTTAAGTGAAACACAGAATACCCACATGACAATAAGGATTTATAGATACCTTTAGAGCAATTTATTTTCCTTCAAGGCTAAAGAGACAGCATTGCTTTTGGCTCACTCACTGTTTTGCTGAGCACACAGAACTGCAGCATCAGCATCACCTTTAAGTCTGTTGCCCAAAATTCGCCAGGAGATACAGTTTGCACATTTGACTATGTACTGAAACAGATTGCCCAGAGAGGTTGTGTAGTCTCCCTCACTGGGGATACTCAAGAACTGGCTGGACTCAATACAGTGCCATGCGCTGTGGGACGACCCTGCCCGAGCAGGGAAGTTGGACTAGATGACCCACTGTGGTCCCTCCCAACTTTAACCATTCTGTCATTCCGTGAAAACAGCGACAGTAAGATTAGCTCAGATTGCATTTTAAAACAAAAACCACCTGCTGAGTCTCATTCAAGGCAAGGTCAAAGGAGCTGGAAGCAACAGTGCTGCACTACAAACTGAATCAGTTATGAAGATGTCATTGACAGTCTGCATGGTCAGAAAAGCACACACACAGGTCAAGAGACTGGAAATGTTGGTATCAATGTTCAGCAGAGAAGAGAGGATATCTTGTACTACCCACTCAAAGCCCATCACGTTCAGCACACAATTGTGCAGTACAATTTATACTTTTGTTGCCCTGTTCTTTCAGATTTATGCCACAAGATGTGGATCCAAGGGCACCAAGTTTGCGGGAAGCACACCTTCAAAGAAGAAAACATAGGACTCCAGAGCCAAAAGTTCAGAACACTGCCTGGTGCTGTGGAAAAGGTGTAGTGAAGAAAAGATAAATTTAAATTACCACTCACTTATCACCTCCCTTGCTCACAACCACAGCCTTTCAATCTAGTTCAGCACAAGTGAAACAGACTGTTGACCCAGAGAGTACAAACTGGTTTTCCAGTTTTGTTGAAAAAAAAAAAATCTTTTTTGCTAGAAAATAATAGTAACCACAATCAGACCCAAAGCAAAATGTTAGATTCTAGCTTTAAATGTCTGTGAAGTAGCGGAAGTGGTTTAAGTCAAAACTTTTACTTGGAGATATTCAGAAATACACAACTGTCTGAAACATGTGAACTCATAATTTAAAATTCCATACCATTATGTCTCTAGTTTCTGAATCTAGAGATTTGTTAAGAAATCTCAGCTCTTAAATTTTCCTTTGCTTAAAAAAAAAAAAAAAAAAAGAGACTTTTCTTTTAGCTGCCAACATTCCCTTAAATAATGTTTTATAAAGGAGGGTGACTGCAGCCAAAGCAACCTAGGTGTGTTCCTTGGCTGAGCAGTGGGGTGGTGGAAAGGTTGATTTGTTTATAAGGAAAACCTGTATGTTGACTTTGGAATTTGTTCTCATTATACTGCAAGTTTTAGTATGATACATCTCCTAAACCAGAAAACTCAGGAATAGGTTATTTCACAAACAGCTATAGGCTACTTCCAGAGGAAAAACATGCAAAGCTTCCAGCCATTCCATGAAACTAGATATATAAAATCTAAATACCATCACAGCAAAAACTATTAGCTGTATAAAAAAGCACAGAACCTTGGAGGCTTGATTTTGAGGCTGTAGAGTAGAGTGGGTAGCTGAAAAAACTACTTTCTTCACACCCTTTTTTCACCCCTCATGTTCTGGTGGTACATTCAGCCCCAAACCCTTCTTACAGATGGGAGCCTTAGCTCAAGTCAGAGCTACAGTTCCCTGATGCCAACTTACTCCTAGAGCCAGACATCCTGGAAACAGCAGCTTCTAAATTTGAGACTCCAGATTCATACTCCAGAGACAGCCTCAACTACATGTAAAGCTGTACCCATCCTACGAAAGAAATCAAATTTTGTACAGCAGTAGGGTGAAGGAAGGTGTGATACAGACCACCCTAGTCACCAGTTCTCTCATGTCACACACAAGAAGCAACAAGAAGGCAGTAACATGAGGGACACCATGAATCACTTGGCTACACAAGGTCTCAGAATTTCAGCACTTAAAGAAAATGTCAAATCCATTAGTAAGAGATTTTGGATAAACTTGCTGTTGTCATTTTTTTTACACTTCTGTAAGCTGGTTCAAATTCAACACTGCATATGTTTGAGTCTCCAGCTAGTGTTAGATTTAGCAGCATCTCAACTTTCTACATTCATGATTTCACCAGGAAGGATGCTGACTTTCAGCAAGAGCTATGCTGAAAGTTATGAAACATTCATGTGTGGATTCTCAGTGCATAAATGCTAGAACAATACAGATTTCACTGCACATTTCTGCATTTAGTTGAGCTGTGCATGCCAGCATGAGTTTTGTTGCGACATTCATTTCCCTGATCAAAGCCCTTCTGATGCATTTCATATTCTATTCAGATAAGCAGAAGCTAGGAGCAGTGACGCCTTGCCTGACCTGCACAGCACACTAAACCAGCAATAAATCATGTCAGCAACATTTTTCCACACCAGATTTCTGCTGCCATGACAACACTGCCATGTTTACAAAATAATATTAAAGGTGTTATAAAATTCTGGCGCACAAGATGGCAGCACAGATACTATATGCTGGTTTAATCTGTTGTATTCCAGCCACCCTTTATGTGGGTTAATCAGTGATTAAAGTCCACAAGGCAAGGTGCTGCTCAGGAAGCTGGCTCTGGACGCAGTCCCATGGCCATTGTAGACTGCACCCAGCAGCAGAGCAGCCAAGTCCTGTTTACTCCGCAGTCTTTTGGTGGAGAAAAGATGTAGAGACTCTCCACCAACACCACAGATGACAACAGCAACACACCATGCATGTGTTTCAAGACAGTCCTCAACCTTAGGAATCAGCAAGGCTTTGTTTTGCTGCCTTGCTTGTTTGCAAAGACACTAATATTTAGCACCAAGTATCAACCACAAAGTCCAGGACTGCTATTCAGGATAAAGGTGCTTGACTAGAAGGCCAACAAAGCCCAGGCTGATGGCCATGGAGATGCCTTATCTTTTCCCCCTGCTCTTGGCCCAGCTTCAAGCTGCCAAGGTCTGGAGAAGAAAGCTGAAGAGGCAGTAGAAAGAGCAGTGCCAGGAAGGGAGTTTACCACCGTGGTAGAGACTGATCAACCACAGCAAGTATGTGTCCCTAAGAAACCTCACCTAATCCTTCGAAGCAGAAACAACAGTGCTCAACATGTTACCTGAGCAGATGAGGTGGAATTACTAAGTCTGTGTTCAAAGATCTCAGGAGAGGAAAAGTACCTGCTGATTGTATGGTCAGAATTAGCCCTTTTGTATGCAAAGAACTGGATTTTCATTTGAATGAAAAAGGGAAAAAAAGGATGGAACAAAATAGTGCTAAAAATCTTGCAAAACCTGTGCAACTAAATTAACACAACTCAGATTGACATGCATCACCCAGCTGCAGTGTCTAGACCAGTTTTAATAGCCTCCTCTTCCAACAGGCAGCAGAGACACAACAGCAGAAACACAAGTATTTCCTGTGTTAGTCTGGTAGTGGTGGCTTAGTGGCCCCTGGAAAGCATAATTTCAGACAGATGACAGACTCAAATCACTAACGAAATTTTAGGCAGTGCAGACACAAGCTCTGTAATAAGTCCCACATACAAACATAAAGAGTCTCCCTAAAAATAAAACACTTTTCTCTGAAAACAAGATGTATTTGGCATATGAATTAATCTAAACTTAGTTTTTCACAAATCTGTATAGACACTGATTTGATAAACAGAAGCAGACATAGCAATAAAAGCATTTCTACAGTACATTTATACAACATTCGTCCATGCGGAAATGTTGCAAAACAAGTTATTCCCCCCAAACACACCATGTTTGCTTTAGGAAATCTCTGCAGACTGTAGTTTAGACTTTCACATTATACTGTCTTCCTACATGCTACAGCAGTTTGCTTTGCTCTATTATGTCTTCTATAGCTCCAGTATGGTTATACAGTTTAGAGCACCCTCTTAAAACAACATATGGTATTTCAGACTTACCAATTTAAAAGGTTCTGGCCTGGAATAATCTCATAGTCTCCCAAGCAATCCACTTCAGCAGAAGATGCATGCCCCTGGCAAGCCTCAGAAATGTGGCAGTAAAATAAACAATGAGTCCTGGAGATAATCTTCACACCTTCTTCACACAATAGTCCCACTAATCTTAAATCACAGTCTTTATTCAAAGCCTACACCCTGTCGTGGCAGTAATTCCTATCCAAATCTATAGAAAAGAGCTGTAGTCTCTCTGAAGTAATCTATCCAGCAGTCATTTTGATGCATCTTCTACTGAAGCTAAATCACAGCTGTCTATTAGGAAACACGCATCTTTTGTTAACCCTCTCCCAAAATCCACAGCATCATCAGATGCGCTCCTTCTAGCAGCTGTCAAACCAGCCACACATGGAAGAATTTCTAAAAACGCCACCAAAGCAACACAGTAATTTTTACATCAAGATCTACCATTATATGTGTTTGCTCCTTACCACTGCAAAGTGCCTTCCATGCAAGTATTAGTCCTCAAGGTATCCAGAAGGATGTGCTCTTTGCAGCTGAGAGGACAGGCATAAACATTACCACCATGCCTACAATCATCACACCTTTCTAGGGAAGGAAAATGACCCAGGAAGGTATTTCCAGTGTAGGTTCCACATAGAAGCTTTTACAGTGTGCAAGCGTTAAAGCCAAGGCTATGATTCAGGATCAGCAGCAGCAGGAGACAGCTCTGCCTGCAGACCTGCATATTGGCAACTAATGCAGCAGGATCAGCACAAACCTCCAAAGGAGGTGAGCCTAAAGACTGCACTGAGGCCACACAGAAAACCTATGGTGGAGGGGGAAGCCAAACTTGAGCATGGCAGGATGCAGAATGCTGTTCTGACTCCTTGAATCAAGTCCACTGGACCAGATGTGAACACTTATATTTTTCTGTCTAAAGTCTGACAAAGGTTAGTTTTGTGAAAGCAACTTGCAGCAAGCCTGCAGGTACAGAAACCATAAAATAACCCAAGACATACATCCACTAGACAGGCAGCTGGGACTTTTAAAGAAAGGTGCAGGACAGCAGCCAAAAGAGAATTAAAAGCCACGCATGAGAGAACAAGACGTTAAAGTAGTGAAAAGACTGAAAGAACCAGCTTGTGAAAGGCTGAACTGTTGTTCAAAGCATTTAGTGTTATGTAAACTCTACAAAAGTGCAACAAGGAGTTTAAACTTGGTCCCATGTCAAAAAGAAACACAAGACTGAGGAATAAAGTTAAAACCAAGGCATTTAGGTGAGGCGCAACATGTATGGCACCTACAGTTACCTTTTCCTGTTTACTTTTTCCCATGATTATGCAAGAAATGCTCTCCTGCACTTTCCATGGCTAGAGTGACAGTAGTTCCCTACCCACTTAACAGTCTATACAATTTGGGGAAGCACATGCACAGAGATCAAATCTGCTGTAGATGAGAAAAATGCAGGCAGCAGTATTTAACAGCATTTGATAATCCATAAAGAAATGAAAACCAAACAAATAAATGGTATGACTTTACGCTGGTAAAGAAAAGCAGCCACTCTATAAGAGAAAACAGGAAAAATATTTATGAGTGCCCTGGTAGCCTCACCTTTATCATCAAAACATAAGCTAATAACTGCTGAAAAAAGCTTTGGATCGTATCTTTTTGCCAGTTTCAAAACTGCATAGCATTTTCTTTCCACAGATCTGAGGTAGACAGTTAGCATTGCTTTACACTAAGGGCCATAACCATAATTTCTGTATGATATGTAGACATGGGGTCTTGGTGAAGAATAGGCTGAAATTTTCCTAGTGTAAATTGGAGTCTTTTTCTTGAGAACATATAATTTACAGCTACATAAAATGGTAATTGGCATCTCAAAGACATCTTTCTAGATGGCATTTAAGATAGAGCAATAAAACCATCCTTTAAAAAAGTGGTCTGTTGAAATTAAGCAGTAAAAGAAGTTTCACCTGCAGAACTCTAAAATGGTCACTGGGAATGAGGAATGTACTAAGGAATTATATTAAAGTATAAGGCAGCAGTAGGACAGTGTGAAAGCTAAAGTGTAGTTCAAAGACTAAGTTAGGCTATGAAGAAAAAAAGCTTATTGTAATCAGTACAGTAAAAATTTAACAGTGCAATTAATCCTGTCATGCAACAAATACTCAGTGTCAGGTGACAGTACTTCAGTTTAAGATTTTTGAGATCGCCATCCCCAACATCCACGTACACAAGACAATCTCTTCTCCAAGAGCAAACAGTGATACACCCCCTATCAGAGTACTCACCAAGCGATAAGAATCTACCATCTATGCTCTAGTATTCAAGTTACTCAAGTCAGTAAGAGAGGTACAAGAAATACTTAATCAGCTAAGAGGCTTCCAGGTACCTGACAAAATATTAAGGACTGGCAAAAGGAGGCTACTGGAACACCATTAGGTTCAAAAGCCTCAAACACATCAGCTGGTGCATCAAGCCTGTCTTATGGACTCTAGAACCAGTTGAGGACACCCTCCCCTGCCACCACCTTGACTCCAAGTACCAGAATATAAAATGTTTTCTTTTGTCCTGTCAAAAAGCAAATAAAAGTATTTCAGCACCTACACTGTTGGCTGGCTCCCCTCCCCTTCATTGTCTGTCTAGTTGACCCAATAACACAAGAACCACATGTCCATGGCCTATCCAGGCTCTGATGCAACACCATTCCCACTGCAGCTGCCACTCAGGCGAGCCATGAATGCCTCTGGATATTCAGTGTCATTGTGTCAACCAGCAGCAGAAAAGCTAGGAGGCAGGCAATTCCTTGCCAGCAGCAGCCCAAGCCAAGTGGAGCACACAATCCCAGCTACACAGCCCCAGACAGAATGCTATCACCATTACTGGTCACACTGTTAAACAAGATGCCATATGCAAGTAAAGTCATCTTAAACCCTGTTTTGGACATTTGAGACTACTTACAAGAAACCACATTTTTTAATGCAAAGTAGTAAATGTAAAACAAAGTTCTTCTTTGTTTTCTTGTTCACACACAAAGAGGAAATCAAAATGCAAGAATTTTAAAATCCAAAGGAAAAATGGACAAGTTTTAGTGACTATTTAAAACCATTCATGGAGCTTATGTACTATACCTCTGTTTCCAGTAAGGTTTTAGCATGCTCTAACCCTCTAGCAAATTGTTAGCTGCACAAAGGCTTGCTCATCAATTTCTGTAGACATAATTTCTGGAAATAAAAACTGCTGCATAGAAGCTCAATAGAGACTTTTTCAAACAACTCAGTTGCCTATTTGGAAATACTCTTGTACCACCTCCAAGAGCTTTCAGGCATAGAAATTAGCTTAAAAATTTCTGTATTAGAAAATGGAAATAGTGAAAGCCATTTTTATTTTGAAATCAAAGTAAAACACAGGGTAGCCACCTAGGCATTCTTATCAGCCCTCTTTCATTAGGAAACTAATTTTTAAGCTGGTATAGCTCACTTTATAATTATCACAAAATGACAGCAAAAAAGAATAAACACCAAAATGGTTTACAGGTGCACTTTCCTGCTTTTCTTCAGAAACAGCAGTAATCTCTGGGCCTCTAATCTGCAGTCAGCTAATAATTTAACACAGACAAAAAAAACCCTGTACCTATGAACTTGAACCAAAAGATATTTTAAGTCAATTTACCTTGCTGCCAAGCCTATTAATGGCCTAGTTACTTTGATCAAGGTAATCAGCAAACCATCACAACTTGTTAACTCTCAGCCCTCCACTAAGACCTAAGCGACTTAGGTTGCTATTTTGACCTGTGAATTTGCTCCCTTTCTTCCTCTGCCCATTCCTCTACACTTTACCCAACCAACTACTGCACCTGCACAGCACCACTCATGCACTCTGGGAAGATGCTGCTGCAGTTACACCCAGAAGCCACCACAAAAACTGGATCCCCACCTTCCCCTATAATTCATTGAACATGTTTTTTGTATATTTTTGGTAGACTCAGGTATTACAGCAGCTGCAGCACCTGACCGTCACGGGCAGTATGAAGCCTCGAGTAAGAGGGCAGTGATGCTACCAGCCCTCATGGCAATCTCTCCTGCAGCATCAATCAGCCAGCCCGCACAGAGGTAGGCAAGGCAGCATGCAGGGTGTGGGGACAGTCACACACCAGTGCTGGGAGAACAACTGCCACAGGGGAGAGGAAGAGAAACGCAACCGTCACGATGCCAAACAGTTCCTGTCAACAAGAGAAATGGACAGGAAGAGCCAACCACGGTAGAAACTAGATAAGGGAGACCCACAGGATGAACACCAGGACACAAAGACCTACACTAGGAAAGAAAAAGCCTGGTAGACAATGATGACTGAGGTTTAAAAGGAGTGTGGAGGGTTCTGTACCTTAGCCTAGGTCAAGAACAAGATGCAGTTGTGCCCTAGCAAAAATAAGATTTACCAAACTCTAAGAAATATGAGATCCCTACCCTCCCATCAACTCAATTATCAGAAGTCTGATCATGAGTACTGGAAAAGATGCATAACAGGGGCAGGAAATTGCCTGGGGATCACAGCAGATTTGGCTGAAACAGTGAATCTAAAATTGTTCACAAGAAACTTATGAAAAGAAGGAAGACCCCAAAAGAGAGTGTTGTATAATTATGCACATATTCCAGCAGCTGCAAGTTGAAATTGAAGGAATATAAAGTTCTGACACAGAGCACCTTCATCCCCAGATATTCCATTTCACATAAGATTTAAAAAATGTCTTGCAGAACTTCTGCACATTTTGTTTGAAATCCAGCCAAATCCTTAAATAGCATATTTACTTCAGCTTTTTATATGCTATTCAACACAGTCAAAATGTCTCCATACTTTTTTTCTTCAAGAGAACTAATATTTATATTCAAAGAAACTTAACAGACCAGTTATTCTTAATTTTGAACGCAAAAGTTACACTCTTTGATTTCAGGAGTGCAAGTGTTTTTGCAATGAAATGAAAAGCCCAGCAGAAGTTCCATGTTCACCAAAGCAGATGTTTCCTATGCAGAGGTGAAAGTTGTTTTTCTCTCACTGGGCTGCAAAAATATCCAAAGACCCTCTCAACAACTCTCATGTACTTCAGATGGGGAAAAAAGGGAACAAGCACAGTCCTCTTGCCCTTTTTGTTCCCTCATAACAGTAGAACTTCAGCCACTAGAACTTCATCTGCTTCTAGTACCAGCTTCTAGTACAAGCAGGGGACATTTGTGCAGCCAGCCATTCCAAGTTCTGCAGACTGGTAGTATGTTTTCATCACCACATAACAATAAGGGAATTTCTCCAAAGTGGAAAAGCAGAATTCCACATAGTTGCCAAATAATACCTTCTCCCGTCTTCCACAGTATAAGTACTCAAATAGGCCAAATCTTTGCAACTTGAGCATTCAGCTACTTTCAACATACTTTCTTATCAAAAGGTTGGGGGTTTATCCAAGTGTCAAATGTCCAGTCCCTTAAAATTCAAAAACTTTCAAGAGACACCTGCATATCCTTCCTTGCAATGCTGCCACCAAGAGGGTAAGCCCTACTGAGACTATACAATAGCATGCTGAATGCTTCATTTAAAAAAGAAAATAATCAAAACCACATTTCAGCTGTTATGCATCTGGCAGAATCAGGCTTCTCATGGAGAGGATGAACAATCATTTATACTGCAGAAAGCAAACACAGTACTACTGAATTCTATATTATAACATTTAATCCAGTATCTAAGTGGGAAGATTGTTTTTAGATATACACATAAAGACATTTAAAGAATTTTGATGCCAGCATAAAAGTACCTGGAGGGTGGCAGTCTGGAAAAGGAAGTGCAGAAGCCCATTCAAGAGCTGAGCAAACTCCAGTGTTGCCCACCCAGCGACTCAACATATGACCAACCTCTCTCCCTATTGCTATAGGGCACTGTCTGCAAGCACATTAAGGTGACACTCAGATATAGGCTGGGGAAGCACACGAAAGTTAAAAAGCCCCCATACATCCAGCCTAATGAGCTAAATGGGATGCACAGCCCCATCTAAGCAGCAAGTATGATCAGCTCATTTGATAGCTACTGGAAATCAAAATGTTTAACAGCAACTACTTTTCCACTAATCATCTTACTCCTTATGTTGCCATCTTTGTGCACAGTAACAAACAGGGAACACATCTTTGAAAGAAACACTAATTCTTCTACCCATCAACTGATCATGGCTAGTATATAATCTTTACTTCTCTTAATCCTATGAAATATAGTGCAATGTCCCAGCATGCAGATGGCATAAAGTCCCAATTCGAAGATATCTCCTTCTGAGACAAAAAGCTAGAAATTATTTTCTTCTATATATCAGCACAACAGTGCTTTGTCTTCACTATGGCTGGCCAGGGAAAGAGTGTAAGCATTTATTCTTCAGAAATAAGGGGGTTTTTTTCCTTGCCAATTGATTTACAAACATGTTAAGTGAAAGATAAGCTGTCTTTTCAATATCACTCTGGTGGCAAGTGTAGTCCTAAAATAGAAACAGCTTGTTAACAAAATCCTGAGCAATTTATTTCTACATTTATAAATGTATATATTATTCTTGAATTATAGCACACTCCTTTCACACAGCTTACTTTACATAAACACTGCCTCTGCACCATTCTGGTTTGCTTTGAAAAAATACCCCCTCCTGCCACTGCAGCATACCACATCTCAGGGTGAAGTATTTGCAGCAGCTGAATAGAGAAACACCAACTGTGTGAAGCAAGACAGTCAAAAAAACTCTAGATTAAGAGGGAAGCTAAACCTAGATTTTTTTTTTTTCCAGAAAGTTTTCAGGTCTTTTTCATGCATTGCATTTTTAAACTCATTTGAGTATATATGTATTCTACTACTGACTGTGCGTACATGCAAATGGTGAACTCCCAATCTCTCTCGTGTTGGGGTGTTAATTAGATTTTTCTATATGCAATTTTTTAGATCATTTGGGGCTCCAAGTCAAGCACAAACTTTACACGGACCGTTTTTTAAAATTTAATTTAAGATATTTGCTTACTCGAGAGACAGCACCGTACATTAGAATGTTTGTTGTATAGCAGTAACCACACATCTGCCTTTACTTTTAGGAGTTTAACTAGAAAATGATGGTGGGCAAACATTAAAACTCTGTCTTCGTATTGCCAATTACCACCATTCAACAACGGGCAAAACTCAAAAGTTGCCTCTGTGTTGTATCAGTTTCTGTTACACAGTTGAAATAGCAGTAGTCTATGTAAGAACAGAAACTAACCTGCACACAGCTGTAGTTCTTAATTTTAAGGAAGAACTTTCAGTGTCTTTCTAGTCCTCTGTCAAGGGACCTAATTTTCTATGACAAAACACCTGTGCAAGAAGACTTAATTCTAATTTTCAGCAACTGTCAGTACCTTCATCTTGCATCTTCTCAAAAAGCTAAAGGAGGTGATAGTTTTTTGTTTGGGGTTTTTTTTGACAAAAATTTCGACCCAGTCTATTCTACTTTAACATGAGTAAAAATAAATTTATATTATTGTAGCAACTTCTATTAGTAGTACATATGCTTACAGGAACATGATGGCTGCCCAGCAATCCTCCAGTTATTCAGTTCTGAACACACAAATCTTGTCACCATGATACTCCAGTCTAAGCACTGGAAACATTTCAGCTCTGTTCAATGCACATCAGTTTGCACAGCCAGAGTTTTCCAAGAGCAAAATGTGCATGTCAAGGGAAACCAGAATGCTCAAAAGCATCTAGAAATATTGAAGCAATGTGGAACCAAGTCCAGGTGGGGGCTTGAGACGTTTGAACAACAAGAGGAATGCATTGCAACCCCTTTTAATTTTGCATATGCATTATTGGGTCTGTAGTTAGCTCTCCTAATGCTTAACAAGTTATTTATGCTTTGTTTGGGGTTTTTACATCCATGTAAAACAGCCACCATGGCTATTTCATTGGCAATGCATTTAAAGGACGTATTATTTGGAAGAACAATTATTTGAACCAGGATGAACAATATCCAATGTTAAATGCTCTTTAGTTACAGACTGGTGGGAGCATAATATCTTTTTATAGTCCCTGTCACCTCAATGCCTAAATGGGAAATCCCATTTTCACTCCACAAGTGAAAGGCAGCCAAATGATGAGCACTTCTAACTCCTTTTAAGTTACAGGTCCAAGATATCCAAGATGATACAGGTTAGGAACAATTGAAGGGTAAAGATATCTTTCTGAATGAGTTTTAAATTATGAAAAAATTTCTTTAAATGCTGTATTTAATGGTCTTACCAGGAACATCTGTTGGTATTCTGGTTGCAATCAGGAGCAGCAGAAACAGAAAAGCACTGCTTTAAGGGGCAGAACCAGTACTATATCATGATGAAGTGCATAGGTTGAACATCTAGACTTACCTTGCTTAGTGCTGTACTTTAATACAGGTGGATCAGTTTACATGCCAGGTTTTACTCACAGTTTGGTTTTAACACAGAGACAGAAATGAAGTAATAAGAAACATGCTGCTCTATTCATTTATCTTGGGAATACACTGTGTACAATATTCCAGGTCAGGGTCAGACGTCTGAAAACATGATGGTTAGTACCAAGTTAAATTCCACATACATTCCCAAACCAGCAGAACTCAAATTGATACATCTGCCAGAAGCAGGAGAGGAACAGAACAAAACCGTAGTGTTAGAAGACTGTTAATTTTCCCACAAAATCATATCTGTTGGCCTCTTTTGCCTTTGACATTTTACAAAGGAAAAGCCTTTGACCCTAGTCTTACTTAACGCATGTTTCATCTGCCTATGCAGGCCACTGGCCAGGAGTTCCATCACTGTGTGCCAGCATCAGAATGCCCCAAATTGCTGTGATAAAGGACTCCTGAGGATGGCAAATTGCTCCTCAGGGCAACCCTTCTCCAGGTCCTGGTATAGCACAAACAGCACGTGTTGGTTTTTTGGATTGTGTGGCTGGGGGGCAAAGGGGACACAAAGAAGCATCTTGTGTCAGTACAGTAGATGTTCACATCTGAAATTCTGTCAAACTACTTAAGTGAGGCCAAGGATGTAATTTCAAGTTTGCTTTGGGTACAGATAGATAGCCAGCCACTGGAGAAATTAACGTGCTTCTCCTGCTTCCCATTCTCTACTGCACTCTTGTCTACATTTTCCCTCCAATTTTTGGCCACATCAATGCCCCAGGGATAGTAGGGAGAGTGGAACCAGGGAGCTGATCCTGCTGAGAACTAATGCAACAACACAAAATACATATGTTAGTGTTTGACTAAATCAATTCCCTGATCTGACACAGCTTGGCTGTGTGAACTATTGCTGGCACAAGACAACCAGCAGGAGAACAGGATTACCCACTCTGCAGTCATCAGAAAACACAGTTCAAGAAACACTGAAGCTTTTCTTTATGTCTTTTGCAGTACTCCTGTACTTAAGCATGCACACAATTACACAGATTTTAAAATTGAGATATGCATCTGATATGCAGCTATTTCCTTTTTGTAGTTGTCAGCCTAATTTCTAAATAGCCTTTGGTTTGTACGTGGGATACTACAGTATCCAGATGACATAATTTTCTGGCAACTAGGGAAGGCCTAGCCTGTGAGTCACTTTGCAAAATGTGGGGAGAGCATAGCTGGGGAAGTACACATGATTCAAAGGTTTCTATTGTTCTAGTGGACTGTGGGGTCCACACAAGTTCAGCCACTGCTCAGTACAGAAAAAACAGCCATAAATCTCATTTTTTAATTAAATGAAAAGCAGCACCTTAGAGATCAGACAAATACAATTCTACAGTCCCATACACCAGAGTTACACTATCACATGCTTGCATGGATTGGTGTATTAATGGGCAATTCATAGCAGCGTGCAAATACACAATGAGGTACAAGTTACTGTGTCTGCTTTTTCCAGCTGAGCACTTCCACAGCTGTAAGCAGCAGTTTCACTAACCCTGTTCACAAGGCAGGGCTACAAGAATACAACAAGGCTTCTCTACTCAACCCTGTCCAGCCTTCCAATTAATCTATCTGGGAAATAGATGGAAAGGGACACAAAAGACTATGGAAACAATTTCTCATTACAGACTGTCTTGAGGAATAATGCTAATTATCATGGAAGTGTTTCCAATTCTTCACTGAATCCAGACACTTATCCACCCTGAGAAGAATGTTTCCTCTTTAGTCACTAATTGGATCTTGTTTGTAAAGCCAATCTTTGTTTCTAAGTCTGTCACAGTTTGGGAACAAGGTTGCTGTAGGGGCAGAAGACTTAAATGACTGTCCACAGCTGACAGAGACAGTAGAAATATTGTCCACAGATAAAAGCATAGCACAGATTAACATACACTACTTTCCTTTTAGCTTTTATTTTGTAGCTTGGGTAAGATCTAACACTTTTCAAGGTGTATTGGAAGCATTTCATCTGCCACAACTGCAGAGTCTCATTTCAGGTGTTTGCTAACCCAAAGGGCTGTCTGCACACTGAATGACAGATTTATTCATTGCTTAAAGAGATATGTATTCCAAGAAAGAACAAGCACCAGTCATTGAAGGCAATGGTGCAGTGGTGCATAGAGGAGCAAGATACAGGTTTACTGTACCTATATCTCCTTGGTTCAGAAACAAACATTTCTCCCCTCCCAAATAACGGTGTTAGCTAAAAATGCTGTGGCTGAGTTTGTGATGTATACCCATCTCCTTCACGTGACACTGGAAACAGACTTTTCCCAGATTTTTCCACCCCTAGTGCCTAAAGTAATTATAACTGTTTAAAAGTAACCATAATCTGATGGTTGATAACTAACTTGCGCACTTTTAATGTGTTTCTTAATTTCATGACATTAATAAACTAATTACATTAAAAAGTCATCCTCATGTTAGACTATTGTCAAGTGCTCTCTACTTTTTTTAAAGTCATCATTGACCTCAGCTTTCTGACCTCCAGTCAAAGAAAGGCAAACAATACACCATGTTCTTTGAACACTAGCAGACACCACAGCATCCTGCAGTATTTTGTGCTCCAGCTGTGGAGGATGCTAACATCTCCCAGCAGATAGCACTAGATGAGTTTTCAGACACAGGTAGCAGATGGCCTCTACAGGCCAAGAAATCCTCTGCAGTAAAAAGATACAGAGCAAAGCTGTTGTTAAGCCAGCTCTGTCCTGTTGCATCTTCACCCCTCCCTGAGTCACTGAGACATCATTCAAACAGTCCCAACCTCTCCCCTCTACTGCAGCTATGCTTATAACAGAAGAGTAGCAGAGGGGCTTTCACTATCTCTGCTTTTAGAGCTGTGTACAAGAGAAAACACACGTGTGCTAAGCTGTCACACCACGCAGCACCACTGTGAGAATTGAAAATCCGACAGGTGAAAAAAAACAGCAGCCCAACATCCCCCATTGGCTACTACCACCATAATTAGTCACTGAAAGCACAGATCTTCATGATGCCTTGGGTTTTGTATCAAGTCCAACTACCAAAAAAATTCCTCAGTTTTACCTATTTTTTTGCTACACTTTGAGTAAGCTACATTAGCAGTGTAGTTCTCCTAAAAAGTAGTCACAAGGAAGGCTGTCCAAGCTAAGCTGTTATGCACTTGAGAAATTTAAAAGCTCTGTTCTTAAATGTTAGAAAAATTATTCCAGCCAATCATGATAGTCTGCTTTCATGCAGAAATGGGCTTATCAATATACAGTTTGTCTTTTAGTGGAAAAGTACATGAGGATTTCTGAATATTGATAATTTTAATACCGGGAAATCCTACTGGTTCCTGAATATTATATCAAACTATTCAAAGCAAAAAGCTTCAAGACAGAAAAATCAGTGTCTGTTTTCTATCTGCTTTCCTAAAATAAAAGATAAAATTTGTGGCTATACCACAATACAATAAAATTGCACAGTAAGCTAGAAGCAGTTAAGATAGACATTATTATCTCAAAAAAGATGGGAAAATGTGTCTTCTCTGCACCTGTGAAAACAAGGTAAGAACGTGGCTTTCAAAGTAGTGGAAGAACAGCTCTAATTCCTGTGCTCAGTGAATCTGGATGCAGCAATCACTCCTGCTTTTATTATGCAGAACAGTTCTTTGATTAAAGAGAAATTTCCCTAGGACCTGGCTGTCTGGAGAAGGAGCAGTAACCAATGTTCACCCGGGTGAGTCAAGTCAAGTCAGTCAAATCTATCATGCAAATTGAAACCACATAGGAAAAGCATAGTATTTATGATGGAAGAACTGGATTTCTAAAAAAGCTAGTCAACTAAAGCATTTTGGGTTTTATCAATCAGAATAGAATATTGCAGTTTTGTATGCACTATCTATGCTTACTCTCAAAAACCAGTACTTCAAGTCAAACTACTAGACTAGCCAGATTTGTTGCTTGCTTCGTAAAAATCTCCAAATACTAACAAAAGCACTTTCTGCCAACAAAAAATTACATCTGAAATCATTCTTTTTAGGACTGGGTTCTCACCCATTTATGTGAGCAAGTATCTCAATTTCATGCTCCTTTTAAACCATTCTCTGAGAAGCGTTTTTCATCGTGTGTTGGGCTTTATAGAGCAAGTGCAGATTTCTTCTTGCCATCAAAAGACTCAAAGCAAACAGTTTATGACAATTTCAGTCATAAATGCATCTAAGAGTTTACCTGAATGAGAAACATACCAGAGAGCATAAACTGGAGTAACAGTTACACAGGCAAGACAACAGATCCATAGCTCCATACTTTACTTCCCAGCATATCCAACAAAGAGGTACAGATATGTATATTAATGAATCTCATGATACTTCGAGTCTCACTGAGTCTCAGTTTCTCAGAAGTAAAAAATTATTTTAAACATGTGATTTCTCTGTACTACCTACTTCAGAAGGCATAACCAGACCTGGAAGAAAATGTGACAGGTTTGTAACAAGCTTCTGTTCTGAGCACCATTAGACCTAAAGTCTAGGTACAAGACATCAAGCTTCTTTGCACACAAACAGCACTGGACGCTACTCAAGTGGCTGTTACAGAGCACAGTCATTTATTCCAGCAGTTGCACTGTGGGAACACACAGGTGTGAGCAGATGGTGCACAAGAAAAGCAGTGTTCTCGAGGACTGAACGCTCAAAGTTACTTGGTTCCTTCCAAAGGCATCAAAATACAGCACTTAAAATCATGTCAGGCTGAAAGCAATTAAAACTTATTTCATTAATGCATCTAAACATTTTTCTGTGCATTTACATGGAATGTAAGAAGGACTAAGAGGGACGAGTCTAATTATCTTAAGCAGAGCTAAGCTGCTGCTCAACATTTTTTTTACTAATCTACAAATGAGAGCTTTGTGGAGATCAAAGGCTGTCACTAAATTATCGGTCATTACCCCAGCACCATAAAGATGTACATACCTGCTCTTTGTCAGAGAGATCAGCATGTTTCATTATGAGGTGTAGGTCTGTTTCACCTGATTTGAATACTTGTGGTATGTATGATCCTCTATGCATCTCCTCTACTAACTGAGGCAATGCCATGAGTCCGAAGACAGTGGTACTCATCACCTTCTAAAACCACTTTACTCTGCTTTCAAGGCACAGATCACTAGAGCCACTACATTATTGTGCAATTGAAGCTAAGTTTACATTTCTGCCTGAATTCTTAGCCTAGGTTTTATGGGCCATATCTGAATTGCTAACAAAAAAGTGTCATCATATACACAGTGTCTGAAGTTTGCCATCTGACACAACAGGTTAGAGGCTACAGATGTATGCACCAGCCCTCTACCTTTAGCAGTGAGAGCAAGGACAGAAAGGCTGTGTGTTCTTATCACTACCCTTTCAAGTGACAAACACTAACATGCAAAGGTTGCTTCTCAAAATGTCAACACTCTCACTACATATATATATAGTTCTTTTTATGTTTAATCTCTATTTAAAACTCTTTTTTAATCCAAGTGGTATTTAATTACATTCTCGATGGAGATAATTTCAAAAAACCAAGAGTTATTTTCTCAAGAACCTGAAGTTGATGCTTTTGAATCACTTAACATTTAAAAGGAGAATATGGGTGGCTTTTTGGCTGACTTTAACAGCTCTGACACATCTTCATGATAAATTTTCATTTGGTCAATAGTGCTCAGACAGAGGTCTTCTTTGATATCTCCATTTTAAAAGAAATATATCTCACACAGAAAGGAACTTGGCAACTGTCTCTAACCAAGAGTGCTTCTTGAACCAAAGTAAAGCAACTAAGCCCAATTCATTCTGACCCAGAACAGGTTACTACTGTAACTGTCACGATTTCTCCAGATCTCCACAAGTTCCTTGACAGAAGTCACAATAACTTCAAACAAGTGATTAGTACCTAGACAGCAATCTTGGCACATAGCAAAAAGCTATTTTTGTAAACTTTCATTATAGTTCTTCCATGTGATATAATCAGCCTTTGCCTCACTACTGCCTAGTAATCTCCATTATATCTCTGATGTCCACTGTATCAGAGTTCTCCAGTACAAGAAAAGGTAAACATCTCTAATTTTTTGAGACAACCATTTGGCCTGACCCATGAGCCAGTTGCTCACCCATTGAGCAGTTTGTTTATCCAGCTGTGCGCCGCACATTTTGTCCAGAAGGATCCTGTGAGAGACAGTACCAAAACCTTTACTGAAACACAAAAAGATCACATCAAATAGCTTCCCCTGATCAACTAGATGGGTTACCTTGTCATGAAAGGAAATCAGTTTTGATAAGATAGGCTTTCCTCTCATACAGCCAAGTTGACTGTGACATGACTGCATTGTCTTTCAGGTGTTTGTCAAAATATCCCAGAGTAATCCTCTCCATAAATTCACCAGGCATTGAAGTGAGACTGACAGGCCTGTAGTTACCAGAGTTGTCCCCCTGGTCCTTTCTGAAAACTGGGACAGCATCAGCTACGAGTGAGCTGGGACCTCTCTGGATTTCCAAGGCCACCCAAAAATCATTGAGAGAGGTTTTGCATTGGACTTATCCAGCTCTTTGAGGATTCTTGGATGGATCCCATCAGGCCCCACAGATTTTTAGGGATCCAGTTGTGGCAGCAGATCTCCAACTCCACACTTTTTATAATTCTGAGTGAAAACACAAATAATACTAATTAGGCCATGAATTCTGGGTGTACACATCTCCTACATAATTGTATGATGTCTAATCAGCAAGCCAGTGATGGGTACGTTGACTTAATCAAGTGTGTTCCTATGGGGAGAATTAGATGAGACCACAACCCAGAAGTACTGAATGCAAATTTGATTTCTAGATGCAATGAAAGACACAGCCAGTGCTATTTGTCTACATTGACCAGTACTCTGGCTGTGTTGTCACTCGCCTTTCTTACATCAAATGCTAAAATGAAATCCCAAGCAAATTGCAAGAGCTTCCAAATTCAATGATAAAAGGCAATCATTGTTCTAATGCCTGGAAACTGTGGAATGAAGATTAACAATGATGAACATCTGGCTACCATCATTCTTTGAGGATCAGAGAAGAGCATTAGCTGAACCAAGAGTATCTAGTATTTCTACCTTCATGCACACCAAATGGAAAAATCCTTGCCAGAAAAAGTATCTGCACTGCACATAATAATAAACAGCTGTTCTGAAGCCTAACCAAGTCTCCTTTCCAGGAAAAAAAGTGTCAGCCAGCAAGGAGCACAGCACAGGAGCTACAGCTGTGCCATGGCAGCCACTTCCCTTGCCAATGCCCAGTTGCTGAAGCCAAGAGGAGAATATCTCTTCCGGGTTGGATCACACCTTCCAGGGTCTGCTCTGAAAGAGGGTGAAAGCTATTCGAGTCAGGGAGGCTTAGTCTGTTGCAATCAAGATTTGCATGAAAAAGAAACCTCCCTGAAACAGACTACACCAAGGTGTAGACACATGCTGATTAACAAGCAAACCAAATGGCTAGGTGACTTACTTTGACAAATTTTACACCTCTTAAGCCCAAGTCCCAACATTAAATAAGAACCAAAAGATTCATATCTGTTTTCTGTGTCATTATGCTTGTTCTTATGTAAAAAGCAGCATTCTTGAGCTGATAGCATTCTGTCATGGGGTAGGATAGCTTGAAAGGACAAATATTACACAATGATTCTTTTCAAGCACAACATACTGGCAAACTTCCATCACTTACAAACAAGAAGTTTGACCTGGGGGGATGAACTTCCATAGAATTTAAGACCTCATTAAAATACAAAGGGTTTCTCATTACAGCAAAATCTTAAAATGTGAATGTAACATAAAAGTATCACCAAGTTGCTGAGCATGCAGACAAACTGTACAGTATTTTAATCATAATTTACTGTCTTAGCAAAACCAAGGAGATTATTCTAAATACTTTTGCTTCTGATGTTCAGGAAAAAGACAGACTCACACCTGTTTGGGGCAAAGAAGCGGATGCCAGTAAAGGGTGGGAACCTATTTGACAGTCATTAACAGGAAGCAAGTCTGTCAATTATCCCAAAGGCAAGGTCTAGGAAGATGCAGTAGTGGGAAAAAATCAGATTGACTATAAGAGAATTGCAAAAAGGGAGCTGAAAGATAAACTCTACTTTTTTTAAACCAAAGTGAGGAGGCAGAACAAGAGGTAGAAAATATAATGAAGTTTGGATTTTCTTTAGTTTTTGGTCTTCCCGTCCTCCCCTTCAAAAATAGAAATACACTAATTAGGCTTGATCTGGGGTTGGAAATAAGATCTGCTGAAACATACAAGATCTTATCCCCACAGCCACTTTCCTTTCTCAATGGTGAGGTGTGATATTTAGAAATATCCTTCCCTGACCACGCTTTCATTTTCATGCTTGCTATTAGCTAACAAGTGCTTTTAAAATATTGCTCAGACTACACAAATAGTCAAGGATTTTCAGCTTGCTTCAGATCAGGCGCACACCAGTTTGAAGCAGACAGTAAGTGAAGGACAGTAGTGAGAGGAAAACTTTGCTGCAGGGATACAGAAGCTAGTGTGGTGGATATGAGTAAAACTGCATCAGTTAGTAAATTGCAAGCAAGAAACAAGCCTCTGGGATTTCAATATTCCTTAGAAAATGAAAGCATAGAAAAATAGAAACCACAAAGTATTTCTGCACAGATTATATTTCTCCTTCTCTCTGTTAAGAAAAACTGGTATAAATCAAATTACAGGTCCTACATTTTGCTCAGGAAACACTGCTCAAGTTTGCTCAGGATACACCTCCACTAAACCAAATGTTTGAGTTTTATTCCTGTGCAAAGTCAAAAGAAAGGTGAAACAAAGGACAATAATTAGAATTTAAGTTTCACATTCACTTCTCACAGATGACAAACAGCAAACCAGGAGCAGGTTCAAAGTTAAGCAGGAAGCAATAAGTGATCATGTAAAATTGACCTAGGGAATACATCACATGAACCTTTGTCTGGATGAATTTTCTTTTTAGGCAGTTCACAGGTCTTGGATTTTACCAGGTCAGTACAAAATACTCACCAAGAAGACTTCATTCATCTCAAAAATTATCCTCATGCCAAGTTTGGATGGCTACTTACATTTGTCATCTCTCCCCATTCCCAAACAATTTCACTGGTTTGATATTTTTTATTTGTGCTTCTATATACAGGACAGGTCTCTGTTTTTCAAATACTATTTGATAAGTCTTGTCCTGTTCACTCTAAAGTTGCTTGGCTATTTAGTCCTTGACTATAAGTATAATGCACATCTTCAAAGCAAAACCTCCACCACAACACACTTAATCTAAATGTTTAATACATGTTTTTAACTGCCAAAATTACTACAGCAAATTGCCACTTGATTGTCAAATATCCTGGTTATCCAAACTGTTTAATCTGACATGTTCAGAAGTTGTTTAATCTAGGGATCAGTGACTGTCAGGTCTGAGGCACTCCAAGAAATGCACCACCAAGGACAGGTAGACCTTGTCCCCCTCTCTGTAGCCGAGTCCCCCAAGTACAGAGCTGTGATCTAACAATCACCACATAACTAGCATAATGTGTTGACAGTTATAGCACGTCTAAGCTACTTTAAGAGAGCAAAGAATACAGTGTGCTTTAGCAGTTAATTATTAGATGCAAATCATTGTTTACAACATAAGTATACAGAACTTACAGTTCAACATTTGGATGGAGCAGAACAAAGACCTTCTTATCCTTACAGAAGTGAGCACTCAGCACTTGTTCTGAGGGAAGAGCAATGTTCAAAACTGTACTGACTGAAAATTTTAAAATTTGCAAAGAATTAATTTTTAAAAAGAGGATAATCATGACTAATTGAGCTGTTCATAGCACTACAGGAAGTATTAGCACCATAGCTGCTAACCTGGGAGAGGTTAACAAAACTATGCCCTGGTTACTATCAGAAGCCCACCATGGGGCACGCCTGCATTACCTGATGGTCCTACTGGTCCTCCTCAGTCCTGCTGAACTTTCTGCACAACATGTCACCACCTGAGTTTTCATCCAACCCTTTAATCAGCTCCAACCTCACTAGACTCCAGTCCTTTCCGCCCACTCTGCAAGTGCACCACCTTGCATTCCATCTGTCTATCCACCTCTTGCCTGCATGCTTGAGGTCAAGAACAGTATTTTCATCCTCTGAAGAATAAATCTTCTCCCTTCTTCCAAAAAGCTACCCTCAGTTCCTCATCTCCTCCTTCACTGCTTTTCCAGTTTCTTAGATTGCTTGACTGTGGCCTGCTGGGGCAGGCTCCCAGGAGAAGTTTGCAGAGTTTTCTGTGGCTGCTTCTCTTCTCCCTGCATAGGTCACCCCTGCTCCCCTACACCATCTACCCACATTTGCTTCTGCTCTTCATCTGGTTGCTTTCCTTCAAGCTCACACTTGAACCCTTTGATGTTATCCTAGTCTAATTTCTGCTGTAAAGACTATTCATGACTTTCCCAGTTGCTTTTCTGAGGACATATTCTGAGACTAGATCAGATGACCAGCAAGACAGTCTCTTCAAACTCAGGAACAGACTTTATCATCAGTAGCTAGGGAACTGCATCTCTAGATCTGTCCCCAACACTCAGATCCAGCTGATGGAACAGAAGTCACCGTTCAAATCTCACACTCAGAATAGCTTTTCATCTTTCCCTTCCCTCTTTCTCTGCTGATGAAACCATTTGGTTATGGTATCATCAGAGGGGTCACCTGAACATCATCTTACCTGTTTCTTTTGCCAGTGCACATCTTTAAGTATTGCTATTTCCTCATCCAAACCTCATGCTTTCATTTGACACTCAGTGACAGTAATAAACCATCTGCACTGCACCATGTCCAAAAGCTCTCATTCTCTGCCTGCCTAGCAGAAAGCCATATGGGCTACAGCAGTGCCATACTCGCTGTGCAATGTCTTTTATATACTGAGACAGGATATTCACTGTATTCATCCCTAATCTTTTCAAGTAGGTCACTCAGAGTTCAGGGTTGCACGCACCACTGACAGTATCTGGAAAACAGTATTTCCCCAAATACTCTGAAAAAGCATGTCAAACACAGACCTCAATCAATGTGACTACCTATAAAAATGTCCCAGATTTAATCAGAGCAATAACTTGTCAAAATATGAACCTTGAAGTCTCCTTATATGTAGATTTAGATTTCCAGTTGCTAGCAAAGCGCTTCTAGAATGAGACCTAGTGGGAGTGAAAGAAGTGACAGAAGAAAAGAGATTGGCTCCCCCCTCCTCTGCCTGGTGGGATCCCAGAGCCTGGAGCATGCATTCAGGTCTCAGTGCCCTCAGGTCGGGAAGGACATTGACCTGTTGGAGGAGGCCCAGAGGAGGAACACCAAGCTGATTAGAGGAACTGAGCACCTCTCCCTCAAAGAAAGGCTGAGAGACTTGGGTTTGTTCAGCTTGAAAAAGAGAAGGTTTAGGGGTAACCTAATTGTTGCCTTCCAGCAATTATAAGCAGCTCTTGTAGGGAGCCTGCAAGAAAGATGGAAAGAGACTTTTAATGGGAAGATGGATGTGACAGGGGAGGAAAAACTGAAAGAGCCGGTTTAGATTTGATATTGGGAAAAGATTCTTTACCGTGGGGGTGGTGAGGCACTAGAACAGGTTGCCCAGAGAAGCTGTGGATATTCCATACCTGGAATTGTTCATGACCAGATGGGGAAGAGCTTTGAGAACCTAGTGTAAGGAAAGGTGTACCTGCCAGGGTCAGGGAAATTGATGGTCTCTAATATCCCTTTTAACCCAAACCATTCTATGATTTCAGCAGCTAGCATCAGATTTGTATTAAAAGAATATTAGATCCTCCAACACACTCAATCAGTGGTGAAGACTTGCCAGCTGTAATTCTTACACATCAGAAGAACAGAGCTACTGCTTATTTTGAGGCAGGCCCAGAAATTAACATGAAGAAGTTAAATCTTTGAGATTGCATTTTTTAAGTTTTAGAAAAAAGGTATTAATGGGTTCCTTAGAAACGCGGGTGCATGGTTCTTTACTATTCACATCATGGAAAATTGCCAAACTTAATTGCTGAATATAAGCAAGTCAGATGAAACAAAACTTTCAGTTTCCTCTCATGTATCATGGCATTTCCCCAGTGAAAGAGGGAGAAAAGGCCTGAGTCACTATACAGCACCAACTGAGCGTTTCTTAAACGGTTTTTTTCTTAGGAAAGTGGCAGGAGTCCATCTTGAATTCCCACACAGGTATGACAAATTTATAATTCAAAACACCTCCAGTCTCCAACCTTGAAAATTTACTATGGGACAATAAGCTATTTCACAAGCCATTAGAAAACTTCTGCAGGTCAAGTAATAAATCTCTGATGTGTCTTGACAGGTTCACATCAATTAATAAATTGTAGCTAGAAGTCTTATCTTTAGGAACATTGAATTCACTTATAGCACCATAAGCCAGCATAACTAACAGAAATTAATTATGAAAAAGGCTCATTTTTATCACCAGCTCAAGCACTTTTGACCTTTAAAACATGACCTCTATTCAAGGCAGAATTGTAGTTTAAACTCATTAAGGACATATGTCAGGGTACTTCATCACGATTTCTGAATGAGTGTCTTGAGAGAAACTTTCCAACAGATGATACAGCAAGAGAAAAGATGCCTGAGGTTACTTATTTTTTTGGCTCCTTGATCAGACTCCTTAGAGTAATATGGTCATCACGAAAACATTCTGCAAACACTAACTCAATAGTATTTCAATGTTTAAATGTCAAAATTGGATGAAAGCAGTATTGTGCAAAAGCACTAACAACTGTTATTTTAGAAAGTGCTTTATCAGGCATTACCAGAGCTGTACTTCTAAACAAAGCAGTTTTCTTGTTTTACGTACATGCTCTAATGCTTCCCAGACAGAATTTTTACTAGTAGATAGCCATGTGAAAGGATTCACTGCCTTGAGGTGATATACCCCATTTTACATGAGACCCACTCTTATTTTCAGCAACACTCAGAAAGCTGAATACTTCACATCAAATATTTTCAGACCTAGTTCAGGTAACAAATTTGCACCCTCTTTTCCCAACTCCTTGCTCCACCAGCCATGAAAAATTTAGAGGTTTCTTTCCTGTAGCAGGAGGAAAACCCCAGCTGCAAATCATTCTTCTGTACCTGCTTCTGCTGCTACAGATGCTCAAGCAAACCCATGCTACCCCTCCCTGCTTTGTCCCAGCACTACATGTACCAGGACAATTATCTGACCTGACACAAATGGCTAAGAGAAAGCGACCACGGAGAAAGGTCAGGAGCTTTGTTCACTTGCTTCTTTAAATGAACCTGAGAAGTGGAACACCTAAAAAACAAGAGCAAGAATTCCTTCAGTGCCTCTTTAGCGCAGACATCAGCCAAGAGCATAAATTTTTTTTCCAAAAAACAATGCTCTGTTTTTCATGCCTGGGTAAGGCACAAACTGTCATAACATTTCATTTACAAAAACTGTTTCTTTCACCTTATTCAGTCTCTCTGTTTAAAAAAAAAAGGGGGGGGTGGGGGGGGTGGGGGTTTCTTTTAGTGTACTGTCTTTCTGAAAGGCCAGAAAACCATTTTCATACCAGCTTTATTTTCACCAGTTGTTGGGAAAAAAAAGTGTTAAAAGGAATTTGCTTATTCTTGAAAACTCCCAAATGAACCTCACATTCCCTCTCAGTGCTAATCCTTGCCATTCCTGTAAACAAGAGAAAAATACTCAGATAAAATCAAAACATTCTACAAAATTCTACAAATTATGCCTTTTTGTTGGTAATGAACCATATAAGCCTTTGGTAGATTGAAGGAAATGTTTCATTACAGCCACCTGCTTATTCACATCTTGGATCACATGAAAGGCCACACAGCACACTCAGTGTTAATTATTAATCTAATCCTGTTATCAAAGTACCAGCTAAGCAGGATCTTCAGAGAAGATACAATTCCTCCCAATTCAGACAGCACAGGAACACAATAACCATAGAGCCCTGTGAACTCTGCCCTGAGACAGTAGCTTCTTTTGAAACACACCGATCTTGACATCCATGCAAATCAGAAGCACTGCATGCATGCTTTCTCTTTGAACTTGCTGGAAATTAATGGACTGCTGAAAATTCTGCACTTCAGTGTAGGTATCAGTGCTTTTAGGAAGCCTGTAAAGCAATGGCAGAGTTCAGCCCTTGGTTTTGAATTCTAAAGTCAAGCCACAAGAAAGTGAAAGTGCTTAAAGACGAACAGATCGAATTCTTTCTGCACTAGGCAGAATCCAAACCAAAACGCATGAAGTAGAATTTTTTGCCGACATACAGATTTTGACTTCATCTGTTGAAAGCAGAACAAACACAAACAATAGTTTTGCTGACCCCAGTGAATAAGGAGCCCTTTATAGATTTCAGAGGAGGTCTCATTTCAGCAGCTGCAGTCTCTTCCCGGGCATCTCAGGCTATTAAATATCAATCTTGCTTAATCCTCCAGTTACCCCTGCTTTCCTAGTGTTTTTTTTTTTTTTTACACTGCAACGCAAAATTCAAACTTTTGTTAGACGCCATTACAAAGATCTGAAAATGCTGCTTAACATGGGTTTTAAAAATTTATTATGGGCATTGTTGCTATCATCATAACTATTGTTGTTGTCCTCATCATCATCATCATTATAATAATTGAAAGGTTCTTCACCCACAGGGTTGTTGGGCACTGGAAGAGGCTTCCCAGGGTATTGGTCACAACACCAAGCCTGACAGAGCTCAAGAAGTACTTGAATTACACTCTTAGGCACATGGCATGATCTTTGGGGCCATCCTCTGCGGGGCCAGAAGTTGGACTTTGATGTTCCTAACAGGTCCCTTCCAACTCAGGATACTCTACGATTCTGTGATTTCCTGAGAAGCAAAATAATTGCTGCTGACATTGAAAATATCATTGCAATCTCAGACAGTAACCACCACAGCAAATTAATTACCCCCTGCAAGTTTCAGGCATTGAAAACTTAAGCAGACACCATTTTTCTTACTTACAGTATTCTCCAACAACACAGAAACAGAAGATGCTACAAAAATAATGACAAGTCCCCCTGTACTCCTACCTTGTCCTCAGAATACGAACACATAAGCTCACAAGCAAATAACATTTCTGGGAGAAATTGCTCTCTTCTATTGCTTCTCAATTAGAATTCTCAATTCTCATTTAGAAAAACAGTATGTGCTACTAACTGTCATGTGATACCACTTTGACCCTGAGGAAATGGAGAAAATGTTGAAATTGGAATCACAACAGAACTACATTTACTTAGGAAAGACAGATCAAGGTCTCTCACTTGTGAGACAGAAGGCAGCAGGAATATTTAAAAATATCTCCAGCTTTATAAAAAACAAAAAATATGCCAATACCATTCAATACTTCACCTTGCATTTACCAAGACTTCAAGCAAAGTGTAAGCTCTCCCAAAACAGACAGTAGATATCCCAGTATTAAGTATTATGCCAATCACAAGGTTAGATCAGGGCTCTTGTGGGAAGGAAAAAAAAAGGAAAAGAGAAAAAAGGATTTTGAAATACTGTAAAAGCATGTTATTAAAAATTCAGAAAACCTGCAAACACATTTCTTTCAATGTCATCAGTACTTCAGAGAAAAAAAACAAACCACAATTTTTCCCCCTCTCCCAACAACTTATGTTCAATGTTGAGTGGAATTTTGATTTTTGTTTTTTAAAACAATTGAAGATAGTGTGCCTCAAAAGTTACTGGGTGGATCAAGCCAACACTTCCCTATTCTGTAGAAGTTAAACAGAAAAATGGGAAGCTCTAAACCCCAGCTTCAGTCACGAATCCCATTGAACTCTATTCCAGCAAAGAGACTGCCAGACCAAGGCCTGGCACTCCCCCAAACATGCTGCAAAGTAAATCCCACATGAGTGGGTCTGTACATCAGGCAAATGCAGATGTACTTGGATAAAGCACACTGTGCTTTCCTTGGATCACGGCAAGGGAGGGGATGCAATCTGCAACTTGGAAACTGTCAGGAAAGAAATACATTCCAGCTTTCAATATCCACTGATGTGACATCATTTCACTGCTTTGTTTCTTTAACAGAGAAAGAGTTTGGCACAATGTGTAAATAGATATTTGATTTTTACCCATTTTAGAGCAACCTGTTTGACAGCCAAGCTTTAAAGACAGTCCTGCCACAGAACATAAGTTATGATGCAATTGATGCGTTGAACCTTTCTCAAAGGTCAGTGACAGGCTGCCCTATGGGCAAATGTGACTGGCACGCAGCAGCATCCTCATAACCCCACAGCCTCACACCTCAGGAACAGCAGCCAGGGTCCATAATCTACATGCAATGGCCCTCCACAAATTCCTCCCATCTTAAGCCTCCGATCTGGGATACTATTTGCACTTTTCCAGTGATCTATTTCCCTGTCTTTCCTTGCTCCCAGAGCTTCTTCTATTCTATCCACTGGTAAACAAAGTGCATGAGTGACCTGAGTATAGCTATAATACAGAAGGGCAAATTCTGTGCAGTGGGATATGCATACCTGCAGGAATCACTGATTTTTATTGCCTTAGTGGACAAATTCTGCCTTTGGACCTACAACAAACAGATATAGAACTGAATGACAGGAGTAACAAAAAGCACTGGGTTCAAGCCAATTCCATTCATTACCAGAGTTCTTCTTACACCCTTACTGCATCAAATCTTATAATGCATCCACCTGCTTTGATGGCAAATAAGTTTCAGAAATAGTTAAAGTGCTATGGTTGACAGAAGAGCTCGAGTTGTCAGACTGGCTTTATCACTTCTCCTGTGAGGTGAGAAGTACAATAGCCCATAAGGGAGCAATGAAAGCCAGAATGAGAATATAGGCTCTCATGCTTGCTGCCTTGCAAAGTGAGCAGTGTATTCCTGCCTTGCAGGAATTACACATCTTCACAATTGCCAATCCATGAACTCTCATCCTGGGGCAGTCTAGCTGTTTCCTCTGGACAGCTGGAAAATTATACACGTCATTAACCACCATCCTCCCAGAATAAATCTGTACTCAATGCCACAGTACAACTCACTTGTTAATACTTACCAATTCAACTCAAATAATTTTAAAAAACCCTGTAAGATTCTCTCCCCTTTAAGCTAGTAGAGCTGCTACATTTGCAGATTGTGGAGGTGTGTTCTTCCAAGCTAGAACTTGCCTAGAATTTACAGACACTGGAAGCTGTATGAAACACTTCCCAGCACTTCAAGTTCAAGAGCAGCTTCTTCCATTCACTTGAGAGGGTTCATTAATTATCCTTCCCCAGATTTAAATTTGTCAGGTTCAAAACCCATCCACAGCTCAGTCTGTTTCTGAAACCAATTTCAGGCCTTAGTTGTCAAAAATGGTCCTAGTACACTACAGTGAAGCACTACACTAGAAACAGTGGAGTACACTAATGTTTGAGGCCATGTCCTGCTGTCACTGCCAAAACAGACAACCAGTATCTCACTTCTTTATTTTGGGCCTAACACAAGGTTAATTCTGAACAAATGCACCAGATTACAGCAATGTTTGAGCTACCATTTCTCTTCTCACAAAAAAGAAAAAAGGTAACTCCACAGTTGCTCTTCTATCTTTCATCGAATTGTGAATTGATGTCTAATAGCACCAATCACTTCATATGGGACACCAACCAATTCATATGATTTGAAACTGAAAAATAAAAATCTGATCAAAAAAATTTTCCCTTGTATTTTAAAGAAAATATTAAACTGAATTACTTTAAGTTGTACTAACTCAAGAATGCATGCCAGTTCCACAACTCAGTTGAAAAACAGATACAACACTTAAATTTTCCAGGGGCTGGTTTGGCTAAAAGAATCTTTCCCCCTTTTGGTGTTAAATGTGGGATTGAAGAGATTACCCTGAAACCTGTTTTCCTGTGTGTTACAGAAAGTCCATAAGCAATTCAAAGAAACATGGGCAGCTGGAAAACAAACAATGAAGAATAGACCCATTTTCACAGTTCTCTCTAATTTGACTGAGGTGGAAAGAATCTGAGGGATTTACATAGCCACACACAGAGGTCTGCACATGCCTATCTAAATCTAGAAATAAAAATAGCAAAAGCAATTATGGGAGACTTTCAGCCTCAAATGACACTATCAGCCTCTTGATGTTCCAGAGCATTAAGACGTGCTCTGACAAATGTCCAAGCTTCTACAAATTCCATATAGGTTCTTATCTTCTCTGGGGCACTACAATACCTCTCAAGAGAACTTCAATTTAAATACAGGTGAATACAAAGTCATCTTCAATAAAGCACACGAATCATTGAAACCAGCAGCAATCAAAAGCACCATGCAGTGCACATGACTGAGCCACACAACCTCATAACCCAATCAGCCCGGTTGTAAATCTGACCACATGTTGCTTTAAAAAGCAACCACACCCCTTGCAGAGGACTGCCACTCATCTCGAGGTGGGGAACACTGGTTGTGCAACAGCTCTATCTACTAACACAGGATTCACATGGTCTGTGGTCAGCAACGTCCACAGCCAAAGCAGTTTCCTGCATTACTCCATTCTTAAATATGAGATACAAACTGACAGAGTGCTTCTTCTCTGGACTGTTAAGACATTTGCAACAGAAGTGATTTGCAAAAGAACCCAGACTACACCCTTCAGAAATTGCCTTATTGTAGGAAGTGCTTGCTTGCAGTACCTAGAAGGCAAAAGCCTTACCTACACATTCAGTGAGCGCTGACCTCTTCAAACCTTGAGTGGCTTCTCCCATCCAGACCTGGAGGTACAGCAGCACATTGGCTCTTTCGTGAATCTAAACAGTCATTGGATGAATTTTAGGACTTAAAGCAGTAGCCAAGTCATAGAGATGTGGATTCCTAGTGTCCATAAAGTAATAGCAAAAGCCTCTAGCAGCATGTTTCTCATGAACAGTAATTTCTCGTATCCAATACAGTAAAATCCCATATAGACCTGTGGGCACCTCACTAGCAGCAGTGGTCAGTATAAAGTGGTGCTATAAAGGTTCCATATAGAGCTGCTGCATCATCTCTTCTGAACTATGAAGAGTTATTCATAACTCCCCACAATGCTTTCTGCCAGAGCCTGAATAAACACTTATTCTGAAGATTAACAGCTCTCCAGGACATGATAAGCTGAGAAAGGAGGATCTCAACACCTGAAAAGCACACTCCTGCAAATGGGCTGTTAAGAGGTAAATTCCTTCATTCCAGGTAATTCCCTCCTCTGGTCCAAAGCAAACAGGCAGATGATGACATAAAGGTTTCTGAGTGCTACAACAGGGATATAGCCCAATTGGATATGTGCCAGGGAGAATGCCCCAGTCTCTGCTCAGCTACTCCAGCAGCATGGCATGCAACCATCACAGCAGTGCAGTGTGGTAGCATGGGCACAGCACATAAGCGCTACCACGCTTGCTGTCACTTATTCCATCATTTACACTCAGAGAAGCAAAGACCTTGGCTGCTCTCAGGTAAACAGGAAATGCTGCAGGACTTATTCAAAGGTCAAGAGCAACACTTAAGCCCTTCAGCTCTAAGCAAAAGATGTCCTTCCTTCTGATGCATACTGTCACAGATCCTTCCCAACAGCAGCTTCATATGACTGTCTTGGACAAGGTGCAAACCTCAAGTACCTCTGCTACCTCTAATCTCCACAGCTCTGTTCCTCTCTGCACATTTCAGCCCCAAGCTTTCCTTTAGCAGCCCTTCCAGATACAGAGTTTTGGCTTGGTGACGTACAGGTACCCCTGCCTGCATCCCTCTTCCTTCAGGTGCTCCCTATGGTAATGTAACAACTCAGGCTCTACTGATACCTTGGTCAGGCCATCTCAGATCATGTTTAATATTAAACTAGGAGCCACCCAGGGTGCAGAATGAAGCCATCACTTTGATCTGACAATCAGGTGGACTTGTGAGCAGAGTATAAAGTCAAATAAACTTTCTAGTTGCACCACAGACAATCCAAGATGTAGAGGGGAAAGTGAAGGAGAAATGAAAATGCTGTGTGCTGTCTTGGTAAAGCTGAGTCTATAAGCACTCATACATAGGCAGCAGAGCAGGAACTAGATTCAAATTTGTCCATCTTCCATTAAAAAAAGAACAAACCCAACAAACTGCAATTCCTTTTACAAAGGAATGTGAAGTGCCTAAAAGAAAGGTGGAAAACTTTGAGAAAGAGAACTAACTGGCTCTGAAGCGACTATACTGTTAGCTGCAGTACATGCTATGGGACAAGTGCCATATGGTTCAGTCTACAAAAACAAAGGTCACATCCATCATTACTTGGCATCATTATTCCACACAATACACACTGAGCAATGACCCATTACATGTTACCTCAACGTGCCAGTAAGCAGGTCAATGCATCCTGTACAGAAACTAGCACAAAAGGTTTCTCTCGCCTTTAGATCTTGCCATCAAGACTTTTCATATGCAAATATCACTACCCAAGCAATTATTGGACAGATTGATTGGTATCACTGACATCACAATTACATACAAAAATTCTGGCTTATCCACACAATTGTGTAAGTTTCCAAAACAAAACAATGTTCTACCAATATCTGACAGTCTAGGTAAGCATGCTGAAGAACAAGACGTGAAACAGCAACTATACTTGTCGATCAGTACTTCTGCATGGACCAAGACACTGCAGCAATAGGTATAACACAGCTAAGTAGGTTTCTTCAAAGAATTTCATCTCATTACACACCCTGATTTCAAATATTTGACTTTTAGAGAGGTGCTGCCAACCATGTTTACTAGCACTTTATTTGGCTTAAAGCAGGCAGAAGTGAGGACACAAAGCAAAGTTCATAATTTACAACATGATAGTAGACCATCAATCCCAAAAGAATTTTCTGACAAACTCATATGGAGCATGTTACTAAGAAATATTTTAACACTTTCTGACTATAATTAGGTAGTTTTACAGCTAGATTAGAATATTTTATATTTACTAAGGGCATAGATCTTTAGATATTTTCTGTAGTCTGAAAGCATTTGAGTAACATTAATTCACTTATGACCTGCCAGGGCTGAACAGTTGCCATAATTTTACTCCTGGAGTAACATCAACATGAAACCTGGCAGACTACACTTGTAGTACACCAAGTCTTTGTAGGACTCTGGTACCTTCCCCAGAAACAGTGACCCCCTTAGCCACCCTCCATGGTCCCAAGACCTGGCAACTTGAGCTTTCTGTGCTATGGTACTGTGAAACATTTGGCTTTAACCAAAGCGAAATAAGCACTTTAGGGTTTGACCTTTTAAGTACATTAAACTGCATGTACACTTCTATTCAGCAGTTCCTATCATTTCATCAACCAATACTGCAAACAGCCATTGTAAATGCATTAACAAAAACCAACATCATGAAAGAGGCAGGTTTTAGAAACAAAACTGGTTAATTCATTTTTCTATTGAAAAGAATTTGCAGAAGAATGATAATTTAATCTTTTCAACATTAAAGACTTCTCAAAAAGAAATGTTCTGTATCTTTATTCTCCTAATATTTAAGCTAAGGCTTCAGTGTTTTACACAAGTAACTGCCTTACTGAGCAGCTGAGCAAGAAAAGTTCTGGCAGCTCTGGTTATTAAATTGCAGAATATGCTTTATAAAACAAATATATTCCATTTCATGCAGGGAGAGTCAAGGCTAGTAAAATGAGGAGTCTCATGGTTCAAATTCAAATCTCATCATAAGAAGGTATAATTTCTAAAAAGCCAAGAGAAACAGTATCTACTTAACTATGGATGATTATAAGCCTAGCCAGCCACAACACATTTACTGAAAATTTGCTTTGCTTTATATGCCAAAGCTTCAATCACAATTTAAATCCTTCAAATCTGTATTGTCTTTACAGTGCAGTAATCAAACATCTGCAAAGAGACAAGCAACAGCAAAAGCCAAACACAAGCCAGAATCTGATATGCTGGATACTTCCTTTGGAAAGGAGGATGCTGTGGTAAATATTACTTTTGCCAGATTGAGGCTGGGAAAAATGTGAGCATGCACCTGTTAAAATTCACATAATTCAAGAAGACATGAGGGCTTGTGACCTCACCACACGAGCTGCTCATGCCCAATTCAGACCTTTGCTATTTACTAGTATGATTTTTCCAAACTATACTGCATATGTGTCAGGGTAAGATCTGGAGGGCTTCTATTGGTGGCATGCATAGCTACATTTCTTGAAGTGTGAAAATTACTACTCCTAATTGCATAGTCTTGACTTCTCAGAAGTTCAAGGACATGGGATGCTATCCATTTTATTGCTCCTTTTTTTTTTTTATTTTTATTATTATGCAGGAGACTTTCTTTAAAGACAAAAGTAATAAATCAAACGATGTATACAAGCAACCAAAACCTCATTTTATCAGATGTGTAATTTCAGGAAGAAAGGGGCCCAGTAATCTAACAAAAACTTTGTTTCCTCAATATCAAATATAACACCCTCTCAAACTTTACTTACCTCTGCAGATATTACAAGCCTGTTCATTGTGTTTAAAAACCAATTTCCTATGTTGTATAGGTGTAACAGATACTGTGCCTAGCTCAGAAGGTATTTGCAGAAACATCAGCTATTAGTGACAGGATTCTCTTTGCATGTTGAACTTGCCAAGTTTTTATTAAAGCTGGGCTACAGGAATTAAGTATGCAAACAGTGATCCAAAAAGCAGCTGAAAGCACACATTCTTCACCAGTTTAATTAATTCTGGAATTTCAAAATGCAGAGCTGCTGTAAAATAATGTTTTTGTTACAAGTACGGTAAGAAACAAAATATGCCTCCTGACATAGTGCTATCCCAGTCATGTTCTGGCTCATCTTTAGCTGTTTATTGTTTATTTCAGTATTTATTACTCTCCAATATGGCCCAAAGCACATAGTATTTGTGCACAGCTGATTATCTAAAATAGTATTTGCCGTCATTTCAGCAGCTGCCAATCAAAAAAACTACTTACTTATTCAGTCTACTTATTGTCATTGATATCCACAGTATTATGAATATTAACAAGTACTGAGGACAAAGATTAAATATGTCATAAAGGCAGTTCCCACTCCCCAGATTGGGCCAGGAAAGTACTGCTGTGAGCAGGCAGGCAGCAGGCACAGCCCTGGGTGGTTTCACAACCAGCTGCTGCACCTGGGGCTGGAGGCACCATCCTGCCTACTCCGACCCAGACCCACTGCCAGCAGTACACAGCCGGGGAAGAGGGCCTGCACATCCCACGGTCACTGCTCCAGAGCTGGGGAGCACCCAACCGGGACCCCTCTGTCCAGCAGCAGCAGAAGTTTTGGATGCCCCTTCCCTGAGAAGGTTTCCTGTGAAAACACTCTCCCAGCACAGCTGAAGGGTAGGACCCACCACGTGCTGTGGAAGAAGCCTGCACTCAAGCCTCCCCAGCTGGTCTCATTTGAATTATGACCCTGTTGCTCCCTCCATCTCATTTTGCAGAGTCTGCAGTTTTGCTCAGGCTCCCTAGTGACAGCAAAAATGCTATAATCATGCAGGTACAGACAAGGACTGCACATAAACATGTTTCACCCCTAATCAAGTACACAGAGGGAATAATCATGCAGTGAGGAGTGATACTGAACTTTGTCATGTTTCCCATTTTGCCAGATTGGGGTTGGGAAAAATGTGGGCATGCACCTTTGACATCCAAGCTGGACCTTAGTTCAGCCTCCCTTGACAACATTAGTCACCTCCTGGGAAAGCAGGGCTGGGGGCTACACAGCAAAGAGACACAGGCATTTCTACTTGTTTGTGCAAGCTTTTTTGCACCTGTTTTTTTGCTGAGTTGTTTTCACAGTAGTAAGAGTGTCTTGGGGCAAAGTCTCACAGTACAACAAAACTACCTCAATGGTTCTGTGTGAAGGGAGGAGTTTCCCCTCACACTTGTTTTCCTCACAGTAGCTCTGTCTGCCCAAAAGCACTCCCAGGGCCTTCACTACACCCTGCATGATCACCCTTTCCTTCCCTAATGAGCACTGAGGCAGAGGAGGACATTCAGCAGCCTCGTGCTGCCACATCAGCTCCATCCATGACAGCGCAATCCCTTAACAAGGGAGGTACAACGCTCCTCACGCTGCAGAACTCATCCCCACCTTAATGAAGTAATAACCATTGAACAGTACTTGCATATTCTGATTTTCCAAACAGAGATCCAGAAAAGCTTCCAAGTGCCTAACAGCCCTGGGAGTAACTGTCCTGGGTATGAGGTCCCATCATGGACTGCAGACCTAAAGGAATGCTTCATCTAGAAAACTGCTAGTGGCAAGTATCTCTATGAAAATAAATACAAGGAAGGGGAGGAGGTTACTCATAGCAGATGCTAATTAAAGTCATTAGTTGTAAAAACAACTTCACATTTCTTTGTGAAATATCAAGGGAACTGCTTCAAATTAACTAGAGGACTTGAGTTCAAAGTGACAAGTAGCCCTGGGAAAAGGGAAAGTTGAAGAGAGCCAGGAAGAAAAAGTAGTCATAATACCAGCAAAAGAGAAAACATTTAATTTGGAGACTAGATACCATAAGACAGCAGGTAGGGAAATTGCAACATACCAAGGAAAAATCTTGAGTGAAATCAAATCTTAGGTTAGCTGAGATGGTGGACCTGATCCAACATGTCTACAAGTGAAACCTGCTCCCTTCTCTCTCTCTGGTGTGGAGCTACACCCCATCCACCATCTTCTTGCTTGCACAGATTCTCCTCTGACCCCTTGATCAGACCAGTCAGCTCCCTAAGCCACAGAAAACTAACTCAGCAAAAGAGCTAGGAATTCCCTTAGCACAGCCAGCATAGCAAGCTGACTCATCTGACTGAGGTTAGATCTCTTGCAACTGCGTGATGGGGGCAGCAGGAGCATGCAGAGCAGGTCAGTCCTCCCTGGCAGAAGGAAGACACTTGCCACTTAAAGGTCTGAACAGGGAACCGCTGTAGGAGAAAGAGGAAGAAACAGCAAAGGAGGCAATATTTGCCACACCAAATGGAACAATGTAGAGAAGAGGAAGTAAGAAAGGCTAATTTTTATAACAATGCCCCTAGGACAAAACCATTGGCAACTATTGAGAAGGAAACCAAGTGGATTCAAGGCCCAGAGTACAATTTAACAGTAGATTACTGAAATACTGAATAAAGATTGTATACCTCATATTCACACTAAGTTTTCACAGCTTGCACTGCTAATCACAGTTCAAGTATTCTTTTCTCAATAGAAATTAATAGGAAAGTCATCCAAGTACAGTTTTGGATGTAAACTAAAGACACCATCAACAAACACAGAGCAGAAGCAAGACACTGTCAGTGGTGCCAATAACAATAACATGAGTATAATAGGCATCTTTGAAAAAGTCTGATCAGACAGAATACAAAATATGCTTTTACATATACAATAGTTGCAGCACTTGAAGCTACTTCAAAAGCACAAGGATATTGTACCCTGTTTCCCTGCTCTCTAATTATGAAAATGTTTTTGAATATTTGTTTTGAGAATGAAGTGAATATAGCACAGTATGTTTGCACAAAGGTGATCAAAACTCTGTGCACTTTCACCACAGGCTTCAAGAGATGAGTGCTGCTGACCAATAGGAACTGAAGCAAGAGCAGAGTCCATCTTATCTTACTGCCCTGCCTGCACTTACCATTGTAACACTGAGATGATATCAATCATTAAACCTGTGAGAGCCCAGGTGATTTTCTTAGTGATCATCTTAGCAACCCAAGTCACTCCCACAAGAGGGGAGCACAGCCACAGAGCCAGGAGCAAAATACTTTCTCCAGTTAGTCACATAAGCCTGACTCAGCTTCTCACAAAACTACAGCCTTGTGTTTTAATATCCAGCCCATACTTTTGGTGAAAATGGACACCACAGCCAGTTTCAGGATGTTGCCTTGATTATTTTCAAATCTTTCTTTGAACCAGACCTTGCATATTGGGCATTGTTTTTTCATACTAAGTGCTATGATATTCGGACATTCAGTTAATCCAAGTAATTCAAGATGTTGAATCGAAAATTGTGAACACAACAGTCCTGAATGTCCATATTTAAAAGCCAGAAATAAGTGTGCTCTCCTTTACTTACCTTTTTGCTTCTTCTAAGTGGCACAGATACTCGTAAGCAATATTCTGACGCCTCCTCTCATCCATTTCCTCTGCAGAAAGCCTTTCATCATCCACAATAGCTGAAAACAGAAACCCAAACCAAGTTACACATGAGTCGAAGTGATTTTTAGAGCAATTTTGCTTAGAACCTGGGTGAATTACTGAAGAAGGGAAATTAAAACAGTTATCTCTTCTCTTTAAAAGAGGCCTTTTATAGTATGGTTCACAAAGATGTCTAGGTCACCAACAGTGTTCTGTTCTCTCTGCAGTGAATTCCTCAAGTTTCACTTCTTCAAGACCAAGCACATATTGCTCTGAGGCCATTGCCTGGTTTGGGGGTAGGATGGAACAATCAAAAATGGGGGGCTGAGGCTGGGAGTGAGCAGAACTTCAGCTTACGCATTCTCAGAGGAGTCTGAGGACTCTCATGAGGAAGCTCAAAGCACGAAGCAGATGGAGCAGCCCCATGCTAAGCAGATCCTCACAACAGAGACAAAGACAACACACTGCAAAGGTACCTCAAGGACAACATGGGAGTTGGCTGCAACTTCAGGAACCTGTGAGACTGCAACATGCCGAGCTGCCTCCCACTGATGGAGGCAATGAGGACTGTAATCAAATGAACTATCTATGGTTTCCCCTACTTACTGCTGCTACCTCATCACCTCCCATAAAAACTCTCTCCCAGCCTATTAAGGATGTCTGTGCACATCTCCAGCTGTAAATGACCCCAATTATTTACATCTACTACCCTGTGCCTAGTCTTTCTGTACTTGTAAAGTACAGAGGGGGCCTCTGTGAGCATCTCTCCAATGCTTCCAAATGCTTCTAGTAGTGGGTCTCAAGGAGCATACTGTAGTGCTGACTTCTAGTTGAATTTCAGCCACAGCAGGTGAGACTTTTGTAAACAGCCTTCAGCATAAATCAGTTACCAAAATGACACCCTATTTGTACTAAGCTGAGTGTTGGACTAGATCATCTTGAAGGCATCTTCTAACCTTGATGATACTGTGAAAAATGTGGTCCTACATTCTTCCATGTTTCAGCCACATGCTCACATCACCTCTCATGCCACAGCTGGCAACCCAGTGTCTGCATCAGTGAACCAGAACAAGGGGCAGCTCTGGCTAGCGAGACCTGTTTCTGGGAGGATTTGCTCCCTGATCTGAGCCACTGCACACTTGCAGGCACAAGGGAGGGGACGGAAATGCAGGGCTGGGCTAGCCGCTTTCTGTGGCAGCCCACAAGCTGCTTAGCTGAGAACATCACGACACATCCTCAGTGAAACAACACAGGCCCTGCTCCTCCTGAAATGCACTGTGACTTGCTTTATTAGTTTCATTCCCACACAGAGTCGTGCATGCCATGAGCATGTTCCCACCTTTTCCCTGACAATTCCTTCAAGTAGTGGATAAACACTTTCTGGTAATGGATCCAGGAAACTCAAATAAAAGGAAGTAGGACTTAAAAACAGCAGGACTCAAGGCTTTGCAAGTACTCACATACCTTGAAACCTGTACCTCAAAAAAAAAAATTACCTCACATGCATTTACTGCGGACACAAAAGAAATTACAGTAATTTCACTATTATAAGCCGCACCTGATTATAAGCAGCAGGTTACAATACAGAGTGTGATAAAAGGTATCTATTCTATCACCATCTGTTGAGACCAGGTGGGGGCAGTGAACATTATCTCCGTGGGAGATATTCTGCTAATGGGCCATCCATTGAAACCAGGTGGGGCATTGTTCTTTATCTTTTCACAACCCATCCTTCCTCCAGCGAGTCATTTTCTGCTAATGGCCCATTGAGTCCCACTGTGCGACTGATAAAATTACTTCATCCCATTGGAAGTTGCTCCAGCCAGGGGGAAGAGCCCAACATTTCTTACCAAAATAAAAACAGAGGTTTTGGGACACTAAGGTAGCCCCTTTCTCCACTGGACTCCAGAGGAAAACCGGATTTCTCCACATCACCACTGGACCTCCAGAGGGAAACTGCACCTTCTACAGGAGCACTGCTTCAACTGAATCACATCTGTCACTGCAGGAGGATGCAGCCACCATTTAATGGGACTGCTACCAACACTCTGCCTGACAGGGTGTCAGGTTGTACTCTGACTGTGTCAGGGTTTGGGGTTTGTTTCTTTGTAGTATTGTATTTCTATTTTAATTTCCCTAGAAAAGAACTGTTATTCTTAATTCCCATATTTTTGCTTGAAAGCCCCTTGATTTCAAAATTACAATAATTTGGAGGGAGGGGTTTACATTCTCCATTTCAAAGAGAAGCCTTTCTCAGCAGATACCTGTCCTCCAAACTAAGACAGCAACTTTTTGTTCTTTGTCCGTATATAAGCCGCACCTGATTACAAGCCTCACTTTGGGTTCGGACCAAAATTTTCATCAAAATAGTGACTTATAATCACGAAATTATTGTACACTACTCACCCACATTTTGGACTGATGACATACATTTGTTAAGGTCTTGTACAGCTGCTTTAAGTTTTGTAGTTTAAGTTTTAATGACCACATGGGACTTGATATCTCTCATCTTTCTTTGCTTGTAAGATTGCTCTTCCTAATTACCCAGATGTTCACACACCAATCAAACAAATACATGTCTTGCTTAGAGTTTCTTTCAAGTCTGGTAGCTCCAATAGGCGTGACTCACTCTAAAATGAGCTCTCAGATACTATAATCAGGATATCACTTGCCATGAACCAAAACATTAGTTTGAGGCAAACATGGGATGCAGATGGTAAAACACCATGTCTGGCCAACTGGCCATGAAGGCTGCTCTACTACTGCTCTTGCCCTCACCACCATCAGCACAACCAGACAGGCTGCTCCCACTCCATAACACAGCTCCTCTGCTGCAGAGGGCTCCTGACTTCCCAGAGTGAAGGAAAAGTACAGAGGAGCCACCACACTGAAACGTAATATATGATTTCATTGTTTGCAACTCTGAGATCAAGGCCCCTTTTTCAAAAGCTCTCCCAGCTATGAATGCGCATAATTGGAGACAAGTGCTGTCAGAAGAGCCCAGCTGATTGTCCTAGTGGGATATGGGGGTGGGACAGGCAATACCAGGCCAAGTCCTCATCCCCATAATTCCCATGCCCTGTTCCTGGTAATTTGTTAAACAGTTGTTTACTCCTGCCCTCCAAAGACAACTCAACACAACCATAAACAAATCAGAAAAAAGGCAGTTTGACTGAAGATAGGTGAAGGAAAACCACATGACCCATTTTATAAGTATCAGTCTAGGAATTAACCTGAATAACACTAACGCTTCACAATTTAGTCCTGGATCTGCACATCCATGGGTGCCTCCTATCCCCAGCAAAGGCATCCCAAATGAAGCAGCCCTGGCCAGCCTCAAATCCCTCATTAAAACTATTTGCAAAGATTGATTCAGAGAGTGGATGAAGGCACCAACAGATATTGTGGAGTTGTAATAGTTGCTCTGCTTAGCAAACACTGCAACAATAAGAGGAAAGGACAAGATTCAAAAACAAGTACAGTAATTTCACGATTACAAGCCACAGTGACTATAAGCCGCATCTCCAGGTGTTGGCAAACATTTTGTTCTTTGTCCGTACACAAGCTGCACCCAATTATAAGCCGCTCTGTCGTTCGCAGGGAGGACCCGCGTGCAACGAAGTTGCCAAATAATAACAGAATCGTGGCATGGCGAGGTTTACTGGCTCGGCTCGGGCCGTGTGGGCATGGGGCTGCCGACGGGGCCAGGTGGCCCAGCTCAGCGCTGCCGCTTGGCAGGGCCGCTCGGGGCCAGCTACTGCCGCCGCTGGGCTTGCTCGCCCCGGTCTGGCGCTGTGCCACGGTGGCAGGGGGGCACGGAGCCCGCCGGCACCCGCGGGGATGGAGCCCCCCCGCTCCCTTGGCAGCGGCACGCAGGGACGGGAGCCTCCCCGGCTCCCCCCCGGGCCGCGGGGCCAGCAGGAGGGAGCTCCCGCGCCTCTCCCCCCGCCCCGTGCTGCCTGCAGGGAGCCCAACTCCACCTGCCGCACAACACAGTAACCAATTTGTAACAATCGTGTAAATGCCGGGTTTTACTGGCAGGTGCTTGACTTGGCAATTTGCACTGACTCGGTTTGCCCTTCTGGGGTTGGAGATGTCAGAAAATTATTCACATATTAGCCGCTCCTGAGTGTAAGCTGCATTTCCGGTGTAGGAGCAAAATTTTGGTCAAAAAGGCACGGCTTGTAATCATGAAATTACTGTAACTTGTAGACACTGAGAAGTGGAAGACCCAGCTCCTGTTTTAGAGGAGGTATAGGCAGCTCACAAGCTGGAAATCAGACTTCTTTCCTGCCAGGGCCAAAGCATCTAAAGTTTCTGGGCTAGATATCTGTGCACTGAAAATACAGAGCACAGAGAATGCCAAAACCTACAGTGCTAATCCTGGGAGGAGTCGCTTACAACACCAGTTTCCAATAAGTCTGATTACACACCTACCCTCCAGCACTTACTGGCTTCAAAGCAACTGCACTATCACATCAAGAGTGGTTGCAGACGCAACTTTAGAAATAGAAATGACAACCTGCAGGATAAAGGTGGCCTCAGGACTGAGCTGCAGAGGCAATTACTTTGACTTGGGTTCTTAAGGTCCAGTCTATAATAATATATTTTTGGCAAGAGCTTCAGTCTTTGACTACAGGCCTGCATACATCTTTCTTCAAACATCCTGAGAACATCCATCAAGCCAGCCACACCATGTTCAATACACAAGCAAGTTTGGTTTGGAGACAAAGCTCAGTCTTTCTGCTTAACAGAGCAAGTATTAGTCAAAAGACTAGGAAGATTGATGGAAGAATAAACATATTTCTGCTGTATCAGTAACTTTTTGATTATGCTCAGCTCACAAAGGAAGAGAGTGCTGCAAATAAAGGGTGTTGTGGGGCAGAGTAACCAGGGTGGGGCTTCACCTGAGGACCTCTACCAAGCAGGATCCTGACACAAAATGTTCCAGCTGAGAAGATCCAAATGCCATGGAACAAGGCTCTACATGAAAGCTATACAGAGGGAAAAGAGGCATCTAAACAGTATCTTCTTATTAAATTCATTAATGATGTGACCTAATTTCAAATTCAGAGGAAAAATCTAAAATACTGCCTTGAAGAGGGAATATTAAGAGTGCAGCTGTACAACCAACAAGAATAAAAATGCTAGCCTTAAAGCTCTCTATTTCAATTCATTTTAGATGTTGACACCCTGTTAGCCAAGAGTCAGTAGACACAAAATGTGTTAAGTTCACTCAGACACTTCTTCACGAAAAAACAGCAAAGGAAGTGGATGTATGAAACACATGGACCTGTGAGCAATGCTAAAGCTTAAATTGCCACACATGAGAGATTTATTCTGGTACTCAGTACAGCGCACCAACTTTCTAATTCTTCCCATAATTGATTCAGCAGAAATAAAGTAACATTCTACTAGCAGCTTCCTATGTGTGTATATTCTACATATTTAGCACAAAAGTATTTACCAAGGAGTTTTCCTCAATTGAAGACTTGGTCATCTTCCATCAACTGACACATTGTACTTACACGCACTGTCCTCATTCTAAAATTGTCCTGTGTAGGCAGTATCTAGGACTAACTGATGTTGGGGTCTGGTTACAAATTGCAAAAACTTTCTGGTGTGCTTTGATCCAAGATAGCCAGTTGTTGGCAAGTTATGCCAGTTGCTGCCCACAGAGCTGACAACTAAATCCAAGGTGCTCCGTGCGCCTACAGTCAATGTGGTGCCTCTAGGATTTACATCAGACTTAGCATTAGTAGAAAACATAAAAACATTTCAGATTTCTGAATTCAAGCAAGTTTTCAGAAATAGACCCACTGTGTCTGAAGATGCAATATCATTACTGAAATTAGCAATCAGCCCAGGTGTGAAAGAGACAATGGAGCCTTACTAACAGAATCTGGAAAGATAATCAAAACTTCAGGTTCATAGAAATGCAGTCACTTTACACAATAATTTTAAAAATAAATACTGTTTCTGTAAATGTAATCCAATTCAGAGTTCATCCTCATATTACATCCATTACAAGGATTTTGGAGATTCCAAGATCACAGAGATAATTTACATTGATACTGAGTTTACTGGAAATCTAGTCACTGTTTCAGTGCCTCACCACTTTTACAGAATTTCTTCCTAATGTCTAATCTAAATCTATCCTCTCTCAGCTTGAAGACACTCCTCATTGTCCTATTACTGATCAAAAGTGCCTCTCCATCATTCTTATAGGTCACAGTAAGGTGTCCCAGAGCCTTCCCTGCTCCAGGCAGAACAACCCCAAATTTGTCAGTCTTTCCTCACAGGACAGATGTTTCAGCCTTCTGATCATTTTTGTGGCCTCTTCCTCTGGACTCTTTTTAACAGATCAGCATCCCTCTTATGCTTGCTTGGGACCCCAGAGTTGGGTGCAGTATTCCAGATGGACTGTTAAGTGGCTGGAGTGGAAAGGGTATAATCACCTCCCTTGACCTGCTGGTCACAGTAGTTTATGTTAAAATTTACATTAATGAAGATGTTTCACAGGTCTAACTTGCAACAGTTTGATGTCAGTGGATCCATGGATTATGCTTTTAAATGGTGCTAAACTTAAAATTTTTGTTGTATCTAACAAAAGAGCACGCAAGGAAAAGTAATATTTTTTACAATTTCTGAATAAAAAATCATGGAATACTTTATGAGGCATAATCTTTAAGTTATTCAGGAATAACCATTTACGAAAGAGTTTTTGTTGTCTTGAAAAAAGTGAAAATGGAAAAAAAACCTGGCAAAACCTACAACAGCACTTGTGGCTTCCTGGTCATTCATTCTCTCTCACACATATGACTATCTGCAACAGTTCAAGAATAGCACGTGGCTGCTTCTAGTAGTCAGACCCTTTAATAAGGCATTTGCCACGGACACACCAAAGGACTTCTTACACTGAAGGCAAAGAAAGGAATAGAGGCTTTTATTTCCCAGAGCCCATCCCCCTCAATTTCCTGCCACCAGAGACTTTTTCCCATGGAAAGCAAGATGTGAGCAATAGGGAGGAGAGCTCTTTCGGCACAACAACAGGGAAGCTCAATTAACAACACAACAGACTATGGAGAAAACAAAATCTTCTTACAATGATAGAACAGAATTTGTAAAGTCAGGATAGGGGTAGGGGAGGAAGATACAGGAGTAAATACTGTAAAATGCTGGGATAAAAGTTTTTCGCTAGAGTGTTTGAATTAAACATTAGCTAAACCACATTTGGCAATCTCATCTGTCTGCTGTCCGAGCCACACAGTAAGCAAGACAAGGCAACATTTTAGTCCAAGAAGTTCTGACAAGAAGTTCTGCAAATTCTGTATATGTCCCCCTCATACCTTCCTTCCTCCTCCCAAGCTCATACCTTCCCATCCAATATTACACAGTCAAAAGTACTCAACAGAGCCATGCTGTAACAAAAACAAAAGTCAGGGAGCCTTTGCACAAAAACTCCTGACAGTTTTCTGGCCATAGCCAGTCCCAGTGACAGCTGAGCCCAGTACAACAGGCTCTAGGCAGCACCCCACTTATGTCTCCTTGTACTGTGAGGACCTTAAGCATTTGTCATCACAATTCAGTGCTGTAGTTTCAAGAAGAGGCTAGTTGCATTTTAGATGGTCACAGTGACTTAAAGTCTTATGTGATGTGAGAACATACAACTATCTTACCCTGGTTTGAAAGAGACCAATAAATTCATCTTTTGTGCCTTCCTTTTGTTCCTAGTAAAAGTCATAGTCTCAGGTACTTAGCACCCCATAGGTGCCTTCCTTGGGTATTTCAACTCCATGGTTGCTCCTAGTTTGGCAACCCATGTGCTGTCCATTGCACCAACACAGCACCAGCCAAGCCCTGTACATGGAGCAGGTTGAGCTGGCAATGCTCTGAGGCAAGCTCACTGCTCCCCAGGCTGTCCTCGTTGCAACAGGACAGGAGCTCAGAGCACTGCCAGGAAGCTGGAAATTACAGGGAGAAGATACATGTACAGATATCAGAAAAACACTTCTCAAAGCTACAAGGAGATTGAGTTCCTCTCAAGACTCCACTCCCAGTATCAACTTGCAGGTGTCTAATGTAATAGTTTATTAAATATGCAGAAGAAAGCATATCAACTATAACTATGTGAACAGAAATAATTCAACAGGCTACTAAGGAAAAATGGCTTTACAGCACCAAACACCTATTATAGGTATTCTGTTAAGGTATTTTGTACCTACAGGTCTACTGTTATGCTGGAAGTTGTTAATCTTTGGATGAAAAATCTAAGGCTTTGATGAAAACAGCTTTCTATAGACTTCTGTCAAAAAGTACAATTGCAAGCAAGTAGCATGTCTCCCAGCAATGAGACCAGATGGCCTGAACCTCTTTCTGTGTCTCCACTTAGGGGTATTCAGTCCATTCCCTGAACATTTGCTCCAAGGAAGGGCTCTAGACAAAGGCAGACACTGCAAGCACTAAAAAACCCTACCAAAGCTGTGAACTTGAAGGGCAGATTCACATGAGAAAGTAGACTAATATACTTTAAGAACAGGGGTCTTCAATATCTAATTTTTCAAACATTTCCAACATTGAACTACTCTCTCTCTTAAAAATGTCTGTATCTCTTCCAATCTAGTTATTTCATTGTCAAACCAAGCAGGCTCATATTTTCAAACAAAAATAAAAATGGCCAGCAGAGAGATATGATCCACTCTCACAAACTGTGTGTCACACAGGATCTCCAGGGCCACTGTTCTGGATTATGTCTAACTGCCAGACACTGCACAAACAGGGAAAGCAAACATGCACCATTAGCATAGGAGTGTTGAACACAGACCTCCAGTAAAAAACATTCTGACATAAAATTAAAAATGTTTGCTAAACCAGTCTTTCCCCTGAGTTTTCCCAGAGCGCCTCATTCCTGTGCATTTACTTTCCCGAGTGCTCCTCCTGCCAATTCCTTGATAAAGGTCTTACTTCAGTCTTACGTATTGGCTACCACAAGGCCAGCCACATCCATTTACAGATACTGAGCACTATTGCAATACATGGACCTTAGGACTGTCATACAAGGGGACAGTGATGCAACAGCAACCACATTCCATGCCCCTGGAGCCAAGCGTCAAAACCACTTAATTTCAGCCAGACACTGGCAAAAGTCTGTAGGGCTCCTCAGACAAGTCTCAAGATACTTCAGTCCCCACAAAGTTCAGAAAAAGTCTCATTTAACCACAGACACAAGTTGCCATTGGCATTGAGCAAGTGACTACATGTGCTCTAAGAAAGTTTAACACGCAATTTTCTGCTTATAGGTATACACATCCTGTAGTCTGCTTCTAAACCTCCAGCTCTCCACAGTACCATCACATAACACTTCAGTAGAAGTAAATATTAAAAGACAATAATTAGTTCCAACATTACCTTAATGTATGATGATACTAGAGCATGGACATCTCTTTCCTAATAGGGTCATTGAACCCTGTGCAGAAAAACAATGTTTCATTTTATCTTAACTTCATTGTAATTGTTCAGTATGTTTGGAAGAACAAGGAGAACAATTGCAAGTAATGGAATTGAAGGAAGCAGATGAAATCCAACCATATTCATTTAGCTGCAGGTGATGCCATCTACGATTACAAACATGGAATGCAATGTATCAGCTTGTTGCTCAACCACTTCCACCAACATTTAACTGCTGGTCTCAACTGTCTCCAGCATACTTAATGTAATTGCTTAATAAAATTGTAACTGTTTATCTTTGCATACTTTGCACTGGTCAGTTCAAGGCACAACAGGTTTTCCCAAGATTCAGGTGCTCAGGAAACACTATTAAAACCATAGCTCCTTTCTATGACCTTAAACTTCTAGGTCAACTTAGACAATTGATCTCAATGCTCTTAACTCACATTTTCTTTTATTTTTTTTAAAAACATTCTTTACTTATACTCACTATTTACTAATAAAGCCTTAGCACAGGGTCCCAAAAAAGTCACAAGTCTACAAAAGCACTCAGGCTGATGGACCCTGAAGAGGCAGTGAACACCAATTACAAGCTATTTATTTCACTTTCAGGCCATACTATCTCCACATGCTTAGTCCAAACGCATTAGTGCAGCCAAACTTCAAGGCAGCTTTCAGAAGGTTACACTGGTATCACCTCTGGTTGGAAGGTTTATTTAGTTTCAATGTTTACAGCAAAAATGATATTTTTCATGGGTGGGTTTAAAAAAACCAAAAACCAATGATTTTTTTAACACTCAAGGCATTCAAAACAGCATTGCACGTATGAACAAGTTTTCCTTCTCCAGAGATTAGTTCATGAGAAAAACAGAAAGGTGTCAAGGGTCCCTTTTGCGTCTTTACCCATTTGCTCTTTTCTTAAATAAAGAACTTGCAATTTGAATTCTATGTATTTTGACACACTTACCTTTCGCTTTGTTAATTTCACTAGAATTAAACCTGTTTGCTTTTTATTAGTAATATACATAAAAATCATAAATAAAACAGCCAAAATTGTATCATATGGTGTCATTTCTTTTAATTTTACCTACCGCGACCTCAGTTCAACTCAACACAAGCAGACTGCAAACAAAATAATGAGAAAGACAGTTTAATTTGCCAGGTTAGTAAAATGCACTGTGCAACTACAAAAGACAAGAAAATACCAGTGTCTATAGTGTGCTTCAGTATCAACCCTGTAATTAGATTTAGTCAGAATACAAATGCAAGTATTTTGATTAAAAATGTCATCGAATTTATTTCAAGTATTAGGCAGTTTATATTTAATCTTTCTCTAAAGAGAAATGCACACAAATCAATAAGTCAAATGTATACACATACCTATATGAAAGGACAAGTAACCTGTGGGCACTAAAATGCTAAAAAAAAAATTAATGAAAAGGAGCAAATCCAAAAGGCATTTATTCCCATGCAAGCAGTTGGAATCAAGAGTCACAGCAAGTTAACAGGAAAGGTGACTGTGCCTGCAGCCTTCTGCAGAAGTCAAAGGCAACTTTCATTGTGTGTAATCACACCACCCCACTGCCTTAGACCACAGCCCCACCCATCAACACTGGTAGCAGGCAGAAAGCCACTGCAGAAGTGGAGTGGAAGAACAGGAAAGTGGGGCTGTCAGTAGAAAGGGCAGGGCACAGACAGAACTCGCTACAGTGGGAAATCCAAATTCAGGCTTGTCTGCCCATCATGTGTTCACACACATTGTTACCCACACCTCTGTGGCACTCCTCTCAGCTTTTTGCATAGCAAAACCTCTGACCTGGCAACAGTAAAATCATCCTAATTGTGCTGTTTAAGACAGCTCAGCCAACACAGAGGGACAGAATAAAGCACAAGGCTTACTGTGGCAGAGGGACCCCAGGGACTGAGGAAGGTAGGCGTGTTTGACAAGAGCTACTGATGCAAAGGCAAACAACTTGAAGTCCACAATGAAGAGCACACAGAATAACACAAAGGCTTTCTGATTCTATTTTTACTCCTCGGTAGGAATTCAAAAGACAGATAGCCATTTAAATGGTAGCTAATTAAGGTAATACTCTGCAAATGCGGGACAGGTTTTCTGGCTAAGTCAGGACCTTGTTCAATTTCTGTTTCAGTCTTGAAAATGACAAAAAAACCTATCTGCATTACAACTTGAGGCCAGGACAGTGATACATAAATACATTTGCAGCAAATCTTTACCACCCAGGGACTGGTTAGGGAAGGTTACACTTAAATGCAAGAAAAGAGGAAGACAAGCACAGGGACAGGAGAAGTGAAAGAGAGGGGAAGGGATGAGCAACTCAGACCTCCTAAAAGAAGTTTGGGAGGAAAGAGTTACCTTTATTCAATACCAATATTTAGATCATGGGGGAGCTGAAACCAAAAAGCTTCCTATCACCGAATTCTCAGTACAGTAACCAAGTGAAAGAAATGTGGTAAGGTGTAGCTTAAAGAACAGAAAATAAGGATGACAGGCAGGAATTCTGGAATAAAAGAGAATCTGCAGAGAAAGCTGTGTGTGGGTCACTAAGTAACTCAGACCGTAGAGCTGTAGGAGCCTTGGTCTGAGCCATGAGACTCCAGAGGACTGAAACACCTGTCTAGGAAAAGCCATAGAGCAAGAGCACCACTTAATCACTGAGTAAATTGGAAATCACCATGAGAAAGACTGCAGTGTAGAAACCGTCAGCCTTGACATCTGGTCTTTATTCTTCCTTTGACAATTCATCTTCTGGTTTTTTCACAGCCAGTCTGTTGCAGGGTCCTTCTAACAAGGTCTGAATAAACCATCTGTTCACTTTCTCCACATTTTGAAAGAATGTCCTGAAAACACCTGAAATGTTGCAGCACATTTTTCCTTCAAGATACAAATGTAAGCATGTGAATATACCATGAGATTAAACTGCAAGAGCACATTTGCCTCTGCCTGCCTGGGTTTTTATTCCCAAATAATTATTACAGTCACAACATCTTCCAAGTTTGTAATACAAATTCTTTTACTCACAGGCACAATGCGTTTTTTATTTTTTTGTTTAACCTTATTGGGGAGAAAAAAACTTACACATTAGGGATAATAGAACTGAAAAATTTTTTTTGCAGCTACAGACCCAGACAATGAGATTGAATGATTTAAATACAGAAATGGCTTCAAATTCAGAAGAGCAAAGAAATGCTGTATGTTGCATAATACTTATATATAGATATGGTAAGTTTAGGTGATGAGCAGGATCCTTGGGCACCCAGAGGCAGAGAAGAACAGAGCCATGGCAGTTCCTGTTCTCCCTCCAGCATTCCTAACTCCCCTGGGAAGGCAGCTGAGCTGCTTGTTAAACAAATCCAAAAATTGCTGTACATTCATTCAGTAGCTATTTCTACAGCTGATACAGCCCAGCACAAGCAGGAACCACAAAATAAAGGGTGGAGGCACAATATCAGGTTCACTAACTAGAATTTCACCCCAAAACCTCTTGGCTTTGTTGACTGTGCTGGTCCACACAGAGGCAGAAAGGTACTGTGAATGGAGATGCACCTTCTTTGCTCCTGCTTCATGGGTGAGATGATAAATTCTTGCAGGAAGAAGGCAAATGCAGTGCACCTGTGCAGGTACTCGGTTCAGGGGCAGTGCCAGGCCAGCACTGACCTCAGTTATCACTTGAGCCCTGTTGGCTGCCTTCACTACGCAATAAGTGTTTGCAAAAGTACTGGAGCTGATACTGCTGGCTCCAGGGCAACCTGCTCCCAGTAGTCCCTGGCAGGTCACTTCAGGACCACACTGCACAGGCAGGAATTGCTTGTAGGGCACTTGCCCTTGGGATTTCTGCACAAGTCTGACCCTTATTTATCATTCGCATACATATCCAATTATATAAATTAATTTTTCCTTCATCAGCAATCAGAACCACGGGAAAGAACAAAATCACAAAATGTTTGAGCCTTGAATAACAGACCTTTGAGCAAGGTTTAGAAAGAACAGACAAATCTTGACCTTTTAAGTCAGTACATCCAGTACATATTTACTGAAACTTGAAGCTGTTCTGAGTGACAATGACACATCTACCATCGCATGTACCACTGCAAAATCAGATACAGAGTGAGCTAGATGTTGCTCCTAACTTATCAATAAACCAAGTACTTTCATTTCTAGGACAAGTCTTTGACAGTTGCACCCAAAAGATAAATTTTTACTCAAACTATACACTCACAAATTTCCAAGTATTAGTTTTTGTTCTACTAAATTTCCTCTTACCTGACAGAAACTTTGTATGTAGCATCTTGAATAACTTAATTTTTCAAGTTATTTGCTTATGTCTACTTTATAATGCAAAGTAATTTCTGGATTAATGGAGCAAATATTGACCTCAGCACAGCCTCCTCGCTACCTCTGGGCACATTTCCTCTGAGTGTCACAGTGACAATGCTAAATATCAGTTGTGTAAAAAAATATCAGGAGCATATCAGAAGCTCCCCAAAACAAGTATTTTGCTTGAAACAGCAATCTTAAAACTACCAAAATAAAGGAAGCGTAACTAGCATTCAACCACTGTTATGACAACAGCAGTACAAGCAATGCACATAAACTTAACACCAAACTAAGTTATGTGTTTGCAGTTTTTGAATTCCCTACCCAAAAAGAATTTTGCACACATAAAGGGCTGGGCACAGGATTTTACAATCTTTTGTATGGCTGCAGCACAGTTTGTTTCCTTTCTTGAACCTCTTCTTTGCAAAAATCAAGACTTCTGCTCAGCCTGTAACAATTCTTTCTCCAAGTTTTGCCCTGGTTTTCAACTCACTCTATGGACAGTTCGCTTATAATGAGGCATTTACTGCTGCTAGAGAGAGCGGAGCAGAGTAAAAACCTAACTATTACATCAGCAGTAGCTTGCCCAGGGTTAGTTTCTACTATTCCTGTTCTGTATGGTGTTTCTGGCCCACTGTCACAACAAGCCTTGTTCATCACAGGTATTCCTCCTTTTCCTGCCTCCACACTGAAGGCTGTGAAATGTGAGCATGCATTAAATACCTTCTACCTGATTTGTAACAATTTTCATACAAATGGTCGACTTTCAAGAAAGTCTATACTTCACACCTTCAGGAAATGATATTGAAAAAAACTTGATTGTGTGTAAATTTACATCTGAAATCTGCCCAAGAAGCTATTTGAGACAACTTCTGCTACTGCTATAGGAGCCCAAAATTCTTAACTGCTCATTTCTTTGTCCTTTAGGGGACTCTAGACATGTTTGTCAATGGGCAGCATTTGCAGCCCACCAGACAGCACCTTCCTGATACAGTGACAGGAAAAAGAATACAGATGAACGTTACAGAAATCCACCTCTGTTTTCATCAGAAATTTCAACAAACATTTATGAAGCTACATAACTTTGTCTAAGTGTGGCAACAACAAAACAAAACCGATCTCTTCCCTCCCCCCAAAAGAAAGAGGAAACTACCAAGTGTTATTGCCATGGTTCAGTGTTATAGGAAACACCAGCCCTAGTTTTGCCTGTTGCTAACCACAGTACTAAGAAAGTCGATTCATTTTGTTCTAGGACAGCTCATATCTGTGTAATCTTCAGCAAAACCATGTGGTCTTACTTCTTATTTTTTATGTGTAGATATAAGCTGGAGCACAAGAGGCTGGTTTTACAAGCAATAAAAAGCTGTGTATTTTCTAGATTATTCTAACCCATCTGTTAAATATGACTACCATAGTCAGAGGTGATATAAATTAGCAGGCAGTCACATCCAGTCCTTGGAGGTAAGTTGTGCATCCACATTGAATAATCAGCTGCCATGCAGCTTCAATTACCAAGCCAAGGTTGGCTCTTCTCTCAGCCTCCACTAAATCATAGTGAAGAAATCTGTGCTCTGAAAAGCAGTATTCAAAACAACTTAGCTCAGATGTAGTGAAGCCATGTTGTGTGCCTCGTTTTAAAACAGTTGGCATTTTTCCTTGGTAAAAACTTTACCCCACATTTCCCTAAGCATAATCCCTGCTCTACCCTGGACTCCTTCATGTTCTTCTTCAGTTACACCCCAACCTACCGATGCTGATATTTATTCTGCTATACCGTATTGAGAAGATATGGAATTTTAGAAGTGTTTACCACTGAATAGAAACCATTCAGTCAGCATGGGTAAATCAGTTCTCTTGAAAAAACTAAAAATCCCAGAAATAAACAGCACATACCACAAGTTACATCTCATTGCCACAGTTTTGAGGCCCTGCAAGTCAAGAGCAATTTCATCAGCTACAAAAAATAAAAAAGGTTGAAAAAGCATCTCTAATCTCACTTTGTGTAAAAGAGCATTTATTGTTCTTTCTTGTTTGAGTAGTCTAGAACTCAAAAGTTTCTTCAAATTTTCTTACCACTGTAGCATTGCCTGGCAAACGCTGCCATGCCTTTTACTGACATGGATTTGTGAAACTACAGCACTAAAGACAAGATTACCTCAAAAATATTTCTGCAATTCAAAACTCCCTGGGCAACAGAGAGCTGAAAGTAGCCCCAGCTGTTTCAGAAAGGGCACAAGTGTGCCAGTAGCACCTCAGCAGAGGCAGCTGGGGACACCAGGGCGATGCACGTGATGCTCCTTCCTGTGTGCCCCAGTCCACCTTTGAGTTCTGCTTGCACATTTTCCTGCCCCGCTGCACGCACACTTTCCAGATCTCTGTGTGCAACAGTAGCACAACTTTAACTTGATCTGCAATTCTTCCAGGTGCTGGTGCTCATCCCTACTCCAGCCACTCCACCACACCGGCAGACCTGCCTGCGGGCTAATGCTGCAAACCAGACTGGGGACCTAATCCAGCCAAAAATAATTCCATAGGAGGAGTCAAGGCCACTTCTTCCACCAGCAGAGTTGACTGAAAGCACACTCAAACCCACAATTTCAGGGTGTAGTTCCAGAGCAATTTTAGCACCTCTAAATTTTGTCTGCCACAGTCCCACCTGGCCAGAAAGTCCCCCTGCCTCAGCAAGCAAATGAAACTGTCAGACCTGCAGTCATCCCCTGCACAGACCAGAGGTGACTGCAAATCCTGCAATGCAAATCAGCTCTGCTAAAAGAGATTAGCTACCTGACAGATTGGGTATTCATGCTGGCAAGAGGTGAAGTTGTCTTCAGCAGCATGACAGAGCAGCTGAAGACAAGTTCAAGCTGCTGAAACCTCACCAGTTGCAGCAGTCTGCAGCAAAGCAGGAGATGGGATCCAAGTGCAAATAATACCAGTTAAAAACAGCATCTTATCAATAATGCTGACCCTGGACACAGGATCACATTTTCAAGAAAGTGCCCTTGATTAGCCCAAGGGTTTTTTGCCTTGTTTCTAGTACTTCAGCAAGAGTATTAGGCACAGGTAGCCCCAGTACTCTCCTATGATTCTTAAAAACTTCTTTGAAACAATGTCCTTAAAGCACAAGTGAAACATTTACTGGCCTATAGTTCAACCCTACAACCCTGTGGAAGAGCAGTTGCCTTAATGAAGCACACCTCTGTACAGAGCTTGGGCATTGCCCATTCCAGCTGCCTCTGAATTAATCTGTACTTTCCTCCCAGAAAAGCAGGCTCCAATTCCACAAATATAATCAGTTTACAGAGCAGTTTTATAAATCATGCACAAATGCAGAAGGTTATTATTCCGTTCAGGAAGAACAGACAGTAGAGGATTGATAGCAAGCATAACTACAAATTCCTCTACACACTTTGAAGCCTGGCAAGAGCCGTTTTAAACACTTGCTAGATGCCACAACAGCTTTTTTTGCACTTTCAAAGAAGCAGGTCAGAGTCCACAAGAGAGGACTGGCAGAGACCACATCCTTCATCACTCACTTTAGCAGAAGCCACAGACTGCATAGTGTGAAACACACAGCCCAAGATAGGCACCTGAGATGAGGACAGTAGTTTCTAACAACTTTGGAGCCTGGCTGGCAGATAGGACAGGACCACACCTGGAGGCAGAAAATCTTTATGGGCTGGCAGCAGTTTGCCAGCTGCTGTGAGTCACAGCTCTGAAGTGCTCCTTAAATCTGATTCTTGAAGAATTTATAGTTAGACAATCTCAGCTTGGGCAATAAGTAATAAAGAACTGGCATAATCCCTCTGGATAAGTATTTCTTGCTAGTGCATATTCATTTGAATGAAACAGTAATTCAGCACTGAAATCAGCCACCAGCACGGGTTCTTAATGGCTGTTTATTTGCTTACACACTTCAAAATGTTATTTAGAAGCTAAATGTTTGACTGTGCAGAGTTTATAGGAACACCATCTGGTTTAGTATCCCATTCCCTCCCTCTTCTGCCACCTTACCAAGGTTGTTGGCCACCAGAAAACACACTGCAGGCACTGCCTGCCCCACCAGCCCTTCAGCACCATGGGCTAGGGCACTCTACCTGTGCCACAGCAACTGGCAAAACTCAATTGGACTAGTGCCAGGGCAACACGTTGGTCTCCAGCACAACCCTATCCTTGTGTCAGATACTCAGCACCCCCCCTCTCCTCCCAGCAGTGAAAATAAGGCAGTATATGTTCAGCAAACCTCTCCAAAGCCAGCTGGCACCACTCTGAAGGGAATATTGCTGTTTTCTGAAGGTGAACATAAGTGCCAGGGTGTAGGAAGTGCTGACCCATGAATGAGCTGTGCAGGACACAGCTCTTGTACGAGTCTGGCTTATCGAGGATCAGCAAATGAGGCATGTACAGCAGGCATCCTTCCCCAGGATGGGGGCACCTGGCCCCTGTCCCCCCAGCCATGGTCCCCAGGCCAGGGTGGGCACAACTCCTCCCCTCTGCAGTACCTGCACTTTCATTCCACAACATGCAGTAGTTCAAGGATACCTGTTCCAAAAAAACAACGAAATAGCCTGAACAAGTGAAGCAAACATAGCGAGTTAATCATTTCCTGCAAGGAGCAAGCACAGGAGAGCACACTTGCTTATCATCACCCTGAAATATGACCCACCAGTCCTGCCTGTCACTGACAGGGTTTTTTTTTTTCCTGCCTTACATGTAGGGCTATTCCTAGTAAAGCAATCAGCTTGAATCAGCAACAGTATCGAGCAAACTTTGAGCTAGAAAAATTACGTAACTGAAACCCCACTTGACAGAAGAGGCGAGCTAAAAATCAGCATGCTTCCTATTCCCTGCCTCAAGTATTGGACTTGATGTAGCATGCTCACATGTGCTATAAATCCTGTTTCCAGTGCAATATTAATATTTCCTGTTTCAACAGCATTCAAGTAGCTTTAAGCATGCTGCAACATAGCTCTGTCCATTCTTTACCAGCAGACTTCAGAGGAGATGAACCTGCTCTGTACAAAAGCACACAGAGAACCACTCCTACCAAGTGAATTATGTGCACTTGGTTAAACAAAGCAGTTTAACTTTTTGAATTCTCATTCAGCAGTTTAATTATTAGCAACCTACAAAAAGAGTGGAAGAGATAAACAGTGTATTTGGTTGCCAAATAACACCCATCAATAAAAAAGGAGAAAAGTGTTCTCGTAAGTCACCGGCACTACAAGAAAGCATACACCCAAAAGAATATATATGCATAGGACACAGGAAAACTTTTTTTAAGTTTCAAAAAGCTTAAAAAAAACCCAAACCACAAAATCCCATCTGTTTTCACTTAGGAAAATCCTATGGAACTTTTAGCAAAATAAATTTTCCCCTTTTTAGACTGAAAAACAGCCACTTGTTTCCCTGCACTTACTAAGCATGCAGACAAATTAATAGTTTTTTTCGGTTAAAAGCTTTTTGAAAAGCCACTAGTTTGCAAACTTTCACATCCTGCTGAGCAAAGAAGTTAGGTATAGTTTCACAGAGAGGCGTAGGTTGTGTTTCACTTCAGGTTTGCCCTGCCTGTCTCCACAGGCACAGCAGCACTCCCTCCCGAAGCTTCATGCTGCTTCTATGTCTCATCTCCGAATTCCTAGTGCCAAACAGTAGCAATTCTGGGAGCCAGCACCAGAAGTACAAGCAACGCCCTTAAAGTTGGATACCAAAGTCTCTTTTCCCCTGTATTAACCCATCATCCATGCCCAGTGAAACTAGCTTTCTGACCTCAGCAGCAGAGGTGAAGACTTATTTGTGTCTTCAACAGAAGCATCTGCTGATGTTGGGAGCACCTAGTTCTGTAGACAGGGACTCAGGGCATATACTAATTCAGCTTCTCTGAGCATGTTAATGCCTAAAATCCTTTTAAAATCCAGACACTCATGGCCTCATTCTCTGTAGCTTCACTACATTCCTGGAAGAGCAGTGAAGCCATTCAGACAGTTCACAAACACTTAAGCGTTTGTTTCTGCACACAGATTTCAGGGAAAACTAGCTATAAAGGAGCTGAGAGTGTCAGGAAACGAGCATTCTCAAAGATACACCATTGCCTGATTTACTATCTTCTCATGCTCAATCTGTGAAGCACATCTGAGATTTATACTTTTGTTTTGTCTTCATAATCTTGCACTGCACCAAGCATTTTTTGTTGTAAAAATGGCTCATACCTCTAGTTGTAATGTAAGTCCCAATTCTCTGCAGTTTTGTGAACCTCTGCTTCTGATTGTGCTGGGACTGAGAAATAAACCAGGCAACAGCTGTAGCCAGACTGAAAACCATGTGAATTCAGTTGTAGTGTGCCTGTTAACACAGTTTCAGCTGGATAAGCTTGCTTCCTTGTAATTTTATGTCCTCACTTGAATTGGTACTGGTGATAAATATCTGTCTGAAGGGCTCAGTGGAGCACCAACAGAAATCTCTTCTGCATCTCTTTTAAGGTATCCACAGCAAGCAGAAGTGGAGGCACCTTTCAACAAGTGGTCCAGGAAGCCACAAAATCTTTGCTCTAATAGACCAAGTGAAGGCTCTAGGAGTTTGCTCAGAGCTCTGATACTCCCATGAACCATGCTCATCTTGAATTAGCCACCAACCCAGAAAGAGACTGTCTTGTTTGATTTCATTCATCTATTTCCTGACTTTAAATATGGAAATTATCAGCTCCGAGATTTTTTTTCCCCAGATGTTCTTTGTGTTACTATACCAGCAAAGCTTGTAATGTACAACTACTTTCAAGTTAAGGATAAATCCTCTCAGTTACTCACCATGCTACAAGGTTGCATGCTCAGGGAGAGCTCTTTTCCCCAGTGGCATCAATCAGTCTATAAAACACTTATAGGCTATATTGGTTATAAAACACTTATATGCAAAATTTGCATATGCCTTCTCTAGTTATCAAAATGAAATGCTACTCATAATCATGCACCAGTTTATAACAGTGCCTGGCAGAAAATTATGATAGCAAAATGCTAGCATTCTTCAGAGCAACGCACAAACTCTGTTAGGAGCTTGAAGACAAAGTCAAAAGTCCAAGTCAAGTTAAATGTTTAAAATGGTTCTAGGTCACTAAAGCAAGTGGTCTTAGAAATTTGATAGCCTAACTTGGACAATTTATTAACTCCTTAGGAAATCCAGCATAGATGTGGTGTTCTCAGCTAAAGGAACTGTTTGTCAGTAATCCAAGAGAAATTTTAGTCATGTAGGGAACCTATAACTTATGATGGGCTTTCATAAGAGCTCAGATAACACTAGTCTAAGTTTTCTAGTTAGGGCACCTTTCCTTTCTCCTTTTTTTTTTTTTTTTTTGGAATGGTGCTGGGTCTCCTCACTTCTCAAAATGGCAGCCAAATACAGTGCAGATAAAGCATATGTATTTCTCTAGACACAGGCTAAAAAACCCCAAACATGCAGCTCTGCTTGTCACTACAGATAAGGTTATGGCTTGTTCTTTTAAGTATGAAGTTCTCCATGGAGATTTTGGTGTATTTTTTTCAAATATTGCCATCAGCCGGGCATATTTAAGGAGTCTCCGCCTAGTCCCTTGAAAGGAATGCAATTTCAAAGGTTCCTGCAGCAAAAATGGCACTCCAAAAAGAAGTGGGGGCAGCATGGCACAGCAGCCACAGCCTCTCATTCAGGGAGGGACAGAGTAACTACTGCATCCTGAACAAGCAGACATTATAGTGGGTCAGAGGGGAGGCACCATTATTAAAGCCAAGTGTACTTTCATCCCCTCGTGTACCATGTACTGGGGGCAGGGGGACCTGACACCACGAGTGGCTACAACTCAGAACATGAACATCCCCATGGTAACGAGAACAAAATGCTCTCAATTACCATAGCAAAGCTCAAGCACTGAGAGGATAGATGGTATCTTCAAAACTTAAGCATTCTTAACATGGTCATTCTTTCCCATAAGTATTGAGGCCTACGATCCTTAAAATACTCTGAGCAAATCTGGCAATAAGGTAATTCATCCTCAGCGCCCAGGCAGGAGCAAGATTCAAAGGATGAGCCCTTTACTTTAAGTCAAAGCCTAATCTTTGGCTTTATCAGAAGTCATGACAGACTAACTTCCACCTGTCCAGATGCACATATTCTGAGACCAGCCAGGCCAGATGCACACAGGAAATCTCCTGCTGCAGGGTATGCAATAAACATTTCTGCATCTCAGGCAAGTGGACAGTGTCCAAACAGAGGCTGAAGCACAATGCTGCACACCTGGGCACTGCCCAACTACACGTGCAAGGGCACAAGCAGCTGGCAGGAATGGCTTCACAAGCAAAATATTCACCTTTGCTAACACAATAGCATGGACACTCAGACTACGCCTGTAGGAACCAGTGACCACACACCTTCACAAGGATCTCATCCACCTACTGGGTGAAGTGAAAAATGAAACCTACAGGCAGGTTCCACAAACTGCCCCAATAGAGGGCATCAATAGGGTGAATCAGTCATCAATAAGAAGAAATGCTCAGAAGAGCATGGCATTCTGCAAGCTGTAGGTCTAATCTCCAAGCACCGCTTTTTCTACTTGTCCTAGGTGGAAGCAAGGTGGTCCTTAACACTGTTAAGGAATTTTGTGTTTCTTTCTAAAAGGAGGTCTTAAAACTGGTTTTATGCGAAGCTATTACGGTAAGAACTGGGAATTTGCTCATTAGACACAGGATGCCAGGGTTGTTATGAACTTTGAAAATCATTTGTGTGTTCCCATTTTTCAATGCCTGGCATATCAGAGGCATTTCTTGCAGGAATGGCGCAGCCATGGGCTTGTACTGCTCTGCCCCGCAGGAGCCAGGAAAAGCACAGGCGAGTGCAGGATCCCCGCACAGAAAAGCACGGGCGGCAGAGAGCAGCAGGAGGAGGTAAGGTGCTTCAGGGGTTTTTCTTAAACATGAGTTTGGGAAGTAAACACACCCCCTCTGAAAAGAGATACCTGTACGGTCTCTCCCCTCATCCCAAGTGACCTGAGAGTTGCAAAGGTCTAAAACAAAGTTATAAAACTAGAAAGCAAAGGTTTAATTTTATAATCCGAAATTCCGAAGTGATAATCCAAAGGTTACCAAATTACAACCTGAAACTACAGCCATAACTCAAGTTACGAAGTTACAACCCAAACCCATACCTGTAACACTAAGTTACAACGCTAAAACCCGAAGCTCGACCTCTAATCCAAAACTCCCGAGCTGCAATGCGGAATTACAGCTATAATCCATTCACAAAGTTACCAAACAAAACGCAGCCCCGTGAAAACCTGTTCAAAACCCAGCCGGAGCCGGCTGAGAGCTAGCCTAAAAGGAGCCGGAGCGCTGCGCGCTGCCGCAGACTCTGCTGGGCGGGTTTAATTTTGCCGTCAACTCGCTCTTGCAGAGAAAGCAGAAGGAGCGGAACAACAAAAAAAAACCCGAAGGAAAGGTGCCGAAACGCCCCCCAGGACCGCACTCACAGCCATAGCGGGGCCGCTGCAGGGACGCCAGCTCCTCATGGTGCATCCTGCCGCCGCGGGAGGGACGGCGCTGCTCCCCGCCCGCCCTTCTTATGCGCGGCCGCGGCCCCGCCGGGCTCGCTGCGCGGCCCCGGCCCCGCTGATTCGCTGCGCCCGCGGCCGCGCCCGCCCCGCGCGGGGCCGGGGCACCGGGGCGGCCCCGCCGGGCGGAGAGCGGGGGCTGCGAGAGCGCACGGGAGCGAGAAAGGCAGGGAGGAGGGGAGCGAACCAACCAGACAGAAAAAGAACGCAGAAAAGCCCCAGGTCAGAAGGTAGGAAAAGAAGAGGAAACGCATCAAAATAAAAGGAAGCAAAAAAATTTCCCTTCCAAAAAAAAATCCAACAAACAAACAAACAACAAAAAAAACAACAAAAAAAACCAAACCAAAAACACTACAACAACAACAAAAACCAAAAAGCCAACAACAAGCAAAAGCCAAGCCCCGAAGCAAAAAACGAAACAAAACAAAACAAAAAACAAACTAAAAACCCCTAAAAGATCAATAATCCCCCAAGACCCTAAAAACCCCCCAAAACACCCAAACAACAAAACAAAAAAATAAAGCAAAAAAAAAACCAAACCAAAAGCCAAGCCCCAAAGCAAAAAAAACCCAAATCAAAATCAACTAAACAAAAAATCCCAAAAAACCCTAAAACACAAATCAATAATCTCCCACAACCACAAAAAAATAAACAAACAAAAAACCCCACAAACCAACAACCTAAAACAAACAAACAAAAAAATCAACCAAAAGCCAATCCCCAAAGCAAAAAATAAAACAAAACAAACCCAAAAAAACCCTAAAAAAACCAATCACCCCCCAAACCACAAAAACCCAATCAAAAACCCTCCAAACAAAAAACCAAACTGTAACAAAAAAAAAAAAACCCAAAAGCCAAGCCCCAAAGCAAAAAAACCCAAAACCCCCCAAAAAACCCTAAAAAAAGTCAATAACGCCCCAAAACCACCAAAGAAAAACAACAAAAAACCCTAAAAGAACAAGCTAAAACAAACAAAACAATAAAAAAAATGAAATACAGGCCCCAAACAAACAAACAAAAAAACCAAAACAAACAAAAAACTGACCAACCAAACTAACAAAAAAACCCCAACAACAACAACAAAAAAACCCCATAAAATAAAGTGGAAAGAAACTAAACCCACTCCCCCCCAGAGCTAGCAAAACAACAAAAAAAATAAAAAGAAAACAAAACAATCAAAAAATGTAATTCAATCCCCTCCCTGTAAAAAAAAAAAAATTATTCTGAAAAGAGTCCCAAAACCAAAAATGAAAAAAAAAAACCCTTCCTTCCCAAATTTGGGAGAGAACCCCAAACCAGCAACCCAAGCAAATCTGCTGTAAAAAAAAAAAGGGAATAAACAAAAAAACCCCACCCCAAACACCAAACAACTTAAGTAAACCAAATTCCACAGTGTAGAAGGCTGAGGAACCCTCCCTATGGTGTTTTAGCAGAGCAGACTGTCTAGAGAGGTGAAGAACCAAGCCAAAGACTCCCTGCTGTAGTTTTGCTCTTTTGAAAAATTCTCACTCCTCTCACTCCCCACCAGCAGTGTTTTTGCCAAACCACAAAGCCACCACCATGATCTGCAGGGCACCTTTGGAGTTGGGTGTATTTGTGTGGGCCTGTCCCATACTGGTGCTCCTTTCTGTAGGGTTTTGTGAGGGAGCTAGGCACATTCCTCCATTTGAGTTTCTTCTCCAGGGTGTCCCTGTTAGAGTGGGCTTGATTTTGGACAGGTGAGCAGCAAATCTGTACGAATCAATGATTCCTGCTTTGTGGCCACAGGTTCCCAGGTCACTATGAAATGCACCTGAAGACGGTCAGAGACAGAAGTTTCTCAGATGGAGGTCCATTATAGGGCAGGTATTTACAGTCACTAAGTCCTTGCCATCATGTTTTATGGAAGGCAGGATGAAGTAACTTCTGTGCAAAACCACAGCCTGCCTGTGGGGCACAATGCACCTGAGCATGCTTGTATTTTAATGACAGATACCAAGGTGACTCTTAATGTCTGTTTGCAGGTTGTCTGGAAGATTGCAGTCATTTGTGTTTCAAAATAAAACACTGCTGGATGTATAGAGTCTCCTCGGCGGTTTTCCCCAGGTTTGGGGATATCTGTTGTTTGTTTGTGAGGACTTTACTCATTCCCTTTTTGCTCATCTCTGGATGTTCTGGGCACAGCTCACTGAAGTGGGGAAATACACTCCTCATAGTACTTAAGACACGGATTTTTCAGGAAGAAAAGACTGACAAGGCACAGGAGAAAAACAACACCTAGGAGGAAACACTGTTATTTTTTTGAGGTGTTTTTGGTTTCCTCTGCTCCCTTTTCCTCCATGCCCAGAGATCTGGGAGGATGACTTACAGCAGGGGTGTGTGATGCAAACACCAGTAGAGCTGCAGTCTGCACGTAGCTTTCTGAATGCTATCTTGAGTATTAAACAAACACCCATTTACTTGCTTCTTCTCTTATAGAAGGAAGTGGGTGATCAAACCATGGAAAAGAATTAATTTACTTCCACAATTTAAAGAGTTTATTGACAATCTTGCATTTGCTTTAGATGACCATTTCTACAGCCTTTTACACTGTTACACTGCCTAGGTCAAGAATGTATTGCAGAACACTTTCTCCATCTCTTTTATCCTTTAGTGAAAGAAAGATACTTCAAAGTTTTCTTAAAATATGTATTTTCTGACTAAAATCAAGGGGCCTTTTCCCCCTGAAAAGTTTCATTCTGACACAACTGCACCATGTTTCAAATGACAACACTTCTCTCTGAGAAATGCTTGGCCTAGTCTGCAGGTTATGGAGATGTCGTGTGATACAGTGACAGAGGGGTCTCTGTCCTGAAGGAACAATCTGCCAGCGCCCCAGAGGGTCTCTGTGTGATATTTGCCAGTCTCTGGTGAGTTTTCTTATTCCCTTACCTGCTGGAAGGACAAGGATGTGTACGGACATGCTGTCACACACACGTACATTGACACCTTTGTGTGAAAACACTCATCCCTGTCTCTCAGCCTGCAATGTGTCCCCACCCTCCTACCCCTTCTGCTCCTGTCCTTTCTCTAAGTTGGCACCAGCATTTTTGTCACTGCATGGGGATTCAGCTACCTGTCCACACTGAAAAATAACTTTTTTCTCTTAGTACGATTATTTCTTAGGCCAGCAGTTGGTTTGTTGTTTTCAAGCAGCTGCCTCTCAAGTACAAATGCCAGCTTAGAGCAGGGGGTAGACCAGGGTAAGAAATGAAAGGCCAGGGTGGGGAGAAGTGAGAATGTTTTTTTGGCAGCAGTAACCTCTGAAATACTTGCAGAACAACAGGCATGACAGAAACCAACTGCTCTCAGTGGGAACTGAGACAGGTAAAAGAATATTGGAGTAACAAGCAGCAGCCACCCAGGCCTGCTCATGACATTCTGCATTAGGTTTGTTAATCCCTGCTTTTCTGAGTTTAAAGGCAAATTCCATCTGCTGTTCGTGGTATGAAGATTTAAACACCTCTGGCAGGGACCAGGCAGAGAAGTTGCAGCCTGCCCCTGTAAACTGCTGGGTGCTCTGTGTGGAGTGGGGGAGTAGCCCCTCTGCATTTCCCTCCTCTTCTTCTTCCTTCTTGCCCTTACTAAGTCCTGTTGCAGCTGTGACTGGCTGAAAAGGTTCCCTGGAAGAAAGGCTGTGCATTCCCCCATTTTCTTATGGGAACCTGAGTGCAGTAGAAGATTTAAAGTCAACCACAGATTAGGCAGCCTACACCAGAACTAACACTGTGGACACTACGTTCTTTTTTATGAGCATACACAAATACTCTACTTCTATACATTGCAAGAAGCAAGCGCTAAAGAAATCAGTGTAGTCAGCTATCTAGAGTAAATGTTTGAATGTGAACATTTCCTGTTCATACTCTGGGTCCTTTAATGAAGCGTAAGATCAATGTCCTCATCATATTTTCAAGGACACTGTACTGTGCATTAATACTAACAATCCAGCTCCAATTTCCACACCTACCTGTGAGGGACACTGTGCCCCAGCAGGGACAGAATGTGAGAGCCAGCTAGGAATGAATAGTCTGTATTTAAATACAACAACTCTGTGTTCAGAGGCAGCTCTGTACTGCTCCAGGTCTAAAGAGGGAAATAATCTGAAGGAAGGGAGGGATGAAAATGTACCCTTGCTATATATCATTGCCTGTACTTTGATCAAAAAGCTGCAGAGGCCTCTGCTGCTTCATGTTTCCTGACAGTCCTGTTGTGTACAGAGAGATTTTATGTAGTGAAGGATATTGATATTTGAAATTCTTGGGTGGCTTATGTAGGAGTGACGCAAGTACATGCAGGTAATTGGAGACACTAGGCTTTTTGTTGGAAACAGAGGCTTTAATATCACTTTTTCTGTGACGATACCTGATTTTATTGTTAAATCATATGCCTTGGCTGGCAGCATTTGTCCTACAGAAAGGAAAATTGCATTTGTTAGTTTAAAAGAGGTCTTGTTTGGTGGGTTTGGTTTTGATTTGTTTGTGGGGTTTTTTTGTTCTTTCCTATTAGCTGTTGCAGAGAAAGTCCATATCCTTTTTGTTTTTGCAAGAGAGAAAGCCTGGGCTGGTGAGATCGCCCTGGTAAGTGGGAGTGGGGAGCTGCTCCTTGGGCAGGTCAGCCTGAATCTCTTCAGCACAATATGGAAGAAGATTAGCTCCAGGCAGGCTCCCAGTTACTGCAAGGACCTTTTCAATTGTTTCCTTCTTACAGCTGATTAAAGGCTGACAAGCTTAAGCTGGAAGTGCCACACAGTGCTTGTGCAGACCCAACAGCAGCGTGTCGTAACCAAAAATGTCTTGCTGCCTTTTATGCTCCCTATGCTGCCAGGAGGCCTTGCCCTGACTGGTGGAGTGGACTCTCAGTGGCTCAGGATGGTGGGAGGGGTCCCTCAGCCCTGTCGAATATCGGAGGTGGCCAAAGCCATGGTGACTCATGAGGGCAGAGCTGTGAGCTGACAAGGATACTAGTGGGACTAGCGGGAGCACCAGGTGAACCTAAACTAATAATTCTGCATACATTACAGAGAAGACGTAATAACTGCTGTGTTTATGAATAAAACTCAAAGGTCAAGAGGCTCTCAAGGCATGTTAGGGAACACAAAATCAGGAAGTGTCCCTAGTGCAGCTGCCTCTACGTTCTGCTGTGGGTCCTGCAAGCAGCTGCCTCTGCAGGGAAAAGGATCAGCTCTGGGAATTGTGCTGGGTTACTGTCTCCCCCTCAGCACAGTATCCTTCTTATGCATTATTAATTATCATGAGGTAAGTAAACAATTAAGTCATAATTGGCCACAGGGATCCTGGAGAAAATACAGGCTGTGTCAGTGGGGAGACTGTAAGTCCCCTGCTCAGAACAAGCGAGAGATACACTCGCCTCTGTTCCCTTCCTTGTGAGCCTAGAGCAGAAAGGCAATGGTGCAGCTCAGCCCTTGCTTCTCTCGTTCTCTTTTCAGCTCCTCCTTTCCAATAAGTGAGGGCCTGTGGTCACAGCAGACACCTTAATTTAAAAGGTACATTAAGCTCAAGCTAGACTGGAGCTATGTCAGTCAAAGGATCCTAAAAAAATTTGAGATATTACAAATTCAAAACATCATGGTGAACTGAATGGCAGGTTAAATGGAGACCTGTAGTAGAAGAGCTGAAGTACCCTTCTCTCTTGGCAGCAATGATTCCTTCCCATTGCAGAAGTGATTTTAACTTCTGAACTGTCCTGGCTTACGGTTGGAGGCTAACACTGAACACTAAACCTTTATATTTAGAGGAGCACATTCCTCAGATTTTATAATGATTGCTAGGCTAAGGCAAGGTAGTTGGGAATATGCCTGAGCTCTATTGAGCACCAATAGAAATAAAATAAACCAAATTATATTCTTATTTGATAAAATTGAGAGCTCATTTTTTAAAAGCAAGAGAAACAGCGTGTGGGATGCAGGAGAAACAAACACATGAGTAACTTCAACCAAACTTGTAGAGAAAGAAACCAGAAGATGTATTAAAAGTGTGTTAAAGGACAAAGTGTTTTAATGTATGTAAAAGGGTATATTTGTATAGCACTGACAACTGAAGAAGAAAATGGTTAGAGAAAATACTTCCGTGTCAGAAATTTTTCTTCTTTCTGCACTTGCAAATGGCATGTTTTTCTTAAAGCTCCAGGTGCCAAAGTAAGAAGGTGCTTCATACTTCAGTTGGTCTGAAGAAAGAAACCTTTTTAGACCCTGTGTTTTGAGGGAAAACTAGCAAACACCATCCTGGAAATATGAATGGCAGTATATCCTCCAGTGTTTTTGTCAGAAACACCTTGTGACTTCCAATTTCCAACGATTTGTCTTTCAAACAATGTCATCCTGGAGAAAGCAATATTGTGATTCCTCAGTGACTCTTACCAGGATCTGGATTGCATGTTACAAACTGTAAAAACACCCCTCATGCTGACATGGTTGTACTCACAGGGCTGTCTGTGGGGTCACACCATTATCTCAGTCATGGGACTAAGCTGACTTAGTGTTCCTCATTGCTGCCCAAAAGCTGTGGTTTCCTTTTTCAGAAGCCAGCTCAGCTCCCAAAAAGCTGCTTAAGTGTAAAAGAGGCTGGAGTGATGTGTTGTATGCTGAAAGTGAGAAGCAGTAGTGGAGTGGGGATACCAGATTATGCCATAGCTTGTTGTGTCTACTTCTGATTGCCCAAATGTCATGCATCTAACATTACCTAAGGTGTATTTTGAAGATGTGCTTTTATATGCCCTTTCCTGTCATGTGAGGGCTCCCTCTGCTTTCCCCATCTAGGCAAGACTTTGTTAAATCTTGTCTGTAAAGGTGCCTAAGAAACCAGTTTCTCTGCTTGAACAGGTTTTTTTAAAAAAGGAGTATTTGTTCAAAATGTCTTGGACAAATGCCCTGGTTCCTGCAAAAGTGGCATGAGTTTAGCGAGACAGAGGTGGAAATCTTTCTGCCAGCACCCTGACAGAAAAGAGCTTTCTCCATTTGCCTGTTGGAATAAATATTTATTCATTTAACAGAGTACTTCGGAGTGGAGTGACCCTCCTTGTCTAGACATAATGAATAACCATAAAAATGAATTCAGAACTGTTTGAAAGCAGGGAACATCTGTGACCAGCTGCAGCTCACAGATTCAGGAAAAAAGCATTCTTTATTGAGCTGGATGTAGCAAAACTAAGATCTTGATTGTTTCCTCACATGTTATCCACAAGCTATAAGTGGTCTGCCTGTGGCAGTGTTTCTTTTGGGGAGAGATTTTTATGGATTTTGGAGTGGCATTTTTTGGTTTTGTAACATAGCATCTGTGTGCTTCTTTGTGATTGCATGTGCTTAGCAATGTTTCCACTCCACTAAAAGTCTATGCATTATTCACTCATTAATGTTTTATTTATTTATTACTCTTGAGGCACAGCATTAGGAGCTTTGCATTTACAGCATACTGAGTGACAGCTAAGGCAACCCTACAACTATTCCTTGCCTGCCAACAGTTGCCCCACAGATAAAGCACAGGCTGAACTCCCATGGATTTCTACTAGATTAATTCTGGTCTTCTTACTTCCATCACTTTTCCACTGGCACAGCTCCAGCCTTTTGAAAAGCTCCTCATTATTCACATTAGTGTAAAAAAATGAAGAACGTTTCTAAAAGACTGACAAATTCAGGCTCCAGGAGGCTCAGCCAGGGGCTAATCCCAGCATCCAGGACCCTTCACAGAGAACATAGTGTCAGCAGCCTCCTCTTATTTAAATCAAAATGGCTTCCATTTGAATTTTGCTCCTGGAAGTGTCATTGTCATTTTCTGAAAGGAAAACAGGTATTCCTCAGATAACCGGGTTCCAAATCACTTGTGTCTGCAGCATCAAAATGAGATAGTGAAAAATGTGCAGTGGAAAGTTAGTCAGCATCTTGTGTAGGTTGGGGAGCATTAGTATCCTGGCCCTGGCTCCTTGGGTTATAGCAGCACTGCTTGCAGAGAGGCCCAAAACTGCCTGCACTCAAGACTTTCCACCAAAACACATGTCAGAGATGAGCTAATCCCTGGATAAGGACACTGCTCACCCATCTCACAAGGTGTGTGTACCTGGGTGAGGGGAGGGATCTCAGTCTGCTGCTGAGCACTGACTGCTGGAACTCTGGGAGTTTTATTAATAAAATCTTTCCTGTTCCTTCCATTAGTTATTTTTCCTGCTCCACCTGTAGGTCAGTTTGGCAATTGCACTGTTTCAATGGGGACCAGCTTGTTTTCCATAACCAGGCTGCTGACAGTAAAATACCGTCCCTGAGCATGGTCAGTGTTGATGCGTTCACTGAGGAAAGATCCTGTGTCACCATGAACAGGTAGTTTTCCTTGGTTTCAACATTTGTGTAACAGTAACAACGCAAAGTTGTTAATCAGTAATTAACAGAATTAATTACAGATGACTTCTTAAACAGATGAGTGGTCTCACTCATTTCTTTTTTCCCTTGGTTTGTGATCAGTCAATAGCTCTGATATGCTTTTGGCACACAAAGTTCAGAGCTTTACCCTGGGAACGGGGCACTATTTGACCCATGTCAAATATCAATGACATATCCATGTCTTTAAAAATTACAGTAATTTCACGACCATAAGGCGCACTGGACTATAAGGCACACCCGCCCGGGAGCCAGCACATTTCGCAACTTCGTAGATCATATAAGGTGCACTGGACTATAAGGCGCACTTTTGTTTTGCAGCAAGGAGCTGCGCGGCGCGCAACAAAGTAAAGAATTAGTAACAGAATCGCGCCATCACGGGTTTACTGGCATGTGCTCAAATTGGAAACATTTTAACAGATTGGTGTAGCCTTTAAATGCAGCCTCAGGCTCCCTCCCCGCACATGGGCAGACCCCGGCACTCCTGCACGCCGCTGACGCCGGCTGGTGTGGCTCGGGACTGCCTGCAGTTCGGGGCGGCTGGGGACTGCCCACGGCCACTGGGCGGGAGCCGGGAAAGAGCTGGGAGAGAGCCGACAGAGAGCGGGGACACAGCTGGGACAGAGCGGGGAGAGAGTGGAGGCAGTCAGCTGGCAGACAGTGGGGACACAGCCGGGACAGAGCGGGCAGAAAGCAGAGGCAGGCAACTGGCAGACAGCGGGGATACAGCCCCAGCAGAGCAGGCAGAAAGCAGAGGCAGGCAGCCAGCAGACAGCAAGGACACAGCCGGGACCAGCTGGGAGCTCTAGCCATGGGGAGGAAGCCGGACTGCCCGTGGAGAGGGACTGTCCGTGGGAAGGGACTGCTCGCCGGTAGCTGGGATCTGGTGTGGTCCATGTCGAACTCACTCTGGCCGTTAACAACCACCCTCAGTAATGCCTTCACCCAGGGGTAGGCAAGAAGCTTTTCTCTGATTGGTTTATTGTGGTCAGAAACGTGGGTCCCGGCTTTCCCCTGGGATTATTTGGGCGTGGAGATTTAGACAAATTCCGCATTTCTGACCACAATAAACCAATCAGAGAAAAGCTTCTTGCCTGCTCGGGGGGGTGAAGGCGTTACTGAGGGTGAGTGTTACCGGCGAGCGTGAGCTCGGCATGGCTCCACAGAGGAGACTAACTTATGATGCACATTTTAAATTAAAAGCAATCAACCATGCAAAACAACATGGAAATAGAGATGCAGCTAGGGAATTTTTTGGGGGAGGTTTTTTTCCCTTCACTCTTCTCAAACCTGGGATGACAGCCCTGGTGGTGCCATCTCACTTCACTGCTCCAGTGGCTGCAACGCCTGAGGGGACAACCAGGTCCCTTGGTGTAATGAAATGCCGTTTGTTATGTAATCCTGGTAATTAGGTGCTTACAGATGCTGAGTGCAATACTCGTTAGCACGTCTTCTGTTGAGTAAATGAGAAGCAGTTCCCAGGAGACTACAGAGACAGACCAATACCAGAGGACATGCTGAGAAGGGCGACCACATCAGATGCCCAGCCGAGGATGAGCAGCCCTGAACCAAGGCAATCCTGAACCATGGGCAGTCTGGATCCCTCCCTGCAGCTTCAGGTCCTGGCTGTGTCCTGGCTCCCCGCCTCGGCTGCAGTTCCTGGCGGGTCTCAGCTCCCAAGCGGCGGCCGCGCCTCCCGCAGGTCCCGGCTCTCTCCCCACGTGGCAACCACGCCTCCCACGGGTCCCATCTCTCTCCCCGCGGGTCCTGGTTCTCTCCCCGCGTGGCAGCCGCGCCTCCCGCAGGTCCCAGCTCGGCTCATAGCTCGCACTTCCGGGGTGGCAAATGTCACAACTTTGTCCATCAGATAAGGCACACCGGACTACAAGGCACACTTCCAGGTTCGAGGGAAATTTTTAGTCAAAAGGGTGCGCCTTATAGTAGTGAAATTACTGTACATATTCTGTATATCATGAAACACACTATGGCGGCCCTACCAAAGACACAGAGTTAGAGATCACATTAAAGTGCAATACAAATATTTCTGTAACTCAAAAGCACATAAACATCTTAGTGTTCCTTTGTTCTGTGTCAGCATCTTTACTAACTGCTGTGACCACTCCTTCCTTCCTTCCTTTCTTTCTTTCTTTCTTTCTTTCTTTCTTTCTTTCTTTCTTTCTTTCTTTCTTTCTTTCTTTCTTTCTTTCTTTCTTTCTTTCTTTCTTTCTTTCTTTCTCTTTCTTTCTTTCTCTCTCTCTTTCTCTCTTTCTCTCTTTCTCTCTTTCTTTCTCTCTCTCCTTCTGTCCTTCTCGCCTTCTCTCTTTCTTTTCTTTTTTTTTTAATATTTAAACTCTCTGATTTTATCTAAAGACTGAGGGGATAAAGTCAAACTCCTCCTGTGTTCTAAGAATTGGGCTGATGAGCAATTACTCTCAAGCAGTCTGAACTTGCTTTTCATATACAGTAATTTCATGAATACAAGCCGCACCAATTTGACCAAAATTTTGGTGGAAACCCGGAAGTGCGGCTAATATTCCGGGGCGGCTAATCTATTAACAAAATTCTAAAAACTGCCAACACGGAAGTGAGAGCCCGCGGCAGCCCCAAGCCAAGCTGGAGCCCAGCCGGCCCCGGCAGAGGTGGGAAAGCCTGGCAGAGCCTGAGCCAGCAGGGCGGGGCAGGGAGGGCGGCAGAGCCTGAGCCAGCATGGCGGGGGAACCCGGGAGAACTGGGGCTAGCAGTGCAGGGGAGCATGGCAGAAGCAGGAAGGCCGGCGGGTGGGGCTGCCTGGCAGCGGGGGAAGCCCAGCAGAATCGGGGCCAGCAGCGTGGGGGAGCCCGGCGGTGCGGGGGCCTGCAGTGCTGGCCAGGGCGAGGAAACGCGGCGGCGGTGCAGACGGGAGGGGGCGGCCGGCGAGCCTGGTGGCGGCGGCGGCAGCCCTGCCGGCGGGGCGAGCGAAAGCGGCGCTCGCGAAAGCGGCACTCGGCGAGCGAAAGCGGCGCTCGCGAAAGCGGCGCTCGCGAAAGCGGCGCTCGGCGAGCGAAAGCGGCAGCGGGGCGAGCGAAAGCGGCAGCGGGGCGGGCGGCGAGCCCGGCGGCGGCAGCCCTGCCAGCCAGGCGAGCGAACGCGGCAGCGGGGCGGTGCTGACGGGAGAGGGGGGCCAGCGAGCCCGGCGGCGGCGGCAGCACCACCCGGCCAGCCCCGCCGAGCCGTGGCGCTGAGCTGGGCCACCCGGCCCCGTCGGCAACCATGAGCGGGCCGAGCCTTCCTGGCCCCGCCCCGAGCCAGTAAAGCCCGCTATGCCGCGATCCTGTTACTAATTGGCCAATTTGTGAAAGCTGCGCACGGATTCTCGCGACGAACGAAAGTGCGGCTAATATTCGGGGTGCGGCTTATCTATTGACAAAGACAGCAACATTGTCGAGGCACCGGGGGTGCGGCTTATAATCCGTGCGGCTTGTATTCGTGAAACTACTGTAATTATACTGGACACTATCAAAACACTAATTTCTGTAACTCCTCATGGACTGAATAAGAGGGATGAGGAAACATTCATAGCCAGCAACATCCAGACCTGTTGGATGGGAAAGAAATTTTGGAAAAGAGACCCTAAATGGTATGTAATCCTACTTACCAACTGGAATGCCTTTCAGATAGTCTGGTTGTAGCACCAGTGTTGCAATGGTCTTTGTAAGCAGAATTTGGAGTTTGCAAGGGACATGGGGCATGTGTGATGAGACAGCCAGCCAAAGATAAATGATGCAGCAAATACAGAAGTCCAGTAGTGGCTTCACTTTGAGAACTCTTGTGAAGGTGGAGTACTCTTAGTTTTATCTGATTTCTCATTCCTACCCTCTGTAAAGTCAAGTCTAACTGCAAAGCAAAGGATGTTTTCATTTATAGTCGCACACACCCTGAAAGTCCTGGAGTTGAGTGACCTACAGTCTGTGTGGGCACAGAATAAAATTAAATGCATTATAAACCAGCTGTTGCAAAATTCACATTTCAAGTCTATTGTAATTACTGGCAAAAAACTGTTGCTTGGCAGAAATTAAACTCTGCATTATCATGAAACTTTTAAATGAAAGTGGTATTTGCCTGGGGTGGAATAACGATCAGTTCAATTCAGCTGAATTATCTGGATATCCAAGCAACATTGGAAGGTTTTGCAGCAGGCATTTCACAGTTCATTCTTGTAGCTAAGGATTCTTAAGTACCTACTCTTTCAGCCCATAACAGTGTGTTTGAGGAATACTTTGACAATTTGTCATTCTGTGACTAGAAGCATGGCAGTCTGGCTTTTCTGAAGGATAGTGAAATTTACTCAAGAACTGATAAGACTGATGCTGGTTTGTCTTTCTATTTTCACAGCTGGAAACATTGCCTGAATTGAATAGTGTGGGTGTTTCCAAATGTAGTTCAGTCAGGAATGTCTTTCTTCCTGAGCTATTTAGTACGCACAACTTTAGTCTGCTATAGCTGTTCGTACAAAAATCGTTACTGAAATCCTAATCAGGTCGGTTAGGTCCAGTGTGAGAACCACAAGGAACATGGTGTGAAATGCATCAGAAGAAAGAGTTCATTAATTTCTATACTGTGAGAGATTAGACATGGTGACACAAGAAAATATACAGAGTGGTATGACTTTCAGTTCAGCTTAATATTTTTAGGAAAGTCTATAAAGAACTTTCAGCCAATATTTCTTATCTCTGTTGCCAGGGCAAAGTGCTATTAAAAAGTTCCAGAGATGAGTAAATTGGCTGGGGAGAACTTTGGGTTAGATACTGATCTCACATAATGCGTAAATTGTGTAGCTTCAGAATTGCTATGGATTAAATACAAATCATAGTTTAGCTGGCATCCTAGTGGAAAGCAAGGCCTATGGAGGATTCCCATGGTCTATTTTAACATTTGTTCTCAGGAATAAACTGTGCTGGACACCACAAAATGCTTTCCCCTCTTAACCTTTGCATCCTCATTGTCTATGCACTCATCTCAAAAAATATGCAAATGGTCACACAGAATGTTATGAATTAAGTATCACCGTTTTGATAGCATAGCTTTGTCAACCAGGAGTATACATAAACACATATATATGCTTCCAAAATTCATTTGGAGGAAAGCTGTCCTACAAATGAAATATCCTTCTTTGCAGGGTGGTGTCCTCCAACACAAGTGATGTCCTCCAACACACGATTCCCTGCTACTGAAGATTTTCTAGAGAGCAAGTGAAGTTTCTGAAAGGTATCTGTGAAGCAAATCTGGATAAAATTGCAGAAGATAAGAACAGTATTTCTTCCTAGAATGAGACTAGAAAATTCCACTAAGGAATGAGAGAAGTGTACCCCTTCAAATGCAGGCGGATGAGGATGTACATTTAAGGAGACTTATTAGTATTTCTGTCAGTTGTATTTAATAAATATTGAATGTTATTTTCCATACTGTACCACAAAACAACCTAGTTGCTAAAGGACAAAATTATGCATCCCCTTTGTAACTGGGTTTTGTAGACAGTACTCTTGCATGAGCTGAAAAATGTTTCAATTTACATGTAGTTTAACTTTTCCCTGTTGATGACACAGCTGAAAAGACTAATGTGGTTTTTTTTAGTCCATCATTTGTTTAAAATAGCCTATATTTGGAAATGTGTTTCCGATTTAACCATGGAAATGTCAGAATGTAAATAACTCAGCTTTTTTTTTTTTTTTTTTGTTATTTTAAAGCTACCACATTTGATCTGTTGACATTTTTTGGATGTCCAAAAAGCACAAATGCAATGAACTTAATATTGTTGCAATTCTGCTTCAGTTTTGTGTGTTTCTGCATTGGTTTTTTTGTGTGTGAATGGTGGTTTGGGGTTTTCTTTTGTTAGTATATGTTTGTTTGGTTTTGTTACTGGTGGTGGGTTTTTTCCCTGTGAGTACAAAGTTCTTATGGAATCGTGGTTTGTTGTATAAATTTCCACTAGCCTTTCAGATTCATGATCATTATACTTTGCAGCAGTATGTTTTTCACATCACGTTACACTAGACTCTTTTGTTGATAACGTACTTCTGCAATGCAGTTATACAGTGGAAGGCCGGGTGTTTATTTTGTGTAGTTATGTACCATAAAAATATGAATCCCAGATGGTTAACTAAAGAACTTTGCCTCTTACAGCTGTAGTAACTTTTACTCTATCTTTTTTTCACAGTCATTTAAACTCACTTAACTTTATTAACTTGTCTCATGTTTACTTTTACTATATGTTCAACTTCTATTACAGGCACTAAAGACGAGATACATGGACAACCACTGTAAAAAAACTACTTAAGACAAAAGAAATGTTTTTTTTTTATAGTGGGTAGTGTAGTATCTTGTGGATAAAGAATAACAATATTCTGGCTATCATCACACCTGGTATGTATTCATTGCAGAGAACATATCTTTATTTTAATACAGCAGAGCAAAAAATCATCCCCATTTATTAATCTGATGTACACTAAATAACTTTGCATTTGTTACACAGATAAATATTTTGCAGATAAATTTATAAACACTTCCACATTTTATAGATTTATACTGTACACAGTCATCCTACACAGAGCATGCCCTTTCACAAATATACAGACAGCTTTCCTCAGAGGACTTAATCAAAACACTTGGTCAAACATTTTGGAAGCTGGCAATTTGACACAGAGGAGGATACTGGAAAGATGAGTTCACAATTGTATCAGCTGGACTTGAAATGAAAAATTCAGAACTCCAAAAGAGAGAATTTATCAAGGCACACACATGCAAACACATATATACAATAATGATGACTGTAACCTGCTTTCCAGGCACACACAGCAGTAAAGGAAACAAAGGAAGAAAGAAACAGAGAGGACAGGACCATTGCCAAGATCTTGATGCAGATTATCAGATCTGAAATCGAATTCCCATGTTCAAATGGCAACTCAACTTTAAAGTAGCTTGTTACCCGTATATACAGTATGTACATGTTACCTTGCACTGAGAAATGGAGATTGTCAGAAATGGTAATGATTTTCTTGACAACAGGTGTCCATTAACATATCTGTGTGTTTGTACACTGAAGACTATTTGAAAAATGGGATGGCCAGTTGTCTCAGAACAGTTGGAAATTTGAGTGGAAGTTTAGAAGCAGGGACCAGAAAATAACTGCAACAAAACTAGGAAAGACTACATATTTTCTTTCTGTTGTTTGGCATTAGAAAATGCTAACAGGTTTTTAAGCAGATCAGTAACCTTACAATGCCAATTAATTGCAGTGAAAGTAAAAAACCAACAGCTTTTTAAGAAAATCAGTAACCTTACAATACCAATAAGTTGCAGTGAAGGCCAAGATCTCTACTTGCTGTATCTCATCTTGATACCTGACTTCTGCACATCATGACATTGCAATGGAAACTGCCCCATTAAAAAACCATCTAATTTTATACAGTATATTCCTACATACATTTGAGGCCAAGTATGAGATAGTTGATAGTTTAGTTGACACAATGTTGTGCAGCTGAAGGTAATACAGCATTTCTTAAGTTTAATTGGGTTGTTTAATACAATATTCTGTAGAAAATGGTTAGAATAAATTGCCAGTTGATTCACTTAGCTCAAAGCATTGCTATTAAAATCCTCTAAATATCTGTGAAACACTACATTCATAGGAAAAACCAGGCTAAAATTATTCATCTTTTTAAAATGGCTGAAAAAACACATTTCTCTCACTATAGCAATTCCAGCATGGCAGTATACACAGCACATACTAATATTTTTGAAAGACAAAGCTGGGATCTTGATCCTAAAAAATTGCTTCACTGATTTAAACAGGAATCAGATTGTCATGTAACACTTTGTAGGATCCTAAACCACTTGGAGGACAATAAATGCAGGCAGACACTAGCAGCTTGGGGCATTTTTTACTTCTTATAAATGAGCTGCCTTTCCTACAGTGCTAATTTCATGCCTGGTTTCAATTTTTTTGTAAATGTCAATATAGTCTTTCATTTCCTTAGTGAGGCACTAAAGGAATCAATCACCATATTAGGATGATTGGTAGCAGGAAGAAACAGGAAAGCCCTGAAAAGTTTGTCCAAGAGAGATGATGGGCTGTTGTGTTTTTTAACTAGCTCTTCAAATATTCTCTTTTCTCTTCCAAGCCACTGATTTTAATCTATGTTTACACATTTCTACTGCTGATATGGATTTGAATAACAATTTTATACTTAAAACTGCTTGTTTTTGATCACAATTAGAAGCTATATGCTATGGCTTCACTCATTGCATATGTTTTCCCTTTGGGAAGATCTCCTCCTTTCCAGAAGAACTATCGTGTAAGCCTTGCTGCCCCTTTTAGTCTCCTCCCAAGGGTTTGGTATGCACTGTTATCAACTCATGAGAGACATGGGGATAAAAAAGAATAGCAAGCTGCTTGAGTTAGTCAGTTTGTTTGTTTTAATCTTATTATAGAGCTGGCTTTCCTATAGCAAATATACATTCCTTCCTGTGAAAGGAATACGCCCTTTCTTCTGCTTTCTTACGTCTGTAGCATGAGTGCATGTCCCCTACCAGAGGAAGAATACTGCAAAGAGTGAACATCCTGAAAAGAGCAAAGAAGAAATGTAGCAGATGCCAGAGCTTTTGGAAGAGCTCTTTCCACTCTCACTGGTCTATGGATATGTGCTGATATTTTCATCGTGGATTGGCTTGAAATATAGTATCCATGACTTTATACGGCACTAATTATGATAGAAGATCTTCATGGGTGTCAATCATTCATCGAAAAACACCCTGGCAATGGCTCTGTTTCAGGCTGGTCAAAAATTGCTGATAAGAACAGTAGCAGATAATTCTTAACCACATCACTAGAACAACAGCAGCCATATATGCAGAAACAATGAAAAACATACAATACAGAAAATCACAGACATTTTCTCATACATTACACAGAAGTTAGCATGTTGATATCCCCATGGACCATTTTGAAGGCCTTTTGGTTGAATAAGACAAAATTCATAGCTTTTAGGAGTATATGTAACTGAGAGTGCTGTGTCTCCTAGTCACTGGAACACCAGTGCCTTTGCTTGATGTGCTGCTTTCTTGTTTGGCACAGTGTGATGGGGTGGGTTGGGCCAGCAGGGGAAGGCAACAGCTAAGTCAAAGCTCATTTTTCAGAACATTTTAGGAATCCCCTTCCAATGACTGGAAACTAATTGCCAGTTGCCATGACTCTTAGCAACCCAATAATTTTGCACATGAATAAATAAAGGTTTCTTCACAAGGAATGGAGCAGGATGTTATTTCTGTAAAATGCACAATGAAGAAAGTCACAAAGAAAAAGATGAGAACATGGTTTGTAACTTTAACATTTGCCTGTGTTGTAGAAGTGTGTCCATATGTGTGTGTATTCACCTACATATATCTGCATATGTGTTCACTTCTAACTGTGTACTATTTCTTTACAATACACAATATTATATAGTTTCAGGTGAAGATTTGAAGAAAACATCTGAAAAAATAAAAATAATTGAAGCCTATATCTTGAACTATTACTTTTCATTGTTTACATTTAATTTGGTTCCATTTCATTATTTTTCCCAGCCCTCTTCTTTTGAAGGATCACCTTTTAACTGGGTAAGATAGACCCATGTAAGATTCACAAAATAGATTCATCACATAGCCAGTGGGGGATGGGCATACATATGGTCATACAAGGCAGACATTAAGAGGATAGAAGACATGTCTTACAGATAAGAATACATGCAGAATTGTACAAGAGAAGTGCTAGTTGACAGCTCTAGTGCTTGACAATAACTGAAACAGGAACAACACATATGACACTGGACTCTTGCAGAGTACACTACTTGCAATGGGCTGTGAGTGCTGTCCTTTAGCATTAAAGCACTTTCAGCTTGCTTGGTTACCACTACTGATGAAAACTCAATGGCAAGTGGTAGATGTCCAAAATTAGAAAGTAGAAAGCTAAGCAAAAAACCAGATCCTTAGGATCCTCGAGAAATGAGCTTAGGTGGCTAGCTGTGGAGAGAGTGCTGAAAGTGCCTGCCAGCTCTTTTTCTCTCTCACTTTTCTCTCACTTGTGGACTGATGTATCTGGCTACAACTTAAATGTGTTGATGGCCAGAGCAGGGGCAAGGTTTCTACAAATCATCTTGGTTATGTGACATTAAAATGTGTATTCATGTGTACCCTCAGTGGAAAGAACAATACTTTCATGTCAGGTCATCCTCACCCAAATACTTCTGCTGTTAAGTAATCTCCAATCTTTGCTTATCAGACTGTGTACTGGTCCGAAGCAAGCAATATGTTCTAGACCTTTGTCAAAGAGAATAGATTGTTTACCCTAGAAAGCACTGTGCTTTTCCCTAAGTGTTTTGGCCCTTTTAAATGTAACTTGTGTGTATGTTGTGGGAGGAGACTACTGAAAATGACTGCTTTGTTCATTTTGAGCTCCACAGGATGTATTCAGAGGCCCCAAACTCCATATTGCAGGCCAGCATCTTTGTACATAATTCAACAAAATGTTCAATAAGAAAAGTAATTAAATCAGGCCAAATTTATCTTTTTTCTATTTTCACATACTAAGTCACTGCATTAAAAAAAGGTCCTGAATGTGGATGAAATTCTATAAATTCTATATAACAATCTTAGGGTCTTTCCTTTGCAGGAAGAAACAAGAAATTATAGTGAATCCAAATATATTTTGCAGCACTTTTGAAATTATTTGAAGAAAGCAAATGAGGCTGATAGCAGCACATGGATTGGTTGTAGAATATGTGATGTTAAATGAAAGTAAGTGAGATCTGCAAGTAGCATTATAAGTTGATGCTTTCCATTTAATTCAGATTTTGAACTGAGTTCCACATTTTCTGGCTAATGTCTCTTCCAATTCCACATCATTGCCTGAACCATGTCTTACCTTGAAATACAAGCAAAAGTCTGAATTTTCATGCTGTGTTTTCTCAACTAGCAACATTTGAAAGTACTAATGCAGGCAAATACCTAATATTCTACAGTAAGTTTAATGAACAAGAAGGCAGGAAATACAAAAAAACAGTCTCTCAGATGTGTTTTCTTCGGAATATGATTACTGAACATGTGTTTTCTTTCAAAACACCAGAGGAAGTGGAGCATTTCTGTTTTCACTTCTTGTGTCTTTGACCCCCTGAGTGCAAGGATTCATTTTTTAATGTTGTGATTGAAATTTCAATTGCATTTCCAGGTTTTTAAACAGGAAACATGGCTTGTAGGTTGTATTAGAATGCTATCATCTTGTTTGGGTAAAGAGGTGCGACTAGATGTAAACATCTTTCTCTGACTAATGAACATAAATTTAAAACTCAGAATGGGGAAGAGAGCTAAAGCCTAGCACACAGAAGCTGTCCACATGAAAGACTGAGGACTATATTACTTTGCTGAGAATTGGTATCCGCTGTTGTGCCTCGAGAGCAGTTGCAGAAAGATAAGGGCTCCACAGTGGTAGAAAAAAGAATACAGGATATAATTTCCCTCAAATGGAGCTGAGCTAGGTGCACAGGCAAGAAGATTCCCTCAAATCAGGAGGTCAATAGGGGCCATTCTGAGAGGACACCTCTTCTTCTATTAGGTCAGCCTTCTCAATAGGTAGGGAAATGTAGAGTCTGGCTGTCTCAAAAGGTGAGATTCACACACAGAAAGATTTCTAAGGCTGTTTTCCATATTGTTTTAAAATGTAATTACCAAACTGCAAAAGATACCTAATAAAACTTCTTACTGAATGTTACTGGGAAGTCAGTAGCAAGTGAGAGAGTTTTGACTTTCTTTAAGACTGGTCCCCTAGTAAGAAAAGTAATTTGGGATGGAATTACTGGAATGGCAGGAAGAGAAAGCAAACAGAGCTTGAGTTAGCAGTCTTAACTTTGACCCCTATTCCTAAGATGATAAAGAGGAGTAGACTAGTGGGGACATCAGGAAGGAGGGTTAACTCTTTTTCATCAGTGCCCAAATTTTGTTGTATAAAACTCTGTAAGGGAACAGGTTAAAATCAAGCATAGAGGAACAAGGTTTCCCAGTATGTCATTCTTCACCAATCTTGTTCAGCGCTCCACCGTGAAGACCTATTCCTGGTCTCCTTTCTAGGAGCCTGTACTCAGCAACCAATGCAATGGTTGCCAAATGCTGTAGCACATGCTTCCAAGCAACAGAGTGCTAGCTTGGATATTATCAAGCTGCTCAAAGCATACTAACATAATAAATAGGATGCTTTCAAGAAACTGGAGTCTGCTAAGTCAAGTCCTACTCAAGGACAATCTGCAAGGAGTAAAATTAATTAAAATAAAATTTCCTTGCCAAAAATGAAAACATGTGGTCTCTTTTGTGGACAGTTTCCAAACTTCAAAATAGCTGACTGTCATGGTTAACAGCATTCTAAATGTTGTAAGTCTTTGGTGTTTTCAGGGGCCATTGTGCTTTTTGTCATTGTTGCTGTTGGGATGAGCTTTTCAGCCGCACAGAAAATTCCTATACGTTACATCATACTTCAGTTTAGACTGACAGGGATTTCTAGTTAGCAGTCTAGTTAGCAGTTCTGTGACCAAACAAGCAGTTTTTATTACATATGTTTTATAACTGTGATACACAAATGCTATCCAGTTTGCTTCTCTCTGGTGTATTAGGAATCTAGACATGCCACTAAGTGATTCTTTTGTGACATATAAGCGAATAGACATAGGAAGGAAGTGCAGACCCTTCAGTTCAATATTTATTACCTGTGACTGCTTTGGAGGCTGCAAGAAAAGACAGATTTGCTGAAGACCAGTCAAATTACATTCCCTTATAATGTGTGCAACATTTGTGTCCAGCTCTCCATAGATTTCTGTTCCAGTCTGTGGATTTCACCTATCTCACCAAGTTATTTATAGCATGAAATTGCATTCACTTTTCTGTCTTTATGAGATAAATCTTTATGGCACTGAAAGAAAAACTATTGATTATTCAAACAACTTTGATATTGGCTTGCAATTAGTTCAAATCTGTTGAGTCAGCTAGCTTACCATCTAGGAAAATTCTAACTTTAGGTTTTGTTTCATATGTTGAACATGTTCTTGGGTTTTTCTTTGTTAATCTCTTTCATTTACTTGTTCTCCCAATTCCTACCCACTATTATTTTTTTCTTTTTTCTACCTTAGAACATTTTCATTCTGGACCATGCAGTCTCCATTTTTCCAAATCTCTGCTAATTCCTGTTGTTGCTACATTCCATTTCATCCAGACTTAATCACAGACCTGGGATTTGCAATAAGACCAACTCTGAAATCAACGTAATTTTACATGTAATGAGATTTTAGAGTGTTAAACTTGAATCATAGTCCTCAAAAGCTGAACATTATTTTTCTGTGACTCATGTGCTTCAAGCTGGTCAGAAAGTATAAGGTGTTGTATCTGAGTATTATGGAAATTACATGCAGAGATGGACAGAATATACTGCTGCAAGAGGACAGTGCATAGCAACACAAAGCAATATTTTACCATTGTTGTTGATGTTCACTCCAAATATGTACAGAGGCTTCAGATTTCAAAATAACTTGTGCAGTACAAGCAAAGAGTTGAACATGTTCTGTTAATGAATTGCACAGAGAAAAAGGGCTCAAATATAATATTAATTGTAGAAAACAGTTTTAAATTAACAATAAGACTATGACTAGTGGACAAAAGCCACAGATGCAAAACTAAGGCCAGAATTTTGCTCTATAGCTTAGTGAAAAATAATTCTTCCTCATTTATTAGCATAGTTTAGAAATTTAAGCGACATGTCTAAGTCAGATTTAAACATAAAATATGTCATGTCAAATATCTTCATCTCAACACTGCAAAATAAACACACTTCTCAAACTTTTCTTACTATAGCATATTTAAATTATCAACATCTAAATAATGCCCCCTAGTTTTCCATACTCACCCTTTTTTAATTCTGCCAGTTTTCTCATTTCATAGGAGAAAATAACATCTTGGGCTAACATTTTTTGTGCTACAATGTGTAGCAGAGGCATTTGTTAATAACTGAAAATGTCACTTCTAGAATCAGTAGATTAAACAGTGAAGTATGAATGTGTTGGATGATCTTCTTACTTAAACTTTTACTGATTCTCTAGATATGATGAAGATGATGATTGATAAAGACTGTAGTGCCAGATATTACTACCCAAATCAAAGTTCACATCTAAGAGCAAGAGAAAAATCAATGAAAAAAACTCTAGTTTACTAGATGATGACCTTATTTGAAAGCTTAGTTCCTTGGCAATGATGCATCTACCTAATAAATGCTGTCAGACATAATTAGAAAAAAAAATACTGAACAAAATTTTCCATATGTTTTATAGCGAATTTGTTATTTAACATTTGAAATTGCAGATAGTAAATCAGCTAATACAAGTTGTCTTAGCTCCACTGAAAGCAATGCCAGTTTCTGTCATCAGAGGATCTGCCTCTTTTCTTTGATAGTTTTAAAAACGTGTCTGTATTAAATTGGTAATGATGATATTTTAAAGAGATCCCATAACCTGTTGCATAGCATCAGGACTGATGGGGAATTTTCCGGTAATCAGAGCAGTCCATAGCATACAAGGAATGTATTTACTACCATTTGCTTTTCATCTATGCACTTGGTCTAACAAAAACATTACCATTCCCTGTAGCCTTGCCACAGCTTATTTCTTAGTGTCAAGAGACACTTGAAGATATTAAGTGGTCAGGCATTTCTTGAACTATTAAAAATTAGCCAAGAAAATGGCTGTATTAAGGTGTAGAAACTATGAAAAAAAATGAAGGTCTTTACATATATAAATTCCAAATAAACCTCTGAAAGCATCTTCCTTATCATATAGTTTTATGGCCTGATTCTTCCTTTATTCATGCTAATGACAGCAATGCTATTTGCATTCGTTCATTCCGGGAATAAGACAAATTCATTGTTTTAAATGGAAAAAAATATTCCAGATGCCACAAGTGAGAATAAAACAAGATTGTCCTGGTGCATCAACAGAAAAAAGTGAAAATGTTGATTTTGTTATTCTCCCTGCTGCATACCTATGTGGATTTTAAATTCCCTGCAGTGGCTGCTGCCTCCTCCTCAGCCAGTACGGGGTGTAGTTGGTAATCTTTACTTAGATTGCCTAAAAATGTTTCCCGAGAAAGAGTCATTGCCACGAGTTTTTACCACCTAAGCACAGCTGCAGAAGGTCACTGTTCCCAATACTGATGCAACTAGTTGAGTTTCCTGATAAATGCTGCATGCATTGACACATTAACATTCCCCGCACCAATACTGCTAAGTAATTGATTTTCATGTCTGTACTAAAGCTCACAATGCCATGACCAAATTTAGTGTGTGTTTTTGAAATAATCTGACTGCTTGCATTTTAAATATCTAATTATCAGTATGGTTTTTACCTTCCTGGATATGTCACCAAAACTGTTTTAAGAGGTAGCTTTGAACTTTGAAGTGAAATGGGTTTGAATAGCAAAGTATGCAAGCAAACAAAAGTGAAATTTAAAACTTTCATACAGAGGTTGCTAAATCTCTGCTACTCCAAAGTATCTTTTGAGTTTGATTTCTGACATTTGAGCACTCTACTGTGTGTTGAGAATCTGAAGCCTTTGCACCATCAGTCAGGAGAATTGACATTTGTACAAAGAAGGAAATAAATTGTGAACGTTTTTTTCCAGTTACATCAACACCTGGGTTCTTGTATCAGGAAGCCGAAGTCCTACCAGACCTCCACATACTAGAACAGTAGAAGCAAGGAGAATAGGGATTGCTTTGGTGATACCAACAAGGGAACCGAATATTAGGTTTCCAAGTACAGCTGCAGCTTTGCATAGTGCATTCAAAAAGCCAAAGCCTGTTGCCCTAGAAGAGAAAACAGAAGAAATTTAACACACAGGTGAAAGAGTAATGCCTTTGAGACACATCCTAAGTATGAATAAATCAGTACAGCCCCAATATCTTAAAATTTATGCCAATAAGGATTCTGAGCTCATATTATGTGCTCTGATCTAAAATGAGAAATTAAAGCTCAGCTGCTACAGTATTTCATTGTGGCAGTTCATTCTTCTGCCTCAGGGATCAAAATGAGAAACAAATGTCTGAATAGATGAGTTGAACATGGAACTTGCAAATGGAAATTCAGTAAGGCTTAAATGGCTACATTTAGAAAAGTGGTCATGTCAAGAAGCTCCTGGAGGAGAACTGCTTTGTCATCTGTGTGGTGATTATTAACCAGAATTAAAGGATGATCATCTTAGGGTACTGAATTAAAATGGAGTTTCTTACAGGTGGTACACATGTTGAAATAGTGCTCTTTCAAAGGCTAATGAGACCGCCAATATTAATGAATATTCATCTCTTAGAGGTAAAGAAGATAGGGTACATATAAACCTGTCGGTGAAAGAGATATCTGAGAAACTCTGGACAAAAGGAAAAGGAAATAGATTGCCAACAGAAAGTATGAACACTGATAATTCAGGTGGAGCCTTGCATTACAGCAATGTGATTTTAGTATCTGAAGTATTTTACTTATTTTGTAACTCTTGCATAGACATATTATGCAAACTGCCATAATTTAAATTGTGTTTTGACATCACTGAAGGATTTGTTGATGAAAGAATAAAATTGCCCTACCAAAAGTTTCCTAACAAAGATACCTGTATAATGGTAGAATCTGCAACGCTTCTCAGCTCTCTTAGAAATTAAAGAGAGAAGTCTATGAGGGGCTCACAATGTGTTTGCTGGGTACAAAAAAATAATCAAGAAGACAGTAGTTCTAATTTTCAGAATAAAATATTTCTTGCTTGTACTGCAATTAAAAACCCTAGTCTAAACAACAGGAATTAAGAGAAAGGATAGTAATCTAAGTGACTTTAAAAGAGCTCTACTTATTCTACTGAAGCATCTGTGAGGGAAAGGGAGAACTCATGCTCAGATGTAGACTGAATTCCCAGGAAGTTTGAAAAGCTTTTACTGGAGCTACTGAAGATGTGTCCAGAGAAATAGCTTCAAGTAAGAGCACCTGACCCCAGCTGAGAGCAAGGATATAGTGACTCAGTGCTCTTCACAAAACATACTTTTGCTTTTGAAAAGAGTAAGAAAGGATATTAAGGCATGAAAGATCCTCTGTCTGAAGCAACTGGTAGACATGGCCCCAGCCCAGAGTGTCAGAGTTCACCTCCTGTGCTCTTTGGCAAATCTGTATCTCAATAGTGTAGATCAGTTAGGCCTTTTGCTGTCATGCTTCCAGAGCTGTATGCTTGGGGAGAGGTAAAAGCTGCAGTCCAGGAGAGTTAACCAGGATATAGGGGCTTTCAGCCCAGTCCATGCCCTGTCTGGGATGCTACTCAAAAGAATCAAGAATAGGTCTAGATTCTTTTTGTATATTTCTAAAACACTGTGGTTTGCTTTAAGGAATATAACTCTAGTTAACCCACAAAGTCAATTTCACAATCTGAACAACATTCAGAATGTGCCATTTTGATTAATGGTGCCTTTCATGTCAAATTCTTAAATCAGTTAAAAGAATGTCTGCAGAACAGAATTAAGACATGTAACATAGTAATTAATACACCTTCAAATAGTATTTTTTCCCATTATGTTAAATATTTATTTTCCATTGTTGCAATCCAAGATCAGTTCTCACACCTAAAATGTGATAAAAGTAAATTCAGACGAGTTGATAGTGTTCTAGTGTCAGCTTTGTATACCATGTGTCTTTTCTGAATCTGGGACAAAACACAAATTACTTCTTTTAATACTAGGTGATTATTTATTTATTTATTTATTTATTATTAGTTTGGCAATCTATCTCTTACACTCCCCAGCTGTACTTTAATCTCTTTAAGATGTCTGATATTTAGCAAAGAAACTACTGTTTTGTCTGAAGTAAGAACAATTCCTCTTTGTGTAAAACATCGCATACCTCCAGATAGTGCATGACACTAAGTGTTGGCAGTATCTAAAGAAAAAGAGACAGGTCATTTCTATGGCAGAGTAGAAACTACCCAAAAAATCTCTGGAAAAAAAAAAACAAGTAGAAGAGACCTAGATATGTCTCTTACATGTTCCAAGTCCTTATTTATGTTAATAACTCCTTATTTTGTTTTGACTATATTTGATTCATCCTTCAGCGCTTTTAAAAAATACATAGTGTTAAGGAAACCTAAACATGCCCATCCTGGACATAACACTTATGAAAATGACATGTTCTGCCCTCTGGCAGTCCAGACACCTGAGACTGCCAGAAAGCACATTGCTGAGAGCAGCAGATGAGGAAACTTTGGGAAGCGTTGACTTTGAAAATTTCTGACAAAGAAACATTTGCAGCAACTCCTTGAAAATACCTTCCTCAGAGAAACTAGCAAGTTAAAACATGCCCGTTCTAAGCATGACCTCTTGGAGGAATGGTTCTGAAGGAGGAGCATGAGATACACTGAAGAAAGCAGAGAAGAGCCATCCTTCTGGGGAGAACTTCCAAAGCCTACCAGAAAACAAACAAATCTCTGGAATGGGAACATTTGTGCTCCAGGGACGTATAAAGCCCAGAATATCTGGAGGAATATGACCCAGGGTAGGGTGTAGCTCCTGGAAGGGGTATAAAGCACCAGACTGATGGATCTTGTAGAGTTCACAAAATCACCAACTGGGTAAGTTTGAAAGGGGCCACAGTCACCTGGTCCAACCTCAAAACTCAAACAGGGTCATCTTAGTCCAGCAGGTCTGTGCCTAGCCTGTACTGGTTATTTTTCCTGAGGTGCAGAACCCTGCATTTGCCTCTGTTGAATTTCAGATGGTTCTTCTTCATCTATATCTCTAGCCTGTCAAGGTCCTTCTGAACCTTGACACACAAAGCATGCAAATAGGCTGGAGGTTCTTGAAAAGGAAAGGGCTTTATTAAAATACCCTGTGTTGCAAACAGGTAGAGAGAGGTTAAAGACACCACAACTGTACTGGAAAACCGAGTTTATGTGTTAGGATAACAGGAGATGGCTGCTATTCTGGAGAACTCAAGGGAAGAAGGAAAGGAAAAGAATCAGAATGGTTCTAACATCAGCTTCATTTATGCACAGAAAGTTGTTCTAAAGTTATGGTAGTGACCGGTTGTGATCAGTGTCTGCACATAAATATGATTTTCTTGGTTGCCAATGCTGACATAAAATCAAACTTATATCTGAATAACAGTAACAGAAAAAAACCCATGGAGAAACTAGACACCTAGCCATCAACAGCCTCAGTATATTCAGAGATATCAGAATTCCCCAAAGAATACATAGATCCAGCTAAAACAAATTTGGATAGATACAGGCAGGAAATCTTTGGAAAAGCAATAGCACAAAACACATGGGGATGTTCTACTTATGTTTAGTGTTGTTTTATACTACCTCATAAAGGTAAGCTGTTTCACAGATGTTAGCTGCTTGTATCAACTACTTATGACAGTGGTCTGAATACAATTTTCTGAGCAATTTGAACCACTTCTTTTAATGGTTTGGTCTCTACAGATGCCATTGTTCTTTAGATCTATTATTGATTATATACCAAACATTACTTTATTGAGCTTTAAAGTAATTTTTTAATATGTACAATACCTCTTTCTGTCTAAACAAAATTAAGAATTTTTTTTTCACTGAAAAACCAGTCCTGTTTGCAAAATGATCTTGAAGATTTTTGCTAATTGTAAGGAGTTTTTATAAGTCTCATTCCATTAGTGTTATCAAATTATAAACAAATAAAAGTAAGAAAAAGTAAGCTCATTTTATTGCCCTTAGCTGTCCTGATAATTAAAAAATGAATAACCCAGAAGAAGTTCAATCTTTTAATCTTTAAGCAGATTTCAGGCATGTCCTTTTGGCTAAAATAATCACATAATTGGCATGAACAATAAGATTTTAACAGGCTTAAGTAAATTGTTGTTACAACCTGTACCTGAAAAGCATTGTCAGTTTAATCTTATATCTTCATACCCTTCAATTTTAATACTGAGTTTGAATGTGTTTGTACTTATAGTCAGAACAAGGTATTCAAACCACTGTGGAGCTCAAGGGTTGGCAAATTCAGACTGCGTGTTTTCACAAACATCCTTCTTAGAACAGTGTTTGTGATTCAAACCCTTTAAAATCTGTATTAATTCATGCTTTTATAATTAATTCTCGTTAATCCAGGGAAATAAAAATACCCAGGAAATAAATATGCTGCAAATGACACTTGTATATAACTATAGTCTTTTGCAGTGTTCGTACTGTCTCTGCTACAGGGTTTGAGGAAAGTGCAAGAGTGTCAGCAAATGATGAAAGTTATGTGATGTATCATTTTAGCAACATCAAAAAATTAAGTAGAAAATCTCCAAGGTAATAAGGCCATTTATATATACACTCATTTTCTTTGTGTTTATCAATTATTGGACAAACATATGCACAAAAATATTGTGTTGGCTTCATGAGTAATCCTCATTATTGGTCAAGGGAGAACAGTTGTAAGTAGCAAGAATCCTTTGTCCAGCTAAAGAGTTCACTTAAGTCTTTTAGGCACATCAGTAAGAAAACACTCGTTAATCAATTTAGGATTGTCTTTAAATAAACCCGGATACAGATTTTAGTATTGATAGGAGAAAAATACTAATGTCTTTTACAAAAATGTCAGAGAAAAGAAAGCTGGATGTTACTGAAAAGGAATTTTCCCTGTTGTAGTTTACTTCTGCTGCTGAGAAAGCTGTGACAAAGAAAAAATGCTTAGCTTCCTTTCATCCAAGGTCCATATAAAAATGGCAAGAGTCCAAACAGTTAAAAATAGAGGGATTATCCAAGCCTTTAGATTAAAAGAGCTTGTTTCCTGATTGCCACATATGTTCCTTCTTAGACCAGGTGCTTGTATTCCTACATAAAATACTTCAGACCCACTTCTTCACTGCTGATAAAATATCTAAAAACTTCATTATCCAACAGAGTGCTACGAAATGTATATCACACATATTTGTTATCCTTCTTGCCAGAGCTATTTACAAAAACAGCAAGTTAAAACAAAATTTTGCTAGAATTGATAATATGTAAAGCATTAAAACAGAGTTTCCAAATGTTCGATGGACAATTTTCTGATGTCTGGATATTTTATATTCTCTTAAAAAAATTATTACAGAAATACATATCATGGCTTGATCAATTGCAGTGCTTTATAGTGTGCAAGTAAAACTGTGGAATTTGCCTTCCTTCCTTGGACTGCTGTGAAAGGCATAGGTGTGGCAGGTCATGCCTTAGAAATTTTAACATTTCAGCAAAATGCAGTTGAACTATATCCACAGGATGAGAGTAGAAAATAGATGTCAGGAAATCTACTCTAAGTCATTTACTGCTGCTATGATTCAAAAGAATAGAAAGTTTCCCTTCTGACGTACACACCAATGCAAACTTGGACAAAAGATACTGTGAGAATGATATTTATTGCTCTGGGCATAGATAAAACCCTTAGGGTTCAAGAAAAAGTGAAAAAATTAAATTTCATGAACTGAAGATAGGAGACTTATTTCTTAATTATGGCCAAACCCTTATGAACTTTTTCTGGAGGCATTAAAAAAAAGGTAAAACAGGATGACTTAATTTTGTAGCTCACTTTGAATTCTTAGTATTCCCAGACAAGATTCAAACCCAGATCAGCCATACTAAAATGATGACTTGTTGGTTATCTGATTTATTCTCTGTATGGGAAATGATCTATTTCTATTCCATTTTCTATTTAGGTTTTAGTTATTTGTTGTACCATCTCCCTGATGAGAATCTTGGCTTATAATGCTGGTGCTTCCTAAGTTCACAAGAAGATACTTACCATTTATGTGAAAGTAAAAATTACATTTTAAAGTAATAAAAATGTCTTAATGCTCTCCTTTGGAGAATTTAAACTTTCTTCCATCCATATTTATATTACAGGTGGAGCTGAGGAACTGTGCAGAGTTATTGCAGGCCCCTTGGGCACACACATTACAACAGAAGCCATAATTACCTCATCACACAATTTTTTTTCCCTGCATCACTCTGCCAGTGCAGAGAACAAAGAGCGCTTGAGGGTAAAATATAGATGTAGTGAAGAAAACTTAGTTTCCCCCATCTGCTATAGAAGTTGGAAGATGCACTGTGAATAAGATTGGGAACTGCAACATGAGAAAAAAATTTCATGGTTAAGACTGCTGACATAAGAAAGGATAAAATCCCTACTCCTGTTGCAGAATTTGCATGTGATGCCAGCAAATCACATACAGCTAACAGAATGTTCTTTGAGCATGCACTTCATATTTTCTAAGTGCTCAGCTTAGCACCTTCAGGTTTATGTTGCTGGAGTGCTATGCTCCTATTGCTGTATCGAAGTTACACTTTCAGCCCATTCCTTCTTATATAATGCTCAGTGACTGGTATTTTTGGTGTCACACACTCCAGCCTACAGATTTCCTCTCCTGATGGATAGCAGAGACCATTGAGAAGATAAGGTAAAAGGCAATAGAAAAGACAAGAGAAAATATAAGTTATTTACATTCTTGATTTGTATTAATTTACTTGCTTATCAGAAATCACTGGTTTATGTCCAGCTATCATGAGTGTCTTTAAAAACTTGTGTATTGAGAAGTTTAAAAAATGGTACTATATTATAAAAATATTATTAATTACCTCATATGTATCATCTAGAAGACAGAAATGCACTTATCACCTGCATTGGTAATGTTATTTTCCATGTTAACACTACTTCATCATCTACCTGAGAACCATTTGAAATCTATGCATCCTTTAATATCTCTTACAGCAATTGTATAAACAAGCTGAGGTTTTATGAAGAAAATGAAAATAAAAGTTAACCTAAAATAGGCTAAAAATTTAGAAGTACTCATGAAGAAAACAGGAAAAATTATGTACTTACCTCAATTCCAGGGATCAGTAAACTAAAATGTAAATATGTAGATGAATGTGAATTCATAGAGAATCAAAATCTGTCAAGATTTTGAGGCAGCCATAACTGATGAAGAATAAACTGAAATGTGTGCCCTATATCACATAGACTGCACGTTGCCAAACTTTTCACCACACTCCTACCTGGCAAAAAGCCAGTGTGATCCCTAAATACCTAGAGTACCATTTATGAAACACCTTTCATGTTATGTTGCACAACACCAGCAAAGCCTCTGCAGTTCAGCGACTGGCTGGTCTCCAAGAGGAGGACAAGGAGGGGCTACCCAGTCCAGCCTCTTGTGCATGGTAGCATGAACCAGACTCCTTCTACCCACCTTTCTTTGAGCTCAACCTCCAGCTACCCTTTACTGCACATTTGTAGTTATTTCACTGATGGGCTGTAAGAAAACAGTAATAAACTCTGACAGAGTGAGCAAGGATTTTGTGCTTAGATTCCCTTTACAGGAGAATCTGGACACCAGTTTCAGGACCAGATTCACTCTGGATGCAGCCTTGTAGCAAAAGAGAGCATCATCTTAAGGATGAAGGATTTAATATGCAAAAAAATCAGGAAGCTTCGTGTTTCACATATGTTGAGAAAAGCTGTTCAGCCTACAGTTACTTCCAGAAGCTGGAAATTCCCAGCAAACTGTGGCAAGCTGTGCCTAGTTATGGGGACACAAGAGTCTGAGAAGGAAACCCAGGACTATCAGAGATGAGCAATGCTGGTTGTTAAACTGCAGCTAGTCTGGATAAAAAAAATAATCAGAGAATGCACAAAAGATGGCAATTTCTTCAGGATATTTATTAGAATTATATCATAGCATTTGGTTGGTGGAAAAATTCTCGCCAGAAGAGCAATTTCTTGAGGAATAATAAAAACACTAGCACTTAATATTAAAGCTTAGTGCTTGAGATTCATAAATAGCTTGGTATCATGATTCGATATAATTAGAGATGTGGATATCAATTTCTTTTTTGAAGAAACACAAAATTTTAAAATTACAATGAAATGAAAACAGAAAAGCTTGTCTACATTTTCTATATCTCTTCATGGATAACACCAAAGACAGTGTAACTCCTTTCCAAAAAATTATACTCGCCAGCGAGGCATCATGCATTTATAAACTGGAAATATTTTTCACTAGATTTCAAATATCCAGTAAATTACATAGTAATTAGCACTGCAAGAGGAGAAAGGACACAATGTTCTTTGTTAGGAATCTGAGCAAATTTACAATTATTTTCTTTAGAGATTTGATGGGGGAGAAGTATTCAAGGCTATTTAAGGTAGTGCAGCTTTTACATTTTTGCACTCCCCATACTACAGAATATGACTCAACAGTTCTTCCTTCAGTCCATTAAGTGACAAAAGGTCAGGATTAAAAAGTGCCCTGTATCTGACAAAAAACCTACCCATGTCACCTAGTGGCAATGCAGTATTTGAAAATTGTCCTGAGATTTTCTGCAAGAGCCCGGAAGAGTCAAGAGCAGTGTCCAAGATAATTTTTAACCCCTTAATGTACACTCCTAGTGGCCCTGCATGCAAATACATGGCAGACTGATTAGCAGCTCAGGGTGGTTCAGACAGTGATTTTTATCATTATTCTCACCATTTCACAGTTAACAGACGAGTGCAGATGTATTGCTGGTTTGGGCCAACTACAGCCTTCATATACAGTTAAACCACGGGAAACTCAAAGATACTCCATTACTGTTATCAGAAATACTACTCATTAACTGTGTTTTAAATGAGAATAGCTGTTAGATCTTCTGTTTTCTAATGAAATTACATTTGATGGTATTTTCCTGATTAGGTGATATTTGATGGAAAACACATAATAAATTGCTCAAAACCCCTCATTGTTTCCCTCTGCTTTTCATAAGACAAATTATTCTTTTGGTCCTCTCAAAGCATCTCTGCCTCTGTAAGGCTCACACAAAAAAATTTCTATTTGCTGTTTCTTCTGGTACATAGTATCAGTGAGGTTAGGAGAGGTGTATCTGCACATACCTTCTGTCTGTAGGATACAGCTCCACAGTAATGACATCTAGAGAGTTCCATGCTGAGATGGTGAGACCGTTGTAGAGGCACAGCATACCTATCATCATGGACTCACTGGTCCCAAACCACAGGAAAAAACAGCTGATGCCAGAAAGAACCATGGAACCACCTAGGTACAAGGCAGGTGAAACAAACATGTAGTGGACTTATATTTAAACAATAACCTTCATTTCATCTAGTATTTCTATGCACACGATAAATAAGTGGCATAAAGTAGCTAAATAAGTGACCCAAATGTTTGAGTTAAATCCAAAGTGACCTCCTGTACTGCTGAGGCCAGACAGAAAGACAAATGTTGAAGAAAGGAGGTCACAGGAAAAAATATGACTCCTCACATATCAGAATATTTCACAAAGTATTAAGCTGGAAGCCTGAGGAAAACGACCCCCATTACTCTTTGTTCATCATCTTTTGTAATTAACTGAAACCGTTAATATATTATAATAAAAATACTGTATTCATTTTATTGTATTTATATAGAGATATTGTCCTAGAAAATTAAGATAATGAACTACCACATAGTTATTTAAGTAAATTGAAAACAGACTTCTCATCGTAGACAATCCACAGGAGGTACCTTTCAACTGTGTTCCTATGCAAAATAGATAACACCTGATACTTTCCAGAAGCTGCTCTACTAGTTGAGGGTCACCTGTGCACACCTTACTATTCTTTCAGGTGGAGCAGAGATAAACCAGTGGTCATCAGTCTCCAAAATCTCATTCTAAATGCCTAGGTTATGGTCTTGTAATATCTGTGCGGAAGTGCAAGTAGGTGTGGCTATAGATCCCTATTTTCCCTACAGTTCCCAAGGCGGGGCTTTTTAAAAAAGTATTTGTAATGCTGCATAAATGACATATCTGCAGGAAGAATGTTTTTCATTTCTCTGAGCCAAATTCCTTGGAAAGAGGGCATGTTACTTTTGACGTTCCCTGTATCAAAATGAAGCCCCTACCTAGCATTGTTAACCGTCCTATTCTATCCATCAGGAGAGCGGACACAATATTTCCTGGTAACACTGCCAAAGTTCCCAGGAAATTAACAAAGTAGATCCAGTAGGCACTGTAGTCATCATCAAAAGAAATCTGGCATCCTGTCCTGACGTGAAAAAATGTGCAATTTATCAATTCACTGTCAACAAATTTATACTGCTCGAGATCTGTGGAAAGAAGAAAAAGAATAATTTCAGCTAACAGCCAACTCCATGTGCAACTTTTGATTAAAAACATTTCAAGTTCAAGCAACTTTAATGACAACTTGGAGCTTTCATAATTTTGCAAAAAGGGGACTCGTTACTGCTGTTAACTTTGATAGATTTTTATCTATCCAGAAAAATTAGTAAAACTCTTGTAAAAAACCAACTAAAGCCTGGAATTAGGAAGTTATATTACTGTATTTTACCTTGATTGGGCTGTATTTGGTTAAGGCCTTTCAGCACCAAGTCTTGCATAAAATGCACTAGGTATCCACAAGTTTCTATGACTCAGTCTTTCTCAGTATCAGACCTTCTATTTCCTGATTAGATTGTGCTCACTTCAGTTTGACTTCCTTTAAGTGAAATATTCCTGTAGAATTCAGTTTAAATTGATTTTTCTGAAAAGGCCTCATGGTCTTCAGCTTGTCCATGGATGAGTTACTCTATGTAATTAATCCTTCTACCAATACCATTCCAGAGAACTGTCCCTATATTCCTTTTTTTCCCATTTCTCATCAGCCCTGTAAGCCTGAACCAAGAACACCTTCATTCCACATAAAGGTCATTACTTGCTCTGAAACCTAGATCTATTACCTTTATTAGCTACAGGAAAGCGGGAAGAAGTGCTCCATCTTTCCAACAAACTTATTTTGTCATGTTCTAATTTCAGTTATGTTTTGTTAAACTGGAGGAAAAGCAAGTTTAAACATATGAAAATGTGGATTAGTATTTTTGACACATTGCTTAGGAGATTGGGAATTATTATAGACTAGGTAATTTGAATCCTAAACTCAGATTCCCCTGCCACATCAAGCACAGTGAACAAAGTATTTCACCAGTCCCTTTTGGTCTAAGTAAAAATACAAGCCAGTTGCTTTCTATGTATTATTAGTCCTTATAGGAGGACTTCTTTTATGTCTTACTACAAATCCAGAAATTATAAATGTAAGATGAAAGCATACAGCTGACCAATAGGCATTTGAGGCTTTCTCAAACCTGTATTGTAGAAGGTGGTATTCACGAAAGTACAGTTCCTGAAGTATGTGTTCAGTGAAGTAATGTCTTCAAAAACACAGTTCTTAAAGAGTGAATCTTCAAAGGTTACTGATTTAAACTTCATCATAATAAACCTGCCCAATATAAAGAATTGCTGTCAATCTACCTTCATAGTTTCAAAATAGCAACAGATATAACTATTTAGATCTAAAAAATCTCAACCCCAGTAACAATGATTCCTTTGATGCCTTTTGCAGATGTGATTAATGATTAACTCATTCTAGAATACTATTGTTCAGAAGAAGAATTAGTAAGACAAATAGCTCCACATAGTTATTGGCCCAAACTAGTAATATAATTTATTTGGTAATATTTATGTTGTTACTTGTCCTTAATCATCAATCAAAACCAATGTCATGACATTCTTGAGACAGCCTTGTAAAATCACAATTGCTATTAATTTGACATTACACTTGTAAAAGGGAGAAATTCAGTCCCTGGGAATAAAAAAGCACTTCTTAATACCAACAAGCTGGAAAGAATGGATTTTTAAAATAATCTTTATTTGTCAGAGGAACACACTGTTTACTGGGTTAGGCTCGAATGCATAACATAATGATATTAAAAATTGTTTTCACAAAATAGTTATTACATGAATAAAAAGTTACATTGCCAGTTACACAGCTAAACATCTAACTGTAAGTAGGTCCTCATGAATCCTGTGCCAATGGATGCAATTGCAATTATAATTACTGTGTAAATAAAACTGGCATAAACAATTTGCTGGTAGTTTTTTTTATTTCTGAATATCCTCCTTCCTACTGAATCCCATTTAACACCTGGGTGTTATCAAAATATTAACAGAAAAAGTCACTGACAAATTATATTAAGTACAGTAACTTTCTACCCCAATGTCACTAGACAAAAGCAATGCTTTTCTGAGTCATACTTTTTTAGTAGAATTCTACCAAATAACATGATTATGCTAACAACAGCAACCACAGTAAAGATGTGGAAATCCATGATTATTTTTGTGGTATCTTTTATTTCACATGAAGGTGTGGGGGAAAAAGGCAGTTTTTTCTTCCAAACATAGACCCAACTGTATTCTAATCAAACCTGGTGTCATTAGCTAAGTATTTTTCTATAAGAAGAGTAACAGTAGGAATAGGAACACAAAAAATATACTATCTACAAAGGAGCAGGAATTAAACTCTCTCACAAAAAAATTTGTTGGGACCACATTTTTATGAGAAAGTAGAGAAAAAGCCGGTAGAATTTGTCACAGTAAGTGACTTAGTAACTAACAAATTCTCCGTTTGTATTGGTCAGAAAAATAGTGTTTTCAGTCCATTAGTTTTAGTTAGTATATAATTTCTCATTTGTGACAGACTGATTAAAATCAGGCTGGAGTTACTCATTATCATTTTTCATAGAGCACTTTCCATTCTAAAATGTAGAGTTTCAGAGGAGAACAAAGAAAATACAGTGATTAGTCAGTTGAAACAGAAATGACAGACTACATTCTTCTGATGCACTTTTTACCTTTGGACAGGAAGTATGTGACTACATTAAAATTGGTGTCACAATGATTTGAACTAAAACCCAACAGGAAAGCAATGTATTAGAAAGTCAAGTATTGATGGATCTTCTCATTAAGAAAGAACATGAAGGAAACAATGCGATTGAGGGTGAGCAGGGTATTGAAACATTTATGAAGGAAAGATATCTAATGGGTTCATACCTCTTGGAAAATGCTTTGTGAACCCCAAATAACTGTCAGGGGAGTATTAAATTTGCACATTTAAAAGAGTAAATTATTGATCTAGCATGAATTAATGTTAGATTTAGTGTTTTACAAGATACTATTCTGTTAAAATTGATACAGTTATTGACAGTTCTTATATTTTAGAACATCTGCATTCTGGAATTTGGAAACTATGGCTAGGCTAAAAGTTAAATAACTGCTGTTTTTTTCTTCAATGCATAAACCTTCAACTATGTCAAAACTCAAGTACTACTGCTACTACTACTGCTACTACTACTACTACTACTACTACTACCACCACCATTAAATCATCACAAAATAATCAATTTTATTCACTTACTTACAGATTTTCCTGTGGAAATAATAATTACTCATTATTGTGATTTCCAGCAGACCATTCACATGGTTGCTCTGTACATCTCTTAATAGAAACCAGATACTTAAACCATCTGTGTTTAATTATCCCCTAAGTTATCTAGTTATTTGTGAAGTCCAGATATAGCCTTAATATATTTGCCTTTGGCTAAAAAAATCACAAAAGGCATTTCCAGAGGGTTGTTTCCCATTTTAGAGCTGTTGATGCTTTTTATTGGTTTACAGTAATGTTTAGCTTTCATTTTTCTGTGATAAGATCCTAACCTCTCAATGTTCAGCCTTTTCACAGAAGTATCTTTCATCAATAAAAAAAGAACCAGCAACAGAGATGAAAGGACATATTTTCCCAACCCCCTACAATACACTGCGTATGTTGGATCTGAAAACCTTTGAATCCCACTGTGAAAGGAAGTAAAATTGACGTAGGCTTTTTGGTCTGTTTTGCAAGACGACAAGGAAGCTGGGTTTGCATGGTGAATCCTCGCACAGGAACCACCAGGGCATGTACATTTCTCCCCATGCTCATGAGTCATAAGGAATTAACAAATAAATATTCCCTAAAAGGTAACAAAACCATCTCTCATTATCTCATGGAAAAAATTGGGTTATTAGGATGAGCTTTAAAACATGTATCTGTTTATTCTGACTGAGCCAAGATATTAGGAAACGTCTAAACCTGTCATTGATGTATTCTCCATTGCTGTGAATCTGATTTTCCAGTGTGAAGTTGAAGACAAAATGTGAGACCTCTTCATTGCGGAAATGTTTCACTCGGGATGCATACTCGTCTGACTGCAGATGTTTAATGACATCAGGAAACCAGACAGATAAGCCATAGTAGCTGTGAAAAAGCAGAAAAACTTAAGGCACCAATCTCACTCATTCAGAAATCTGTGCAAGGTATGAATAAGCAGCTCCCTTGGCCACTTAGGTGATGGAGCAGTTACCCCATCAGAATAAAATCCTTCATAATATAAAATTATTGAAAGATGCTGATATCAGAAGACAACAGTTTTTCAAAGAAGGTATTCCTGATGAGTCAGGTTTGCAACTAAGAACAGACTAACTGACAAATGCAACATTTTTGTGAAAGATCCTAAATAAAACAGATGATCATAGTGTTAGAAATTAACATGCAGATAATTTTTCTGTCTGTCACGACTATAAAAAAGGGTTTAATCTTAACCACTCTTACCCAAAAGACAGGGTGAACCACACAGCTGTAAGTTTGATTGTATTATCCTTCACTGGGTAGTTGAAGCATCTCATAAATGTCAACCAAATCTGTAAATCATTATGAAACACATTTATTTACATATCTTGACTTACTTTGAACAGTTTTCTTAAAGGCTAAAAGATATTTGATTTTTGCTTTCTTGCTTCTTCAGGGCAGGAGAGAGAGCAGATCAGCCCTCTGGCTACACTTCTTTTGGTGCAGCCCAGGTTGTGATTTGCTTTCTCAGCTGCAAGAACCTATTGCAGTCTCATATCCAGTTTTTGGAACCAGTGTGGACTGTGTACAACACTTTGACTTTATTTCAACCACCTCAAACTTTCTTCAAACTTTCCTAATCTCTAGACATCTTCATTTTACTTTATCAAATTAACTAGGGATTTTCTCAGAAATGCTTTCTTCTCACTTTCCAGTATCAGACTCCATAATTAAATAGGGATACAATCAGAGTTTGATCTATTGTAACCTACCATGGCTAGAAATTGATGCCTCAACTATGTGAGCAGAAAGTGGGACCACCCCAAGGTCAGGGACACTATAGTGGGAGTGACTGAGAATGGTGTTCTCATCTCTGTCCCTCTCTCCACAGAAGGGAAGTTCCGGGAAGGGAAGGGAAGTTCCGGGAAGGGAAGTTCCGGGAAGGGAAGGGAAGGGAAGTTCTGGGAAGTTCCGGGAAGTTCCGGGAAGGGAAGTTCCGGGAAGGGAAGGGAAGTTCCGGGAAGTTCCGGGAAGTTCCGGGAAGGGAAGGGAAGGGAAGGGAAGGGAAGGGAAGGGAAGGGAAGGGAAGGGAAGGGAAGGGAAGGGAAGGGAAGGGAAGGGAAGGGAAGGGAAGGGAAGGGAAGGGAAGGGAAGGGAAGGGAAGGGAAGGGAAGGGAAGGGAAGGGAAGGGAAGGGAAGGGAAGGGAAGGGAAGGGAAGGGAAGGGAAGGGAAGGGAAGGGAAGGGAAGGGAAGGGAAGGGAAGGGAAGGGCCAATCTGTTCTTGGAGGTCCCAACACGCATATGCAGTGACAAAAGTGCTCTGACCCAGGGTCTAGTCTAGTGAGATAACAAGAAGTGAGCCAACAGAGTTCAACTCCTTAAAAGCTGATCTAGTATGATGCCAGACCATAATATTTCAGTCTTCAAATGCTCCACTTTTGATTAGTAATTGTAAAAGTAGACAGTTTCTGGATTTTTTTCTTTTCCCTGGGGAAAATGTGACTTTTTCTAACAACATAATTTTGAGACAAACCTTGGTTTGCAACACTTCATCATACTTCTAGAGAGCTTGAAATGACATATTTTTAATAGCTGTGAAAAGACAGTTTTGAACTTCTAAAAAATTAATTAATGAGACCTTTTAAAATTTTCATTGCAAGGCTCAAAGGTTCTGTGTAATTTTGGTTAAACAGAAAAGGCAACAAAATTATAAGAAGGTGCAGTCCCAGCAAGGCGGTATTAAGATATTAAAATAGTTCTAAATACTTTTTCTTGTAAAACATTAGACATACCTTAAAAATACGTGCAGATACAATGCCTTATAAAGGTATTAATTTACAAATTTATTAATGAATCTATAATTTTTAACTAATGTGCCTTGTGTTCCTCCTGATCATTTTTCATCTCCTCATGTATCATGCTTCCATGCATATATATTGATGCACATCCTCAATACATAGTTATTTTGTGCTGTTTATGAATAACACTTTGTAATTATTTGCTATCACTTCTGTGAGGACCAATGCAGTATTTTTCTCCTCTGAAGCTGATTCACCTGCATTTTTTCTGAGTCAGGGAACCAAAACCTTACACTGGCTCTTGATTCCCTCAGTTGCATGGGAAATGTAGCATTGCAGCTATGAACAGCAGGAGCTCAGCAAATCCATCTCATTTCTGAAAGTTAATTAAAAAGGAAGAAGGTAATTACAGAATGAACAGAGATGTTGTTACTTACACCATACAGCTCTGTGCGGATTCTTACAAAGCACCTCCTGTACCAAGTTCCAGTATCACTCTCTATTTCTATGAGCTCATCTATCTGCTTAGGTGTTTTGATTCTGGTAACCTAGAAATATAAACAGAACAAAATACTTGTAGTTTCTGGAATAATGAATTGCCTATGGAGGAGTATTGGCGGGGTTTATCACACCTCATCCACTAAAAATGAGCAGAGACTCAACCTGTGTCTACACTAGACATGCTTTAGATTTATAAAGGAACAATAACACATTGTAATGAGAAAATCTTTATGGATGCAACTGTTTCAGAAAATTCTATGTTCAGGGTGTGCAGGAAATACATTTTTTCTGGCTACAATAAGTTGTTGCTGTCATATTCTCCTAGAGAGTTATTGTATATACCTCTGATGCCACAAAGGATAAAACATTAATTTAAATCACCAGTTAACTATGCCCAGAATTTGCCTTCAAAAAGTTTTTGACTTGCTATCATAACATTGGAAGTCTTTGGATTAAAGACACAGCAATGAAAACAGAAGTATTCAAAATGTCATGAATTAGTAGTTGGACAATCTTTTAATTATTTTGGGTTTTTTTCTAGTGTTAAACGGAGAACTTAATGAAAAGAGAAGAAGTGAGGTGGAATGATCTGGAACTACACATGTTATTGCTGTTAAGAACAATGATCTATGTATCTAAAGTGAAATGAGATAAACAGACATCAGGGGAAAATACAGAATTACAGAATTACATGATGGAGACTGCAATGCATCCTACAATGCTAATTTTTACTTTTACTCTCATGTGTAGCAGAACCAGGGTGTGTTACATGGTCTTTCCAGATACTTATACTACTGTATAGTTTTTGTTTTAGTTTCTGCTCTGGTCCTGGCTTCATAGTGATATCACAAAAGGTAGTGTATTCATCCACAGTTTATTTTAAAAGAAGATGAGCAAAGAGCAGAAAGAAAATTAATAAAATGGGGAAAGGGACTGACACAGAAGAAAGGAGGAGAGCAAGAGAATATGTGTTCAGTATTTGGCTGCAGTTTCTAAAGTTAGATATAACTTGTGTTTCTTAACAGAATGAGGGCACCCTTCCCACCCCCACCTCCAATGTATCACAGTGGATTACAGGACAACAGGGAATAGCAATATTGGTGATAAGGCTCAGGTTTTGAACCCACTGCATTTACAGATGTATACTGTTTGAGATGCAACAGTAGGCTCATGCCATGAACAAGAATATAGAAAAACCCACTAAGCAGTTTGAGGTATAACTACCCTAATTTCTGAAGTATTACAGCTCACTGCTTTGCCAGATCATGACTTTATCAAAAGCCTATGCCTTCCTGTCATGTCTCATCCAATAATCCTGTCTACATCATTCCACTGATTTCAAGCCTTTGTTAAAGAGCTTTCAGGAAATGTGTTATATATGTGATATCTCCTACATACAGAAATCCTTACATACCACACCTCTGGACAGAAAAGGGATGCTTTTTGAATCCCACTCTTGCAGGCTCAAGGAAAGCATTTTCATCATAGTGGGCACCTGACTCAGAGCTTGGAGACTGGGGGAAACATATTCATCCTAGGGCCACTGTATGTGACGGGGGAAAAAAGTTCTCTGGCCTTAGTGGTTCTTTAACATATGAAAAGTCCTATTGAGTCAGTATAATAGTCCATCTGGATCATGCAAATTCGGTGTATGAACAATGAATAAAAATCCCAAACCCAGAAAAGAAAACCTATTTTAATGAAAATGATGCTTCTGTTTAAAAGCAATGGTTAGAAATATTCAATGTTTTAAATTAAAAAAAAATCAAGACTTGTTGCAAAAACAAATATTTGCAGGAAAAAGACTTAATACATGGTAATTGAAAGTGGAGAAAATGTTAATGTTAATGATGCAAAGCTTTCTTCTTTTCTTTTTTTTTTCCTTAGATATTTAAACCAAGAGATCTGAAAAATAGGTATTTTTAAAACCCAGGAAGATAATAAAGCATGTACATAAACATCCAACTTTGGTAGCTCCATGATTGAAGATAATATAATTTATTGGTGTCTGTTATTGTCACTGCTTTCAGGACAAATTCTTCAAAGTGTGAAGAGTCACCCTCTCTATTAATTCAGGAACCAGAATACTCCATTTCAGATTACAGTAATTTCATGATTATAAGCCACACTGTTTTGACTAAAATTTTGCTCCCACCCTGGAAATGCGGCTTACACTCAGGAGCGGCTAATATGTGAAAAATTTTCTGAAATTTCCAACCCCGGAAGTGCAGCCGAGGTGCCAAGCTGAGCACCTGCCAGTAAAACCCGGGGTTACGCCATTGTTACAAATTGGTTACTCTGTTACACGGCGGGTGGCGGCGGGCTCCGTGCTGGCAGTGTTGGGGAGGGGGGAGATGGGGGTTCCCTCCTTCAGGCAGCACAACCCGGGGGAGAGGCGGGGCACTCCGTGCTGCCATCCCTGTAGCCCGGGGGGGAAGCAGGGGGCTCCCACCCCCGCCTGCCGTCGCTGCAGGAACTGGAGGGCTCCTTCCCCTTCTGCTGCCACCGCTGTGGGTGCCAGAGGGCTCCGCCCGCGCCTGCTACTGCGGGGCAGCGCTGAGCTGGGGCGAGTGAGCCCGGCAGCAGCGGCGGCCGGCCCCAAGCAACCCCACCAAGCAGCCCCACCGAGCTGGGCCACCCAGCCCCGTCGGCAGCCCGGAGCGAGCTGAGCCTGCACGGCCCGAGCCGAGACAGTAAACCCCACAATTCTGTTACTACTTGGCAACTTTGTTGCACACGGGTTTTCTCTGCAAACGACAGAGCGGCTTATGATCAATCAGGTGTGGCTTATGTATGGACAAAGAACGAAATGTTGCCGACACCCAGAGATGCGGCTTATAGTCAGTGCGGCTTGTAATCGTGAAATTACTGTAGCTCTAAATCTAACTGGTTGTCATTTGATGCCGTCTCTTTCTAAAGGCTTGAAGAGAATCCCCTCAATAATATGAGTAACAAGAATAAACATAGCAAAATAATTATTTTTAAAAGCTTCTAGAAAAATATTAAATCAATATTATAAGGAAAACGCATAAAAGAAAATCACACTAAAACTATGGGTGCAATGGAGAAAAATTTAGAGTCTGTGGAGTCAGAAAACATACTATCAAAGTGTGTCTGATGAAACTAACAACATGAAGTGGAAGAAAATAGTAAAGCATGAGTCATAGAATGACATTGGATAAGCAGAGGATGAGTATGGAAAGTTTAGGAGAAGTAAGTGAATAAATTACTGAGACAAAATGTCACAATATTGAGGACTAACTTAGAAAAAAAAGAAACTAAAAGGATATGTCAGACAAATTATGCATAAGTTCTTTGCTTTCTGAATTTTATAAGATGAAGTGCTGATGTACAATAAGAAGAGAATGATTCATTTTGTAATTATATTAGTGCAAGCTAAAAATAGGGATGTCTATATATGTCTAACCTTGACACACAGCACAGTGTTTCTAATCTCAACTTGATATATGGAGTAGAATTTTCATTATGCTCAAAGCAGAAACTGGAAAAATTAATGACCTATCAATTTACAAAAGTAACTGTAGATGAAGTGGCTGAGACACCATTGAGACACCGGCTTGTTAGATCACAAGAGCTGGAAACAACAAGCATGTGCTTTGTTTTCCTCTCCACAACTGCTTTAGGAGGTGATTGCGATTACGTCAAAGTGACGTGAGAGGCTTATCCTTCCTCCCACATTTTCTCCTAGCACATTTCTCTCTTCTTCCTTTGCCTAAACCAATACTAAAGGGGGACAGGATGAGTGCTGTGGCTTACTGTGAAATCAGTCAATGAGTATCAATAGTAGCAGAAAAAAGTCCCCTGGAGTCACCAGGAGCAGGCATATTCTGTCTGAAGGCAGCTCAAATCACGAAGACCCAATTGTGAAATTATACCATAGCTATATGGTGTTAGTCAAATCCCTTTACTCATAAATTAAATCAGAAAATAAAATATTAGATTAAGTGGGATAAGGGGTAGGTCACCAGTGTACCAATAAACGTGGATTTAACACGATAAATGTGCTAACCAGGTTTCTTTCAAGTTAAATATAGGAATTCTTGAGCTTTTTTGTGGAATGGTTTAAATGGAAGCAATGGAAACTAAATCCAAGGAAGCAAACTGCAACTCTCAATGGAATATAAGTTATTTGGTCAGATGGTCATTCCTCAAGAATGCCTGCAAATGCAGAACCTTTAAGAGGATTTCTTAATTGAGTTATATGTGTCATACAGTAAGAAGAAAACTTCTGGAAGAGGAAAAACATCCTGTACATGGCTCTGAGGGAGCAGAGTGGACATACTGCCACAGCACTGCTCAAACTGGAGAGGCTGACTGGATTCCAAAGCAAGAAAGTGCTGTTTGACCCTACTGTATCCCAGAAGACAAGATTGTTGTGCATAGTCTTCATAAATAATGAAGATGCCATTAAAAAAATCCGTTTTTCAATTGACAATTTCTCCTCCAGCAGAAACAACCAATCAATACTTTAAATAGGGTTTTATAATTAGACTTAACAGAATGAATTTTGGGAATATTAAATATTCAAAATTACTATTTCATTGAAGGAAAATGTAGTTTTTAAAACCATTCTTTTACCTGATAAGAACGGAAAAAAGTTCCGAATCCTGAAGTCACAACAGCTAACTAATTTGGACTTCTGTGTGCCTATTGTTATTACTAAGGGTGAAAACTTAATAAATAAATGGATGGAATCAACTAACTATGTTGGTACATCAGATAAAATCATTGTGCTGCATCTTCAAACACCCATGAATATCCTGGCCAAAGGTTGATTTCTTAGCAGGCATTGTACATGTAACAATTTCAGTAGGAATTTGCAACTCTTTTTATTTAGGTATTTAGAATGCAAAAGATTGTCTTAGCCATTTAGAGTATTAATATGGATTGCTTAAGCTGTCCAGACCTCACCAGTTGGGAGGCTTGCTACTGTGATAGGTAATTAACTCTAAAAGCAATACTCACAGTGAAGACTTTCTCTGGCTGACCACGAGCGCGCATGTTTGTGTCGTGAATTTGCTTGAGTATCATCCAAGCCTCATCATGTTTTCCAACCTGAACGTCAGAAAAAAATATTTAAGTGGAGTATATATATAAAATAAGTTACTCACTATATAATCTACTCACTGAATAATCTAAATGCATGTTTAGTAGATGTCATGATATTAAAAAGAATAATTTTTACTGGAATCTAGAGACTGGGAAATTATACCTCCAGCAGGAACCGTGGGCTTTCCGGCATAAAGGTGAGGGCAACCACAGAAGAGACACAAGGTAGTGCACAGACAATCACAAATACTCGCCAGCTGTGGAACTGGTAGGCAGAGCCCATGCTGAAACTCCATCCTGTGGAAGCAGAAATTCACAAAATGTAGACAAATAAAGAGTATTATACATGTTATCTTATATATACTGCTTCTTGGAGATGAAAAATTATACCTATATTTAAATGAAGCCTGGTTGATATATTTCCACAAATATTGATCATCTGAAAAACGGTTTTACATTATGACTGTTAGCCTTTTGCATACGACTAATCATGCTGGAAAGTACAGTAATTTCACGACCATAAGGCGCACCGGACTATAAGGCACATCCCCTGGGAGTTGGCAACTTTTGCAACTTTGTAGATCATATAAGGCGCACCGGACTACAAGGCACACTATTGTTTTGCAGTGAGAATCCGTGCGGCGCGCAACAAAGTAACGAATTACTGTCAGGTGCTCAATTTGCAAACATTTTTCAAAGATCCGTGCAGCCTTTAAACACAGTGCCAGGCGCCCTCCCCGTGCAGAGGGCCCTGGTACTCCCGCCCGCCTCCGGCGCCGGCTGACATGGCTCATGGCGACTGGCTGCCACCGCGCGGCCACACTGTGTCCCAGTTTCCCCTCGGCCGGTGGCGGTACCGCTTCTCAGCGCTTTCCCGCGGCGCTTTTTCGCTGCTTTTCTGCGGTGCTTTTTCGCCGCTTTTTGGTGCTTTCCCACAGCGCTTTTTCACTGTTTCTTGGCGCTTCCCCACAGCCGCACCGCTTCCCCCTGCTTCTCCCCAGCTGGTGGCTGCGCCAGTTCCCAGTTTCCCCCACCCAGTGGCCACGGATCCCGCAGTTTCCAACTCCCCCTCAACAGCCGGGTCCCAGCTCAGCTCGCAGATCGCACTTCTGGGTTCGCAAATTTCCAAACTTTTACATCAGATAAGGCGCACCAGACTATAAGGCTCACTTCCACATTCAGGGGAAAATTTTAGTCAAAAGGGTGCGCCTTAGAGTCGAGAAATTACTGTAGTTGCATTATGGATGAAAGACTTCCTTATGAAGGGATGAAGAAGCTTCTTTAAATTCTCTTAGAAAAATTTCTATTAAGATAGTTATGTGACCCAAACAGGAAGAGCATCATCATGCATAAGAATATATATACAAAGAAGTAGTTTTCTGTGAACAATGGAAGTGGAGACACTTAAAAATCTACACACAAATCATATGTTTTAGGGAATTGCATAGATTTCCTTAACGTTAACTTTTTCTACAGAGTTGATTTCAATACTCTTAATAATAATCACCAAGGTGAAACTGAAGGGCTGGTAACTTTTTAACAAAATATCTGGTTGGTTGGTATATTATGAATGGATTATTGAAGTGTTATAATTGTAAGAGAACTAAGAATTTATCTTAAGAAAGAGAAAAGTATTATTTGAGTAACTACCTGGCCTTTCATTCTGGCTTTAGTATAGCAGAAATTTTCAAGTAAAATTTTCAAGGATAACTCATTAAAAGGTGAGTGGAAGATAAGAATAATGGTAAAGGACAGAAGAGATTATTGGAAGGAAATGAAACTTTGGGTAATGAAAGAACTGATGTACTGGATAAATCTATTATTTGCTGCCTGATTTTTCTAGGCAAAAGACATAGTTAATTAAATCTCTATGAATATCAGTATACAACTTGTAGGACTTAGTACCAAATGGCCTATTAAATGGTTCTCTAAAGGAGGCATTTATGTGAGAAATATAATGCACTTTGTTTTTTAATGTAAAGATTCTATGTTATGGATCATAAACACATTACTGGAAAAAAATTTCTTTCTCATATTAAAATACTTACATTCTACCACACGAAAAATACAGTCAACTCATGATCTATTTTTACTCTTTATCAATTTTTTGGTGAAATATCTTGATCAGCAGATGTGGGAATGTGTTTCTGGTATCCTACAAACTTCTTATATTCCTGAAATTATTCAGTTTGCTCTACAGCCATTTAGCACTGCCACCTTTACCTCATGGAGAAAGGGATAAAAATCAATGAGTATTGACAATGATCTCGGAATCCCATGCTACTTTTTTTTCAAGTGAGGCTCCATATGGATATACTTTACTGCTCAAAATGTCCTTCCAACTTAACAAGGATGTCTAAAAATTAATGTTAAATTTTATTCCAAAATAAAACCTAATAAACATGTAAATAAAACAAAAACTTAAAAGTGCATTAGTATTCACTGTTTATTGATTTTTGGAAAATTAATAAACATTTTATCTCATAGAATTTCAAGTTTTAAATATTATGTGTGCATTTTACATTTAAATTGTGAGGGGGAGGAAGTGAAGAGAGGTTTACAGTATTAATGAAGCAATTAGAGATCACACCTGTATTTTGGATATTGTGTACATATTTTGTTCTAATAATTAGAATTGTATTCTTCATTACATGATTTAAAGTATAGAAAAAAATCACCTGATGCGGGATTTGCAAAATAATTTTTCATTGAAGTGAATCTCTGGGCAACTGTGCAACTCCTAGTGTTGCAGAGAAGGCAGCACAAGATGGGAATTTTCATCTTTCAGAATGTTCAGTATCAGTCAAGGTTACTAGAAACTGTTCCAGAAATACACAAAGATACTGATATAATTAGGCAATCTGCCTTTCACAGCTCCAGTTTATGTTTTATGAGATTGACCTGTACAAAGGGCAGTTCTGCAGTAAATGAAATCAACCTGGCTTTATACCTGTTATAAAGCAGCAGTAACATCTTGAGCTCTGTAGCCAGTCCTGGAAAATGCTCTTGGTGATTTATTTATGGTTGTCATTTAGTAATACAAGTGAACTGTTCTACACTTAATTAAAAGCAATACATGCACTGTTCATTCTGCTGCCATTGTGACAACCTACCAAACATCTTTTTTACTCCTCAAAATACCTGAGGGACACATCAAGTGAAATGTTCATTATAGTTTTTATTGCTTTTGTTCCATCTTTTTCATTATGCACTGTATTAGCTGCTGCAATTCATCTTGTGATTTAATATATCTACTGAATTAATGGTAAAGAGGAATGTCAAGATTACAAAAAGTGATTTGTAGAAAAAATCCTGGAGCTGCAACAGAGCTTTCTGGAGGTTGTTCCTTTCATCTATTCCAGCACTAGATCAGCAAAACTAACATGTATTTCAAATGCACAGCAAGTTTGGATTAATTTTTATATTTAACACATCCTTTTTCCCCAGGTCATGAGCTAATCTGGATAATGGAGCCATTAGAGCAGCTCTGAATTTAGCTCACAAAGTGGCTTTCATTCCTTTTGTATGCAAGTCTTGAAACTAAATGAAATTGTGTTCTTGGCTGTAAGTCAATCTTCTTCCCTGATTTATGGCAAAACAGCAAAGGCAGAGCAGCCCTACACGGCTGCATTCAGTGCACTGCTCAGCAACCGGAGCCAACCTTCACCCTTGCTCCCTGGCTATGCTGTATTTGAGTCATGAATCTTGAGAATGGGGGCCAATGTTTTACGTATTGCAAAACATTTGGTCCAAATGCATCTTGGGAGTAATGTACTGTAGAGGACCCAAAACCTGTGATGGCTGAATCTGAAGCTGCTGCAGGAACCTTTGTGCTAAATACCACCCTCCTGCTCTCCTGGCTGCTGGAAAAGCCCAAGTGAATCATAGACATGGCAATTTATGATTAGAGAAACACAGAGGCACACAGCAGAGCAAAATCAAAATGTACGAGATGCTGATCTGTATCCAATCACCAATTTATGGGTCAAGCACAATGTCAACAAAATCTTGTCTCACAAAACATCATGCCATCAGCTCCATAATGTTAATAGATCAAAAGGATATAATAAAATTCTTGCTCCAAAGGAGAGAAAAGAAAATTTGCCATAGACTTTCTAAATATTTATAGAGGGAAACCTGTCCACATTACGATTACTTTTCTGAATGTGTAATACTTGATAAATGGTAAGTATCTTCATGCACAAGGATCCTCTCCTACAGTAGACAAGCCACTAGAGAACAGATTTATGGAGATTATTTGCTTAACTTTCCACAATAAGGAATGCAAGGAACATGATAGGTGCCCACAGACTCTGTATAAACACTGGTTGGCAAGGAGACAGTTCATATATACCAGAGGAATAAAGGTGTGAACACCTTTCTAAGACACTAAGGTTGGCAAAGAAAATCCAATCAAATATTATGATTTTATGGCATGGTTAGCTAAAGACTGAGCATTTTGACATTTTTGTTAGTCGTTCAGTAGGAATAAGAGGAACTATGGCAGTGTCATAAATTGCCAAAATCTGATTTTTCATAGATTTCTGTCTTTTACTAGATCAAAGGAGGGAGTAGATGCAGAAACGTACTTAAAAACTACAGATGGGGGAGAAAGAGGAGCAATGAACTTACAGTAATTCCTAGACTTCAGAGATTCTTCCAAAGAATAATTTACATGATTTAATAACTTTTCTTATTTCTATTTTACCACATAACTTTTGGCCAGAAGTTAGCTTTCTAGCCTTTATTCTCAATGGTTTTGTTTGAAATATTTATGGTAACCAAGAAACACTATTGCTCTAAATTGTCACTTGATGGCACTGTTACCGTACTCAATACAAACAAAGCTTAAAACTATTGCAGGAAGGCTTTTACTGTCAAATGCTGCTGTTTTGTTGAGTATTTCCCAAATCTAAGCTAAAGCAAAATTATAAGGACTGGAAATATTTTGAAGCTTGCATCACTTAAATACTGTATTATTGCAATTTTATTTTTATTGTCCTGTAATTACCAAGTTTAACTGTCAGTGTCATCTAGAATTTGAGACCATATATTGTAGTGCTACTCATGAGAATAAAGGTGAAACATCACTAAAACTAAAAAAAGAGAAAAGTTCAGGTAAATTATGTAGCTGAGGAAGATCTGCTGTACATTTTTACAAAACTGTGTGAAAACCATGATTTTATACAATCAGGGAAATCACACTTTCAGAATTCTTCTGTGTTGTATTACTGTGAAATTCCAGTAGCACAAAGTAGAACACTTGTCTTTTCTGGGATTAAATTATTAATATCACATGGGAAAAGCAGTGTTATTTTTAGCCTGTATAGATAGATAGATACTCTACAAACCTAGTCTCAGCAGGTAATTTCTGAAGAAGGAATTTGGAAATTAAATAGGTGAAGTGAGGCAGGCCATGATGGAGGGAATTTAACAAAGGTGCATGGTTCTCTAGCTAAATGCAGCTAGCCCTTGAGGATCACCAGTTCAATGGAAGAAGAGTGCAAAAATGTTCAGCAGATGTATTTTGCAAACACATTAGACTCAGAATAGCTCTGCTGTCACTTAAAATGGTAATAAGAAGGAACAAGGCATTTTCTAAAGACATATTTCCTCTGTCACAGAGGAACAGGTTTGTAAGCACAGACCCAAGTCACTCCTCTGTGCTGGCATTGATATTTATCTGAAAACTTTTGAAAATCAGGTCTCCACTCACTCCAGTGGCAGTATTTTCCATTTAGACAACCCTCAGGACAGCTGCAAGCAGAACTGATCTTGCATAGAAAATAATTTGCTCTCAAGTACTACCAAATACACTCCTGCATAGCACTGTAGTATAGTTGTAGTACCTCTGATCAGTGACATCAACAGTTTATCTTTAAAATTTCTCTAATGCCTGCTGTAGAATTGCCCTGAAGTTACTTTTCATTAAGAAAGAAGTTTGTGTATCCTCATACTTCAGACAATTATATAGTATCCAAAATATGAGATTTAGTGATGACAAGTAATGCTTTCGCATAATCTTACATAGGCTCTGTGGAATAGCAACAGAGCTGATAGGTTTGTTTCCTTGACATGGAAATGCTAATGTGTGAGGCCTGATAGGAAAAAAAGGAACCCATAAAAATTAGTTTCAAATCAGATTACGATTATAAGCTGCACCATTTTGACTAAAATTTTGGTCTGACCCCAAAGTGCAGCTTATAATCAGGTGCGGCTTATATACGGACAAAGAACAAAAAGTTGCTTTTTTAGTTTGGAGGACAGGTATCTGCTGAGAAAGGCAGGAACTTCTCTTTTAAATGGAGAATGTAAACCCCCTCACTCCAAATTATTATAATTTTGAAATCAAGGGGCTTTCAGGCAAAGATATGGGAATTAGGACTAACAGTTCTTTTCTAGGGAAATTAAAATAGAAATACAGTACTACAAAGAAACAAACTCCAAACCCTGACAAAGTCAGAGTACAACCTGACACCCTGTCAGGCAGGGTGTTGGTAGCAGTCCCATTAAATGGTGGCTGCATCCTCCTGCACTGACAGATGTGATTCAGTTGGAGCAGTGCTCCTGCAGAAGGTGCAGTTTCCCTCTAAAGGTCCAGTGGTGATGTGGAGAAATCCAGTTTTCCTCCAGTTTTCCTCTGGAGTCCAGTCGAGAAAGGGGCTCCCTTAGGGTCCCAAAACCTCTATTTTATCTTGGTAAGAAATGTTGGGCCCTTTCCCCTGGCTGGAGCAACTTCCAATGGGATGCAGTAATTTTATCGGTCCCACAGTGGGACTCAATGGGCCATTAGCAGAAAATGACTCTCTGGAGGAAGGATGGGTTGTGAAAAGATAAAGAACAATGCCCCACCTGGTTTCAATGGATGGCCCATTAGCAGAATGTCTGCCGTTAGATAAGGATCACTGCCCCCACCCTCAACAGACGGTGATAGAATAGATACCTTTTATCACACTCTGTATTGTAATGTGTGGCTTATAATCAGGTGTGGTTTATGCATGGACAAAGAATGAAAAGTTGCTGGCACCCGGAAATGCGACTTATACTCAGGTGCGGCTTGTAATCGTGAAATTACTTTATTTAGAAATGCTGGGGTGGAGGTAGGCATGGGAGAAGGTAAGGGAAATTTGTAAGTTGTGCACGTGGTTTGAAATGTTCTCTCTGGAATCTGACTTGCATTTGGCCCTGATGTATGGCTGTATTAAGATGCCATGACTAATGGTAGTCAATGCAGTCAAGAAGATAATGTTTAAAATTAAGAAGAGGTAAACAGACTTCAATAAATAAATTAAAGCAGTATCCCTAATAAGAGAACTGCAGGTACCCAATAGTCTTCTCTTGTTATCTGTCTAATCTTGGCAGATGCTGGAAGTGGCAAAGGGTGTTTAATTACTGGTCTATTTATGATTATGAAATCAGAATCTCTCTTGTCTCCCTAGCAAATAAATATTAAAACCTGTGGGGTCTTGAAGCAGGTTCTTACGAGTACTGGGCTAATGGGAATGGCATGCCTGTATCTCGAGTTTAAAAAAGGAAGCTGTTTTTTGCGCTTCAATTTTCTTTACTGGGAAGGATACTGGGCCAATGAAACAAAACACAGACATGAATATAACAAGACCACTCATCATCCATTCATAGGTTATGAAGTCTAACAGGGCAGAAGAGAAGCTATACAGAACCAGAAAGCAAGGACTTGCAAACTAAGCTGACTATTATAAATTTTCTTCATACTCACCCTATATACTCTCCTTCAGGAGACTATCCTACCTATTCAGAAGTCATAGCTGTTCCAATAGCTATAAAAAACAATGGAAGAAAGTAAAGAGTATTCACAAGAAGGAGCTTAAGGCATTTTCAGAATTGTATTTGTCTCTTCAGCCCTTACCATATGAGTGAGAAGGTGTGATAGAAAGAGCATTCACTTATAGTTCACAGAGCTGGAAAAATTCAATTTTAAAGCAGCATTAAAACAAATTATCACCCCTGTAGATACATGGCATGCCAAAAAAAAGCAAAAAGCCTTTGACTTTGTATGGTTTGCAGGAAACATTCTGGAACCAGCTGATATTAAAACTGGTGACAGGAGATTAAGATTTCTCTACCTCTTAAGTTATCTTTCACAGAGGCATACACATTATTTATTCATTTTAGTTTGTCTCCAGGCTACCTCCCTCCATAATGTCATCCAATTATAGGATAAATTTTTGGCAATGTGTTGTATTTTATTGTGGTTTTCTCAGTATTTATATGATGCATCTCTCTCTATAAAACAGGAACAGTAATACTCACCTAGGTTAAATTTTAACTCAATGCTGTAAGACTTCAGTAATATTGAAGAGGCATAAAAATAATGTATTAGTAAGAGCCAAAATACCCATAGTTTTGGAAGAGACTGTACTGTTCAAATCCATAAAGAAAATATTGACATGAAATGCAAACCCATTATCCCATAAGGGGAACAAGAAAAGATAGACATCCGGACTTGGGGTGATTTTATGATGATACTTTATCCCCTGACCATCTGCTTTATGCCCAGAAATGGCTGCTGCAGCTTTGAGATGGAGTGGAGTGGGGAGCCTTGGGCTCCTGCTTGGTCTGGTTCAAACCTTCCGTTTGGGTGTGCTGCAGGCAGAGTGGACTGGGATGTTGCATTGTTCCTTTTGTTGGATTAGGTTTTTGCTATCTTGAAACAACGTTTGTTTTGTTTTTTCTCTTCCCCTAAGCTGGAGGCTAGGCTGGTTTTTGGGGGTTTTTTGGGAGGTTGAGGGTTGGGGATTTCTTTGTGGGTTTTTTCCTTAATTTTTTGTTTGGGTTTTTTTTGGTTGTTTTTTTTTTGTTTGGCTTTTGCTTGTTTGTTTGCTAGGTTGCTTTTTTTCAGTTAGTTGTTATTTTTTGGGTTTTTTTCCTTGTTTGGGTTTTCTTTTTTGTTTTGGTCCCTTTACAGCGGGGAGCCACTCTGAACCTGAGATGTCAGACAAGTTGAACCAACACAAGTAAGGACACTAAACCCCACCCGTTTTGCCTGCTGCAAGGAAGACACTAAAGTTAGAAAGGTTCCCATCAATGCCTGAACAGCTGCCCGAGCTCCTGTTCCTCCCCTTCTCTGAGACAAGGAGAGCAGCCATCATCCTTGCCTCCCGGCCACATGGTCTGGTGGTGTTATGGTTTTGAAATTTCAGTATCTAGCATTTAATCAATCATTTTCTGTGCCTTGCGGGCACCCTTTTGGAGTGTTTTTGGGGTTTTGGTTAGGCTTTTTTAAAATTTTTTTTTTTTTCTCTCCACTTTCATGTACTGGTGTTCATTTCTCATTGGCAAAGGGATAACTGGAGCCCTTCTCAAGGAAGCACTCATTTCAGAGTGTTTTCTCCCAATTTTGTCTCCAAAGTGAGACGCATCCAGTTTGTCTAAAGCTGGTTTCTTGATATACCTGCTCCGCATTCCTAAGAGATTTAGGGTTGCTATCCAATACCCTTTTGACCCAGGAGATGTTCTTGACTGATGTGTGATTACCATACAGAACTTTGCAAGCCTTTCCCAGACTCATCCCAACTTCAGCTATTCATTGCACCAAACAACATGGCACTTCATGAAATTAAGGGCTAAGAGTAAAGCATTCCACTTGGAGGAAAGGAACAAAGGAAGCCACCGATGAGGAGTGGAGATGGATCTGCAATGCTACACTTCTGTTTGTTTAACCTTGGTCACTGAATAGTTTCCATTCTCAAGCAAGGGAGAAACAGTGGAAATGCATTTTGCTAAGATGCTATGCTGGTGTAATGTCACCACCACCATACAGGATACAATTTTGCACCTTGGGAATTCTGAGCATAATTGTAATGCAACTATCCCGTAGGACTGGAAGCCTGCCAAAAAAGCACTTCAACACAGCATTGCAATATCTTGACTTTGATCACCAATAAGAGTTTTGCTCTGTCCCGTCATTTTACCAGACTTCAAACACCCATTACCACCAATTGAGCCTGAGTAACTTCGACATGTCTTTATTCTGAATGCAAACACCATTATACTCCTTGAGAAGTGAGTATATGCTTACTTGTTAGAGTCCTTGGTTAATGAGCATAGATTTTGAAAGCTTGCTAGGGCATATCTCTAATCTTCTGCAGAGATGTTAAATCAGTGTTTCTAAAATATTCTACTTTGTGCATTCTCAAAATAATTTTCTTTCTCTCTACTCCATAGTTTATAAAATGCAAATCTGAGCAAAATCTCTCCTGAAACTGAAGTGGATTGCATACTCCTGAAATTTAAAATGAAGAATACCATGTAGCCATTTAAATTCAGTAAATATGCATATTACAGGCTAAAATGTTCTGAACTTCCCTTATGTGCACTCATGGCCCTTGTTCAGCATAAACTGTCCAAGTCTGCTAGAAATGAGTGAAGAAAAACACAGGTCAACTTTTGTCCAGTTTTCAGATGCAAAACATGAAAAGAGCTGTGATGAGTATGAAAAGCTTAAATGTTTTACTTTCTTTTAAATGTCTGCTTTTGTCACATTTCTGCATATAAATTTTCTAAATTTTCTCCTTTTAGTTAAAGACCTAATATAAAGCTACATTATGTGGCACCATTTGCAGTTCTTTGTTAGTGCTCTGATGCTCTTTTATATATACATTTTGAATCCAAATAATTTATTTAATTAATTTATTTAATCCAAATAATGCCTTTGTAATGCCATTGACTTAGGGAAAAAATAGTGCTGGGATGCCTATAGGTTAGTGGTTTATATCCATCCTGAGTTTAACGACCAACAGACATTTTTCAAATGGATTTGTGTAGCTAACTAAGGCTAATTATGGAAGAAAGATTAAACTTAAATTTTTAGTGTGTCCATATGGTCTAGAAGCATTTTATGAAAACCCTGCTATCAAAAACCAGCAGTAGCTGAACTTTCTTAGCTTGACAACCAGATAAAAGAGAACCTATAAATTGAAATATATTTTTCCAATATGAGTAAGATCTATTCAATAACTACATCAAGTTTACAACTGAGACTTAAAACCATAAAGATGATGTTTCAAGTACTCAGATATAAATAAATAAATAAATAAAATAGGCCAACAAGGGTTAATATGCAGCTGAAAATCTCATTACAAGGACTGTGGCACATAATTGATATGACTGTTTGGCTGACTGAGTCAGTGGCCCCAGAGATTTATGTACTCATGCATTTCTACAAAGTCCTGGCTTGGGTCTGGCTCTGTGCAGCTGTTCAATGGAGGTACTTCACAATCTGCAAAACAAAGAGTAAAATCTGCCAGCCACAACACTGACAAAATCACAACTTAGAGGCTTGTCAGTCTAAGAAAAGGTTATGTCAAGCTTTCCAGAGATGATGGTTCAAACAGATGCAATTAATGTCAGAAATGGGGGGAGACAGCATGTTAAGGGATGCTGCTGTCAGGGCTTCAATATAACATGGCCAATATTGGCACCAAGGTTATGTAATCAAATGTCATTGAAATGTGCTTCAAACTTTGTATGAACTTCATCTGTATGTAACTTTTACCTGCATTCTCCTACGTATGATTAGTAGTTTTCCACTACTTTATTTAGGAATTGAAAAATGGCTTTGTGTTAATTTTGGCATCTGTTTGGATGGTGCTAGAGTACAATAAGAGTAAATCATTGAGAGCAGACAGAATCCAGACAGAATCCATAAGAAGACAATGTAAAATTGTCAAATGCCCTGTGCAATAGCCATTATGAAGGAAGTCTGTAAAGAAACACTTGTCTGCAACAAAATCTCTTCATATTGTTGTCCTACCCATCCACAAAATACAGATTCAATGATATCTATGTATTCTTGCGTGGTGCCCTCCACACAAGGTGGTGTGTGGTCTATTCACAGCCCTGAGATCACCAACGGTGCTATGTTTGTTGTGATGCATTGTTGCAGACACTACTAAAAGCAGCAGTTAGATGTGGAAATTAATTGAAAATGTAAGTGTTCTTGTCCTCCTCCAGGACTCCCAGTGATTTATGTGCATCTGGACTAAGGATATTTAAATAATGGGCTCATGGAAAAGAAGGAAAGAGAAGCAATTAATCAAAAAGGACAATCAGTAGAAGGCACAATGAAACACTGTAGCTTATAAAAATAAAATGGGGCCTCCTTATCTAGCTTAATGTAGAAACAAAACATTAATTGAAATGCTGGAACAATATTGGAAGTATACCAAGTAGATACGTCTTTTACCAGTGATACAGATTTTACCTTTTGTGTGCTGCTGCAGTGTAACAACAGAATATCTCCACAATTCAATAAACTCTTTCGAAATTTAACTCTATTGTTTTTATTCGTTCAAAAGGTGTTGCAAGAAAAATCTAATTTTCAATGAGCACTTCAGTGTTGTGATTTAAGTCTTGTTTCCTTTTTTTTCTTTTGCTAGTTTTGTTTTCACTTGCTTCTTGTTTTCTCTTTAAAAAAATTAATGTATTTTTGCATATGCATAATCACATGAATTTCGCATCTGTTGTAGAACAATCACAAAATCAAACATAGGTTTTTAGTGATTTAACATTAAAAATATTAAAAAAGAAATCTTATCAGATTAGCATTTTCCTTGTTTCTAAAAGTGCAAAGCAAGGTTAATGCCTGACACTGCATGTACTTCTGCTGGTCAGTCTGAACAGGTTTCTAAGGCAGCTTTAGTAATGTGGATGTAATTTTCCTTAAATTATACTCAAGGCCACTTCATTGTGTGAAACTGAATATTCGTTGCGAGTGAGGCTGAGAAGCTGACAATTTTATTGTCATAAGAATGATTGACTATTACTATGGTTTCCTTGGAAAATTATGTTTATGGCATTGAACAATTATATTTATGGCAACAGTCTGTTCACCTGTCTGTCAGTTCCTCCATCAGCCTTCTTTAAAGCCATTAAGCTACTTCAATCAAATGTCACAGGAAGTAATACTCTCAAAGATAGTTGCATTCTCCAAAGCCTTGTGAAGAATGCTGCCCAGGCAGAGAAGACAGAGCCCATGGGAAGATGAAGGTAAAGGTAGGAGATATCAGTGGTCCCTCAGGAATGTTGGAGCCTACCAGGGAATAGGGACTGCAGCATAACCACCCAATGCATTGGCTTTGGTACCGGTCTGACCCAAGCTGAAATAAGTGGCCTTCTGCCTGAGAGCAGCTAGGCCAGAGCAGGGCTGTATTGCACCAGGGAGCATGGTGAGAGTGTGGATATCTGAATGTTTCCTATAGCAGAATTCTTGGGGAAAGAAAGGGGAACATTAGAGACTATAGCAGCAAGGGACCTAGAAAAAGCAAGGACAAGCTAAAAGGATTGCTGTGGTGCCTTGTAAGCAGCATAGAGGAAGAGAGGGCAGAAGGGAGTTTGCCAGGATAAAAGGTGATTGACAGAAACCCCTAGGAAACTGATCCTCATATCTTCTTTGCTCACAAAACAATTTGCTAGATTTTTACTGAACCTCTCCATAAACAAATTTTCTCTTTCACCCTCAACCTAAAGTGCCAAGAAAAAGGTTATATTTGAAGCTCACTAATGTGCATCTTTAGTACTCATTAAGTAGATGTGCTAAAAGCTACTTAAACTTCTAGGGCTTGCAAATATAAACATTGAAATGACCATATCAAACTCTGCATTAGAGCACAGAAAATGAAAAACCCTATAAAGTGGCTTGTCTTGCTCTCCTAGCTAGATTTGCATAAGTGGCTCTTCTAAATTCTGCTGTATTCTGCCATTATTGTTTTTCCTAAAGATGAAGATTATTTTCAAGTACACATTCAGTGTGATCTAATTTAATACTATTATTTCAAATGAGGAACAATTCACAAGCAGAAGTTGATAACTAAAGTTAACATTGAAACTGCCCTGTACACACTTCAACTAACACATTTAAAAAACACATAGTTTCATCTGTGGAATACCTGATGAATGTAAGTGCATTAAGTTTTTGCGGGAGGGAAGCAAAGCACATTGGGGATCAATCACTTTGTCTCTTAGAGGAATGTAAAGCAGATCAACAGATGCTGTGTTATATAGTAGATGCATTTATGTCTGATCTATTCCATTTGTACAGCATGACAAAGTCTCTCAACAAATGCAGATTCAACTTAACAAAGCTCTAAATTCTTTAAACTTTAAGTGGTATTTTTCATTTCTTAAGGCTGATTCTGAAGACAGAAGATATATCAGAAGGGAAATTGTATGAGGCACATCTGAAGATTTGTTCTTGGTTTTAAATTTTGGTTCATATGTTTCCTCCAGGTCTGAAAAACAGAACAATACATTGATCTTCAAATTCTGCAGATTTCTTGGTGCATTCATTGTCTTTTACAATTTAGAAAAAACCCATTGTTTTCCTCCCCAGAGCATCCTTTTCGGCATTTCTCTTTGTACTGGACAACTGATGAAATTCAGATATCTTCTGCAAAAAATAGAAACTGCTATATAATAAAAAATGGCCTTGGGTTCAGCTTTTTCCCAAACAGCTGTTGCTGTGGCATGAATTTGTTCTGAATTACCATGAAAACAAAGATTTTTGGAGACATGTTTGAGGAAAATAATAGGAAAGAAAAACAGTATTAAGAAGTTGGAGTTTTTTAAAATTGAGAGTCCAGAATTGTAAAGATTAAAGAAGGATCAAGTTATAAATTTTATTTTCTACCAATGCAGGGTTATTTGGCCAGGAAGCTTTCGATCTTCTATTTGGAGCTACCAGCCAGAATAATTTGGTAGACAGGCATTTTCCTGTGTATGCTGGGTATATTCAATACTAGTTCTATTTCTAATTTTTTTAAACTCTGATTTTTTTTTCTTCATTTGCTGTTTTCTGGTCTACCCCAACACAGTGTGAAGGAACAGCATCTGTTAAATAGAACAGGGGTGAGGGAACGTTGAGGGGCATCCAGTGCATCAACTTGCTTCAAACCAGAATTAACAAAGGCCCCTGCAACAAAAATTTCAATGCCTGAAGTTTCACTACTATCAGAGCAGTTTCATTTAGACGCTTAGCTAACAGACCAATATAAAATCTTTTTCATTATCTATACTACCTTCCTTTGACAGAAATATCAGCTCAGTCTTTAAATCCACACTTAACAGCTCCTACCACTCAAAAGGATCCAGGTCTGCTCACCAGAAGTGCTGAAAATGGATGCCTCCTAAGATCTTCCTGCTTTTATTACTCATCAAGTACTAGTACTTGCTGTGCCCTAAGCCTTTAACCCACAGACAGTATGTAGCATTAGCCTGGGAATTTTTAACCGAATGTCACTGCTGCCATGTGACACTGAGAAACCCTTCAGCCCAACAAAAACCCAGCTAGAAGGGAGTTAAAAGGTTTTCTTTTTTTATTGCTGCTCCACAATTTTAGTCCATCATGTTCTCAGTTAAATCTGCAGCAGGCTGAGAGGTTAATTCCTCCATTAACACTGCCTGATGCTTTACATCCTGTGAGTTGCACAGTGAGCCAGCAGCTCTCTATCTCCTCATCTGCATAGTTGCTGCATGTAACTCTGCTGTCTTGCCTGTTTTACTACAATACAGTTCATGATTCTTTCATGCAGAAGAGGATTTCATTTCAGTTTTGAAGATAGGTTTATCTTTTTTAATCTTCAGTTGGATGACACAATAACAGAGCAAACATGACATGGAAAATACAACTGTTCTCAAGCCACCATGCTAGAAGGGTGACAAAATTTTAATTGCCAGTAGAGTTAATTTCTTCAGTTGAATTTTACTGCTTTACAGCAACAATCTTCTGCTACAAACTGAGAAGTATTTTTCAGGCCTGTTTGCAAGCCACTTCTTACTCAAAGAAAAACAGGTTAGTCCAGTCTTCTCATATTTGCACTCAGATAGAAGCCATTATGGATCCTGTGCCTACAAAAAGCTGTATCAAATTATGGAAAGTAGAATTAAGAACAGGTCTCCATTGGTCTAGTGAATTTAGTGTGGTTTTAAACTATGAAGGACAGGCTCTAGTTTCATGTGCCCTTGAAAACATCCAGTGAATTAAGATTGTATAAATATATTTGGCAGTTCATGTTAGTACTATGTACCAACTGTATTTAAAACTTAAATTCTGTCCTATCTAAATTAAGTCCCAGTTTCTTCCCTTTGAATTCATTTACAGAAATGTCATGATTATAAGCCGCTCCTGATTATAAGCCGCACTTCTGGGTGTCGGCAACTTTTCTTTCTTTGTCCATATATAAGCCGCATCTGATTATAAGCCACAAGTTACAATACGGAGTGTGATAAAAGGTATCTATTCTATCACCATCTGTTGAGACCAGGTGGGGGCAGTGAACATTATCTCCGTGGGAGATGTTATGCTAATGAGCCATCCATTGGAACCAGGCGGGGCATTTTTCTTCATCTTTTCACAACCCATCCTTCCTCCAGAGAGTCATTTTCTGCTAACGGCCCATTGAGTCCCACTGTGTGACTGATAAAATTACTGCCTCCCATTGGAAGTTGCCCCAGTCAGGGGGAAGAGCCCAACATTTCTTGCCAAGATAAAAACAGAGGTTTTGGGACTCTAAGGGAGCCCCTTTCTCCCCTGGACTCCAGAGGAAAACTGGATTTCTCCACATCACCACTGGACCTTTAGAGGGAAACTGCATCTTCTACAGGAGCACTGCTTCAACTGAATAACATCTGTCACTGCAAGGGGACTGCAACCACCATTTAATGGGACTGCTACCAACACCCTGCCTGACGGGGTGTCAGGTTGTACTCTGACGTTGTCAGGGTTTGGAGTTGGTTTCTTTGTAGTACTGTATTTCTATTTTAATTTCCCTAGAAAAGAACTGTTATTCCTAATTCCCATATCTTTGCCTGAAAGCCCCTTGATTTCAAAATTATAATAATTTAGAGGGAGGGGGTTTACATTCTCCATTTAAAAGAGAAGTTCCTGCCTTTCTCAGCAGACACCTGTCCTTCAAACTAAAACAGCAACTTTTTGTTCTTTGTCCATATATAAGCCACACCTGATTATAAGCCACACTTCGAGTTCAGACCAAAATTTTAGTCAAAATGGTGCAGCTTATAATCGTGAAATTACTGTAATCATACTGACAGGAGAAAAGTAATAAACAAAAACCTTCAGAGAGAATAGAAGTGAATATATTTTACAGATCAGGAAACGAATACCATAATTTCCAGTAGGAGACATAATAAACATGTTAAAAATAGAAGTTATTGTTAATATTTTAAATACAATGCTTTGCAAGTCAAGAGTGAATGCATTATTTGAACACTTCTATGTCTGTAGTTTTATGTTCTGTGTTACTATAAAGAACTTACTCTCTCAAAAAAACCCATAAATTCAGGAAAAATGGCTTTCTCTAGTAAAGCTCTAATGACTGAAGAAGAAATATAATTTGTGACTAGTTACTAGTTTATAACTTGTAACTGTGACTTCTAGTCACAGAATAAAACACCAGTTGATTGCTGATGCAATAGATAACTGCTGGAACAGAGAACATATTAATACATCCCCACTTACAACCAGAAAAAAACATTACACCTAGGCAAGAAATCTTCTCTTCTGAGATGGAATACCATTTTCTCGGACTTTCTATTCCACAGTTTTTTATTTCAAGATTCTTGAATGGTGCTAAATATCTGTCTTATGAACACAAGTAAATGGTCCTCAAATCAGTAGGAACTACTGATGAAAAATGAATATTTTAGGTGAAGATCTGTCATGCAATGTGATTACACAGGTCTGAAAATTTGTTTAAACTTACTTTACTTTTTGTGCTGAGTGCAAAGAAGTACAGTAATTTCACGAATACAAGCCGCACTGTTTTGACCAAAATTTTGCTCTCATACCGTGAAAGCGGCTAATATTCATGTGCGGCCAATATGTGAATAATTTTCTGACGTTTTCAACCCTGGGAGCGCAAACCAAGTCAGCGCAAACTGCAAAGTCGAGCTCCTGCCAGTAAAACCCTGCATTTACGCGGTTGTTACAAATTGATACTCTGTTGCGCGGCGGGTGGAGCTGCTTTGCGTGGGCAGCACAGGGGGTGGGGAAGGCAGGGCAGCTCCCTCCTGCTTGGCCCTGCAGCTCGGGGGAAGGCGGGCAGCTCTCTCCGCTTGGCCCCGCGGCTTGGGGGAAGGCGGGCAGCTCTCTCCGCTTGGCCCCGCGGCTCAGAGGAGGCAGGGACAGCTCTCTCTGCTTGGCTCCGCGGCTCGGGGTGCTCCCGTCCCCGCGTGCCGCTGCCGCAGGAGCAGGCAGGCTACATCTCCGGCTCCCATCGCCGCCGCAGGTGCTGGCGGGCTCTGTGCCCTCCCTGCCGCCGTGGGGCAGCGCCGGGCTGGGGTGACCGAGCCCAGCAGTGGCGTGGGCCGGCCCCGAGCGGCCCTGCCAAGCGGCAGCGCCAGGCTGGGCCACCCAGCCCTGTCGGCAGCCCCGAGCCCTCATGGCCTGAGCCGAGCCAGTAAACCCCGCCCTGCCGCCGTTCTGTTACTAATTGGCAACTTTGTTGCACGTGGGTCCTCGCTGCAAACACAGAGCGGCTTATACTCGGGTGCGGCTTATTTATGGACAAAAAACGAAATGTTTGCCAACACCCGGCCATGTGGCTTATACTCAGTGCGGCTTGTATTCGTGAATTTACTGTATTTTTTCAATTTCCGCGAAATGTTTTAGGGAATAATGGAGCCTAATTTAATTGGATTTTTTGCGTATGTGTGGAAGTAATATCTTTTATCATACAATGGAGACTTGTTCACTAATGTCATTTGATATGTCTATCTCCTCTCTTCTCTGGTAAATGCCAGAAGTAGGATGTGAGAGTCTGAAAAAAGCTTCAGGTTCCACTAGCAGCTTATGCTGTAACAGTCTGGATACCTCACCATCCTGTTCTCTACCTGGCAATCTAATTTCTTTTTAGTCAAGAACTCCATTTCTTATTCAAGTATAAGATTTAATAACCAATGAAGTCAGTATTTGTTTATGACTAAGCAAAATACTCTAGTGAATATTGCAAATTTCAAAAGATTTCCCTGCAGTCTAGGAAGCCAGAAAAGACTTGTGACTCTTACAGGCAAAACACATAAAATTAGACAGAATATCAAAACTGATAGGCTAAGGACACTAAAATCTTCATCTAGATTTCTTTGGTGTTTAATTTGGAGATATATTATCATAAAAATTGAGACTGACTTTTACAATCATGGCACAGAAAATTTTCCTCTTTTTATAACTGATAAAACAACTTTCATAATTCTTTAAAATTCCTATTCTCAGGAATTTATTTATTTATTTATTAACTTTCTTAGGATTCTCATTATTTGAAAAATGAACTTTTTCAAAAGACTATTGTAATACACAGTTAATGCACTTTACAGTCCTTGAAATACTCTACCTTGAAACAGGTTGCTGAAATTAAAATTGCACTTGCAGAAGTACAGTAATTTTACGACCATAAGGCGCACCGGACTATAAGGCACACCTCCAGGAGTCAGTAAATCTTGCAACTTTGTACATTATATAAGGCGCACTTTTTTTTGCCATGAAGATCAGTGCCACGTGCAACAAAGCAACGAATTAGTAACGGAATCCCATGATCATGGAGTTTTCTGGCAGGTGCTCAATTTGCAAACATTTTTCACAGATCAGTGTAGCTTTTAAACGCAGCCCCAAGCACCCTCCCCATGCGTAGGGCCCAGCACTCCTGCCCGCCCCTAGCTGGTGAGGTGGGGCTTGGGGCGGCCACGGCTTGCGGCTGCCACGGATCAGAGCTGCCACGGATCAGGGCAGCCACGGCTCACGCCTTGGGGTTGCTGCAGTTCAGGGCGGCTCGGGACCGTCCACGGCTGGGGGTTGTGTGGCTCCACCTGCTCCCTCTCTCCCTGTGCGGCTCCTGCTGGCTGGGGGCTGCCCACTCCCTCTCTCCCTGTGCGGTTGCCGCTGGCGGGGGGCTGGGTGGTCCCGCTCAGCCTGCGCAGTTGCCGGGGGCTGGGACCAGGGGCCAGGCAGTCCCTCTCAGCCCGTGTGGTTGCCACTGGCTGCGGTCTGCCCACTCTCTCTCTCCTTGTGTGGTCACCACTGGCCGGGGGCTGCCCACTCCCTCTCTCCCTGTGCGGCCACCGCTGGCCGGTGGCTGGCTGCTCCTGTCCCCCATTGCGGCTCGGCGCTTCTGTGGCACTGCCCCCACTTGCGGCTCAGCTCACGGCTCACACTTTTTTTTTGCAGCAAGGAGTTGTGCTGCATGCAACAAAGTAACTAATTACTGGCAGTTTGCAAACATTTTTCACAGACTGGCGTAGCCTTTAAGCGCAGCCCCAGGTGACCTTCCGTGCCACTGGCCCCCGCACTCCCACCTGCCCCTGGCACCAGCTGGCACGGCTCACAGCTCCTGGCTACCACCGTGCGGTTGCGGGTCTCAGCTTGCCCTGTCCAGCGGCCACAGCTGCTGCAGGCCCAGGCACTCCCACCCAGCGCTGGCTGGTGCAGCTCGGCTTCTTTCCCCTGCACCTGGGTCAGGGCTGCGCTGCCAGCTTCTTGTTCCTCGCATGCCCGGCACCACCTGGCTTCTTCTTCCCCCTGAGCCGGGGCCGGGGGCATGTCCCTCCCTCCCCTCGTGGCTCCTGCCGGCTGCAGCCACCCGCTCCCGCCCCACCTCGCGACTCGGCACTCCTGCGGCACCGCCCCCCGCATTGCAACTCACACTTCCAGTTTGGCAAGTTTCGCAACTTTGTCCATTATATAAGGCACACTGGACTATAAAGTGCACTTCTGGGTTTGGGGGAAAATTTTAGTCAAAAGGGTGAAATTACTGTATTTACAGAATGTTATTTCTTCTGTCCAGCCTGATACAAGCACTGCAGAGTAGGGTTCCTTTTTAGCAGTCTAATCTGGGACTTTGGAAATCAGTTGCCATTAGAAACATTTATTCACATATGTTTCTTGTTCTTCACAGCCTGAGCTCCAGTTTAGGAGACCTTGAACAAGTCTACATAAACTTTCATTTTTTAAACAAAGGCCAACACATATACAGTAATTTCACGATTATAAGCTGCACTGAGTATAAGTCGCACTTCCCGATGCCAGTAACTTTTCGTTCTTTGTCCATATATAAGCTGCACCTGATTATAAGCCGCATGTTACAAAACAGAGTGTGATAAAAGGTATCTATTCTATCACCATCTGTTGAGACCAGGTGGGGGCAGTGATCCTTATCTCAACAGCAGATATTCTGCTAATGGGCCATCCATTGAAACCAGACAGGGCATTGTTCTTTATCTTTTCACAACCCATCCTTCCTCCAGAGAGTCATTTTCTGCTAATGGCCATTGAGTCCCACTGTGGGACCGATAAAATTACTGCCTCCCATTGGAAGTTGCTCCAGCCAGGGGGAAGAGCCCAACATTTCTTACCAAGATAAAAACAGAGGTTTTGGGACCCTAAGGGAGCCCCTTTCTCCACTGGACTCCAGAGGAAAACCGGATTTCTCCACATCACCACTGGACCTTTAGAGAGAAACTGCATCTTCTACAGGAGCACTGCTTCAACTGGATAACATCTGTCACTGCAAGGGGACTGCAACCACCATTTAATGGGACTGCTACCAACACCCTGCCTGACGGGGTGTCAGGTTGTACTCTGACGTTGTCAGGGTTTGGAGTTGGTTTCTTTGTAGTACTGTATTTCTATTTTAATTTCCCTAGAAAAGAACTGTTATTCCTAATTCCCATATCTTTGCCTGAAAGCCCCTTGATTTCAAAATTATAATAATTTAGAGGGAGGGGGTTTACATTCTCCATTTCAAAGTTCCTGCCTTTCTCAACAGACACCTGTCCTCCAAACTAAAACAGCAACTTTTTGTTCTTTGTCCATATATAAGCCACACCTGATTATAAGCCACACTTCATGTTCAGACCAAAATTTTAGTCAAAAAGATCAGTGCAGCACTCCTTTTTGTTGCTGGTATTCCTCCACTGCTAAAGGAAGTTCCCTGAAGTGACACTGCTTTGGTGCAAGTGTACTGTATTAAAATATACTGCCATGTGATGTTCTAAAAGCACCTCAGTAAAGGATATAAAGGTATTTATAAAATCTACATGAAATTAGACTACCTATGTAAATCAATCTGTCATCATGTTTGCATTTTCCACCAAAAGATAACAAAAATAAAATAGGAAAGCAAAAACATACTTGGCATCCAGAGCAATTTACTACTTGGGAAAAAAAAAATCCATATGTGCCTTGTCAGCACAAATTCCTCTTTTTGTTTCCAGCAATTCAAAGTCAAAAGGCAAGTTTGAAGATATAGACTCAGGTTGAGTTTACTGAACCCTAAAATTAATTTTAATGCAACAGTCTTGGTATTTGATTAGTCTGCATTATTATAATTTATTTCTGGGCATTATCACTTGTTAAATGTTCCCATCACTTTGGGAAAACATTCACTATATAGCTTCGATGAACCTCATTGCTTGGCTAAAGAAAGCTGCTTTGGATGCCATCTAACTCAAAGTGCTGCTTTACTTACTCAAGGCCTGCCAGAGAGAACTGCTTGAGAAGCTAAATTTTAAGAACGCCTGAGCAGTCTCAGCAACACTGGAAACTTGTGAGCACTTGAGTCCTCTAAAAGGCAAGTCCAGGACACAAAGAATTGAATCTGCACCTCCATATGATGTTTAACTATGTCAAGGCAACTAAAGAGCTCTTTGACAAAGTAGCTTGTATTTCACATGAGTATAACTTCAGTCATTGCCCTCACACATTCCAACAGCATTTAATTGTACAGTGTTCCATTTATCTGTTTTTACACCACTAAAAATACCACTAAGAAACATTCATTACAGCATTATTTTCAGGCTAATTTCAGGTTTCAGCACTGCAAACTTTAGGAAAGTTCTTACTCTTTTCTCAAGAATGTTTAATTCACAATTTTTCCTGTGTCAAAAAGACTGCTAATTTGACATTCCAGCAATTTAAAATTTCTCAGATGCAAATCTCCACATCATCTATTTTCTCCAGATTTAACAATAAAACCAATTTTCACGTGTACAGGTTTTCAGTGATTTAAACAATCTGACTAAATATGGATATTGGTGAAGTTTTGCATCTTTTAATAAATTCTTTCTTATTTGATGTACAACCTATTCCCACTATATCCTTCAAAAGGAATAAATTTCTTTTCATCAGTTGGGTCAGTAGTTTGAAAACAGACTTGAAGACACTGTACTTTCATACTAGAAGACCTCCAAATCACAAGGAGATTTTTCTTCTTCTATGTCTTTTCTTACCATAATGGGGAATTATTGCCCAAGCCATTGCTGAAGCGTAGATGCCACCAATCATCCAAAACATACAGAGCCAGCTCAGGTGTTCACCTCGTTTCTCCCGAGCAAGCACTTCCGAAAAATAGGAGAAGACTGTTGGCATAGCTCCACCAATCCTAAAACAAGATACAGATCATGGATCAAGCAAGAGAGTTACAGCTAGAAAAAGTTTGAACAAGCCTGTAGCAGTACTCATCAAAAACCTCAAATACAAGCAATTTCTCTGCCAAGTGTTTTTTCTCAAATTGCACGATGTATTGAGGAACTCTAGAGAAAACTTTCATCAGTTTGGATGCAATTTTTGTTAAATATTTCCTTGAAAATTCTATGTACTCTTTATTTAATTCAACGTTTCAAGGGAATTGTCAATGTGTCAGTCACTGGAACGGAAACCAGCACAAAGTCTTGACTTACACCATTACAAAATCGTGGCAGTCTATTGACAAGAGTCAAAGTACATTGCTTCTAATGGAAAAATATTAATCATTTTCTCAAAGAGTAATAGGTATTTCTCTAAGTCTTGCCTCCCACAATTTAGGTAACCAAGAACTGTCAATGGGTTTTTTTACACACAATTTAAAACATTGAATACATACTCAGTTGCACTGCGTGAATAGCTAACCCCACACTGGCTTTATACTTAATTTTTAATGAAAAGCATATGCATTCATATAATATTCATTTTTTCTCATGGTAAAATAAACATTGTCTGAAGGTTAGTTGGAAAAAAATATAAAGAGAAGATTCAACTTGGTTTTACAAAAATTGAAGTAACCCAAAATATGTATCACATTTGGTACTTGGATTCCAAGTCATCTTTCACTGTCTTTACCTGCTCACTGTGTATGCAATGTGTCTAATGTTCTACATCGAGACAAGTGCTTGTGGATTTTTTTTTTTTTTTCCAATGAAGAAAATACCATCAGACTACCTACTTTGAAGCGATGTATGGCATGGTCTGAATTTTTAAATGAATTTTAAAGATAAATGCATATTCATAATGTCATCTGGGAGCTGCCAAACTGGAAGTGAACAGCAAACCTCAGAATAGTTTTAAACAGATATTAATAAGAGAAACATGAATACAGAAATGATATTTCACTACTAAGAAAATGCAGTGCCATAGTCATACAGTTTATATTAATACATCTTCATGTACTGTGATGAAGTGCTGGATTGAGCTGTTACATTTGCATAGGGGACTTCTGTTTTCTCTTTTCCTTTATACAGCTCTTCACAAAATCATAGAATGCTTTATGTTGGAAGGGACCTGAAAGATGCGCTGATTCCAACCCCTTCATATGGGCAGGGACACCTTCACTGGACCATATTTCTTATAGTTCCATCCAACCTGGCCTTGAACACTGCCATGGATGGCATGACATTCCTGTGGCAGTGCCTCACTACCTTCACAGGAAAGAACTTCTTCTTAATAACTAACCTAAACCTGCCCTCTCTCAGTTTGAAGCCATTCCCAATGTTCTATCACTACACACTAGTAAAAGTCTCTCTCCATTTTTGTTACAGGATCCCTTCAGGTACTGTAGGGTCCAATTAGGACATCCTGAAGCCTTGTCTTCTCTGAAATACCTGGGCAATATTTAGCTTAACAATGAATCTTCTGCATAGCTGAACCTGCTAGCTGTTAAAGGTTCTGCTGGTAACACAAACATTTACACCTCCAGGAATTCTTGTTATATATACAGGTAACAAGGGCTGTATGCCATTTCTTCTCATGGGAGGAAATATAAGAGACAATGTCCTTGGAGCTTCCCCTGGAAGCCTGGGCAGAGGTAAAATTTAGGGGCCACCACCAAGAGTAGAATCATAACTCATTTTCCTCTGATGGGGAAACCCTGCTATCTCACTGACCTGTATAAATTTTAACTTGGGTTTGGTACTGAAGTAATTTTCTATTATAGAACTAATATGATATCTGGTATACTAAACACTACTAGCAGAACCATCAACTACCTCTCAAAGATTTGGGCAAGAGAAGATCAGAGTATCTCCAGTCTTCCATCACTTCCACCACAAACGTCTTCCATCACTCTCTTGTGATGATTTTTTGAATCCTTCAGCCGCTACTGCTATTTATGAATTAACTTCTCAAAAGTTCATATTTAAGAAACTCATTACCAAATCACCCAACAACTGCAAGGAAGAATATAATTTTTACCGTTTTAAAAAAACAGAGGCCAGATCCTACTTTCACTTGCATTCACATAAACACTTAATAATTCAGTGCCTCCAGGTGAGCCCTTCCATACTGATATGGAAGGAACAGAATTTGATTCCCAGCATTTTTGTATGGTAAGTTTGAAAGCAACTGCCTCTGTGCTGCCTACCAACATTTTGTGAAATGCATGGTGGCATGTGCAGGAGTGAATTTCAAGTAAAATTAAAAACACAACTGCTATTAATTTTTCATTAGGAAGACTTCATCTTTTGTTTTGAGGGAAATCTAAATGCTATTTTCCCACAGGATACAGTGTTAAGTCTGCTGGCAATTAATTGGTATGATACAGTGGGCTGTTTGCTGTTACTGTGTTTATAATTCTATGGCTCATCATCACTTGTAGAAAAACTGTGTTTGATGAATGAAACTATATTCTTCTCTTGATATGTCTGCCCGTACAGATGAAAAGCCCATGAAAACTCTGTTGACTTGAGAAGAACATTCATTCTAAAACGGGAAGGAATTTAACTTTCCTAAACAGAAATTATTCAAACAAGTTGAATTTTTTATCTCATCTGTTATTAATTTCTGTTATATCTTCAGTTATCCTAGCCAAAGGAGTGGAAGTAAACACATTACCCACAGATAACAGAGAGAAGTCCATGCACTACTTCCTTAGGGGTCACAAATAGTATGTATCTTGTTAGCATGTACAAAAACTAAGTACTTTTTTTATATATCTACACAGAAAAATTGTATGGAGTCTGAACATTTTTTAAAAGATTAAAAAATTCACTGATCTAAGCCTCTGGGATGATGATAATGAGTGATATCTGTCTCCTGAATAATACATTCTGTAATGAGGCACAATCTAATACCAACAGGAGGCAAAATTTCACTGAGCTTGCACCAAAATCATGAAATAAGTGCTCTCACTCAATAAGGATCAGACTTTTCAAGTGAAATGAAAGGATACAGGCCTTCAACCTTACTTTTTAAATAAATATGTAGGGATATATGCAAGAACAGCACTGAAGAAACAGCAGGAACCTTTTGCACATATTGTTTATATGTGGGAGAACAGCATAAATATCAGTCAAATGAATGATAAATGTTGATCTTTTCAGTAATCTTCATCTTATGTCATAAACCACATCAGAAGTAGGCAGGACAAGAGAGAAGGCACATTTATGTATTTATGTACACTCTGAGTTCATGTTTGTTCTGTGAAATTTTGAGAGAGATGAAACAAAAAGGAGATTTAAGTGATGAACATTAGGAGAGTGGGATTCAGTGAAACAAACAATAAGCTAAGATACATTTGCATTTTTCTTGTTACAAACAAAGATGATAAATGTCTGCTAATCTACCTTCAGAGCTGTGATTTGTCACAACAGATTCTGGCAACTGCACAGTGTGACAGCTGGGATGAAAACACGTCTGTGAGGCATTCAGAAACCTCTGGCTTCAGATAGAAGCTATTGTTTATTTGCAGATTCACTAGCCAAAGGGGCTTGAAATGCAACAGCATACAAGGAATAGAGATAATTAGGACAAAAAGCCCTTACAGAATACTAAATATACAAGGTAGGATGATGTTCTTCTGAAATACCTTGTCTTCTCTTTCAAACTGGAACAACATCCAGGCTAAAAATAGATAGTGTCTGTGTGAGACAGCATTTGCAAGTAGTCACCTTGTTATTTGCTATTTGTTAAAAAGTGACAGAGCTTAAAACACAGATTCAGATATTTAGAAACAGCCCATCAGTCCTTGTCCTTCCAATTCAATTGCACATAACATTTATTCTCAACTATTTTCTACCCCAGTAAAAAAGTCTCATTGAAAAATACTGTTATTCTTTTCCTTTCAGAACTGCCATTAGACTGGCAAAGTATCTACGGGTGAGCAAACAGATGAACCTTTTCCTTAAGAACTGCTGGATAAAGCCCTAGAGACTAAGCTTTGCTGATTGTTGCACCCATTTTTAAATACATGTGTTTCTTTGGACTATGGAATAATAAGCAAGTTTCCTTGCAGGTACATAAGTGGCCTCTGTGCTATTAATAACAAGAGAGTCCTTGTAGAAAAAGATGCACATGACAATTTACTAAACTCTACAGTAGCCAGTTCTGACGAAAGATGAATTGACAAACATATAATTCATTCCACATATTTATCCCACACTATTTTAAAAAATCAAGTTTAATTTACATTCAAGCATACAATAGCAAATAATTTGTCTGGTATGTCAGGTAAATTGCTTTCACATGTGCTAGTATTGGTAATCACATGATCACTGCTAAGGAATTCTTTCTTTTGTAGATTTTCTTCTTTGTTTTCATTCTTCTTTTCAAGTTTTTACTTGAAAGACAAATATCATGGTCTGTGTGTGCTATAGATCACCAAATCAGGAAGAAAAGACAGGTGAAATAGTCTAGAAGCAGCTGGAAGAGCTCTCACAACCACGGGCAATTGTTCTTTTTGGGGATTTCCACCTTCCAGACGCCTGCTGCAAAAGCAGCAGAGTGGAGAGGAGCCAGTCCAGGAGGTTCCTGGATTGTGTGGATGATAATGCCCAGCCACAGCTGATCAGGATGTCAACAAGGGACTGTTATTTGTGAACAGAGGACTGGTGGGTGATGTGATTATGATGGCTAGAGGTTCTCTGGGTCACTGTGATCACAACATGACAGAGCTTTTCATTTTTGGAGAAGTAAGGGAGGGTGTCAAGGAGAACATGTACCTTGAACTTGTGGAGGACAGACTTGGGCCTGTTTAGAAGCCTGGCTGAGAAAGTCACTTGGGAAGCAGTTGTGGTGGGCAAATGAGCCCAGGAAACACTGGGCATTCTTCAGGAAAGAAATGCTAGAATTGAGGGACCAGGCTGTCACCACATGCTGAAAGTTGGACCAGCAGGGAAAAAGATCAGCCGGACTGTACAGAGAGCCAAACTCCAGAAAAAAAAATAGAGAGTTTATGACATATGAAAGACTAGGCAGGCTACTCAGGAAGAGTACAGGGATTTCATGAGCTCATGCAGGGAGAAAAAACAGAAGAGCCAAAGCCCAACTGGAACTTAACTTATCTACTGCTGTAAAAGGCAAAAAATAAATTGTAAATCAATATATTTATAACAAAGGTGGGCTAAGGAGAATACCCAGTCTTATTTACAGGAAGGGGAAACACAGTGACAAAGCCTCCTGATCTGTAAGACAGAGAGAAGAAGCAGAATGAAGCCCACATAATCCAAAGGGAAATGTTCAGTGACCCACTACAGCATCCCTAGACATGCTCAAGTGTGTGGGCCTGGATAGGATGCAGTCAAGGGTCAGAAAGAGGATCTGGGAAACTACAGGCCTGACGGGTGTCCAGGAAGGTCATGGAGCACATCAGCCTGTACCATGGCACATGTAGGAGAACCGAGGGATGAGGCCCAGCCATCATGGGTCTGGTTTGTGAAAAGCAGGTCCTGCTTCATCTCCTTCTCTTCTAGGGTCACCCACTTTGTGGATGAGGGAAAGATACTGCATGTTACCAAACTGGACTTTAGTAAAGCCTTTGACACCACCTCCCAAAACATTGTCCTGAAGAAACTGGCAGTCCATGACATGGACAATTGCACTGTTCATAGGGTAAAATCTGTCAGGATGGCCAGGCACAGAAAGCAGCAGTGAATGGAGTTACATCCAGCTGGTGGCTGGTCACCAGTGCTGTTCCCCTGGGCTCAGTAGTGGTGCCAGTCCTGTTTAATGCCTTCACTGATGACCTGGACAAGGAGTTGAGTGCAGCCTCAGTCAGTTTGCAGATAACACCAAGCTGGGTGGGTTATTTATCTGCTGGAGGGCAGGAAGGCTCTGCAGAGGGATCTGGGCAGGCTGGATCATGGCTGAGGCCAATGGTGTGAGGTTCAACAAGGCCCAGTGCTGGGTCCTGCCCTTGGGTCACAACAACCCCAGGCAGTGCCACAGGCTGGGGCAGAGTGGCTGGAAAGGACCTGGGAGTGCTGGTGACAACAGCTGAACATGAGCCAGGGTGTGCCCAGGTGGCCAAGAAGGCCAATGGCATCCTGGCCTGGATCAGCAATAGTGTGGCCGGCAGGAGCAGGGCAGGGATTGTCTCCTTGTACTGAGTACTGCTGAGGCCACACCTCAAATCCTGGGATCAGTTTTTGGCCCCTCTACATGATGACTACAGGAAGTTCATTTCAATGCTGGAATGTGTTCAGAGAGAGCAACAAAGCTGGCAAAGCATTTGGAGCAAAGGTCCTAAGAGGAGTGGTTGAAGGAACTGGGGGTCTTTCAGCTGGAGAAAATAAGAAAAAACACTTATCACTCCCTACAACTACCTGAAAAGAGGTGTAGACAAGTCCATCTCTCCTGTTCCAAGTAACAAAAAATAGAGAGGAAATAGCTTCAAGCTGTGCCAGAAGAATTGCATAGTAGGAAAAATTTCTTCATGGAAAGATTTGCAAAATATTGTAACAAGCTGATCAGGGAAGTGTGGAATGTCCATCCCTGGAGGGTTTTAAAGCATGTGTAGATGAGGTGCTTAGGAATGAGTGATGGATTGGGCAGTATCAGCTTGATGGTTGACCTCAGTTACTTTGAAAATCTTTTCCAACCTAAATAATTCTATGATTCTATAATTTTAATTTTGATCTTTTTTTCTGCCATGCAGGCTCTCTTTATTTACCCCTGTCTAGTCTTTTTCTCCCTTCTGTATAATCCTCTCCTCATAAGAATGCTGTCTTCTCCTCTTGGGGAAGGCAAGAGAAGATTTAGGGAAAACCACTTTTCTCTGAGGTTTAGATTCATCAACTTTTACTCACATCTGAAGCTGCAACCTGAATCAAAGTTATTTGTGAAGCTCAGACCTTGCCAACTACTTTTTTGGCTTCACTGAGAAGCATATATCCCTTTTGGCACAGCCTACCAGCTTTGAAGCCAGTCACCTGCAGAGCTATTCATTAGCTCACAGTGCAAAAACACTGATAACCCTGGGTAGGACACAGCAGAATGCTGAAGATGAATCAGAGGCAGAAGATTACAACCTTTTGAGAGTGAGAAAACACAAGGTGCTTTGTGAAAAAGAAGTGGAACAAGTGAAAATGAAGAGGTAAAAGATAAATATAACATGATACTAAATACTGATGACATAAAATTATAAAAGCTGAATGTTGGTCTAGACATGAGGCTCCTGAAGTGTATAGGCTTGTGTCAGCCAATCATCTTGTCCTGCTTCCACATGGTCTACCTCTCTGTTGGAACATTTTTGCAGTTGTTATGTGTATAGAATGCTTGCGTACCCTTCATGTCATAGTCTCTAAGGGGTGGATATACAATTCTAAGTGTTTCTTGCCACTAGACACAATATGCAAAACTGCTGGTGAAAGTCACCATGTGTGGACTTACACAGGCAACCCCTCAAAACTGCAAGTTACATTCACGTTTTTGGATTTTTTTAAACTTTTGATTCCCCATGAAAATGTGAAGAATTTGAGAAAATAACTGAACCACAAGTCTTGTTCTACCATAGTGGCATCAGCACTCTGAGGTAGATCTGAATAATTAGAAGGAGTATTGCAGGAAGGTTTAGAGATTGTCAAAGGAAGGATGAAGGTAAACCTCAGATTTAATGAAGTATAATCTAAAGCAGTCTGGAAAGGGAATGTTATGTTAATACATCTTGAGAAAGGCCTTTATTCACAAGGGATAACAGGCAGGGGAAAAGCTTCCCAATAGTTTTTAGTTGTATCAATTAACATTTAACCTGTATTTCATAATATTTCTGTGGGACTGGAGAAGAAATTTGACCAAATTGGCAGTTCTGGCCAATTGAAAGAAATCTTTACAATCTGGAAACACTGGGTGTTTTCAAAATAGGACACATTTATTTGGCATTTTTTATTTTGCTCAGAAGAAAGAATAATTTTCTACCAGGAGCAAATATATGACGTTGTCTTAAAAATTTCTATATTGTAGTTTACCTCAGGATATTTATTTCAGCTAGTTTTCACTGTATGAACGCTTTCATTTCTTTTAGAAGAAATATTTGGGTGAGATAAGAATTATTTTTTCCCCCAAATTGTATACAGTAATTTCAAGATTATAAGCCACACCATTTTGACTAAAATTTTGGTCCGAACCCAAAGTGCGGCTTATAATCAGGTGCGGCTTATATATGGACAAAGAACAAAAAGTTGCTGTTTTAGTTTGGAGGACAGGTGTCTGCTGAGAAAGGCAGGAACTTCTCTTTGAAATGGAGAATGTAAACCCCCTCCCTCCAAATTATTATAATTTGGAAATCAGGGGGCTCTCAGGCAAAAATATGGAAATTAGGAATAACAGTTCTTTTCTAGGGAAATCAAAATAGAAATACAGTACTACAAAGAAACAAACTCCAAACCCTGACAACCTGACACCTCGTCAGGCAGGGTGTTGGTAGCAGTCCCATTAAATGGTGGCTGCATCCTCCTGCACTGACAGATGTGATTTAGTTGGAGCAGTGCTCCTGTAGAAGGTGCAGTTTCCCTCTGGAGGTCCAGTGGTGATGTGGAGAAATCCAGTTTTCCACTGGAGTCCAGTGGAGAAAGGGGCTACCTTAGTGTCCCAAAACCTCTGTTTTTATCTTGGTAAGAAATGTTGGGCTCTTCCCTCTGGCTGGAGCAACTTTCAATGGGATGAAGTAATTTTATCAGTCACACGGTGGGACTCAATGGGCCATTAGCAGAAAATGACTGGCTGGTAGAAGGATGGGGTGTGAAAAGAAAGAACAATGCCTTGCCTGTTTTCAATGGATGGCCCATTAGCAGATTATCTGCCATTGAGATAAGGATCACTGTCCCCACCATCAACAGATGGTGATAGAATAGATACCTTTTATCACACTCTGTATTGTAACATGCGGCTTATAATCAGGTGCGCCTTATATATGGACAAAAAAACAAAAAGTTGCTGAAACCCAGAAGTGCGGCTTATACTCAGTGCAGCTTATAATCGTGAAATTACTGTAATCTCTGCATAACTCAAAGCAACGAAAATGAAATTTACTGGGATAAAACAAATCTGTACTGCAGTTTTAACCACTTTATTATAAATTTAGTTATTGCACTTAAAAAAATTGAACCTAAAATTATAAGTATTAAAAATATTAAATTAATAGCTTAGATTAATGTTTCTTAGAAATTGGGTGAAATTATGTAGCTGAGAATAATATTTCACAGTAGTGAAACAGTAGTGGTAGTGTTGAACAGACAGCAGGTCCAGCCTCACTCAAGCTAACAGCTCTGTATCTGTATTCCTTTGACATTTTCAGACAGATACAATGAGGTGCTTTTTGGTGATAAATATTTGCACTTTCCCCCAATGGCTAAGGATGAATACAACTCACAGTTTCTTTTCTATATGTTTTCATGTTGTAGGAAACTATGTCTAAAGCCCTCCTAGACCTTTATCAGGCTTTTGGATTCAATTTCCATTTGGGTTTTGATTTTCAACTGATCAATGGAAGAATCACAATTTTGATATTATGTTGTGGAAAAGGAAAGTATTTTGCAGACTTTCCAACATTACTTCATTCTTTTGTCTAGCTTAAGTTTACCCTTCAGAATTTCTTATGTCTCAGTACTCTTTATGTACTCATATCTTGATATTGTTTATACTGGTTTGCATTCAAAATCTCTATTTTTGCCTGCAAAAATGTTACTAGTCTTAGGTTTGTCTTGGTTTACAATACAGGGTATGATAAAAGGTATCTATTCTATCACCATCTGTTGAGACCAGGTGGGGGCAGTGATCCTTATCTCAACAGCAGATATTCTGCTAATGGGCCATCCATTGAAACCAGGCAGGGCATTGTTCTTTATCTTTTCACAACCCATCCTTCCTCCAGCCAGTCATTTTCTGCTAATGGCCCATTGAGTCCCACTGTGTGACTGATAAAATTACTGCATCCCATTGGAAGTTGCTCCAGCCAGAGGGAAGAGCCCAACATTTCTTGCCAAGATAAAACCAGAGGTTTTGGGACACTAAAGGAGCCCCTTTCTCCACTGGACTCCAGAGGAAAACCGGATTTCTCCACATCACCACCTCCGCAGGGAAACTGCACCTTCTACAGAACCACTGCTTTAACTGAATCACATCTGTCACTGCAAAAGGATTGCAGCCATCATTTAATCGGACTGCTACCAACACCCTGCCTGACAGGGTGTCAGGCTGTACTCTGACTTTGTCAGGGTTTGGGGTTTGTTCCTTTGTAGTACTGTATTTCTATTTTAATTTCCCTAGGAATGAAATATTATTGCTAATTCCCACATCTTTGCGTGAGAGCCGCTTGATTTCAAAATTATAATAATTTAGAGAGAGGGGGTTTACATTCTCCATTTCAAAGAGAGGCTCCTGCCTTTCTCAGCAGACACCTGTCCTCCAAATTAGGACAAGGTTTTTTTCAGATTTAAAAATAGGTGGGAGGGAAGTATTTCAAGGCGTATTTTTTCCTCTGACCATTTTACTTCTATAAACACATTTTCACTGCAAGTGAGTATGAGAAGAATATGTTTTATTGTAGGTTTTTAAGAAATAAAATCTTTTATCATATACTGGTTCTATCTTTTGCAGAATCACAGAATAACTGGGTTGGAAGACAACTCCAAGACCATCTAGTCCAACCCATGCCCTAACACCTCAACTACACCATAGCACCAAGTGCCAGTCGTGCTTCTTGACCTTTTTTTTATTATCTAGAAGATAACATAGCAGTTTAAACTCTATATACCTAATGATATTATATAGTTTGGGTACTTCTTCATGTTTCCGTGATCTTTAGTTCAAAAAAATTATCCAGATAAGTCTCTGCCCCTTCAGAAAACTCCTACTCCTCTCCGTCTGACTAACTATCCTATTTTGCCTTTAAAACATACAATTAAGTTCTTTCCTTAAAATTATTCTAAATGCATGGTTGGACTCTTTGAATTTCACAAAATTACTGGAAAAAAGCATCCTCCCTTGAAAACAGAAGTATAGTGGAATGTCATCAAGAAGGCTAGGGAAAATGTGTACCTCTTCCCCAAGGAGACAGGAGACTTGGTTACCTGCATATGGAGAAGGCTGAGGCCCTCAATTTTTTTTTCCTTTAGTCTTCATTGCAAAGAGCTCCACTCATACCAGCTGCAGAAAGCAAGGCATGGGAGCTGGAAGAATGACCCACTGTAGGAGAAGATCAGGCTAGAGAACATCTAAGTAGCCTGCAGGTGCACAGGCTGATGGGACCTGGTCAGATACATCAGTGGGTCCTGAAGGAATTGGAATACAAACTTCCTAACCCACTATCCTTCATATCTGAGAAATTGTGACAATTTGGGGAAGTGCCCATTGACTGGAAAAGGGGAAGCACACATCAAGATGAGTTTTTCCTCATCTTGAGGGTCTGAGAAACAGATTCTTCTCTAGAAACCTCATGGCTTTCACACTGCTGCCCTGATACCATCTGAAGGGGATTATTCAGGGAAAAAAGCAGTCTTTAGAGAAAACAGTAAATATGAGCCAGCCATGAACCTCCCTCTGCAGTAATTGCTATGAGGAATGACTCTGCAGTTTTTGCTGTCTTTTTTGTTGTTTGATTGGTTTGGGTTTTTTTTTGTTTTGGACAGTCCATTCAAAATATAGTACATGGTGACAAATTATCTATTGATCTATTCACGTAGCTCTCAAAGATGAGGTAGAGAACTTTGAACAGAGTGGGAAAAGTACAGGATACCAATATGAAGGGCCTGCTCCTTCAAGGACCAATAATCACAAGCCAATTGCACATGAGAACATTACTCCAATCGAGGACATACATGTATCACAAGGAAAGCTACAGGTACTGATTCTTACTATAAAAGCTCCTGGACAGGTGAGAAGGAAATGGTGCAGGCAAGTTTATCATGAGGCATAATGAATACATATTTTGCTGTACATCCCAAAAGGGACAATTTAGGTTAAAGTCAAATCTGTCTGCCAAAAAACAAACCTTTGTAGTATAAGGGTCCAGACCTGCTCCAGTGAATTGGACAGGCTAAGCAGAAACACACCAAGCTTCCCAACTTTGCCAGGATCACAGAAGAGTAAAAGTGTCATGAACATCATCCGTAGTACAGTAATTTCACGAATACAAGCCGCAGCAATTTGACAAAAATTTTGGTGGAAACCCGAAGTGCGGCTAATACTCGGGGGCAGCTAATATGTGAATAATTTTCTGACATTTACAACCCCAGATGTGCCAGCCAGGGCGCCGAGCCAAGCACCTGCCAGTAAAAGCCGGCATTTCGCGATTGTTACAAAGTGTTACTCTGTTGCCCTGGCTCCCTGCAGGCAGCACAGGGGGCGGGGAGAGAGGCAGGAGACCTCTTTCCTCCTCTGCCGCAGCCCGGGGGAGAGACGGGGGGGCCCCGTGCCACCATTGCTGCGGCTCGGGGAGGAGGGGGGGGGGGCTCTGCCCCCGCCCTCCGCCACTGTGGCAGGAGCAGGGGGTGCTCCGTGCCCGGCCGGCGCCGTGGTGTGAGCAGGGCCGGGGCGAGCGAACCCAGAGGCGGCGGCCAGCCCCGAGCGGCACCACCGAGCTGGGCCACCTGGCCCCATCAGCAGCCCCTAGCGGGCCGAGCCTGCACAGCCTTAATTGAGCCAGTAAACCCCCCGCCATGCCGCGGTTCTATTACTATTTGGCAACTTTCTTGCGCACGGGTCCTCGCTGCGAACGACAGAGTGGCTTATACTCAGGTGCGGCTTATTTATGGACAAAGAACGAAATATTTGCCAACACCCAGAGATGCGGCTTATACTCAGTGTGGCTTGTATTCGTGAATTTACTGTATATCTCCATGGAGTAAGAAGACATAGCTCCTGGAACTGCTGGTGATTTATGATACAGGATTTTTAAAATTTTGTTTTTCTATGGGATGTGGGGTTTTTAGGAATTAGAATATTGCCATTTCCCCCTGTTGTTCTTATAAAGTAACATCTGACAATCTGGTGACAGACTAAGGGGATTCTTCTAGCTAGAGGACTCCTCACATTTTTCTATCTCCTCTTGTCCTGTCTTTCCTCTTCCTAAATCAGTTTAAAACTAATGAGTGCTATGGTAATTTCTTTTTTGGTTCTCATGTTGAGCCCTAGCCTCAATCAGACCAGTTCAAAGGATTTCTTGAAACACAAATATCACACAATTGCACTGCTGAACCATGGCTATGAACAATAAGGGAAAAAAATCACTAAAGTAGTGGAATCCATGTGCGTGACTTTACAACACAGCTGCTGTGCTCTCACCAGATCCTGTCTATAGCATACTAAAGACTGATAGTGGTCTGAATTGGAACTGTAATTAGGAGTCTTAAGCAATGACCAGAAATGGTAAACTAAGCAGTCTGCAGAACACAATTCTTGTTTATTCAAGGGTGTAGTAGAGGCTTTCTCGTAGTAATTTACTTATGTATCTCCATCTCTGCTCATAAAAGTTTAGGTTTATAAATTAAATCACTCAGGAGATATTTAAATGAAAAGTAAAGAAAACACAGGTCCATAAACACTATTTTGTCAGACAGAACAATAATATTTTGCACAGTTTAGGACACAGTTTTAAATTTTACTATCTTGATGCAATGGTATTATAAACAATATTGTGCACACAAGAACATTAGAAACTTTACAAATATTACCAAAAATCTTAGCATACACTCGTGAGGAGAGTTTTATTTTGCTGGCTGAACAAGGTACAGCACATGAAGAAGTTGAGGCATAAAGCAAGTTGATCAAGTTCACAAAACAAATCCTTTGCAATATAAGAACAAACTCAATCTCACAGTTTTCAGTCTGTTTTTGCCCTAGAATTATTCTTCCCCTTCAGGCTGTTATTTAGGGATGTAGTAGCTACCTTTCTTAATTCACTCACTGCTGACACAGACTGTATTTCTACACTAAATAATGCGCTTTTACAAACAGAGAAGTTCTATTAACGCACAGAATTGTGAAAATGAGCAAAACCAGAGGAGCTTACCCAAATCCAGACAACAAGCGACAGAAGAGGAAGAAGCCATAGCCCTGGACAAAGGATGAAAGGAAGGCAAAGAATCCATTGACAGACATGCATATCAGGAGTGATTGTCTCCTTCCCACCTTGTCTGCCAAGCCTCCCCAGAAGAACGCCCCCACCATCATCCCAAGGTACACTATGCTACCTGTAATACACAAAAATACAAAAAAGAGATGTTTTGTGAGCTACATAATTAACCACAATTGATCATACCAAAACCAGTTAACCTTCTGTATTTTCAAAAAGAATAGTACACAGATTATTTTATTCTTTCTCAATGAATATAAATATTATGCACAGTTTTGCAAATGTATCTAGAGAGAACAGATTTCCTACTGTCTTTGTCATCTGTTACTAGACACACTTAATATAAATATTAAACTGAAGCTTAATATAAATATTGAACAAGGTGCCTCTAGCTAAAACAATAAGCAAGCAGGCAAATAAGTCTGAATAGGAGGAGAAAATGCCACTATTTCCTCAGAATTAAAATGACTTCAGGTTAAATATTACAAAAAATTGTTACTGCCCCTACAGATACAATTTGTCTGAACATGTCTAGAATCCTATATGAAGAGTCCTGCAGGGGATTAAACACTGGGATCACTGGGAGTAATATGTGCTAAATCTAAAGAAAGCTGATTATAAAACTAATACTTTCCACCCGAGATCTACAGAATCAAAGATGTCCATCTTGACTGGTTTTTTTCTCCCTCTTACTTCAGTGTATTTCTCTATTTAAAAAGGCAATGTCCTTTCAGAGCAAAAGCACTGTAATGTTCTTGACTTGTTATTTTGGGGTTTTTTTTTGTTGTGATATCCCCTCCCAATAATTTTGAACAGATACATCACAGTTTAGCTACATTTTTTAAAATGACATAGCAAAAAATAATAATGGGGTGATATCTTAGAAACTGTGTTTTTCGCATGTACTTTCTCGCAGAAAGAGAAGTTGAAATATTTAACATTTTGACTGTTCACATCTTAGCACACCATACATAATTTCCTTTCCAAACACCCTGTGGAACATTTGACAAAGATGTACAACACATGGAGCAGACTGTCAGAAGGAAAAAGTAATTCCCAAGTTTTGGACAGAACCACTAATATTGTATTTTGTTTGATACATGGAATTCTTTTTCCATCTAATTTCTTATTGAACTTCTCACATTAGGTTTTATATATCCTGCACATTGCTACCATCTCCTACATCTTCTTCAGAGAAGGAATTAATTACAAAGCTTCTAGAAGTAATTAAAATACTAGGAATCCTTGTTATGTATCTCTTTTTGATTAGTCTCAAGATTGGACAAATTCTCCAGTATTTTTGCTGGACTTTATTTGTTGTGAAATTCTGGCCTCCAAAAGAATGATCTCTGCCCTGCAGAAGGTAGTTGGATGGTAAAGGAAGCTGAATAAAACCCATTTAAATGCCTGGTCTTGGTTAAATGCATGTCAGTGAGGAGTTTACTCATAAGTATTTCCATACTTGGAATTAAAGATGGTAACATGTGAAGTGCTGACATCTACAGGGTCTTATACACTCTAAATTGTATTGTACAAGTAGTTTCCACTGCTGTTTCCTTATGAAACATAATTTAAAATAAGGTATTTTTAAAATACAATACAGGTTGTGCTAAATGACTATTAAGAAGATTGTAGAATCAGAATCATAAAGTGGTTCGGGTTGGAAGGGACCTTAAAGACCACCTGAAATTCCAATCCCCTGCCATGAGTAGGGGCATCTTCCACTCAATCAGATTTCTCAGAGCTGCATCTAATCTCAGGCCAAGATAACAGATGCAATGCTGCTCATTGCAGAAGAATTGCTAAAGCAACAAACTCCATAACAACAACAGTCAAACGTCTTCTAAAAATAACTTTTGTCAACAGATATTTTGTAGATCTTGCTGGGTTCTTAGACTTTCACCAAAGAGTTCCGATGATAATGTGGGTAAATCCAGAATTTGAAGAATTACTAAGACATCTTTGTTTACTTTCTTTAGCCTAGGAAGCACAGAGGCATTACAAAATTCTTTTTCGGTTTAGAGGTGTTTAGAAGCAGACATTTATCGGATAGCTTTCTCATTCTGATCAGAAATTTTATTCCACTAGTTGAGATTTTCCTGTAAATGCACACAGCTAATGTATTTTCTGGTCCTAAAGAGACCAAGATTGGTGGTAACTTAGCATATTCATTCAGTTGTTTTAAAATCTCTCCTGTGGTCAAGGTTATTGTACCCTGCTGCAGGTGGGTCGCTGCTCATAAGCAGTTTAGAAACTCCATCCAAAAGATCTCCTGCTTGCTTGTCAACAGCAGTGGAAAGAGTGTAACAAAGATAGTCAAATAGCTGCACTGCCAGCAGACAGATTTTTCAAAAAAGAAAAAAATAGTTAATTTCTATTCTTACAGTATAATTCATTACATTCTTTTCTGTATAAGAATTATCGGGCTTTCCCAGTCAACAATCTAATACAAGAAATAGAGAAGGCAAATTAAATAGCCTTTTATTTCTTTATCAACATAACTTTGAAGAAATTCTATGCAAATAATCCTAATTTAACCAATTTATATTTCTTGTGATATACAAAAATATCAAAACACTTTGAACAATGAAAGAAAAATGTTCCCAAGAGTTTCAAAACATTAACCTTTCTTTCAGATGACAAATCCTTTGGTCATTGTACTGTGTTTTGGACTCTTATACTGATGTAATTCTCCTAAAGAGCATTCAAAAGACGCTGCTAAAAATAATATTCTCATCCTGTCAATAAACTGCTATAAATAAGCTGCTCTCTGAGCTGCAGTGTCATCTTATTTTTTCCCATTATATTAACTTCCAATTTTTTCCTAATAGCCTTGTAGTCTTTGTACAAACCTTTTCCTTAATCAAATACCTGTAACCCTTCCATCCTGAACCTACTGCAGCTACCAAAAATACATGTTTTGGTGCATTTTCCTGTCTTGCTTCTATTTTGTATTTTCTGTCTCTTTTTATTGTAAGGGAATCATAGAAGTATAGAATGGTTTGGGTTGGAAGGGACCTTAAAGACCATCAATTTCCAACCACCCAGCCATGGGCAGGGACGCTCCTTACTTGACCAGATTTTTAGACTCCCATGCAACCTAGCCTTGAAAACTTCCAGGAATAGTGCATTCTCAGCTTCTCTCTACAGTCTGTTCCAGTGCCTGACTCCCTTCATAACAAAGAACTTCTTCCTTATCTAATCTAAGTGCTGGATCCTGAACATTCTCCAGATTCTGGGCGTCTCTTGTTGGTACTGGCATCAAAATGTTAGGAGTGGGATAGATTGGAGTTCTCCTCCCTGTAAATTTTAGTTTAAACCCTTGCTGCATCATGTTACTCTCAACTTCAAAATTTTTCCTTAAGATGATTTTACTCTGCATTAATATTCACAGTAAGTCATAAAAGTGACTTACAGCAAAGGAGAACTTTATGTAAAACAGCTGAATAACCACCCATAAAGTGCAAGTAACCAATGAGGTAAGATGATAATTTTATTGTCATCAGATTATCATGAGCATTTACTTTCCAAACTTTGTAGCTCTTGTTAATTATGTTATGCCACTGGTCAGAACATAAATCTTTTGTGGATAATTCTAAATTTCTACATCTTTCATAATGCACACATTATATTTTGCATAAATTCATATATGTAAAAATTAAATACCATGTTGTTGGTCAAACCTTGTACCCTTTTCTCATTGCCTTTAAAGACTGATCACTAAAAGAATACTTGTATGGGTGTACATATATGCATACAGATGACAACCTAGCATGTGGTGCTGAGGGTGATACATCCCTTTTGAACAGCTACTACCAATCACAAGACTGGGTGCTTTTCTTTTTCTTTTTGGTACAGCACACTCATACCTGTAATGAAATCATTTAATACAGTGGAAGGAACACACTGGTTTGACATCCAGTCTGATCTCGGAACATATTTTAAAATATTTTAAAATTTATAGGTATTAAAGATGTATTCTAATGATATCTGTATCATATTTTGTGGGATTTTCTCTACAAGGGAACATGTAATCTAAAACTCTGTCAATTTATGAAACACACTGAGAAGAGGCAGATGGCAACTGAAAACAAATATGCTAAAATAAATAATCTCTTTTATTGTTCTTTTGACAAGTTTTAACAAACCTGTATTTTTGTTCCACAGCAATAATCTTACATAATTAGATGATTTTCAACCACTGCACAAATGCACATAATACACACTTACATCCTCTTCAGACAAGGGAACTTGAGTCTGGAATTGTTTTACACTGTGTATACACTTTGGCTACCATGTGGCTAGATATTTTTTAAATGGATGTTCACATAGTTTATTTCAGACTGCTGGAAAGAGTTTAGCCTTACAAACCAGCTGACCAAGAACTCCCTCAGTATCCAAATGCTAGTTATGGACAATTTAAACTATGATGTAACACTACATGCATAACCAGTCACTTCAGTTAAGTAGTGTTTTACTCCTTGAGCTGTCGTAACTTCGTTCATGATATCTGTTGTAATTCATAGCCTGGTATCTGAATGATAGACAAAACCTCCCGAGAAATCTGTTACAGTAATTTCACGATTATAAGCCGCACCAATTATAAGCCGCACTTCTGGGTTTCAGCAACTTTTCGTTCTTTGTCCATATATAAGCCGCACCTGATTATAAGCCGCGGGTTACAATACAGAGTGTGATAAAAGGTATCTATTCTATCACCATCTGTTGAGACCAGGTGGGGGCAGTGATCCTTATCTCAACAGCAGATATTCTGCTAATGGGCCATCCATTGAAACCAGGCAGGGCATTGTTCTTTATCTTTTCACAACCCATCCTTCCTCCAGCCAGTCATTTTCTGCTAATGGCCCATTGAGTCCCACTGTGTGACTGATAAAATTACTGCATCCCATTGGAAGTTGCTCCAGCCAGAGGGAAGAGCCCAACATTTCTTACCAAGATAAAAACAGAGGTTTTGGGACACTAAAGGAGCCCCTTTCTCCACTGGACTCCAGTGGAAAACCGGGTTTCTCCACATCACCAATGGACCTCCGGAGGGAAACTGCACCTTCTGCAGGAGCACTGCTCCAACTGAACCACATCTATCACTGTGGGAGGATGCAGCCACCATTTAATCAAACTGCTACTAACACCCTGCCTGACGGGGTGTCAGGTTGTACTCTGACTCTGTCAGGGTTTGGAGTTTGTTTCTTTGTAGTACTGTATTTCTATTTTAATTTCCCTAGAAAAGAACTGTTATTCCTAATTCCCATATCTTTGCCTGAAAGCCCCTTGATTTCAAAATTATAATAATTTGGAGGGAGGGGGTTTACATTCTCCATTTCAAAGAGAGGCTCCTGCCTTTCTCAGCAGACACCTGTCTTCCAAACTAAAACAGCAACTTTATTCTTTGTTCATATATAAGCTGCACCTGATTATAAGCCGCACTTTTGTTTCGGACCAAAATTTTAGTCAAAATGGTGCAGCTTATAATAGTGAAATTACTGTATATTTAATCAGGAAAAAATACAGCAATGGAAGGAAAGTCAGACTTCATTGCAAGAGAGAGACTCAGACGCTATGGGACCCCCTGATTAGCTTTTTGCATTAACACACCTATTATAAATCAGTTATAAAACTAGCATGAAGTTGTTTTTTTTCCTGTTATGTTGTTTAGGTAATTTGTCTGAATGAGGAATGTATTTTATACAGTCAGAAAAAAAGCAATTCTAGGAGCAATATTAAAATACTATTTATATTTTGGAAAAAGCAATTATAAATGTGGTGCTAAGGCAGTTCCATATGAAACAAAAAAGATTTAATAAGATTTATAATGTAATTGGTGTTTTACTTACTTGTACTAGGATCTTCCCATATGCTATTTTTTAGAATATAATAACCCATAGTGAAGTACTTCAACGTCTACACGTAGCTTAATGAATATAAGAATAATCAGATTTAGCTTTGTTTCAACCCTGATAATACAGTATATTTGGAATTTAAGGATGATAATCTGTATTTAATTAGACCTGTATTTAATTAGAATCTTTTAATAGTTTCTTTGATAGAAAAAATTTTGAAAAATAGTAGCAACTCATGCAGCAACTGTTGAACATTACCTCTAATTAAGTGTTTGCAATGGGAGGTAATTAAGGCAAGCACCCATTAAGACAACAAATATAAGAAAGCTGTAATAACTCCTGGACTGACAAAAGAACTCTCATTTTCTACAGCCCTGTCCTTGGATGTCTAAAACCTACGTAATCAGTATACTCAATCTTCACTTTTTATTTTTAATATTATGCCATTCATCCCCTCAGCTGTACCATGGTTGCAATACTATACACAAAGAATTGCCACAAACTAATATTTCTCTGTAATGATTATTTGTTCTTTTCTCTAAATGGTTCTTGCAGTGGTGAAATAACAAGCTCTATATACATAGAATGTTACGATTTTAATGTGTGGATTTAAGTGGTTTAAGTAAAAAAATGTTCAGCTATCTGAAAAAGCTGGTAGGGACTGTTTTTTCCAACAAACATGAGTTAGACACCATATTAACTAAGTCTAAACTTTTGCATGAGTCATTGCAAGTTCAAGACTTCTCAAGCCTTGGATTTCCTACATCTAAATGCTAGCTGTTTCTCACAGTAATCATTTTGTGTCTTAACTTCAGATGTTAAATGACTTGTCTTACCTAATAATATGCAATGCATGCAAATCCCCAAAATGCCACAGCATATCAGGCTCTTTCTGTATTACTGCTTTTCAGACTAATCCACTCCTCCTGCCTTCCCTTATAAGACAATTGCAGAAAAGCTTCAATATGAAATGTCATGTTCTTTAGTGTAGATGCTTAATTACACACCTGTTTTGATGCTGTTTGCTCTTTGGCTTATAATACATTAACCAACAATCAAGCTTCACTCGTATTATTAGAATTATTTTTAGAAATCAGGGTAATAGGGTTTATCTGTTCAAATACATAAAAATATAAAACTATTTTAAAATGAATGCTGAAGCTCGCCATTCTCAATATGGAAGTTTTTACAGCACCTATCACGCTGCAATGATTCTTGGGCCTTCAAGAAGGAAACTTGCAGCTGAACTGCATGCTAAACTCTGTGCTTTGCTCTATAATAGTAATAATTCCAAAGTGGCAAACAGTTGCATGACGGACTATTTTTCTTTCGCGCATTTTTTAGCTGCTTAGGTCACAACACGTTCTGAAAGTGTTTCACAGGCAGTAAAAAAAAGCTCAACTTTATCTCCAAAATAACTAAAGAAAGATATAAACTCAAAAAAAGGAAAAGAGTAAATTCCAGTGAGACCCCTGGAAAAAGAAAATACAACCTCATCTCTTCTTAAATTCATTGAGAGATACAGAAACACTAGTCTTTTTGTGAAGGCAAAAAACCTACAAAAATATTGTTTCAACCCAAAACAAATTTTAAAAATTATTTATTTATTTCTGAAATTCTGTTTCTTTAGTATTTGCATAAGAAAGCAATTCAGGGAAATTCTCTGATGTACAAGCTAGAGAAAATACATCTCATACAATTGATAGCTCACTGCAATCAATTTAAAACAATAAAAGAAATAGCCCCTCTGCTCCATCAGTAGGAAAAAAATCCCAAACAACCTAAACAAACAAAAAAATACCAAAACAAAACACCAAACCCAAGCACCACTTGCGAATATGCCTACAAACATCAGATGACATTCAGTCAAAACAACCCAGTAATTCCATACAAATAAAAATCAAATTAACTCTATCCAGTGTTCACACAAAATGATCCTATTCTCAAACAATACTGATGAGCTGCAACAGAGGATCTCAACCATGAAAATCAACAAAATGAAACTTAAAGCAAAAATGAGAAAAAGCAAAATCATATTCAGCTGATCAGCATAGACAAGAAAAGAGCAAGTAACTCAATTCTTCATGCAAACCTCTTTAGGATCTTTGAGATAATGAAAAAAAACCATTTTCATCAGCACAAACAATTTAAAAATACACATTTGTAATTCAATGACAGACATAAATATAATTTGGCGAATGATTTAGTAAAAGACAAATTGTTGTGAGGTAGCCTAGTAATATAGTGCTAAAGAGAAGTTTCACAAATACAGAACAAAATAAACAGCCTAAAAAAGTACAAAATATTAAATGGAAATTAAAAAGAATGCAAAACTGGAGGTTTCTTCCATATTTTTTTCCATTTCAAGGGAATCAAGTCCAAATTTTCCAGACAACTTAATTTGAAAAGGGAAACAGTTATACAAGTCAATATGGAGCCTCCAATATTGTTGAAAAACAACTGAAATTAAGTGGATAGGACTTCTGGCATACTTACAAAGCAAAAAGATTGTAATGCAAGACAAAATTTGACAATACATAATTTTATGTCAGCAAAACTTTGAACTGACAAATAGCTACAATTTATTTGTCTCAAATTAACATTGAGACTTAAGTAAAAGTCACCTGATGTCGTAGCTACCCAAAATGATCAGATTGCTCTTCCAAAGTTCAAAAGGTCAAAGATGAGGCAATTAATTTTTTTCTTGGAAGAAAAGGTGATGTCAGAACTATTTTATCCTCTCCAATGCATAAAGAAAACAAAATAAAACAAAAACAGAAACAGCAACTCCCAAAAAACAAACAAGCAGATGAACAACAAAAAACCCCAAACAAACAACAAAAAAACCCCAAACCAAACAACAACAACCAACCCAACAAAATCCAAAATACAAGGCACAAAAAACCACTTCATTTTTTTCCCAGGAACACAGCTTGCATGTCTCAGGAATCTACTCCAATATGGATCCATCCTGAGCAAAATCACAAAGATGAAAAGTCATTGCTAAAAATGTTTGATCAAAACTCTTCTCATCCTCTAACAGAAATGTCGTGAAAATCAATGAACCCGCAACAATCATTCACAAGAATTTAATTCAGTGGTTAATAATTAATCATAATATTAATTATAATATTAATTAATATTAATAATATTAATAATATTAATTTTTTCATCTAGCATCCTCATAGTATATTTATATACCTAATATGCTTAATTTTGTTTCATTTTCTGTACCTCAGTTGTGAGATTAACAACCTGCAGTGCTCGTGGCATAAGGTTCAATTTAATTCAATCGTGAAGCACGTGAAGCATTTTTTGCTGCAAAATTTCCCCTCCTTGGGCTAACGAGAGTAGTTTTATTTTAAATGTTTAGTGCAGACCAAGGTGATACAGCTCTAGACCTTCACATTATCAGTTCATTTTGAAAAACATCATATTTTCTTGCTCTACATTTCTGTGACATTCACCTCACGGTAGATCTAAAATTTACACCAGGAGGTATGCTGATACTGTTTTGTTTTTTTTTTAACTAATGAAATAATACTCACTTTTGGAGTATTATTTCATTAGTAATACACATTCTTGTGTACTCAGATATTATTTTAATTGAATCACTATAATGATAAAAGGAGTAACTGCTTCTGCTTATCCTCAAATCCAAATTAGATAAATTAATAAATTAATAGAAGAAGATCAGGAGCTGTAGAGATTGTGACAGGTAATAGATTACTTGCTAGGGTGAGGAATTTTCTTCACAGCTGCATTTTCTGATAAGGTAGCAGTACATTGTCATCATCACTTCTACTTTTAAAATGCTATCATGCCAATAACTTCAGTCTTTTTCAAGACTACTATCTCCTACCAGATGTTAACATAAATTTTTTTTATTCCTTAACAGATTTATAAGAATAAAAATTTGATCAGAGTTATTCCATTTCTTCACTGGAATAATTTATAAACTGGATACTTACAGTCACTATTTCAGCATACAGCAGCACGCTGCTCTTTCATACAGATATTACTTAGCTTGATAAATCAACAATACCTTATTTTAAAATAAAAGACTAAAGCACTATTTCCTTGCTACTTCCAACACAAATAGTCAAACAGCATTTGAATTTAACACCATGGAGCAGTAAAAACCAACCAATACATGGTATTTTTCTTCCCATATAAACAATATTTTACAAGATGGTAGCTACGAATATGCAATATATAGAGCACAGACATTAACATAAACTCAGGTAGTCTCAGGTGATGACATGAAGCTGCTGACAGATTCCCTAGGTGCTGTCATTGAACATACTATTTTCACATTATCTTTTCCTTTGATCCAACAACTCCCTCTGGCACTAGCAAGAAAATCCTAACAGACAAGCTTTGGATAAAACACGCCTAGTTAAGCTGTCCTAACCCTCCTAATTACTGTTTTATCCCACTGCAACTGTGGAGGTTCCTCTAGATTTTTCTGCTCTCAGATTTAGATGCTAAATTCAATGCACTCTTTGTCCATCTCTGAACTGACCCTGTCATGGTAGAAATTGGTGTGACTTTGCAATTTGAAATGCACTTCCATGGCAGTCTTGAGAATCAGAATTATTATAAATGCTGCATATGCTTGAACAGTGCATAGCGGTAGGCAATGAGCTAGGATTAATTAAATTTCAAAGCCAAAAGATATATTTCACTAAAGCCTTAAATTGCCCGTGCAGTCATCTACATTAATCATCTCATTTCATATCAAAACTGTTCATTTTGGCTACGTGTTTTATTGCCTGAATATTAATTTCTTATTCAACTAGTCCTGCTTCTGACCCTAAACAGAACATAATCCATGAATGTCACTAACTTTTAATTAGTGTTGAATTAAAACAAAAATTCCAAAGCATAAAAACCAACATTAATAACACATGCATCCAAGACAGTAAATCAAAATATGTGATACTAAGAACTAATTAACAAAACTACAATCTTAGTTCAATCTTAGTTCAATATTTAAGCTAACCATTGTTTATTTCTCCAGTCTTGAATCAACCATTAAATCTCTTTTCTGTAACTATATCCCAGCGCAGAAGTAGCTTCTTTCCTCATAAATGGAGAAAACACCTTCTTTTTACTTTGTTTCATCCATAGGGTGGCTGTTACCATCATTTTTCCAATGAACTGGAAGGGTGGGGAAAGAAAAATTAAACTCAAAAAACCCCCACCCAAAACTAAATTAAAGAAAAAAACCCTAAAATATAACCAGCCATTTTGCTTTCAGAAATAGACATTGAATGAGGTTGAAACAGACATTGAATGAGGTTGAACTTGTTCAGAAACAGGTTACCAAAATTAATAAGGGTCTGAAAAATTAAGAGTCTAAAACACACATTTCCCAGTGTCTGACAAGATGCCTGTTCTACCTCACCTAGCACAGAACTGCATGAGAGTGAAAACAATCTTCCATGCCATGTCTTCTTTCTGCTTTCTAATTTAGAGTCAATGAAACAGATTAAATAATCCAGTGTCAGAATTAAGAATAATGGATCAGAATTATCTTCTGTGTGCTGCCGATTCACCTGCAGGTGCTGGTGAAGCTAAACAGGCTTTTAAATTATGTATTTACCATAGTACTGGGAGGCACTGTTATGTCTAAATGGAACTTTTTTAGAAGAGTGTATCTATCAGTTTATAATAGCCATTTAACACGACTTGCTAGTGGCAACTTCAGAACCAACCTTGAAAATTGCCCTGAATTCTAATGGATTAGGAAAACACTTGTTCTCTGTGAAAATGAGCAGGTCTGACAAACACCAGACAAAAGCAATATGCAGCACAATAGAGTCACATATCACATGGGTTATATTCATCCATATTTGCTCAAATTGATATAAGATGCTCCACTTCTCACTAGTATAAAGGAAATAATTTCAGTCCAGATAGACTGGTATGAAGAAATTTGCAAATAGCCGCCTTTGCCTGTAACTGAAAATGAAGAGCTTTTTAACACTATGGACGTAAAGCCAGTTTCACTTTACACCATTTTCTTAATATTTACACTTTATAGTATTCTCCCAATTTTCTACAATCTGCTCAAAAAGCTATAAAAAACCACCTTTCTGCCTGTTAAACAGGTTTTTGAAAACACTTTGTCCATTACATGTTTATCCTGAGTAAAATTCACTTGTTAAGCAAGAATAACTCAATATATGTAATGTGTCATCAAAACTGCTTGGCTTTTTCTCCTCTAGATGGAACGGGCTGGTAGATGCTGTGTAAACATGTCATGGGTTTAGTAGCACCAAAGAGCAACATTTTCCAGTTAGCAGTATGGAAGTGCCCATCTAGCAGTGTGAGTAGTAAGTAAAGTAGATCTGAGTGTACAATCTGAGATAAAAAATAAATATGTACAGAACTTCCCTAAATTACTTTTAGTTCTGCTCACGTAATAAACCTGTGAGTAACTCCTCCCAGACTCCTGTGGCCTGTTAGTAGCATGTGAAACTACAAAATCTTACATTTATATTCTTCCCTTATATCAAGACTTCTCTTTCTGTATAATGCTGACAAAGCACTGAAAAAGGAATAAGACTAAATAGAAAAAAGATACTTTATGTCAGTAAATCACAGTATCCTGGACAGACTTTACCATTATAGCTATTGCTGAAAAAGCATTTCCATGAGGGGAAGATTTTAAAAAAACATACATGTCATATTCATGTATCTGTTTTAGCAGTGACTCTGTATTATTCCTTCATGTAAGTATTTATTGTATAATATTGTATAGAAATATTATATATTGTATAGTAATTGTATAGCACCACTTTGGTTCTGCATCAGCTATGAAAGTAGTGATATTCCATACATTTGAAACAATCATAAACTGGTAGTCCAAACAAGTGAAACAAGCGTGTAGAGTGAGAATTGATGCACCTATCACTAGGAAACAATTACATCTGCAGTAAAATGTAGCCAGAGCAGATTTTTTATATTATTTTTATTCCATATTTTTCAGCACTGACACTCCCTTAAACAAGCCAAAGGTCTGGAACAAGAAGCTGTTTCAAATGGTTGCTATAATAACAGACATTTTATAATAGCATTCAATTTTCTTTCAATTCTTCAACATACTGATAGTGTAAGATAAAAAGACAAGTCAACCTTCGGCAGGCTCAAAAATCTTTGACTGATTAAATTCAAGGATTAAATGCACAGGAAGATATTTACTCAGCTGTGACGACCAAGACATTAAATAATGTTTGGCCCATGTCTTAAGGAAGTTCATTAACACTTTCTCCAAGAAAATATTTCTTCTTCTTGACAAGGAACTCATACAACCTCTGTTTCATTTCATAGCTTAGCATTTGATGCAAGATGCGAAATTCAAAGCTACACAAAAAATGTGAAAGCTTGCAGATTATACTAAACTCTGCTGCAGAATTAACCAAACAGAGACTTGGAAGAGAATACATGATCATATTTCAAATGTTCAGTTTGGCTAAAAAATTCTATTTAACACATTGATTTAAGAAGTGATGTATTGTCAACCAGGGATCCCATGGTAGTTGAGAGAGGGAGGAAATAGTGTAGGCAACAGCCAAATTAAATTTGTGAAATCAACATGGCCCACAGGCTTTTCCTTTGGGAAGCATTTCCTTCTTTTGGCCACTTTTGTATGATTATAAATTTGTATGACATAAATGGTAAAATTACTGATCTGTGATGGAATAGGGAGAGCCAGAAAATAACCTGTCATGAGCAAAAAAAGCAGTCCAAAGATTTTGCATTTTAGACAAACTCAATCTCTGAGACAGATTTGAAGAAAACTATAAGCAATAATTATTTAACTTTAACTTTCTATGCACATAAATGGTACAAAAGGCTAGAGAGTAGCACCTTGGAAAGGGATATGAAAGACGAATGTGGGTCAGCAGTACCCTGGCAGCCAGGAGAGCGCCCTGTGTCCTGGAGGGCAGCAGGGACAGCATCACCTGCCAGGCAAGGGAGGGGATGGTCCTGCTGTGCTCTGAGCTGGGCAACCTCACCTCGAGCGCTGGGGGTAGGTCTGGGTGCCACAATTAAAAAAAAAAATTTAAAAAGGACAAAAAACAATTAGAAAGTCTCCAATGAAGATGATACGGAGTATTGAGGGGAAACCTTATGAGAAGTGGCTGAGGTCACTTGGCCTGTTCAGCCTGAAGGAGTCAGAGGGAAGACCTCATTGCAGTCTACATCTTCCTCTCCAGGGGAAGCAGAGGAGCAGGCACTGATCTCTCTGGCGACAAGTGAAACGACCTGAGGATGAAGCTGTGCCAGGGGAGGTTCAGGTTAGATACCAGGAAACGCTCCTCCCTCAGAGGGTGGTTGGGGACTGCAAGAGGCCCCCTAAAATAGTGGTCACACCAGCACCCAGACAGAGTTCAAGAGGTGTTTGGACAATGCTGTCAGGCTCTCAGTCTCTCAGGTGTGATTTTTGGGGCTGTCCTGAGCAGGATGATGGGTTGGACTTAATGACCCTTATGGGTCCTTGCAGTAAAGCTGCATGCAGAAACAACCTGAAAGAGGAAAAACAATTGAAATGGGTCTGCCCACCCTCTTAATACTGGCTTCAGAAAGGTGGTTTGGGAACAAACAAACATTTGGGAACATACTCAGAAAAGGAGGGCAGCTATGACCCACCTCAGACAGTAGCTTACAGTGGGAGCCTGCACCAGCACAGAGGACTGAGTACACTGCCTTCCATTAATAGTTCAAATCAGTGCTCCCATCTCCTGTCCCGTGACAGTCCATGATGTTTCATGTGATACAGGTTTAGTCCAGGTCAAAATCATATTGCATATTCCATCCACTGTCCCCTTTTTCCCTCCAGAAAACAAAACCAGACATAACCACTGTTTTAACACGTCCATATATTGTAACAGCTTAGAAATTACAAAGATCTGTCTCTTGATTTTTCTCTCTCAAAAAACTGTGCTTGGAAAGCAAGTGGAAAAACCACTGCAGTAGGAGGACTGTAATAATGTCATTTGCAAGGGAGCTGAACTGTACCAAAGATGAACAGAATGTACGATGGCATTTGTATTTCTGGCATCTCCTTCTGAAGGAGTAAGACATTAATCCTTGTTCTGGAATATTTGGAATGCATTTCAATGACTGCAGCTCTATTTCTAAATATTTCTATTTCTGCTAAAGATTTATTGCTACTATTAACTGAAAGTGCAACAGACTCTCATTATTATTTCAGTGAGATTCTTCACAAGCAAATGTCTGATATGGCTCCAGTAAGAACTCTTTATCTAGATGCTTTTATTGTGAATATATACCAGATCATATATAAGTACCAAAATTTTGATATCTGTCCTCTCTTGAATCAAATTTATACCTTGGCCAAGTGTCCACATAAAAAAAACTAGATATTAATCTCTTTCCCTATCCCTGAAATATAAAATAATCTTACAAAAACCTTCAACATGGTTTCCATAATGAAAAAACCTCAGGATTTTCCTATGGAATTTTCAAGTGTCTAAGAGTACATTTTCTAGGTCAACATAACAGGGAAAAAATAGAGTAACAGATCCTGGGTTTCCTTTATTTTATGTCACTTGTGGTGTATTGTGTCATATCAAATGCAGTACCCTACTAATAACTGGAATATAACCAGAAGACACTCACCTTCTCCCATCATATTTTATGCAGCAACATGCAATAAATCTCATTCATCTCTAATAACCTATGCCAATATTTAAGAAAAAAGACAACAATGTTATACACAGGTAACTACTTACAGTAGCAGCAGGCATTGTACTCACTGTGGTGTAAGGACAGTTTTGTGATAATCTATTAAAATTCAAACCTCTTAACCAGTAAATAATCCCACTAGGCATTTAGATGCATAAATATTTTAAAAATACTCCTTTCAAATTCAGGTTGTGCAACCCTTTATTCACCAACATTTTTGTCACAGGCTTCCAGGTTTCTGCCAGATCTCAGAAGAACAAATAATTCAAGCTATATGATTTTGCCTAAACTAAACACTAGTCCATGTTTGAAACAGCAAGCCTATGTACAATACATAATTTCCAACCCTCTTTTCCCTTCAAAGTTTACTGAAGTGTAACAGCTGCAGCATGTGTTTTAGTCATGGATAAGTGGAAGTATCATATATTTGCAGACAACTAATCAGAAAAATTTTGGTTTGGAGGGACTTTTAAAGAGCTTTATTCTAACTTCTACTAAAAGCCAGGTTGCCTTCAGAGCAAGATTACTTTGCTTCAGGCCTTCAGTCAGCTTTTGAAAATCTCCCAAATATCCCACAGCTTCTCTATGCAACATTTCCAGTGGTTGATCCCCTCACTATGAAATTTCTTCATCATACCAGATGACCCCCAATTGCAAGTTATGATCTTTGTGCTCCTCTGAAAAAAAATTTAATCCACCTTCACTATAGTTTCTCTCAATTTAGTTGCTAAATAGTACAGAGAGATTCACCTCAGACCTCTTTCCTCCATGCTAAACAAGTCCAGGTCCTTTTGCTTCTTATATGCTGTGTATTCCATTCTTCTTATCACATTCCTGGTCCTCTACTAAATTTGCCTGAATTTTTAAATTTCTCTTTTCTGGTTGCTCCACAATAGCACAGAGAATCCAACATGTGGGCTCACTGTGTTGAGAACAAAAAATAATCACTCTTCTCTGCTTACTGGTCACTTTTGCCAATCCAGCTGCAAGGCACTGCTGTCCTATGTCACCTTGCCTCCTACTGAAAACCACAGATCCTTCTGCAGAGCCATTTGTTATCCAGCTTTAGTGACTAGGCTCTACCAGTGACTTGGGTTATTCTGTCCCATGGAAGGACTTGTGTTCTTCACTGATAAGTTTCAAGGAAGGTATTTGTTGGTTATAAAGTTGTTGAAAATGATCATTGCAAAATCAAATTAAATAGCAGGATCTGGCAAGCCAGTACTTTTTTAAACTAAGAAGTGGAAAAATTCAGGGATCATTTTGTATTCTTAGCAAAGCTTATAAGCACATTGCATCAACTACCAAACCTCTGGAGAGAACTTCCCATGTAAAGAAAAAGGAATTTGTGGATTAGAATTATGCGTGTTATGTTGGGCAGGTTTTAAGACAGAGTAGGTATGGGAAGTGCTGTTATTTAAGCAGCTAATGTGCAATTTAGTAATCAATGTAGAATTGGTAGGCTGTTGTCCCAGGCTGAGAACTACTTCTGTCCAAAAGACCTAGTTATGTCAATTATATTCTTCTTTCTACAAATGCTTCTTCTTCCTACAAATGTAGCAAATGCTACACAAAATTTTATCATTAAATTCAGAAAAAAAAAAAACAGGAAAAAACACTTAGATCAAGGTATTATTTGGCACTAAATATGGGATTTCATAAAATAATTTTATTTCCAAGGTAAGGTGTTTGTTGCTATTCATATTCACAGTACCTGCATTATCAGTCCATTGATTTACCCCAATACTTGTGTTTTTCAATTGAAAGAAAATATTTGTAGGCTGACTCACCAGCAAAGAATGTCTTTTACATATAAAAATATTTTCTAGGTCTGTTACTGTGCTGCCTATGAACCTGTATCAAAGTCTTGACTAACACATAAGTTAACACAATGGTAAGACAGAACAGAGTAGAAGACTATTCACCCTCAAGAGATCATTCCATCTAAACTTCATACAGAGGATCATACAGGAATTCTAAACAAACTAAGGAGAATATTAGTAATCACTGAGGAGCAATTGGCCTCTGTAAAGGATGTCAATCAGTGAATAAGAGTGCCTAACAGAACACATGCAAAAAGTAAAAATAAAAGATTTTAAAATAATCACTAAATCCTGAGATGTTCAGATTTTTTTCTACTATTGAGGTGGATGGGCCTCTGAACAACCTGATTTAGTTAAAGCTGTCCCTCCATATTTAGGGGGTTTGGATTGGACGACCTTTTAAAAGTTCCTTCCAACTCAAACTATTCTATGATTCCACGATGAAGTACTTGTAATGTGACTTTATAGGCTCTGAGATGTTGCTGGTGCTCAATAAACACTGATCTCAAGCTCATGCAAGGGTCAATATGGAAGGATTTTAGGAAATTGTCCTTGTGAAAGCCAATTTTTAAAAAGTAAGAAAAGCAACAGGCAGGCTCAATAAATATTGTCGCATGTCTTTATTCAGTTCCTGTTCCCTAGTAAAGTGTCATGGTATGATATATGAGAAATCAGTTTTACAACCAAATCAATGAATGCTTTTTCAAAGACAAATTAAGATGTTCATACTGTGTATCTTGACAGTCTATAGAATTCCCTGAAATATAAATATTGCGTATGTGTCTTATTTTACCTTATAGCATTTAGCATTAGTCCTGTGACTTTAATACTCTAACAACATTAAAATCCTCTGGATTGTGGAATTCTAATCATGTAAAAAAGATCTATGCCTGTCTGGAAGACCCCAGTTAGGATGCAATTATAAGGTGAAATCAGAAGCGCAATTAATTGAAATGCATGGCTGTGAGGGCCCAGTTATGACAACATAAAAAAACTTTCACTAAGCATTCACTGCTAAATGAATATTTTGTATCATTGGAATTAAGGTTATGCTGTCTGCAAGCAGTATATCTACTCTGTTTATAAGCTACACATGTATTGGTGTACTGATGATTTGCAGCTTACGTTATATGTCTATTAACAATGGGCAAGAAATGAATTTTTTTGGTGAAATTGTTGCTAAAAGAGTCACGTGTAGCAATGCCTTCAATACACACTGGGAAAGAAATTGCTTATCTCCATTCTTTCCTGCTTTTGTATGTTAATTTTTTAGTACATAATTATTTGTTTGTTAATACCACAATAGAAAGGTTAGTTTCATATTACTGCAAAAGGCAGATACATTACAATTTCTGTATTTTAGGCATGAGAGTACACAACTTGCACAGCTGAGTTTTCCAGAGCTGTTGCCTTAATTTTGTCAAGAAGCATCGTTCATACACACACACACGCGCACACACACACACACACACTCTTGCACTTGTAACTCTGGGGTATTTGATACCTTCTGTACTGAATTTAGTTAAACATTTACAGAGTTATTCCAGTACACCTCGAGACAGCCTCATAACAACATAAATGACAGGGAAATCCTCAACCTTCTTGACATGGGTCAGACCCCAAGAGGTGGATGTGAATACTCATGACCCCTACTACTGTGGGGACAGTACTTCCCACTCCCAATTACAAAACACATCCATATTGTTTAATGCAGTTGTTTAAAAAGAATACTATTTGTAAAAAATATAATACAATATGAAATAATTTGAGATTTGGAGGTTAGTGTTGTATTTTATTGCCCTGGAGAACAAAGACAGTTTTGACTGTTTCATTTTTTGAGAAGGGTGCATGTGGCAAAACAAGCAAATTTATCAGTAATTAAAAAATAGGGGTGAGATAAATAATTTTTGTTCTATCAACATAAAAATTTTTAAAATTACAAAAATTATGAAAATTGAGATGTAGATTTTAAAGATGTTGTCAACTGCCATGGACTAGATGAGAACAATAATGCTAAAAAAGCAAGTTGGGCATTCACTACTTTTCCAAGATGCATTGTGTGTTATTATCTGCACTGACTCATTGACAATTATCTAGTCTGTATCTAGATACAGGTTTGCTATGTTTTTGCTTCTTATTTTTCTTTAAGAAGTAGACTTCAAGCAGAAGCTCCCAGTTCCAAGCATGACACATACAATGTTGTTATTTCGTGTAAACAACCAGTAAAAAACAGATTATGCATTCAGCCTCTTTAACCGTTAAAACTTAAATAATTAATTTTCCTCCATTTTAAGTTTAATCACTGCGCTGTATATATAGGCAAAATAGTTCTAATAACAAATGATCAAATGACAAAGAATAATGCAAAGGATGCAGTCACCTGAGAACTCCTCACCTGTTTCCATTCATGCTTCTGTCACCTGGAGGGAGGCATAGAGATGTGACTGCAGCCCACAGTACTAAAACCCACAGAGCCAAACTGCTGGTATCAATATGTCAGGAAACTGAGCAAAGCTAAAATGACATCTGTTGCAACATAACCACGTGCTGCAAAGATGGACGGTACAAGCAGAACATCTGCTAGGAAACAAAGGCTTCCAAATGTCTTATAAGAAGTCTTCCTTTTCTCCACAGCCCTGCCCTATGAGAGCCTTGTTTTACCTGGTGTGCCCAGGCATGCCCAGGGAAGACAGCAGGGACCTGATTGCAGCACTGTTGCTCTCACCAAGCCACACAAGGCTGTCTCAGACTGCCTGCTTCCCACACAACAGGAGGGAACAGGCAAGGAGATGAGACATGGCCCATCCCCATCAACAGAATGGACACAAAAAGTACATCCCAGGCTCTTGTTCATTCTTCTGTCACCTTGATGCTCAGTATTCTCTTTGGATGGCTAGAGAACAGTCATTGGTATAAAAGGACTAAAGACAAAGAGAGAGAAAGGCTATAATAAATACAATTTTCACTGGAATTATTTGAATTTTCCAGATTGAATTTCACCTCAACATGGTAAATGTTCATAAGTGAAAATGTTGCCATACAGTTGTATCATCTGCTCTTTATTACACCTATATCATTTCAGCAGGACTTCAATTCTCCATCTGTGAGTTGGTTTGTGATTTTGGTTTTTTTTTTAGATTAGTTCATTTGGACATCTACTCTTGTATATTGAGAACAAAAATTTGTCCCTCTCCTTATTAAGTTTTACACTACAATCTTTCTCTTTGGTGATTCATTTACTGACTGAATAAGAAAACAATCATCTAAAAATAAAATTACAATATTAATTAAATTTTTAATTAGTGCAATTAATTTTAAACGATTGTATTTATATTTAAGATGAACTTATTTTTATAACCGCTTCTGTGTTGACAAATACATATTTAGTCTTACTGTAAGCAAATCTTTTAATGGCAAAAAGACAGAATGAAGAATTTACTTACCAAGCCATCCTGATCCAGAATTGGGTATACACATATCTGTTTCAGCACTGGGTAACACAAATCCAACCACAAACACTTCAACTCCATCCGCCATTAGAGCCATTCCTAACACAAAGAAGAGGGCCCACTGGAAACGACCATGGCCACATTCTTGTATTATCAGTTCATATTGCTGTGCGAGCTCTTCTTCATCAGCTTTCCTCTCTGTTTCCAGTTCATGACGATCCTTGTATTCATCACGCATACACTGACCTAAGGCCATGTCATCCTTACCCTGCGCCATGTTGGGGATTCCCTGATACTCCCCTTCATAAATTTCATCATCTTCATCATGTCCTTCAGTTGCTTCACTAGATCCTTCATCATCATTAGCTTCTGCACCATGGCCATAGTAATCATCATCATCTTCCTCATCCTGAAATCGATTGTAGGACCTCTGTGTGTAGCCATCCTGGGCTTTGTCAACTGCTTTATTCACTTTTTTCACTGCTTGCCTCTTCACCTCTTTAGCAATATCTTTGGCTCCTTTCACTAGTGAAGTCCTGTCTTTGTACGTGTCCTCCATCCTGTATCAAAGGACTCCTGTGAAGCTGCAAAGGCACCTCCTAAATATTGTTTGGAATGTCTATTGCGTGTTGGACATCAGTGGAAAAAGCCCAGGTACAAGTGAAGCTGTAATATTCAACCTGTGAAATAGAAAATAAAAAAAAGCTTATACTTCACTATTTTTAGATGTCTCTTCACAACGATACAGAATCATCCCAATCTTCATTTAAGCAGTGGACATCAGAACACAAAGGGCTTCAAATATAAAAGCCTGTGTTTTCTTCAAATATACAAACACCGCAGGTTACAAGGAAAATGTGATGAATATAAATTTAATATCTCTATCAGCCTTCAGAATTCAATTTTTTACTCTCTAGTCTTGGATGCCAGGTTTTACTCTGAGAGAAAACAAGCAATTCCATGCATCATGCATCATATTGACTCTGTCTGAAGCATCCTTTCCAGTTTGAACACCCTGTTTTGTAAGAAAGAGCTACAAATACTAACCTTTCTCTCATTGAGTTACCATGAAATATCTCTCTAGCCTTCTATTTAACACAAATCCTGTAGGAAGTTAGTATTCCTCCGATCTGTACCAGTGTTTCAAAGATGACTGGGTTTGGCCAGAGCATTCGCAGTGCATTCACACTGAGACAGCAATACAAAATCTCACCCTAAAAAATTCAGTGCAGGGAGCTGTGTGGGCAGAAGTGGCGACACATTCATACTCTGGAGATTCCCAATACCTGAATCATGGACAGACACATTCCTTTTGTCCCTATCTATACTCACAGTAGGGGTAGAGTGGAGCAACTGTGTTATCAGCTAATGGATCTCTGAGTGTGTTAGTCCTGCATGAGTGCCCACTAACCAAGCTGCATGAAAGCACCAAGACATTTTGCCCCCATTCTCCCTGCTCCCTGCTGTAGCTTTCCATCTTATGCAGCTCCAAGGTCACAAATACAGCCACAAGTCAAGAGCAGTTTGCTTATTAGACTGAAGACCAACCATTCCCCTCTTCTCAGCGCAGTTTTCAGGCATATTGCAAGAAAATCTGCTCACAACACAACTGCACTATCACTAGGGAAGGGATAAAGAAACGGTAGCAGCATGCAAGCATATAGAAGAAAGAAATGCAGGATCATTCTTTGGCAACAGTCTGTAGTTAGAACAGCTAAAATCAATTATGAAATTGCACCATTACTCATGTGTCTAAAGCAAAGGGGGTGTGTGTGCGCGCGTGTGTGTGGTGTGTGAGTGAATCTGGACACTGCAAACAGACGGTAGAAGCCTCCCCTCTGGGAGAAAGTAGGCTACAATATTTTAGTGGTATTTCTAAGAAAACAGTGCCTGCTTCCAGAGTGGGGAAAAGGTTATTTTTAACCATGATCATTTTAATGTTCTATTTTCTGGCATTACCTCAGAAAAACTGCAGTAATGCAACTAAGGAGACAGGGAGATATGATGCAGGAGTAAAAATAGATGGAAATTTCTGAAGCTAATCTTATTACCCTTTCCAAAGCAGTGTGAACTACCCTCAGAGCTTGATGGGAGAAGACCAAAGAATGGCTTTGAGAAGCTGTCCTTTATTCATTCTATGGCATATGCTGTCTCCAGAAGTACAATCCAGACATAAGTTTTAGGACTGATTTTTTAGGCATAGGGAAAACTACAGACTGCATTAGACAAGCTAAGGATGTCATGTACTTCTGATACAGAAAGAAAAGAAAGGGAAAGAAAAGGAAGCCTACAATCACACAGACGTGACTTTAGAAGCTAAAAGATATTTCCCTTGCTTCTTGATAATAGAAATTCACCTATAGTAAAAAGTCTTTATTTTTTAGTATTTTCCTCTACATTAATTTCATACACTTTGAATGTTTCTCAAAGAAATTGGATGTGATGGCACTATTCAACTATTAATGGGAACTGAAGCATTTACTGGAAGAGAAGTGCCTTAAAAAAGCCCTGATGTAATATTTATGACTGCAAACTGTAGCCTGACTTTATGTACATGATGATCCTTTTAAGTAGGTCATCCTAGTAAATCTTTTATGCCAAGGCAGTTTTTCTAATTACAGCTTTCCAGTTTTCAAGGTGCTTCATAGAAGTTACCGTTTGTGTGTTGGATCTGATCCTTACCTGTGTGTGGCTATGGTATCTACTAGCTGTTAGTGGACATGCAATGCATCAAAACACTCACTGGATCTGCTGAAGCCTTCTACAAATACTTTCAAGAACTTGATGAGCTCTTGACAGGTGCTTTTCTGAGTGTTAATGATTACAGTGTGTTCCCATATTTTAGATAATTTTACAGTGTCCATGCAACCCATTTAACCTAAACTCTGAATTCCTCTAATTCTTAGACTGATATTTATTTCTTTTTATTTTTCCAGCAAGGGTTTTCACTTGTCAAATTTCCTATTACTACAGGGTGTATATATACACATATATACATACTATATATATTTTGAAGAAAGCAGGAGTTTAGGAATACCAAATGAACAAAGAGTCTAAGAACCAGCACAGATAAAACCATGCTTTACTTTTCTGTAGTACACCTACCCCATGAGTTCAACAGATTCAAAAAGACAAATTTGCAAAAGTAACTGAAGTTTGTGATAAACCAAATACATCAACAAGGAATTTCACCTGTTCCAATTCTTTAAGAGCATAACTCTGCCATCAAAAAAACATGCAGATAGAGAAAAATTTCTGTCAAGGCAGAAATCAGAAATGTCTCTCTATCTTGCTTAAGTTTTCAGGCAAAATGCTTAGTTTGAACACTATTTTTTAAAGCAGCTTTGCTTTCTCAGTGAACTGAAATCTGTGTCTTGCAGTGATAAGTACAAAAAGGAATAATTTACAGCCCAGGCATGATAGCTTCCCACCCTTTCAATTATGTTGGACTGATTACTACAAGTAAGTAACTGGAAAGCCTGAAAGAGTAAGGATTAATGACTACCTGAGTAGCATAAAGCAGCAAAAGCAGAGATGATAGTCTAGCTATATACTCTTCTTTGTACCAACCGATTCATCCAACATGCTTGCTGACTTTCACTGAACCAAACACCACATTCTTATTCAAATAATTCAGCTAAAACAAAAAGAATCTCAGGAAACTAGTGTTTCTGCCAGAAATGGAAATACTTCTTCAGGAAACAAATACAAAAACATTTTGTAAAAACACTCAAAGATGCATAGACAAAATAAAAATCGAATTGTTCTTTTGGTCTAATATTTATTCTCTTCCATTCTGTTACATTCACAGATTTCAATGTATTTAGCATTTTGTATAGATTGTGCTACATCTGAAATAAAAGTTGGACATTACAAACTAAATCAGACATCCTATAAAGATTTAAATCTATGACAAGTCAGACAACTCATTCCCATAAAGCCTTAGATCTTTGCTTAATATAAGCTGTAACAAGACTGACTGGGTTCTCCAAAAAGTGATATTAACTATACACATATAAGATACTATAGTCTTCAGAACAGATCTGGAAGTCACACTCAAATGTGCATTTCACATATTCTCGGGAATTCTTTATAGCATCTTTTCTGTTTTTCTCTTGAATCTGTAATGCCTTTCCAAAGAGAGAGGAAGAAAAAAAAAAAAAGGAGTAAAACTCATTTCTAATCAAAGTTGTTGTCTTTTTAAATGCATATTTTTCTTGACATTTTGATTCTGTTTTTCTACCTTTTAAAATTATTATTATTATCTAAGATGAATACAGGCGGTTTGTGTTTTCCAAGTTTATCTGTTGCTAGAAATTAGTCATTGTGTGAAGGTATAATTTTTTGTTAGACCATAACTACTTCCAATTTTTCTATCCTGTCAAATGATTTTATATCCCAGGTTAAATATAGGCACCTGAACTATGTTAGTTGTCAAACAGAGGATGCTATTGTCTTGTAAGTGTTCCCAGTACTTAAGAAAATAATCCACACTTGAATTCACAGAGATACCTGCAAACTTCCTCCTCTTCTCTTCATGTGCAAAGCCTTTTCTTTATTTTTCCAGGGCAGTATTTACTTCAGTATGATCTAATATTAATAGATTCCTCAATAAAGGGTATTTATTACTAGGGGTATTGATTTATTTTAAATAAATTGGAGCTGGCACCAAAGCTGGAGTGAGGCAGATTCATTTTTGGTAATGTTACTGGATTAAAAGCTAAGTTTCTATATTCTAAGCAAATTTTCTCATGTTGAGAGTCACACACCCAGGCTACACTCTTGTAGCTCAAGCTGCAGTAGACAGAAGTGTGTATAATACCGCAAGGCTGCAGTGCCACCACCAGTCGCAGTCCCCAGCACTCTCCCTGCTTGGATGGCTTTTTCACCACTTGTCCTGTACCAGCACTTGTCACTGCATCCTCTCTGTAGACACAGCAGACATATGCAAGATGTGAATTGGAATTCATTTATCTAGTACACATCAACGATCCTGAGTTCAGCAGAAGCAGGATCTTCATGGTACACTGCAATCTTTTTTTTCCCCGTTTTATTATTTTCCTTCCTCATTAAGCCAGCAGAGATAACTGTTTCTGCACCATATGCTCTACCTGCCCAGTTCCTCTTAAATTATTTAACTAATTTAGCTACTTAGAACAAAACAAGTGGAATTGCTTTTAGCTTGTTTTTACTTGAAATTTGATAACCTTTATCAGAAAAAAAGAACACATTTGCCTGAAAGCAAAATGTATGTGGACATCTGCCTTTAACAAAAAATATAATCTTGAACTGCCCCTTAGAGTCTTAAAGTATCATCAAAAAATAATAACTCTAATAATTGTTTTCTTACCGTGCTTTTGATCACAGGCCTAATTCTTCCCCACTTACAGCTGGATATATAAACAATTAAACCAGGATCTGCAAAAGCTCTCCTTTAAGCAGTGCAAACTGGAAATCTAACAGTATGATGAAATCAGACCACCTAAGACAATGAAATCACAAACTAAAGACCTATTAAAAAGCTATAAACTCTGTCCAGTGAAAATCAGGAAATCGTAATTGAATAGTTTGGGATAAAAATTAAATAATATTGTAAAAACAAATTATCCAAGAAAAGCTGAGTGGAAAACTATAGGTACAAAGTTAGGAGGTGGTACATTCTTCGCTTTACACTTCCACTACATTAGCCCTCCATGCATTACTTCTATGCTCTAAATATCTTTCAAAGAATATCCTGTAGAGAGGTCATACAGTGGTGGTAAATTTTATGAGCACCACCATCCTAACACTGACATAACCATGTCTAACTCAGCTCACTGTTACTAGATACACTCAGTCTTCCAAATCTTTGATCTGCAGTTCCACCTAAGATCACAGTCTGGAATGAACATCCATATATGTTCGACCCTCCCTTATTAAGCCTTTTCCATGCTTTCTTTTGACCTACAAAAAAGGTTCAGTACTAACAGCAAGAGAATTATTGAAGATAACACAGATATTACCTACTCTCTGCTTGCAATACCAACATCTAATTCCTTAGAAGTAGACTCAGTTCAATGCACCCCTAACAGGTGTTACAAAACTAACAGTGTTACAAAACTGAAATAGCCATATCTAATGATTAAATTATAGCAATAAAACTGTAAAGACCCTACAGTGGAGTGGTCCTTTCCTTCATTTTTTTATTAGTCAAAAGCTTGTTTTCCCAGGAAAAGGTGACTGAACAAAGCATAGGACATGTTTTGAGATGTCTTGCTGCCTGTCCCACAGTAAACTGTTAACAGAAATTAGCATATACTAAGAAAACTTAGTTAGTCCATTGGTTTTAGGATTTTTTAAAAATCTAATACTTGTTAGCTGTTTTGTCTTACTGTACGTAAATACTAGAGCTTTAATTGCTTTTGTCAGTTTTCCAATCTGATCACTTTTTTTTCCTACATGTTTTTACCTGGCAAATACTTTAAAAAAATCATTCTCATTAAAGACAAAGCAGTATCGATAATTTAAATGTTCTTCCAACATTGTGGTTTTAATTTGTTCTTTGAATACGCTACTATGCTTCCTGTGAACCTCTTCAGTGAAGAAGTGCTCTCTTCCAGTCACTTTGTTATTCACTCAAACCACATATTATTTCCAGGATCTGTGTTGAGTAGTGGTTAACACAAGTAGAATGCATCAAGTTGTTCAACCAGAACTGACACATATCATCCAGCCTGAATGACATAAGCGAAGTCTCATCAGTAAAAGTTAATGAGGTTTCATACTGTACCCACATTACCTGAAAGACTACTCAAATCTTAGGAAAATTGAAATTTCATTAATTTTAAAAATTTCCTTTTAACTAAACATATTCAAACATATCTCTGCACTTTTAAGGGCTGCCTTATAAGTAGAAAAAAAAAATTGCCAAAGAAAATCATTCCCTCTGAAACCAAAGAAAATCATTCCCTCTGAAAATCATTCCCTCATACCTACTTCTCCTGAAAATCCACTTTCATCATCAGTGCTTCCAATCTATTTTGTATTTTTCAGTTGTCAGAATCACAGTGGACAGCATCATCCTGCATTTCAATGATGAGGGAACAGCACAAAGCAGTTGGACAAGCAAGTTTTCATTGCTCAGTGTTGGCAGTTAAAAAAACCAACCCTCTACCAGAAGCACAAAGCACACCAACTAGCAATTTCTGTCTCGTATCTGCCATTGTCATGTTTGCTTCAGTACAGAAAACAGACAAGTCTTCTCTGAAAGTAAAGGTCCACCAGCAGCCATTAATCATTTACAATCAAAAGAAGGCAGAAAAATGCCACTCACAGGGAAGAAAAGAGGAATCTGAGGATAGATATATATTTGAAAAACATATTCTAAATGCACCAAGACAATAGCCAAGGAGTCCTGTCCTGGAAGTAAAATAAAAAATAATGCACTGTGGAAATTGTCCAGGGAACAAAATCTGCAAATGCAACAGCACAAGCCTCAACTACTGAAGCAGCCATTTCTGAAATTGCTTTGCACGAATCTGTGATGTGCAGGTACTTGGAAACAGCAACTGTACAAATATTTGACTGACAGATGCCACAGAATAGCACTGGAGCTTAGGGAAAACTTGCGAAGGTTGAAGGGCATGTTGTAGGGCAAGCTGTATAACAAGCTGGAATTATGTATCTTTCCTTTCTTCCTGAAACAATGAAGTCAACCATTCTTTATATTTTAGGAGTAAATAAAGGGTCACAGTCTCAGATCCCACAGGGAAAAAATTTCTGAAAACATTTAGCTTTTAATTCTACTGACTTTCTGCTGGGGCACATCATTCCTGTGCCTGCAGAATGAGAGTCTAAAGACTCCTCTTAGTTCTGCCAATTCTGTCTTTATCTGATGCTGGTCTATATTAGCCTCTGCACGGGGAATCAGTTGCTGTGCTCAATAAACTCTGGTAAGAGAGAAGTGGCCACTCAGCATAATGCTGAAAGACACTGGAACATCCTGGTTTTCCCATCCATACTCCCTTCCAGTCACTCTTCTATTCACACAAAGCACATATTATTTTTGCTTTAACATCTGTTACTTTTTTATTATTCATAACAGGATACAAAAACTGGGTGGGGGGGGGGGGGGGGGGGGGGGGGGAAGGGGGGGGCAGAATATTTTTTCAGATTTCCCCAGGTCTCATTTTCTTTGCTACATTTTTCAGAAGGGTGGTTGCTGAACTTTATAATTCAATTTTATTTTTCTGTTTTTCAAATTTGACACTAGACTGATGTTAAATCTGAGAATGGCATGTTGACCTGCTCCTCTTTCAGTGTAATATTGCTTTTCTTAAGCAAACAAACGAAATATATATATAATGCTTTTTATGACTGAAAACGTATTTCCTCATTGACCCTCAGACAAAATCCTTATCGAAATATGTTGTGAAGATAGATAAACACTAAAACCAAGAATAACATAATAAGCTTTTCTGGCAAGGGACTACTTCAGCTATGGAATGTGATAAGAAACTGAGCATACATCAATTTGACCTAGAAACAGAGGGGAAATACAGAGTAATTCCAGGTGAAAATTAAAACTATACGAAAACATGAAAGACACCAATCAGTCTAGCTTAAAGAAAAATCAAAACCAAATCATACAGGTAAAGCTGTGTTTAACTCCATTAATATACATATGTAGTTATCAGGCATATTCTTACATAGAATGAAATCACAGAATCACAGGAATGGATCCGACAGTCATCTTGTCCAATCTCCCTGCTTAAACTGGGCCATGCCAGAACCCATGGCACAGGATTACATCCAGATGGTTCTGGAATATCTCCAGTGAGGGAGCCCCCATACCCTCTCAGGGCAATCTGTTTCAGCGCATGGCCATCCACACAGTAAAGAAGTTCTTTCTTGTATTCAGGTGGAATTTCCTGTTCATCAGTGTCTGCCCCTTGCTTCTTGTCCTACTGTGTGGCAGTGCTGAGAAGAGCCTGGTCCATCCTCTTGGTACTGCCCCTTCATATAGTGATATACATTGATAAGATCCCCTCCCAGTCCTCTCCAGGCAGCAAAGGCCCAGTTCCATCAATAAGTGGAACTTCACTTGGAGCATCTCATAAAATCCAGTCTACTCATCACCTTTGTAGCCTTCCGCTGAACTCACTCCCATGTCTCTCTTGTCCTGAGGAGCCCAGAACTGGACACAGCACTCCAGGTGAGGCCTCACCAGCGTTGAATACAGGGGCAGGATCACCTCCCTCAATCTTCTCCCAATGCTCTTCCTAATGCCCACCAGATCCCGCCGGATTTCTTGGCCACCAGGACACGCTGCTGGCTCATGGACAGCTTGCTGTCCACCAGGACCCCCAGGTCCTTCTCTGCAGAGCTGCTTCCCAGCAGGTCAGCCCTGGCTGTGCTGGTGCCTGGGGTTGTTCCTCCCCAGGTGCAGTACCCTGCCCTTGCCTTTGTTGAGTGTCACAGGGTTCTTCTTGTCCATCTCTCTAACCTGCCCAGGTCCTTCTGAAGGGATGTACAGTCCTCCCAGAGTTCAATATATTCTACATATTTCAGGGACAACTCCACCACTGCCTCCCTAGTCTGTCCTTCCTATGCAGTATGTAGCCCTTTGTGACAACATTCCAGTCTCACCACATCTCCTTTAACACCGTAAGATCAAAGCTCTGCGACTGCATACAGACTTCTAATTGCTCCTGCTTGGTTTCCATACCACACTGCTGTAGTTTAACCCCAACCAGCAGCCAAATCTCACACAACTGCTCCCTCACTTCCCCTCTGGCAGGGTTGGGAAGAGAATCAGAAGACTAAAAGCTGGAGAACTTGTGTGTTGAGTTAAAGACAGTTTAATGAGGAAAGAAAGGCCACAACACAAGCAAAACAAAAGAAGGAATTAATTCACCTCTTCCACAGGCAGGCAGGTGTTCAGGGAGAGCAGGGCCCCTTTCACTGTAACAGTTACTGTGGAAGATAAATACCATAAACTCTAAACCTTCTCTCCACTCCTTCTTCTTCCCCTCACTTTTTATACCGAGCAAGATGCCATGTGGTCTGTTTGGGTTAGCTGTTCTGACTGTGTCTCCTCACAGTTTAGTAACAAATCATAAGAAACAGCTAACTCTGGATAGAAGAAAATCACAAGTTCATTCAAAAAATAAATTTTTCTGCTTGGTAGGTGTATTGGTCTTGTGTGGCAAGGTTTTTGTAGCAGTATGGCTAGAGGGTTGATTTCTGTGAGAAGCTTCCAGCAGCTTCTCCCATGTCCATGCACAGAGCCAGTGCCAACTGCCTGCAAGATGGATCTGCTGCCGGCTACATCACTGTCAGTGATGGTGTTAGCACTTCTGGCGATGCCTTAGGTTTTAGCTTTTATATTTTGCTTGGTGTGTGACTCTGAAACTTCATATTAGGTGTTAGTAAATTCTCTTCACAGGATAGTTAGACAAAACAATCCCTTATCAGCTAGAGCATCCAGGACACTTATCACCTAAAAAGCATAAACAATGGTTAAGGGAAGGCTGAGACTTCATAAACGAGGACTGTGGTTGGATAATTGATCCCAATGTGTAGATGAACCAAAACATAAAAGTGTAAAGATTCATGACAAGGATCCATCTTGGATTTAATTTGGGTGTAGACCTGGCTGGGCTCTTGCACTGCCCAAGGTTATCCTTTCAATAAAAACCTGTTTTATTCCTTCTGCTCTGTCTAGTCTCTGTTCCAGGTAAGCCTTTCCAGGCATCACTGGGATAATGTATTTCAGAAGGGAGAAAAAAGAAAAACACAGCTAGAGAACAGTGATGTGAGAACCTGTGAGGCAAACAGCTCTGCAGGCCCCAAGGTCAGAGGAGAAGGTGGGACAGGAGGTGCTCCAGGTATTGGAGCTGAGATCCCACCGCAGCCCATTGTGCAGACCATGGTGAGACAGCTGTGTCCGTGCAGCCCATGAAGGAGCAGAGATCCATCTGCAGCCCATTGAGGGTCCCATGCTGTAGCAGGAGGATACCACTGAAGGAGACTGTAATCAGGTGGAGACAACCAAAGCTGGAAAACTCTCCAGGCAGAACCTGTGGCCCCATGATAAAAGGAGCCCATCTGTAGCAGATTTACTGCAGGATTTGTGACCCCATGGGGCAACAGTGCTGGAGCAGTTTGTGAAGGACTGCATCCTGTAGGAAGGACTCATGTTAAAGAAGTTCATGGAGAACTATCTTCCATGGGTGGAACCCCACCCTGGAGCAAGGGAAGAGTGTGAGGAGCCTTTCGCCTGAGAAGGAAGGAGTGGCAGAGACAACACTGACAGAAACAACACTGACAGAAACTCCCACTCTACATCTAGGAAAGATGTAGATAAAACTGGGAGTGAAGTTGAGTCTGTGAAGAAGGATGAGGTGAAAGGAAGTGGTTTGCTACTTCATTTCTTATTTTTGTAATTTGATTTTATTTTCAATAAAATAAGATTCTCAAGTCATTTCTGTTTTGTTTGTGACAGTAGTTGGTAAATGGTGTCTCCCTATTCTTATGTCAACAAATGAGATTTTTACTACATATTCTCTCTCCCATCCAGCTGAGGAGGAACAGCAGCTTGGTGGACACCTAGCACTCATGCACGGTCAAACCACCAGAGTGGCGTAACTTAGTTTGTTTGGATTTTGCTATCCCACTAGTGTTAGGGAGCATTGGATGAAATGAACAGACAAAGCATTCTCTGAAAACTATTTTAATAAAGAGGTCCATTATTGCCATATCATAAATCTGGCTACATCAAAATGGAAATTTAAGATGTGGAATGTATTCTTTGAATTAAATTAATATTTACATAGCTTAAATTTAAGTCACTTCCTTAAATCTGCTCACAAGGCCCTAAGGATTCAGGTCAATTACAGGCAGAAAACATTCCAGCATGACATCTAGGTAACTTTAGGAGGAATGCTCTCCATTTGTTAAAGGGAATATCTCCTCTCTGTGTAGGCACACTGACTACCACATCCAACTTCATGCCCCTCACCATCATCATAGTCTGGATACGTGATGCACAAGGAGAGTTTTTTGCCCAGTCTTCAGAGGAGAATTCTTAGGGAGAAATCTGTTCACCACCTCCCATCATCCGATGAGGGGTTAAAAACACAGTGAAGACAGGTTCTTTTCAGAGGCAAGGGACTAAAAGAAAAGAGGAAACAGTTGCAAGTTGCAGCAAAGGAAATTCCAGACAGTTCTAAAGAAGAAATCCTTCATGTTAGCTCTCCAGCCATGTGCATGGCTGCACAGAGGAGCACTGGGGGTCCCAGCATTAGAGGTATTCAAAACTTAACTGGAAATACTCTGAACTATTTAAATCCAGATGTGAGACTAGATAACCTCCAAATTATTTCTTCATCCAAATTACTCTATCATTCTGACACATTAAAAAAAAAGGTCTATTTTCTCACATTAAATGAAGAGCTCTATTTTTATAAATTAAAAGTAAGCATCAAGTGCTGAATATATCAATGAACAAATATATCTTTCACAGAATAACAAAAAATGTTTAGAATCCAGTCTGGTAAACCAGAGAGAGACAAAAGGACACTTCAGCAGAACCTAGAAGATGGGTGACCATTTAGGTCCCTAGTTAGCTAAAATAGGTTAAGCAACCACTGCCCATATGAGAAAAGAAAACAGTCTTCGTTTTCACGCAAATTTCATTTTGGAGAAGCACTGGGCAAAGATGAGAGAGCTGAACAGAACTGAAATTTGTACCAGATTTTTGTTACATCCCTTTCATATGCTACAAAAATGCCAATATTTTTATGATTTTGCTCTAGTTCAAAATGTTTGCTCTCTAGTGATTTTGAAATGAAAAAAATTGTCACTATTCCTGCTATTTTTTGCTCTGTTTTGAAAAATTAAATTAGACTGTAGATAGCATTTATGTTCCTTGTTACAAATTACAGTAATTTCACAATTATAAGCCACACCTGATTATAAGACGCATGTCCAGGTGTCAGCAACGTTTAGGTCTTCGTCAATATATAAGCCGCACCTGATTATAAACCGCACTTTCGTTTGCAGCGAACTTTCACAAAGTTGCCAATTAGTAACAGAATTGCAGGATCGCGGGGCTTACCGGCAGGTGCCGACATTGGAAACATTATTTCCAAGTGAAAAAAGATAGAGAAAATAGCTGCGGCAGCGTACCCTGCAAGTTTTATTAACAAGCAGAAAAAGATACAAACAATAGTGTGGTCATTTTACAAGCATTCCCAATGAATTCGCATTGCCTTTGAATAGCCACTCAGCTGGGCAGCTGCACAGCCACGTGGGCGGGCAGGCAGCCGGGCAGCCATGCAGGCAGGTGGGGAGCCGGGTGGCCAGAGAGTCAGGCAGCCATGCAGGTGGGCGGGGAGCTGGGCAGGCAGGTGGGGAGCCGCGCAGCCGCGTGGGCAGCTGGGCAGGTGGGCGGGCAGGGAGCTGCACAGCCACACAAGACTGAAAACACTGAGAAGATACAGAGAATTATAATGGGCTCGGATCGGCGGCGCCGCCCCGTCACCGGGGGCCACATGGGCTCCAGCTTGGCTCGGGGCTGCTGCTGGCTCTCACTTCTGGGTAGGAAAATTTCTGAACATCATTTGTATATTGGCCGCTCCAGAGTACAAGCTGCATTTCCGGGTACGGACCAAAACTTCAGTCAAAATGGTGCGGCTTATGATCGTGAAATTACTGTAATGTACAAAAGTGCAATAATTTTTTTTAAGATGAGCTCCTTAGACAAACTACACAGAATGTTTAATAATTTTCTCTTTTCTACTTTGAAATAGTGACAATTTAAACATAGAAAAATTAGATCACTTGCCGAACTTGACACAGGCAGGCATAAAAAGAGGTTTTAAAATTTGTATTTGGTAATTTCAACACCTTGCTCTTTGAACTGTGTTTTTCCATAAACCTGTTGCTTCTGAGAGGAAACAGCTCAGGAAAACACAGACCCAAAATAGAAAGTAGAAGTAAAAGCTGCATGTGCCAGGAACAGATCTTTACACATAATAAGGTCTTAACAAAGTTGATAAGGAGTATACTTGTGCATACGAAGTAACAATGACTTTCAGGTTCTGTGACATGGAAATTCATCATATGGCAACTCATTTATAATCAAGAATGACAAAAAACATATCCATAGAAGACTGTAAGAAAAGCAGCCTGATAATATGCAGACAAGAGGTACCTAGGCAAAGGATATTTTCAGTGTTTTCAAAATATCTATAAATATTTATAAGATAGCAAAAAAATTCAATTAGTTTAACTAGAAAGTGAATTTAAAAGCTTTACATATTATTTTTCCTTCTGAAGTATAGTAATTCCACGATTATAAGCCACACCATTTTGACTAAAATTTTGCTCCCAACCCGGAAGTGCAGCTTACACTCAGGAGTGGCCAATATATGAACAAATTTTGGAAATTTCTCAACCCAGAAGTCTGAGCCCTCAGCAGCCCTGAGCCAAGCTGGAGCCCATCTGGCCCTGAGCGGTGGGGCAGTGGCGGTACAGTGGCAGCGCTGCCCGGGCCCCGGGGGGCGCAGTGGAGGCAGTGGCCGGGCACGCCACACCCCCACTTCCTGACGGCAGCAGCCGGGCACGCTGCTCTCCCTCTTCCTGGCAGCAGCGGCTGGACACACCCCTCTTCCCAGTGGCACCGGCTGGGCATGCCACTCTCCCTCTTCCCGGCGGCACTGGCCAGGCACACCTCACTCCCACTTCCCGGTGGCAGCAGCAAGCAGGGCTGGGGCTGCTCCCTGGCGGCCGCCCCAAGCAGGGCCGAGCCAGTAAACCCCATGATCCCACGATTCTGTTACTAAATGGCAACTTTGTGAAAGTTGCACGCAGATCCTCGCTGCCAACAAAAGTGCGGCTAATAATCTGGTGCAGCTTATATATGGACAAAGACCTAAATGATGTCGACACCCCGAGATGCGGCTTATAATCAGGTGTGGCTTGTAATTGTGAAATTACTGTAATTAAAAGTTTATGATCTCTCTTCAAACATATTGGCATTTCACATAAAAGGTTAAGGAACAGATTATTGTACTTTGAAAGTAGCCTGCAATCCTACGTTGTTTTCATTTTTGTACTAAAGCAACCAAGACTGCATTTACATCCACCTTAGATTTTCTCTGCTATTTTTATAGAACAGGATACATTCTAAATTATTTATCTGAAAAAACCTGTACTGTGTATATTCCAAATGACGTACACCAATCTTTTCTAATTCCTCCTGTTTATTTAGAGTTTTCCTAATACTTTTTTGTCTGCACCGTGTCTCATGCAGTGTTTTTACTGGAGGACTGTGATCACAGTAATCTATTGCTCATCTTCAGATATACCTAAGCTATTAAAGATTATGGAACCTGATACTCAAATAAAGTGCTAGTTCTGCTGCATTAAAAAGGTGATTCTGCACACTCATAAAATCTTACCTGTCCCTGTAGGGAAATGCAGCAGTTTGAGGTGAAATTACTTTTCCACAATGAAGGTTGACTCATTGTCTTCCAGGCCTTCACTAGGCAGGAAAGGAAATCATGACTGCCCAATGCTCCATAAACACAAATGGTGCTGCTAAAAACCCAACTGCATCTCATTTAAGCTGCACCAACTTAAAATTGTACAAATTGTTTGCCTCATTTTATTCTACATGGGGGAAAATAGACCCTGTAATGTTTACCATAAACTCGTATTTTTAGCCAGATTCAAACTGCATCATGTGCTGACTACACAACTTCAGGTTTTTTTCCTGAATCACACTACTATTGCAGGTTGCTCAGTGCATATGTGCCTTAGTACACACAGTATTTCAGCCTGTGTAAGAAAATTTCAAGTAAATTAGTCAAAGTGCCTGCAGGTATATGGCTCCCATTAAATCACAAATATAATGCTTTAGCAGCTGATATTTTTATATTTTACACCACTACTTGGTTCAGTGAACTCCATAAGCCTTTATTTTATGGACTTGATAACACAGGTGAGAAGAAGCCATGAAATATGAGACTAATATAATGGACAGACGAAAAGTCTGCACTGAAAATGCAGCAGTCCTAAGCTTTTCAGATTCAGTGAGTTAGACTTGTAACAAAATGGGAGTTATCTGCATCTCAGAGTACATTATGCAATCTGAGCACTACCTCAGTGTGGCTTTCTTCCCTTGGGTAGAATATGTAGGAATGGATGGCAAAACTGAATAAACACAGTGCTCTGCCATTAAAAGCACAAAATAAAGGCAGTAAAATGAAGATAGAAGAGCTGGCAAACTTTTTTTTTCAATTTCAGTAAGCTTTCTGCAGTTTATTTTGAAAACAACCTACTTGGCATTTAAAAAAAAATATTCTGTTCCTTATGTTTGAGTTTGCACAGCAAAAAGATGTGGTGAGTTGAAACATCTCAGAAATAAATTCTGTCATACAAGCTGTTTCTATTTTATTTTAAAGTAGAATAACACCTGGCAATCTTTATGGACATGAACAATATTCTGATTCACTGAGACCCTCAGTATTCCATCTTATTCTCAGCCCAATTCTTAGTCTAGCCCTTAAAATGTTTGACATTCAGCAGTGAAGTTTACCATCTTCCTGGAGTTCCCCACTTTGAAACTGATTGTCCTTCTTCTCTTGTAGATTCTTAATTGGCTATCAGGGCTCCTGGTGCCTCATTAGGTCTAAATCATTTACCCAGCATCACCCAGAACTCCTTCCAGAACCCCAGATCCTCTGCCATGGGCTCACGTTCCCTCTTAAGCTCAGACTTAGCCACCCCAAGTTGCCTGAGCTTCACTATAGCTGCACTGTATAGCTTCACCTGTCTCCTATCCCTGCTGTTCCTGATTCTCAGACTGGATTTCCCTGACTGGCCATGGATGTAACACTGCCCTACTTTGTCTGATGACCACCAGCCTGTTGATGAAACTGTTTCTTGCACCATGCTCTGCCTCAGGACAATGCTCCATCGGTGAAAGCACTGCCCTGCCCACACTGCAGTCCCCCTTATCGCCTGTCCTCTCTCCTCTCCTGGAGCAGCATGGCTGCTGCTCCCTGCCAGCTCTCATGAGGGCTGAAGCCTGGTCTTAACTAGAGGTCCTGAACCAGCAGAAGGTGCTTGTTTGAGGTTTCCCAGTGAGACTCACAGGGTAAATGAAGTCTGTTGGGACACTCAACATCCTCACAGAAAACAAGGTCGTTCTGCAGACTGCCCTAAAAGCAGACAGTGAAGCTAATGCCAGCAGGCTAAAATTCTCTATATACAGATCCAACCCTCTACTGGAAATTCTGAAGGCATGTCTAGACTCCAGACACCTGAAATTTGAAAAGAGTTTATCCATACAGAATGGTATACCCAAAATTATAAAGCCTCTTGGGACCAAAACTGCAATCTGGAAGAGCAGCAGGAACAGCCAAAAAACCCCCAAACCATTAGCAATCTCTGACTACAGCTGTTAGAAACCTCACTTCTGTCTGACATATGTAGCAATTGTAGACTAGAAACAGACATTCTCAGTTCTCTTTTCAGGGCAAGACAAGGGGAACACACTGCATTTCACATATTCAACTGCAATTTTTAGCATCAAGCCTCTGTTACCTATCTGTGAACTCATTTTTCTGTTCTGCCACACCAAGAAGTAGCACACCCTTCAAGTCTGAAAAGGGTGTTTGCAAGGAACATTAAGGATGAAGATTTCAGACTGGATTGGAATTAATTAAAATGCTAACACAAACCAGAGGGATTTGCAATGAGCAGGTATCACCTTTTATAGAATGATTATCTTCATTTGTTTGCCAGGAGCGCATGTTGATAACACATGAGAAACAATTCAAAATTCTGCACAACTTTTAACATTGACTGGGATTGTGAATTTATAGCACTTCATCATTTTTTATATTATGACTGAATATTCAGCAAGAAAAATGTCATTGAAGGAAACCCTTGGAAGGACAAAGGCTGAAGCAACAGAATCTCTGCAGCACTGCTGTACTCAGGAGCCGTGGGCTTGATTTCCTGTGCTGCCATTCAAGTAGCATATTAGATATATTATCAAAGCAGTATCTTCTGTCCTGTATGAAGAGGGGACTAGGAGTCACTAGATGTTTTCTGGAGCAGACAGTGTCAAAAGTCTTAAATTGGTTGAGTCTTTCGTAAGGAGCACACCAAGAAACACACATCAAGAAAATGCACAACAAGGGTTTTCATTAAAAGGAACTGGAATAAAAACATTGGGAGGAAAATGGTCAAAATCAGTAATAGTTCCTAAATAATGAAAAAATACCTCCACCTTATTGAATGTGCTCCTGCTGAAAGGAGTAGTTATTTATTATAGCAATGTAAACTACACAGAGGAGATACACAGTCATATTACCAGTTTCTTCTAACCCCCAGGGTTCAGTATAATATGACAAATCAAACTGTTAAGAAAGAGTGTACCCAGCAGCCTTATTTAATTTTTCATGTCATTTCCATGTTTTAAAAGGTGAAGTCCACCCTCACTGATTCAATCCCTAAAAGCCATACATTCCCCAAGAGGTAAGAATTACTTGACGTTTTCAGCAGCTTAGTTTTATCTTTTGTTGGACAGTGGTCTCTGACACTGCAAAGGTCAAGAAGGTACCATCCTGGCCTGTCTGTGTTCTAAAGCAATTTCCCTTGAATTTATGTCTTCCATCTGATTAATCATTACCCCAATCCACTCTGGCTCTTTACTGATATTGCCCTTGAACAGCACCAGTCATGACTCTTCAGCAGATAATCAAGAACAGAAGCCTGCATAGTGGTACCAGGTTCGCAAATGCTTTTTGCTTAACTGAAGATATTGCTGCTATTAGTCACACAGAGAAGCAATGCTACATCAATAACACCGCTTGACAAGGGTATCATACCCATATCAGCACCTCAAATACACTCACAGAGCATGTTAAAGGACACTATTTGCACTCTCCAGTGATTCTAATTCACCCTCATGCTTGGGCACACATCATTTAAACATTACTAAAGGCATGTATAAGCATTTAGATTTTTCTCCTTTTCTGAGTTGGCCTATAATTATTACTTCTGTTTTATCCAAAAGAAACAGTAAGACCCTCCTTATCCACCCACAGTGAGGGCCCTGGATGACTCAAATCAGATAATATTTTTTGTTCAAAGTCAGCAAATTGTCTGCATGTCACCAGTGTCAGCTGACTAATGAAAGAAATTGATGTTACACTCCAAGAAGGTCCCTTGCATACTCTGTGGCTGCAGAATCTGAAAACACTGTAAGAAGAAACAACACACTTTTGTGTGTAGAAGTATATGTCCAAAACAAGCAAAATAAACAGCACATAAAGTCCAAATTGAGGTCCAGTATACCATAGCAGTCATGGTCTAAAAATAATTTTCTTTTTCTAGGGAAAAAAAGGAAAATACTCCGATGTCATAAATTTCTAAATTTAATAAGAAAAGCAATTTTAGAAGAGAAATTTTTACTAGTTATCGATTATAGTTTACAATCAGCTTTTTTCAATTATCACATTGTGGTGGCCTCAGGATATAGGTCATATGAAGTGCTTAGTTCCCTGAATATATATGCATCAGCTTTCATTGAAAACAATTTTGTAGATGGTATAGTTGATATAACATTTACAGTAATTTCACGATTACAAGTCACACCGTTTTGACTAAAATTTTGCTCCCACCCCGGAAATGCGGCTTACACTCAGGAGCGGCTATATATGTGAATAATTTTCTGACATTTCCAACCCCAGAAGTGCAAACCAAGGCGCCGAGTTGAGCACCTGACAGTAAAACCCGGCATTACCCAATTGTTACAAATTGGTTATTCTGTTTTGCAGTGGGTGGAGCTGGCTCAGTGCCGGCAGCACAGGTGGGGGGGAGACGGGGGAGCTCCCTCCTGCTGGCCCCATGGACCGGGGGAAGGCGGGGGCTCCCTCCTGCTGGCCCCGCGGCTTGGGGGCAGGCGGGGGGCTCCTTCCCCTCCTGCCACCACCGCCATGGGTGCCGGTGGGCTCCGGGCCCTGCTGCCACCGTGGCGCAGCGCCAGGCTGGGGCGAGCAAGCCCAGTGGCGGCGGCAGCTGGCCCCGAGCGGCCCTGCTGAGCGGCAGCGCCGAGCTGGGTCACGTGGCCCTGTTGGCAGCCTCAAGCCCTCACTGCCCGACCCGAGCCAGTAAACCCCACCGCGCCACGATTCTGTTACTATTTGGCAACTTTGTTGCACGCGGGTCCTCGCTGCGAATGACAGAGCGGTTTATAATTGGGTATGGCTTGTGTATGGACAAAGAACAAAATGTTTGCTAACACCTGGAGATGTGGCTTATAGTCAGTGCAGCTTATAATTGTGAAATTACTGTAGTGTTTGCACCCCTAGAGCAAGGGACTTCCCCTTTAAGGAAGTTTTTAATTTAACCCAAAATTTCACAGGAATTTGTGTCAGTGCATCTTTTCTGACATGCAGTCAGAGCACTGCATGTGCTCTCCTGGCCTCTCTACTGCTATCAGTGGTTCACACACACAGAGACACATCAGCCTTGCATTCTGTGCTGTTGTAGCATGCTTAGACCACCAGGTAACAGGTTTTCTTACTGACATTTTTAACACTTACTCAGATTTCTTCTAAAATCTCTACATGTTTATAGAGGAAATACAGTAACTGTTCCTTTCAAATCACATCTATTCAATTTATTCTAGACATTTTCTTGGGAAATCGTATTGATTAAACATAGCTTCCTAATTAAAAATCCACATTACTAAAATATCAAAACCAGAAGACATCAGCAAATTACTGCTTTTACTATTTTAAAACATTAAATAGAATTGATTTTAATACTTTAACAAAAGCAATAATTTAAATGAAATTGCTAGCATAAAGTTCAGCCAATGAAATGATACTTAAACTCACAGTAGTTTATTTTCCCAGTCACAAGAGTGGAGGCAGTCAGTGTATTGGAACCTGTAGCTTGCTCCTATTCCTAGATATTGAAATATGGATATGCAAAAATGCTTCCTTTTTTTTCATGTGTAAAATGGACAATATAAAAACAATTTCCCAACCAGGAAAAATATATTTTTACCCAACAACTACAAATAAAATGAACCCAAAGTACAGTAATTTCATGATTATAAGGTGCACCCCTTTGACTAAAATTTTGGTCCGAACCCGGAATTGCGCCTTATAGTCCGGTGCGGTTTATATATGCACAAAGTTTGGAAATTTGCCAACCTGGAAGTATGAGCCCACAACACCCCTGAGCCGAGCTGAGCCCGCCTGGCGGTGGCGGGGCAGCGCTGGGCAAGGGTGAGCCTGGCGGCATCAGGGTAGCACCAGGCAGGGGTGAGCCTGGCGATGGCAGCAGTCAGGGCACGAGGGGGAAAGGCAGCGGCGGCCACAGCCCAGGCACAGGGGGGAAGAAGCCGGTGCCAGCAACAGCCCAGGTGTGGTGGGGGAAGTAGCTGGCGCCAGCTGCAGCCCGGGCACGAGCGGAAAGCCGGTGGCAGCTGTGGCTGCCAGGAGGGGGAAGCTGGGAGCCGGGAGCCACGAGCCGTGACAGCCAGCACTGGGGGCGGGCGGGAGTGCCGGGGCCCGTGGTGCCTGGGGCTGCATTTCAAGGCTACACCAATATGTGAAAAATGTTTGCAAATTGTGCACCTGCCAGTAAACCCTGCGATCGCGCTATTTCATTACTAATTCGTTACTTTGTTGCACGCGGCACAGCTCCTCGCTGCAAGAAAAAAGTGCGCCTTACAGTCCGGTGCGCCTTATGTAATGTACAAAGTTGCAAAATTTGCCAACTCCCAAGAGGTGTGCCTTACAAGCCGGTGTGCCTTATAGTCGTGAAATTACTGTACATTATACTTAAAAAGGAATCATCAATATTTGACAGAAAATGTTTTATTTGATAGTCCAGTTTCATTTCCTACCCATGTTCCTGGCAGACTTTCTCAGTCAACATTTGCCACAAGATTTCCACTTTATCAACCAAGTGGTCTTATTTTACAAGAATCTATGCCCTTGAGGCAATAATTAATATAAACAACCCCATAGCAATAAAAAAGATTATATATTTATATTAAATATCTATGTGTATATAAATATCTATTTGATATATATTTGTACATATATGGTGAAAAGTCTTCACTGGATGTTTTTTAGAAATGACATTTTTGTGTTTTGAATTCCCACAATCTGCTTCTGTACAAGATTGGCCACAGAGCTGGTAATTTATATATTTTTAAAAATTAAATAGTGCATCTGACTGCATTATTTTTAAGATTAATCATATGAGAAAATACTGAAGAAAATATGCCAAAGTTCTTATGCCCCTACGATCAGGAAAAACTTTTCAGAATAGGATGCAGAAATTCTCATGTATTTCTAAGAGAAGGAAATAATTAACTATGTCTATCACATGTGAACTTGGATAATGAAGGTAAACTTTCTATCTCACCACTAGCCCAAAGCAACTTCGGCTGGTAAAAATCCCCAAAACACTACAGTCTTCATGCTTTCTGACCCCTTGTGAGGAGATTTATTCAACATATAATTTACACCTTAGAATTCCTTCTTTCACTATGAAGTCCAGTACCTTCTACTCAAATTCTTTCTGCGTACTCCTAAGTACAGTTCCCTATGAAGAGGAAAATAGCCAAAAAGCTAAATAATGGCCAGCTATCTGACATTATGTGCTACAAAATCTCCATAAACAAACAGAGAATTAAATGATTCTGCACTTCTAAAATTTGGCCTTTAAACAATAGAACAAATAACATAATTTTTCAGCTAAACCCATTTTTTGATTAAGGTTGTTATCTGGATTTTGTATTTCAGTCCATGCCAATACAAGCATTTCTAGCCAAAAAAGAGAAATTTTACAAAATATAGATTAACAGGGTGGAGTATTTTGCTGTCAGTAATCAAATTCCCTCTCACATAATAAATTCTTCACTCCGAGGTGCACATATTCTGCATTTGTATACAATTGTAAAACAGAAATGCTCATTTTGGCCAGATACTACTGTGATGGGAGTAGAAGAGCTCACAGAGGAGGGAGACTCATTAACTTTAAGTACTGCACAGTTTTTATATCAGTTGTCTCTTATATCAGCAGAATGACAGAATAATGAAGGTGCGAATGGACACTTGGAGATCTACTCCAGCCTTCTGCTGGAAGGAAAGCGATCCTAAAAATTGGTAAGGTTGCCCAGAGCCATGTCCAGGGAAATTCTGAGTATCTCCAAGGACAAAGGTGTTCACAACATGCCTGTGCAAGCACTCTACTTCTTTACCACCCACAGAGTGAAGGAACTTATTCCTTCTGTCTTATTGAAACTTCCATTCTGTTTCCTGACTCCATCATCTTAATAATCACGCGTTACATGATGGAAGACAGCTGTGAGATTTCCCTCTCTTCCTTCGGCCTTCTCTTCAGAGCTGAGCAAGTTCACAGCCCCTCCTTACATTTCTTGTGCCACACCCAGGAGCCTGTAGGTCTGTCAGGGCCTTTCTTCACTGGCTGGCATCTATAGTCACTCTATTCTGAAAAATTGCACCTGAAGCAAGCATATAGGAAGCCTAGAAGATTTAGGAAAATTTTTATTCCTATCTCTACCACAACATCCCCTAAAACACGCAGTGGGAGATTACCACACTTTAGGTCATACCCCTGAGTTCCTCATATCTCAGAAAGTGTACACAATAAAATGACTTTTTGGTGATTTCTATGAGCAAAAGCTACTTTAGATAGCAGTCAATGTACAGGAAGGTTGGTTTGCAGTAGTTTCCCAAATATTGGAAAATGTATTTTCTTCCTTTGGATTACAGAGCCAACAGTCAGCATGCTCATTTGTTACAAAAATACAGAAATTAACAAGTAATTTCTCCAGTTAAAATTTGTTTTTCTGAGAAATTACTTATTTCCTAGAAAGAAATCGTTTCCCCATCTGCTAAGATTAAGTAGAACGGCAGCAGCGTGACATTCTACTTAATCATTTTGTACAGCTGGTTACAGCAAGGAATCTTCTATTTTGCATGACCACATGAATGATAAGTATTTGCTAAAGACAGAAAATAAAAGAACTGAAATCAATTTTCTGACTTCTCATAGTTTTCTGCCATGAAATTATAGTTGAAATTAAACTGAAACCCTTAAAATGAGGAGGAAAATTGAAGTAATATTTGAAGTTTTTTGTGCTATGTAAAGCAAAAACAACATATAGGAGGCAATTCAGTCATCTTCTTAAGCAAAAGGTGAGCCAGGTATGAGAAATAAGCATTACTCATAGGAAATTAATTCCAATCCCAGCTAGGGAGAGATATTTTCTGAATTTTCACAAATTGAAGTCAACTAATATTTTTCTAAGGCAACTGATACACCAAGCAATGACTTACACGTAGTAGAGACATTCACCCTGAATGGGTTACTCTTGAGTTGTCCCTTAGTCACTTCTAAGTGACGCATCTGACAAAAGATATCTCAGAGCAATCAATACTCAGTATTTTCATTTTAGTGCTTGTAGTCAGTGGTTTCAGATTCATAATCAACGTTGTAATGTTATTTTACAACAGAAAAAAGCTTTTTTCCTAACCATTTAACAAACGTGAACTGAAAGAGGATTTCTGGGAGTCTTCTTGTTTCTTTCTACAAAGGAAGTTAGTACAAAACAAACAGCACTCCATACAAAACTTGAGGAGGTAAGGTGTCCAGGACTAAAGTCTTATGGCTATTTCCAGACTACTAGTGAGTAGTGCCACATCTTGAACAGCTACTGTCTTCATGAACAGACATGGTCATGGACAGACAGTGGATAGCCAAGCCACATCTCCAGCAAATACCATATGGGGCATTTGTATTTTGTTAATTTGGATTTTAGCTGCTAAATCCTTAAGGAGGAAGTTTTTCTCTGTTCAGTAGAGGACCTAATAAATAACGGTTCTTGATAACAGCTACTTCTATCTAATTAACACCCATTTTCTTAACATCTGGTTCTTAAAATGTGTTTGGCCAATTGGCTACAGGATTTTTTTCCTTCCTTGCCTCCTAGTTTCTCTGACAAAGACACAGAAACCACACTGGTGGTATTATCTTTCAACCTTTGGGAGTTTGTGATTGGTTGTTCAGGTGTACAAGGACTGGTCCCTTAATTATTTTTTAATACAGGTATCTACTGGATTCAACTCGAGTATGTTTTCTAGTAAGAATTTTTGTAAATATGGGCCTAAGTATATCTATTGAGATATTCAGAATTTAAGGAATGCATTTATGGAAAAGAAGATGGCTCATATCCCCAAGATCATGTAGTAAGTGAAATTTTTAAAACCTTTACAATTATTAAGGACTTACATTCTCCCAAGTTCAGATGTGAAGTGAGTATGGAATTAAATCTGAAGAAACAAATGTTGATTAAATTTCAGTGCAATTAAGCAGATAACTGCTGACTGTTTCCATATAGGGTCAAACACTTATACCACCTTTTCATATTTTTTAGGAAAAGCAACCTTACTTCTCCATGCCCACATTACTATTTTTGGTTTGTTTTGGTTTTTTTTCTTTTCAGTTCATCTGAAGGCAAGGACAGCACTGGAAAGGAATTAGTATTCCAGCTGAATTGACCAAAGAAATTATCAAAGACTAACAAAAGAGGCTTTTCAGTTTTCCCAACAAAGTGGGCTGAATCTTTGCTACAGCAGTCTTGGCCTACCCAACTTAAGAAACCCAATGAAATATGCTAAACTTAGGAAGAAATCTGTTAATTTAGAACAGCAAAGAATGAACTTGTGAGTGTATGCTTGCTGTTGCCCATAGGTATCATGTCCTCAGCAGGCAAATGTAGTATCTATAAAAAGGTTTAAAACATACATACAAAAAATACCTTTTTTCTCTTTAAAGGTGAAATTATGCCTTTATAACCTTTATAAGGTTTTACAAAGTAGTTATACACCCACGAAATGGATGTGATTTCCTTTATTTATGGTACTGACAACACATCCCCGCAAAATTTTCCATGCTAATAAACATGAAAATATCTGCCAAGGCTGACCATATACTCTTATCTAAATACAAGTTTTAGGTAAAACTGAATACTTGGAATCTTAGAAGGTTACAAATTTTCTAGTCAAACACTTATTTATTGATCAATGTAGCTATGACTATTTAAAATCAGAGGGAAAATAATCAGAGAGAAAATGAAAGATCAATTACTTTATAGTCCTTTCTCTCCAACAGTCCTCTATATTGACAGATTTGAAGCCAAATTCCCATCGAATGCAATTGCATTAACCAAATTTGAATTACAGTGAGATTTACTTGGATCTAAACTAGTCCTTATATATGGACATGTAATAGGTGTTCCCGCTCTCACAGCTGAGGAGAAGCCACCTGTGGAGAATATCTTTGTCAGCTGACGCTTGAGCCATTACATAATACTTGATAACTCAACGGGACACTTATCTCCATGCTGTTTGTAAGCAGCCATGTCACAAAATATTTTTCATGGAATACCACAATTGAAAAATCATGTACAGTAACATCTTTCTGAGAGATAATGAGAGATGTTTTCTCCAGGAAAAATCAGATAACAACATCAGTCTTTGGCAAAGGGATCCCATTCTGATTTACATTGCTATACAGCACAGTATATCCTGTAGAAATGAAGGATAACCATATTCTAGAATGCATTAGCAAGAGTTTTAACCTGAGGCAACATTCTCCTCTGTTTGTCAAGATATGGTTAGATTAGTATGTCCAGTTGTGCCCTCTTACCAATATATTTTTATAAGGAAAAAAGTCCTCATAATGAACCAGTGAAGCATGGGAATGGTTACACACAGAAGCCTTGAGGTCTCCAGCCCTGGAGATACTCAAACTTTGGCTGTGAAAGGCCCTGAGCAACCCAACCTAACTATAAAATTGTCCCTTCTTTTAGAAATGGACTGGATTAAATAATTTCAAGGAGTACCTTCAAATGTACATTATTCAATGGTGCTTTTGCACTGCAGTAATGTGCAGAAACCTTCCTGTAAATTTTAAATTTCTTAGCCTTGAAGGAGGACAATGTATCTGCACCATGATCTGCACTGTTGGATAATCTCATGTATGCCTGTAGTCCATTCAGAGCATCTTATTGGTGTACTAAACTGCCACAGAATCTAGCTATTTTAAACATCTTCATTATGTCTGCAGTATACTGCAGCCAGTGATGAGATGGCATACCAAGGGAAAGAGCAGATTACATCTGCATAGCAGAGACTCCCACGAGCCTTGGTACTCCTTTCTTTTTTTTTCCCGCTAAACAGATCACCCTCAAAAAATTTCCAGGCACAGTAAGAAATTTGTTAGCTATATGTCTCACGTCACTAAGGGCATTTTCATCTGATACTCACTTTGTTTCCAGAATTTCATTTATTATATGGATTGAGTTGTTTGAAAGTATGGCACTGCTCACAGGCTGAGAAAGAGTTAAAAGGATAAGTGAATGCAATGGCAGTGGCAGGCTGTCCACCATGACTGTCTCTTTAGTCATGAAGAGAGTCTGTGAGTTCTGCTCACAAAAAGTGGTGTCTAGACATCAAGAATATTGCCCAGAAGAAAAAGCCAACAGCAACTGCACAACTATATGCTGAAACAAAAAATAGGAGAACAAGACATCAAATGGTAACATTTGGTACCTTCACCTACTGGATTCCAGGTGAATATTAAAATGGAATGAGCCTGAGTGGAAAACATGAAACACAAGAATCAAGTTTAGCTTACAAAAAAATTATACCGGTAAAGCTATGTTTAACTCTATTAGTATACATATATACTTTATATATTAAGAAGCTTACATAGAATGAAATCACATAATCACAGGAGTGGGTCAGACTGGGAGGGACCACATTGGGTCACCTTGTCCAACCTCCCTACATAAACTGGGCCATTCCAGAACTCACGGCACAGGATTGCATCCAGATGGTTCTGAATTATCTCCAGTGAGGGAGCCTCCACATTGTCTTTGGTCACTCTGTTCCTGTGTGTGATCACCTGCACAGTAACAAAGTTCTCCCTCATGTTCAGGTGGAACTTTCTGGGCATCAGTGTCTGGCCATTGTCTCTTGTTCTATTGCTTGGCACAAGTGAGAACAGCCTGGTCCATCCTCTAGGTACCCTCCCTTCAAGTATTTGAATACATCAATGAGCTCCATCCCACTTGTCTCTTTTCAAGACTGAACAGCCCTAACTTGCTCAGCCTTTCTTCATAAGAGAAATGCTTCAATCCCCTCATGAACTTTGTCACCCTCCATTGAACTCACCCCAGGAGCTCTCTCTTGTCCTGAGGAGCCCAGAACTGGACACAGCACTCCAGGTGAGGCCTCACCAGAGCTGAGCACAGGGGTAGGATCACCTTCCTTCATCCTGAAGGCAATGCTCTTCCTAATGCCCCTCAGGGTGCTATTGGTCTTCTTGGCCACCAGGACACTGCTGGCTCATGGACAGTTCTGGTCCAAGAAGTCATTAATTTCTCAGCCTTTGGAACAGTACAGGGAACCACTCTTTTTAAGGCTGCAGCAACAGCTGTGATTACCAGATAAAAGCAAAACCCTCTACAGTTAAGGGAGGTGGGGGTACAATACATTTTTGCAAAGACATCTTCTTGGGATAAGTACTGCTATGCTTACAGAAAGCAAAGTTTATCCTCCAGCTCTATACAGAATGAAAATGGTGTCAGTTAAAGATACAGAGGCCCTGTGAGGTGATGTGAATAAAGTAATCTCTCTATTCCACAGTTACCATGGTTAAATGGCAAAAGAGTGATTGAATAATTATTTTCCACGAGACATTTCATGAAGCTTTTTCCTATACAAATCCTCATATGATCATTAAAGGAGAAAAATCCTGCTGGATGCTTTAATGCTGCTACCAACTGTATGCATTGTAACATGGATTTTCCATCAAAAATCAAGATGTGCTTGTGAGATGCAGACTTCCACTCTAGAACAAAGCACATAACTAGGCCCATGCAGCCATGACCACAGAAATAACCTGCAGTGAAAGAGAGAGCCAGCTACAGGGATGCTGCCTTCTCTTAAAAAAAAAAATCTTGCGGCTGGCAAGGAAACATGAAGCTGCAGCAGCACCATGTTTTTTATGAGTCCCAGATCAATATAAAACCTTGTGTGCTGAAGCAGAAAAATTACGTGGTAAGTGTCATTTGTAATTTTAATACGGTGCATCTTTAGTTCAATTAGAAATATTTGGATGGAATCCCCACCTAATCATGAAAGACTCTGATGTTTTGTTGATGTATAGCAAGTCTTTACTGTCAGCAGTCGTCAGCAGAAATACAGAGGTAAGAATTCAGTTTTAAAAATGAAAGGATGCTAATGGTATCTTAATAGTATTACAGTGAATTACACTGTATTGCACCTTTAAGCAATTTTGTTCGTTGTGCATGCAACATTTAAACTTTTATTAGCCTCTCTGGGTGAGAAAATGACTGAGAGTTGGAACCACAGAGAAGAAAGGAATGTACTCGACGTTGCTTTGCTCCATTTGTTGTTTTGGGTTTTTTTTTTACAACAGGACAAACATTTTAATAATAATCATGCTAAAGAAATTTACAATTTTATATTTAATGGACACTTATTTATTTCTTGCTGACAAAAAAATTGATAGTTTCAAAACAAACCTGATTAATAGATCATATTAATATGTAACGTGTATTTACACAAGAATATGCACTCTGTATGTTTAGACTGTCTCTGGATAAACTGTGTAGTAATATACAAAATCAAAGATGAATTAAAGGCATTAGGTTATCAACCACTGCTTTATGGAAAAAGAGCTCCACCGTGTTTTGCAACATACTGGAGAATACATAACACTTAATTTAAAACTGAAGCAGTTTGCTAAATTTAAAGAAAAATTTAACTACATTTTTCTTTCTGACGTTGATACTTTGAGCACACTTTCAATATTTTTTTCCATTTTTCCACAAACGCTTAAAAGAAAACAAGCTGTAAATCTAGTCCTCTGAGTCATTTTACAAAGACTCCTTTCTGTTTTAAAGGAAAATGCTATGCCCTACGTCATATGAAAGCAGTGGCAGCAGCTGTGAGTTCCCTATCACAGGTTTGCAAACACATTTAATCTAATTGATGAGCTTTTGTTTAAACATGCATTGATATGCATCCTGTGGTGTGTACGGGTTACAAAGAGTCACAGCATACACAGCCCAAGTGATCTGCCTGTGATGCTGAAATAACTTTTATAACACTGAGAATGTGAAATATTTTTATTTATACTTTTTATACTTTCATTAAAGAAAAAGAACCACAAACAAACAGACAAGTAAATAAACTAACAACAAAGCAAATAAAAATAAAAATAAAAATAAAAATAAAAATAAAAATAAAAATAAAAATAAAAATAAAAATAGAAAAAAAAGAAAAAGGAGAAAAACAAAACCAAAACCACACAACTAACCAAAACCCTAGATAATTGTATAGCTGGATTCATTCTAATTTGCACTGAGACCTACACTTCAATTCACACGGATTTAACAGAATAATCAGAACCACTGTGGATAAACTTTTGTCAGTTGTGCTTCAGAGCACACATTTCAAAAAGCTAATTTGAAATCTGCCATGAGTGCAAGTAACTTACACAAGCTTACACTCAGGCGCATATACATTCTATTACAGATTTCACATTGTCACTTAAGGTAACACCATGTTTTTTAAACATCACATTTTTCATATTATTTTTTTTCTTGCAAACATCTTTCTTGCATGTTGCTCAGAACTGAAAAAAAATCTAATATCTTTGCTTTATTATTATTGAAAGAAATCAGATTTCTCAAAAATATAACCAGAAAACATATGGTTGGATTTTATTTGGTCAAATTTAAATCCATTTTTCCCAAAAGCAATGGCGCTTAATTTAACAACAAATTGCCATCAGAGAAGCATCAGAGAAGTGTCTAGTCAGTGCCACTGATATTCAGGGTCATTTTTATTGAAACACCATAGGAATACAGCTTTAGAAATACAGCCATTAAACAAATGATTGTTTTTTCTTTTTCCTGAAGTATCATTTCAAGATATTTGGAGGTTTGGCATGAATCAATAACTTTAATTGACTGACAGTCTTTTTCTCTGTATTTGGCCTATGCAAAGCTTTTCTCCAAATAGAGAAGTCTTGTGACTGTTGGAACTTATTGTGATTATTTTATCGAATTCTTAATTTCTTTGGAATACAGAAAAGTGATACTTCTTGCTCTCATATTAAGGAAAAATATTAAAAAAAAATAGAAACCACTAAAATAGTAATCTATAATTCAGGAAAATTGCAGAAAATGCCCAGGTGGGAGGGAAAGAATGGTATTTGGTTTACCATGATGCTTTGTTCTCCAGGAAAATACTGAATAGGTGTTCAGTTACAGGGAAAATTGTGAACATTTACAAGATGGTGAAATTGTTGTTTTCATTCCCATGGGGAACTAAACCCATGACATAAATAAAAAAAGTAAAACTTCTATTCGGGAGGATTTGTGGCACTCAGAGAACTTGGAGGAAAACTTCAAATAGAAGTATACTATTTACAACTAATCCAATCAGAGACCTTCAGTTGGTTTGTATGTTGATTTAGTTTTTTGTCCTGAAACACTTCGTGGCTTACTATGAATTCATCAGGAAAATCCTTTCAATATTTCCTTACAGCTCTACTTCCAGTTCCATCTGCAATTGCCTTGAGGAGCAGTCATTTTTGGCTTAGTTTGTGCCACCTTTACAGATGAATTCAGCAGCTCCCTCTCTCTCCTAAGGCAGAAGTTCCTGTTAGCTCCCTGCACTGCAGTGCAATGCAGCCCAAGTACCAGCAGTACCAAGTGTGTTTGTCTGAGTAGGTTTCCCTTGTATTGTACTAACCTCTGCAATCCATCCCCCCCTCCATCAGAGATGCACTCAGCAGTGTCCTAACCCTTTACAGAAAGGAGAGCAAGATACTATCAATCACAGAGGAGCCTGGGTGATCTCAGCATCTTTCGATGAGACAGTCTCCCCACCTATCTTTATATGCTTCTTCCTTATCTTTCCCTTCTCTCCTCAACCCCCTCCTTTCTTTACAGATGTGCTGTGGCCACCCTAGCCAGGATGATTCAGCTCCCACCCTCGCCCCCTACTCACACTGCGCCCACAGTGTTTGGCAGGATTAGGCTCCTAAGTCTAATCAGTGACCTACACGTTCAATTACCCACATGTCACCCAGCCCTCCAGTCCCTGGGGTGTCCCGACTCCAGTCAGGACTGCCGTACCAGCTCCTATGCCTCTTTTAATTCCTCGGGCTCTTCTACCCTGCAATCCTCTTTAAATTAGATGGGTGTTGCCTCAAAAAGCCTTACCAGCCCATGGCTCTTCCTAACCCTAGGACTTGGACTATACTTTTCACCACTGTGACTTCTCTGTTCTCTCCTCCCCACATATGCCAGAATCGCCTCGGGACCTAAATCCCAAAGCCCCTTGGAAAGCAGGACTTAGTATGTTTCGGAGAACTCCTTTCCTGGAGCTGCAGAGAAGGAAATCGCTTCTTGCCCCTTATGAGTCACGAATGCCAAATTATTTTTTCAACATAGTTAATGTGAGTGACAATTCCTGAAGGAAATCTATAGTGAGAAAAGCAACATGTTTACAAAACCACTCAAATCGGTTATTCTCTTTGTTTTAGCCTTCCCCCCGAGCCCCCCCCCGCTCCACCTTTCTGTTGCAAGGTCTGAAACGCTGGTTGTTCCCTTCTTAACAAATCTTAGAAAGTGTCGGTTCCCTGAGCACCTGGAATTGACAACCTTCCTGCATATTTGGTTTTCCTAGCATTCTTACTGCTAGGACATCTGCCAACTTGTTTTCCTCAAACATCTGGAGTCTGCGAACCTCGACACCCCTGGTTTTTGCTCCCCTAGCGTGCAAAAGTTTCAGCTTTAATAAGCCAGGTTCTGCAGCGAGGATTAGTCTCTCACAGCCTCTCGGATCTGTGTAACCTGCTCTCTCTGTGCAAAGACCGAGATCTGGAGTGAGTAGGAGCCGAGCACAGACTGCTCACGCTCACGGCGGAGATGAGAGGGAACCCCGTGCTCCCGTCTAGAGCCCCACCTGCCCCGAAGGGAGCTCTGCTCCTTCCCCGGCTAGCAAAACCCCTCTAAGTCTCGGGAAGAAGTTAAAGTCAAGCATGTGGGGGGGGGGGGGGGGGGGGGGGGGGGGAAATACAAAAATAAAAAAAGGGGGAAAAAGTTGCTCTGGAGCAGCGGCGGCAGCCCGAGTGCCCGGAGCATCACTTACCGGGGGCAGGCGGAGAGCCGCGGCAGCTCCCTCCGCTCCCGCTGCTGCTGCCTCCTGCTCGCGGCGAAGCTGCGGGAGGCAGCGAGAAGCCTCTCGGAGGAGCCGCTGAGCGTGACAGACCAGAGGAGGGGCGGACCGGAGCGGCTGTGTGGGCTTGTTGCGGTGGAGGCTCTGCGGCAGCGCCGGGAGAGGGGGAGCGGGCGGGCACGGCGGGCGGCGCGGGGCGGGCGGCGGCCGCACCATCAATAACCGGGGCGTGGGGAGGGCAAGCCCCGCCGCAGGCAGCGGCCCGAGCCGGCCCGTGGGAGCCACAGAAACGCCCCCCGCCCCCGCCCCCGGCTGGGAAGCCTCCGTGGAAACAGGGCCCTTTTTCCCGCTAGAAGAGAAAAATTAAAATAGTGACGCTCACGCATTCACTTTATTACAGAAGACAGTGTTTTATGAGAGGCGAGGACAGGGGAGAGCAAATGAAATTGCTTGTTGCAGAACAGGTTGCAACAGGCCCGATGATCATCCAGAGATCGCTGCATCCCTGCTCTTTACTCTCCTCCCAGAGTGCGATCCGTGAACACTTTGCAGCAACAGTGCGAAACCGCCTGTGCTCCACACACAGAGACTGAGTGAAGACCAGTGTCAGTGCAGGAAGTCCCTCAAGCAATATTCATTTTCCTGAGTGGAAAAATTCTCGACTGCAAGATGAGTGAAACATTAGAACAGGTTGCCTGAAGTGATAGTGGACGCATATCCTACATGGCTCTTAAGAAAACATTAGAAAAACGTATTTATAGGTGGTTGATTGTTTTAGGACAAACAGGTAAAATAGATTAGTTGTGAAGCCTTTTTTTGGACAATAGGAGGTTATTGTATTTATTATCCTAATCAACTTACATTTAATGTAGTGGTATCAAGGACTGAAAACTACATCATAACTTTGTCACACTGGATGTTAATAGCCATTGTAAAACAAAGAACATTAAGGTAGTTCCTCCTTTATGGTTGTATGCATTTACCTGCAATTGCATTGGCAAAGTGTGCAACATGACAAACACCGTGGTATTGCCAAAATGAAGATGTGAGAGCAAGTAAAGAGAGCAGGTAGGACTCCATATTAAAAACCAGTAAATATTCAACCAGCTTTATTAGCAAATATGAGATTTAGACTCATCTTTCCAAAATGTATTAATCCACAAAACATACCTATAGGAGAAAGGTAGGGTAATGGGCAGGTACCACCATTTCCCTTGTCCTGTATTCTGCACATGCCTGATGTGTGTCTTCTACAGAGTTGAATTTTTTGGTAGTCCGTCTGCCTTTGAGTCTCCCTGCCAATATTTGTGAGCTTATATGCTTTGAAATATTTTTCTTTTCCTCTGTTCTTAAGCAGAAGACTCAAACAGCAAAGGAAAGTGGCTTATTGATTTGCTACCCAGGGGAAAATCTGAATGAACTATGCATGGAGTGCTGTCAAGTGTGAAATACAAGTAGAGAAACAGAAAACGCCTATTACTTTTCTGTGCCTTTCAGTAATCCCAGCATTAGAAAATTGCACCTGGTGTTACAAAACAGCACTTTAACAAATATACTAAACTTGTCATATAAAATATACAAAAAGAAAAAAATATTCCAAAATTTTCATTAGGCAATGAAAGAAAAGATCACTTTTGCTATACAAATAGGAATGGTGACAAAATGTCATTTCCATCCGTTTACTGTTGAGTCTTTAATAGGAAAACATCTGTATATAAAATACATCTTAAGCCAATGCTATTTTATTTTACTGAAATAAGAGGATAAAGAGCTGCTCCTTGTGAGTTCTTGATCACATATAACAACTATGAAAGAAAGAAACAACACCACGTTTAGGTTATGCACATATAGGACTAAAATGACAAGAAAAAATATCACAGTAGTAAAAGTACAGTGGACAAACTCAACTTTTTTTTTTAAACTTACCTTCAGATTCCACTGTGAAAGGACCGCTACAGCAGGCACCTTCCTCCTCATCCACTGCATTAGAGGAAGAGATATTTTTGAGATAGGTTTGTAGGCATTTTGTAGCAACAAGGAATATAGATTAAAAGATTAAAACAGGCATTTTATCCAGAGAAGTAAAAAGTGTTTCATAGTAAGGTTAAACGGATGTAACACTGTGCTTCTGCTAGAGGCATTGGTTCTTCCATTTGCTCTTCATCCTGTCACTTTCTTAGCATCAGCTTTATCACTTTTGTGGTTTCAAGATTAAATGGGCTGGGGAGTGGATCTGCCTTCAGAATAGCTCTAGAAATCGAAGGAAAATATGTGAAAGTGTGGTGGTGGTGGGTTTTCACCTAGACCAGTGACTGACTCGTTTGTCTCAGGCTGAGTTATGGTGATGCTGAACCTTCAGTTCATATATAGGACTGATTGTGCCAGCTCAGACAGTTTGTTGTGAGATGGTGAAGCATCACTGAAGTAAAACTGCATAATGTCTCCTTGATCTGTTTTCTATCCATGAGGAGTATTTGTATGAAAGCAGAATTTTTTTCCCTTAAAACCTCCCCACTGCAGGTTGGCAGGAAGCAGGTCTTATTCTTGCCACCAAGAAAGACATCCAGAGGTTGATTGCCTGCATACTGACAATTTAGACGAAAAAAGAGTAACTCTTAAGAATTTGAGAATTCTACACAGACTACCTCCATTTTTCCTCTTCCTGGATTTGATGGCTTAGACCTTACTGGAATTTGTTCTCAAGGGTACTCTTTCTTATCAGACATAAAATTTTATCTTTATATGCATTCATTTAAGCTTATGATATCTGTTGCTTCATCATTTTTCTGTAGAGACTATGACACATCTAGACTTTTTCATTTACAGTTGTCACAGACCAAAAAACACATTATTTATTGCTAGTGGATGAGCCTAGAATATGACCACAAGCACATTACATTCCTTCTCCAAAAGGACAAGACCAAAGAAGTTCCTTCTAGTTGTTTAAAGAACAACAAATCATAAGTAGAATTATTTTGTAAAGCAATTGAAAAATTCAGATCTTGTGATTCTTAAATATTATTTATCCCATACTGGCTTTAAAAGTATATAGCAAATAAATGTCTGTGTAGGTAGTACTGTATCTACTGAAATTGCCATTGTTATTATTTTTATTTATTTTAACCTGACCCTTAAATGTTTGTCTGTGACATATGAGCTTTGTTTCTCCATTATTTCCTTTTCAGAAAATAAATACATTAACATCTGTCTATAGAACCATCTTAAAATAGCAACCAGAAAAGACTGATGGCATTCCCCATGAAACCAAAGTTAATTCCTCACAGAACTGGATCCTACACCAAACTAGGTGTTTCTTTTGTACAAGTTCCACCTTTATTACTGTTTCAATCCTACAAGTAATTTCCTTGACTTAGACGGAGCAATGGGAAATGAATAGAATATAGATGTAAAGCACATAGAAACATTTGGGGTTAATCTTCAGCAAGGGGTCTGGGACCCACAGGAATGCTCTGAGCTGCTGTGGTAAACAGCTTACCTCAGCCATGAAAACACTTCAGTATTCTAATGTACGCTGTGTATAAACCTTTCAGACTCCATCCATGCACAGTGACCTGAGGGAAGCATTTGGGCACCCTTTCTTCCAAATAACTAACAGCAGGAAAATACTACCTAAACATATTGAGCAAATTCATCATGACTTCAGGTGACAGAGAGAGAAAAGAATGTCTACATGTTTTCTCAAAGAAAACAAAAACAATTCATTTTCTTTAGTTATCCATGAGATATTGTCTGAATTTGACCCTAAAGATTGCGTATCATTATGTTTAGCCACAGCCAATTGAAAATATTACACAAATATGAAGAAGACTGCAATGAAAGGGAAAAATCTGATCCTTCTTTGTCAAATTAATGTAATTTTTAAAAAATTCCATATGGTAGCAATTCATACCCACAATAAACATCTTTCTTGTGTCCTCATAAAACAAACAAAGAACCATGACAGGTTAAGGCTATGTCCCATTAATCTAAAGATCCTCTATCTCTTCTAAAATTAAAGGTGAAGAATCACTAAATAAATCCTCACATAATGGAGGCAGGAGGAACCTGATCAGCTAAGTACTCTACCAACAGGAGGACTATTAATATTTAAATCCTTTTGGTCTTTATTCCCATAGCATTTGTTTTCTTTTGTCTAAATGTGATTGTTTGCTGTCTAAATTTCAGAATCTGATTTGCAGGAATGAGTGACTTTCTAGACAAGGTATATTAAATATGTGTCTCCTAAATCCTAGTTTAGGATCTTCCGCTGATCTGCTGCACTGTCCTTGAACAAATAATTTTCTCAAGCCTCTGTTTCCTTTCTTGTTCATTGGTGTCTTATTTATTTAAGATTTTTTGTCTTTACACAAAAGGAATAACATGATCTCACTGCTGTCATGACTGAGTAGTTCAGGTCACTTAAAGGATCACCATCAAAGCTATTACAGAAGCAGAGTTAATATAAAATTGAGAAAGAATAATGAAGCTTGATGGTGAGGTTCACTCTTACTACATGGATGAAACATAAAAGGAAAAATGGATTTGAATCAATTTAGAATAATTTACATGGAATCTAGAAATGGAAAAGGGTAAGGATATGAGAGGGCAATGGACACCCTCCTGTTGGTCAATGGGGTTCAGAGGCAACCCCCTTGGTTTCCAAACTCCTGAGAAAACTTAGGAGTGGCTGAGTCACTGCTTATCCTAGACTTGGGCAATGGTTTATGTCTAAAAGATTCGGCAGCACCTAATTATTCTTTAATTTAACCTTTACAGAGCAATTCAGTAGGATTAACTATGATTACAAGAGTGGCTTAAATATGGGTCCAAGATGTCAACATTCATTCTATACATGTTCTCTAAATCAGTTTGTACACACACACACACACACACACACACACACACACACCCCTCCCTTGAGAGGAGGAGTGTACCACCACAGCTGCATATAGAATTGTTGGCATAGTTAGTTACAGTAGTTTCACGAATACAAGCCGCACAGAGTATAAGCCGCACTTCCGGTGCCTCGACAATGTTGCTGTCCTTGTCAATAGATAAGCCGCACCCCGAATATTAGCCGCATTTTCGTTCGTCGCGAGAATCCGTGCGCAGCTTTCACAAATTGGCCAATTAGTAACAGGATCGCGACATAGCGGGGTTTACTGGCTCGGGGCGGGGCCAGGAAGGCTCGGCCCGCTCATGGTTGCCGACGGGGTCGGCCGGGTGGTGCTGCAGCCGCCGCCGGGCTCACTGGCCCCCCTCTCCCGTCAGTACCACCCCGCTGCCGCGTTTGGTCGTCCTGCCGGCGGGCCAGCCGCCACCGCCGCTGCCAGGCACGCCGGCCACCCCGCTGCTGCGTTTACTCGCCCTGCCGGCGGGCCAGCTGCCGCCGCCGCTGCCAGGCACGCTGGCCGCCCCGTGCCATGTTTGCTCGCCCGGCCGGCAGGGCTGCCGCCGCTGCCAGGCTCTGCCAGTGGGGCGGCCGCCGCCAGGCTCGCCGGCCGCCCCCTCCCGTCTGCACCGCTGCCGCTGCTGGTCCCGATTCTGCTGGGCTTCGCCCGCTGCCAGGCAGCCCCACCCGCCGGGCTTCCTGCTTCTGCCATGCTCCCCTGCACTGCTAGCCCCAGTTCTCCCAGGCTCCCCCGCCCTGCTGGCCCGGGCTCTGCCACCCCCCCTGCCCCGCCCTGCTGGCCCAGGCTCTGCCGCCCGCCCCCCACACTGCTGGCCCCACCTCTACCAGGCTTTCCCACCTCAGCCGGGGCCAGCCGGGCTCCAGCTTGGCTTGGGGCTGCCGCGGGCTCTCACTTCCGTGTTGGCAGCTTTTAGAATATTGTTCATGTATTAGCCGCCCTTGAATATTAGCCGCACTTCCGGGTTTCCACCAAACTTTTGGTCAAATTGGTACGGCTTGTATTCGTGAAATTACTGTATTTGTAATTCACACACTGATCTCTCCTAAATAAAAAAGTCTTAGGCCATTATTTCCCAAAGATCACTGAATGATCTTAAGTACTGTGTTTTGGTGAACTACTGGGGAATGCTCCTCATATAAAAGAGTTCTCTTCAGTGCTGTAGATATTTACTGTGTCAAGGCCTAAATTTGCAACAGGAAAAATCCTAGTTTACTTTATATATTGAACTTGAGACGAGTTCTGAATCATATGCACTTTGAAACTTGTTTCTTTTTTGAACTTCATATGGTTTCTGTGTTTGATCATTCTTCTTAAAGCAATTTGTGATATTACACATGTTGTTTGGAGGGGCTTATTCTTTAAGGTTTACAGAGTGATAGAGCCTATATCATACCAAAGTAGTCTGTACTGGTATGTAGTGGCCCCAGTACTGGGGATGGTATGCCGGTACTGGTAAGAAAAGTTATTAATCAGGGAACAAAGACATGAACTAAATCCACAGAAGGGTGAGTTATTGTCATAAAAGTGAAAGGGGGATGAAACGAATACAAATTATCTCATGATTTTCAGTTACTGTTTGACAAAATGGGAGATAAATTTAAAAGTTGATGAATACAACTCAATGTGTGAAGAAAAACCAATGTCCTCTATGTGCAGAGGGGTATGATCCATAACAGCAAACTTGCTACAGTGGGCTTGCCTTTTTCTATGTTTCATTGATTTTCTCATACTGGATCACTTCACTTGTTTGGGTTTTTAAAAAGATATCTGTTTTTTAAAAACAAACAAATAAAAATCTGTTTCTATGGTATGACTGATCAGTGCAAGCAGTTTCAAAGCTTTTTCATCTCTAACATGGCATATAGACTATGCCATGTTCCCTCTAAATAAAATCCGTAAAGAGCATTTCCATATTTCCAACAGCTAGAGATGAAGTACCAGAGATCATGCAATGACTCCATATTTTCATTTTTGCACCTGCATCCTCTGAAATATATTCTCTGAGACTAGATAAACAGCATGAAGTTATGAAGAACTTATGCCAGGACTACCTTTTAAATGAAAAATATACTGCATAACATATATTATAATTTAAAATCTGTAAACAAATCACGTATATTATCTGATGATTCAGTCATGAAGGCACATTCTTCCTGCAAACACCTCAATGATGCGTATGGTGCCCCAGAGTGTTGATTCTTGTGTATGTATTTAAGGAATAATAAAATCTATATCACTACTTGGCTTAAACTTCCCTGTGGCATCTTTGAGCATCTGAACAGACTTGGAAGCTTTGTTTGTAGTATGAAGCTGGAACATATCACATAGCTGAAACGTTAGTTGATATGTTAGTTTCAAATAGAATGTGGATATATAGCAAATTTAGTGACCTACATTTGAACAGATTTGTGTATTCATCCTGTCCTTTTAGATTTTTTTCCCAAATGAGGAGGTACAACAAGTGTATTAGTCTTAATGAATTTCTAAGAAAAAAAATAATCCTGTAATTAACAGAAATTCCACAGAAGATTTTGGGGGCTTGGGGGTTCTTTCCATTACGTCTATTGCTCCATTATTTGAAGATATATATAATCAAATTACAGAATCAAGCCATAAGAAACTTTGGTTCCAAAGACAAAACAATAACAGGAATTATGAAATAGGTCTATAAAAAATACACAGCAGTGCAAATGGATGATTCACTGTGGACTATAACAGAGTTTTTTGTAAGAAGTGGAATTAAAAACACAATTAAACACATCAAGTGTGCTTTGCATAGGCATTGTTCATTCTGGATTAAGTTAATGAAAAGAATCTGATTTTCCTGGAACTGTTTTAATCAGCCCAGGAACTCCAGGAGTCTCCTTAATTCTTTAGCACTCTGAGTATTAAGCACTTCAAAACCTATGCCAGATTCTTTTCTATTATATCTTTAGAACTATCTTGACAGAATTTGAACATTTAAAAGCATCTATATATAATAGGTGCTTTTGTGGACCACATTTCAGGAAGTATTTTCATTTAGGAAGAATAATCTATACCTGAAGAAAAATTATTCGATTATTATTTGGTCCTTTAGGGACTCCTCTCCTCTCCTCTCCTCTCCTCTCCTCTCCTCTCCTCTCCTCTCCTCTCCTCTCCTCTCCTCTCCTCTCCTCTCCTCTCCTCTCCTCTCCTCTCCTCTCCTCTCCTCTCCTCTCCTCTCCTCTCCTCTCCTCTCCTCTCCTCTCCTCTCCTCTCCTCTCCTCTCCTCTCCTTCAGTGTCACTTGACTCCAATGCATCCCAAGGGATCTGGTAACAAGAACCTGGATCACCCTTGCCCTTCTGGGATGGGTCACAATCCCAGACTATAAGTGGTGCAATGGACAGCAACCCTTGGACTGCTTTATACTTCAGGACCAAGAGTCAAATTTTTATATCTTTTAAACTGGCAGAGATTTTGCATTTTGGCAGGATTAGAGCTGAGCTGCAAATCTGCTTAGGAGTACTTGTAGCTGTGTGGAAGTAATGTGTTCCAAGAGGCTGTCTCATTTCAAATATAATTCTATAAAACATTTCAAAAATAGAATGGAGTTAGGAGTGCCATAGAGTTAATCCATAAAGTTACTTCTGATTCAAGGAATAAGGAGACTTCTAAATTTTAATCTAATATTCTATCTGAATCACCAACATAAATCCAAAACATTTTGAATCCTCTGGTTGCTGCCACAACTGGAGAAGTAAGCCTGAAATCTGACCATTTTCCCCTGCATCCCAGAGTTACGTGAACTGTGTGCGTATATATACATACACACACACACAAACACATATCTATCTATCTATCTATCTATCTATCTATCTATCTATCTATCTATCTATCTATCTATTTATATCTATATATATATATACACATGCATATGTACATATCCTTTCCCCCAGAGAAGTGGTCATGGTATCACTCCCACATTCACAAACCTACAATTATCATGTCATCTTTGAAAGACAGATTTGAAACATCTTGTTTCTCTCAGTGATCAGTTTTTCATAGAAGTGGAGGGTGGGGGATGTCTAATCAAATATTCACATGAGTAAAACTCACCAAAATGACTAGATTTTTCACACTGGGATTTCTGAAGGATGTTTCTTTTTCAGTCTTTCCCTCTCACTGATAATTTGTCTTATCTATTTTATAAAATGACTGGTGAAATAATTTGCAGAATAAATCTAAAAATGCTCACTGAGTCTTTTCTAATGTTAGATAATTAATTTTATCATAATGTTCACATTATGTGTATTATGATTATTCTATTTCTGGTCAATATAATTTATTCAATGTTTACCTTGAACAATTTTTCTAACTGTGTTTTGCAGGTTTTCAATTAGTTTTCTTTCTCTGATATTATTTTTGATATCAAGAATGCTTAGTTCCCAAGAAAACTTGTATCAAATCTTATCTGAAATCAAATTTATTTTACGTCTAGGGTGTCATAACCAAAACTGATTAACTTGTAATGGAGCATTTGAATTTTACATAAGTTTCTACTTTTAAAAAGAACATCAAAATGGTAATGCAAAATAACAAATATTTGGACCAGAAGCACCAAATAGAAAATATTCTCCTGAAAGATTTCTGACTTATGCTGCTATTTCATAAACAAGTCAAAGATTTTATTTAGATTAATCACTGTTTTTGCAGAGATGTGCAGCTGCAGTTGATCGCATCTCCTACTTATCAACTTACAAATTATTGAGCTAATTTCATTTTTGGCTGAGATCACATACATGAAATATAGTAGTACATAAAGGAGATGACAGGAAGAGAAAATTCAGCTTTCTTCATCTAATGATATTTTTCTGAAAACACACATTCAAATTACAAATTTTGTTGCTAGGAGCAACACTACACAAAGTATTTTCCCAGCTGCCTTAGTTATTACAGCTTTGTCTACTTATCATCACATGTATTCTCTACATGTAATGTACTCACTACTAGTTTCATTTTCATAACCTTCCAATTCAAACATTTCTTCCAGAAAGCCCACAGAGACAAACATCGAAATGGCTGTTTTGTTCCAGTAACACATCCGGAAACAGGATGATGTCAGAGGAGAAACAAGCAGAAAATATCCCAGTTAATAAAAATTCTTTTTTTTTTTTTTTTTTCCAGGACACTGAAAATAACACCTCTATGCTTCTATTTGAAATCCTCTGGCTCTAAGATGGAGGAGCTTCTGAAATTGAGTATGTTGGCAGACATGCTGAATGAATACACATTCAAGAGCTCATAGCATGAACCCATATAGTCAACCAATCTAAGAAAGTTCAAATTGCTGAAACTGGAGAATTCTGGGGGATGAAATTGCTGACAGGTAAAATTATGTTAATCTCCGTCTTTTGTACTTGAAAAATCAGTATAAATCTAATAATTTCTGCCTCTAATTACGTGATTTATTCTCTACCATGAATTTACTAGAAAAGTTCATGTACATGGAGTCATAAAATACTCTGAGTTGGAAGGACCACTGAGTCCAACTGTGGGCCCTAGTACAGCAGAACCCACAAAATAACACAAGATGTGTGAGGGCATTGTCCATATGCTTCTGGAATTCAGAAAGCTTTGGTGCTGTGGCAATTTCCCTGGGGAGCCTGTTCCAATGACAAACCACTCTTGGGTGAAACATGTTTTCCTGATATCCAGGCTAACCCTTCCTTGACTCAGCTTCGTGCTGTGAAGTCCTGTCACTGGGCATAACTGAAGAGATCAGTGCCTGCCCCTCCTTTATCCTTCACAAGGAAGTTGTAATTGCAATGAGATCTCCCCTCAATCTCTGCTCCAGGCTGACCAGAGCAAGTGACCTCAGCTGTTCCTCATACAGCTTCCCGTCCAGACCCTGCACCATTATCATTGCCCTCCTTTGGACACTCTGCAATAGTTTTTTTCTCTCTCTTACACTGTGGCTCCCAGAGCTGCCCCCAGCACTCGAGGTGAGGCTGCCCCAGTGCAGAGCAGAGCAGGACAATCCCCTCCCTTGCCCGGCCAGTGATGCTGCGCCTGATGCCCCCCAGGACATAGAGAGCCCTCCTGGCTGACAGGGCACTGCAGACCAGGCCACAGACCAGGAACCCCAGGCCCCTTTTCACAGTGCTGCTCTCCAGCCTCTCATTCACCAGTCTGTCTGTATATACAGGGGTCTTGGGTTGCAATACAGGATGTGATCAAAAGGTATCTATTCTATCACCATCTGTCGAGACCAGGTGGGGCAGTGATCCTTATCCTCATAGGAGATATTCTGCTAATGGGCCATCCATTGAAGCCAGGCAGGGCATTGTTCTTTATCTTTTCACAGCCCATCCTTCCTACAGGGAGTTACTTTCTACTAATGTCCCATTGAGTCCCACTGTGTCACTGATAAAATTACTGCATCCCATTGGAAGTTGCTCCAGCCAGGGGGAAGAGCCAAACCTTTCTTACCAAGATAAGAACTGAGATTTTGGGACATGAAGGGAGCCCTTTTTCCATCCGGACTTCAAAGACAAACCGGACTTCTCCACATCATCACTGGACCTTCGGAGGGAAACTCCACCCTCCTACAGGAGCACTGCTTCAACAGAATCACATCTGTCTCTGCAGAAAGACTGCAACCATGATTTAATGGTACTGCTACCAACACCCTACCTGACAAGGTGTCAGGTTGTATTCTGTCTGTCAGTGTTTGGGGTTTGTTCTTTGTAGTACTGTATTTCTATTTTAATTTTCCTAGTAAAAAACTGTTATTCCTAATTCCCATATCTTTCCCTAAAAGCCCCTGAGTTTCAAAATTATAATAATTTGGAGGGAGGGGGTTTACATTCTCCATTTCAAAGAAAAGTTCCTGCCTTTCTTAGAAAACACCTGTTCTCCAAATCAAGACAACAGGGTTGTCCCATCCCAGTGTAGAATCCAGTGCTTGCCCTTGCAAAATTTTGCATGGTTGGTGATTGTCCATCCCTCTAATTTGGAGAGTTCTCTCTGCAGGGCCTCTCAGCTGTCAACGGAGTCAACAGCTCCTCTCAATTTAATACTGTCTGAAAACTTACTTAGTGTTCTTTCAAGTCCATCAGATACAATAAGGGAAAAATTTAGCTTAAACATGATTACACGTGTTTGGATGTTCAATCTGAAGTGCTTCTAGGAATCTGATCATCAAGTTGAGCACCCACAAATCCAAATGAAGGTAAATTATGTCTGTGATTAGGTCTGGATTGAAAAAAGTTACTATGGCTAATGTCAGGGAGTAGCAGAAGCAGGCTGCTCAGCAAGGCAAACAGGGGGCTAAACATGACAGTGAGGCAGGCAAGAGCAGAGACGAGGAGCAAAGGCTCACAGCAGCCCAACAAGGGGAGCAGGACACGTCCAGTGACAGCAACAAGGTTCAGCTAAGAGTCCCAATCCTCAGACAAATTCAGAGCCACAAGGCAGGTCCAAGGTCAAGAGAGGAAGTTGAGCCAGCAAGTGAGTGACAGGATCAGATGTGAGGACAGTAAACAAGATCAGCCACAGCCCAGTGACAGACAAGTCCACAGAGATCAGACGGGTTTGGGATGAAGGCAGATTGGCAAGTCAGGGATGGAGTCACAGGGGCATGTGAACAGACACGGGCAGTGAAGACACAGTGGAGACTGAAGGCAGGGGTCAGAGCTTGAAAGGAGTCCCCAAGCAACGGGGACAGGCTGTCACTTCTCTCAGCATTGTCTCACACAGCAGTTTCTCTGGTGCAAGGCTGGGCACCTGTCCTGCAAAGGCTGGCCCTGAGTCCCAACAGCCATCTCGCTCAGAGGGGAGAACAGATTCAGGTCCCTGCCACCTAATTTCCACCCCTACGAGGAAAGTGGGTTTCAGCTGACCTACTATACCTTATGAATACCCTTATCTTTTGTAACACTCACTCACGATCTAGTTTTTGAGTTTAGGATATGTGTTTGAGGAAAAAGGAGTTTGTATTGCAACAGACGCAGAGCTTTTCTGGAGAAATTTCCAAAGCATGCTTATCTCTAGCAACATACATTATTAATATTCATTATATTAAATACACATGCGTAGAAATACACACATATGTATTTATCTATATTGCTTATTGTACACGCACGTACATATATTAATGCATAACCTGACATATATCCAATTTGTGTTAAGGTTTATTCTCAGAATTTCAATTTCTGTGTACAATGGGGAAGACAACCCTTCTTTATACACAGAATCCAAAGCAGTATACTTAAAAGCAGAGAAAGGATCAAAACAAGGTTAATTACATTCCTTGACATTTCACAGAAAATATGAGTTCTGTGCATGGTAAAAGTTTAAAGGAGCAGCTGGCAATACTGGCAGAAAACTACAGAGTAGTGAAAAATAATATATCAACACAAAAGATGAAAGTTATATGTTAAGAGTAATTAGTAGGGCATTGTAAAGTAGTGGGAATGGTACAATTGCAAGTACAATATTAGCTCAATAATGATGAAAATAACCCAACTGTTTGTTTTGTGAAAGTGATCTTTTTTTCCCTCCTAAACATACCCTATTTAGAAACTGGAGAGGAGAAACAAAAACAGAAAAAATGATTGCTAATGGCTTTCAGAGCACTACAGAATTCAAAAGCTTAACAGACAGAAACACATGTAATTAAAATGAATAAGCATATTTAAAAGAGTTTCTCCTATTAAAAACCTAATTTTTGTTCCAACTTTTCTGCACTTTACAGAGTAGAGTTCAAAGAAAAAGAGCCAAAGGGTAAGACTTGGAAACAACCATTAAATACTTTTTCATAAGAAAAGGCCTCAAGCATGTTCTCTGGGTTACAATATTTTTGACATTTGTGTCTTAAAAAATGTTTAGGAAAAAAAGCCACAATTGGGCTTCTAGCACATCCTGTTTCATAAAGAGCTGTCACTGACATCTCCTGTGTGCAACCTGCATTAAGCTCTGATGTTTCTAGATGCCTTTTGATACCATGTTTCCCCAGCCTCAATGGCAGCTGTCCTTCTGCTGCTTATGGCTTGCCAAATGGCCATTTTTATGATATCCAAGGGACACTTCTTTCCACTAACTCGAACTGTAATGTTAGCAGTCCTTAAACTGACCTTTGCAGTTTAGTGGGTAGGGCTCTTCACAGCCACAGAGAACCTGAAACCACCAAGAGTGGTGTGACATCCCTTCGAGCACCGTTTCTGCCCAAGGAGAAGTAGCAGCTGGTGTGGATGGGTAGGCTGCAAGGACTTGACAACAGAACTGAAGGCTGTCATCCAATTGCAGTAGTGTGATACAGTTTACCCTGTCCACAGATTTCTCTGTGACACTTGAAAGTAAGTGTTCATCTGCTTTGTATTTCCAAAATGGAGACAACAGCACTCTCCTACTTGAGAGAGCACCACAATGTGTACTCTGTAAAAGAGAGAAGATTAAGTTCTTTTGTTATTTTGCAGCAACCTAAAAAGCTCTACTAGGCCAGTGAATGTAACCACTGCATTTCTTCACCACGTATGATTAGTGCTACAGCACTGTGATGGGTTATGAAAGGGCTCTGTTTTCACTTCAGGACATTTAGAGACATCACACAATACACATATCCACTGAGAATTCAGTTTTACTCTTTTTAATATTGGCAGATATGGTATTTCTTGTTTCGGAATTTTGAAGACCACTCTGCCTTGCAAAAAGGCAAAACTAACAAAAAGGATCAAAAAACTTTGGGGAAAAATTTAGAGCTAAATGTAGACCATGGCACTTTTTTTAAATCTATCTTTAAGACCATGCACACTTCCCAGAAGACTAATGAACCCAGCTCCCAGTTTAAACATTTTACTGGCATAATGAACATACTTTTTTCCTAATTCTATTCAGTTTTAGTACATACAGCATACCTTTCATAGGTACTTTTTAAACAAATCTAATGCCACACTACAAGATTAATTGCTGAATGGGATTACAATGTTGTTTGCACAGTAATAGAAAAAAATCTATTGAAATTAAAATAGTTTAGTAAATTCCTTATAGCAAAGCTGCAGTTTGTAGATGTAGAATAAGTGGTCTAAGGAAGAATGAGTAGCCAACCACAGATAAAAATAGAAAATACTGTTAAGTTTAAATGTATTTAAGTCTGTATAACAGACTACTTGTTATTCTATTACCAAAAACTCAGTACAGAATCTAAATCTAATTCTACCATAAACCAGGAACTTTGTCTATAACCAAGGCATAAGCTACATTAAAATTGTTTAAAACCTATTGTAATATTATCTGCAAAGGATTAACCACACGGCCTAAACATTGTTGGTACTCAAGGTATATGGTGTATTTATTTTGTCTAACTGTACTCAAAATGTTGTGTCACACCTAATTAGGTCAAAACTGTGTTCATTAGCAGACAGTCAGGTCTTGGGTAACAGGACTCTAATTACAAGCATTATAGCTGTTTATACTTTATTAAGCTGATGCTTAAGGTTTGAGCTTTTTCATGGAAGAGATGAACAGCTTATTAGACAGGTCAGTAAAAGCAACTGACAGATATCTGAGGTGACACTGAGAAAAAAATTAATACATATTAATATACTTGGCTTTGACATGATGACCTTTTCATGACCAATACCTATCTTTTGCATATTATACTTCATATCAATTCACTTTTACACTTCATTATCTTTTAAACTCTGCTAGTCTAATGTGCCCTGTTGACATGAGGAATTTGGGTCCCAAAGTACAAGAAACATTCACCCTCTTGGAAAAGAAGTCTAGACCTAGATGTAACACCATGGTCTGCCAGATGCCATCCAAAGGATGTCCATAGAGTAAGCAGTGAGATTTTATATACTTGAAAATCAGAAATTACCTCACTACCCTTGCCCAACTTAAACTCCTTCTTAAGAGTTTTGATTAACATACATTTATAAATAGCATTATACTCCTTAAAATAATGTCAGTATATCATCAAAAGACTGAATAATAATTCTACTATGAAAATTAGATGTATGGGCCATATTTTTAAATTGGCTTAGCAGCACACTGGCATGTTTATGTCTCAGATTTCCTAGTTCATCAATGCATTCCTCCTCAGCCTATGACAAGCAGCCTTTGAAAGCCCTGACCAAAATATAATGCGTGTGTTTCTTCAGTATTCACTAAATGTAACCTGCTTTTGTTGATATGGCTATATATAATGACAGGTTTTTTGTCCAGTCATAAAGCATCTTTATTAATCACAACAGGATTCAAAAAACAATCACCATATATTGACAACCAATTATGAAATATCACAAAGAGGACCAGTATTCAGAAAGTGCTGAATGTTAAAATATTAACAACACCAAACCATTAAATATTTCAAGGACCTTGATTTACATTCTTAGAAACATAACTAGCTTTAGTATTAATTTTGGTAAGCATGTTAATTTCAAGGCAAGTGCTGGACAGTGAAAAGACACCAACATAACATCTCCAAACAAACATTAAACAACCATATTGTTCTTTATATGAACAAAAAAATAAAACATTACCTTTTTTTAATTTCACAGTGGGCAGTGTCATAGAAAGTATTTTGAGAGCTTAACTAAAGAGGCAAGCAAGGTCACAGTCTTTTCCTTTGGTTAATAGCTAGAAGTGCTAGAGCAGGCTGAGATTGAAGTACAGTAAATTCATGAATACAAACCGCACTGAGTATAAGCCGCATCTCTGGGTGTTGGCAAATATTTCGGTTTTTGTCCATAAATAAGCCGCACCCGAATATAAGCCACTCTGTCGTTCGCAGCGAGGACCCGTGTGCAATTAGTAACAGAACCGCGGCAGGGCGGGGTTTACTGGCTGAGCTAAGGCTGTGCAGGCTCAGCCCGCTAGGGGCTGCTGACGGGGCCAGGTGGCCCAGCCCAGTGCTGCCACTCGGGGCCGGCTGCCGCTGCCACTGGGCTCAGTCACCCCGAGTCGGCGCTGCCCCGTGGTGGCAGGCAAGGACGGAGCTTCCCCTGCTCCTACGGCAGCGGCGGCGGGCGGGGACGGAGCTTTCCTGCGCCCGTGGCGCCGGCGGCGGGCGCAGACAAAGCACCCCACCTCCTCCCCGAGCCACGGCAATGGCTGCGCGGGTCTCCCGTCGGCTCCCCGAGCCACGGCAATGGCGGTGCAGGGCCCCTGTCGGCTCCCGGAGTCGCGGCAATGGCGGCGCCCCCCCCCGTCCTCCCCGGGCCACGGCAATGGCGGTGCAGGGCCCCTGTCGGCTCCCGGAGCCGCGGCAATGGCGGCCCCCCCACCCGTCCTCCCCTGGGCTGCGGCAGAGGAGGAAAGAGAGCTCTCCCGCCTCTCTCCCCGCCCCCTGTGCTGCCTGCACTGAGCCAGGGCAACACAGTAACACTGTAACAATCGCGGAATGCCGGCTTTTACTGGCAGGTGCTTGGCTCGGCGCCCTGACTGGCACGTCTGGGGTTGTAAATGTCAGAAAAATATTCACATATTAGCCGCCCCCGACTATTAGCCGCATTTCCGGGTTTCCACCAAAATTTTTGTCAAATTGGTGCGGCTTGTATTCGTGAAATTACTGTAACCATCATGTTCTTTCCCATTCCAGGTAGTTTCTTTGACACAGTTGTGTTACACCAAGAAACACTACAAGGATAAATTTTCATCACACATAATTTTCTTCTCAATAAAAGTTGTACAAATTGGATACTGTTCTGCAGAAGATAAAAGTCAAAGCCATTCTTAATGAACTAATAATAAAAACTTACCTATGTTTTGCAATATACAGACCTTCTGCAACTAAAAGCTCCTACATTTGCAATTTATGAATGCTATTTATTTGTTGAATGAATAATTACAGTAATTTCACGAATACAAGCCGTAGCAATTTGACAAAAATTTTGGTGGAAACCCGGAAGTGCGGTTAATACTCGGGGGTGGCTAATATGTGAATAATTTTCTGACATTTACAACCCCAGACATGCCAGCCGGGGCACTGAGCCAAGCACCTGCCAGTAAAAGCTGGCATTTCGCGATTGTTACAAAGTGTTACTCTGTTGCCCTGGCTCCCTGCAGGCAGCACAGGGGGCGGGGAGAGAGGCAGGAGAGCTCTCTTCTTCCCTCCTCTGCTGCAGCCCGGGGGAGAGACGGGGCGGCCCCGCGCCGCCATTGCCATGGTTCGGGGAGGAGGGGGGGGATCTCTGCCCCTGCCCTCCGCCGCCGTGGTGGGAGCAGGGGGTGCTCCGTGCCCCGCCAGTGCCGCCGTGTGAGCAGGGCCGGGGTGAGCGAACCCAGAGGCGGCGGCCAGCCCCGAGCGGCACCACCGAGCTGGGCCACCTGGCCCCGTCAGCAGCCCCTAGCGGGCCGAGCCTGCACAGTCTTAGCTCAGCCAGTAAACCCCGCCCTCCCGCGGTTCTGTTAGTATTTGACAACTTTGTTGCACGCGGGTCCTCGCTGCGAACGACAAAGCGGTTTATACTCAGGTGCGGCTTATTTATGGACAAAGAACAAAATATGTGCCAACACCCAGAGGTGCGGCTTATACTCAGTGCAGCTTGTATTCGTGAATTTACTGTAAATAAATTAATATGCAAATAAAGATCTTACTCAAGGATAACACTCCTGAGCTGCTTCTGGGGAAATAGTTTGTCATCCCAGAAAAACTGGTCTGGAAGTAACCTCAAGATGTTATCTGATCTTACCTACCATGGTGCAGGATCACAGAATTGTAGAATGGCTTGGGTTTGAAGAGGCATGAAAGATCACCAATTCTTTCCATCAAACCATTCCCCCTGCCATGTCCTTGCTAGACCAGGTTGCTCAGAGTCCCATCCAGCCTGGCCTTATGTGCTGCAGGGATGGGGCATCCTCAGCTTCTCTGTGTAACTAGTGCCTCACCACTCTCAAAGCAAGGAGTTCTTTAACAATGTCTAGTCTAAAACTTCTCTCAGTTGGAATCTATTCTACCTTGTGCGGTCACTATGTGCTCTTGTAAAAAGTTACTCACCATCTTTCCTGTAGGCTCCCTTCAGGAACTGAAGGGCTGCTAATAGGTTACCCTTAAAGCTTCTCTTTTCCAGGCTGCACAAACATAGTTATATCATCCTTTCCTCATAGGAAAGCCTCTAATCCCTCTGATCATCTTGGTGTCTCTCCTCTGGACTCCCTCCAGCAGGTTCATGTCCTCCCTGTGCTGGGACCCCAGAGCTGGTGCAGCACTGCAGGTGGGGTCTCAGCAGAGCAGAGGGGCAGAATCCCCTCCCTGCTCTGCTGCCCACACTGCTCTGGGTGCAGCCCAGCACACGTTTGGCTCTCTGGGCTGGGAGTGCCATGACTGGGTCATGTCCAGCCTCTCACCCACAGCACCCCCAAGTCCTTCTGGGCAGGGCTTCTCTGATTTGTCCATCCCCAGCCTGTGCTGGTACCATAATTGCTCCGACCCAGGTGCAGTACCTCACACTAGGTCTTGTTGAACTTCATTAAATTCCCAAGGGCAAGATCAGTGGGATCTCTCTCGTAAGAGAAATAGGCAGATTAATCTAATACCAACAATGAGCAAGACTCCATATCCTCCACACAAGCTCCTGGAGAGATTCACCACAAATTATTCCACAAAGGAGAAATAAAGAACATAAGGTAAATATAACTTAAAGATTGAGAATTAACAAGGTAAGGGGTACACAATTGCATATTTTAACTTCACTATGACTATGCTGGCTTATTTATTTACAATTTTTTGATGTTGTATGTACCTTGTATTCTTTGAGATTTTTTACAAATATTTTCCCATGGATGGTATTTAAAATGCAAGTCAAAGTGCATGGAGGAACCATCACAAACACTTTCCATTTCCTTTGACAGGAGGTTCCCAGGGTCATGTTTCTGTGAAGGTTATTTGAGTTTTACAATCAGGATTTACTTCTTGCCAGTAGTCTCTAATATTTACTTAATATTTGCTGCTTTCATTAACATTTCAGTCAGCAAGTTTACTTGCTTTAACACTTGCAGAAGCAAATACAAAGGGAGTTTAAACTTAGTAGCACTTAATTCGACTTTAAAAATATTTGACAAAATTGTCAACATTTACTTACCTCTAACACCATATCACCTCTAACTTCATATACTGAAAGAAAAACTAATTCTAAAGCAAAATAAAAATAATGTATTGCAATATATAAATACCTGTATGATTGTTATGCCAATGAGATAGCATTTAGAAACGTTAGCCTGATTTTTTTAAACTTCCTCATAATGAAGTCTGTTGCACTGTGAAACATTTCAGAGCAACCCAAGATGTTATTAACATGGTATTTCTATTTAGAGTATAAACTATATTGATGGGTCCTGTTTTTAAACAATAATAATATCCTAGTCTACTCAAATTACACAAGACCTTCAAAAACAATACAAAATTTAAGATTAAATGGATCATTCTTGTAGGTCTGTAGTACTCTTAGGAAAGAGTCTTTGAATCAAACAAGACCTTTGGAAATACATAAGACAGCCATAGATAAGTTGAAAATCTGAAAGATATTGTAGTCTTCCCACCAGCGCTATCACCAGCAGAAGTATTCAAAGCAATATAATACAACTTCTCTTCTTTTGCTTTTCATTCACAATCTGGATAGACCTAAACCTATACATAATCCAATGAGTATTATTTTCAATGAGTTTTTAAAAAACCTGAAAGAACAAAAATTAAAAATCACCACACCCTATCATATAAAGGCCTGAGTTGTGACCTGGAATATGCAGAAGTAGCAGATTAAATGAGTTAAGAAGCTACCAACTCAATATAGCTGCACTTCAATTCAGTTTCATGTTTCCAAGTGTTAGGACCAAATCACAATACATTAACCCAAAGCACTACAAAAGCACTGCTTAAATGGGGCTGCTATCCACCAGAGTGATGTATCTGCTTACCATTAAACCTTAAGTAGTGATTGGAGTAATGGAAACCAGAATTTTGGTGGGTTTTTACAGAGACAAAAAATAAAAAAGTTGTTGATCTCAAACAGTCTTTTACTGACTAATGGGGGAGGCTTGGTGCCAAACATCCGACGGCGAAAACTTGGTTACTGAGCACTAAAATGTAGGTTACGCAAGATATGCCAAACTTATTACAAGCATACATTTGTGTGGTTAAGACTCCAGTTTACTAACGAATAATACTAAAAAGTTACATTCCATCATCTGAGAGTTTTGTTGCAGCACAACACTTACTGAAAAAAATATTTGAGGAGTCTAAAACATTTTAGTCTCTTTTATTAGTGTTGACTGCTGAAATTGTACTGCATAGTTATTACATATACCGTAATTCAATATTCCATATATGTATAGCTTTTCATACAATTTATGCATGGAAGTTGCAGTTTATTAATCTAGACCATTTGTTTTCCCTAGTATCTGTGTGTTGCAGTCTCAAACACTGTTTGGTATTGTTCCAAAAACCTTCTATAAAAAATGATTCCTGATAAGCTTATAGCTTGAAAAGAACAAAAGCTAAAGATAAACAGTAAAGCATTTGGTCTGAAAATCAGATGCAGGAGAGAGAAGACTAACATTGTAAATCACAGAGACGTTCAAGGTTAGGGGACAGATTGGTGGATGAGAAATTGAGGATGAGTTCTACCACTCTAGAGTGTTTTAATCTGCAGAGGAGATCTCTTGTCTTGGTGAACAACTTGCCTGCTCTTTATGCTGCAAAGAAAGCCTCTGCAGTAAACCATAAGAAAACACATTGCATAACTGTTAGACCAGAGGTGCTTCTAGCCCACCAATTTGGGCAGTGCTCAGAAAGGGTTGCTTAGGAATTTTAAAAGGCTTTTTGAGCTTTATTTATTTTAAAGTATGAATGGTGAAAGTAACTGAGCTCTGGCACAGATTGCCCAGAGTGGTTGTAGAGTTTCCATTCTGTGAAGGACTCAAAAGCCATCTGCTAGGAGACATTTAAATGCTGTCTTCAGTGCAACATAGTATTCTTATATTCTTTGAGACTTCTCATACTCCTGAATTTTGAGGAAAAAATGTAATGAAATTTCTAAATTTTTTTTTTCAATGTATTTTTCTGGAAAGCCATGTAAAAAAGCAAAGTTGAAATTAACTCATATTTGTCCTTTCTGGGTTGCTCCTTTGTATAGATGCTTGGCAATGAAAAAAATATTATGTATGTAAATAGACAGAGTACTTATAAAAAACATTTAATCTTCTCAAAGCTATTTCACAAGCTATTCAACTACTGTAAAAATCAAAAAGGTATTACTTCCAAATTCTCTTCCTAACAACAATTTATGGTATATGCTGCATAATCACCATGTCTTACTATGAATACTGAAAATGGTTCAATAATTCCTTTAAATAAAGGGTTTTTTTCCCCTCTAACTTCACAGTTATCACAAATATTTTATCTTTTCTTATGGAGAATACATTTATTTATGTGACTAAACATCAGCGCTTTGAATTGTCTTCACCTTTTGAAACTGGAAATATCTGCTATGTAAACATTAACCCTTTCCTAACTCTCTCTTAACCACACGCAGAAAGCCTAGATTTTGCATATATTTGCTTTAATATATATACCTTAGTCACGTATGTATATGTATAATAAACACTCACATTTAAAAAAACTCTAATTCTTTCCATATATTGGAGACTAGACAAAAACTAACAACTTCAAAAATCATCCTGTTTATCACCATTTTGATAAGGGTATTTTTGTCTTTGACTGTAGCAAATCCCTGTGGAAACAGAGTTCATAGGCCATCCAAGACCAAAAGCCCTCTCAGAGTTAGAGGACTGTAATCAGCAACATGTTGAGAAATAAGTGACTGCAGCAAATCTGAAGTGAAATCTGAAGTGTACCACTTCAGAAACGTAATTTTATCCCTATTGTGATTACAAAAGTTTGACATTAAATTTAGTAAATCCCTGAAAATTTAATAAATTAGCTCAATGCAACATGAGGAGGTGGTCTGTGCCTGTGTTACTTTCCTGTGTTGCTTTCTCCCAGTGGACTAACTCAAATTTCATGGCGCTCATACATATCTAAGTACATATATGTATTTCTCAAAATCAACAGTCAATTGGAGAAGCAATTTATGAGGATATTTTTCCTTCTTCTTCTCCACTGCCACTTTGGTTTCATGTTTTTCATGTTTTTTTTATGAAAACCAACCTTTATAATTGCCTGACCTTGGCAGAAATTACTGACATAGTTTCATAAATACTATGGAAGAAATAAATGTCAGGGATTAAAATTGCTCTGTTCATCACTGAACTGCTATCACTTATCAGAGACCCGTTCCTTGCTTTCAAATTTCCTACAGCACACTTCTGTCATTATCTTACAGCTGTCTCAGACAATATACATTAAAATTGTTCAGACACTAGGACAATTTCAACAAGCTATGGGTACCACAGAAAGTAGGCCCCACAGAATTCCTTCCCCAGAAAAGAAACATCAACAATCTCAGTAGAAACTGGCTTGTTTTTTAAAGGGTCTAGGTCTTTTGAAGTGGCACATACACTGTACTTCACCTGTGTATGTTCCAATAAACAAACATTTCTCTAATACTTCTTTAGGATGCAAAGAACATCACATTATTCATATGCCATTTCAATACTATCCACTTGGAGCAGATATCTGGAAGAGTTTAAATTTTCTGCTGGCTGGTAGACTTGAAATTAATTGCTACTTTATGGGATAGAGAAGATTTCTTCAGTTATCCTGATGTATCATGAAGATCAGGTAACATCAGGGGTACAGGAAATTTTCTGATGCTAAGCAGTCACAGTTTCTCCTGGCTGTCCCATGGTTTCATAACAGCATATACTCTGAGGAAAAACTTTGTGGCCATTCTTACACTCTCATTGAGGAAATTCAAAATTTCCAAAAGCATGCAGGGACATTATCTCTGCTATTGACCATTACTTTATTTCTGAGGAGAACAATTTCTGTCACTTCACACCCCCAGTAATCTGGGTATCACAAAATGGTAGATAAAAGAATGTCTTAAGGATAAGGTTTCACTTAACATTCAAGTGATTTCTCAATAGGTTGAGGAGAATCAGCATGGAGACCATAGGTTGGGCATGATGTGTTGTAGCTGCCAAAATGAAACATCGTCCTGTGAGCCTGACAGCTTCACATTGTACTTCTAAAATGCAACTGGGAAATGGAAAACTTCAATATACCGTTGAGCAGCCATTGTTTTTCAAGACAGGAGGCAGTCTACTCATCCTTGACAGGTCATGCTACAAGATTAACAGAAGAATATCTACCAGTAAGTAAGAAACCAAGGAGTTAAAATTAAGTTTCTTCCATCAAAAGGGAAAATATTGTGACCAAAGAAAATTCTGAGATCATCCTTCTGACAATCAGCATAATGTCTTTTGCAGCTTCTGTTGTACCCAATTGATCTGCTTTCTCCTATATCTCGGCGAAGTATTGGACTATATTTTTGGTGTTCTAGAATTATTTTGTGTTATTAAAGACAGAAAGAAGCATGCGAATTCACACTCAGTCTATTCACTTCCAAATCAACACATTCTGCGTTAATGATTGTTTAAAAGGGTCATACAGAAAGCTAATCTTCATGAAGCTCCAGAGGTAAGAGAGGTACAGTATCTAAGAATGACTACATCTTTTCTCTGTAGACAACACTAGGAATTCCTCCATCTCTCTCAGACATACTATTAGCTCAGGAATGACTGATTCAAAAAGGTTTATGTACTCTTTATCAATGGCAGGAGAGCATCCAACAGTGAGAGAAGATTGCGTCTGTCCTGTGTTTTGATCTAAATCCAGATTTTGCCAAGTCTAGGGTATGTCCTGTATTTAAAGTCTCAGAATCCTTCCCGTAAGTTTGCTTGGAAAAAGGAAGATTTGACAGTGGCCAGTAATTAACTGAGTCAGGTTTCTTCTGCATTTATCACTGTTGTGGGTCTGAATTTGATAGAACTACTTATTTTGGTGGGAAAGAGCATCATCACTACTTCAATCTCAGTAATAAGGCAAGACAGAAACACATCTTCCTAAAAAGTTATCCATAAAAGTTTAGTGGCTTAGGAAATTGACTCCTTGTGCTCCAAGCATCTTCCTGAATGTGGGTGATCTTTGACAGATGGACTTTTGATCTTTCCTGTGGATTGCCATATTTTAGTTTAATTAATTTATTCAAACCACTCTGCAAGAAATTATTAAAGGGCTACTTCAAAAGCAGAGAAAAAAATTCTCAGTGAACAGGATCTTTCCATAGGCTTAGGCAATTTCTATATTGCAGTGTCTGCTTTTTTTTTAGTTTCACACTTCCATTCTTCTGCCTAACTCTGGCACAGTACCTCAGAGAAATCCATATAATAACACTCTACATTTTCAACACTTTGATTTATGGATTTCATTTACACTGCAGTGTCTTTTTAAAATCCTATTTAAATCTTAAGCCAAGACTAGGTACTTAAGTATTTTTTAGATGGGGAAATACTACTAATTTAATGTTACTCCTCAAGAAAAAGTCTGTATAGAGATAAAATCCTCTTGTATGTACAGATTGTATAAAAAGAAATGTTACAATTGGCACAATATACAAACATATGGGTGACAAGAAATCTGTAAGAAGAAGTGAGAAAAGGAATATTTGGACATTTTCTTTGAGTTGTTACAATAAAGATGGTAAAGTCTTTTAAAATTATGAACCTCATTTTTATAACTAAAAATCTTATGAAACCTCGTTACGATAGGAATTAAGGTATTAGCTTAGTGAAGCCTCTGATTTCTGGATGTTTTAGGTATGAACTTCCAAAGTTCTGAGGCTAGAAATTCTGGGGTTTTTTAGAAGACCCTGAGTGAACCCAATAACCTGCAAAGATTCAAGTTAAATCCACAGCTGTCATGTTTCCTCACCAATTTTGAAGATTTTCTCACTTTACCTGTTTTAAATGCATGGCCACCCACACAGTAAAAAGTTCCTCCTCATATTTAAACTCAGCTTCCTATTCATCAGTTTCTACCCGTTGCCTCTTATCCTATTGCTTGGTGCCAGTAGGAAGAGCGTGGCTCCATCCTCTTGGCAGCCTTCCTTCAGATACTCACAGACACTGGTGTGGTCCAGCCTGCTACAGTCCTGATGGGCTGCATGGCTCTCTGGGTTACAGCCCACTCCCCCCAGCTTTCTGTTGTCAGCAAACTTGCTGAGGAGGCATCTATTCCTTAACCCAAGTAATGAATGAAGAAGTTAAACAACCTTGGGGGACACCACTAGTGACAGTGAAATGCTGGACATGACCCAGCCAGGTGCACTCACAGCCCAGAAAACCAATTGTTTCCCAGGTTGCATCAAAAGCAGCTGGTCAAAGGAAGTGATTCTTCCCAACTACTCTGCACCAGTGCAACCCCACCTGCATCCAGCCCTGGAGTCCTCAGCTCAGGAAGCACAGGAACTTGTTGGAGTAGAGGAGAGTCACGAGAATAATGGAAGGGCTGAAGTGCCTCTCCTGTGAGGACAGGCTGAGAGAGTTGGAGTTGATCAGCCTGGAGAAGACAAAGTTTCAGGCCTTGTAGCAGCCTTCCAAAACTTACAGAGGCCCTATAAGCAGAATGGAAACAGATATTTTAGCTGGACCTGTTGTGACAGGACAAAGGGTGGTGATTTTAAACCAAAAGAGGATAAATTCAGTCTAGACATAAATAAGATTATTATGCACTGATGGTAGCGAAACACGGGGTCAGGTTGCCCAGAGAGATGGTGGATGCCCCATCTCTGAAACTTTCAAGGTCAGATTTGATGCCCTGTTTGACATCTCTGAGCAACCTGATCTAGTTGAAGATGTCCCAGCTCAGTACATGGGGGCTGGAACTGAGGACATTTAAAGGTCTGCTCTAGTCCAAACCATTCTATGACTCCATGATTACTCTCTTGGTATAATCACCTGTACTTGATTGGATAGTTTACTTTGTATCAAACCATAACATTTTAAGTGGAAAATTCAATAAGACATCTGGATAAATTATTGTTACACGTCACTGGAAAGTCGTTTTACAATAAAACCCTAATTTTGTATTTGTAAATTAACAAATCCTCTTAGCATAAAGACATTTGGAAAATATTATTCACTGGGGGAATTGTTCAACTCTGGAAGATGTTTCTCAGAAAAGTTGTGTAATATCCTTCTTTGGATATATTTTAAAGCCCTGAGCAACCTGATCTAACTTTGATGTTAGCTCTGCTTTGAACTACATATTAAATTCCTGAGGTCACTCCCAGCCTAGTTTTCTCTCCATCACTTATTCAAATGAGGCATACATGAGCATCTGATTACCAGATCTTGACCAGAATCAAATGTTATTGTGATTAAATGTTTTGGGAGGGGTTTGCAATAAGCTCAGAAGTTTTATAGAGTGCTTACAGGAATTACATATTCAATTAATTTCTGTTGTTTCTGTTGTTGCTGGTAAAATTCCTGGGGAAATGTGCCCTTAACTTTTTTTGTTCTGCAGATATACACCTCTAGTCGTTTAAATATGCTATTACTGCAGTGTTTGCACATGGCAGATTCAAAGTATATAACGGCCGTCACCAAGGAAAGTCTTCGGTTCTTAGAGAAGACTTATGTAGAAGAGCCTTGGAATCTAGTAGGAAACTGTTTTAGAAACAAGCTGTTTCACGGTAATTGCTGTCTGGCAAAATTGTTTTGCAGATCCATGGAACAGTTTCCATTTATGAACTCCTTCTCAAATTCTATTTGTTGTCACATTGCATTTGACAATACAACATAGTATAAACAAGGAAGGTGTAGGGGTTGTCTGAGGAGTAAAATTACAATGAAAACTTAAAATGTGAAAAGACAAAGTAGTGCAAATGATGAAATACTCTTAATTATTTTACTGCTTAACTCATTTGGACTAGACAACTTGAAAGTGCCTCTACTTGTACATTCCGCTATTTCACACCCTCTTTTTTCCAAAAATACCCAGACGCATTTTAAACAAAAAATATATTGCAAATTATTTGTATTAACTTGTTTTTAGCACAAAGAATTAAAGATCACTTTTCAGACAGTCACGTACATTGAGAGATAAGGCGCTTCCATTTACTTCAGAATATAGCTAAGCACAAACACGTTTGTCAGACAGCGGCTAACACACTGCAGCATCACTCCCAGTGACAATTTCCAGTAACTTTTCTGCAGTGTTCACATTCATATTGCCCAAGTGCAGGTCATACTGTATCTAACTGATGAAGAACAGCATGTACCCACTCAAAGCATGGGCTCAGTCAGCTCAAAGAGGCATTGTTATTCATGAATATGTATTCAATTATTTTGAGAAGTATTGAATCATTTAACTTCAATTAGACACATTTTAACTACTCCATTTCAAAATAAAGTCAATGTGAGATATATTTAGCTTAAATATTTAGTAAGAAGGGAATAACATTTCCAAAAAAAAGATAACTAAGTTAAGGTTTAGTGGCAATTTTACTGGTTTAGTGGGTCTTTTTTAATAAATAATATTCTCCTACATCCTTCTAGTGGCTATTAATTCTTGTGTTTATTACTGACCATTATTTCACTTGTACTTGCTCGTATAGGTCAGTTCAAGACTATATTGCAAGATTAGGTGCAAGGAAAGAAGGAAAAAGGCTTGAATGACTCCTCTGCTCTTGCTGAATATTGCATCCCACTTCCAGAAATGGAAGAACATGCTCTTATATCTGATAATTTCTTCCCAGTTTTTCAAGATTTATAGGTCTTCAACTCTGGACACAGTAGGTAACTAAGAAGGTGGGCTCCTTTTGGTCTGCTCATCCATCTCTTTCCAATTACCTTCTCATCCAATTCTCATGAGATACATTACAGAACTGGAGATGATTATATTTCTCTATATTCCTGCAGTGGATAGATACCTTAATGCATGTGGGGTGCTTAAATGCTGAAATGCTGTGGGACACCAAAAAAAATGGTAACTGGTGGATGACACAAGTCAGGTTGTGCACCAATGTAGTTGGCTGAAATCACAGATATAAGGTGAATGCTGCATGTATTGGATATCATAGTCGCAAGACCAAGAATAACAAAGGTAAATAAACTAAAATAGGTGTAAAGGATACAACTGAAAGTTAAAAGATGCCAGAATCTCAGCAAGGAAATCAAAATCTGCCTGGATAGCATTTTGTGTACAGAAAGAAATGGTCTCTATAAAACCCTCCAACTATCTTGGTGTCTTAACACTGAACTCAGTCAGTTTTGTGATGTTCTTTTAGTGAGTGATCAAACTGCATGGAGTAATCAGATGTAGTCTAGTAAGGGCCAAGCAGAGTCAGCCCCACACAAGCCCCTACTCATTCAGTCCCCCACCAGTGAGATCAGGGAGAGAATCAGAAGGGTGAAAGCTGCAGAACTCATGGGCTGTTTAAGGACAGTTTAATAGGGAAAGCAAAGGCTGTGCACACAAGGAACACAAACCAAGGAATTAATTCAGTGCTTTCCATGAGCAGGCAAGTGTTCAGCCATCTCCAGGAGAGCTGGGCCCCACCATGCCCAGCTGACTTGGCTACTTGGGAGGACAAATGACATGTCTACAATGTCCCCCATTCCCCCCTCCCCTTCCTGATTCTTCTCCCCAGTTTATACACTGAACTTGGTGCTCCATGGTCTGGAATATCCCTTCGGTCAGCTTGGGTCACCTGTCCTGGCTCTGTCTCCTCCCAACCTGCCAACCCCCTCACCAGTGTGGCTGTACAAAAAACAGAAAAGGCCTTGGCTCTGTGCAAGCCCTGCTCAGCAATAACAAAAACATCTCTGTGTTATCAACCCTGTGTTCAGCACAAATCCAAAACACAGCCCCGTGCGAGACACTGAGATGAGAATTAACCCTACCCTAGCCAAAAGCAGCACACAAGGCATTTTCCACAGTTTCTCCCATGTTAGTCAGCCCCCAGCCTGTCTTCCTAAGCAAAACAATTTGCATTTGCCCTTGCTGATATTCATTAGCCCATCCCTCCAACCTGTCTAAGTGTTTCTGAATGATAGCCCTACCTTCAAGCATATGAACAGGTCTCTTATTTTGGTGCCACCTGCAAACTTTACAAGTGTGCACTCTGACTACCTTCAGAACAGTGATGAGGATGTAGAACAGGATATGTTTCACATAGATCCCAAAAATACTACAAATGAAGCAGAAGTGGAGTACAAACCATTACCCACCCACCTTAAGACCTGGTCACCCAAACTGTTTTTAACTCACTGAGTTCCATATCCATGTAGATTGCAACATTTGAATGCAAGAGTATGGTGGGAGAGAGTTTCAGAAGCATTGTTACATTCAGCATAAAGGTCACCTACTGTTATCACCTCCACTCACATCAATAATGATTCATTATTGATTATTTATTAATCATGTTAAAATAAATAAAAATTTAACCAATGGTAATTTAACCAATAAATGGCTATAGACACGGTTTTTTTCTAGGATGGAGTTATGAGACACACCACCAGATATCAGAAACCTTTTTCCAAAGCAGTGAAGTTGCTTTCTTTACTTTTCCATGCTTCAAATTTCCAAGAGCTTCCTTAAAATTTGGTGCAAGCTAGGATGTAGCAAAGTAAAACCATAAAAGAAAGTATGAAATGGTGACATTGCAGTTGAAGTGGAAAAATTCAATTCCACTATAGTATTGAATTAGGTCAAAAGTCTTAAACATGATGGACATATTGTTGAGAATTCTGGGCACAATGGCAACAGAAGGTCAATTCTTAAAATGCCATGTTCCCCTCAGTTCATTTCATCATCTACTTTATGGAAACCAGTAAAACTTGAAATTAGAGATCCCTGGAAATATCTGCACTTCTGAGGAAGACATAAGCTAACCAGAAATTCAAATAATTAAGACTTCAAGACTTACCAAATAGAGTCCTTAATATTTACTTGTTTATACAACCCAAAACTTATAGAAGTTGAGAGTATAATATACCTGGACAACAGTAATAATATAAGTCAGTAACAGTAGATTTAAAAATTCTCATAAAAATCACTGGCAAATGTGAGGTGGCACTTTGTACAGATGACCTATGAAATTTGGTTACCTAATTCTCTCTGAACACTATGATATATAAAACTTCCTGGAGGCAAAATAAATCTAACTATATCTGAAAGGTTCTTTATTCTCCCAGACAAAATTAAATATTTCAGATTCAAAGATCCAAATAAATTAAAGTAGAGATAACATTCACAGTTATGAAACAGATTTACCCATTGCTGGCCATTATCAGTTGTTAAAGAAAGATGGTGTGAAAATGCTGCAATTTGCCATTGAACATATAATTTGAAGAACTGGGGAAAAAAAATGAACAAACATTCTCTGAAGTTTCTTTTCCCAAGCAGCCCAAGCATGATGCTCAATAATTATGGTGCCCTCTATAACTGGGACACCACTTACTGTGAGCAGCTGGACATTGTACAAGTTGTCATTCCAGTTCAGGACTCAAATCACAGAACCGAGCAACTTTTAATTGGAAGTTGGACAATCACCTAAGTTTCGGTGGTGATAATGTCAAATTTCACTTCCAAATTCCTAGAAGTGAGACTAGTTTAGTTGGTACCTTGCATGCATACATGACTGCTTGTGTGTCCACAAGCACATATATTTTTTGGTTCTGAGTGCCTCCACATAAACTTATTAAGGAGCAAATTTAGATTTGAGACATATTTCAGAGAATTAGTGAATTTTACCACAAAAAATAAAGTCTAACACACCACATGCATAAAATAAATATTATGTAAATAATTAGTAAAGTTTATCAAAAGATATTTTATCAGATTTGAGGTAAGTAATAAGGAAATCTTTCACTTCTCATACAGCCCTTAAAGACGGTTTATTTTTATAAACAAACAGATACTGAGGAATCTATGCTATGAAATAGAAATTCTTCTTTAGCAAATTGGTATGTAGAAAAGACCAGAAAAGAGCTTGTAAATAAGAGGATTTTTAAATGACCATATGGTTTGTTTCATCTCATCTCTAAGTTATTTAACAGATTTGCATTTCCTGTTTCTAAAGAAATAAAGACAGAAGGAAAGAAGTGTTGTATTTCACTGTGGGGAGGGAATTACAGCAAAGAAGCCCTCAGTTACCTTCTCTTTTTCCAATTCCGGAGGGGTATATGACATTTCTAGAAAGAGTACACCACACAACAGGAAACATTTTCAAGCCAGATAAATTTGTATATGTGCTTGTTAGACAATAATCCAAGCATAAACATCTACAAATGTTCATTAAGATGTCACTGATCAATGTTAGCCTTCCAAAATAAAAATTAGTATTTCAAACCAGGTAGGTTCCAAATTACATTAACATGAGAGAAACTTGATTGCCTTAGAGCTATCTTGGAGTTTATTACTTTTCAAATTATACCTGGCATGATTATTGTGGACAGAGGGGTAAAAAAAAGAAGGTACAAAATAAATTATTGAAACATTACAATGAATAATGTATCTCTTGCCTTCTTATGAAAATTTCAAGATACACCCAGGTTCGAATTAATTCAAGTAACTGTGTGCATTTTCTGCACCCATGTAAGACAACAGCACTTTCTAAATAGAATTTTACCCTTTACAAGGCTGCAAAGGAAGGATATCTATTTAAGTTTTAAAAGTCCTCCCTTAATTTGTTTACCTGTGAACACTTCAGTCATTCTGAATTGCACAATTAAGGAAGAAAAAGTTATTGATAATTCAGGTATGGAGAAGTGTCTGTGCCAGGAGGCACCAGGCAGAAGGGTTTGAGCTTAAAAGAGTTAAATATGAATCTGGACACACATTTGACAGGTCTTGGGCTTTTGTATTCAAGCATTTTCAGCAGTGAAAGGTGAAAAGAGTGAAAGAGGCCTTCTTTCATATACAGCAATTTCACAATTACAAGCCACACTGATTATAAGCCGCATGTCTGGGTGTCAGCAACATTTCGTTTTTTGTCCATAAATAAGCCATGCCGGATTATTAGCCGCACTTTCGTTTGCAGTGATGATCCCTGTGCAGCTTTCACAAAGTTGCCAATTAGTACAAATACCACAGGATCGTGGGATTTACTGGCTCGGCTCAGGGCCATGCGGGCTCAGCCCGCTTGGGGCTGCCGACAGGGCCGAGTGAGCCAGCTCAGTGCTGCCGCTCGGAGGGGCCGCTCGGGGCCGGCCGCTGCTGTCGGGCTCACTCGCTGCTGGCATCAGGCAGGCTGGCCCTGCGCTGGCCCTGGTCCGACTCTACCGGTCCAACTGCTGCACTGTGTTCACTCCCCCCGGCCTGGGGCCTGGTGCTGCCGGCCCCACCCCCGCTGGGCGGGTTGGCCCTGGCCCAGCACTGCTGGTCCCGCCACCACCGCATTCACTCGGCTCAGCTCAGGCTGCTGCCAGTTCGCATTTCCAGTTGGCAAATTTCAGAATTTTTTATCACATATTAGCCGCTCTGGATTACAAGCCGCACTCTGGGTTCGCACCAAAACTTTAGTCAAAATGGTGTGGCTTATAATCATGAAATTACTGTAATTAAATGTTCCTTTATTTCATGAAAAGCAGTGAGGAGGATTTAGAGATAGAATCATAGAATAGTTTGGGTTGGGAGGGTCCTTAAAGATCATCAAGTTCCATCTTCCCCTATCAAGGGCAAGGGTACCTTCTTCTAGACTAGGTCATTCAAAACCCCATCCAACCTGGCCTTGAACACTTCAAGAGCTGGGTAGTCCACAACCTCTCTGGGCAACCTGTTCTAGTGCCTCACCACCCTCACTAGAGAGAATTTCTTCCTCCTATCTCATCTAAACCTAGCCACCTTGGGCTTGAGGTCATTACCCCCTGTCCTGCTGCTACATGCCCTTGTGAAACACCCCTTTCCAGCTCCCTTCTAGGATCCTGTAAGTACTGAAAGGTTGCTTCAAGGGCTTCCCAGAGCCTTCTCCTTTCCAGGCCAAACAGTCTCAACTGTCTCCTCATAGGAGATATCCTCCAACCCTCTGACCAGCTTAATGCCCTCCTCTGTGGGTTTGCCTTTCATGTGTTGGGTACCAAGAGCTATTTACCTTCAAACATCCCACTAATCACACAGACAGTGAGTTAATCTGAGAAGTAGAAAACAAACTTCAGACTCTTTAGAGACAGATTGAAATGCAATTCAGCTTCACTCACCCACAACATTCTGATCACGGGTCTTGAGGAAAAATATGGTCCCTCCTGCTAGTACAGTGCTGCACCAGAGCAGAGTACTCTAAGACACAGATATTACTTCCAAACTTTAGTGGGCTTGGATAAAAGCCAGACAATCAGTTTCTTCCCACAGGCAAACTTCGAGGTCCTTATGTGTACGCCCATTGACAATTGCCTAAATACTTTGGGAGTTTTCTAAGGAAAGTATTAGCAATCCAACCAGGCACTCATGAATTCAGAAGGAGATGAACTAAAGCTTGGAGAATCATGTTTTGTCCCTCAGCATTCAATTTTTATTTATATATCTAAACACTGGTACATAAAATAGTGATAAATACATGGAAATTATTAAAATGAAGGGTTATGAAGGTACAAGAGGGAAAAATTCATCAGTCATTTTGATGGTAGTGAGAGGGTGATTCTAAAAGAGGAAAGTGCTCTCTCTTACAATGCAGGAGAAATAGGTCCCAGTGGAAGGGAGACAGCACCAAATGAGAGAATTACAGTAATTTCACGATTACAAGCCGTACCTGATTATAAGCCGCAGCTCCAGGTGTCAGCAACGTTTAGGTCTTTGTCCATATACAAGCTGCACCAGATTATTAGCCGCACTTTCGTTTGCAGCAAGGATCCACGTGCAACTTTCACAAAATTAGTAACAGAATCACGGGATCATGGGGTTTACTGGCTCGGCCCTGGTCAGGGCAGCCGCCAGGTAGCAGCCCCAGCCCCGCTCGCCACTGTCACTGGGAGGCAGGGGCGCAGCATGCCCGGCCGGTGCCGCCAGGAGGAGGGAGAGGGGCGTGCCCAGTCAGTGCCTCCACTGCGCCCCCCGGGGCCGGGCAGTACTGCCACTGCACCGCCACTGCCCCGTCGCCCAGGACTGGGCGGGCTCTGCCTCGGCTTGGGGCTGCTGCTGGCTCGGACTTCCGGGTCAGGAAATTTCCAAAATTTGTTCATATATAAGCTGCTCCTGAATGTAAGCCACACTTCTGGTTTGGGAGCAAAATTTTGGTCAAAATGGTGCAGCTTATAATCGTGAAATTACTGTACATATTTGGCTTCACTAATTAATACTAATTCAAAATTTCTGGAATAATTGCTGCATACTTCTGTCTTTTAAAATCAATTTTGCTCTTCTCCAGTATCTCTGATGTACTGAGAAACCTAAATATTATACTCTGATCTAGTTTTCAGCAGAGTTACTTTATTTCTAATTAATTGTTAGGAAGATTAGTTTGGCTTCCTTCTGAAAAATATTTCATTCCTTTCATTCTACAAATGGCTCCTAACTGAAGAACAACACTGGGTACTGACAAAAAATAGTTATGATTTTCCTGGACATTGCAGGCTAAATGAGGAAAGTATGCTTTTCAGTGATGAGGAAAAGATGACTCCCTCTTACAGTTCCTAGTACAATTCCTAGGGCTTGGGATGTTGCTGGTTTGGTATGGATAAAGCAGCCTTCCCTGAGGATGGAAAAGGGGCTTTCATGCTCTAAGGCACTTCTCTCAGTTAAAGGGAGAAACAAAGAAGAAAAAAACTAACAATCAATTTCTGGATATCAGCCAAGGAAAGATATGCCTGAATCCATTAGGTTAAGAAGCTTTCATTGTGTAGCTGTTCCAAAAGATTAAGTAGCGTGGCTGACTTCAGACTAAAGAATCTGTATTAGAATCACAGCATTCATTGATGTAAGTGACTGACAACAGACTGCAGATTGTACTTTATTGGCCAGTATAGTATTTTGTCGTGATGTAAACGTGACTCAACAGGCCAATGGCCACAGAACACAATTTAAATATCACACAGTTTGTACTGAGGAAGTAAAAAGGAACAAAACTGAAAGTATGATTAAAAATCAAAATATTAAAAAAGGACTTTCTTTTGCTTAGAGACAGGTCTAAATTTAAGGTGTCAGGGCACAAAAGTCATAAATATTACTGCATTTTTTCATATCTTACGATGAGAACATATCCATAATCTCATCAGACACAACTAAAGATGATATTTTTAAAATCAACACTGCTTTGGAATTCTTTTCTCTCTGTCCCCTGACTTATACAAAAGTGAATAAAACCCTCTACATCTGAAGGCAAGACTTCCATATGTACTAAAATCTCCATCAGCTTCCACAGGAAGACCAGAGTTTTGCTTTGGAATTTTTATGTATCCTTCCTCACTGTGCTGTATAATCAAATGTAGCAAATGTGAGAGTAGCAAGAGAAAATGCTTCATATCTTCATTGTATTTCGGTCCAGGGACACAGCTTACAATTGCTATGCAGATAGCTAAGGTCAGATAGGACTGGGTCACCTCATCTGATTCAGTGTATCAGAGGATATTACATTTGAGGTCTTTCAATTTAAGTCATCCAGCTCAGAAATAATTTCTGTGATGCTTCTTTTTTAACCTGTGAAGGTCAGAACCACACTATTTCAGCATCAGTTTCACCAATAATGCATACAGAGGCAAATAGTCATTGCCCTTCTCCTTGCATTTAAATGTTGAAAATTTTCATTTGTATTTGATGATACAGTGTTATCCCAGGAGTCCATATAAAGATATTTGTCTATGAATTTCCTCAAATTTCACAGTTAGAGACTAAGTACATATTGATCCTATTCCCTCTCTCTGGATTAATGATATTGTGACTGCCTATACAAAACCATATTTTTCTTCAGAAGACCTTCTTTACCAAGTGATATAGGTGATTACTATTTACACTTCCAATGCTTTGAAATAATCCCAGAATGAGATTATTCCAGATCACAGATATAAATGGGATAAAGAAATACAATAATTCCAATGATGACTCCCCACTATACTTTTTGAGGTCCACCAGTCAGTTTTTAATGGTCTCCTATATTTGATCTGTCGATACTAAAGAACAATAATATTTCAAACAGGATTCTATTTAATAATTAATTAACCCTTGTAGATATTTATTTTTTACAACTATGTCCTCATTTTTATTTAACTTACAGTGTCCTCAAAAAATTCATGCTTGACAAGATATATTTTCATGAAATTCAAATTCTAGAAATAATTGCATTCTTTGTCATCTGAACACTGTACAAGCTTTTCTGTTATTTTGCCTCAGACTGGGAGAACTTCAATTGGGTTGTAAAAATATTAACATTGCCAATGCATTTGCCTTGAGCTGATACAAGGCCTTCTAACCTTCAGGAGCGATTCCTATAGTCAAAAATCAGACAAGTTTTTGGAATAGTAGTTTCCAGACCTGGTAGTATGTAGTTATGAATCAGTCAAAGCAGAAATCCTGTAGTCACTGAGATATCACTCACTGAGTATACAGAGAACAGTGATTACAGTTTAAAGCAAAGGTATTTAGTATACATGGGGTTGTCTTTTATATAAGCTAATATGACATATAAAAATGAGCATCACTCATCACTCAGCTTTCCTACCTAAAATAGAACTCCACATTAGGGAAACAGAAGATTGGATTCCTAAGGATAAGCAATGAACTTCACAAAACAGAGGCAAGTAAATGTCTCCACTTTAACTAAGCAGTGTTCTCACTACTCCTGCTAGGAAAATAAGCATGCATCTTTCCCTTCGGGCAGGTTGTCATGTAATGATGTTCCTGTGCTGCAAACCAGAGTTTTTGCCCAACGCAAAAGAGACACTTCTGAACAGCAGTTTGGGGAGGAGGTGCTAACAGTGGTGCTGTTTGGTGCTGTAATTGCACACATTTATAGAGACATATTATGGGGAAACAGAGAAAAAACAAGCCTAAGAAGATGCCATTCCTACAATATAACTATCCTAATGATTCCAATAAAAATAATTTTTTTGAGCTAATGGAAGAGAATCCTCAACAATTAATAACATCAGAGGGTGTCTCATAGACTTTATGAATTTTACAGTATTTTGTGGCAGGTATATGCTGATACCATATGCTACAAAAATCCATATGAACATACCATATAAACAAAAATCAGGAAATAAAAGCCCAGTGTGCTTAGATCAGTAGGCAAATAATGCCAAAAAAATCTCTCTTTGCTCTGAGAGAGCAAGAAACACAAAAGACAAAAATGGTTATGAGTCATTGCTAACATATCGCTGCCTCTGTGAAAGCCAGATAGGGATAGAACATATGAAAGCCACTAGTCAGCATGTGTGAGGGAAGCCCACACCAAGATAAAACCATTCCAAAACACAAATTCTCTGAAATGCATAAGGAGAAGCTTGGGTCTTTTGCTCTACTTGACAGAAATAATCCTACTTAGTTTACGAAACATATAGTACTCAAGCTGCAAAAGTTCCTTTGTTTCTGTAAAGACACAGTGACTTAAAGAAGATAAACTAAAACAGAAACTTATTTCCATCCCCCTGCAAAACTGGTGCATACACACTACTCCCAGATTGTCTCCAAGTGTAAATAAATTCTACATTCTACAGATATATTTTGCTTTGGATTAAAAAATTATAGCAAGTTTGCTTCTTAAGAGACAAAGTAGTATTGGTTTGAACTTCTAGTAGAATGGATGGAGTGACAGCATTTCACTCTTATGCTGATACTTGCTTTCTTCTTCTTAAGCTTGATTTTGAAGCAGTATTTCATAGAACTGGTATTAGATGAAAAATTTATTGTCTTGCTAAAATGCAGCACACTATGTGTAATTTTTTTCTCTTACATCAGTGTCCCTTGTAAATGGTCTGGCTGCCAGAAACTAGACCAACTACTAATAGGTTTTGATTTGATGGTCCTTAAAGATGAAGGGGGAAGTCTCTTTTTCTAGTCTTCCTTTAGTTTATTACTGAGAAAATATATCTTTCTCATTAATTCTGCATTGTGAAAAAGGTAAAAACACATGTAAAAGTATGCATAATAAACACTGAAGATTCTTCTCCATCTGAAAATCTTTATTATTGCACAATAACCATCTAAGGAACCATCTTCTCCATCTGAAAATCTTTATTATTGCACAATAACCATCTAAGGAACCTGAATGCACCAAGTCCATGGAATCTGATTCGGTTCATCCACAGGTCCTCAGGGAGTTGTGAGACAAAATAGGTAAGTCACTATCCATTATGTTATTATGACATTTTTTAAAAATTGTGGCAGACGAGTGAAGTTCTTGATGACTGGGAAAAGGGAATTATAACCCCTCCCCCTTTTAAAGACAAAAGTGGAAAACCCAGGAAACCGCACACCAGTCAGATTCACCTCTGTGCTCTGCCTGGAGCAGATTCTCATGGAAACTATGCTAAGCCACATGGAGAATAGAGAGGAGATTGCTGAGAACCAACATGACTTTACTAAGGGCAAATCATACCTGACAAATTTGCTACTGGTGAACAGGGCAGAGCTACTGGCATCACCTACTGGACTTATTCAAAGTGTTTGACACTGTCCCACATGACAGCCTTGTCTCTAAATTGGAGAGACGTGGATTTGAGGGATGGACCACTGGGTGGGTAAAGGACTGGCTGGATGACCAGCCACAAAGAGTTGTGGTCAAGGGCTCATGGTCCATGTGGAGACCAGGGATGAGGGGTGTCCCTCAGGGGTCAGTGCTGGGGCCAATACTGCTCAACACCTTTGTCAGGGACACAGGCAGTGGGATCAAGGGTACCCTCAGCAAGTTCACTGGCACCACCAGGCTGTGTGGGGCAGTCAACATGCTGGAGGGAAGGAATGGCATCCGGAGGGACCTGGACAGGCTTGAGAGCTGCGCCAGTGCAAACCTCATGGGGTCAACAAAGGCAAGTGCAAGGTCCTACAGTTGGGTCATGGCAATCCCAGACACACCAACAGCTTGGGCAGAGAAGTGATTGAGAGGAAGCCTGTGGAGAAGGACTTGGGGATGATGGTTGGAGAAAAAGTCATCAAGAGCTGGAAGCGTGTGATTACAACCCAGAAAGCTAAGTGTGTCCTGGTCTGCAAGTAAAGGAACATCAGAGAACTTGAGCACTTCCCCAACAAACACAGGCTGAGAAAGTTGTAACCTTTCAGGCTGGAGAAGAAAAGGTTTCGTGGAGACCTCAGAGCAACCTTCCAGTGTCTGAAGGGGCCTACAGGGGAGCCAGAGAGTGATCCTTCATCAGGAACTGCAATGGTAGGACAAGCAGTAATGGAGATGGAAATTTTAGGCTGGATATTAGGAGGAAATTCTTAACTGTGAGGGTGATAAGATAGTGGCTGTCCAGGAAGGCTGTGGGTACTCCAACCCTGGCAGTGTTCAGGACCAGCCTGAGTAAGGCCTTGAACAGCCTGGGTTAGTGGGAGGTGTCCCTGCCCATGACAGAGGGGATTGGGACTGGTTGTTTTTAAGGTCTCTTCCAGCCCTTAATAGTCTCTGATTCTGTGAAATGCAAAACCTAGGTGGTTTATATATAGTCTTCATGATTCTTTATACAGATAAAGTATAGTTTCAAAACTAGAACCTAACATAGGAATTGTTGAAGAATTTTCAAAGAACCAGCTCTTGTAAATTAAGAGGAAAAGGATATGAAAGTAAGCCACTGAGAGAATGTGTACAAATTGTAAGAAATTCACTGTTTGAAAACATTCTCATACCAGGAAGGCTTTTGCTGCTAGAAAAAAGTAAACATAAATCATAAATGATTTCCATCTTATTAAGGAGTAAATTACAATGGTCATGGTGGAATGCATGAGCAGCCTGAATGATTGTCTCGTTTCCAAATTCTGAAATCAGGATTTTCCAGTTATCTGGCAATTGAGTCATTTTTGATGGCTAAGTATTTTGGAAAATTAAGGACTAATGGCTCTGTATATCTGAAGATTCAGCTGCAGAGGTAACAAGCTGAAATTCCTCACACATGATTCTGGATGATGCCCCTCTTGGAAGAAAATCTTGATGACCCTAGAGATCTCTGTACCCTTCAGGGAAGTTAGAGAGGAAAAGCTAACCAAAGAATATGCAGAGGAATCTGTCATTGATTTATTGCCTTGCAGAAATGGTTTATTCATTCTGATTCCATGTTGCATCTCTTAGATTCTATAAAACAATGTAACAATTTAAACCAAAAAACTTTAAAGGTTACTATTAGGGCAATTCTTAGTAGTTCCAAAAATACTTCTTTCACTCCCTAAATAAATTAATCCCTGAAAAAGGGGTTTTTAGGAGATCGCCATACCCATCATCCTGAACCAAAGTGTTGCATAATAACAGGTATAGATATTTTGCCTAATTTTTTTTAGAATAGGCATAATTTTCTTATATAATTCAGTCTGAAGTGTTAGGAAGGTCTTTTCAATATGTAATAAAAACCTCCTTTTTTGTAGCTTGAGTTAATTACTTTCCATCCTGTTCCTAAAGACAAGTTCAGATTTCAGGAAGGGGTCACCGATTGTCCTGAATTATTTTAGATCACTGATTTGTATTAGCGCCCAAGTGAGAAATTACATCTGGGTCATTGACACACCCAGGAAAAAAGGAACTTTGTCATGATTTTCACATAAACGCTAATACAGATTAAAGAGGTAATAACAAAACTGAACTGTCCCAGACACTTACAGCACTGATTTGACTCCAGACAGAGCAGCATGAAACTTCCATTGCTTTCCTGGCACTCTAATCAAATCACTATTTTATAGCGTCTGTAACACATACATCCCCAGGCACTCCACATAAAAACGTAATTAAAACAAACTGGATAAGCTTTTAGAAACAAAGTATCCTTTTACTGTCAGTTCCTTCTAGTGGAGAGACATGCAATGATATATATCTAAAGGATTTACTGTGAAAATGAAAACAGCGAACATTTAGAAGACATGAATCAAATGAGCAAGTAATGTGATGATACTCAACATTCACCATGGGGTAAAGACACTGGTGAATCTGATATATTGACAATATTTGCATATTAATTCCTGAAGAAATTGACAGCCAATGCAGCTGAAAACAAATAATGAATGCTTAACATGAATGCTGCACTATTCTTCATAACTTGGGAAAAAGAGCTAGGGCAAAATCACAGCCTGACAAAGAGAGATTTCATCCATTTAGGCCTTTATTTAATAGGTTTTAATGTTAGCAATATACCTTCTCCAAAATTGCATTAACCCATGTGAGGAAAAGTGGATTTGAAACAAACAGCAGAACTCTGTGCCCTTAACCAATATTCTGTGTAGTTACAGACCCATTTCTTTTAATCCAATCATTTTGGTTTCAGAAGCCCAGTGAACACACACTAAAGAGGCAGAGAAAACCGAGTCATCTTGTGGTCTGGTTGTTCTGTTTTAAACCTGTACAGCGTCAAATTCTGTTAAGACAGAATTATAAAACTGATCAAAGTTCCCATCCATAATAAATAAACAAATCCTAAACAGTTGCTACATAAAATTTGCTGCATTAACTTGTGTAAGTAAAAACAGCTACTGTCAATCTCCATTATATAGACAGAAAAACCCCTTGGATTTTCTTTAGATGTCTGAAATCGCTAAACTATACCTGTAGAAACACAGGACATCAGTATAATTTTGTTGTCAAATGTCTAGATCCCTTGGAAGTGACCCAATACATAAGAAAAGAGTAAAAATAAAAGAATAAATGAAAAGTGAGAATTACAATATAAGAAAGTGTATAAACAATAAACAGTCCACCAAAACACAATGGAAAATTAATCATTTCGTTGAGAACAGAAGACTCCAACCTTTTCTGAAATTTAATTCTGTTTCTTTCTGAATATTGTCTTCCCTTATTTGCATCCCCATACCTTCAAAACATAAAATGTGTTGGCATATTCAAGGGGCAGTCACACTTAGTCAAAAGCATTTAAATTATTACTTTTGTGAGACTAATATACTCATGGCTTTCAGTTTGAACTATATGATTGCCTTGCAGTCTTCAAAACAAAATAATAGCCTTAATCAGTTATGACAATTTCCTTAGATCCTGAAACACTTCTAAAATTATAGTAATTTCACGACCATAAGGCGCACCGGACTATAAGGCATACCCCCCCGGAGTCGGCAAAATTCACAACTTTATAGATCAGATAAGGTGCACCGGACTATAAGGTGCACTTAATTTTGCAGAGAGGCTCCGCCCCCAGCTCACCCCGTGCAGTTGCTGGCTGAGGCTCCGCCTCAACCCGGCAGCCATTGGCCCCCGGGCCAGCCTCCACCCGGCAGGGGCGGTGCCACAAGCCACCAGGCCCCCCTGGACCCAGCAGCCATGGGCCCCCGGGACTGCCTGGACCCAGGAGCGGTGGTGCCACGGGCCCCCTAGCCCACATTCACCAGGCAGCCATGGGCCCCCGGGACTGCCTGGACCCGGGAAGGCGGGTGCCGCGGGCCCCCTAGCCCACCTTCATCCGGCAGCCATGGGCCCTCAGGACTGCCTGGACCCAGGAGTGGGGGTGCCACAGGCCCCTAGCCTGCATTCACGCGGCAGCCATGGGCCCCCAGGACTGCCTGGACCCGGGAAGGGGTGTGCCACCGCCCCTCTGGGCGGAATTCACTCAGCAGCCATGGGCCCCCGGGACTGCCTGGACCTGATAGGGGCCGTGCCATGGGCCCTCTGGCCCGCCTCCACCCGGCAGGGGCAGTGCCACTGGCCTCCGGGCCCACCCCCAGCCGGCTACCATGGCACTTCTGGCTCCCCCCACGGCTCACAGCTCACACTTCTGGTTTGGCAAATTTCGCAACTTTTTACATCAGATAAGGCGCACCGGACTATAAGGCGCACTTCCAGGTTTGAGGGAAAATTTTATTCAAAAGGGTGCGCCTTATAGTCGTGAAATTACTGTAATATAGAAGAGAATCTTAGAAGCCTAAGGAATATGTCAGCACAGTGACATTTTTAAAAACTGGGTTATTCCCTTTCCAAACCTAGTAAAAGTCAGTTCATCTTTACCTAGCTTTACAGCAACAAGAAAACTAGTGAATAATGGAATTTCTAAACTCAGATTTGGCAGACTTCCTGGAAAATATTGAATCATGAAAGGTCTAACATATATTTAAAAGCTAGATTCAGAGTCAATCTCTAAGCTGATTCCTTCTATGCGCAAAGTACTGGAAACAAAACTGTTCAGAGTCCAGTTTTCTAAGGTCTGTTTGCCAGAGAAAGACTATCTTTCTTGCTCTTAATAGGCAGAGTCTTCACCTTCTCTCACAAATACTACCAAGTAATCATGGAAATAGATACAAATGAGGAATAGCAAAGGCAACATTTCATTCGGAACAGACATGGGCTTGTAAAGTGCGAGGTCTCCCAACTGATTTGGCAAACAAGGACAATAGTGCGACCACCTACTTGGGAGCAGCAGAGATTTAAAAGAATATGCAGGAAGAAAATATGGCTGTTCCAACCACCAGGAAGCATTTTCTTTCTCTGTGGTAGGATTAATGAAAAGTTTTTGTAATACTGAAATAATCTAGGAATATTTCTCTCCCATTTCCCTTTGGGACTTATGTTCCAGGATTCCTCATTTCTATTATTTTGGTTTAGCTTGCCTGATGTTTGGTTAGTGTCTATGTTCTGTTGGTACTAGAATATAAATTTAAATCACACAGGCAGCAGATTTAGCATGAACCATAGCAGAGGCCATAAAACAATATTTCAAGTTCAAATGGCAAAATTAATAACTTTATGTTGAAGCCTACCTGCAGATCTACGTCGAATAGAAGAGAATGTTCAGACCAATGATTGTTTATTCCTTTACTAACATGTCAGATAGGGCTATTAACTTATTATGACTGCAAGAATGTTTCTTAATTGTTTTGTTTGTTTCTGGTCTTCAGTCACAGGATCAACTTAAATGAAGTAATTTATACTCTCTTTCTATGCCTACTGGAGACACTCAGTTGCCTGCATGTTCATGGATTTTGTAAATGTTATTGCACAGTTATTTCTTCTTCCATCCCTGTTGAATCCAATTTGATTCAGACTGTCAAAAAAAAAGAAGTAAAAATTGCATAATGAGAAACATATTCATAGGTAGGATTTAACTTATGATATCTTTACTGTAGAGGAGAACCAGAATAGATGAACTGGAGCTACTGGAATTTTTTGGATGCTGAGTCTCCAGTTTTTCAAAATGCAACAATTGGAAAAGCTCCTTTTTGAGAGCAGAAAATATTTTTGTAAGATTTATTCTAATTATTAATACGAATGTAATCAAAATTATATTTTTTAATGAAGTAGTTTCAGACTTGAGGCAATTTTGCATCTTTTCTGGATTCCTGTCTAGAAGGTTAGTCAGCACAAAGAATTTAATATAAAAAATGCCAAATCAGTATCTTTCTCAATAAATAGTTGAATGTCCACCTGAAACTGTGTTACAAAATTAATTATTCTTGTTTTCTTTTCCCAATGATAAGGGTAATTTTCCAGCAGAGCAGTGGCTGCAGAGTTCTGGTCTTTCTGGTATCCTTAGCAACACATCCTGTTCCCTGTTTCAGATAGTTCTGTGTAATATAAATGTACCACATCCTTTCCACAGGAATATGTATCACCAATTCCCATCACTCAGTATGCAAATAGAGAGAGCAGTTAAAGAGTTCATCAGGAACACATGTCATTTAGGAGGCCAACTGGTGTCGTAAGTCCAGTAGATATTGCTCAGAGCTACAGTTCAACATGAAAAACTTATCTCTTGGTCTTGTCCCTGATACAGACAGCTCCATTATAAACTATAGTTTAGGACCATATTTAAAATGTCAAACAGACTTTTAAATTACTGTCTTGCTGGGGTTTATTTTGACATTTTGAAAATTATAGGGGAAAGTAATTTACAAAACTCAGGATCAGTCGCAAAAACATGAGCAAGACAGAGCTATCATTAGCTTCCAGAAAAATATGCAAGATTAGTATCTCATTCATATTACAGTAATTTCACGAATACAAGCCACACAGACTATAAGCTGCATCTCTGGGTGTTGGCAAACATTTCGTTCTTTGTTCATAAATAAGCCGCACCTGAGTATAAGCCGCTCTGTCGTTCGCAGTGAGGACCCGTGTGTAACAAATTTGTCAAACAGTAACAGAACCGTGGCAGGGCGAGGTTTACTGGCTCAGCTTGGGCTGTGCAGGCTCGGCCCGCTCGGGGCTGCTGATAGGGCCAGGTGGCCCAGCTCGGTGGGGCCACTCGGCAGGGCCACTCGGGGCTGGCCGTCGCCTCTGGGCTCGCTCGCCCTGGCCCGGCGCTGCCCCGTGGTGGCAGGCAGGGACGGAGCACCCCCCGCTCCCGCAGTGGTGGCGGTGGGCGGGGACAGAGCCCCCGCCTCCTCCCCGAGCCGCAGCCGTGGCAGCACAGGGCCCTCCCGGTCTCTTCCCCGGGCTGCGGCAGAGGAGGGAAGGAGAGAGCTCTCTCATCTCTCTCCCCGCCCCCTGTGCTGCCTGCAGGGAGCCAGGCTCCACCTGCGGTGCAACAGAGTACCAATTTGTAACAACCGCAAAATGCCAGCTTTTACTGGCAAGTGCTCGGCTCGGCACCCTGGCTGGCACTTCTGAGGTTGTAAATGTCAGAAAATTATTCACATATTAGCCGCTCCTGAGTAGAAGTCGCATTTCCAGTGTGGGAGCAAAATTGTAGTCTAAATGGTGCGGCTTGTATTCGTGAAACTATTGTAAATTTATATGAATATGCAGAATGCAAAAGAGGAGTAGTATTGATTTAAAAGATACTAAAAATATGACTTTTTTTTCATTGCTTCATACAGAGCTATCATTTTCAGTGAGAAAATTCCATCATTATCACAAGTGAAGAAAGAATAATTTATTTTTCATTTTCTCTCAAGCAAAATCTGACTGATAATCTTTGAAGAGTTTTAAAAAACAAATATGGGAACTTGCAGAGTACTGCTAGAGGTGTTACTGCTAGCACATGAAATCAAAATGAAAACCTGTGTATTACACTGAGGTAAGAGTTGAAAAGGCAAAGTTTTACTCTCTTGATATTGTCAGTTTTAGGCAAATCCTTTTCAGTTCATAACAGTAAGAGCACGGCAAAACTTTTTTTCCTTCATTGATATATTTCTTAGTGTGTTTATGGTATTCAATTTTTGCCCTATCTCACAGCTCTTCATGAAGTCAATCCATGGTACACCTTCTCAGAGCAAAATCACCTCTGAGCATCAGATATCATTGGCATTTAGAGATGTGTTCATCGGGAAGACGGGAGACAAATCACTGAAGATTATTGCATTTTTCTTCCCACACTTAGGCTTCCATGAATCAGACCAATCTTTCTATGCACAAGCAGAATAATACCCTACAATGATAGTCAATTGAATATCTCTGAAGCTGAAGAACTATGGGCAACATAGTTCCCTACTGCAGAGCTTCTTCACCTTTATTCCATTTCTGATAATAAACACAAGCTAGAAATCCTGTATTTCAGATAATAGAACCATCTCATAAGCCTTGCTCTTTTAGAAAACAAAATAGCTCAGACTACCCAACTTTTGTCAACTGACCTTACATAGTTATCCAGTCAAGGTTAATTTGCTTGTGAATCTCTGAAGATGCTGTCATGGCAAAAAGAAAATCCACACATTAGTTTGAAAACAGTTGGTTTTAAGTAGGTTTTGTAGTTGATCAGCTCAGACCAGCCACATAGCTGAGAAATTCTTCCACTAGTGTTTAATCACCCTGATTCACAAAAAGTCATATTTGAATAAACATCCTTGTCTTTTCATTTTTGGAAACCTATTTCCACTGGAGTTCCTCAAGAAATCAAAAATGTCTATGCAAAACAAAAACAAAACCCCCCCAAAAAACCCACAGATAAAGAGAATTGAAAGCAACAGAATTGTATTTTGGAGCTTAATTATATTTTAGAAACCTTCCCTGACTCTTCCAGAATCTCTTTTCCCTACACCTAAATCCATCTGTAGTTACCTGAAGCAGAATCAGACAGACCTAACACGCAACATCTCCTGTCTGTGTATCAAAGGCATTCCGACAGATAGACTGATATTCTCAACAGTTGTCTGATCTGTTCTTTCAAAAATTTTCTTCTACCCTAGACCAGTAATAGGGTCCAATACCCCCATGAGTCCTGACAATAGTGACCTGTCCTATCTGTGAAGAATCTGACAGACCACTTCATATTGTTACCATCATTGTTATCTGGAATCCTCAAAATTATATGTGATAGTTACAAAGACAGTACTGATACTTCCTTATCAATATTAATTTTAAAAGATCCTTCATAAAACACTATTTCCCTGATATTTAAACACATATTCAAGTTCAGTAGGTAATTTAAGCTTTCTTTGTTGCATGCTTGAAGCACAGTTTTTTAAATACAGTTACAAATATATGAAAATTAATGTCATAAACAAAATGAAGAAAATAAAGGAAATAGTCCAGAGAGCAAATACAATGGAGATACAGGACCTTTCTGTGAAATGATGTTAAAAATACATTCATTCTTTGAATGATACTATCTAAATGCAATCCATTTTCACATGGAAGAAAATCCAAAGAAAGAGCATACAATAAAACACTTGCTAGATAAAGTACCTGTAACAGGAAGACAAATCTGCCATTGCATACACCTGAGTTAGCAGAAGAAAAAACACATTAATTATGCCAATTCCATTACACCATTAAACAAGTTAACATAAATGCATATTTGATGAAGATGTAATGGAAAATTTACGAAACATTTCCACAAGTGCAAAACCAGAAAATTAAAACCTTAGTGAAACAGTCAGACAGCTTCACAAGGCGTCTTTAAACTCTATTTAAGAAGTTCATTATATTCAAATGAAGCCTACTAATCAGTCAGCTTTTCTCTCTTTTCCAGATAAAGTTGAAAAACACAAAAGATTGATTAAGTATAGCTAAGAAAGAGAGTAGACAGGAGCATCCATTTTTAAAAAAGCGACGAAAGGATATGCATAGCTTTTTCAAACGTTCTTTGTTCACAGTGGATTAAAGGCACCAAAATACAAAAGTCAGAATACAACATCACAGAATATAAATGCTTTATGTTTTTAGGAGCAGGGGGAGGGGGAACAGGGGAGGGGATCTACTGAAATGTTTTTTGTCATAAGGAACTGTCAAGCTATATACTCGCAGTGACTTTTCTGTGTAATTGCATTCAGGATAGTCTACTGACAATTATCCACTACAGACTAAATTTAAGGAAGAAGCCCCTCTGACACACTATTCATTATGGCTGCTGGTGTAGCAGTCTAAACTGGAGACAGAAGAGAAGAGCATACTCCAGAGCCTTGTTTTATCCCATGTCATATTACAACAAATCTTGCCGCCTTAGGATTCTGTGCTATTACAACAAAAAGCTGACTACAATAAAAAAGTAACCACAAGGTAGTGCATAACTATAGACTATTAAAAACCGATCAAAAATTGTAAATAGTATAATAGTATATTAAATATACATATATTTTGTATATTGTACTTGCCAGACACCATTTTTCTTCTTCAAAAGACTTCTCAGTACTCCAAAAGTATTTAGATTATAACTAAAAGAATATCTGGTATCAAATAAATTATCATATCCCCCGCAGAATAAATACAGAGAACATTGTATTTGAGCAGAACTGTTGCAGTGTAAAAACACAATGTATGTTCATTCAAGTCAAACATCAAAGGATGAACTAGCAACTGATGCAGAACCTCCTGCTGATATAAGGTGTAAATTTATTTTTTGTGTTAAATGCATATACATGTTGTAATGGGGGATCTGGGGAAAAATGCCTCGTACTTGTTATGCCAACTTTCAAAAACAGTAGAAATGTCTAAAACTTTGCATTGTATCTTTTTCTTGTTACTGTTTCTTGTGCGATAATAGGTTGTGACATTAGAGAGGATCAACTTATACCTGAAGAGTTAGATGTCTTACTGTGCTATTTAGAGAATTAGCATTCAGTTCTTAAAGATGCATTTTAGTCTTCTTATAGATAGGAGGGGGAAAGGTCTCACAGATGTAATGGTACAAGAATAGCTGGCATGTTTGTATGATCACTGTGGAAGGGATGAATGGTAATAATAGAAACAGTAGTTAGATCCATTATATATTTGTGGGTCATATAGAATGGTATTTCTATTGCGGATGAGTTCATTCTTCTGTAGAGTTCACTGGAGAATATTCTGAAGGAGAAAATTGTTCTGGTATTTCCTCAAGGATTCAAATTTACTGTCAATTATGTCAGAGAACCAATTGATATTACAGAAATAAATCAACCAACTTAGAGAACCAATAGAAAAGTAAGATACAATGTTTGCTTAAGGAAGACAGCAGAAAAAAAAATCTGAAGAGGAACAACTGCTATGGTGGCAATATTTCGCAGGCAAGATTATTGATATATATGATGTACTATGGGCAGCCTTCCTGAATGTCCTGCGTTTTTTGGAGAATTCTAAGAAAAATGATGTTATTTAAAAAACAGTATGAAAGACAGCACAGTCATCTTCCATCTATGTAGCATAAAATTTGCTGTATGGATATCTGAAGCAAGGATGTGAGAATGGGGTTCTGGAATTGATCTTTATGCATCCATCAAATTTATGGTGTGAGTATGACTTCATTGTGATGACCGCCAGTTTCTTATGAGCTATTTTTGTCTTTCTCTTATGACAAGGGAGTTCATGGCCTTGTTTTGAGCCAAATATGAAGTGAGAAGAAATTAGCATAATAAGCCCCAACAAGCAGGAGCAGAGTGTAGTGAGCAGCAACTAATAGGTGAAGTATATGCAAAGGTATGTAGAAAAATCGTTAGGGACCATCTTTATGGTGGTCTCTAGCAGATGTCCAACACCACATAGGAAAAGTATACCTGGCTAGAGGAATAGTAACACAGAGAAGCTAAGCTACTACCCAAACTAAGACTGCTCAGAGGCAGGGTCACGTTTCCTGAAGCTTTGTTGCACCACATACTCAGAGTGGGAATTGGGGAAGGTCTAAGGTGATGATATATGCCTGTGTGTGAATACAAATGAGACAGGCTCCTTGACATCACCTTTCACCTACCTAATACATTTCACCTAATAATTTAAGAGTATCATATTGTTTGGTTTGCATCACCTCTTTTTGCGCTATCTTTCCATACCGTCACTAAAACTCAACCAAGTGAGAAGGGCTACTACTAGACACAGAACGCTCTGAAGTTTTCCATTAAACAAAATCACAGGATTCTTAAGATTGGAGAACTTCAATATAATCTAGTTCAGCCATCAACTCAGCACCATTACAATCAACCCTGAACCATATCCCCAAGTGTCACAACCAGACACCTTTTGAACATTATAGAGGTAGTGACTCTACCACCTACCTAAGCAACTTATTCTAGTGCCTAACCATTCTTTCAGTGAATTTTTTTCTAATACCTAATCTGAACCTCCCCTAATGCACCTTAGGAGCATTTTTTCTCGTCTTTCACTTGAGACATGGCAGCAGAGACTGACACTCATCTTGCTACAAACTCCTTTCAGGTAGTTGTAGAGAGTTACGAGATCCCCCATGACCCTCTTCAGACTACACAAACCAAGATCTCCAAGTGAGGATCCCAAAACTTTGTAGTGAGGGTTCCAAAACTGGATGTGTGTTAAGACGTGTGGATTAGTCAGTGCACAGTACAGGGGGGTAATCCCTGGCCTGCTCCTGCTGGCCACACTATTGCTGATCCAAGCCAGGATGCCATTGGCCATCAGCTGGACTTAGTTCCATTTGCTAACACAAACCTATCAATCTATGCTCATAAGCAGACTATTCAACCTCAAGTTTGGAGATAAAAAACGTGTCTAGCCTCTACATATTTGCTTTCATTGTATAACTGTATACTATATTAGTCACACCTAGGTGACCTATGATGGGACCGGAAGAAAAAAAATGTCTACTTTACGTTCTGTTAACCTAACATAAGTAATAAACTTCACCTCAATTTCCTCCACTTCTTATTCATAATAAAGCCTATGTTTATGCTGTTGCACTGACTTTAGTATTCTTCAAAAAATTAATATGTTACAGAGGAAAAAAATTGTCAACAACTTATGGTAAAGTCAAGATCCAAAGAGATGGAGAGCATTAATTGATTGCTATTCACGGCAATAAGTAAAAGTGGCCATCAGTTCCTATCAGCTTAAATGGGAAGTGAAAAAAGTATTCTCAAGCATGGAAATGCATTCTCCACAGTCTATGTAAAATGAACTAAAGAAAAGATTCTGTTGAATCTCCTCTTCCTAAACCTTTGGAAACCTTTGCTTATACCATGCAGATGTTTGCACAGCATACAAAATCCCAGATTAAATCTGAGAAAGGTTTTTTACTCATTGTGGGAAGCACAATATCCATGAATATTTCCTGTGGAATCTATGATTGTTTCAATCGACTTTCTCACTGAAAAAATAGAAATGATACTTTAATGCTACTGAAAAAAAGTCTCTCAAATTGGTATGCCATTAGTTATTTGACTCCATACACAAAGTTATTGAAAAAGTAAAATACATTACAAGTTTCAGCCAGATGATCCAAAGACGTGCACTTATAAGTCTAAAATAAAAACTGACTTACTTGTTTTTATTTTCTTATTATGTTCCTGAAGTTGAGATTTACTCTTTTGTGATAATTTTGCCGTATGGTACAACGTATTGTTGGACCCACTATACATTTAGAAATATTCTGTTCTCAAGTATGACAGGGAACTCCTACTGCTGCTGATGAGCTGTGTGGATTGCATAGGAAATCAAATGCAGAACCTGAGACTTCTACTCTAGATATTCATTTTAAAAATACCTTATTTTGCTTCTGTGATTTGTGATGCTGTCTGTGAGGGTGGGTTGTGTCTCCCTAAAAGCTCTAAGGTCATCAGAATCAATTAAAAACTAGAAACACAGTCTGATGATTAAGCCCCCCTAATACAAAGACTGACAAGTAAAATTGGATTTATGGAGAAGAGGAGGCTTCAGGAGGTTTGCAGCCTTCCAGAACCTACATGAGAGCTGAAGACTTTTTTTGCAAGGTCACATAGTGATAGAACAAAGGGTAATGGAATTAAATTGAAAGAGAGTAGGTTTGTGTTAAAGACATGAGGAGAAACTCTTCACCGTGAGGATGGCAGATCACTGGCACAGATTTCCCAGAGAAGCTGTGGATGCCTTATCCATGTATTTGTTCAAGGCCAGTTTGGATGGTGCCCTGAGCAATCTGGTCTAGTGGAAGGTGTTCCTGCCTGTGGCAGGAGGGTTGGAACTAGATGGTCTTTAAGATGCCATGCTACCCAAACCATTCTTTAATTTAATGTCTCAATAAAAACAGACTGATTGAGTCAGGACCGATGAGACTCACAAATTCAAAAGTAATAAAGCACAGTCATCAGACAAATGTACCTTTTGAGTGAAAAATATTAAGTCTAAATATTGGTTCATTGAAAACAGTTAAGGAAAAAAAAATCACAGCTTCAAAAACAATATATGTTACTAACAGAGAAGTACAGTAATTTCACGACCATAAGGCGCACCGGACTATAAGGCGCACTTTTTTTTTTGCCGCGAAGATCCGTACTGTGTGCAACAAAGTAATGAATTAGTAACAGAATCCTGTGATCGTGGAGTTTACTGGCAGGTGCTCAATTTGCAAACATTTTTCACAGACCGGCGTAGCCTTTAAACGCAGCCCCAAATGCCCTCCCTGTGCATGGGCCCCAGCACTCCTACCCGCCCCCGGCACCAGCTGGCGAGGCGGGGTTCAGGGCTGCCGCAGCTCGCGGTTTCTGCAGCAGCCTGCTCCCTCCATCACCGCACCGCACGGGCACTCTGGCAGCCCCGTGCAGCTCCAGGAACCCCGCACTGCCCTGGCGCTCCAGGAGCCGTGTGCCACTCTGGGAGGCGCCGCGTCCCCCTGGGCTTTTCCCCCATGGCGCCGCTGCCCCAACGCTGGCGGCTTTCCTGTGGCTGCAGGGGCTGCACCACCGCCGCTTTGTCGTGGCCGCAAGAGCCGAGCCAATGCCGATGCCGCTTTGCCACGGCCACAGCGGCCTCTCTGCCGCCGCCACCACTTTGCCACAGCCGCAGCGGCCTCTCTGCTGCCACCACCACTTTGCCACAGCCGCAGGGGCTGCACCAGCACCACCACTTTCCCGTGGCCACCCAGGCCACGCTGCCATGGCACTTTCCTCCAGCTGTCCGGGCTGCGGCGCTTTCCCCCAGCTGCCCTGGCTGCGCCGCCGCATCTCTGATGCCACCGCTGGGCGGGCTCTGCTCGGAGCTGTTGTGGACTCGCACTTCTCATTCGTCCCACGCCCGGGCCAGGGTGGCACGGCCCGGCTTCTTGTTCCGCCTGCGCCCGGGCCAGGGCCAGCCGCAACTCCCTCCCTCCCAGCACGGCTGCTGCTGACCGTGGCCACCCATTCCCTGCCCCCTCCTCGCGACTCGGTGCTCCCATGGCACCGCCCCTCCATTGTGGCTCACACTTCTGGTTTGGCAAATTTCACAACTTTGTCCATTGTATAAGGCACACCGGACTATTAGGAGCACTTCCGGGTTCGGGCGAAAATTTTAGTCAAAAGGGTGCACCTTATAGTCATGAAATTACTGTAACTTACAGGAAACATACACAAAGGCCCAAATTAAGGGAAGTCTGAATCAGATCAAAATCCATACATGTCAGAAATTATTATGGAATTAAACAAAACCCAAATCTTTAGAAAATCTGAAGGAATGTATGCAAAGTTCCATCTGCCCACAAAAATACTGAGGAAAAGACTAAGGAAAGTACCTTAAAGAATCAAAAATCTTCTCAAATATTTTCATTCCCAAAGTAGGTTTTAAATCATAGGTATGCCTGAAAAACACAGAACTGTTTTGTCCTTCTAAATCAGTGTGTTGCTGCTTTACCCTAAGTGACTCATTTATGTTTTTTTAATGTTTACATACCCCTTTGATGTTGATTGCTGAGATATTGTTTTAGTTCCAATTGGGAGATTCAGGTTAGGCATTGAGAATTTCTTCACAGGAGGGGTTTATATACTGGAATGGGCTGCCTTGGGAGATGGTGGAATCATCATCCTAGGAGAATTTAAGGAAAGACTGCACATGGCACTCAGGGCCATAGTCTGGTTGACACAGTGGTGTTTGGTCATTGGGTGAACTCAATGATCTCAGATGTCTTTTCCAAACTAATTGATTCTGTGACTCTTTGTGATTGGTGGATATTTCCCTTAACAAAGAGACTAAGCATCTTGAACTTGGAAGGACAACATACTATTTCAAAGGAAAATAACAAACTGGATTTACATTTGCATGGGGAGGACTCCAAACTCTTCATCAGATTGCGAGGGTACAGTGTCGTTTGCTTAATTTGCCAAATGAAGGGTGACCTGCTTGCTCTACATTTTAAAAACAGAGGAACTCAACAAAATGTAAGATTTCTTCTCACTGCTTTGTAGTGAAATAAATAGTTGTTCTGGACGAATATGAACCAAACAAGCAAATTCATTACCTCTGTCCCCCCGAAAATGAATTCATGTTTTACTTTAGACAAAAAGGTCTGGATTCAGCAGATCATGCTCTGAACAATAATCTTTATATTAACTTTCTACCACAAGTCAATTCAACTTGCCTAATACAGGTATATACATTTGCATTTTTACAGGTTGTGTAACTTTCTTTAGTGTCAACTAAGCATGGTTCTGCAATCCATGCATTTTTAGTTATTAAGTCACTATTTGCAAGGCTGCATGATATTTTTCTTCTTCATCTTGCCTCATGCTACAGTTTTATCATTTCAGTTTTAGTTCTTCAAATACCCTGATATGTCTTGAAAACAACCTTTTTTTTTATTTTTATTTTTTTTCTTTTAAAAGGAACTATTGAAATGCAATTTGAAGTAAATTACATAAAGACTCTTAACTAGTTGGTGGCCTTGGCAATTCTTAAGAAAACTCAAGGTTATACAAAATGTAGTATTTCTATCTTTTTTTCTCTCATTTCTCACTGATTTCATCAGTGTGGAACGGTTCAGTGTTATCATCACTTACATTATACGGCAAGAATGTATGACATCTAAATACTGTTAGCGTCCTTTTTGAGTTTCTGTATACTGAATGCAGGTAAGACATCACACTGTCAACTCTGTAACTCATTTCTGGTACTGAAGTGACAATTTTAAATACTGAAGTGCTTGAATGTTATTTTAATCAGAGATGGAGGTTTGGGTCAGCCCCTCAGTGATACAGACTCTACAATTTACATCATAACCATGTCTGTTTAGACAGGTATAGTTTTCTTTTTTTATATATACAGAAAAATCATGATTTCCTGAGATACTTCTGCCTATCCTTACTAATAATTGGTAAAAGGAAGGATCTAATGTTCCTGGCTGAGAAAGTAATTAAGGAGCTCTGATTGCTCCTTGACCTTGTAATATGTTTGCAAAAAGCTTTGAAACCTTGCTAGAGAACATACTAATATGTTCAACAAAGTATCCCTATTTGTTAAAGAATCTCTACTCCTAAGAAGGAATCAGATCCAACACACTTTTTCATCAGTTGTCTTTTATTTACTCCTTCTACATTCAGATCATGAACACCATTCATTGAGACCAGCAGCTAAACTGAATAAGAAATGGTAAATTTGAGAGGACAGCTTAGGGAAGCCAAGCAAATGACTGACACTGTTGATGGCTGGGAAACCTGCAAGGTGTATGGATTCTTAATTAGTGTCTTTGACAGGCATTAAGTCTTCTGTTCTTTTTCAACCTATCCTATATTTCTAAAGTCTTATAGATCCAGGGCTATAATTCGTTTAATTGAATAGTTGATGTATTGCTATAATACATCTTCCAAAAACTGTATTTTTCTGTTTTTACTAATATCTGGTCATATCTTACCTTAACAGAGCAGTACTTATGAAAATAATTTCATATTTAGAAAATCCTTCTGTAGTGCCAGACCATGTCCAGAATACTCTGATACAGTTTCTTGCAGTAGACAATACTTCATGTGGGGTGACAACTGTGTTTATCCTTTTATCTGGTCTTGCTTATCTTTCCATTACACAATGTTTATTATTAGGAGCTCTTCAAATTTGGTCATGGGTATTTCAGTTGTGTTGTGCTGCAGTCTTACCACTTTTACAGGGTGTCATACTTCTCCCTGTCTGCATAACTTACAGTAATTTCACAAATACAAGCCGCACTGTTTTGACCAAAATTTTGCTCTCATACCGTGAAAGCGGCTAATATCCAGGTGCGGCCAATATGTGAATAATTTTCTGCCATTTTCAACCCTGGGAGTGCAAACCAAGTCAGTGCAAACTGCAAAGTCGAGCTCCTGCCAGTAAAACCCTGCATTTACGCAGTTGTTACAAATTGATACTTTGTTGCGCGGCGGTTGGAGCTGCTCTGTGCAGGCAGCACAGGGGGTGGGGAAGGCGGGGCAGCTCTCTCCTGCTGGCCTCACGGCTCGGGGGAGGCAGGGACAGCTCTCTCCGCCTGACCCCGCGGCTCGGGGGGCTCCCGTCCCCGGCTCCCACCGCCGCCGCAGATGCCGGCGGGCTCTGTGCCCCCCCTGCCACCGTGGGGCAGCTCCGGGCCGGGGTGACCGAGCCCAGCGGTGGTGGCGGCCGGCCCCGAGCATCCCCGCCGAGCAGCAGCGCCGAGCTGGGCCACCCAGCCCTGTCGGCAGCCCCGAGCCCTCATGGCCCGAGCCGAGCCAGTAAACCCCGCCCTGCCGCGGTTCTGTTACTAATTGGCAACTTTGTTGCACGCAGGTCCTCGCTGCGAACACAGAGTGGCTTATACTCGGGTGCGGCTTATTTATGGACAAAAAACGAAATATTTGCCAACACCCGGCGATGCGCTTTATACTCAGTGCGGCTTGTATTCGTGAATTTACTGTAGTAGGACTGCAAAGTCTCATTCAGATTTGAGAATGTACACACAAATACAAATCTTCTGAGTGTTTGTGTAGTTTGCTTTGTGCTGTCTTGCTTTCCAAAACAGGTTATGAATAAGCTCCTGAAGGTGTGGTACTGAGAGGAATAATGTTTGGAGGTTTTAGCTTTTATTTTCTTTGATAGCCTGTGTAATTATTTATCTGTTTACCAATTCATTTCACATAGTCTTGCATACCAACACACATATGTTTTTGTGAAGATATGTGGTATAGTATTTTTCTGGGTACTTTTGGGATACATTTAGAGAAAGGTGGCTTTTCTTGGGAAGGTATTTAAAATTTCAAAACAAATTCTTCCAGCAAATTTGTACTACATTTTGAAAAAGGAGAGAAAAAAATGAAAAAAAAAAAGAAATTATGGTATCTACAAGGAAAGATTCAGTGAAACAAATACAGCCCTGGTCAAGAGGAAATTTTGAGTAAGCTTTGTATTCCTCCAACTGACAGGTCTCAATCATCATTTGATATTCAAATATTATTAAATAACGAAGTAGCTAAATATAATTCATCAGTATTGTTCCTGGGCTTTAAGAGTATAAAAGATTGAAATGTAGGGAGTTGCAATCTCACAGTTTTCAAACCTGGTGCTAATTTTGCATGTTTCCCTTTCTATTGTGAGACTATAGGATAAACAAGAAAGAATTTTATAGAAAGTTTCTCCACTGAGGGTAGGGCTTCATGTTGGTTTTCCTGCTGAGTACTCGGGTTCTTTCAAAAACAGGAGGAACTGCAAGTGCTCACTACATGTAGAGCTGAACAGAGCATGTGAACTTGCTTGTCAGCTAGTATCTCATTTGGAAAAGTTTACATGGCACAACCCATCCCTTTCCTTCACTCATATACTATAGGCACTCTGGATAGTCTTAAACTCTTGTGTGAAGATATCATAACTTTCAGAGCTCATCAGTAAGAGCCTTAAGGATTCCAATGCTTTTCTTTAGAAGTAAGTTTAGCTAGCCCAAGTTCAGCCTGGTCATTTCCATAGTTCCTGTTACCTTCTCTGGCAGTGAGCCAGAGTTCTGCTGATACAGATACCTGGAGTGAGGCATCTGGCTGTGACAATGTATAGCAACTATAACAAGACTCAGACTTGGGATTCTTTTTTCTTCTGAACTGATGTAATTGCTGGGTACTTTTTAATTGTTTCAGTCTAGCACTTGAACAAAAGAATGATGAAAAAAGATGCTCTGGTCTTAACTTTTTTTTTCTTTTTTTCCTCAATGGAATATTTTCAGTCAAAAGAGGATTTTACAGTTTTCTTATAACTGTAAATGAAAAAATTATTTCAACTATTTGGCTTCCAAAGAAATGAAGTTTTCTTATGTAAAGACAACTCGCTGAAGAGATATTTTCAGTAGAAAATGTGCGTGTTTTCTTGCAGGAACATTTGGAAATGGAAAAGTAGGAAGGAGGGGAAAATGTGCTGTAAAATCCATTCACTTTAAAAACTCTATACATGGTAATTAAAAAAAAATATTCACTGATATTCACTTTATATTCACTGTTATATTCAGTGATACAGGGTTTACTCTATAGTGAACCCGTAGCATATTTGAATGTTCATTGAATATTATCATAACATTCATGCATAATCCTATGTATCTTCTCTTCTTGGACGCTGCGGGGAATTTCTTTTTTTTCCTTAAAGTTGGATTTTAGAATACTCAATACTTCTCATGAGCCACATGGGATCTTCACTGGACCCAACTCATTATTAATATTTTCAACAGCTGCCCACATAATGTTTGCCATGAAATTAACAATGTCGGTTGCTAACTCTGCCTTCATTATAAGAATTCATTAGCTAAGTTAAGACGATTTCTAGATTAATAGATTAAAATCTCTCCCAGGCACTGAACTAACTGGCAGGTAATACTGTGACATGCTTCAGCAAGCTCTCTTACCCTCCAAAAGATGGTTGAGTACAAGCTGCCTTTTAAGAATAGTTCTTTAAACAATCTGCTCACCAAATTATGTTCATGGACCTATTTGGAAGAGGTACAGAACAAAGATCTCTTAGGGAATATTTTAAGAGTTTACAGAGGCAAGTACAGTAATTTCACGAATACAAGCCGCACCAATTTGACCAAAATTTTGGTGGAAACCCGGAAGTGCGGCCAATATTCCGGGGCGGCTAATACATTAACAAAATTCTAAAAGCTGCCAACACGGAAGTGAGAGCCCGCGGCAGCCCCAAGCCAAGCTGGAGCCCGGCCGGCCCCGGCAGAGGTGGGAAAGCCTGGCAGAGGCGGGGCCAGCAGTGTGGGGGGCGGGCGGCTGAGCCTGAGCCAGCAGGGCGGGGCAGGGAGGGCGGCAGAGCCTGAGCCAGCAGGGCGGGGGAGCCCGGGAGAACTGGGGCTAGCAGTGCAGGGGAGCATGGCAGAAGCAGGAAGGCCGACGGGTGGGGCTGCCTGGCAGCGGGGGAAGCCCAGCAGAATCGGGGCCAGCAGCGTAGGGGAGCCCGGCGGTGCGGGGGCCTGCAGTGCCGGCCAGGGCGAGGAAACGCGGCGGTGGTGCAGACGGGAGGGGGCGACCGGCGAGCCCGGCGGCGGGGCTAGGGAACGCGGCGCGGCCGGCGAGCCCGCCGGCGGGGCTAGGGAACGCGGCGCGCCGCGGCCGGCAAGCCCGCCGGCGGGGCTAGGGAACGCGGCGCGCCGCGGCCGACGAGCCCGGCGGCGGGGCTAGGGAACGCGCCGCGGCCGGCGAGCCCGCCGGCGGGGCTAGGGAACGCGGCAGCGGGGCGGTGCTGACGGGAGAGGGGGCCAGCGAGCCCGGTGGCGGCGGCAGTACCACCCGGCCAGCCCTGCCGAGCCGTGGCGCTGAGCTGGGCCACCCGGTCCCGTCGGCAACCATGAGCAGGCCTCGCCTGCCTGGCCCCGCCCCGAGCCAGTAAAGCCCGCTATGCCGCGATCCTGTTACTAATTGGCCAATTTGTGAAAGCTGCGCACGGATTCTCGCTACGAACGAAAGTGCGGCTAATATTCGGGGTGCGGCTTATCTATTGACAAAGACAGCAACATTGTCGAGGCACCGGGGGTGCGGCTTATAATCCGTGCGGCTTGTATTCGTGAAACTACTGTATATTCTAATGTTCAGGGGGATTTCTGGTTGATGTTAAGACAATCTTCAGCAGATTCCAAAAATCACAATACTTGGAAGAAATAAAAGGGTGACAAATAATTTCCCTTGGTCATACATGGTGTGACCATGTACTAGAAATCAGAAGAAAAAAAATTTCAGTATGCAAAGTTTGAATCATTTTTATGTTCTTTAACCTTTAATAGGTATTGAGTTAAGGGCCGATTCTTGGCAGGAAGACAATAATTAATATCACAAAAGGGTGAGGCTTGATGCTACTTTACAAAGTACAGTTTTATAGCCACTATATGTATGTGAGAATGAACCATAATGATAGTACTTTCTGTCTGTAAAGCTTAAATACAGATTACAAGTTAAATGTTCTTTACAAAGGGAAACTCATAGAAGGCAAAGGATGCATGGAACTCTGGAGTTCAACCCATATAACTCCCAAATGTTCTTTCAAGGTATAACTTGCAAGCATTTGTACAGCACTAGTTTCCTTATGGCCCTTGAGACCATGATAGGACCAGATCCTTCTTCAGTGCTCAGTTTTGCACATACTCACCTCCAGAGACCAAAAACCTCCAGTTTCAATAAAGATAGTCTGTGTCCACAATCAAGCAGAGAAGCATATTCCTATTTTCTGTGTTGCTGTTTTGGGCTATAAAAACAGGTGAACATCCCTACAAATTTCATATTTGCCTCTAAAACTGATGAATGAACATGACAAGCTGAAAGGATTTTCCGCTGTTCAGGAAAGCACAGCTAAAGAGATAACTTTTCAGATGGTGTAATATATTGGATGAGAAACTGGAGTTATCTAAAATTTTGTAGGTCTCTTTATGGATGATGGAAATTGAGATAGAGGTTTTTCAAATCTGTGATATTGTTAAGCTCAGTAGCTTATTCCTAACTTGATGAAAGTATTTCCAGATCTGATTATCTAAAGTTTGAAGATTTTTTAACCCAGTGGATTTGAGACGTTAAACATCAAACAGAGTCATTAACCATTAACAGACCAGTATCTCACAGGTTTATAAAGATTATGTTAAATTTTTTTGTGATCTGTGGCTTTCTGAATTATATTTTTTCATCATTTTAATTATGTGCATTTTCAAACCCATTTTTGAGTCATTAACTTCACAGCAGTTTTGCATTTGAATTGATTCTACTGACAGTATCTTTTGTCCATGGTTAATAATTCTTTTCCAAGTGTAGTTCTTCAAATTTCAACACTCTTAATGCTGCTCTACTTACTCAAGTACAAATAAATTTTTTCCCCATTATTGTGTGTAGATAATGCCACAGTGTTTCTCTCAATATAAACTATACTTAATCTATTAAATAAACCAAATCTTTAAAGTGAACTAATAGTTATAGTCTGATATAATGACACAAGAAATTAGGATGTGGATGACAATATTTGTTCAGAAATCTGTAATATCTGTACCGCAGAGCCTGGGAGCGCTCCTCAGCATTTGTGGTGTGATGACCATAGCTGGATATCAGGCACTCACCAGAGTTTATCAATCATTCCCTTTTGAAGGGAGAGAAAATATCACAAAGGTTCATGTGTTAAGATAAGGACTGGGATAGATCACTCAACAAGTACTGTTAAGGACAAAACAGACTTGAATTTGGGATTCTAACTGAATTTATTGCTAATCAAAATCAGATCAGGATAATATGTCCTAAAACAAATCTTAAAATCAACATCCCCTCCCATGCCTCCTTCCTTCCCAGCTCTACCCTCTTATCCCCAGTGACACAGGGAGACAGGGAATGGGGCTTAGGTTCAGTCCCTAACTGGCACATGTTGTTCATGTTGTTTATGTTCTGTTTATCTTCATATGTTGTTTATGCCTCAGGGAGCGGAGTCCTTCCCCTGCTCCAGTGTGGGGTTGCTCCCGTGGGAGATGGTTCTTAACAAACTTTTCCAGTGTGAGTCCATCCCATGGGCAGCAGTTCTCCATGAACTGCTCCAGCTTTAGTCCATTTCCATGGGGTGCAGTCCTTCAGGTGCAGCCTACTCCGACATGGGTTTTTCAAAGGGTCACAAGTCCTGCCAGGAAACCTGCTCCAGCGTGGGCTTTCCACAGTTTCACAGTCCCCTCTCAGACATCCACCTGTTCTGATGTGGAGGGTTGCAGGAGGATCTCTGCTCCACCATGGACTTCCACGGGCTGCACGGGCATAGCTGCTTCACTGTGATCTGCATCATGGGCTGCAGGGCAATCCTGAGTCTGGTACCTGGATCATCTTGTCCCCATCCTTTTCCACTGACCTTGCTGTGTGCACAGTTGTTCCTCTCACATATTCTCAGTTCCCTCTTCTTTGGCTGCAATTACATCTGCACAATAGCTTCTTTTCCTTTTTAAATCCGTTATCACAGATTATTATCTCTGATTGGCCTAGCCTTGGCTCTGTTCTGGAGCCAACTGGTACTGGCTCTGTTGAACATGGGAGATGCTTCTGGCAACTTCTCCTTCTTCTGTAGGAGCCACTCCTATATTCCCTACTATTACCAAAACCTGTCCACAAAACCCCACTACTGTATTCCATCAGAAATTTCAACCCAGAAAGTAGTTTTTAAGTTTTGCATCTGTCCAGCTCTCTTTTTTTTTCATGGCTATCTGCATGGTAGATAATATTTCCATTTCCCTACTTGGAATAATATTCCCTTACTTGGATAACTTTCTAAGATTCAAAGAGAAGTTCTGTGCTCAACTCAGCTGGGGAAGCTCACTGGGGAAGTTCAGTGAACTGCCTTAAGCAATAGATCTGATGATAATTGTCTCCTTCAGTCATGAAACTTGTCTTTTATTTAGCACAGAATAAATACATGATTTTTTTCTCTTGGTTATTGGAATTGGTTATTAGTTTTTGGAAATTCTTAGCCTCATCACACAGAAGTGTTGATTTGACAGGGTATATGGATCAAAATAGTCTTATAATATATATATAATGTAATAATAATTGGGATTACTTAGATTTAAATTTATTGGCTCATTTTAAATAAAAAACATACCTATAAAGATTTTTTTTTTCTCTGTGTATCTCTAGCCTCTTTTCTCAGAACAATTTCAGCATTGTCCTCAAGGCCATGCTCAAAGGTGATGCAGGAATCAGACTATAAATATTACTTCAGTTTTGAGTGCCCAAGGGGATCCGTGTGTTCAGACAGTCCAGTGGATTAATGCACTGGCAGTCCAGGTCTGCATTTCCTCCCTGCTGCTAATTCTCTCCCTAAGTGAGCTTCTGAGAGAGCTGAAAGCCTCCCTGAAAGCAGGCTAATGCGACACAGGCTGTGGGGTGCTCTCAGTCAAGGTCTGCAGAAGAAAAGGCCAAAACGTATCTGCACTCACCAAACCACTCCCTGAAGCTGGTTCTTGGATATTCCAGAGATTGCCTGACAGAAAGGCAAAGGGCAAGGAAAAGAACAAATGAAGTAAGTTACTTGTATACTAACTACAGTTCATCCAATATCCTCTGTCCTTAGTTTTTCATGGGGAGAGAGTGTCTTGGGGATTAGTGATACAACCTCTGAATGGGACCCTCTGAGTGGGGCCTTTGAGCCATTATCAATCTATCTGGGATGATCCTAGAGCTCTTTACTCTTGTAAGGAAGTACACAATAGTAGCTAAATAGAAAACCAAAACCAGTAGGCAGTCCTCTCTGGTGAAAGAGAAAGTTGCTGAAGAGGGTATAAAAGAAAAGCAGTCATAGTTGCTGACTGCTGAGATAATTTATCCTGTATATTCAGTATTTCCACCTTTGAAAGTAAAGAAGTGCTGACATTTAAATTACTGACATTAAATAAATGTTGGAGTAAAATTGGCAAAAAACATGCTCTTGGCTTGTTTTTATCCTGTGGAGAAAGCTGAAATTCCTTGGGGAAGCTCTTCCTGAGATTACAGCCCTAGGGATTTAAGAAATAGTCACGTTCATGGCCAAAGGTAATGAACTGAGAACACAAATAAATGTTTTTCAGGAAAGCTATGCAGCTGTGACACCCCTGAGACACTACCTGAGGAAATGCAATCCTCTTTTGAAAAGTTAAGGAGTACTGCAGTACTTTAAGGTCTTTTAAAGAAATGCAGTTGACTGTAAGATGGTGCAGTACAGGACATCTCAAGGTTTTTTCATTGTGTGCAGTAATTTTAAATACTGGACTTCTTCCTAAAAGTGAAGGAATTGGACTTGGTGACTTCACTGAGGATAATTGCTCTTCATGGTAGATTGTTAAAATTTGATCTAAAAAAATATTTTGTCTAAAAATACATGAAAACAAGAGACATTATGTAAATAATGGAATAAAAGAAGGCTTCTACATAAATGTAGGAGGAAGCAGGCTAAATAGCCATTGATCTTAGAAGCATCAATATATGAAGGAAAAATCTAAGCAAACCAAACTTATTTACCAGAAAGTAAATAATGGAGGATTAGGGAGCAAAAGAAGGTATGGAAGTGCAGTAATTTTACTGTTGTTTATATTCTTCGAGAGAGCTTTTAATTTTCTTTTCTACTGAAAGTACTCTATGCTGATAGTACTTTAATAAAGGGTTTCTTCTTTTTTGTTTTTATGGAGAAAGAGAGTATGATTTTTTGTATTAAAAACAACTGTTACACGTCTGTGCCCAAGACGTAGTCATGGGGTTCTTACCAATATGTGATGAAGAGTGAGAGAGCAGCACTCAGCTGGAGGACTCAGTAGAAGCTTTGGGTAGGCTAAGGCATATTTTCAGAGTGTGTATCTTACATGGGATTTAACATGACCATTCTAGAAAATGTATCTGACCCCGTTTGGGGACCCTGTTGAAAGTTACACAGTTCTGATTACTCTTTAGAGCCAAGTTCTGGTGTAGCACTGTCTATAAGTGCTTCTTCCACAGAGAAGATTCATGTGAGCTCACAGCAGAGGTAGGGGTCTGCCAGTGCCCAAATATTCTGTGCCCCACCTAAAAAGACGTGGCTAAGGATGGAAGATGTTAGATGTCTCGTGTGTAGCTTTGCTGCTGGCAGCTGGGCTTTGTTAAATAAGTAGCAATCTCCCTGTTCTTTGGAAGACTTGGGTAGACAGCTCAGCTGATCCTCTAAAAATATTCAACATTCTGTTAGCTTTGAGTCTGACTCTGTGAAAGAGCTGTATGAATAAGTATTCTCAACTTTGGAGGATCTTGACCCCACAATTCATCATGTTGATGTGTTGGATAGGTGGAAGAAGGGGGTTTGGGTCTCCTAAGTGATTTGTACCCCTTTCACAGATGCTTTCACAGCACTGGTCTGTTTTGTGGGGACAGAAGTGTGGGTATGGCACTGGACTTCTTAATGTCTTGGTGTCTTTTGCTAGGGCATCTAGAATTATATCAGTACCTGTTTATGAGGAATTAGGGCTTGATATTTTCAACAAAGGGCCTTGATTACTATTTGTGCAACTCATTATAAACACAATCATATATCCACAAATGTGTCCTATTTAGGTACGCAATATATAATGTGTAATACATTTAATTCTGAGGCAGTGATGATTAAGCTGCCTAGGATCTTTCTTCCAAACTGTATGCTGCTGTTTATTATTTCTGGAACTGCAGTTCTCTTTCCTCAGTCTGATTCATTCTGAGTCATACAAAACACATTCTCATTGAAATGGGGTGCACAGCAGCAAGCAATGTCATGCTAGTTCTGCACCATTAGGTAATTGTTTCAGTCTTTTCTAGTGGAGATGTCTGTAGCACAGGCAGTACAAAAAGACGAGGACAATGTGGGTGTCTGGTGGGAGGATTCAAAGTTAGAAGAAAATTACCTACTAGAAAAACTTCAGCTTGAGCTTGCTTATTACAAACTTGACAGTATTTCAATTTTAAAATATTTGTACAATGTAATTAGAGATATGGAAATGATTGTTCATATGCAGAACTAATCTTCTCTAATACAGTGAAAAAATACCATGAAGATTAATCTATTTGGGCTAGACTTGTAGTCCAGCTTTAATACTGGATCAGTTCTTAAGACGGCATTATTAAAATGGCATTGAAAACGTGTCTCAGAAATCAGAAAGTGGGATGCTTGGTGATTTTAATTACTTAACTGATCAGTTTTACTAGTAACAACACAGTAATATCTACGCATTGTTTTAATTTTTCAATCTCATTTGATAAGAATTTTAGTAAGGCATGTTCTGATTTACAAGCAGTGTTTTGCTTCTTGAGTAGTAGTAGATTTTGAAGCAGATAGCACTATAGTTAATATATTTTAAATTTATTTTCTCATCTACTGTCTAATATTCATAAGCTGTTTATTCAAAAATAGGCAGCCTCCACTGCTTGGAGAGATATCAGATTAAAGAAAACAGACACCTAGGATAGCACATCAAAAATGACACAAAGGGAGGTATTTATGCAGGGATGAGGTACTTCCCTCCCCCATCCTGTGAACAAGTCAAGAACAATCATTACAAATAGCTGAAAAATCACCTCTTCCCTCATCTTGGGAGAAGAAAAAAATGTCTCGCTGGCTGATTTGGAATAAGAAGTATAGGGAAACAGAATGGCTGACATGAAATATGCTTTATTTTTAAAGCATTGGTTGAAGTACCGTTGATTTGATTTGGTGGTTGCAGAGACTTATGTTAAGATAGGAAGATGGACAGAACTGCCTGAATGACAAGAAGGGGTCAGTTACTGTATTAGTGCAAAATAGTCAAAATGTAACACTATTTACTAATGAAAATACTTAAAAGTAAATTAATTCTTGAATTTCCTTTCTTGAAAGTAAAGTACTACGTAGAGACAAAATGTTTACATCTATTGTTTTGCATGTAATCCATCTCTTACTTTGTAAAATCTCTTTTATATTTTAGGTACCTTCTATGGCTATGAATTATGAGTGTCCTTTTTAACAGTGTAGCTCTCAGTAAAATCCATTATCAGTTCTTTGTTTGAATTCAGTTCACATCATCTTCTCATAGGCTATAAAGAGACTCAATCTGTTCCAGAACAGTAATCACAGTCCATTAAACTCTGTTCCCTGTAGTCTTTGTTCCTAGTTACATGTGATACTGTAATTGTGTGTGTGTGAGAGAGAGAGACAGAGAGAGAGAGAAAAGTATTCAAGTGCCTTGCAAAATGGACACAAAAACTTACCAGTCCAGGCATAACATATGCTTGTCTTTCCTTTAGAATGATGATAATTTCCCTGAAAAATTAGCAAGTGTTTCACTTGCCCAGTCAAAAAACCAGAAAAGCACATCCAGCTCCCCCATCCAAACAAACCCTACCCTGTAGGAGTAGATTTTCCTAAAAGTGTATCTGAAGAAAAAAATCTCCCATTCCTGTATTAACTCTTAAGTGTTCTTGATCACCAACCTAATCTGCAAGCCATGAAGAGAAGACAGAAAAAGAAAAGACTTTCATGTTCACTTCAGAGATAATAGAGTTCATGATCTAAAAGGTTATCTCTGGAGATTGAAAGCCTGGTATTTTTCTGCCAGATCAAACCTGTTCTGGTCTACTGTAACTCCATTGAGTTTTGCAAGAGAGGTAATAAATCTGATGTAAGATCATAAGCTTATTGACAGATTCAACTTAAATAAAAAATACAGTAATAAAGGATGCTAGATTAAAGTTGCAGCCCTATGTGGTTTTCAATATGTTTTCAGTATAGAGGAATGAAGTACTTCAAAATTAATGTCATCTGAACAAACTGATCACAGTAGTTTTGAGCTGCAGAAGATTTCCAGTATTTTTCCATGTGTACAAGTATACATGTAAGATTTCTAGCATTTTTCCATGTGGGGGGTTTTGAAAATCTTTACTTAGCTATGTATGATAAATATGTTCAAATGATGCATACTGGAAAATTGAGTTTCAATAGAAAGGTTGATCTAGTCAGCATTTTAGCCCCAGCTTTTGACTTGAAATGAACAAGTTGGGTTTGGTTTCAATGGGCTGGTCACATACAATTCCAATCTTTAGTTACTTTGCTGTAATGATACTAACATGTTCTGTAGTTAACAGCCTTAAGCCTTAAGCCTTGTCTCAGCAATATGAGTAGGTCCAAAACTTGCAAATTGTGGCTTGAGGTCTGGTCTTTCCTGTAGGCTGCTTTTCCTCAATCTGCCAGACACTAAATCCATGCAATGTTATTACAACCATCCTTATTTTCTTGTCAAATTCAAGACAATATAGGTTTTGACGGAAAACTAATTACAGTGAGTTTCAAGGGAGAGGTCTGATGATGAATGGCAAAATACTGGTCAAGAGAATTCTCTGGGTGTCCTTTTCCTGCCTCATTCTACTGGGATTCATGGAAGTGTAATGGGTACCATACAAGGCAGCTAGGAGTGCCTGGAATTAATACTGTAGTCCTTTTTGAGGAATATTGGCTATTACAGAACAGAAAGGAGATTCTGAAGATAGGGTATTGTGAGTTGACATAGGTGTTTCTCTTCTTATAAAAACAAGTATAATCAAAACTTCAGTATTTATGTCTTCTTTACTTCCATAAATAAATAGTGTTTTCTAAAAACATTGAATATCTGCCAGCAATTTATTGTTCCTGAGGAACCATACAGAAACATGCAGTGTGTATGCATGGAGGAAACTTGGTGAATGAATAAATTTTCATTGCTAGCATTCAATTCTTTATGAATAATTAGTTATGAAAAAGTCTATGTTATGAAAATATTTAGACTGTCTCCTTTAAAATGTAAGCTTTGATTTCAAGGCATTTGTTTTGCAGCATTATTTGACTATTAAATAGACATAGTAATTATTTGGCCTGTTCTTCCTAATTTGTATAACAAATTTGTTCAATTGAAAATTGGATAGCAACTTGAAACCAGCTATAGTTGATGTATTTGGGTAAAACAGAAAATATCTAGAAAGAAAACAAATGTATGCTATACAGCGGACAGTCGCACTCTCTTCTGTTCATTTATTTGCTCTGGGGTAGTACTTTTTGAAAGCCATGGGACATAGGAGTTTATATTTTAGAAAATATTATTCAGAGAGCTGTGAATAGGGAATTGAATGAATTAACGAATGAATGATTGAATAGGGAATTGAACATGGTCATTGTGTTGGTTTTGCAAAGCTTGGTTTTCGGTAGCAGGCAGGTCACAAAGATGGCTCTTTTGAGAAGCTGCTGGAAGCTCCCACCATGTCCAGCAGAGCCAATCCCTGATGGCTCTGAGGATGGACACACTGCTGGTCAGAGCTGGGCCAATGAGAGATGATGGTAATGTTTCTGTGATAACATACTTAAAAAGAAAATCAAAACAAAGTAGGCACTGTTTCTCCTAGCCAGAGAAGAGAAGGAGTTGAGAACCTCTGAGGGAAACAACACGGAGACACCAAGGTCAGTGCAGAAGGAGGGGAGGAGGTGCTCCAGGTACAGGAGCCGAGATTCCTCTGCAGGCCGTGGTGAGACCATGGTGAAGCAGCTGTGCCCTGCAGCCATGGGGATCCATGGGGGATGCACAGATCCACCCACAGCCCATGGGGATCAATGGGGGATGCAGAGATCCACCCACAGCCCATGGAGATCCATGGGGGTGCAGAGATCCACCCACAGCCCATGGGGATCCATGGGGGATGCAGAGATCCACCCACAGCCCGTGGGGATGCAGAGATCCACCCACAGCCCACAGGGCAGATGACTACCCAACTCTGCTAATATGAAGATCATCTTTTTTCTTCCCTGTCAACCTGTGCCTCAGCCTCAGCTGTTGAGACTGTTTGAGACTACAGAGGGAGTTGAAAGGCTTGAGCAAACCAGAGAGGAAATTTCCTATGCCCTGTTAGTACAGACCAGGGTGCTATTGGGATCAAGTTCTCCCCTGCTCAAGAGATAAGGTAGGCACTGTGGTTTTACCAGCACGGCCATGAAGAGGATATGATGAAGTGGGATGGAAAACCCACTTGTGCCCCAGCAGCACAGGTACATAAGCTGAAGAGAAAAACAACCACCACAGGAAATTCTTCAAGGATACAAGCTGATCCAGTGTTCAGTGGGCAAGTTCTCAGACAGAATGGAGGGCTAATGTTACTTCTGATCCTCTTGACAGGACCTCCAATTCATATTTAAGAGATGTGAGCAGCTACTATTAGGAATAGAACTAGAGGACCTCTGCCTCCAACCAGGTGGAGGAAAGTGGCAGTTTGATCTATTGGAGTGTGTGGATCTGATGCACGGTGTTCTGTGGGTGATACAATTTCTCCAAAGCCATCTTCTCCTGGCCCTTGGAACTTGCTGTAATAGATAAGGTATCCTAGATACCAAGGCTGACCCCAATGCCTTAAGAATTTGGTCACTCTCCTAACACTTCGGAACATAATTGGTTAGAAATTAGGATGTTTAGTTGGTCAGTTTCTGTTCTTTGTAGAAGCTTCTATTGGTTGTAGTTGGATCCTTCCTGAACCTATAAATATAGGTGTCTGCCCTTCGTTTTGAGAGAATCCTGCCTGACCCCCTTTCGCATGAAATAAACTCGTGTGGAAATCGTCAAGCGTGACCTCCGGTGTTTCTCAGCTGATGAAATATGGGTTTCTGAGAGATAGCTACATGTTAGCACTCTCTGGTCCCGTTGAAATCCACCAGGGACCGAAAAAGAGAGAAACCTATAGTGTTCCATGCCATGAAGAGACGTAGGAGCAGAATCTGTCTGTATTTCTGGGGTGACAGGGGGATGCCAACAGCTGACTGTACTGGAAGCTGAAGTGAGCCTGACCAGAAAAGAATGGCAAAACCATGTCACTGTGACTGACCCAAAGTTCCCGTGCGTCCCTGGCATAGATTGCTTCAGCAGAGAGTATTTCAAAGACCCAAAAGGTCTTTTGCCAGCTTTTGGGATAACTGGTGTGGAGACAGAAGAAATTAGACAACTAAATACTTTGCTTGGTCTCTCAGAGAACCTTTCTGCTGTGAGACTGCTGAGGGTAGAAGAATGACAGATACTGATCGCTATCACAGGGCACTGTGAGCAGTGCTGCACTGACCAAGATTCTGTGACCCCTGTCCATGAGATCATTTGTGAACTGCAGAGTCAGGGAGTGGTCTGCAATACTTGCTCAGCCTGTAATAGTCCTCTATGGCCAATGTGTAAATCTGATGGAGAGTGAAGACTGACAGCCTTAATTTCTTCTGAAAAAAAAAGAACTAACTGAAAAAGAGATACTGGCTTATGAAGGGGTTTGGGCTGCTTAAGAAGTTATTGATACTGAAACACAGCTCCTCTCGGCACCCCAACTACCAGTGCTGGGCTAGAGATTCAAAGGGAAGTCCTTTCCACATCTTTTTCACACGTCATGCCACCAATGCTACATGGAATAAGTGCGTCTCATGATCACAAAGTGACGTCTGATAGGAAATCCAAATTTCTCTTGGATCTTGGAAATCACCACAAATTGACGTGATGGTGAAAATCTCAGATTATGGGAAAAGGTGGAGAAAAAGATGACAGGCCCTCCATATAATCTGCTATCAGAAAATAAAATGTGACAAACACCCTCTCTTAACTCATGGTTCCTGCCACATTGTAAAGGATACATTGAAAATGGAAAGCTACAATATGCAGTCCTATGCAGCGAGTCACACAAGCTACTGAGGGACTAGATGGATCAAGCACTTCTACAGTGACTCGTGGATGGTGGCAAATGCTCTGCAGGGGTGTCTGGGACAATGGAAAAAACCAATTGGCAACACAGAAGTAAATCCATCAGGACTGCTGAATTGTGGCAAGGCACTGCTGCATGAGTAGAGAAGTTGGCTGTAAAAGTACATAATGCATCTGCACACATTCCCAAAAGCCTGGTTGCTAAAGAGCATCACCACAATGGACACATGGATCAAGCTGCAAAAGTCAAGGTGTCCCATGTAGATCTGGACTGGCACCATAAGGATGAATTATTTTTCACTCTGCAGTCATCAGGGAAGGGACACAGCACATAGATGTGATTGCAGTTGAAGGGTAGACTTAACCATGGACACTATATCCCAGGTGTGAGAGGCTGAAGTGACTGCTGGCTTGAAACGTTTCATGTGTGCTTGTGGAGAAGGGGCAGGTTGGGCTATCCTTGGTGAGATGACGCTCTGCTCCTCACACCCCACCTGGCAGGGCCTCTATCCCAGCCCCTGCCGTGGCTGCCATTCTATGACGCACTGGAGGCATTGCTCCACTGCCCTGGGAGATCCAGTCTAGCTCCACAATGGCCAGATGACCTTTCCCCAGCTGGGTCAGACCCAGGAATGCCAGAGTGTACTTAACCCAAAACATGAGGCAAGCACATGTCTTGACCCTGTCTCCCCTTGGGATTTCTATCAGCTGAATGCTGCTGAAACCAGGAGTGGTTTCAGCATTTGCTCTTTTCTATATCTCTTCTCTTTTTCCTTCCCTCTATTCCTTCTTCTTCTTCTAAATCCCTCTTTTTGGAGTTTTGAGTAGTATAAAATCAGATGGTCTTGGAGATTGCTACATTGAATGAGTTAAGAATTTGTGAAATGTTCCGTGTTGATTGAATGTTGCTCTAAACTTTTGCCAAAGTTCCCTGATTTTTTGAAGTTGCCAGTGAAGCTTTTAGCTGTCTTGACCCCTTGGGAACATCTTGTTGATATTTCTTCCCTGCCTCTAACTCAGAGTATCTAAAAAACCCTAAAATCTTTCATGAGTCTCATTGAGCAAATTTTGGGGCCTTACATCAGGTTATTTATTTACAACAGTGAACCATGCTCAGCAGTCAAGCAAGTTGAGTAGGTGAAGTGTTACATGACTGCATTGTGCAGGTCTCTCGTATGTTCTAAGGCATAGTACTGGATATCAATGTTCAGGCACCTGAATTGAGACCCTAATTGGTGTGAAGCACTTTTAGGTTTTACACTAATGACTGCACTGAAATAAAAAAAACCCTGATAACTAATACTAGTTTGTACATCAAAAGATGCTGGAGTGGAATGATGTATACTGAATTTCATGTCTTGCATCAGACAATGTAGATTAAACCAAATAGATGATCGTTAAATGTATATAAACCGTTTAGTGTGAATTGGGATAGAAACTCCATGTAAGAAACTGGAGAATAGGAATGTAATTGATTATTTTCATACAAATGCTGGGATGAAGTTTGCATAATCACCACAGATCTCCATTCTTTGTTCTTTGTTTTAGAGAATTTTACTATTTTAAACGTTTTTCTGTGAAAGCATGAACACAGAAAACAGAAAATTTAGATTTATCTTTATACTCAGTGAAATTAAGTACAGTTAGGCACCTCACTTCTGGTGCCATGTAAAGTGGTGATGTTGCTGATTGAAGTCTGTGTGGTGAGCCCCAAATATAGCCTTCAAAAGAGTTCATATCTAAATATCTCAATCATCATCACAAGCCCTCTGACAATTCCCCTAATATGAAGCAATATAAACCATACAAGTAACTGCATAAAGCCATTTAATATCAGGAAATGCAGGAGGTATCGAACAGTTGCACTATGCTGTATTGTCCAGAAATTCCTGCATACACATATACAATTACATTTTACTTCATGAAGACTGAACCAGGCAGTCAGCCCTCCTGTTTGTATTCTGAGCAGCTGGCTGAGAGGTGACTGTATAACACTTACTCTTTCTGTCTCTGCTCTCAGGACACCCAATTCCTCACTTACCGTGTGATCTGCCTAAGGAAGTGCTGTGCCATTCTAAGTTCAGTCTAGCTACAGCAACCACTATGAATTTGCTGTTGACAGCTGGAATGTAGTGTGGTACTATGGAACATGAGCTTCCCAGCCATATACATGTGACATCCAGACTGTAAAATGCTCCCTTATGTTCCCATACATTGTGGGAACAGCCATGAAAATTAAGCCAGCTTTACAGTAAGCAAGGATTTCCCTTAAAATACAAAATTTTAAATAGCTACTACTTAATTATTCAGGGTAGTCTTTGTTTCTCTTGTGGGCTAATACCTGAGGTCATATCCATAATATGTGTCAGAAGCATCAGTTTTGTTTCTGTTGGTAATAAATCACCACTATTCTTGACTTGGAGAAATGTGATTTGGAAAAAATTGCAAATAAAATGTTAATTTAGGCCTCCAGTCTTTCCTTTAGTTTTGTCTCTATTCCCCCCTCAGTTCTCACTTATTTTTGGTTGAAAATCTGAAGAAGAGACCAGAGTGCTAAAAGGTTTTCTCCAGCAGTGTGTTTATATACTTATGTGTGTTATGAAAGCCTGTGCTGATTGCAACAGCAGGAGCCAGCTTCAGGGAACAAAAGCTGTTTTCTTTCCCTGCCATTTGCTGTTCAGGAATTAATCTTACATGTGTGCATGTACACTCACACTCACATATATGCACTTTGAAACATAATGGAGTCTGTAATTTTCTTCATAAATGTGCTCCCCATAACTTTGTGTGAGGCAATCATCAATCTATTTTGCTCCTGAAACTTCTATTTTTAATAATCTGTTGATTTTATGTTTCTGGAAACCTATGAAATGTGGGGTTTTTTTTAACCTAGAATGTAACTTATTCTAATGCAGCAAGTCATCAGTTCTTCTCAGAGAGAAGGAGCTGTATATGTTCTTCCTTTCTGTTTTGATGAAGTTTTCTGCTTGATGGCCCAGAATGAGAAAATGGAGATAGAAATGGCATGAGTCAGTTCTTCAGTTATCATGGGAAAACTGGAGAGGAACATCAAAATCAGACTTTCGAGATGTGAATTCTATTACATGGCAGCATGAAAATCAAATGACAGTGTCAAATATGACAGTTTCAAAGACTGTACTTTAAAAATTATAGACATGTCAATTTTGCCAATGAAACTACAGCCATATTGACATTCTAAAAAAACTTTTGAATTTGTCCTTCTTCACATACTATATTGATGGAGAATCTTACGCTAGTAGAAAACATTTAATATTTATGGATGTTAAGATAAGGAACTAATTGTTCATTTCATAGGCATTGAAGTTAAATGTACTTTTTTATTTGAAGTCTTGTTCCGTACTTGGGGGGAAAGACTACATTGGCAGCTGATACTGGAGAAGAGTAACAAGGAATTCTTCATTTACAGTTACAGGATTAGTTAAAGTTCAAAAATGATGGGCAAGAATTGAAAAAATATAGCCAGTAAAAACTGAAGGACTTTTTCATCCAAATTTTGGGTAGGATAATAATATACTGGTTTAGTTTTTCCTTCTTAATACATCAACCTTTTATGGAACTCAGGCAGCATTTCTACTTCCACAAAGGCATCTTAAAGAGATTTCTTCAAGTGCTGAACTGTAATAGAGAGTATTTCTTACAGATTTCTTTTGTTACTGAAACTGACATTCCTGATGTGGAGAAAGAGGTGAGACTGGGAAAAAAAAGTCATAGATACTCCAAGAGATTCTTTTTGCTTTAAATGACAGCTGGAATGGTATGTTGAAATGACAGTTTTCAAGGTGCTGCTGCTTTCAGCTTTTAAAGGGGTATTATTGGTGTTTGAAATCCATCCCGATTTTACTGTGTGAAACTCAGTCCTGTAATACAGGGGTTTTTTTCCTTTCTCTGATATAAAGGATGTGGAAACGGAATATTAACTAAAGATGACTAATATTAGGGTTGAGAAATCAAGCTTTGTGGTGAGGTTGTGTAGGACTTAACTTGTTTGTTTCTTGAGTTTTGGATGAAGCAGTCCAACACGTTTTGGTCAAATTAACATTCCAACCAACTGTCTAATGTTTTGCTTACAAACAGCTGTTGAAAACAAAATTTCTTATTGATGCCCTGTTGTCTTCTCAAAATTGGCTTAGTCAGGTTCTGCAGTGTATAAAGCCAACTAAGTGATGATGGCTTGGCTAAAGCAGTTGAATGAATTGTAAAATGAATGTTTACGAAGGGTTTTTTTAATCTTCTAGCATTCTCACCTATACCTGTTTGTCACTAGCCTTCCATCTGCTGAGAATTTGAATACATTAATGAGAAAAATTGAAAGGAAAACATCCAGAGGTTCTGGACCTATAAAAGTACATCTCATGTTGTCTATCAAGTTAACCTCTGCCTCCGTTGTTATCACTTACCCTAGGTGGAAATTTGCAAAAAATTATCATAATGCAGATTATTTGTATCACTAACTTTAGAAAGAACTTGAACAAATTCTTATGTAATGCTTTAATTTAAACACAAGATTTAATTTAAATATATGAAGTCATACTGAGTATTTTTTACTCTACTCTGAAGAGTTTTTTCAGGTTTATATTTTTCCACTGTAGTTTAGGTTTAGAAATGCCCACTCAAAATTTTTGGTGGTGTACCTGTAATGCAATTTTGCCATGAAAATGGTAGAAGACTGAGACTAAATTAGGATTCAAATGTTTCTGGTATGTTTAATGAAAAAAAATGGTGAGAGCTGGGCTGCACATCAAAGTGGGAGTTCTGGAGAGTAAATCCTCAAAAGAAAGAAAGATTCCAAAGGCTACTGGAAGAGGTAATTTTCCTCCTTGTCCTTCCTGTAGTGGTAGGTAGTTGATGATTGATCTCATGAATGGTCATTGCGGTATTAAATATTTTTTAGGACTCAGATCAACTATGACAACTTTATTGACTTTTCTTAACTTGTCAATATGAAATTTTGTTTATGACTAGCATAAACCCAGCATTTATGTCTAGCACCTTATTTTTTTGTTTTAGGTTGGTTTTTGTTGGTTTTGTTAGTTTTGAATGGGTTTTACCTCAGTTTTAACCTAACCATTTGTTGCACTTGTAAAGTATATACCTGGACATATAAAAACTATCTCTTAATTTAAAAGTGCCATTACCTGTTCAGCTAATTGTTTTGAGAGTCTCCTTCAGAGGGCTTTTTTTGCCCCAAGAATGACCTTCTGCATAACAAAGGTAAAAAAGTCATGGTCCAAAAACATTCGTGTAATGATGTACCTATGGCAAAACCAGCGTGTGAAAGTACTGCTATTGTCGTCAGTTCTCTGCTGCTATCTGATCCTGCTTCTGTTCTTTTCAACGATGTCTCTCTTTCATGATATCTGTTTTCAATTCCCAGCATTCTTCTTTTTGTGTTCTGTCAACATGCAGTTATATTAGACTGGTCAGATCCATTAGTATTAATTTTCAGAAATATCTTGTGATCTTAGTGTAGGTTTGGTAGGATTAGGCTCAGAATTTGGTTTTTGGCTTGATAATTCTTTGGTGGGTCCAGATTTTAAAAACCAGGCTCTTCTTTTGCATTTTTGCTGTTGCCTAAATTTTTATGAGCCATTTTTCAGACATGTTGGATTGACCTCATTAGTCAGGATATAGCTAAAATAAAAACTGTTTTACAAAGACTCAAAATGTGAAATGTTCAGAATAATTAGTGTTTCCACGGAAATTTGATTATTACAGTATCTTACTGACAAGAACCAAAATATTTACCTACTGCATAATTAAATTCTTTTTTCCCCTTTGGGGAAATTTTGACTGTCTTGCAAAGTAATATGGGAAAGACCATCACTGTAAATTATATTATTTTCTTGAGGGTTAGAAAATGTATTATAACTGTCATCCTTGTGCTGAGTAATGACATTAGATTCCTCTAGCAGAGGGGAAGATTACCCTGCATGACATGCACTTTTTAAAACAGGTTCACATTCTTTTTGGTCTAGATTTCTTCTCGTGAAATTTTTTGACCATTGCATATTGAGTCCAAGTAAAATTTGGGCTGCCTTTCTCTCCAGTAGCTCCTCCTTATCTACTCTCAATAACAAAAAAATAATAATATGTTTGGCATTTAATATTTCTGGATCACAATGAACACTTGGGCAAAGATGCTGAATGTTTGCAATCCTGCAGAAGAAACCCCACACACCAGAATCTGTTGGCAAATCTACTAGGAAAAAACCCCAATATGACCTATAAAATGCTGTAAAGTTTTTGAGGCCTAGTAGTATGTATTTCTTCTGTCTGTGGTGTATCCCCCCACACAATGCATAGATTTTTACAAGCAGTATCACAGATTGTATTTTGCTTTTCTTTCTACCAAGCAAATATGTTGTTTGTTTAATTGTCATGTTACTTGTGTTGGTTTTAAGTGTGTTTCTATTGTCCACAGAGGTAAAACAGGCTGACCTGATTCAGCCTGAGGCTCAGGCTTTCAGGGAGAGACAAACTGGGAAAAGGCATTTTAAAATTCCAAGTGAAACACTTTACTTAAAGGAAAGAATACAGCAAACCAAATTTGTCCTTCCTACGACATAAATGAAGTTCCACTACAAAATAATTTGAACGAACTTGTCACAAAAGTTACAGGACTCCCTCCTACCCCCTCTCATTTCAGAAATGTTCATATGCATTGAGAACTGTGAAACGCCGTAGCAAATAGCCCATGTCAATACTGGAGATTTTAAGGTAAAACAGTAAAGATACACTACTCTTCTCCACCATGTTATTGAAGTTATTATCTGTTCATGAAACTTCCAGAGGAAGATCAGATTTGATAAAAAATTTCGATTTCTTCAACATTCATGGTTTTGTAGTACTCTTTGGAGAGGAGTATTCTAGAACTGTGCATTTAAAGATGACACTGTGTTCTGTCCCTGACATTCTGGCATTATGACCGTGCCTGAATCTTCTATAATGGTAGAGGTCCCAATTTTCTGCTCACAAGACAGTAAATAGTCCAGTTGTCTTCCAGCCAGCACTTGCATGTAGGCTTCCTTTCAGCCCAAGGGAATGAAGCAGGAAGAACCTGACAAGTGATACATGCCTGAGTATTGCCCCAATGTGGATTGAAACTGCAAAACTCTATGTGTAGACAACACTCAGGAATGCGCATGTTCTGCACATTTGGTGTGGGCTACTTTTGCATTATTCCTAGTCCATCCAACAAACTGGATATTTCAAGTGTTTTTTGTCATAGTTCCATATTTTTTTATTCATTATTTTCAAAGGAGTGTTCTTTTTCATGCTGCTGAGCAAATAAATAACATCCTATGAGTAAATTAGCTGTAAAAATGTTTTGTACTTTAAAAGGTGTCAGACCTTATATCTAATTTCTGTGAAAAAAGGAGTGTATACCTTCCAAAGAGACACTTTGCCACCTTATTCCTTTGTATCATGTTTCATTCTAGATGACTGATTGACCTTTAAGTAGCATGACATTAACAAACCTATAGAAGGGAAGAAGCACATCTGATAATCAGGGATTCTTATTAAAGGATTATTGTAAATCTAGCAGAGAAAGTGTATACTGACCACTTGTAAGGAATGCTTTTGTCTTCCTGTGAATTCCTTCTTGCCATATATATTCCAGTCCTGCAAATTATTTGAAAAAGTTCTGTATCACTCTGGAAGATCCTGTGTGGGTCTAATTTTGTGCTTCTACTTCTAATGTGTATGAAGCTTGGTGGAGTCTGGCATGGATGGAGACGGAGCCGGAGGCCACCTTCAGCATCCGCTTTTAGACAAAAAGCAGATCACAGAACTGATTATGTATTCACTTCCATATGAAGTGAAACAAAACCAGTTCATATTAGAGAAGAAATTGGAAAATGTTTGTTTGTTTGTTTGTTTGTTTGTTTGTTTGTTTGTTTGTTTGTTTGTTTGTTTGTTTGTTTGGAAGAGTCTTGTAAAAATATCTCTCTACTCCCCTAGTTTGTGTGATTGTGAGAGATTCTACATTTTCACTCAGAAAATAGGATTTGGTAAAACGTAGTTGCTACTATATTTTACTGAACTTTCTCTAAAGGTTTTCCTCAAGTATTGAAGATAGTAAACTTCTTTCCGGTTTTGGAGAGTTTGATGTTCTATAGTATTTTATACTAGGACAGCATTCACAGTACTAAAAAGAAGTATGTAGATTTTTGTAGCACATCTAATTGTTAGATTGTCCTTCAGTCTTTTAAAGCATTGCCATGATACTAAAAATAAAACTGCCATATTAAAACATTATTTATGTTTATTATATGTGCCCACTATTCATATAGAATCTGTGAAGCTGTAAGGTTTTAAGTATATGATCTGCTCGTTTCTTTTCATGTGAGAGGTCCCTCATTCTTAGATCAATCTAGTCATACAGTCTGCTTTTGAGTTCTACTTCTGCAGAGTTCCAAGATTTGCAAAACAAGCTGGAGAAGGGGAATGAGGGAGAAATTAATTCTATGAATCTTTTAGTCTGCACTATATGTTGGAGAAATCCATCTGGGACTATTAGCCTTCAGGAGTCTATCGATAAAATGGATTCCCTGCAAGTCAAGTGAAATAAACTGTAAGCTGGAGACTTGATGCTCTGAAAAGACTTAATGCTCAATTTGTCTTCAGCCCTATATACAGAGCGGAAAGACAAGCTTAATATTGAACCCTAGTAATGCATTTTTTTTCCCTATAAAAATGGTGTTCAGAAACCTAAAAAAGAAAAGCAGGGAAGACACTTTCTGGGATTTTTAGGGGTTTTTTTTTTCTCCAGTTCACTGCCTGAGAAGACAACGTAAGACTAACTGCAACAGCTGCTATTGATTCACTCTGCTAGCTCATCTCTAATTAGAAAAAAATACTATCTCAGCAGCAGTAAATCTGTAATAACTTAAAAAACAATAATGAAAACAGAAAATGAAGACATTTCCTGCTGTTTGCTCTTACTCTGGCAGGATTTTTTCCTCCAAGGCTCTTTGTACACCTTCTGAATTTTTCCACTATTTAAAGAAATGCTTGAAAATTTTATTCTGAAGGTCATTTTATAGCAACAGCTGTTATCCAGATGTTTTCTATTGGGGATACATTTTTGTCTCACTCTGTGAATCTAAGAAATTTGATTTTATGCAATTGGTCTGTAAAAGAACTCAGACTAGTTTTAAAGACATTTTTGATACTTAAGAGAAAGTCTTTCTGTTATATTTGAACTGACAACTTATGGGTGATAGAAGAACAACAAACACAGTAGCCATGTGTTTCTCATAATGGAACTTTATATATTTTAGCTCAACTAACTCAGAACAGTCTCCTCGAATACTCCTACTCACAATCCTAACTAGCAAAAAATTGCAAATGTCTAGGTTAAAGGCAACACTTGTCATACTGTCTCTGTTTTAAGTATTTCTGCTGAAGAGCATCATTTTGGCCTCTTCAGGGTAGCCAGCCTTATCTGTACAATCAGTTAATGAAGTTGAACATGAATTGTGCTGATGAGGCATTCCAGGGCATGGACTGTGTCCCACTTTGTGTAATATACACATCATATCTATTTAATGGCTATAACAAGAACCTGACCATGAAGAAGTGCCACTAACATGAAGGAATGAAAACATTACATGAAATATTTTAAAACAGGTTTATTTCCTTTTAGAATTTCTGAAGTGGACTCAATCTCAAGAACAGTAGGAAAAAAGTAGACAGGAATTTTTGTACATGAGGGACTGGTGGTTTCTTTTTCTTGTTAATCCATTTCTAGTCTTCTGGTCAATGGTTACCATCCTTCATCATTTATTTGCATCCTTTGATCATGCAGCCTCTGTTATTTCCATTGCTTTTCATTTACATTCTTCCCTCCCTAGGATCTAGCCCTATTCCTTGCAAGAAAAAGCCCACCGTCATTAATTTATTGTCATTCACTTTCCTTGATTTGTCAAAAGCTCAAGAAAAAAATTGGGATATCTCTGGTTTTGATGACAAGAGTGATTAAAACTACTGTAGTTTTTCACTTTCATGATTTATGATGACTCAATTAAAAACTTGCAATTAAACCAGGTATTATCAGATCTACTTTTAGGGATTAATTTTCTGTAGACTACTTTTAGATTTTTATTTTGTTAAATGAAGCATGTAGTAGATTGTATATGTAAATTATGAGTTCTGCTAATTCCAGAAAAATATAATTACTTGTAAATAGGTAAAATTAAATACTTTGCTATTAGCAATTAATTCAGAAGTCCCACAAAAAGCAATGCTTTCTTATACAGTTGAACTTCCCCTCTCCCCAAATCCTCCTAGTTTGATCTGTTAGACTCGGATGATTTATTTAATATTTCCAACATTTATAACAAGTAGGTTTCAGTTGCTTTCAGGTCATATCATTTGGAACAAAGTGTGGGTCCAAGAAATTTTCCTTATGCCTGACCTAAGCAACTGATCAGCATTTTGTGGAGTCCTGTAAAGCTGCTTTTATTTCTACCTGGGAATAAAAAAGATTTTCTGTGCAGAAAGCATTTTGTGTTGGAGTAAATGTTCTAAACATTTCTTTAAACAGATCCCATCATGTTGGCCTTTCTCTAACCCCTTGAATAGTGATGTTTACATAACCTGTATTCTGTGTGGGATCTGTAGATCTCAGTACAAAAGAAGGTAAATATCTCTGTTCCTACAGTTAAAGAGGGTGTGCTTGTTTTTTATTTTTTTTTATTTTTTTGGTAAGGAAAGAAAGGAACCTCTAACATTTTTTTCTGCCTGGACAAACTTGAATGAATGCAGTAATAAGAATCACAGAATCACCGACTATTCTGGTTTGGAAGGGACTCACAAAGATCATCAAGTCCAACTCTAAAGTAAGTAGCCTGTATGGGGATTGAAGTAAATAAGCTCTAAAGACTTTTTTCTGCAGTCAGAAGAGGAAAAAGTGAATGAAAACCAAGAGTGAAGTCTGTGATCTAAAGATGAGCAAACACTGATATTCTCATTTCATTATCTTGCAAATTATTTAATCATGGGATTTTTGTGGGTTTTCTCTAATACATAAGAGGGTATGTGTCTTCTTTTCCTTCAATTATTGTCCAACAAGCTATTTTGTATTTCTTATTGATTTTTGGTCCAGACAAGAAAAATGTATTTGGGAAAACAAAGGAAAAACACGATATGATAAAATGAAATGTTTTTACAAAATTTAAAATTCTGTTTCAGAATGTCTATTTGATCCTGACAGTGAGAAACATGCTACCTGAGTACATGTCATCATTGCAGCAGAGGAATCAGTTCTTTTTATCCCAGTCATACTGATATAATTGCAGAAACACCAGCTTTCAGGATTTTTCTTTTGCATTTTTTCCAACTTGATTTTTAAAGTAAAATATCCCCTATTCTCATGGTTCTTTAAGGCATAAAGGTCATGAACAAATTTTAAAAGTTATCTTAGAAGCTAATGGTTGAATTCTTATTGATTTCATTTAGGTTTCAGTTCTAGTTTAGGGAAGTGTTGTGTTTTCATTTATTAGAAGCCCAGAAAAGGTCATCATAGGACCTGGTACCTTATTTTACTCTGCACGTGCTGAAGGTTACATGCATGCAGAGCCTCAGTGAAGTTAACAGTGTTTCATGCTGTCTCAACAATCTGCCCACCTTCTATAATTGCAGGATCAGGACAATGACTTGTAAATTACAACATTGTTGGGTAAAACTGAAATGCTAATTCTGCCTCTGAAATTCGGATAATTCAATCTTGTCTTTACTCAGACAGCTGTGCAAGAGATGTTTGTCCAGCCTACGTGGTACTAATACTTTAGAGGTAATTTGCTGTATTTTTGGAAGCATTAGCACTGCATTATGTGACTGCTCTGAGACATTCAAATATTTCAAACTTACTGCAGTTATTCAGTTATTTGACCTAAGCAATGTATGTAGGATATAATTGCTTTCCTCCTGTAGGAGGTAGCACAGGAGAGAAATGGCATAATTCAGCACTTCTCTCTTCTGTAGTGACAGCCTGTCATTTCCCGTACTGTGCTAGAGATTATGAATAGACAATGTATGTAGGCTGAACATAGTTGCTTGGTAACTGTCTTCTTCACTTTCTTAAAGGCAATCGCCTCTCTTCAGAAAAACATCAATTAGTTTAACTTCTTTTGATTTTTTTGAGCAATAAATTTGCCTTTAACTCCTCTGAGAATCTCAGTAAATAGAAGGGGACACTATTTGAAACTTTAAATTATTAATTTGCTTGGACTTTCTAAGGCAAGCCATCTAATAAATGTTAATGTGGTCATCACCATAATCAGACTTTTTTCACTCAAGGAGAGTTTATATATAGTATAGATTAAACTTTGAAATTATTATGCATCAGATCATTTTTTGTGGTACAGAAGTGAAATGTTTTCAAATTTGATAGTGAAGTGAAATGTTTGCAAATTTGACAGTCTTCTATTCAAAATCAAGTTTGTTCACCATTAACTGCACGGGTATTATTATGGATGTACAGACAGATTTCCACTTTACTGTAAATGTTAAGGGAAAACACCAGGTTTAAAAATTCGCAAGGAAAGTCTGAAAACTGTGAGAAATAAATGCTTAAATTCATATGCTGAAAGCTGTAGGACCTAAGATAAGGTACTTCCAAAGTACAGAAGTAGGACATGGTCCAAAGTGGCAATGCTCACACCATTGCAATCAGCTGGGAGTAAGGCAAGCCAGCCAGAGCAGTGAGAAATGCTCCTTAGCTGCCTTCCAAGGTGAAAATCAGAAGACCAACCATCTCAAGCATATGTGTACCAATGCACTCAAATACAAGAGAACAGGTTGTCTGCACCTTGTCAGAAAGTCATTATATCTTAGGAATAACTGAAAAATGGTGAGACAACTCACCTGACTGGAGAACTGTGATGGATGGCTGTATGATGTTTCTTAAGTACGATTTTTCAACAGAACCTGGTAGTTATGGGTGAGTTCAACTACCCACACATTCATCGGAAGAATAACAGGATAACTCATATGTCACCCGTGAAGTTCTCAGCATGCGTAGAGGACTGCTTCCTCATGAAAATGTTGAATGTGCCAGCCTAGACTGAGGTGTTGCTAGTTACAAAGGAAAAAAACAGTTTTGTAATATCCCTAGGCTGAGGTGATCACAATATTGAGGACTTTGGAATTCAGCCAGGTGCAGAAGGTTAGTAATAGTAGCACAAAGGTTTTAGAAGAGTAAACTTGAGGCCCCCAAGAGCTCAACTGCGAGGAATTTCATAGGAAGCTTCCATGTAGTATAACAGAGCTTGCAAGTAGCTCTGCTGGTAGGTTTCAAAGAATGCTCTTCTACAAGCACAAAGGCAACTCATCAGCTCTGGTGGTCAAGAAAGGCAAGTGGAAACAGACACCCTTTGGCTTAACTGTGAGCTCTTGAGACTGCTCAAAACCAGAAGAAAACATAAGAAATAGAGAAAAGTGGATATTTCCAGCTTGTGCAGAGGCGCAGTTAGAAAAGCAAAAGCTGACCTCAATTTAAAATTGGCCAGAGATGTCAAAAACCAAAAGCAAATGTTCTACAAGTACATAAGCAATGAGGAGAAACAGAAGGAAAATACTGGCCTGCTGTTGAACAGGAGAGTGAATCATTCACCAGCAATATTGAACACAATGAGTTATTCAAAACTTCCTTCTCCTCTGCCTTTACAAGCCCTGCTGGGCCCCTGGGCCCCTTGGGAACCAAGCTGTCCAGGTTGGTACAAAACCAAACCTGCCATCAGAGGTGAAAGAGTTGATGAGACATTGCAGGAACCTGGTCCCTACACATTGATGAGCCCTAAAGATACCTATCCTAGAGCATTGCAAGGTGGCTAATAAAATTGTGAGGATGCTCTTCATGGCCTTTGAGGAGTTGTGGAGATTGGAGGATGCCTCAGAAAATTGGAGGATGTCATCACCATCAACAAGCTCTTAAACAAGGGTCCTGGAAATTATAGACCCTCACTCATACTTCAGTCTCTGCAGCAGTTATTGAACAAACCCTCCTGAAGGCTATCACAAGGCAGATGAAGCATATGAGCGGAAAAAGTCAGGATAGATTCACCAAAGGCAAATCACATTTGTCACATATGATTGCCTTCTATGCCAAAGTAACCTGTTGGTTGATGTGGGGTGGACATGTTCTATCTGGTTTTCTTAAAAAAAATTCAGTATGGCTTCCACAGCCTTTTCCTAGAGAAATTATTGTGTTATGTTCTAGACAAAAGGCATGTGAGCAACTGGCTGGCAGGTAGCACCCAGGGGATGTTGGTAAATCGCTCCTTTTCAAACTGGCAACAATTGGGGATCCTCAGGGTTGATATTGGGCCCAGTGCTGTCTTGCAATCTCTGTAAGAGATCTGGAAGATCAACTGTGACCCAATGAAATTTGCTGATGACACCAAACTGAGAGGGAAAGAGGACACTTGGGAAGGGTGACCCATCCTGCAGGAATAATTGGATAGGCTGGAAGAGTGGGCTAACAAGACCTTATGAAACTCAACAAGAAGAAATGTAAGGTCTTGCCCCTGGAAAAGCATAATCCACGAGTGCAGCATGGGCTGGGATCTACTTGTCTGGGAAGTAGCTCTGTGGCAAGGGACCTGGGGTCCTGGTGGACCAGTCCAGTATGAGTGACCAGTGGCTGCTGTTGTACAGAAAGGTGACAGGAGGCTGGGTGGCATCAAGGGCATCACCCACAGAGATGACCAAGCCATTATCCCACTCTATTCAGTGCTTGTTCTGGAATCTGGAATCTGGCATTCGGTTTTGGTCCCTGTTGACAAAATATATGTGGGCAGGCTGTAGAGGGTCCAGAGAGCACCACAATGATGATCAAAGGACTGGTAATCCTGATGTGTGAGAGAATTGGGTTTGTTCAGCCTTGGGACAAGGAAGAGTTTGGGGAGACCTTATCACCGTGTTCCAGTATTTGAAAAGCGGGTGCAGAGGAGACAGTCTCCCTTTCTACAAGGATTCACATGGAAAAATTACAAGTACAAGTTACTCCTGAAAAGATTCTGATTGAACACCAAAGGAATATTTTTCAAAATAAGAACAATCAGCCGTTGGAATAAACTCCCCAGGGAAGTAGTGGATTTTCCAAAGTTGAACACTTTCAAGATCAAACTGGACAGGGTGCTGGCCATCTGGTTGAGGCCAAGCTTTTGCCAAGAAACGTTGGACCAGCTGATCCTTCAGGTCCCCTTCCAATCTGATATTATATAAATCTATAAATTCTTTTGATTATTAAACTAATTTTGTCCTGCACTCAAAACCTAGGGGAGTAAACTCTGGGATATGAAGCACAATAATTTTAATGGGATGTGAAAAGCAGACTTCTACCAAACTCTACCCGTTTTTGTCAGTGAAGGACTAAACTTAGACTATTTCAAGAGTATTCTTCGTGATGTGGAAATCAGTGAAAATCTTTTAAAAATCATTATTTTTATTTAATATAAGTAAAAAGAAACTTTCTGCATAGAATTTTTCTATGTAAAAGTAGCTAGAAATAAAATGCTAAAATGTAAACATTTTACCCTTACAAAAGCCTAGAGAATTTCCCAGTGCTTACATCTCCTCCAGAGGCTTATCTGGGGGATCACACATTTAACAGAAGAGTTGTATTATTTTTATTAAATAGCTACATTGTAGTGTGGACCATGGAATTTATAAAATTTCAGATGTCAAGAAAGCATTGTGAATAAAATTAAACTTTTTTCAAAGCCTGATAAATTGTTTTCCTGCCCTCTACTTCTGGCTGCTTTTTGTTTCTGTTGTTGTGAGTCTATTACCTTCCTGATATTAAGTGCTTCTACTCATTAATGAGCTGATGAAATTGTAAAAGATGAAAAGAAGATGAAATTTCATGTCATGTACAAACCGTGAGACACATTTGCAGACAATTTTAAACTACAGTAATTTCACGATTACAAGCCGCACCTGATTATAAGCCGCAGCTCCGGGTGTTGGCAACATTTTGTTCTTTGTCCATATACAAGCCGCACCGGATTATTAGTCGCACTTCCGTTCGCAGCGAGGATCCGCGTGCAGCTTTCACAAAGTTGCCAATTAGTAACAGAATTGCAGGATCACAGGGTTTACTGGCTCGGCCCTGCTCAGGGTGGCCGCCAGGGAGGGGCCCCGGCCCTGCTTGCCGCTGCCATCGGGAAGCAGGGGAGCGGCGTGCCCAGCCGGTGCCACCGGGAAGAGGGAGAGGGGCATGCCCGGGCGTCAGGCGGGCTCCAGCTCGGCTTGGGGCTGCTGCTGGCTCAGACTACCGGCTTGGGAAATTTCCAAAATTTGTTCATATATTGGCCACTCCTGAATTTAAGCCACATTTCCAGTTTGGGAGCAAAATTTTAGTCAAAATGGTGTGGTTTATAATAATGAAATTACTGTACTTTTATTATTGTTGTGCCCAAGAGTTATCATTAAGGACTGCAAAAATGGGTGTTTTGAAAGAAAGTGGCAGTTATTTCTAATATTTTAGTTCTGGTCATGGCTCATCAATGAATGTCCAACTTTCAAAAGATTTCTACAGACTGTCACAGAAGATCATTATTTTTTAAATAACACTCTTCTTCTAGGGCTTAAAAATTAAAGGAAATTAAGGACTGTGATTAGAAGACTAAAAAGGATTGACTTGAAGAGGCTGTGTGTGCTTGTGCAACATAGAGAGTAAAGTTATGAGTGCTTTCTGAAAAAGATGATGCCCAATTGTGTTCTACCAAATCGTGCGGTTTTGTAAGAATATTCCTAGGCAATTCAAAACTGTGTACTGCAAAAGGCCATCTGTCAGCTATCCCTGACACAGTATGCATTCTTGGTAGGAAGGATTATTTCAAAGCACATAGACTGGTTTTGAAGATTCAATACTTCTGAATTGAAAAGTCATATCAAATCGTGTATGTGAGCTTTGCAGAATGTGATTCAAATAATTTTGTCTGATCTCTGGGAAATTTTCCAGCTCTCCTCCCAGAGACCTGCAGAGTGGACTTTGCAATTTTAGAAAAACAAGAGTGTTGACTGTGAAAATGGTGATGTGATGGACTAGGAACTTGTGAGAGATGGTCAGAATCTATTTCACAGCATGAAAGGGACTTGATTCTCAGGGTGCCTATTGAGGATCCAATAGAGGTCATTAATAACTTTTGAAACAGATCCTTGTTTGTGAGCTGTTACTTTATGTCATGGCTTTTTGTGATGTGGAGGACAAATGTTGTATCCTGTGCTTTTGTTTTTGTTGTGAAAGCAATGAGAATAGAATGGTTGAAATTATTTCTTTATACATTCTCACTATGAAGAAATTTTATTCTCAAGTAGGTGCTCTGGACTATCAATTCTTGTTGAAGAGACATCCAGCAAAGGAATGAAATTTCTGGTTACAATGGAAATACCTTCTCAAAATGATGTGAATTATGTGCTTCCCTAATAAAGTGTTTCTCTTTGAGGAGAGAGATAAACATGGCTATGATTCTATGTAGTAATTGTGTTCTTCAAGGTATAAACACCCTAAGCAGAAAACAGCTCTCCTATATTTAACTACACATGAAAGAGGAGCATTTCAGTATTGGCCCCCCACCCCCTTTTTATCCCTCATCTTTAGCTGCAGTTTATCTTTGGAGTTTTGGGGGTTTTGCTCTGGGCAGATGATATACATATACTGAAAATATATTAAAAAAAACAAAAAATAAAGGTAGAGAAATGTTACCTATAATCAGCACTGCCTGTCAAGATTACATTGTACAGAAGAGAAGAATAGTAGATATAATTAAACCTTCCTGCCTTTATGGTGGCTAATTCCGCCTACAACAATCTCTAGGGCAATTTTTCTTCTAATCAAAAATATAATCAGCTTCCAACAGGGTTTTATTATTGCAATGCCCTCTCAATTTCTACAAAAGCAGTGCTTCTACACCATAATCAGTAGTCTTAAAAATTCCTTTGCAGAGAATAAAAACTTGACTTCTAAATAGACCTTATCACGAGAAAGTTAAAAGTCCTCAACTATATAGCAAGGCACAGAATTTTGACTTCATAAAGTGCATAATCTATGTCTCCATCTTTCTAAACACAGGCAATTTTTATTATTTCTTCTTTCCCCTGTTCTGCTGTTTGCTTCCTCTTTTACCTGTCAGCTGGGAGATAGAGAAAAATAGAAAAATTGTCATGTCTGTGCAAAAATGTTTAATTAAATTTTTTGTGTGACATTTGCAAGGAATACTTGAAAAAAACTAGAAATCCTCATTGGAAATAGGGAGTATTTTAATTTTAAGGATACCAATCATGACTTTTACTTACAACCCTGTTTCTAAAATCAGCCACATCATTAGCAATCACTTTTGAGGGTTGTAGCATTGGAGATAGCATTGGCTATCTTCTTTTCTTCTCTTCAGCTGGGTTAATGCTATTGAACTGCTGTCTCACTCAGAGACCTCTAGTGATTCCAGTTTCATTCCTATGGACACATGCATAGAAGCTGGTATAGGACACAAAGACAGCCATACAGCACAATCATTGTCCAAAATAAAATAAAATAAAATAAAATAAAATAAAATAAAATAAAATAAAATAAAATAAAAAAACAAAAAAGTTAACTACTTCTGTGTTGAGTTGTGACAATGGGGAGAGCACAGTATTTCTGATCACAAATATATTCACATTCACTGTATGTTGAATATTATAACAATACTTACAAGGAGAAAAGCATATGAACACCCAGACATCTCCAGCAGACCTTAAAATTATGACAGAGTGTATAGTGAGAACATGGGCAAGTCTTTCACTTCTATTCCAGGTATAGACTGTAAATGTATGTTAAACCTATGCACCAGATATATAACAATTTTCGTATCTCTGAGAATTTCTGATGGGTTTAGAGACAGAACAAGGAGCTCCTACTTGCTAGCTGCATCAGATTTTCTATCATCATAATCAGCTGGCTGAATTTAGAAGAGTCTCCAGCTTTGGGACTAGTCAAAAATGGGGGCAAGTTGCTACCCTTGACTGACCCCCAAGCTAGTGCACAAACCTGACCTTATGGTTGGCAAGGTGCTGCCACTTCTGGCAGATCAGTGTTGCATTGGCTTTGCTGGTTTAGCTTTGAGGTTGCAGCGGACATCTTCGGCCAGGCTAGATCTTTGTGCCCAGCAGAATAGATATAGACATTTGGTTGTATTGTGCAACCTCTCTGCTTTGTCTACATATTAGCAATGTATTGAACGATGCTTCAATATTTCATGTATTTTCATGGCTTACAGATTTGTGACAGAGGAGAATCAGTTTAAGAGAAGACCAAAATCAGGACTAAACTGTGCATGTTCTCCAAATGAGAAATGCATTGGCAGAGATTATTGCTTTTGTGAGGATCATTATATATAGAAAAAGAGTGACAGAAGCTGGTGAGTCTTAAAGAACAGGAAAAGGCATCTCCTCATAAATAGTACCTGTTTGTGCTGTCTGACTCAAAAAAAACAATTGGAGAAAAGGATGAATTCTTGGTGTTTGCAATTCATGTACAAATACAATTGCTTTCATGCTACTGTGCACTATTTCCTTTAAATATCTCTAATGGTGCTTTTCAGAACAGTTCTGTCTTTCACTCCTATTCATTGCTCGTAAGTTTATAATTCTCCCGTTTTATGTTTGAATGTTGTCATAAAGAAACAGAATTAAATACAGAATTTTTAGACCAAGTCATTCTACATTAATTGCTAATGTAAACTAAAGTGCCAATGAGGGAAACATTTTGGAAATACCATAACTTTTATGACTTATATCAAGCTCTAAGAATTAATCTTAGTTTGGAGAAAAACTGCTGTGAGGAGAAACTTAGGGTGATTGCTTTTCTTTGCAACAGAGAGAAAATTGCTTATTCAACAGTAAAAAATAAAAAATAAAATATGTTTTAATAGGAGAAATATAATTCAGCTGTAACTATGGGCTCAGAAGAAAAAATGCTAGGTTTTGACTCTTTATGAAGGCTTTGACTCTGCTCATTAAAATCCCTGATTTCTGTTTTAGAGTAGATCATAACTTATAGTCTCCTCAAAGTAAGGGCAGGACATTGATTTAGTACTAGTGTAGAACGAATGTTTGCAGATAACTTAAAAAAAAATTTCATTCTTGAGCTTTTGCTCTGGCAAATGCCAAGTTTTTGCCTCTGTAGAGCAGCTTAAGCTCTCTGGGCACTTGACCCACGATTGTCAATAAAGTAGGGAACAATGCAAAGACTGTTTTTCTGTTATATGCTTGTATGTTTTATTCCAAAGCCGTCAAAGTAAAAAAGAAGGGACCAGGGTAGAGAAGCAATCTTCACTGGGACAACATAATGTAGTTTAAAAATGGGGGGATTCATTGTTTTCTGATATAAAAATATGAGTATGGCTCTAGTTTTCTAAATGTAAAGAAGTCATAAGGTATATGGCAGGGAGCACAGATGAAAAAATATCCATCCTAATTTTACTTCATTCCTTCAGACTCTTAGGTTTATAATATTTCTACCTATCAGGTAGATTGGGACATTTTTTCATAAAATGCCCTAACTTTCCAAGCCCTTTTCTAGTTACCATACTCATTCAAACAATACCAATCAAAGCAACTTGTATAGCAGCAGCGCTTTGTGACGAGTTAGACAGTCCCTCTGGAAAATTCATTCTTCTGTGTGAAAGACAGTGGAACTTGAAAGAAAAATGAAAGGGAGGATACTGCAATTCTGTAGAAGACAAAAAAGTAGTTTCAAATGCTACACAAAAGTAAATTGTACATGTACTCTGGCTTTGTAATCTGTTAGAAAATAAGTTTGTCATAGTTTGTAGCTTCACTTCAGGGAATTGTTTCACTGAAAATTTTCTGCGTAGGTGAAACATTGATTCAATTGAAGTTCAGTGTGATAATTCTATTCTGTTTTGACATCTTTTATTAATGTGATAATTCTATTACGTTTTAACACGTGATCCTCCTCAGATTTGTCTAGACCATGAGATCCCTAGATCTAGTGATTGTGACACCCAGGGTACTTAGGATGATGCACAAGATGCTTTTTTTCTTCCTTTTTGTTACTTTTTAACATTAATTTCTTGAAGCCAGGAAGGCACGAATTGCTAGAATTACATTATTATTAGGGTTATTACATATTGTTAGTAGTTTGTAAATAAAACAATATTGCAGTCAACCGATTTTTTTAATAAGTTCTCCCAAAGTAAATAATTGGCCTTACAGTTTTAGTTTACTTTAATACTTTCAAAATAACTTGGTTTTTTGTTTACATTGTTGGGGCTTTTACATTTAAATTAAATAGACCTGGATTTCAAAATCCATGCAGAAGCTGTGGTGTATGCTGTCTGATATATTTGTAGACAGTAGTTGTACTAATATGTTTTAAAATATTCTTTCAGTGTTCATCTGCACTGAATGAGACAGTGCAGATTTATCTCCTATTCCAATAGGAGATAAATATGTGGGCAGATTTTAGCCAATGTTTTTCCTCTATTTAGAAACAGAATATTCATTTGGACAAATAGCTGTTAAGGATTACCATAAGCATTTAAAAAGAAAGGCAGATTTGTAGAGACCCAAACTATTTCTGAATTGTCCAAAGGAGACTATGGTAACTGTATAAGAGGAGATAAAAAAACCATACCCAGTAAAAGTCCATTCGGTAGGACTAGCTGATGTTTATCCAATAAGATGGATCTGAACTTTCTGTCTAAACTTCAGAAGTTGAAATAGACTTGATTTCTTGTTATTTTTTTAGCTATTTACATCTCAAATAGGTATGTGTTGCTTGCTTTTGTTATGTATAGCTTATTGTGCTCTTGAAGGATATCCCATCTCTCTTTTAATATGAAACAATGTTGGTGGCAGGCAACTTTTTTATATTTTTGTTTTAGATCAAGTCTTATTTGCAATACATCATTTAGATGTAGTGGTAGTGAGAATCACTCAGGGTATGCTTTGAATCATGCATATTGTGCAATATACTTACCATTGTTCAGGATTTTGAACTTAATGACATTTCCAGTGAGTAATTTCCTTAATGACAGTAGTATTTTCCCTGACCTTTGGAAGAATATTTTAGATATGTTTTCCTTCTCATTTTCAATTTCTCTCAGCAGTTCCATTTCTTTGATGCTAAGCTATAACTTCCAATTTTCAATTATTTTGTTGTCACTGTTGGGTTTTCTGTTTGTTTTTTGGATTTTTTAGCTATGTTTTATTTCTTATATTTTTCCTTCACAGAAAATACTGTCCTAATACAGACACATGAAACGCACTGAAGTCTGTTTTGGTTTTGTCACTAGGTACCCTTTTGGATCAATCAGTTTTGGTGACTTTTTTTCCCCACCAGTACCATTTGGTCTTTATTGTCCCCTGTAGCTTGTGCAAAGCTATTTTCTTTCTAGGAAGGATGAACCAAGGATTTGGAAGCTATTCGCCAAAGCCTTTTTCATGTAGAGTATGTTCAGATGGGAAAGCAGACTTTGTTTTTCTCTAAGCTTATGTTTAATATATATAGACTTACCACTTTGGTGTAAAGGCAGCTGTTACTGGGATTTCTCTTTGGGTGCCAAGCTGTTAGCGACAATGTCCCATCATTAGGGAAACTTTACGACTTGTTGATCATTTTTCTGTTGTTTTCTTTAAAGCAATTGTCTAGACTTGATGGGCGTATTTGTCTGTTACTCTCATTTTGACTGGACAGTGGTGTTGGATTTTATTCTGTTCTTCCTTTTAGAGGATGATTTTTATCATCAAATTTGACATTATAAAATCTAGTGTTTGGGCAAGAATTATACCTTCTTGCACAAAGGATGTGTACAGGAATTGCAGGGTTTTTTCTTTTTGAATCCATGACAAATGTGTTATTGACATTTATTTTTATGTCTGCCAAAAAGCTGTTTCTCAGAATAAAAAACTCCTGCAAAGGTACACCTCCTAATTTGCTTGTAGTCATTACTTTAGATATTACTATCATCATTCCATCTTCTCTCAACCATGTCTTGCATACGGGATAAGTAGGTAAGATGTTTGCTTCATTATTGATTTTCTTCATTATTTCAGATATTATTTCATCAAATAATATTACCGTGACATTTGCTATGAAGTCTGCTGATACTACTTGTCTTTGTCTCAGTTAATTTTCATGGGTCCAAGTATAACACTTTGTATTTGATGTTTGCTATATTTTGACAACACTAGACCTAAAGGAAAGTTTAGACATGACTGTGCCATTAAATTACTTGCAGTGTTGCAGAAACTTGTGGAGTTTCTACAGCTAAGCGTTAGAGAATAATTTGATAGGTACAATAAAGAACCATTCTATTCTGAGGGGTGTTTACATTCTATCTATGTTGTTGCTTCCCAAACTGTTTGGCTGGCTCATCTTTAGTGTTTGTCACTGCAGTACTAGCTCTGCTGCCAAGAATAGAATCAAAAGATAATAAGCTTGAAAGGGAACTGAGGAGATCTTAGTCCATTTCCTGCTCAAAATAGGATTACCTGTGAGGTTAGACTGGCTTTTTCAGGAATTTATACAGTCAAGTCATAACTATACAACATCCAGCAGAATTGCACACAACCACAAATGAGCTGGGGTTTAAAGGACCTTAGAGAGATTACACAGTCCAACCACCACACCAGCTCAAAGCTGAGTATGTTTTTCAGGAACATGTCCAGTCAGGTTTTGAGTATCTCTCTCATTTTGGATGAGACAGAGTCACTTTTCTTTAGAGTATAGGGCTGTTCTGGATTTGTGCTGCAGAAGTGCTGATAACACAGGGGTGTTTTTGTTTTTATGGAGCAGCACTTGAGCAGCATCCAACCCTTTCTGGTTCTCTCATTACCCCATTAGTGAGGAGGCTGGGGGTGCACAAAGAGTTGGGAGGTGACACAGCTGGCACTGCTGACCCCTGCTGACCCAAATGATATTCCAGACCACATGACATCAGGCTTGGCACATATAGGAAAAAGTTTTTCACTGAAAGAGTGATAAAGTACTGGAATGGTCTGCCCAGGGAGGTGGTGGAGTCACCATCCCTAAATGTGTCTAAAAAAAGACTGGATGTGGCACTTGGTGCCATGGTCAGTGGAAATGTTAGGGCATGGGTTGGACTTGATGATTTTGAAGGTCTCTCCCAACCTAGTCATTCTGTGAACTCTGTGAATTCTGTGAACTCTGTGAATTCTGTGAATTCTGTGAATTCTTTGAAGCTGGGTCAAGAAGGAAGAAGAGTATCTTTGTAGTCATGGCATTTGTTTTCCCAAGTAACCCTTTCTCATGATGCAGCCATATGTCTCCATAGGTTTGAGGGGGTTCTCCTTCCCAGGTGGTGAGGTTTATATTAATCCTAGCTGAAATTAACACAATCCTTCTTGGCACATTCTGCCAGTCTTTTTGGACTACCTGCCCTTCAGCATATTCAGTGACTTGCCCTGAGACCTATTACTTCACCTCTGACATGAAGTTAGATAGAACCGAGACCATCAGTACCCAGCCATGACTGATGTTTTGCCTTCTATTTTACCAGGTTTTTTTTTTAATTGGGTCAGGAATAATATTTAGATGTAGTTATTTTTTTTTTTTTCCTAATGGCTAGTGAAACAAAGTGGAATTTCTGATCTGCTTCTTGCTTTCTGACCCTTCTCTGCTCTTTCATACCACAACTGTACTATAGCTAGTTACACTGTAGCCCTTATATTTTTAAAAGCTACCTCAAGGAGCTTTTATATTTATTTGCCTGTGAGATGTTTAGAAGACATTGGGTTAGTCCATCAGCTCTCTCTGTCGACATTGAACACTTATGCATACATTTAGCATTGCTGGCTTCAAAAGTTTGAAGAATTTACATACCAGGGATTTTCCTGTCAATTTCTGCTCATGCAGACAGTCCCATCTTTCAAAAAGGAAGTCAAAGGACATATCTTGAATGAGGCAGGTTGGATACAGTCCTTCACAAAAATACCGAGAAAAACCCCAAAATACTCTCCAAGGGGCAGAGGCCTTTTCAAGAAAGGAAGAATCGGATCAAGAATATGTTTTTCCATATTTTTCAGTATTCAGTTCTTCATATTCAACCTCATTAACAGAGAAACTCAAATCTGATTAGGAAAAAGGGACAGAGGGTAACTGAAAGTTGGGAGAATTAAACTTCTAATTGGCAAGAAGCACATTTTACAGCATTCACGGAGCAGTAAGCAGTGTGAACTAGACTTTTCTCAGGTCAATAAGGTACATCAACATGGATGTTAAAATATAATGAGAATTTGAGAATTTCTACCCACTTTTTCTAAATAATTACTTAATGCTTTAATATAACCCACAGTTTTGAATTCTTGAAAGCACTCATCAGGAAGAATTTATTTATTTCCCTGCAAATACTACACTATTTCCTGTATATGAGCACAGCACTGTTTTCTTTTATTCTCTTTATTTGGGATAGGAGGCACTACAGATGGAATACAATGAATGTCCTCTATGTGTATTGATTTGTTATCAAACATATTGTAGAGAAACTTGCACTTAGACCTACAAGTACAGTCATTCCATGACTATAAGGCGCACCCTTTTGACTAAAATTTTTGCCCGAACCCAGTAGTGCACCTTATACTCCAGTGTGCCTCATATATGGGCAAAAGTTCGGAAATTTGCCAACCTGGAAGTGTGAGCTGCAAGTTGTGGGGGGAGCCGGCAGGGCCGTGGCTGCTGGGTGGAGGCGGGGCCGTGGGGCCACGGCTGCTGGGTACAGGCATGCCCCAGCCCCGTGGAGGCGGCACCGAGTGGCGGCAGGCATGCCCTGGCACTGGGGAGGCAGCACGGAGCGGCGGCGGGCATGCCCTGGCCCCTCCGGGCACAGGCAGGCCCAGGGGCCAATGGCTGCTGGGTTGAGGCGGAGCCTCGGCCAGCAACCACATGGGGGGAGCTGGGGGTGGATCCTCGCTGCAAAAAAAAAGTGCGCCTTATAGTCAGGTGCGCCTTATATAATGTACAAAGTTTGCTGACTCCCGGAGGTGCGCCTTGTAGTCCGGTGCGCCTCATGGTCGTGAAATTACTGTACAGTAATACAGTAAATTCACGAATACAAGCCGCACTGAGTATAAGCCGCATCTCTGGGTGTTGGCAAATATTTTGTTTTTTGTCCATAAATAAGCCGCACCCGAATATAAGCCGCTCTGTTGTTCGCAGCGAGGACACGCGTGCAATTAGTAACAGAACCGCGGGAGGGCGGGGTTTACTGGCTGAGCTAAGGCTGTGCAGGCTCAGCCCGCTAGGGGCTGCTGACGGGGCCAGGTGGCCCAGCCCGGTGCTGCCGCTCGGGGCCGGCCGCCGCTGCCGCAGGGCCCCCGTCGGCTCCCCGAACCACGGCAATGGCGGCGCACCTCCCCCCCGTCCTCCCCGGGCCGCGACAATGGCGGTGCCCCCCCCCCCCCGTTCTCCCCAAGCCACAGCAATGGCGGCGCGGCCCCCCGTCTCTCCCCTGGGCTGTGGCAGAGGAGGGAAGAAGAGAGCTCTCCCGCCTCTCTCCCCGCCCCCTGTGCTGCCTGCAGGGAGCCAGGGCAACACAGTAACACTGTAACAATCGCGGAATGCCGGCTTTTACTGGCAGGTGCTTGGCTCGGCACCCTGGCTGGCACGTCTGGGGTTGTAAATGTCAGAAAATTATTCACATATTAGCCGCCCCCGACTATTAGCCGCACTTCCGGGTTTCCACCAAAATTTTTGTCAAATTGCTGCGGCTTGTATTCGTGAAATTACTGTATTTTCTCCAAGGTAATATCATAGGGCAAAATTTATTACACAGGACAGGATTTCTTCTCTTTGTTAATATTACCCTAGTGAGGAGACTGGCAGTGGTCAGTCAAAGATCCAGCTCTGCTGGCAATATTTTAACTGTAGGTAGGTTCATGTGGGTTACTGTAAAAAGGACAGCATTGTAAATTGAACTGGCTCTAAAATAATTGTTCCTGTTTAGTGTATCCACCACAGGAAGTAACACAGCCATGAGGCTAGGTCAACAAACACCTGCTGCAACTTCACTGTGTGTCTATACAGGGGCATTTAATACACATTTATCATCTGTTTTCATTGTGATGTCAAATTTTAAGAGAGCTTATGCTGTTCCTTGAGTAAGATGCTGCCCTCTAGTATGTAGATCACAGCACGCAGAACCTGGCAGCATTGAATGGCTGTCAGTAGGAGACACAAATTCTTCATTGCACTGTCAGATTATGAGACCTGAAAGAGCATTGGATGTCCAGAGTAATTAGTTCCAAGTATGTTCTTTTGGCTATTTCACCCTGCACAGGATAGATTTATGTTGTAGTAGAATAAGGAAAAGGAAAGATGGAAATCTTGGTATTTTGAAGGAAACATTTTTCATTCTCTTTGGGACACAGAAAAAGCTAGATTTTGAAGTGGCTTTTCCACAGCTATTTAGAGTAGACGGTCATTAATGTTGAGTTGCTCCTCCCAGGTTCATAGTTTATTTAAAGACATTTCCCCTGTTTGGCATTACAACATGTCTTCTAGAGTCTTGTGCCTGTATGTGACAGCAAAATCTGTCCCTTTACGAGAATTAGTGTATCTTAAAATACTTAGTTTCATTAATGGCATTAGATCTTTCCATGAATGGTCAGAAAATAACAGCAGTGAATTCTCACTGTAAATTCCTGGTCTGAGTTAATTTCCACTTCAAATCACCATCCTTGCAGATAGTCTGTTTAATGCCAGATACTATCCCTTGCCCTTTAAAGGGCAAGAAATCTGCAATGTAACTTCACTTTTGACTTTTGATTCTGTTTCATTAGAGGACTTATGAAGATTCACGGCAAATGGAGAGAAAGCAAAGTTATATTTATACCTTAACTGGAGTTCTTATAATGCCATTCTGCCTGGCTGGCAGAGCGGAACAGTCTCTCACAGTCTATCTGACTGGCTAATGGTTCAATTGCAGTACACATGCTTTCTCTTCTGAGTAGCTGTAGGTGGGTGCTGAAAACAAAATGTTATGCTTGCTGGCAGTGAAAAAACAATGTTTTCAGCTGTAGTGTAACAAAAAGTTTGTCTCGCAATTTGGCAGTGAGATTTATTTTTGTACCATATTGCTCTCAGAGGGATGTAATTATGGCTCAGCAAAAGTTTTTCCAGTGATTTTTGACCCCCCAGAAAGTATTATTTTGCCTGGTATTTTCCTACATGTTCTTCACCTAAAGTGATAATTTTTAAAGGGAAAATTTAAAGGGAATACTTTCAACTTATTTTTAAGCATGGTAAAATGAACTTCCATTATGAAGAAAAAAGTAAAATTTTTTTTAAGCTGGAGTGCTTTGAAAATATAACTAAGGATATTTTCTTCAAGGCTCAATATTCAGAGTTCAAAAAACTGTAGCCTTAAATGAAAGGTTTAAGACAGATATTATAGTCAAATATTAATGCATTCTCTTACTGCTCTTCTAAAGAAAAAAGTAGAGATTAAGAAAAGACAAATTGCATGTCATTAGCAAATTGCAGCACTTTTGCACTTTGGTTCAGTCCCTACACAAATAAAGACCACAAATTCTTATCATCCCTCTAATGATAGAAAAAATGAGCAATTATGAAGAAGACTGCCTTCAGTAAAATCCCACAAAAGAACCTAGCAAAAAGATGACAAAAACCACAAAAAGAGTCAAGTCATAAAGTTGGTAGTAACGTATGGATGCCCAGAAAAAGACCAGATCATAACCTGACATTAAAACTGGGGTTTTATTAAGTATAACTCAAGAGTCAATAAAAAATCTAGAACCCACCTAAGTCTTCAATTAAATTATGTAAATTTCAAAACCTCCTGTAGTAATAGAGAAAGCTATAGATGCCTTGGAAAGGAAGTGCCTGAGAGAACCAATTAGTATTAAGTGGAATAAATTCATAACAGATAGGACAGCCAGAAATGTCAGCATTCCCATATTTCTTGTTATTTGTGAAAGAAGATAGAAGTGTCTGGGATATGATTTAAAAACGGTAGTTACACCTTTACATAACTAAAGAAACATGTAAATAGGTCTGAATGAAGGAGCCTTCATACAAAAGACATGTTGAGGAATAAACCTGGCAGCAGAGAAGAAGTGCTAGGAATAGTCCATCCAATAAATAGTTTACTTAATATCCCTGCAAAACGTTTAGAACCCTAGCACTAGTTCAAATTCTTCTTTATCTTTGCTTATTTATTTTAATTTAACTGTTCTTTCACGTTGCTTGTGCGGGTTTTATTGAATATTTCCAAATTCTGAGTCAAGGACGAAAAATTAATGTGAATTATGAGGTCCAGAAAATTGTAACAAGAATGACTGGACTCTCAATGCTGTCAAAAATAGTGAAAATAGTGTTGATTCTGGTTTCTTGCAGGCATCCTGCTTTGCAAAAAACCTGTCTCACCTTGTTACTGTGATATCATGATACAACATGCAATATTTTAATAACAACTGCTGCATTACCTCCTTTTAGGGGCTAAGGGACACAATCAAAGGTGTACACATTTTTGTCAGTACTTCAAAGGCTACTATCCCAGTTAAATTCTGATCTTCTCAATTTCCATGGCAGATTTACCACTTACTCTGTCAAGCCCATGCTTTCACCTTGGATGGATTCTTGCTGACAAACTAATTAGGGCTAATCTTCTAGTAAGAACTTCCAGTAAAAGCTTCAAGAGTTCACATGTTCCTTGGTTATGAAGTCAGACAGTACCTTTATAGTTACATTTACAGATTGTAGGTTATGAGTCTTCCTTTAATTAATTACTATGTAAACTTCAGAACAATGTCTAAGTTTAACCTGAATACGTCAAGGATGAAAAACCCAGCCTAGGCTTTTGAAGTTGCTCCAACTGTTAATTATTCGTCCTGCTAAAATGCTATTGCCTAATGCTTTGAAGCTTTAGGCTTTGTTCCATGTTGTCTCCATATATATTGAAACTAATTAGGTATTGTGTTGTAGATGCTTTTCTTTTCTGATGAAATGTTGATTTCATGAGAAGATGTGGAATTCTTTTTGGCCATTTTAAGGACTTCTGTGGGTTTTTCTCTCAAATTTTGTTTACTACTGTATGTGAAAGGCACAATATTCATGTCTTTGAAAAAACTTATCCTAAGCAGTTTATAGCCTTTTCCATGGATAACTTCACTTTCAATTAGAAAAACAGCAATTGTTTCAATTCTGACTAATTCTCATCCAGAACTCCAGAATTGTGCTAGGGTATGTCACTGTTAAAAAGACTCCTATTCTCATATAGTCTATAATTAAATAGTGTAGTTTAGAGTAGGAAAAATGTGGTGGTTAAAAGGCTGATGATCAGCAGTTTTTTAGTATGTTTATCTAAATACAGCTATCACCAAATAGCACTATCACTAAAAAAAAAAAAAAAAGAAAGAAAAGGAATTTTTATTCATATTTGAATGAAGTTTAGGTAGGTCCTAGCTTGAATTTAAATATTTTCCAGTTTCTGTGTTATTATAAGTGATTGTAATGGTTGCAGGAAAACCATAAATGTATTTCATAATTTTCAAATATCAGTCTTTATATTCAATACGTCTTAAGAAAACTAAAAGAAAAACATAAAAAGAAAAAACTAAAAGAAAACATAAAAATATGTCTTAAGAAAACTAAAACTTAAAAAACCTAAAAATATTTTAGATTTCTAAAAGATTTTTTTTTTTGCTCATACAACTTAGCAAATTGACATATTTATGGGGTTTTTTCCCCACTAACGTTTAAAGACAAATACTTACTTTAATTTACATTTTTAACTAAGCAGTTATTCCATGGTAATGACAGGCAATGTTCAGATTTCCGTAGCTGTTTATTTAAAAGAATCATGAAGAAAGATGTACTGAGAATAAAAATATCTATATGGCAAGATGCAAATATATGCTGTTTTTGGGAAAAGCCTTCTGTAGCACAATTTTTATTACACCTGATAGCTGGTCAGATGAATATTTGCCAACTTCTAATAAACACTCAGTTCTAAAATTTGTGGTTGAGTACCCAGATGCTAAGATTGCTTCCCTGCTGACCAAGATGAGAAGCATTTGTAAGTGACTGTAATTATCAATACTTCAGGCCTTTGTCAAACTATTCATTCCATGCAGTTTCTCTATAAAACAAGTTGGGTTATAACAAAGGCTAGAACAATTTTGTTGTAAGACTATCTACAGCTGAAGAGCTGGATCAATACCTTGGTCACTAGGTTCAATATTTCCCAGGACAGAGACCCCACAGCCTCCTTGGGTTGCAGAGTTTGACAACACTCACAGTATAAAAAGTAGTGGACTTGTCTACTTTTCAAAAATGTATTTTAAAGATTTAATTTGAATGTCTCATGCTTGTCTCTTTATTGATCTTGTTTGCTCTTTGTGTTCTGGAAAAGACCTTGGAATATTAATTTGTACATCTTCTGAATTCAGAGCAAGATTATTTCTGCATAAATAATCCCTCACAGGAACTTGTGCAAACAAAACCTTTTTCAAAAATCCTCCAATCATGAAAATTTCACAGTCCTAGGTCAAGTGTCCCAGTATTTCACTATGTCACCTTGGGAGACTTTTCCTGGTGCTTAAGGTAATCCCACTTATTATGGCTAGACCAGTACTTGTATATTTTGTAGGGCCATGGAGAAATTATGATTCTATTCTGGAAAATATTTTTGTGTATTTTAAGACTCTTGCCTTGATTCTGTTAGTCTTCTCTCAACTGTATCAATCCAGTTCTGTCATCCTTCCTGCGCCATTTCTCCTAAGCCTTTGATTATCCAAGATACTCTTCTGTGAGCTTTATTTTCTGAAAGAGTTATGTCCTTCTTAAGGTACTATACAGCATGCAATATGGAACTAAAGCTGAAGCCATACTGGTAATAATAAATAGAGCGTTTTTCTTCACCTGTCCTGCACACTGGTTTGTGCCGCTTTGTGTGCATGCATTTCATACGCTGTTCATGCATGTGAGTTTAGATTTAATTTCAGATCAGCAGTGGGCAATACAAAAATAAAATACTCAAACAATTGTATATGCAGGATGTGTAGAAGAATTTTGAGGCTTTCCCATCACTGATATATGGCTTATGAGTCATATATATTTGAGCTTAACAAATGTAAGGTACTGATATTCATAGGGTGTTTGGACTTCAGGAACTTTGAAGACAAACAATCTCTTGTGTATAGGTGATGGGAAGCTGATGGCTAAACTGAGTCATGCTTAGGCCTCTTCAAATACTAAATGTAAAATTTTCTGTTGCATTTAAATAGAGCATTAGGGATTTAAGCAGCAAGTAAGAACTACAAGAGAAGTTTGCAAACCCTGGTGTTCCCTAGATTGAAGAAAACTAAGAGGAAACAGTTATTTAGCTATTTACAAGTATAGAAAAGAGCTTTAAATGAAGAGTAATATAATTAATGCAATTGCTTTAATCAGTCCTCGAAGTCCGATCAAGAAGTAAAGACTTATCTGTAAACATTGAGTAATTAAATTGGAGTATGCAAGCAAACCAAAAGGAATAGTATTGCTGGGGGAATTATTTAGAGTGAATATCTATCTAATTTTTTTAAGTGCATTATTTATAAAAAAGTTTAAAGAAGTATCTTGATGTTTTCTAACATCTACAGAGACCAGAGTGATCCTAAACAAATACAGTTTATAGCAGGCAGGGTGTTTTTTTTCTCTAATGTGTGATCTGTCTGACCACTGGCAGATACGAAGAAAAATCTTGAAAAGTTTATTTCTGATTGCATTACTAAATAATGTTCACACTGATAATGTGATCAGAAGCATTTCTTATATTTTATCTTTAAATAGTGTAGCAAAACTAATGTCTTGATTGATGTAGAAAAAGAAAAATGTCATGCTTCATAGTAGAACTGAATGAATAAGAAAGAGGCAAAAGGAAAAAATTCACAAGTCGGGAAACGTGACTCAGGGAATCACATGGTCCTTAAGTGTGGGTACACACTGAGTCTCCTCTGTATTTTTGGAAGTATAGACTTACAGTAGGTCTTCTTGAAAGAGTCTCATTTTCCTCTGTTTGATCCTCTGTTTTTCAGACGTTCAATGTTATGCTTCCAAGATTTCTAGCTGCTGTTGCCTAGAGACTACTTCCAGCTGTACAATGGGTACTCATTTAGTTGGAGGCTCTTATTAACTGGCTTGAACTGCCGTGTTACCAATGCTGCCAGCATTTTATTTTATTTTTTGTTATATATAGTTTATAGCTGTGTGTTTTGAAGGGGTGGGTGTGTTGGTTTCAATCTACTTTTTGAATGTGAAATGTTTATTCTGTCTTGCTTCAAAGGAATCAGCAAAAGGAAAGTAATGATGGATACAGCTAAGGTAAAACTGGTATTCACTCTCAAAGTAACGATTCAATGATGCCTCACATGGGAACTGAAAGAAAACTTTTTTTATTTATTAGTACAAACCTGTAAGACTGAGTACAGAATCTGGGAAATAGCACCTTATTGTTGCAAATTGTAACCTGAATTTGTCACTTTTTACCAACTCAGGCATAACCATAATCAGACCACCAGGTTCCTAATTTCTAAACTACTCCAATATTTCTTCTCTCACTTCCCAGAAACATATTTTGATAAAAATGAGGAAGTAATTTTAATTTCAGGCTAAAAATTCCTATACTGATCCAGAAGAAAGTAAATATGCTTAGAAGAGGTAGCTCAGGGGAAAAAGAAAAAAAAAGAAACAAGAATCTCTAAAAGCAACCAGTTCTTCTTCGGTGCTGAACTTAAGCTTGTTACAGAAAAAATAATAAAGAATTGTTTGATACAAAGACATATTTTATAAAAGACATATTCAGTGCAGACCTAATAAAAAGAACTGGATTTAGCCTTTTTATTTTTTGAAATCTAGATAACCTTTGATTCACTAACATTATTTCGTTAACTGTTGTGATCTGATTTTTTTCCCTCAAAATCCTATGGATTTATTTTTATGATAGTTCTGACTTTCTTACTTTCATTTTCTGGTTCTGTACTTTGAAAAAGAGGTCTTTCCACTTGAGTGGTTGCCATAAAAAATTTACAGACTGGCAAAAATTAAGGAGTTAGTTTTGAAGATGCACAGAAAGCAGAAAGCACAATGGAAAACAAACTGTGACAAAAAAGGTAGCTTGTGACAAACACGCTACCCGGGGGGGAAAACACGTTGTAATGAAAGCATTTTTCTTTACTTTTATTTATTCCTACATTTCACATTCTTGATTGTGAGTGCAGTAGTAAGGCACCTGGCAATGGCTAGTTAACAGCTCATGTTACATGCAAAGAATTTTGATGGCTCCTTAGTTTATTTAAAGAATAAGGATGGTGGGGAGAGGTTGGGCAGGAACACCTTCCCCAACAAGAGAGACCTTCATCTAGGTTAGGGAATGGTGACCAAACCCTGAAGAGAGGTGCTGGGAGGCATGATAAGGTAAGGAAGCGCCTGAGGACCCAACATGAAGGAGGTTGTCAGATTTCCAACCAGCAATCAGTGTTACTGGAGGCCTATCTCAGACATCTGCAAATCAGTTCACACAGCATGGGAATCACAATGGCAGAAGTCCAGGTACTGCTGCACAGCTTCAGTCTCATTGGGATCACAGATATGGTTTGCTTGAATAGAGCGTTGTAAGGAATAGACAGTGAGTCCTCAGGCAGTACAGAGCAAGAAGGTAGGGAGGAGGAAATGCATTACACGCACAGACACAAAGGCCAAAAGGCCAAATGCACAAAGACCTAATTGATTTTGTGGGTAAGGGAGCATCAGTCAACTAAAGCGACTTCGTGAGGGGCTTTGACTACAAACCACCTAGTAACAATAAATTGATAAGGTTTTCTTCAGAGAAATGGAAGAAGCCTTATAGGTGCAGGCCCTGATTCTAGTCAGAAACATGAGTTACTCTAACAGCTACTAATGGATGTTGAGGCCAAAGAAACCCATGAGGTTTTCAGTATGTTTAACAAAATTTCTTCATGGATAAGCTGACTAGAGAAGATGGTTTCCTGGACCTGTTCCTCTCAGAAAGAACTGGCTGGGAGTACAAAGGTCATGGAAGTCTTGGTTTCAGCCATCATGAAATGGTACAACTTAAGATACTGAGAGAATTGAACAAGACTAATAACAGAATTACAAACATGGAATTGAGAAGAGCAGAAGCATGATTACTGTCTAACTGTTTTAACTTTAAGCAACAATTCTCTGTAGTGTCATTCTTTCTATTTGATTGTGTTTGTGTTCGTGTAATTTATTGGACAGACAAATAGAACAAAAGCTTTAGAGTCAGACTTCCACTCACATTTTTACAATTGAATATAACTACTACAAACAAACCCTTTTTGAAACTCATGGGTTTTTATACTTTTTAGGGGTTTTCCCCCAGATAGTATTTTCCTGCTTTCGTTGTAGATTTATTTAAAAAGAAATAATTTCACTCCCTGTGTGGAAAGGGGATATGAGTTCCAGGTATGAATTTTTTAGTTCCAAATCACATGAGCACTACATAATGAAATGTCACTGAGGAGAATGAATGAAGAAATCAAAAGCTGAAATGTGGAAATGAAGTGCTATAATTCTGAGGAAACCACACGGTGCGTTTCCCTCGTTTATGAGGCTGTCATACCTTCTAACACTAGGAACCAGACTATGTACAAGTGGTGCTGTGTGTTACATATACTCCTTAAGAGTCGCATATGGTTTGTTCTGAAACAATTTTTCTCCACAAACTTTTCATATGGAATGATGTCTAGAAAACGTCACTGAGGCTACATTTCTAGAAGATTCATATACATACAGAAGAAATTTCAGCTTCTTCCAGCTTCTGCATATGTGCTCTATTTGGCAGTGGAAGTTAAGAAGCAGAGCACTGTCCCTTCTGACAATGTTTTCTGGGACTGTTTGTAATTTTCAAAGCCCTACTAGTAGAATTTAGATTCCAGAGGTGAGTTACATGGGGAAATTCTTCTACTTGACCCTGACAGAGTTAAATATAAGATAAACCGATCATGCCCAGTCCATAGGTGGCTCAGTAGGTCCTCGGCAGCAGAAATGTAGAATCCTGACTATTATAATGAGACAATAGGTAAATACCTTCAACGTCTCTAAGACTATAATGTGAAGTGAATAGAGTACTCTTGTTATCTAAGAAACATAAGAGATCTTAGAACAATAAGAGATTAGAAAGAAAAATGTAATTTTAATGTATCAGCTTCTTTATGTTACTCTCTTCTTCTCTAAACCACTTACAGGAATTAGAGTGTCCTTTTTTTTTTCCTTTTCCCCTGAAGTAGCTGGGCTTGGAAAGGCTATAATGGGCTGAGAGAAATTCTGTGGCAAGAGAAATGAAGTACTCATACCAGTAATCAAGACAAATTCTGTGCAGCTCTAAGGAACTGCAACAAATCGTCAGGCTTCAAGTGATTCCTTCCACCCACGTACTTATTACTGTCTGTTGTGGCACAGACGGAAGAAAAAGGATGGGACTAAGTGAACATTTCAGTAAGGTTACACCTGCAGTAGGATGCTGCAACCTTGTAATCTCTGAGCCCTTTCTCAGGTACTTATTTTGTGGTGCACTGGCTTTTTTGGATCAAATTGCATATTCTGAAGAAAGAAAAAGAAAATATTAGGCCTTTGACAAAAAGAAATGAAATTTTTTTTTTGTCTGAATTATAGGTATCTGCTGTGTCATACCTTGAAATCCTGATGCATTGTGGATCTTTTCTGGCAGGCATTCACATTCCCTTTCAGTAAGAGTCATCTAAGAAGGGAGTTTGTGTCCCTGTTATCTGATGAGGAAGAAAAAATCATATATGTTAGAGATGATGAACTGTGCATTACGTTAGGTGGTTTGACTGAGTCTTTTGTCAAGAAAAGCCTAATGAACTCCAAATTCAGCTTTCCTCCTGCAGGCTAATAGAAAGAAGGTGATCCTGACCTTTTAAGAACACTAAATCCCTTATCCAGAGACTCAGGTCAGGTTCATCAAACAAGGCAGGTACAAACTGAACTAACTCAATTGAAGTGTTTTCTGTAATACAGCTAGAAGAAATTTAAGACTGTTTGGTTTAAATATATTTAATCTGAAGGAACAGTGAAATGAAGCAAGATGAAGTTGTAATAATCAAAGAAATTACAAGGCTAGCTATTGATGTGAACCTGATGAAGGCGATCTATATAGCCAGTATAAGTAATATTGTTACATACTCATCTGATAAATACTTGTTAAATCATGATAAAAGTGCATGAAGTTAAAATGGTGCATCTACATATCATACTGTATTCCTTCTGCTATCCTGGATGGGAATTGTGTTGGGTGGACTTGACCCTGTTTGGCTGCCAGATGCTTTCTAAAGCTACTGTAGCACTACCCTCCTCAGATAGACAAGAGAAAGAAAATGATGAAAGGTTTAAGGTTTGAGATAAAGACAGATCATTCACCTATTACAATAATAGGTAAAACAGACTCAACTCATTAATTTATTGCAAATCATTTTCTTTGATACTCATTTAAGAGAAGGGTAATGAAAAATATTACAGCCACCATCCCCTAATCAACCTCATTCCTGATTCTCTGTACCTCCTCCCCACCAGTGGCAGAGAGGAGTGGAGCATTGGGCTAGTGACAATTCCTCACATGCTGTCTTTGCAGCTCACTTCTCCTTACAGAGAAGACTCATTACACTCTTTCCCTACTCCTGTGTGGAGACCATCCCACAGGAGACAGCCTTCACAAACTGCTCCAATATGACTCCTTCCCGTGGGCTGCAGCTCTTCACAGTCTGCGCCAATATGGGTCCCTCCCACTGAAGGCAGTCCTTCATAAATACACTGTTCAACCCCATGGGGTCACAAGTCCTGCCAGAAAACTTGCTCCAGCATGGACTGTTCTTTCCACAGGTCTACAGGATCTGCCAGCAGACCTCTTCCTGCGTGGGGTCCTCTCTTCAGGGGTCCACAGATCCTGCCAGGATCCTCCTGACTCATGTTTTCCATAGGGTCACAACCTCCTTCAAAGACATCCACCTGCTGTGGCATGGGGTCCTCCATGGGCTGCAGGTGGATCTCTGCTCCACCATGATCCTGCATTGCCTGCAGGGGCACACCTGTCTCACCATGATCTGCACCAGGGGCTGCAGAGGAATCTCGTCTCTGGTGCCTGGTGCATCTCCTGCCCTCCTTCTCCGCTGACCTTTCAGAGCTGTTCCTCTTGCATATTCTCACCCTCCCCTTGGGCTGCAGTTGCTGCTGCACAGTTTTTTCCTGCCTTTCTTACTTGTGTTATCCCACAGGTGGTTCTGCTGTCACTGATGGGCTGGGCCTGGGAAGCAGTAGATCCAGTTAGAATCTGGCTGTCACTGTCTTTGTGGGCTACCCTTGTAGCTTCGTCCCTTACCCCTTCCAACCCCCTAGTACAACAAACCCTGCCAGCAAATCCAGTACAAGGGTAGACAAATAGCAGCTTCATGATCCCAAACATCATCTCATTGCAGCAGTGTGGTACAACTTGTTTATATATAGGTGATTGCTACCAGCTTTGAAGTATCTTTGTATTTGTTGAGCAGCAAGCACATACTCATAAGCAGTTATGCCTATATGATTAGTACCTTAAGACAACCTCAAATGTAGCATTATAACACCCAAAAAAGTAAATTTTGGTCTCCAAACATGGGCTTTCTTTTGATATTTCCAAGTGACAGCCAGAACTACAAAAATATTTGGGTTTAATAAGACTTATGACACCAAAATCCACAGCATTATTATCTGGAAGTTGAGAAAGTATATCTGGATGAATAGACAGCCAGATGGATTGAAAATTGTCTGGGCAATTGTGGATGATGGCCTGATATCTGATTGGCAGCCAGTAAGTATCAAGGAGAATGTATTAGAACCAATGCTGAGGCCAGCTCTTCACCATTGACCTGGAAGATGAGATAAAATACATGCTTAACATATACCAGCTAGGAGTGGCCTAAATATCTAATGATAGAACTACAGTCCTTAAGAAGTTTGGATTTACAGAAATCTTGTAAAATTCCAAGAAAAGAAGTGCAGAGTTCTGTATCTGACATTTGTATAGGCTGTAGACTACCAATAGCCCAAATCACTTTCACAAATAGTGCCAAGTTGAATTTAAGCCACGAGCATGCTCACAGTCCATGTACAGTAATTTCACGACCATAAGGCGCAACCGGACTATAAGGCGCACCCTCTGGGAGTCGGCAAAATTCGCAACTTTGTAGATCATATAAGGTGCACCAGACTATAAGGCGCACATTTTTTTTGCAGCGAGGCTCCACCCCCAGCTCCCCCCGCGTGGTTGCTGGCCGAGGCCCCGCCTCAACCCAGCAGCCATGGGCCCCCGGGACTGCCTGGACTCGGGAAGGGGGATGCTGCGGGCCCCCTGGCCCACCTGTATCCGGCAGCCATGGGCCCCCAGGCCCGCCTCCACCCGACAGGGGCGGTGCCCCAGGCCCCCTAGCCCACCTTCACCCAGCAGCCATGGGCCCCTGCGACTGCTGGGACCCGGGAGGGGCGGTGCTGTGGGCCCCTGGGCCTGCCTCCAGCCAGCTGCCGTGGCACTGCCGGCTCCTCCCACGGCTCACAGCTCACACTTCCGGTTTGGCAAATTTCACAACTTTGTCCATCAGATAAGGCGCACCGGACTATAAGGCGCACTTCCGGGTTCGAGGGAAAATTTTAGTCAAAAGGGTGCGCCTTATAGTCGTGAAATTACTGTAAGTCTGAAGTTGTACCCCAAGCTACATTAGGAGGCATATTGTCAATGAACTGAGAGAAATTGCTATACCTTTGCAGTTGGTGAGACCTCCTGGATACCCTGTTCAACACAGATGCAGGGAAATGGAGGAAGATCCAGCAGAGTACAGCAAGGATGGACAGGGTCCTAGAACACACTGATTTATGGGTGGAAATGGAGGGACTGGGTTTGTTCAGCTTGATTAAGAACCTAAGGGGCTGCTTTCAACCCCATGCAGGGGAGTTTGAAAGATGAAGCCAAATTCTTCTTGATAGCAGCAGCTTGTGTAACACAGAGTAATGACCAGAAGTTGCAGCATGGGAGATTCAGGTTATGCATTAGGAAGGATTTGTTCACCCTAATGAAACACTAGGATGACTTGCCATGGGAATCTCTGTCCTCACAGATTTCCCAAACTTGGCTGTAGGCATTCACAGCTATCCTGATCTAAAGATGAGAATAGTCCTACTACAGGCCAGAAGCTACCCTAGATATCTTCTAGAGGTCCTCTACAGACAATAGAGGACCTCTGTTATTTGGTATGAAATATTCAACTGATAATATTTTTAATAAATTATTGTTAAGATTCTTCTGATCTCCATGGCTTTTCTTTTTAAAAACTAATAACTAACAATCAAACCTCAGAACCAAACAGTAACTTAGAGTAAATGACAAAATGAAAAACCAAGAATCTGAAGATAAAAGGTGTAGTTATAATTTCTTGTCTCTTAGTTCTATTTTCCAAATTACAGGTCTTGTTTCCAACCTTAACTACATTGATGACAATTAATTTATGCTGAGCCATTACTGATGCATTAGAGAACATGTACAAAATCATGAAACACAGCTCATTTTTATTGTGCAAACCACATAAAGTCATAAATCCATTGCTAAAATTCAGTTTTAGATATCCATACAGGGTAAGTTTATTCTTTCTTTCCTCAGGTAGCATTAGCTTATTCCATTATTCATGAGGTCCAAGACTACTAATCAAATGTAGTTTTAATAGTAATTTCTTTAATAGTAACTTTTGTAGTTTATATGAAGTAACTGTGATGCTGAATCACTAATTTGTAAGGCCTTGACTCAAAATGGTCTTACTCATTGAACACAGACATGGCAAGTCATATGCACAAACCTCAACATTTGTAATTTTCAAGAACTTGAAATAATGCCAACAACTGCAACATTAATCATCTTTAAACAACTGTGATATTTTCAACAACAATAGCTAGAAAATGCAATAAGGTATTGGTTAACAGAGAATCAGTCTCAGGAAGTAAAAAAAACAATCTGTGGGACTATGAGAAATGAAAAAACAGTCCAGTAGTTTATTATTCGTTAATTTGTCAGTTGGAAAAGCTTGGTTTATCAGTTGTGCTCACTGGTACACAAAACCTAAACACTTACGACCTATGCTATGGTCACTAGTGGTATACACTATACCTTGACTTCACTCTACAGTGCTGGATTGAACTTACAATGCTTTGTCTAAGTTGTATTTTAAAAAATCCTTTCTTACAGTTTTCCTCCTTGAAGTAACATCAAACACAGATTTTTTTATAACACTAATTAATAGCCTTGGAAAGAACACCTTGGAAAGATTTCTAAGATTGGACATGGGTTTCAGTGCTGATTCACTGCTTTCGAAAATGAGAGATTTCTCATTATGGTTTATTTTTTTAATATTTGGATGTAATGTCTGTGTTGGTTTTTTTACTGAATATCTAGTTCCTTTGGCATTTTTAAAGCACAGGTATTCCCATCTCTTTGAAATTCTACAAAATTTCAGAGTGAAATGTAATTTATTTAGATTACTTATAGAATAAAACAGTATATTTTTGCAACCAAGAATGATATTGGTGCATAAAAATACCCTGTTAGATATTTACTGATGATGAGAACATTTGGTATTTTAGTGAGACAAGGCCCAAAGAAAAGAAAAAAGATAAATTAGTTGTCCTTGGAATTGATTTTGGCTTTAGATATAAATGGGCATGAGGCTTATTTTAACCTTCAAGCTTGGTTGAAACTCTATTATGGATAGAAGACAAAATGCATCCAGCAGTCATTACTATATTGTCTGAAAAGGCACAGTTCTACATCGCAAGAGTCAGAGAAGAGAGGAAATCTGTCTGCTTCAGAAAACCTATTTCTTGCCTCCTACTGCATGACGTCTTTTATGTATCCTGAGGGCCTTGATCTAAAAAGAAAAGAATGATGACTCCTTTTCATTTACTTGCTTCTTATATTTTTTTCCTACCCCCAATTTCGTACTACACAATTATTTGTGTTTTGATGGAGTAGAAAAATTATGGTGAGTCATGTTTTAGAATACGCTGTTTTACCTGAAAACATTCATGAGAAGCAATAACTTTCTAACTTAATTGCTGGCCTCACTTGTCAGAGTTAAAGGCTGATACATCTGACAAACCTTCTATTTGCAAACCAGTTCCAAATTGAGTAAAGAAATATTTCTGTGACGAATCTTTGAACAGATCCCAGGCAAATAATTTTGTGGTGTTGTCTAAGGCCCAGAACTTGCAAACATTTATGTATGCATATATATGTACACACACACACACACACACACACACACACATACATATCTTATTCCCAAGTAAATTTGTTGTGCATTATCTACATAAGTCCTCACAGGATCAATTTTGAAAGAATGGACAACTTTGCATATCAGATATTAGTCCCATGACACATCAGAACTGAAGAATTTTGAGTTTTAAGGTGTACAAAATAAGTGAATGGTTTTGAGAAAATGTGCTCACATGCAGAATACAAAATCATTGAAAAAGCTATCAGCAATATAGATGGTTATATACCAATCATCTTGTGAAATAAAAGCATGCAAATGTTGTCAAACAATTATGAAAAGTTCATTTGGCTGGCTACAAATGCAGTTTTAGAAAGAGAAACAGAAAAGCATATTCCTTCACATTGTCTGCTCCTTCTTATGACTGTTCAAGATATTTGTGAATCCAAAATTCTTTTACTTTGAATGTTTATATATGAATTTTTGCATAAGTATTGGGTTTTTTGGTCAAAGAATAGATTGAGATCAGAATCTAAATTCCATTGGGTGTGTTAGGCTTCGTTAAATATGGGATGTCAAGTCTCAAAGACCATAAAACCTTGAATTTCAGTTTTACATTATTATTTTCACTGACTGATAAATGATTAGAAGATTTTTACCCTCTATAAATACAGTATCATAGAATCCTAGAACAATTTGGGTAGGAAAGGATGGTAAATATCACTTAGTTTCAATTCCTCTGCCATGGGCAGGGACATCCACTAGACCAGAGCGCTCAAAGCTCTGCCCATCCTGATCTTCAATACTGCCAGGGGCGTTTAAACTATAGTTTAAACTATTTAGTAGCATACTGATTCCAAGAAAATGGTAGATAATTACAGCACAAACAATAACCTATTTTCATCACAGTTCAAGTTTATGTAAGGATTCATAAAGCAATTTAGTTTAAGTGTTTATATAACCTATCATAGCAGACATGACAAAAGTATTTTTATCTAAAGTGCAAGTGTGGTTTTGAGGTACTGCTGGTATTCTGGTTCTGAGGTATCCTGGGCTCAACTGGTGGAAAGTAAATTCTTTTCTCAGCAGCTGGTAGCATGCTGTGTTTTGAATTCAGTATGAGAATAGTCTTGGTAACACACTGATGCTTTGCTTGTCTTGGGCATCACTCCACTATGAATTATTAAACTATTCTTATGTCCACCTTTAGGTTACTTTTTCCAATTTTCCTCTCCATTTCTCCAGGGGACAAGGGGGACAGAAGGAGTGAGGTGGTGGTATGTGGCACATAGTTGCCAGCTGGGCTTAAACCATTGAAGGTGCAAATTAGTCATCTGACATTACTAGTTGGTCTGTTCATTTATTCTCTGTGACTCAGCAACAGGAATAATTCTTCAGAATGTCTTTGCCTATCCTTACACTATGTTTTAGATAAGTTTATAAAATTTTGTTCCTTTTCCCTCTTGCATAAGCAGGGGAGTCCTGGGTAATTTTTTGGTTAGGATTTGTTGTTTGACTTTTGACTAAGGCCTGCTTTACTGTGCAAGTCATGAGTTGCATTTGCATATTTGTTCAACTCCATTACACAGAAGTGACAGAAATACAAAAAAAACCCCAAAACAACCAAAAAAAAAAAAAAAACCCAACACCAAATGTAATTCTATTAGTGAAATTGTATGGTTATATCCTCTGAATTCAGAAAAAATCAAGAGTCATTTGTCATTGTATGAAGGCGTATTTATGAGGATATGCAGTACACTGTCATTTTAAGATTAAAATCCTTCATTTTACTGACTGGAAAATACAGAAGGTGTAGCAGGTTTTCTGGACTGTTTGTTCGGAATTTTTTACAGGGCTTTCATGTGAAATTCTACAGAGTAATTATGAGATCCAGACACCAAGAAAGTGGATAACTGGAAATATCTTTTCAGGTCTATTATTTGTGACTGACTCATGACATTTTACAATGAGGTTTAAAGAAAAAAATTGACATCAGGTCCTTGTTATTAAAATTAGACAATGTTCATACAGGTATTACTACTCATATGTGATTATACATAACTGAACAGAAAATAGCTTTTTTGTATCTTCATATTGAAAGAATCAAATGTCCTTAATTTTAGTTTTCTTGTTACATATTTTGTAAGACTAGGATTCTTTTTAAGTACACAATCTCTGACACATAAAGTGTTCATTTTTTATGTATTTACTAGTAATATGAAGTCAAGATTCAATAGGAAAACAAATAAAATTCTGAGAAGGTGGGCAATGTGGTTGGCTGTGTCTGTACCAAAGAAGAAGGAGGTATTAGCTCTCATGGACAGATTTCTCCAAGCAAACGTTGTTCTGAGGGTCTGGTACAAAAATAATTGTGTAGTTTGGCAAACAAGCATTTCAAGAACACAGAAATTTATCGTACCAGTATATTATTATTGATTTTACCTCTTTCTGTCATTTTTTAGAGCTTTCTGTTTCTGCTGGAGTCTTCAACAAAATATGGCATGGGATAAATAGTCTCCAGATTTTTAATTAGTTGTAGAAACACACACTTGTGTGGTCCTTGATTCACTAATCCATTCCTGATGATGATTTCACCAGACCTCAGTCAGTCTAATCCAGTTTTCTGAGTTCCCTCAACACCTAATTGAGGGAGAGACAGAAATGTCTGGGATGGGAATCACTACATCCTGGGACAAGTGTCAATGAGAAATATGAGGAATCACATCACAGCTGTCCCTGCCCACAATTACAGCTAAGACAATGTCTTATTTCCTCCAAGTATGTTAAAAGTCAACACAGATCACAGTCTCTTCTTACTGTACACGTAACTTCCTACATGGGGAAATTTAAATCTTTGAGTCAATTAAAATTGTAGATTTTAAATTTTTTAATTATAACATTTTAAAAACTAAATCCTATGCACTTTCAACTGAAATATCTCTTATATCTTAACTATGTCATCTAACTAGAGAAATATTGATTCCAGTTATTACTCAAATACCTCTTTTATTTCCAGAGTTCTAATTGAGACTATGCTCTTGAAGAATCTGTTCACCATAAAACTAGAATGCAGCACTTTGCATAACATGTCACAGGAAATGTTCTTGGTGCATTAATAATTTCTATCAGCAATGCTTATTCTACTTCCCTTTTCACTCAAGCCCTAATGAAGGGACTATGACTTGTCCTTCCCCAGTTATGTTTCTTAATCCAGCTCCTAGTTTTAGAAGGATTCCCCTCTATCCCCAAGAACTACTGTAAGTTAACTGATACAAAACTAACTCTTACTTATCTTTTTATTGTATCTATAGACAAAATTTTAGAAGTTTCAAATAGGCATTTCAGAGACTGGCAAGATTTCCCCATATATCAAAACTTACCTATCGCTCAGCTATTAATTTTGCTATTACTCAACAGCTAAACAAAACCCCTTTCCTTTCTGTGATGCTGTATTTCATAGCCGTGTCTATTACAGTAACAGTATACCCAGCTCAGAGATATTTTGCTAAGCGTGATACATTATCAGAGGGAAAATCAGAATTGAAGTAATTTATTAACAGTATGTAATTAACCAGCAATCAGTGATCTCTATATTTAACATTCAGCAATAGAAATAAACCACAACATTAGATGCAAGCAAAATGCTAATAAACCACAATATTAGATGCATATAAAATGCTTGTAATACACACAAACAAAAACTGCCTCCTGCAACAACCCTCCCAAAATGCTCTAATGACAGACACATAAACACAGTTACATGTGCACATCCTTCTCATAGGACCTCTGAGTAGTTACAAGTGCTCACACCTAATCTGAGTGTGCTTGTTCTCCTCTTTACACATCTCCTCCTAGAGGTGTGGGTGGTCTAGCTTTGCACAGGTCTGTTCAGCTGAATCACACACACACTAGTGTGTAAGAACCCCATGACTTCACATATGCACATCACAAGTGGGGGTATGTGTTGTTGCAGCCTGAGCTGACAGTTCACTGGCTGGATGCAGACACCTCATGGCATCCAAGAGGGAGGATCTTCTGCCGTACATGGAGGTTTTAATTCCAGCAGAGCAGTTCCTCACAGAGTCAAATGTCATTCTGAGTACCACTGCTTCCAGTCTAATATCTCTCCTCCTCACAGATTTCCATGCTGCTTTTGTATTTCTTTTGAGGCTGTCTCCTTTTCATAAGAGCCATTCACATAACTATCTTTCTGTTAAGCTAAAGAAACTATAGTGATCTATCTCCCAGTGTAACATTCCATGAAAATATGAACATTGTGTCTTTGAATTTGAATCTGAAAAAGAAACTTGTTTTCTCCACACTCACCTTCCTGTTCCTGCACCACAGCACAGTAAAGGCACCCTTACCTCAACAAAGAATGGACTACTTCTCATTTAGCTTTAGATGTCACCTGCATCCTCTAACTGGCTTAAGATTTCTGCTTTAGGACATAATAAATCACATATTTTGGCTTCCAGTCAGATTTAAATCTGACCTTTATAACTAAATTTATGCAAGCAAAATCTCATCCAAATGTTTATAATGTCTTCTAAATTAATTTCTTCTAAATCAGTATGAAACTCTTTTTTTTCTTTTTTTTTTTTCTTTTTCTGAGTGAGAATTTGTTTGGTTGCACTTGCATTGGCTTCTGCCTTTGTCCAGAATAGGGAAAAAGGTTTCCTTTTTCTTGTCCTTTGCTGCATCTTCTTCTCCATTTTTTCTTCCTGCTCCTAACTACAATCCATCAAAGTCAATTTATAATCCAAAAGGAGGCCAGCACTAACACATACCAACACCTTGTGGGTCAGACACACTACTGGAAGTACAGTGATTTCACGAATACAAGCCGCACGGAGTATAAGCCGCATTTCCGGTGTGTCAGCAACGTTGATGTCTTTGTCAATAAAAAAGCCGCACCCAAATATTAGCCGCACTTTCGTTCGCAGCAAACTTTCACAAAGCCGTCATTTAGTAACACAATCCCGGATCGCCGGGGCTTACTGGCTTACTGCTGACCTCCGAAACATTATTTCCAAGTGAAAAAAGACACAGACAATAGTTGCGGCAGCGTTCCCTGCAAGTTTTATTTACAAGCCGAAAAAGACACCAACAATAGTGTGGCCATTTTGCGAGCATTCCCAATGGATCCGCGTTGCCTTTAAACAGCTGCTCAGCCGCGCGGGTGAGCGGCTGAGCTCCAAGTGGAGCTGCATCTCCATGCCGGCACAGCCACTCCGCTCATCCGCACGAGCCCAGCACCCCCCCACCCCTCTCTGCATGAGCCCAGCGCCCAACCCCGCTCCGTGTGAGCCCAGCCAGCTGCGCAGCCGCACAAGACTGAAAACACTTAAAAAAGTACAGAGAAATATCACACACTTTTATCAAACTGCTGAGAGAACGCGCCAAGGGAACGAACTCACCCCGATAACAGCCCCCGCCCCTCAGTAACGCCGCCATCCACAGGCATGTAATAAGCTGTTCTCTGATTGGTTCATTGTCAGAACAACGGGAAACCATGGATTTCAAACCATTTTTGCTCGGGACAGGACGGGCACAGTACCAGGTAAGGGCAGATATCACATTTTTGTTCATAAATTAGCCGTCCTGGAGTATTAGCCGCACTTCCGGGTTTCCACCAAAATTTTGGTCTAAATGGTGTGGCTTGTATTCGTGAAATTACTTTAATTCCAGTTTCCCTGTTTCTCTGTTTCAACAGAGTAGGTCATCCACTTGAGACATTCTTTAAAGGTCTGCTTCTTACTACAATCTTTCAGTCACTAAAGACTATACACACTTTTTAAAAATTCTCTTTGCATGTTATTTTTGCAGGTAGTCTCCTGAAAAGTGTTTTTCAGCTGAATTTTGAATATTGTTTGATTATGCAATGGAAAGGAAAGCTGAGCAAGCTGTAATACCTTCCTACAGATGGGTGGTATGTTTCCAAGTAATGCAAAAAGAAATTCCCACATAGAATTTAGTGTATGAGCTTGATGGTAAAGAAAATCAATACTTTTAAAGCTGTTCTAAATTACTGTATTCATATTAATAGATGTATGTAATTGAATATAAGCACTTTGTCTTCATTTGAATACCAGGTTCATTAAATTAGTTCTGACCTTCTGCATCCAAACAGATCCAAGACCGTTGGACAGGTAATGCTAACTACTTTTATGCTCCCACATTCAATAATTCTTTTAAATAATAATAATTCTGTTAAAATGAACACTACATTGAAAGGATAGATACCTTTTCTCCTCGAAGTCTCACATACACAGCCACAACACGAGCAAACAGTTGTTTTCCTTTATTTTCTTCTTCCATGTACAAAGATCCATCTGCATTCACATCACATCCTGGAAAGTATAATGTGAAGTCCTGAAGGAGGGAAGCAGGAAAATGTGAATTACTGCAGCACTTACCACAGATTTGGCACTACTAGGTAGATACGCTCTCCTATAAAAGAAACACACTGTAACAGTGTTCAAAATAGGAAGTCAGTGTTCTTGGTTTTGGCATAAATACACTTATTGTTTAAAGTAAGTGGGAGATGGGAAATTAAACAGAATCTAGCGAACTAAACCAAAAAAGAAAAGCAAAACAGATGCTTCTGAGGAAGAAAAGATCAGAGTCGAAAACTAGAAAACAGCAGAGTTATAGATAATATGTCCCTTTACCACTTACTCTCCTATTTATAATCTTTACCAGTTTTGCTACAGGACTGACATAGTCAAAAATTTTCAACGTTTTTAACCACAATCCTGAAACTACAATAAGGAAAACTGTATTTCACACACAGAATAAGAAGGAATCACTCAACCTTAAATGCAATCTGATAGATTTCAAGTATTTACCTGAAAAATATCTCAATATATAAATTGCACATTCTTGCTGGAATTCTCTTTTAACACTACCAGGTAAATCTGTTATTATTTTAAATTGGCTTTGTTTCTAACATAAGGGTTATTCTTGGTGAGAGCAAAGGCTACTGATTCATCAAGCTTCTACAAAAGATCACTCAAAGTAAAAAAGGAACAACACAGCACATAATGGGACTTCACCAAATAATCTAACCTCCAAAAATTTGCAAAATTTGGAATTCCTCAGCCTAGGATTATGGTTTTTTTCCTGTTCAATAGGTATTGGGGGATGCTCCTTCTCTAAATTATCCACTATTCTGAAGGCACATAAAATGTTTAGAGTGAATTTGTGTAGCTTTTCGACACATACACTACAGATGCTAAAACAAGATAAAGAACCAAGCCTTCTTATCTGCTTTGAAAAAGATACTACAGATGAAAAAAGTATTTCAGATGCTGAAAAAGATGAAAAATCAAGCTTTCTTGCTTGCTTTGAATGAGACTTCTGTTAGCTTCAAATGATGCTAAACATTTTTTTATTGGAAATGAGACTAGATAAGAAATCCTTAATGCACAACCTTCGTACCATTTGGGGTTCTTCAGCCCTCTAACATTTCCATAGAACAATCTTTTCTCCAGGGTAAAAAACTCTGGTTTGCCTAATTACTATTCACATTGTAACATTACCATTGAAATCATCCTTTTCACCTTCCTTTGCTTTTTTTTTTTCCCAGTTTAATTTTAAAGAGGAAGGGAATAACCACCATTAAAACCAAACTCATGTTCTTATTGCAACCAAAGACCTGGTTCCCAAATAAAGATGGACAGCTCAAAATCCAACATGGTATTGACAGAGTTCAGGATGTTTTTAGGTACATAACAATACATTTTAGATAATGTTGTGTTCAGTTACATCTGCCACCTCAACCTTCAATCACTGTCACAGTCTTCTTGTACAGATAATCAGAGATGGTCTGTGATTGCTAGCATTGCTAATCACCTTGAAATAAGAAAACTTTTTTATGTGGTAACTTATGAATTCAAAAATTAATAAGTAAAACACAGTTTTTCTTGTGGGATTTCCAGAACAGTAGCCTCTGACTTTGCTGATTAACTCATTCTAAAGTAGTCCCATACTCACATTTCACCCTGTCACTGGTTCTGTTGGGCTTCACTCCAACGTCAAAGCTTTTGACATTCTGCCCAAAACACTGTCACTTATCTACACACACACACACCTTCATATCCCTTCCTCTCCTTCTTTCATTTAAGGCTGCAAAAATTTCCGTAAGCACTTTTATGCTCTTAATTTCAGTTCACACTCAAGGATTTGGTTTTGTCTGTATCATTCCTTTTATAAACACTCTTTCTTCCTGTCCTCTTTCATAATACTGCCTTACGTATAACTTCCATTTGTCAGTTGACTTATCTGCATGTTAAATACTTCACAAACTTCTATTTAAAAACAGCTATGTTTTGCTCTTTACATTTGTTTTACAATCTTAAAGACATTTAAGCCTTTAACAAAGTCTCTTCCCTTATATTGTTTTTACTATGTTTTTATAATGTCAGTACAGTGAACTGGAATGGAACAGGCATTACCAGACTTAACTCTCACCTGATATAGTGGGAGTTGTGTCTCCTTACTCCAAAATATGGCTGGAATGTCTCAGATCAATGTCAAAACCAGGCTTGTAGAGTTTGGATGCCAAACTGACAAAAATGGCTTAATAATCTAATCTTTTGAGAGCCTGTAGTTTCATTTGAAGTACAGTTACATCCAAAAGACTGGAATCACTTAAGCAAATGCAATGTCTAAAATGTATAAACTAGTTTTCTAGACTATAGTCACAACAGAGTAGTAAGGACTTTTGTGGTATGATTCATCTGACCTTTCAGAAATGTTTGAGATCAACTGAACCCTGCAGGCACTTGTTTCTCTGCTAGGAGTACAAAAGACTAGAAGACCTTCCAGGTGAGGCTACCTCTGATGTCCCTTAAGTAACTGTAAGAGGAATCCACAACGAATAGCCCAGAAGATGTCTGCAATAAAAAGGCCTGAATTTTGCAGTATGAATACCACAGGAAACATAGACATATGGACACTTGCTTGAAAAGCCTTTAATAGCAACCAAAGCTTTTATTACCGTCTAAATTGAAGGTGCCAATACTTCATATACTATGAATCTTTCTTTATTAGTAGAGAGAATTTTTTAGTAATTAGGTTCCAGAAAATTTGAAAGATAAAACTGTTGCAACACATAGCATTTTGCATCTTAAAACTAATGCCAACATCACTATCTAGAACTTAAAAGGTACCTTTAGTGCATACTCTTGCACCATTTAGATCATCTCACTGAATTCTTTTCTTCCTTATATTTAAGGGCATTTAACTAGTCTTTGTCAACATTAATATAATTAGACATAAATGTAACAACGATACTTAATTTGATTAAAAAAAAAAAAGAGGTAGCAGATCAGATCTGTACTGACTGAATTCTGCAGAATACTGCGTAAGATAAGCGTTTGTGCCTTTAAAACCAGATCACGAGCAGAGCAGCGTGATATGTTGCCACCTGGTGTAGAAGTGATGTAAAATTCCTTGGTGACTCCTGCGTGAGCAAAGGCTGCGTCACTGCAGAGGTACATCTCAGCGTGGCCCATCCCGGCAATGCCGTCAGCTCCCTTGCCTGCTGACTCACATCTCGGGAAGAAATCTGCACACAGGACAGTGTCCTTCAGCCCGCGATGAAGCGGAGCAGGCAAGCACAGGGGCTGCAGCCCTTGCCGGAGAACGGGGAGAGAGGAAGTGATCGCGGCAGGCAAAGGAGCTGAAAGCATTCAAACCAGAATGAAAATATACATGTTTACAGCCAACATGCTGATCCTGCCATAAAATGCTGAAGAGATACTAAAACATTTTGACTGCTACTCAAAAGGCTGACTGTCTGCTGCACGTTAAGAATTTCAAACTTTTCTTGCACTTCATTTGCCAAAAGGGTCTGTGTTTTATGAGGGAAACATCATCCAAATGCTTAGTATTCCTTTGTGCACAATAGTTATATATAAAGATTTGATTTTCCTTGGGAACAGATCATTAATACAATCAAGCTTGGAAAATCTTTTACTTATTTTCAACTTATTTTCAATAGCATATTTCAGTTAGAAGTCCTACTAGTCCTGGAGGAAGTTGAGGCTTTGCCTTTTACAGTCATTCAATGCTCTAGATCAAAGTGGTGTTCTATTGCCCCTGCAGCTGAATATGTCATCACAAATATGTTGTACATGTGCACCCTGCCACTGAAAGATCTCTAGGGATGTTGATTGTTTAATATCTTATGAGAAGATATTTCACCTGCTCTTTACAGTTTATAAGGAGAAAAAAAATTATTCCCAGTGCTTTTTGGCAAAACCATTGACAGATTTGTTTTGGTATCACACTGGAAAAAAAGACAGAAGCTTGAAAAACAGGTTAATGTATAGTTACCTAAGGTACTGTAAGAGAAGCATTTTTTTCTGTGAAACTAAAATTTTTATCTAACATGTCAATAAGTAATTATAGCAGAAAAACCATCCTTGCTATTAATGAAAAATCTCTTCATCAATTCTGTCATGACAGGTTGTCACTGATGGGGAAAAGACTGATGACTGACTCATGTCAAAACACTTACTTGAGTGAAAAACACTCAAATGCCCAAGGGAAAAACTTTTAAACACTATGAACATGCTTACTGGGCTTTTTGTATTTATAGCCTCTTCCACATTGTCTTGTGTCTGTCAAGAAACGAGCTGACCCACCTGTAAAAAAAAAAAAAAAAAAAAAAAAAAAAAAAAAAAAAAAGAAAAGAATACATTTTAAGATGGCAGCAAATACTAGATTCCAGACTATTTTCCATCTCTAAATACTGATTACAATTCCTATTCCCTGGGATTTTTTCTGAAAAAGAATATATATTTGATATATGCACTAACCATTATATAAGAGACAGCATAGACAGAAGAGTATTTTTACAAGGGAAGAGGGGGATAATAGATAGAAGGTAGAGCCCTTTAACACTGAGGTGTTCAATATTCACAAGGTAAGGTTTTTTTCTACTATCAGCATTATCAGAAGAAAAAAAATGCCAGTAATTTCCGAAATATCTGGAACTACACTGGCACATGCCCATATCCACTACGGTTGCACGTTATTTTTTGTATAAAATAAGGATTTCAATTGTGTCTGAAATAGTGGTATTTTGAAAAACATTTTTTAATGCAGTCAGAACAAAAAATTCATTGTGACGTTTGAAATGAGTGATCTGTCAACCATATATTTAGTATTTCAGTTCATGTGGTGGAAAAGGAATGGTCCTGGACCACCCAATTACAACAGTCCCACTACACAAGGCAGTAGGCACAATGTAACAGTCCTTTGAATGCAAAGCCCCAAAAGATGTAGCTTAGTAACCTCAGCCTGGTTCTCTGCCTCCAGACACTCAACAGTTCTCTTCAAGACACCTGGAGCCATGAAGCAGAAGTGAGATGGTGAGACCACACTGCACAAGGCACAGATCTACCTGGTAGCCAGGGCTGCATCTAGCACTCCACACGAGAGGAGACAGATCTTGTGTTCACACAACAAACACTCAAGATAATATGGTAGAGTCAAACAATAACCACTCCAGCATCCACTCTTAATGTATAACAAAATACCTGGTTTTCCGTAACATAATCATGATACATACAGAGGGGAAATAGAAAACACTGGACATGTGTTTCAGCAACTACAGAAAACAATTAAAATTCATTATTGTTTATATAAACTAGATGATGTTTATTTTTAACTTTGAATTCCTCAAAAACCTTTCAAAGAAAGAAAATATTACTTTTTGACATTAGATATGTTAGTGCCATTCAATCAGTTCAGCCTCCTGCCTCCCTTCTACCTTCCTTCGAAAGCTCAGAACAGCACCTGCTTCAAAACTAATTCTTAGTCTGCACAGATGACCATACTTTTCCTGACTTCAATCACTGCTGCAGTATTTACTTGGCTAGAGCAGCAGATATGTGGTCATAAAAGCACAGAAAAATCTCCTTCCTTCTGTGAAAATAATTGTACACTCTATTGTACAACAGAATCCAACATGAAAGATGGAAGGTATTTTTAAAATACAATTCAAAATCAGAAAGTTTCAACTGAAGGTTTTATCAGATACACCATAAAATCCCCAGTATGGGAATAGGGTAATTATAGTCATTTGACTGGTCTCTAAGTACCTACAATTACCCCTTTATACTAGTAATCAGCTTGATACCATTTGATCTCCTTTGCTTTTTATCCATCTAATTACAAATTAGCAGTAGATGTTTGCACCACAAAGACTGGTTGGAGCACCCATTACAAACTCCTTCAATTTTCAAATGTGTGCATTTTCCCAAAGATGTAAGACTGAAAGCTAAACACATATTTAAAGGCTATGTTTTATGTGCCAATGGTAGTCATGTATTTAAAAACTATTTTATGATGAAAGATTCATCATATTTTTTACACAAGCAGCATGCAAAACAAATCAACATAAAAAGCATGATAGAAGCACATGCCATCTCTTCATTTTGATAAATAAATTTAAATTATTTGGTCTGAGACAAGAAAACTGCTCTTTTTCCTTAGCATGCACCAGACAAACATTGTAGTACTTGTATTTTCTTGTGACCTTACATGAAACACACCCAAAAAACCCCATAGATTTGGAGGCTGCTTTAGTAGTTAGAAGGCTCAGGAGGGCTTGTCTGGATTCCATGATTTAAGTTGGTTTTTGGAAGATATTCTGTCTCACTCTTAGCTGAGCACAGCCTCTTAACACAGATATGTATAGAGGAGTCCTGTGACCAGATGTCTTGCCATGTTTCACGGCTACAAATGCCACTGTGCCTCCTGCCCTTTGCTATGGAGGCCAACTCAGTTCAGTCACAAGCAGTAATATGTCTCATGTAACTCATTCTAGAGTTGACCGATGATCCAATCCTACAAATTCTTTGCTGTTAGGGTACAGTAACAACTCTACTCCCTTTTGTCCAGAAATACTTCGGTTTTCTGGTTTATTGCAATATCCTCCCTCAGCTACAACCTCTTGGAAAAGCCAGTTGTGTCAAGAGAAAATAAGTCTATCATTTGGTGTGGAGATTTGTCACAAATATGTGATTACAGCTGAATATCAGGTTGAGTTCAGCTCTCAAAAAAGAGAATGGGACTAAGTCTGAGGCGAGTGCTCCTGCAGACCTTACAAAACCTTTTTATCCTAAATTTAACCTTAACTGAAAATGAAGATCCTATCATAGATATTTGCATCCAAATTGATTTAAAAAAAATATGTGTTTCTGAAACAATACACTCCTTCAGGTTTATTAAAATCCATCTACAAATGTAGTCCTTCCATTATGCTTTTCTGGAAACCATCATCAACCAATGTCATTGGAGGCCTTAATGAAACACAATGACTGCACAGTCAGTGACTCCTCAGGCTGGAATTTTTGCTCATCAAATCATGCTGACCTTACCAGATGCTGCAGTTGAAAACAACCCTCCACTGCCACTTTGCCTAATGAGAACTTCAAATGTTGAGGCAGGCTTCTACTATGTGAAAAGGCTCACTTTAGGAAGTCTTATATGCCTCTAAGGGAGATGAAATTTTCTAGTGGTTTCCTGACGTGCTCAATTGTTTCACAGGGGCAAAAGTGCCAAGACCTCCTTCAGCAGCATTAGTGTATGTATTATTTAAAACTCCTGCTCGGGGATGGTTTATAGCTTCATTATTAGCATAGATGGAAGCTTTTAAGAACGAAGGAATTCCAGCAAGGAATTCTCTCTCTTCGTATCCTTTTTATTTTGTTTTGTTTTTTAAATCTTCATTCTCCACAGGAATGAATGGCCGTCAGCAGCTACTCTCCAACATGGAGACCCAGGCCCCACCCCCAGCAAAGCTTTTAATCTGGCACGGTCCCCTCTCCGGCACTGCCACGGCCACCACGCACAGCTCCGGCGGGGTGGGAATGCGGCCAGCGGGACCCGAGCCCGCCATATCCCTACACCCGCCACCTCCCGCCGTCCGCCATCTCCCGCCGTCCTCCCGCCGCACCACAGGCCGGGCCCGCCCCGCGCGCCCCCGCCGCCGGCCCTGCCCCGCGCCAGCGCCGCCAATCAGCGCGCGGCAGGAGCCGCCGGCAGGCTCGGGGGTGCTGGCGGCGTGCGCGCCCCCGGCCTGGCGACTCGATTGGCTGTTTGGCCGCCCAGCCGCCCAATCGGAGGGTGCTTTGCAAAGGACCCCGAGCCTATCGCAGAGGCGGTTCCTCTTCCGCTCGGGCAGTTTGAAACCGTCGGTGCCGGCGGCCGGCGCGGCCGGAGCCGCAGGTGAGCGGGGGGGGCCGGGGGCCGCGGGCCGCGCCGTCCTTCCCACAGCACCCTGCTTCTGCCCGGAGCCTGGTTGCTGCCCGCAACCCCACGCCCAGTGTCCTGTGGCTGCCATGGGCACTGTCTGCCCACTGTTTGGGCTGGTTGCCTTAAAAGTCCTGTAGTAAGAAAAGAAAAGGAGAGTCTCCAGTTCATAATCTATCATATTCCCCTCTGCCTGAGCACCCCTGTGCCGCTGTGGTTTCTGTGGGACGCAGTGGGTTGTCGCTGTTGTGCCTGGCTGCCATGGCAGCCGCGGTGTCGGCGCTGCCGGCGCCAGGGCCAGCTGCGGAGCTGCTGTGGGGAGCGAGGAGCTGAAAGCGTGAGCAGCACTGCTGTGCAAGGGGGTACAGCTAAACGAAAGGAATGTGTCCTGCCTCTACTGGCAGGAGTGTAGTTCTATCCTTGACAGTGTCCACCAAAGATCAGTATTGGGCCCAGAACTGTTTAACTTGTTCCTCCATGACATGGATGAAGGGGCAGATCCCTGCTCAGCAAATTCATTGAGGACACAAGGTTAAGAGGAATGGCCAACAACCCACAGTGCTGTGCAGCCCTTCAGAAGGACCTGGGCAGGTTGGAGAGATGGACAAAGAAGAACCCTGTGACATTCAGCAAAGGCAAGGGCAGGGTCCTGCACCTGGGGAGGAACAACCCCAGACACCAGCACAGCCTGGGGCTGACCTGCTGGGGAGCAACTCTGCAGAGAAGGACCTGGGGGTCCTGGTGGACAACAAGCTGTCCATGAGCCAGCAGCGTGTCCTGGTGGCCAAGAAATCCAGTGGGATCCGGGGGAGCATTAGAAAGAGTGTTGCCAGGAGGTGAAGGAAGGTGATCCTACCCCTGTACTCAACTCTGGTGAGGCCTCACCTGGAGTGCTGTGTCCAGTTCTGGGCTCCTCAGGACAAGAGAGACATGGAGCTGCTGGAGTGGGGCAGCAGGGGCTACAGAGATGATGAGGGACCTGTAGCATCTCTGTTAACAGGAAAGGCAGAGAGAGCTGGGCCTGTTCAGCCTCAAGAAGAGACAACTGAGAGGAGACCTCATCAGTGTCTAATTATCTGAAGGGAGGGTGTCAAGGCAATGGAGCCAGGCTCTTCCTAGTAGTGCCAAGCAATAGGACAAGAGGCAGTGGGCAGAAACTGACATACAGGAAGTTCCATCTGAACACGAGGGAGAACTTCTATATTATGCGTGTGGCCACGCACTGGAAGTAATTGCTCAGAGAGTCTCCCTCATTGGAGATATTAAGGTACCACCTGGCTGCAATGCTGTACCATGTGCTCTAGGATGACCTTGCTTAAGAAGGATGGTTGGACTAGATGACCCACTGTGGTCTGTTCTGACCTTACTTACTGCACAATTCTCTTTCCTAGCTGTTGAGTCCTCTGATCCGAATGAAGCACTAAATTATTTACAAAGTTACCTTTAGTTAAAAACAAAGCTAAACCCACAAAAACCTGAGCACAGCTTAATTAATTCAAAATTAAGAAGGAGAGCAACGATGGTGAGTCAGACCAAGGTCTTTATAGTTGCATCCTGTTTCTAAAAAGTAGCAGTGTTACTATTGCAGTTATATGCATATGATTAGGAAGAAACTGCTGCTGTTAGCAGGAATCTTTCTGTAATGAAGTCAGATATATATTTTGAGAGATGGCCGGGTAAGTTTAGAAGAACCTGGTAAGCTTGAGGATGTTCTCACTTATCTTTCACCATGTGATGATTTGCAGCTTAGCAAATTAGCTTGTTGACCCAGAGGTGGTCTCTTAATATCCCTTGATTTCTCTTTTAGAAACTTATCCGGTATTTTGTGGTACTTAGTGCTTGTTCACTGAGATCAAAGCTGACAAGTTATTCTTAGGCCGGCTTGGCTGAGCAGGGATCTTCTTCTGAAGCTAAGGCCAAAAAAGGAAAGCATGTGCCCAGTGGAAGCAAAGTCAGATTACGTGGGAGAAATACAGAGATTCAGCTCTCCATGGTAGGCAGGAAATTTATGTGGCCAGAGCTCAGTTAGACTTGAAGCTGGCCTGTACTGTGGGGGACAGAAAAAGTAGTTTTTAAAAATATATTAATAATAAAAGGCAGTCCAGAAATAACATGAGCCCACTAACAGGGACATAAACAAGGCAGAGACGGGTTCTTTGCTTCAGTTTGCAACGTTGATGAGACTTTATTCCCTTTTATGACAAGGTGACCCACCTAGTTGATCAAGGGAAGCCAACTGATGTGATCTTGGATTTCAGTAAAGCGTTTGATACTAGCTCTCACAGGATCCTTCTGGACAAAATGTCCAGCACACAACTGGATAAACACATCATGTGATGGGCGAGCAACTGGCTTGTGGATTGGGCACAGAGGGTTGCAGTTAATAGGGTGACATCAGGCTGGGGACCTGTCACTAGCGGGGGGTCTACAGGGCTTCATCTTAGGCCTGGTGCTTTTCAATGTCTTCCTAATTGACTTGGATGCAGGTGCTGAAGGTACGCTTAGTAAGTTTGTTTACAGTACTAGATTGGGTAGGACTGTTGATTCCTCAAAGCTAGAAAAACCACCTGGGACAGGACAGCCCTTGATGTATGAACAAACTGGAAAATTAGAGGCTGGAGAGCACCCCCACTGAAGTGGTCTGGTGGGTCCTGGTCATTGGCAAGTTCAACATGGGTCAGCAGTGCTCTGGCAGCCAGGAGGGCCCTCTGTGTCCTGGGGGGCATCAGGGACAGCATCACCAGCCAGGCAAGGGAGGGGATTGTCCTGCTCTACTCTGAGCTGGGACAGCCTCACCTCGAGTGGTGGGGGCAGCTCTGGGTGCCACAATATGAGAGAGACATTCTGCTATTTGAGAGCATCCAAAGGAGGGCAGTGAAGATGGTGAAAGGCTTTGAGGGGAAACTGTATGAGGAGTGACTAAGGTCACTTTGGTTTGTCACTTGTGATGAAGGAACCTTTTGAGTTTTGGAAGACCAGAGGGTAGTTTCAGTGATAAGTAGAGAACTAGATCCACTAGATTGCATATCAGGGGCATGATCTTAGAGAACTAAAAAGAGAAGTTTGGACAGTGGTCTTAGCTTATTGAACAAACTTTTCAGTAAAAACCTTTCTTTTCCACTGCCTTGGACTTGTCTGCGTTCACATGGAACTCCATCTGCCATCCCGTTTCTTAGAAAAAACAATAATTTACTTCTTTTGAAGTATACTGAGAAGGGAAGGTATAACAATAATTCTAATTTCTGGCTGCAAATGCACACATAATTCCTGTAAGTGCTTGATAGTTTATTCTTTATGATCTTCTCTAATGCACACACATCTTTGAATAGATCCAGGGCTTTTAGAGTAGTCAGGATGCACAATTTTAGAAACTAAGTAGGAAAGATATGAAGCTGAAGTTGACTTTTTAGGATTGCAGAAGTATTTTTTGGAATTGAAAGAATTTATCATCTAAAAGAACGTAGAGTGCTAGTATAGAGCTATTTGATTATATAGAGAGGCTAATACCAAGGGTGCATATATATATAAGGATTAATTTACGTGAGAGGAAAGAAGAAAATTATCAGACCAGGAGGCAATGAAAAAGGCAGAGCTGACAAAGGTAGTATTTCTTTTGTCATCTACACACAGATATAGAGGAATAAAAAGTACAATGTAAACCATCATTAGACTCCATTTTTTTGTACTTTAGAAATGTAATATATGAGGGCTCAGCAGGAAGTAGGAAGATTATAATCATGTCTTTTGAACCTTGAACTACAAGAAATCTCAGCATCTGAAATTGTCTTCGTACCATTTTTAAACGTCCATCATTGGCACAGAAATGAGCTTGCCATTCTGAAATGTGTAAAAATATCCATGACAGAGAGAGCTTTTGTGGTGTGGGAAGAATCAGTGTTTAGAATAGCTCAAAGAGCAAAAGGACAATTAATTGCTATCTGTATTCCTATATAGAGAGCTCTGTGAGGGTTTTGGTACTTGATGGTGTTTAAGTAGGATCTTCCTGCCAGTTTTATGCCAGTGCAACTAGCAATTTAAAATTTGCATTTCTGACAGAAAATGCATCTGTTTAAAAAACAATAATATTATAATTGACAGTTGTAAAGATCTCTCTAAAAATAAATTTTCATTGCAAGTTGTTTGCTACATTGTACAGTCAGTTCCTTTATTTATGGTGGTATGCCTTCTCTCATGACAATTCCATGCTCCATGTGTCTGATTGTCTTTCATGTGCATCAGGTATCTATATAACTCTGCCATTCATTAATTTAAAAGTTCACTTTGCTTTATACTTAATTTCCGCTCATTTTGTAATTTCTTTCATCTTTCCCTCCCTCACCAAATCCTTTAGAGTCCTTTTCCCTTTATTCTGTCAGATCTTATCACAAGAGCTTCAGTTCTTCACTGAGGGACCTATTCGAGGCTGTAATGAATGAAAAGATACATGTATCTTTCACAAGATCTTCTTCAAGCTTCTTATCAATTCTTCAGCATCACCCACTTCCTAAATATTCAAAGAATCCCTCACTATCTCACTAAGAAATTGATGGCATGATTGATATTTATTGGACCTAAGGTATTACTTGTCCTTCCTGGGCAAGTGTTCACCTTCCAAGGTCTGTAACTCAAAAAAATGATGGGAGACTGATGTTGACCAGTAAGCTTCAGGGTATTGAAAGGAGTGTTCAGGGCACTGTCTTATTCTGGGCCGTGTTTGAGGTCATGTAGTGGGTGGGCACAGTGTAGCTTATGCATTCTTATGTTACTTTGAGGAGTTTTGTGCTGAAACAGGCTGGTAAGCTCAAAAATGGTACAGTGTGAATGACAGACTGACACAGGAGTGTATTTGTAACTGCAGCAACTGACATTTTTGCTTTGGGGTCCTTGTTTTCTTGTAAGTTAGTGAAAGTGTTTCCATGATTTTAAGTATAGTTCGGATCAGACGGTTTCCAGCCTAGCATTATATAATGATACTATTCAATCAATTTAGTGTACAGAATAGGCATTGGTCCAGTTTTTACAGCAGAATCTGTTTCCGGGGAAAATGTTGGTGAATATGTTTACGTACTGAAACTGAAAAATGAAGTTCAGCTTCTACTGTTTTATAGACTTTGTGCAGAATGTCATCGGATGAGGAGAGAAGCCCAAGTCCAGATTTGCCAAAAGACTTTCTTCAGGACAGTTCTGTTTCTTCAGATCCTCAGGTAGCACAGAAGCAATATGATTTGATTTTCTGTCATGGCATTTTATTTGGCAAAGGATAACTACAAGGAAATGTAACTAAAGGTCCATCTTTTTTTTATATTTTACATACACATAAAAATAATAAAAACATTAGTGAAAAGAAACAAAGTAGACTGCAAAAAAACTAAATGCATTCAATTAGATTCCCCTTTTGTGCATTTCAGAGGAAGTTTATGTAAATATTCTTATCTAGACTTTAGATAAAATCAAAGTTAGAGTTTGATCAGCTGCAACTAAAGTAGGTAATTTTTTCACCTTTTTTCCCTAGTGTTCTTCTTTATTTGTGTTAGTCTTATCAAGAAGACAGAATTTTACACAGTAGCATAGAAACTCATTATTTTTGAGAGATGTGAGATGAAGAGTAATCATATTTTAGGCTTTCCCCGTGATGTTACAATAACTGAATTTTTAAATGGGTTTGTTCCCCTTGAAGCAGTATTATGGCCAAGATAATCACAGAAAGGAAGTGGTTGCTTTTTGTTTTGTTGTTTTTAATTTCTGCGTCAAATACATCAGGACGTGCTGTAACTATAATACTGAAGGGTTTTCTTTTCTGTGCTCATCATTCTTTCAAGAGGATGCAATGATACTGGATAAAGTCTTTGTACCTTTCTTTTGAAAGCAGCAGATTTTCATAATTTAATAATTCGTTATTTCAATTTGAGTAGTAGATTCTGTGTGTTTTTCTTTGTTAGGATACCGTCCAAACCAGGACAGTTTTGGCAATAACGTGTTTTGCTAGTTGCCCTGTAGAAGCGCATCTCCACATTTGTCACTTGGTGAAATGGGCATATACAGCAGCAGCACTCCTTCTTTCTTTTTTTTACCTTTTGGATTGACTTGTACCTTTTAAACAACATTTTAAGGGGCAATTAATTTCTGCAGCTCGTGTACTTCTCTATTTGTGTTTGTATCTCATGGAGAAGTTTTCATAATCTTTGTTTAGTCATAGTGATGCATCTGTGTTTCCAATGCTTTTTGTAGTCAGAGAACAAGATAAAAGCATCATGCTACAAATTTTGAAGGACCAGAATTTTCTGTTATGACCTGGTTGATTATCAAAGAGGCTCTAAAGCCACCTTGTAGAGAATTATAAACTTATACTAATGAACAACTGTTGTGTCAATGAGAACATATCTAGGGAAGAATAGTTCTAGTTGGAAATGACCTACATCAGTCATTGGCCAAATTGCCTGACCATTCTGTGGCTGACCAAAAGTTAAAGGATGTTATTAGAGGGCATTGTCCAAATGCCTCTTAAACAGTGACAGGCTTGTGGCATCAAACACTCTCCCTACGGAAGCCCATTCCAGTGTTTAATTGCCCTCTCAGTAAAGAAATGCTTCCTAATATAAAATCTGATCCTCCCTGACACAATTTTGAACCATTCCTACTCATTCTATCACTGGGTCCCAGGGAGAAGAGATAGACATCTCCTCTCACTTCTCCTGGTCAGGAAGCTGTACAGAGCAAAGAGATCACCTCTCAGCTTCCCTTTCTCCAAACTAGAGAAGCCCAAAGCTACCCCTGGTAGGAGTTTGTTACTGTTGAAAAAGAACACTGAGGTCACAGCTGATCAATAGGAATGTTGGCAGGGAAATACTTTACTCCATTTAGAAAATTTTGGAAAATTCTGTTTTGTTTGGTTGGGGCTTTTTGATAATCTGTTGCTTCTAAACAGAGACCAGATTATTAGTTTTTCCTTACAAAGAGACCCACTCTTAGAGAATTTCCACTACTTATAATGGGTTATGCAAGACTTTATCCATTCAATCAGTTCTTGTAATATTGTGTAGCAACCTTGACTACAATTCTTAGCAGTATCTGTAGAATTTTTTAAAAAAAGAGAAAAATATTACCAAAAAAACATCTGATTTTTTTGGTGCCATTTGTTCACTGCATCACTACATTTCCTTGTAAAAAACCAAGGCATTAAATAGTCAAAACTCCACTGACCTTCAGGTCATAGAACTATATTCCTCTAGTTTTATACATGAACAGAATTGTTTGCAGCAGACAAAACAGTTTGAAAATTTTGTTTAAGTAAAACCAAGATAGTAAACCAAAGATATATTGTTAATTTTATTTTACTATTATTATTTTAAACGTACTGGTCAATATTGCAAACCAGTTGCAGCCTACTTGTTACAGAGTATTTAAGATTGAGGTAGTACACTTAATCACTCAATGTTTCCATAATATTCCCACCGCTGTCTCCAGGATTTTTTGTGTGTGTGTGTCTAAGTTTCTGATTACAGCTGGGATACTGTACTTTCTTTAATATTTGCCTTTCAACTTCATTTCAACAGTGTTATAATATTGTAATTTATAAACATTTATTTCCAGATTTGTCACTGGATGCTGTCTGTTGACACTTACTGTTGGCGCGTAAGCATGCGTGTTCAGAGTGGACTCTTTGAGTTTTATTAAAAAAGTTAGAACTTGAAAGAAATTTCCTGCCATAACTTGATACAAGTATTTTGAATGCTAGACATATCTACAGTGAATAAATTGGGTGACTCAACGTGAGACACCTGCTTGCATCTGACATCTAACCTACTAGGTCCTTTGAATTGAGTAAGATAATCTTGGAGGCAGCTGAAACAGCTCTGAGAACTAACTTGTTTGTGGGGAAGAATTAGCTTTAAGTTGCTATTTGGTTACATGGTCTCTTAGAAGAAGACAGAGGTGTGATCTAACATCTTTTGCAAAATCATTAAATTTATATTAGTTAAGGCTAATACTGGGTTTTTTACTCAGCTGAAACTTTGCTGCAAGGAGTTTTTTATATGATGCTATGTAGTTCTTGATTGAGATAGCTGTTTTCTTCATTTGATACCTTATAAAATCTAAACTGTATACATTTAGGAAGGTGTGGCTGTAGAGAAATCGGTAACTTATTGATTTGAAGCTAACTATACCTTTTACATGGAATGTGACACACTTACTTACCCAAAAGATACATCATCCATCTATCTATCTATCTAGCTTTGTATACATTTATTTAGGTTTTTCCTTTGGACATGATAGATTAGCAGATGGGAAATGGGCATTTAAATGGAAACTAGAATTCAGATAAAATGTACCAAACCTAGCTTCTTAAATTCTCTAATTAGTTGAAACACATAAAAATATAGATGTTACATTGAGAGTTTTGAAGTGTTATCCTTTTCTGTTGTTAGATTCAAAAACATGTTGCATGTAATTGCTACCTTTCATTGATTGTTTTCACTCCAACTTTCCCCAGGTTGAAGAAGAAATTAATTTTTGAATTCACACTTGGTTTCTGAGGTTTGACCTCATTAGGATACTGAACAGAACTAAAGTGATAATACTAAGTGAAGAAAAAATAACTGCTAGTGGCCTGGTTCGGTATTTTCCAATGGACATTGTTTTCCAAATCTTTAATTTGTAGATTTGATTTGTTTTAGTATGTAACTGATACTGGAACTTGTTTAATTAATTACTAGATCGTATGTTTAAGCTATAATACATTGATTGTTTACAGTTTCACAATGAACACTAAGTACCTTCATCCTGAAAATCTGTTTCATTATGAGGTTTCAAAAAAATGCTAATTGGCTTACTTTGGTGCATAGCATAATGCCATATACCAGTTAGATGGGTTCATAGCTTCTTAATGGGGAAGTTTCTTTCTAAGTTACATATACACATTCCATATAACTGTGTAATTTTAAAAATAAAATAAGGTGAGAATAATTATACCCACTCAAAACAAAATCATCTGTAATCAAATATCCTTTGATGACTGGCTTTACAACTTCTACCAAAGAAATTATAATGTTACAGAATGTGAAGTGTGACTGTGTTCAGTAGCCTCTTTGTCATGGCTGTAAAAATGCATATTTTTCTTTGAGGCATTAGTGGTAGTGATTAGAAATAATAATGGTCAATTAATAATTTACATGATCTGAGACTGAAGTTTTTTTTCTAGTTCTTGTTTTAGATGCCTTTTATAGTACCTAATGCTGGCATCCGGCAGAGTTTTCTGTGCAACTGTTACAGTGCATATAGTTGTAATCAGAAGTAATGTGAACATTAAACAAGAGAAAGTTAAATTATTATAGTCACTGTAGGAAAACAGTTCACTTTTGCAACTTTAAGGGAAATCCTCTTAGTTTTCACCGTAAAAATAAAAAAGAAGTCTCTCAAAATTATAGAAAACAATTTGCACTTCTTCTTACATATGCCTAATTTTTAGAAATGTAATTGTAGTTTGATAATTCTTTGTCACTACTTTGCAACAGGATGAATATGAAGAGCTGTTTCGTTATACTGCAGTGACTCCGAAGTTGGAGGAGTGTGTCTCAAAGTTGCCAGAACCTGCCCCAGAAAAGAGAGCACCTGACAGAATTTCAGGGGTAACAGAGGATCCCAGTCACCATAAGATTCCAGGTAGTATGCCCAAGGCTGTGTTGCGTTTATAAGAACAATGATACAACTTTAATGACTTCTATTTTTAAGTAGCTTCAGTTTGAAAGTTATATGTACAGTAATTTCACGAATACAAGCCGCAGCAATTTGACAAAAATTTTGGTGGAAACCCGGAAGTGCGGCTAATAGTCGGGGGCGGCTAATATGTGAATAATTTTCTGACATTTACAACCCCAGACGTGCCAGCCAGGGCGCCGAGCCAAGCACTTGCCAGTAAAAGCCGGCATTCCGCGATTGTTACAGTGTTACTGTGTTGCCCTGGCTCCCTGCAGGCAGCACGGGGGGCAGGGAGAGAGGCGGGAGAGCTCTCCTTCCTCCTCTGCCGCGGCCCGGGGAGGATGGGGGGGGGGGCACCTCCATTGCCGCGGGGGGGGGGGGGGGGGGGGGGGGCGGGCAGGAGCAGGGGGTGCTCCGTGCCCGGCCAGCGCCGCGGTGTGAGCGGGGCGCTCTCTCCATGCCCGGCCAACTCCGCGGCGGGAGTGGGGTGCACTCTCCGTGCCCGGCCAGCGCCGCGGTGTGAGCGGGGCCGGGGCGAGCGAACCCAGAGGCGGCGGCCAGCCCCGAGTGGCAGCGCCAGGCTGGGCCACCTGGCCCCGTCAGCAGCCCCTAGCGGGCCGAGCCTGCACAGCCTTAGTTGAGCCAGTAAACCCCCTGCCATGCCGCGGTTCTGTTAGTATTTGGCAACTTTGTTGCATGCGGGTCCTCGCTGCGAACGACAGAGCGGCTTATATTCAGGTGTGGCTTATTTATGGACAAAAACCGAAATATTTGCCAACACCCAGAGATGCGGCTTATACTCAGTGCAGCTTGTATTCGTGAATTTACTGTACCTCATTTGAAGTACATTTGTATTTTGCACAACAAGAAATTTAGGGAAGCATATTCCTTTAAGGGTTCTCTCTCTGGTGTCGCTTTCAGATGACAGTGTTGATGTGCTGTTCTTTGTATTTTGTGGTGCAGGTGTTTAAAGATGGTTGATGTAATAACAGAAAAAGGGATACCTTTACTTGCTCTCACCTTGACCCCATGGCACCACTCCGAGGATACACCAGGCCTTAGCATGACCTGTGTGTTAGGCAAAGCTGAGCAGGACTTATATGAACAGTTAGGGCACAAGCAGAATGTCTGCAGTACACAGATCACAGTGTAGCTGAGACTCCTGGTGCCAGTCTCTGTATGTGAACTGTCATGACACAAGGTGTTCCCAGTTCTGCAAGAGTCTGTGTGGGTTAAACCCAACTCAAGTCCATTGCTATGTTGAAAGTTCGTTTTGCTGGTTGCTTAGTTTTTATACTGTGCTGGCTCAAGCCATGTTTATCTGGCTTGAAATGCCTTCATTGTTTCTCAGTTAACTAAGGCCACTTGCACAAGCAGTTGATCCACTCAACTAATGCAGCCTTTTATGAAAAACAAAGGCCACTCAGAGCATCTTCTTGTGCTGTGATAACTTCAGCTTTCTTTAAATCATCTGTGGTCACTCCCTGTATTCTTCCCAAAGCTACATGACCAGAGTGCTTATCTCCTCTGAATGTTCTTCCCTTGTTGATCAGTCACATTTTAAGTCACAGACTGCCAGAATTCAAGTACACTTGCAAAACTCTTGATTTGTAGAGTAGTGTACCATTCCCTTGGCTGCTTCTCTTGAAATATTTGAACAGTGTTATCTTTTTAATATGCCTGGTGTCAAATCAGAATAATCATCTGAAAGCTCTCATTGTCATGGAACAGGATAAAAAAATAGTCTTATACTTGATGGCACTGTAGTTCTCATTATAAGAGTTATATTGCTCATTACAGGGAACCACTCCAACATTTGTTATCTTTGCAAATGGCAACACCCTGCAAAATAAAATTTGTCTTTTACTTTCAAAACAGAAAAACAAGTGATTAAAGACAGTAAAGAAGTTGCTTCTGAACTTCCCAGAGAACAGAAGAGACAAGAAGAGTATTTACACAGGCTCATCCTGCTTCTGTCAATTACATGCTATAAACAAGTTTCCTTTGCTTTGCTACTTTATCAAAATATGTGTTTGCTGTTCAAAATACCTCTGTCTTCTCAGTCTAGGATAGAGATGGGTCTTACTTCCTTGAAATAGACTTTGAAACAATCTAGTTGTAAAAAGGCTATTTCTACTTTTAGGGAGAGAGCTGATCAAAATATTGAACTCTTCTATATAATCACTAGTACTGATTGATGGTGATGATGGATTGAAATAGTGTTGGCCGCAGTGTTAATGGCCTCAGAATACCTTCATTTTTTCATGACGGTAATACAAGACTGAATGAACAGTGAGAAAACTGCTAAACTCAAGTTTAATACTGTACCTGTAATGCTGATCAGGTGGGATTGTTTACCAGGTGGTTTCTAAGGACAATTAATTTTATTTGTTAAAATTCAATTATTTTGCCAATGCTTGCTCATTCATACTAAAAATCAGGCTTTTTGACATTTGGCTCTAATGCTGCTAGAGTGTTAGAATAACAAGATAATGAATTATTATGTTAGTGTTGTATAACTGTAAACCAAAATGAATGAATGTGCTGAGCACAGAGTTAAACCCTGAAAGTTTGCTCTTCTGCAGAGCTTCTCAGGTTTACAATGTATTTTCCCCTTCTCTATGTGATGGTATTGGGACCAACAAAGTTTCCAATGCCCTGTGATGCCTTCTGAAATGTCTGGTTATGAAGTATCCTTTGGTCAGGATGCTGCCATTATGATGGTAGAAATCTGATTTCTGGTAATCTTTATTTCTTGCAGACAATTTAAGTATACATAGTATTTTCCCTAACAACTTTCAGTCAAGTAAGAAAAGTAATTGGAATAAACATGCTGTACTATTCAATTCAGTTCAATGTCCAGTATTTTTAAACTTTGAAACATAAAACTTAATTTCCTGTTCTTGTTACCAGTTTAGTTGATTAAATTTGAAAATTACTAAGACTGGAGCAGTAAATTATTTCTTGAAGAGATGTGCAATGATGACTCATACCCAAAGAGTGGAAAAATTCCTTCTCTTCAGGCCTGCCAGTCCTCAGTATATATCCATTAGACTTCTTAGAACATTTTAGCAAATTGCTGTGCTCAGCTTGGGCCACTAATAGCATGTCATGTGTGAGAACAGTCTGTCAGAGCTTATTTACTTTAATAAAAGCAGAAAAAAAGAACCACACAGAAAAACCCAACAGTAGTAACAGACATCTGGATAAACAGTTAATTTCATTTCCTCTGTCTAGAGATTTGTTGCAGTAAGTGCATGTGGAGATTATTTAATAAAGTACATTACTATACTTATCATATCCAAATGGTTCCAATATCCTTGATACCCTAGCACACTGGAACTGAATGACATCATATAATTCTATGGACGGAATAGAGGTGACAGAAGGAGAGCCTTAGAAATAAAAATTAAATTAATATTTGTACAGCTAGAAAATTATGGCAATTCTGGAAGGCCAAGTTGAATTTCATAAGATGATTTATAAGCATGTAACAGACTTTGTGGATTCAATGAAGATGTGATAGATCCTATGGTAAATGAGAAAAATGACAGCTATGTTAGGATAATCTGTTCATAGGGAGAATTAAGGGGAAGGGAGTGATGAATTAGTAATACTGTGATTCTCATACCTATGGCAATTGTCAGTCTCTTTTAATATCCTGTTTTGATTGGTTACATTTTGTTGTGTTGGGGGTTTTGGCGTTTTTTGTTTAGTTTTGTTTTTTGGTTTTTTGTTCGTTTTTTTTTTTAAAGGTATCTTATAAACTGTGCTGTATAGGTTGGATATTTTTAATCTAACCAAGTAGTAGAAATTTAAAAATTAAAACAAGGCTTCATGTATTTCATGTCACAACTGAAGGAAAGAGTGGCATGCAGGAATGGGGAAAAGTGGTAAAGTGTGAATATTTGACAATGGTAACAGTGTCAGGTAATTTTGTTGTCAGATGACAGGCAGATTCTTCATCACAGAAATTAGATATATTTCAAGTAATCTGGATCTGTCTGGCATGTCACATATTTTGGAGATTTTTAGTAGCCACAAGTATTCAAATTCTGCCACTACCTTAAGTGATATTTCTGTCATTTTCATTTTCAAGAGAAACAATGACAAAAAGCTAGTAAAGCCTGATTTTAATATACTCTGTGATGGGGAATCATCTCTTTATGTTTTTTTGCTTCTGTGAAGTCTGTAGAAATGATGAGTTAGATGGCACTCCTTTGGCTCGAGCTGGTGTTAATTTTATGATGTGTGGTTGTGTATTATGTTGTGTATTACTGTGAGAGAAATATCAAAAAGCAGTTGTAACTGCCTCTGTTTCACGGTTCTTCCTTATTTCCTTTTTTTATGGAGTATGAGTGTAGTAGTTTTGTGGCAGAGAGTATCAACCAGGCAGCTCTTCTCATTTCCTTAGGAGAGGGGACCTAACAGTAAAAACAACTGTAAAAGAATATCAATCATCACAGTTCTGCCTTAAATAAATTAGAAACACACTTTTCTAGTGTCCACTGAAGATACTGCTTTGTGACAGACAAGCTTATCTCTTCTAGGTTGAACCAAAAAATAATACCTATCAGACAATATTTGTTTTCAGAAGGGAAAGCTAAAATGTTGTAGATTTCCTCTGTTTATGAGAAAGAAGAGTATGTTTTTGAAGTTGCCGTATTTGCTGTTATTAGCAGGAATCTGCTAATACCTCTTCTTTTATTCAGTTATCAACTCAGTAAATTTTCTGTAAGGAATAGCTGAATATAAAACAATATTTTACTTCCTAAGTTTGCTTAAATATTAATTTTATTCTCAGCTCAAATGCATGCAAACTAGCTTTTGGGCAGGGATTAACTTTTATTACAGTGGTACCTAGCCACAACTCCTGAAAGTGAGGATTTATTGTGTAAGGCATCATATAAATTCATCATAGATACTTCCTTTCTCAAATTGCTTGAACTCTAATTAGATGAACTAATTTAAAGCTTTAAGAAAAATGGATGTAGGTACATATTAACACGGAGATACATCACCAGGCTACTTTGTGAATTCGTAAAGGAACACCACAGGCCTCAGGTGCTTACAGGCTCATTGAGGAAAAAGGCAAAAGTCAGTAGTAGATTGTTGACCTGAGATGTTAATTGTCAAGAAGCCTTTACTCAGAGGTGTTATTTCTGACTGTATTTTTCATACTTGCTGTGATCATTCTTTTTCAAATTAACTTATATTAAGATACTATATTTTAACGGAGCAGTACTTTTGAATTTACTAATGTTACAGTAATATTGTCAGTTTAAATATATGTGTCCAGGAAACATGTATTGGAATTGGATTGGTTTTTCTTATGTGGGGAAAGGATGTTTCTGATGTCATAAATATTTTATTTCCTTTTTACCAAAGCCCATCTTCCGACTTCCATCCAGAATGTGGACCAGTTAGCCTTTCCAGAGTGTCAGTTCTTATTCTCTTATTTCATTTTCAGTCTCAACATCAGTGAAGCAGGCTGTTATGGATCAACCTGTGTTTTCAGAAGCAACTTCTTCTCAGGGGCCCACACATGGTCCAAGAGAAGTCATCCAAACCACAGTGATCGAATTAACTGCACCAGACGAAAAAGTCGCTCAAATAGAAAATATACTTGATCTCTGGAGTGGAAGTCTTAAGGTATTTATATTGTATGGAATCCTTAAAAATAATTCACAGTTATCATTGTGTTGTAGAGTGCAGGAGAAGTTGTAGTGTGATTGCTGGGAGAATGATGTTTGTTGTTGTTACATATTGTATACATAAGCATATGTAACACAGAGTATCTTGTTTCCAGAACTTTGGAATAACTGTGTCCATTAGGGAGGTTCAGATATCATGATTCAATAGTTCGTTCTGTCTGGTAATACTTGCAGCTGTACACAGCCTATATAATGAAGCTATCACTGTAAATATTCATTTCTCCTTAATTGCTAAGTGTTTTAAGATTAAAATAATAGAGAGGAGGGAATAGTTTAGACTCATTGTGGTACTGTCATCCTTTTAACTTTTCAGACAAATATTCTGACTGAACTGAAAAATTGGAAACTTAATTTGGTGCAACATCACAATCTTCAAATGAAACAAGAGAAAGAGAAACATGCCGCACAAGTGAAACAGCTGCAGAATGAGATGGAAAACCTGAAGGAGTTACTTCATACTTATGAAATCTCTATTAGCAGGAAAGATGAGGTAATAGCCCAATTTCACATTTTAATAGTTCCTCTCTGTTTAAAAATTTTCACGCTGAATTTTTTGGTCCATCTCTTTGAACAACATCTTTTTTGAAGCAAGTGACATAGAGAAGTAAAGAATACATTCAGACTGTATAGTAGAAAAGTAATTATTGTTGCTGATAGGGTTGTCTATACAAACAATGGAAACATATGTGCCTATTTTGCATTGTTTGCATCTTAAATCTAGAGTCTGCTCTTGTTTCTTATTTATTTCATGAAGATTACACAGGTTTAGGTGAGTCTATTAGCTCTTACACTTTAAAAACCTCTATATTTTCAATTATTAGATTGGTTTTCCTCAATTTTAAATGGGCAGCAGTCTCGTAAATGTTGAAGAGCATCTATTTTACGATTCTTAGGTATTCTACATTTGCACATATGCTTGAGATTGAACATTGGAGTCTCTGGGTTACAATTCCCTGCTGTCAATACTGTAAATACAGTAATTTCACAAATACAAGCCGCAGCAATTTGACCAAAATTTTGGTGGAAACCCGGAAGTGCGGCCAATATTCCGGGGCGGCTAATACATTAACAAAATTCTAAAAGCTGCCAACACGGAAGTGAGAGCCCGCGGCAGCCCCAAGCCAAGCTGGAGCCCGGCCGGCCCCGGCTGAGGTGGGAAAGCCTGGCAGAGGCGGGGCCAGCAGTGTGGGGGGCGGGCGGCAGAGCCTGAGCCAGCAGGGCAGGGCAGGGGGGCGGCAGAGCCCGGGCCAGCAGGGCGCGGGAGCCGGGGAGAACTGGGGCTAGCAGTGCAGGGGAGCATGGCAGAAGCAGGAAGGCCGGTGGGTGGGGCTGCCTGGCAGCGGGGGAAGCCCAGCAGAATCGGGGCCAGCAGCGTAGGGGAGCCCGGCGGTGCGTGGGCATGCAGTGCCGGCCAGGGCGAGGAAACGCGGCGGCGGTGCAGATGGGAGGGGGCGGCTGGCGAGCCTGGCAGCGGCGGCAGTGCCTGGCCCGCCGGCAGGGCGACTACGTAAACAACGCAGCGGCGACGCGGCCGGCATGCCTGCCAGCGGCGGCAGTGCCTGGCCCGCCGGCAGGGCGACTACGTAAACAACGCAGCGGCGACGCGGCCGGCATGCCTGCCAGCGGCGGCAGTGCCTGGCCCGCCGGCAGGGCGACTACGTAAACAACGCAGCGGCGACGCGGCCGGCATGCCTGCCAGCGGCGGCAGTGCCTGGCCCGCCGGCAGGGCGACTACGTAAACAACGCAGCGGCGACGCGGCCGGCATGCCTGCCAGCGGCGGCAGTGCCTGGCCCGCCGGCAGGGCGACTACGTAAACAACGCAGCGGCGACGCGGCCGGCATGCCTGCCAGCGGCGGCAGTGCCTGGCCCGCCGGCAGGGCGACTACGTAAACAACGCAGCGGCGACGCGGCCGGCATGCCTGCCAGCGGCGGCAGTGCCTGGCCCGCCGGCAGGGCGACTACGTAAACGCAGCGGCGGGGCGGTGCTGACGGGTGAGGGGGGCCAGTGAGCCCGGCGGCGGCTGCAGCACCACCCAGCCGGCCCCGTCGGCAACCATGAGCGGGCCGAGCCTGCCTGGCCCCGCCCCGAGCCAGTAAAGCCCGCTATGCCGCGATCCTGTTACTAATTGGCCAGTTTGTGAAAGCTGCGCACGGATTCTCGCGACGAACGAAAGTGCGGCTAATATTCGGGGTGCGGCTTATCTATTGACAAAGACAGCAACATTGTCGAGGCACCGGGGGTGCGGCTTATAATCCGTGCGGCTTGTATTCGTGAAACTACTGTAACTTCAAAATTAACTAGAATTGTGAACATGGATGTAAAATCTCGGCAATTTTGCAATCACATAACTTAATTGAGTCTTCTTACTGCTACCCTGAACATTTAACCTAGCACTTGAGAGCACTTAATGGAGTTTGGGTTTCTAATGCTTACTTTCATTTTTTTAAAAAATGTATTGCAGGAGTTAAAATATGAATGAAGATGGTGTTCTGTGTCCATCTGGAAAAGTCTAATCTTGCAGACCAAGAAAATATAGACGTTGTAACATTACAGTTACAGGATTACACTTGCATAATGTAAACTAGAACCTATGTGCATGGTTATTTCCGCTTATACCTTTCAAATATCTAATTCTGTTGGATATCACTGTATGTCAGTCATATTTAATGTGCCATAATTCTCAATGATATCTTGAAAGCTCTACTTTGTTTTCTGCTGCCAAAGAAATTATTTCTTCAGCCAATTTTATAGTTCTGTTTCTAAGAAAAAAATAATTTTAATAGAAAATTACTATTACTACCACCTGAATGGAAGGTGGAAGTATATAATGCCTCTGTATATTACTCCATAATTATGAAAACTGCTGTATCCTGATACAGGCATAAACCAAGGTCCATCAGCCTCACAAATATTACAAGTATTGTAGATTCTTATTTCACATTGTAAATCTCAAATGCTTTTTATTTGACAAAAAATTAACAAAAGTAGACTTAGGCTAAGACTTCTTAGACTTTAAGATGCAACATCAAAAATTTATTTTTATGACACTTTTTCAATAAAAGTAATTAATATATCAATTGAATTTGCTTTCTATTTTAATTTTAGATATCCTTGTTTTCATTGATGTATGTTTGATTATTACTTGCAACAAATGCAGTATAATGTTAACATATACTAGCATGTATTATCATAAAATGTTGATCTCAACAATATTTATTCAGTAGTTAAAATAACTTTACATTGATCCCCAAAGTCCCAAGATAGGTCACTGTTGACTTTTGGAGTTGCTCATATATGGCTGATGGCAGAATCTAGTTTAAGGAGTTAGGGCAGAAGTATGGAGCAATATTCACATCATACCTGGCTTAATTTTGAATTGGGGAACCTGAGCTGTTAATGTGTACTCATTAAGTTTAGAGATTGCTGGTAAAAGTCCCCAGTTGCAGTCTCTGTCCAGAACAACATCTTGCCTCTCGAATGTTTTAATTGCTATAAACCTATATAATATCTTTCATGAGACCTTCTAAAGAGAGTAACAATACTTAATAAGATTTTTCTGGTTCATAGCAATGATTTCGTTTGTTAAGTCCATTCAGACAAGTGAAATGAACTTCTAATGTAAATGTTTCTGATTTATCAAAATTCTCTTTGAAATAAGAGGTTCTTCTAATGTTATGCTACAGTAACATTTAATTATGAGAAAGTAGCTCAGAAACCTCCAAATGTAGGAGGAAATAACAATTCAGTTGAATTTCTCCTAAAACTGCACAATGGAAATGACATAATCTGAGTGTTGAAGCCACAGGAATTTTAATTCTGATTTGAACTGATTGTTTTTTTCCTTGATGAGAGTAAGGGGAAGTTTCAGTAGAAAGTATCCATTAAAAGAAAGTGCTTTAAGTGAAAAATAACTGAGACATAAAGTACATTCTTGTGGATGATACAATTCCTCCAAAGCCATCTTCCCCTGGCCCCTGGAACTTGCTATAATAGATAAGGTATCCTAGATACCAAGGTTGAGCCAAATTCCTTAAGAATTTGGTCACTCTCCTAACACTTTGGAAGATAATTGTTTAGAAATTAGTCTGTGTAATTGGTCAGTTCACCTTTAGAACTTCTCACTTAGATTGGTTGCTGTTCTTTGTATAAACTTTTGTTGGTTGTAGTTTGAATCCTCCCTGAACTTATAAATATAGCTGTCTGCCTTTTGTTCTGAGAGAACCTGCTTGATCACCCTTCGCATGAAATAAAAGTTCTTGTGGAACTTGTCAAGTAAGGCCTCTGGTCTTTCTCTGCTGGCTAAATGTGAGCTTTCTAAGAGACAGCTAAATGTTAGCACTCTCTGGTCCTGGTAAATATCACCAGGGACCCATTCTCTTTGATCTTACAGTGATCATAGCTATTGAAATAGTGTTAATAAATATTTTTGCAGGTAATTACTAACTTGACCCAAGCATTAGAAAAGCAAAAGGAGAGAGTAGAGCTGCTGAGAAAGTTTACACTGTGGCGGATTCAGCATGTTAAAGCCAAACAAAAGGTATGTGCACAAAATCAAAATGCAATGAAAATTAAACCTCTGAACTCAAATGTCGAAGCTGCTGCAGTTCCTGATACAGTTTGAAGAAATTACAGTGTCTCTATTTTGATGTGTTTGACAGTGTCAAATAACAGTTTGAAAAGATCAGTTCTGAAAGGAATGTTGCTGTCAGAGTACTCTTTGGAGTGGGAAAAAAACTATTGGCTGCTGACCATTTTGAAATAGACTAGAATAGTAGAGTTGTTTTAAAGTATTTTTATCAATCCTGAAGTCTAAATTGATTCAAAAGTTAAGTGTTTTACGCTAACTATATGCAATCTTTGTGACTTCAGGTTTTATATGATCCCTGCAGTGAAGCCAAATGTGCCACATACTCAACAAATGACTTCACACATCTCTTTACACCATATACGTGTGGTTGTTGTTTGAGTGCCATTAAATTAAAAGTAAAGACCACTGTTGTGTGTTCACAACACACAACACAAGGAGTTCACAAATGTGTTTTCTCATGGTGGGGACAGTAATGTGTCATGGCACATGTGCAGAGACAACACTGAGCTGCTGACGCTGCTTGTGTAACACTTCACTGCAGGACCTGTAACTCAGTTAAGGAGTTCCTACTATGATCTGTGCAATAAGCTGTAAAACAATCATCCACAGTGGAGTACCGAACTTTTTATCAACTCTGAACTTTCGTATGATGTGCTTGTATTTCCTTCCTAAGGAATATGCAATTAGAATGGCAGATAAACATTTCCAGACAGCTTTGATGAAGAAAGTATGGGCAGCATGGCGTTCTGTTAGTGAAGAAAAATGGAAAGAAAAAGTAACAAGAGCCTGTCAGTTAAGGGCAGAAGATATCTGTGTTCAGCTCACCAATGATTTTGAAGCCAAAATTGCAGAGGTAAATTTTTTTCCCTTCTTTTACTCCTTGACTCCCAATCTGTGTTCCTCTTTCTCAGTAAAAAAAGTATCTCTTTCTCAGCAAACCTAACAAACATGAGCATTTTCCAGCAGAACAGAGCCCCAAGTATGCAAGAAGACCTGAATGGATCTAAGATCTCTGCTATGTTTTTAGACATTACTTTTTTTCCCTGCATCTGATATAAAATGTTGCCAATTTGCAGACACAGATGAAATAAATTGGATTTTCCTGAAACAAAGCAAATCTCTGTTTGGCTACCAGTGGGAGTGGCACTTGTTTTCTAACAGCATCCCATTACTATGGGCTATGTATTTTGTGGTCTTAATGAAGAAGACAATGGAAATAGAAGAGCACTATTACTTTGAATGGTCATGATGAGTACAATTTTTTTTCTCTAATAGCTACTCTGTTAAAGGTTGAAATTAAGTTTGATTTTTCTTTAGCTTACCAATTAAACTTGTTAAAGAATTTTCAGAGCATAAGGTAAAATTGTCAACCTGTGCATTTGTGCATGCTAAGTAATCAGTCTCAAAAAATATAACTTCTAAGAACTTTGTATTTCAGCAAGAGATTAAACCTAGAATTTCAAGAACAAGCTTACCAAATGTGTCTCAACAGCCCAAAAAACCATAAGTAGCAAGTTGCTCTATTCTTTTCTCAGCATTTTTAGTATTTTGCAATATCTAGAGAAGAGTGACTGGTGATGAAAATTCACTCTTACGCTTAAATAATTGTATAAGAACATTTGCTCTTCTGTTGAATGAAACCATATTTTTGCAGAGATCTGGATTGTGCCACATTCCAATTTCTAAAAGACAAAGACTTGCAAGATACATTTCTACTTAGGTAGAGTGATGGTCCTTTTGAACAGTCTTGTCCTTGATATGCTCTATTATTAATATTGAACTGTACTACAAAGGAACAATGCACTGTTCATCTCATTTTCAAGTGAAAAAGCTCTATCTTTGTAAATATAGTAAATTATTTTTAAAGTTAATTGATGAATATGTTTGTAGTTGGCATTCAGAAGTAAGAGCAACCTGTTTCTTCATTCTGTTTTGTAGTTAACTGCTAGTTTGGAAGAGACAAAAGCTGAGGTTCTGCGACTGCATAGTGAACGAGATCAGTATGAAGACACCATGAAGAAAGCCTTTATGCGTGGTGTATGTGCTTTGAATCTGGAAGCAATGACCATGTTTCAAAGCAAGGACTGTAGGCCAGATCCCGGTTAGTATGAATGGCAGGTTTAATCTGGTAGTGTGTGTCCATTTTGGTTTGGAATTTTGTGCGGAATTTTGTTTGTTTTAATGGAATTGCTTTTCTTTTTTTGAGACTTTTTGGCAATACAGAGTTTATTAAACTTTTATTGATTAAAAATGTCCTGATAAATATGTTGAGAAATACTCTGATGCTGGATTTCATACTGCTGTAGCTGAAGGCAGAATGGGGAGTCAAAGGTGGCAAACTTGTTACAACACCAGGTTATGGAGCAGTGAAGATGAAATCCTGAAAATTCCTTTATGCTCTATCAGCTTTCCCAGACAGCTCTCTTCTTTCTTAGTCTTGCTTTTGAATGTAAAAAGGGCAAGGAAATCTCTCAGGTTCTGTATTTATTTTTAACTCTGTGCCAGAACAGGAAACACCAGTCTATTTTTATCAGCAGCATACCCGTAAAACCTGTGCAGCTACACAGGAAGAGCTGCACATGCTTACAGATATAATGAAATCACTCCCTCAGAGTGAAGCAATCTGTAGCAATAGGAACATAATCATGCTGGTGCAACAACCTGTGTTAAAGAGAAAATAGCTGTGCCAGCAGGAGTGCCACAGACATGTGGCTCAACAACCAGCTATAATGGCAGCAGTGGATAATAGCCTTCGACAAGTAACTTCACTTGATAAATTTAACGATCTTATCCAGAAGTTTCTGAACTACTTTAGAGAAATTCTTCACCAAAAAAGGTAGATAGGAAGAGGAGATAAAAACCTTGAGATGTAAGAGGATACTTACCTGAGCAGCAGTCTAATCCTGTTAAACATAAGTGGTATTCGTGCAGTTGCTTAGGCAATTAATAAGACATAAGCTAAATGTAGTAGCTGTGTGCTAGTAAAAATTTAGGATCTGTATTTGTAGAAGGTTAAGAATGATTTCTTGAAGATAGTGAGTTTGGGAATAAAATTGCAGAGTAATTCCCAAGTACTTTATTTTTTCACTGTGTTACTAATTAAGAAATAGTCTATCTTGATACATTATCTTTTATTTATTTATTGCTTTTAAAAAAACATACAACAGACAACAGGTGTCCCTGAGGTAAATGACTGGTGTGAAAGCATTGTTTCTGTAGACCTATAAAAATGAGAATAAGTAGTAAGGAAGTTTAGAAAACTGAGCTCTAGAATAGTTGTGACCAGCCCTTGTGTTTCATGGACCAAAGATTTTGCTTGATTTTTATTGAGAAGCTGGACCTGATATTCTACACCAGCACAACACCTACAGATTTTGCTGTGCTGGATGTTAGGCTGCCTGTAACCCAATTTTTTTGTGTATCCACTATTATGCTTTTTAATAAGGCTTCACAACATCTTACAGACTCTGTTGTCCTTGGTCCCAAGCAGGTCATCAGCTTCCACCACCTCTGGTATCACCTTCTCCCCTGCCCAAGGCGTACTCTCTTTTTCTTACAGCCACATGGTGGTTTTAATGAAGCTGATTACATAATTATTTAATATGGTTGAACAACTGTTGATCTGCATTCTTAATCACATAGAACAGTGATCAGGACTGGAGGACTGCAAACATCAGAGAAGATGATGGTGATTTGTTTCTATTAGTCTGTTAATCTGTGGACATCAAAACTTCCATGTGCCAGAATCAGTCAGCAATTATAAATTTATATGAGCACTGCAGTGCCACCTACTGTCATTGGATATAAAAAGCAGAATTTCACCCCTTTACAGATTTATCATTAGGTTACTTTAATATACACTCAATCTACAGGTAAAATACATGTCACATATCATTATAAAGTATTTATTAATAGCGTGCATTTATCACAGTCTTAATGGCTTAATAATATTTAGCGTCAGTGTTGATGGTGTTAAAGGTGTCTGCCTAATTTGCTGACTTTTTTTAAAATTACTAGTATATTAAGATTATTTTAACCTCTCTATGTATTTAAAGGAGCACTGAAGCCACAGGAACTCAACTTTTTACTTATGAAAATCCTAACACTGTTTTTTTTCAGTAGGTCAGATCTGACTGGTGCATTGGTCCTGTCTGTGCTTAAGTTTAATATGTGTGTACACACAGAGATTTGTACAAAATTCACATTCTGGCGTTCTTTTACTCTTGACATTTACAAGTAGTGCACACATTTGAAGCACCTTCCTTTTATTTTTCCTGCTTATTTTAGCTAATAAAAAAAAACGAACACAACTACCACACGGTGTCACTCTAGTTCCTGGAATGAGCAAATTTCTCTCGTCCTGGAACTCCTGCTAGCATCAGCTTCTCAGAAATAGGAGAGTAAATAAGAATACCTCTCTCTCCTTCCTTTAAAAATGTTTTTATTCTAAAAGGAAAAGACTGGAACTGTTTGGAAAAGACTGGGCTTATGTTTACAGATCTGGCATCTCCCATCTGCATTGGGAGATAAAAGTATCCTAGATGTTTTTTGTTCAATTTTATGCTTGTCAGTGAGGGGAGAATGAGAGCTATAGGGTGTCTGTAGATTGTCCCAGCCCTACAGCCAGGATGAGGCCACTGTCCAGCAATTATATGTGGGGATGAGAGGCTGCTGCTAATGCATAACATTTACTGTCAGTAGGCCCACTTTAGGATCTTGTGCCCTCACAGAAGTCTGGTATGACCTTTGTGCTTTCCTATCTAAACTGGATTTTGTCTCTTAGGATAGGAATACCTCTTGCACACTGGTTTTAGTTTTGGCAAGCACTAGGAAGAGCCTCAGTTCTTTGCACTACAAGTAGGTGACACGTGTCATGGGGATGTTGAGACATAAGAAACAAACAAGCCCCTGGAAAAACATTCACAAGCATCTCAAAAGAGGATAAAATACAGGAATGTTTCTTTTATATCTGTCTACCTACCTCTATAAAGAACAGCCTGCTCTTTTTTCTTAGATTATATAGAAATTCCAAAGAAATAATATAATTTTTGTTGTAACTTCTCTTCCTCCATATCCCCACCCCTTAGGGTTAGCTAAATTATGTGCTTATCCCATACTTTGTGTTTCTAATAATAGATATAGGAAGCAGGAGAAATGATACTGCTACCACAGGTGCAGGAAGGCCACCTCCTTCACAATATAATCAAACCTCCTCACCACAACCTCCATCAGCAGCTGTTCTTCAGATGGAAAACATGGTAAGCATGTAGCTGGAACAGAATTGTATTTCCTAGTGATAAAAAATAAATTCTTTGATTAGGACTTTTTTGAAGAGAGCCCAGGTCTAAAAGGAAACTTTCAGGTGTGTTCAGACTGCACTGTGAAAATAACGTGACTGGAGCACAGCTGCAGTGGCTTGCTGTATTTTCATTAGCTCTCTTTCTTATTTTAGCAAAAATGCGTTAAACTAATGAAGACAAGATCACAACAATAAGCATACAGTAATTGCACGACTATAAGGCGCACCTTTTGACTAAAATTTGCCTCCGAACCCAGAAGTGCGCCTTATAGTCCGGAGCGCCTTATATAATGGACAAAGTTGCAAAATTTGCCAACCCGGAAGTGCAAGTCGTGAGCCAAGCCATGAGCGGGGGTGGGAGCAGGTGGCCACAGCCGGCAGGAGCCATGCGGGGTGAGCAGGACCGGGTGGCTGTGGACAGCCCCCGGCCAGCAGGGGCCGTGGGCAGCCCTGAGCCACCGGCAGCCCCAAACCGTGGGCAGCCCCAAGCTGCCCCGAACTGCTGTGAGCCATGGCAGCCTTGAGCCGCCCTGAACTGCAGCAACCCCGCGGTATGAGCCGTGGCTGCCCCGAACTGTGGCAACTGTGAGCTGCCACCGCCCTGAGCCCCGCCTCACCAGCCGGGGGTGGGCGGGAGTGCCGGGGCCCGCGCACAGGGAGGGCGCTTGGGGCTGCGTTTAAAGGGGACACCAATCTGTGAAAAACGTTTGCAGATTGAGCACCTGCCAGTAAACTCCACAATCTCAGGATTCCGTTACTAATTCGTTACTTTGCATCTTCGCTGCAAAAAAAAAAAAAAGTGCATCTTATAGTCATGAAATTACTGTAATTTGCTCTATATGATTCTTTCTGGGAAAAAAAAGCTGTTCAGAGGGTTTTTCTAAAAACATGAATTTAATATACTCTGGAAAGGTGAAAAACTGGCTTGACTTCAAACTTCTTTTTAAGGGGGTGTAACACATACAGACCTTGAGGGAACTCAACTTATTGTCCTGACATATCAAGCTAGATCATTATCTAGTAGCGTGCTTGTTTTGGGCCTGCCCTTGAGTCATCCTGAAAACTTTGCCACTGTAAAACATTATAATGCCAGAGAGTAGGTTAGAACAGAGATGATGTGCATGCCGCTCTCCTGACTTTTCATTCTAGTAGTGACAAATGTTATTCACACCATTTCTACTATTTGTAGACAAATAATTTTAAACTAGACAGTAAACAGTAACACTAGAGATAAAATATCTGCAAAGACTTTGCAATTAAAAGGTTGATTGGGGAAGTCAGAAAACTGACTATCTAAGGAGTAAAATTGTATTTTCTATAAGGTAATACTCATTCTGTGTAAACTCTGGTTTCATTTCAGTTTTCTAACCACCTGGCTCATGCAAGCACTCCTGAGACCAGGCTAGATTCTGATTCTCCAGTAATCGTCACTAGCACGACATCTGGATCTGGCATGACATCAACTCAAAAACTGGTAACATGCTAAAGTTACCCTGCTCTTTGAAATTTCTCTCTCATTCCCTTTGCTGTGCTTTGTGCTAAATTGCCCTCTTTTCTTTTCTGCTTTTGATACAGTTTGCTATCAGCTGTCAGAGGAAGATGCATTATTGTATGCATGGGAACTATTTTACTATCTGCTCTGTCATTGCTAGAAAAGATTTCCACAGTGGTGGAAGTACCTTCAGCTGTCATTCAAACATGCCATCAGGAAGCAAAGCTAAACTATCCATGCTGCTTGATTTTTGTCAAATTAGTCTTCCCTCAGGACAGAAGTAATTTGCTTGAAATGCTGTCTCACGGGTGGAAAAAATTGAATAATCCTGGTTGCAGTCAGGTGAAGCAAATTCAGTCCTGTGTAATGTAAATGGCTTACTTGCAACATCACATGTTCCGTTTAGCATGTGGCTTATAAAACTGAGCAGAAACACTAGAGCATTGTAAATATTATGTTCAGTATTTTTTCACCAATTAATATTTAATTTATTATAGCCCGTGACAAAAGTAATAACATCTGCACAACAGAAAGCAGGAAGAACAATCACTGCTCGAATCACAGGCCGAGCTGATATGGGACAAAAATCCAGAGCTTCTGGAAGTTTAGCAGTGATGGGAGTTACTCCACCCATGAGTTCAGTTGTTGTCGAGAAACATCATCCAGTCACTCAGGTAAATCAGATTATGCTTCTTAAATATTTTTATTATAACACATCTGGTAATAGTCTGCAGCAAAATTAGCTTGTGAAGAGGTATTAGACAAAGCTCAGACTTGAGACATGTTGAAAACAGTAAACAGTGCTTACTGTCTTGTGTAGGAGGCACTGATGAGGAGATGTCATGGTTTTAACCCCAGGCAGTAGCCAAGCCCCACACAGCCACTCGCTCACTCCCCCACCAGTGACATCAGGGAGAAAATCAGAAGAGTGAAAGCTAAAGAACTCTTGGGCTCAGAAAAAGAGTGTTTAATGGAGAAAGCAAAGGCCGTTCACACAAGCAAAACAAACCAAGGAATTAATTCAGTGCTCCCCATGAACAACCATCTCCAGGAGAGCTGAGCCCCACCGTGCCCAGCTGACTTAGCTACTTGGGTAATGGTTACTCGGGAAGACAAAACTCCATTACTCCCTACCTTACTCCTTCATCCCACCACTTTATACACTGAGCTTGGTGCCACATGGTCTGGAATATCCCTTTGGTCATTTTGGGTCACCTGTGTCCCATCTGTCTCCTCCCAAGCTTCCCAAGCACTCTCAGTCTCCTCACCAGTGTGGCAGTACCAAAGCAGAAATGGTCCCCATTTCCTGACATGACTCACAGCTGTGTGGCTTGCTGCACATAGCTTTCAAGAATTTGGGTTCCTATGCAGAAGTTAATATTTAAATTGTATGTTTTTAGGAGTTTAGAGATTCAATGTTGTAATTATTTCATTAAGCACAATTTCTGGATTCAGATTTTGTGACTAGTGTGACAAGGAAAGTACCTGAACTGCTGTAACAAAAACTGACTTCTGAAAATGTAGTAAATGTGACAGACTTAGAGATATATTCTGTGTACCCATTCTGCAAGTAAAAATCTAAGTCAAGTATTTGTCTTGAGTTAATTTGAGAGGGAAGATAATTTAACTTGATTAAAAGCAGAATGACTACTGTTTATTAAACTGGTGGCTAGTTTTATGGGCAGAAAATTAATTCTTGATAAAATTCAAACCTTTTATTTTCGAAGATCTTTCAGTGACTGCCTCATAGCAAATACTTCAAAAGGAATGTTGGCATGATTAAATTAGCACTACAGGGGAGAATTGTGAGCAGTATAGTAAAAAACTAAAACAAACCAACCTTGAAATAAGATTGAGGTGATAAAAGCTCAAGATACTTAGTTAACTGGAAATCCAGCACTTTGTATTCTAAAAATGTGTTACAGATAAGAAAGAGTAAGTTTATTTCCTTTCTGTTAAATGACCCTGTATTTTTTCCTTCTGAAGTGTATTTCAGTTTGCTGGATTGCAGGTCTTTCTTTTTAAACTACAGCTCACCTAGAACTATTTTAATGTGGATTTTTTGTGCCATTAAGTGTTTTGGTCTGTCTGATTACTTTTCAGCAAACCATATCACAAGCCACTGCTGCAAAATATCCTCGAACTGTGCTTCATTCTTCTGGCTCTACCACTGTGAGGCCTGCAGGACAAGCTGGGCGAGTACTTCAGGGCCAAAGCCATACCAGTGTTCAGTCAATAAAAGTTGTTGACTGAGTGACTATCTTTCTCACTGGCAGGGGTTTTTAGTCAAGGTACCTCTTCCCAGTCTTTTCAGATTTGATACAGTAAGGCCTAAAGTATATATCATGTTTTTACCTTTTTCTAAAAAAGGAAGGTTTTTTAAAAGTAAAAGTGCTTTTACAATAAAACCTGGAGGAGAAAAAAGAACTTGAACTATTGTTCTACCTCCAAACTTTTATTTTTAAGACAAACACTTTTTATTTAAGGAATCTTTTGCACACTTTTAAATAAAGGATACCATGTGATTTTTGTCTGAATCTTGTTTAATCCCAATGATGTTAACATCTATGTTCAAGAGAAAATGAGATTTATTTTTGTTACAAATACTTTTAGTTGCTTATGCAAGTAAGTGTACTTGACATGCACCATAATTATATCCAACACCAGTGTATTTAAATGGAAAACAGCAGGGTTGCATCATCCACACTGAGGGTCCAATTTAGGCTAGGTGAGGTATCTAGTCCATCAAATTCTTAAACATTTTCATTTTCCAAGTTTATGTTGCAGAACTTGATGAATGGGTTCCAAGCATCTGTACTTTAGATCCCTAATTCCAAAACCTTAGGATTTAATGGTCTGGTCTTCATCTTTCTGGGATGCAACAAAGTCAAAAAAGGTTGCACACAAGAGGGCAGTTTGGAATAGGACTTCAGACTAAGATACAGATGACCTTTTTAGTACAAACAGTAGGATAGGATTCAGCACAAAATGATGCTAGCTATATTCAAACAGAAAAGGCAATTCAGTTCCTCCATTACATGATAAAACTATTGCTATGTTATAAAAAAGATCACAAAGACATTTACATAATTTTTCAGATATTAAATATATTCAGTAATAAAACCTTTAAACATATTCAGCAGGACACTGCCAAGTATTAATTCAAGACAGGAACAAGAAATAGGTAAATAATTGCTAGATGTGTTGAGTATTAAATATCAAATGCTCTTTTGGGGGTATATGTACAGCGTCACACCATGATAGAAAGTTCTGCAGCCAACCACATGTGGTGTTTACATGTGACATTTTTGTGTTTCTTCACTACATAGAAAGATTTGTCATAATCATAGCAAGAATTTGTAAAAACCTGAATCCCACATGAGGTCAGATGCCAGGTTATTTCTGGAAGTGGTAATTGATTTATATACATAATCTTCACTTATTAGATTCATTTTTTTTTCATGTAAAAAACATCTTATTTACATTTCACGTCAAATACAAAGTAGCTTAATTTGCAATTTCAATACAACATTACTTTATCACTGTTAGGTCGGGTGTAAAAATTTTAAGTGGTGAGTCTTGCTTGGCAGTTATAAACTGCCAGTCAGCCATTTGAGCTCAAATTTTTTACATTTCTATATAGCAAGCATTTGAAAAAAAATGGTAACCGTTTGAGAAATGCAAGTTCTTCTAGGGTGGAAAAAGTTGTACAACTTCAAAATAGGTTTTTTGTTTCCCAAAAAGATATTTGAAAGCCACTTTCCATCTGGCATGTAATTCCATGATATATGCCATGCTTTATTGATGAATTCATGAAATTACACATTTCCTGGAGTCCATGTCAATGCAAACTGAAGCTCGGATCTTCTCTGTAAAATAAGAGAAAACACTTGAATGGTGTGCTCTGCTTTGCACAAGGTTAGACTAACTGAAGGGTGGCCAGTCATAATTTAACCACGGGTGCCGAACAGATGAGGGAAGCAAAGTTTGCACGTCTTCCTTTAGAAACCTTAAGTTTGACATAAATGCTTTTTCTCAGGCAGCCTCACCCCTCAGGAAGGGCAGTCCCAGAAAAGAAGGAAGTGTCCTCCTTCCCTGCCCTAGCCACAACTTCCCAGCACCAGCAGGGACCTCAGCACAGCACTGCAGCCTCACCGCACTGTAATGTGCAATGTATCACCTTACCAGCTAAAGGCTGAAGTCCTGCTTCCACCAGATCTTCATATAGATGTTTAACAGGATTCTGATGAGCCAGCAATGTACCATGTAACCAGATGAGCAACATTCTGTTTCCATGTTCCTTGTAACTTTTTTTCCCTTGTAATACACAAAGTATTTGTTCAGTATGCTGGAACCAGTGTATTTTGTGCTTTTGCACTTTAAAAGTTACAAGATTTTAAATTTACTCTTACTACCTTTCATATCTAGCAAAAAAATGAAGCCTAAAGCTTAAAAAAGTTTTTTTTTAAGTCCTAAAAATTTTTTTTAAAAACCTTGGTTAATCCTAACACTACTATTAAGACATAAAAAATACCTAACATCTAATTTTAATACCTAAGTCTTAAAATTAATTTTTCCTTTAATTTTTCCCCAAGTTGTGGAAATGTACCCTGAAGTAGTAGTAACAAGTACAATATGTTCTGTAGAAGTACTGTTTTCCCAGCACTTGAGAGGCCTGAAACCGGAAACTCCTGTTTCATGGCAGCTGTGCAGACAGAGCAGAACAAAATCACTCTGTCACGAGGTTCCCCAGGTCCTCACTTGCAGGATGACCCCCCCAGGACTCTTCTATGATGCTCATGGGTTCTAGTTTCGATCTCCAAAGGAGAAAGTTCCTTCAGGCCAAGAGGAAGAGCAGAAGTGTCCTGTACTGTTACAGCACTGCTTCCCAGGAACCAGGGACAAGACTTACACCTCTCCACTACAGGATACTCACATAGTTTAAAAAGCAACTCTGCCTTGTGGGGTTTTTTTATCCTATATATTTATGACTGGCCATTCAGATATTGTTACCTGTCCACTGTTCTTCAATAGCTTTAATTTGTTCATCACTGAACTTCCAGAACACAGCCAGTTTTTTCCATTCGTGGGGTTTTAATTGGTTGTATGCTAGATTCCAAAGGGAGGAACGGATTTGCTTGGTTTGTGTACTGTGATCTTGTTTGAAGGACACACCGAAGTCTGACCCATTACCACTATGGGCTAGCTGTGTCTGAAAAAGAAAGTAGATGGTAAATTTTGTAACAGAGCTGGGAAACTTTGCTCAATGAGCAAACAGTGTCCGGTTCAGATATTGCTGCTGACCGATGAGTGACTCAATGCCTGTAAGGAACTGTGTATGGCTCACAGAAACAGAACTGAAACAAAGAGTTCCAGTGTCTGTTGCTATGTGTTACTAAGTTAATTGCAAAATAAGCTACTTTCTCTGGTACTTGATCCACAAAGCAAAGTAATAGTAACTGTTGTGCCAGCACTGCTGTGCTGCACTGTCTTGGCTCTGTCTGTATGTCATGTTTGGAACACCTCTGGGTTTCAGGCACAATTCTTACCCTTTTATTTTGCTTCTTAAAGCACTAATCTCTCCCTAGGGAGAGGGTAGGCACCATGAGCACAGCACCTGCTCAACCTGTCCTGCCTGCTTGTCCAGCTTCACTTGGCTGAAATGGGGACTTCCAGATCCTTTGCTGGCATTAGTTTTATCATGGGAAATCCCATTCAGCAAAGTGTCTAAACACCAATGTGCACATATGTGTTGCTCATAAATCTAGTTTCATTCCTGCATAAGTAAAATTATAGAACCAAAATTACGTGGATTTTACCCTCCAGATTAAAGGTGATGTTGCTACTGTATGCATTGCTCCCAAGAAACAGGAGTGATGGGGTTACCTCTTGTTTGGGCACCTTGGCAAAAACCCTGTCATCAGTGATTTCAGTCCTAGCTAAACTGTGTCCAGGAGCATTCCTAGGTAGGTAAGCTCCAGCTATTTCTGCATTTCATTAGGTTTATGTACTAGTCCTGTTTCAAATCTTCAAAGGGAAAAAATTTCTTTACAAATTTGATAGAGGATGACAAAGCAGATACTAAGCAAAAAAGGAAATGGCAGTCGGCCACATTTTAAAAATGCCAAACATAAAGTCATTTATTGCCAAATTAAATTCAAAAAAATACAGCAGGGTTATTTCCTAACCTTACGAGAGACTTACAGAGAAAAAAGTCACAGTTCAGTAAGCATTGTCATGTAGGTTTGATTCCATTCATCCCATCCCATTCCATTTATCCATTGATGCAGACTTTATTTTGTGCTTCCTGACAAATGCAAGGTAAACTACAGGAACAGCTTCAGGGTCTCTCTGATTAGATCCTTTACTTGTGATGTTTAATTTAAAAAAAAAAAAAAAAAGAGCCGCAGGAAAAAACCTCAAGCAAACAAAAGAAATCCTTTTGCAACAGCACAGCTTCTCTTTACTGGTAAGTGTGTTAGTGTGTTTTGAGGCAATGGCAAGATGGAATAGTAACAGCTGCCCTCAAATTCACTTAACCCAGCCTGGTCAATGATAGGGAAGGGTTGGGTTTGCTAAGTAGAAAAAAGTGATAAACAGAAAAACAGAGAGATGACACTCACACTTTAGTATCATGTGCTCTTCCTCTCAGCTACATGACATTTCCTTTTGTAACTAATGCTTTGTCACAAATGATAAGTCAGCTGAATGTAACAAAAAGACAGACTTTAAAATAATGGTTCAAAATACTGTAGTTCCCTGTATGGTAACACCACCTGAATAGCTGTATCATATTCCATAGCCATAAGAGTTAAGTTGTTCCAATGGCAGCATTCTCAGCTTCAGGCAACAGGATAAAAACACTTGTTTTTATTTCCCAACATCTCTGGTGCTTCTGCAGAAAAGCATCTGCTTTACACTTTTCGTTTCAGAAAATTCAGTGAATAATGCCAAGAGGTTGAGAACATTATGGGCTTACTGCTGTCAGACTTGTCATGGCTTCTGTGGCAACAGACTACAGTAATTTCACGACTATAAGGCGCATGCTTTTGACTAAAATTTTCACCCAAACCCGGAAGCACACCTTATAGTCCGGTGCGCCTTATCTGATGTACAAAGTTGCAACATTTGCCACTCTGGAAGTGCAAGCCGCAATGGGGGGGCGGTGCGGCGGGAGTGCTGAGCCGCAAGGGGGGCAGGAGCGGGCAGCCACGGCCAGCAGGAGCTGCGGGGAGAGGGAGGGAGCCAGCGCCGGCCCTGGCCCTGGCACGGGGGGAACGAGGAGCCGCCGGCCGCAGGGGAAGCGAAGAGCCGCTGGGTGTCGCCAGCCACAAGGGGAGCAAAGAGCCGCCAGGCGCCGCCGGTTGCGAGGGGAGCGAAACGCCGCCGGCCGCGGGAAAGCGATGGTGCAGCCCCTGCAGCCACGGGAAAGCGGCAAGAAGCGGCGGCGGCACTGAGCTGAGCGAGGGGCAGGTGGCAGGGCGGTGGTGCAGCCGAGCCGAGCAAGGGACAGGCGGCAGGCCAGCTCCACGGGGCTGCAAGGGGGAACAGCATAGCGGCACAATGGAGCCGCAATGGGGAACGGCACAGCAGGAGTGCCGAGCTGAGCGAGGGATGGTCGGCATGGCGGCAGCGCTGAGCCGAGCGAGTGAGTGGCATGGCAGGAGCGCCAAACCGAGTGAGGGAACGGCACAGCAGGAGCGCCAAGCCAAGTGAAGGATCGGCACAGTGGCTCCACGGAGTTGCGAGGGGAACAGCACCGCGGCAGCATGGAGCCGCAAGGGGGAGGCAGCCCCGCAGCTGCGCTGAGCCATGCCTGCCAGCACCAGGGACGGGTGGGAGTGCCAGGGCCCACTGCACGGGGAGGGCGCCTGGGGCTGCCTTTGAAAGCCTACGCCAATCTGTGAAAAATTTTTCCAAATTGTGCACCTGCCAGTAAACTCCACGATCTCAGGATTCCGTTACTAATTTGTTACTTTGTTGCATGCGGCACGGATCTTCGCGGAAAAAAAAAAAGTGTGCCTTATAGTCCAGTGCACCTTATCTGATCTACAAAGTTGCGAATTTTGCCGACTCCCGGGTGGTGCGCCTTATAGTCCTGTGCACCTTATGGTCATGAAATTACTGTACTTCTAGGGTTTTTTTAAGCCAAAAGAAACAATAACCTACCTGACAATTCCAGCTGAACTGGTGCAATCAAATGCACAATACAGTGTTCATGGAGGCATTTTTTGCAATAATTAATCGAGATTAGTGATTTACCAGTCTTGTAACATTAAGTGTCATGTACTTGGCCACTCAGGGCAGGAGTGGGGTGGTAAAACCGGTAATTCCTGTACCTACTCTGGAACAGGATTAGTATGCTCATACACTTGGCTAACTCAGCAGGAAGCAGGAGTGAGAAGGAAGTCACAAACTGATAAGGCAGTTGCTTTCAGCCCTTTAGAGAAGCCCATCACTATGCAAGTGTACATTTAAGTAACAACTAGGGAAAGAAGGTGAGAAATTCAGATCACCTAAGCCATGTCTTTCACACTTACTGCAAAGTTCTTTTCTGTCTCATTGATTTAATTTTATAATTAACTCACAAGGAACAGAAGAGGGAGTTCCTGCTGAAGAAGTTATGCTCCTGCTAGCAAAGGAGTCACAGACATCTTCACTATTATTTTTCAGCCACAGATTTTACCATACCAAAGGATCCAGGAATCAACATGGATCCATGTTATCCCAGCCATGATGCTGATGGCACAGTTTGGATTTGGCTTAGAATCTCTCCCTTTTTGTGTAGAGCACAAGGCAGGAAAATTATAAGATCTGCTTACAGTTTTACAGCTAGTCAGGAATAAAACCTGGATGGGCTAGAAACTTCCCCATTCCCAATCCTAACTTTAGTTCATCAAGGCCAGTCTTGATGCCTGCCAAAAGGCACTTCAAAATCAGAATTGGCTTTTCCCTTAGGTATCTTGTGTTTAATGAAAGATCCTCTTACCTGTTTCATGGTAAAATACCTTTCTGCTTTAATGATCATATCTACAATGAGGGCATGATGGCTCCTTGATGCTGTGGCTAGTGCAGTTTTTCCGTGCTGAAAGCAGAGACAGTGAATCAGAACATTATCTTGGGTAAGTGTGTCACAGAAGAAACACAGGGACTGCTTACAGAGCCCGATCCCTTTTTTTTTTTTTTTTTTTTTTTAAAGAAAAACTACATTTACTATAATTTTATGGCTTTTGGGTAGCTACAATCAAAATTCTATGCTCTGCATAAGCTGTATTCCCTCAGCTCAGAGGTGGTCAATTTTCTACCACACTAAACTCCCCAGTAAAAAACTGTGGTGAGGTATAGCTGCTTTCAGAAACCTGCACTCAGACTGCTGCATACTTCATAACAGTTTTCACGCTCCAGTCGCTGCATCCATGTTCAAACTACCACAACTACAGTCCATTCCCATGCTATGGTTAAACTGGCATTTCAGTTGGATAGGCTGGCAAAGTTAGAAATCTCCAACTTAAAGGGCAAGCCTGTGCTTTGTTTTACATAGTAAGAAAAGGTGGCACACAGAATGAAAAGAAAATTATTTTCTCATTACAGCTGAAAGGAACACAACTATAGGATCATGCTTCATGGGTATAGAAGGAATCACAGTTATTAAAAGCCATTGCTACAATTCCAGCTGCAGAGGTTTGCTCAGTCTACCTGAACTCATCTCTCTTATCAGCACTTTGATGTACAGATATCACAGTGGCTCTAAAGGGATTTCTCTGCAATTGTCTGTTTTCAGCAGATCAGCACTGAGTGCAACTGCCCTGGATTTAAATATTCAGGGTGTTGTCTACTTAACAAGTGCTAGGTGTTTCTAGAAAATTAGATCTAAAAAAAGCCAATCCCTTAATTAGGAGGTTCATTAATTAAATTATAAGGTATTTCAACCCTCCAGATAGTATAAAGTTCCCTAATATACACCTTTTGAGTTCTAGCTTCTGGCTCTGCTCAAGATCATTCTAATTAATTGGTTTTTAGAAGAGTATCACATTGGAAGCAAAGGAACATATATTTCATTAAATCCTTTAGGTATAGGCATGTTTTGTATGTGAAGAGTCCAGAGACCGTAAGAGCTCCTTGGGCTCACCTCAGGAGAGGTGCTCTGCATTTCACAGAGGGAGAGAGGGGCAGTGGATAAGGGAGGTATTTCTGTACCCCTCTGCTGGTGCAGACACTGCTGGAATCCTGCATGCACATGTAGCACAGCAGTCTTGCACATGGGGAGCTCTCTGCATGCTATCACTTACAACCAAAGACAGTTTTATCTGCACATGAGATGAAGGAAGAGCTCCCCAGAGTGCATTTCCTGACCTCTGGCAGGAGCAGATGCATGGCATTTTCTGGAGACTGAGTATTCCTGATGCCAGAGCAGGGATGCCAGAAAAATACTGTACAATCAGTATTCTTCCTATCTACTATTCAGCAAGGACAGTAACATTTTTGGCATCTGAGCACCAATTCAGTTCAAAGGGCACTGTACTTGCGTATGTTCCCAGCAGTGGCATGATATCAGGGGTCATCCAGGAAATAGGCAAGGAAAAAGTTACTCCAAGAAATAAAACCAATGCAGAAAGGTGAGTTGTACCAGAACTTGTACTGGCTCAGAGCCAAATTTTCGTCACAAGTCCTGAGCTCTATCAGTGTTGCCATAATACCAGGGCACTACCTCACCCAAAGACTTGCAGGTGCTTAAGGTCATAGGCCTTAAGTAGGTTTTTTTTGTCTGTCTTTGGAATACAAATAGGTTGAAAAAATTTCCCAGTGGCTGAAGTGCTGTTTAAAGAGGACAAGATTTCATTCTGGGTTGATTCCAAAGAGAATTGCAGCCCTTTGGCAGGTGTAGATGATTCTAAAAGGCTTAACCACAATGCAGCATCTTACTTCAGCATCCCAAAACATACCAACCATGCAACCCACACTCAGAGCCCCAGGCCTCATATCAGGCTAGGGCAAAACATGACAATCCTAATGCATAAAGCTTCTCATCAGGAGAGTTTTGTGCAGGAAAGTTACTTTTTAAAGGGTGAGGTTTAACACATAATAAACATCAAATCCATCAACTCAGTTATACAGAATATCAAGAAAAGTTGCAACACTGTAAAAGGGAACACTTAATCTTGCATTAATTTAGCAAAATTTGCAAACATTGTGTTTGGTACTCTGTCCTTTCAGTAGCACTTCCCCAGCAACTCTGCTTTGGTACTTCTTCCAGCCATTGCTATTTTTGTCTCTATCTTTTCAGGCAGAACATCACATCAGGGTTGTATCCACCTGAATGGATCTGGAATGTCACCATGATTCTCAGATGACCTGGAGTGCTAAAGAGCAAACTGTCCATCACTGCACCTGGTGAAGCTGCATCTTTCCTGGCAATGAGCCTGGCTGCAGGTGCACAGTAGAAGCAGCCTCAGGCCATTTCCCCCTCTGCAAGTCTAGATCTTTCTTTCCATGAAAGGTCTCTGGAAGGAGTGTTTATCCTTCTAACGACAGAGCTTGGGGGTTTTACAGCTCTTTATCAAAACCATTTCAGATCTCTTCAAGCTGCAGATATAGCAATATTAAAGGAAGGCTTCGTTTGTAGTTAGCTTTATTTAGCAAACAAAACTGGCAACATGTGCTTTATGCACATCTGTAAGGAAGATTATAAAACAAAAAACATTTAATTTTTACACGTGTGAGGAATGCAATTTACCTTATCCGTGGTCTTGAGATTGCAGCCTGACTTCAGCAGCACTTCCACCAACTCCACATTGCCAAGATCAGCTGCCAGATGTAGAGGGGTTTCCTGCCTCTTCAATTAAAGACACCAAGTAAATGCATTAAGTCAAACTTACTCCTAGAAGCAGCAAGCTCACAGGCTGAATCTAAAATAGATTCACAAGAGGCAGCCTTGGTGAGAAAATACTGAACAGAGGGAAATCATTTAACTTTTGAGTGATCTGCCAGTTTTGCTTCAGGCAGACAAGAACAGCATACGGGATCTCTGCAGGAAAACCAGGCAGAAGTTCCAGCTGGCTCAGGAAAGAGTTACTGTTATGACCGTCTAATGTACTGTAAACTAACAAGCTTGCTCTCTCTCTTCCGTCTTAAAGCAAGGTGCTTTGGACAGAGGTCTTCATGTTTCTGGCAACCCACACCCACATCATTTTCTCAAGTAACCTTTACCCTGCAGGAATTCATGCCAAGACAACTGGATATCCACAGTTTTCAACGCTATATTGTACCACATCCATAGCAGAGCTTTTTAGTCATCCCTGCCACAAAGTGATGATACCTTGCAGAAGTCTACCTGCTCCATAATGGGTTCAGTGAACCTGAAACAACACATATACAAAAAAACCCAAAACTAAACCATTAAACCAGGCCAAACCATTAACAAGAAATACAGCTAAAATGGCATTCAGCTTCAAGTAAATCTGAGTCTGAAAGGAGCATTGTGTAATCTCTACATAGCTACATATACCCAAATAAGTATTTATTTTTTCTTTTACAGAAATTACAGTAAGAAAATCCAGACATCTGTGCATAAAATGCAGCAGCATATAATGGAGTAATTGCAGAAGCCCTGCATATATGGGAATGTTCCTTAGTATGTTTCTTGGGACACATTATCCTTTTGAGTTGAATGTTTTGTGCCTGTGCTCCTCTGATGTTGCAAGCTTACATTCTGTAAGTCTGGTTAGAGAACTTCTTTGGCCTTCAGAACTTAATTAAAGGTTTGCACACTAAGAAATACCAGGCTCAGGGTTCTACATTAAAAGTCTCATCAGTTAATTCTACAGTTTACACTATGATCACACAATCTAATGTATTTACCTTACTTTTTCATTCCCATAATTTTTTAATTTTTTTTTTATTCATACACCCTACTCTTCCTCCTGCAGAAATTTAGGGATACATAAGTACCTACTGTAGGCAACTTCAGGCAAGCTCGAGACAAAGTGCAAAATATTTCTAAAAGATATGTTGAAGAAATTTACAGAAATCTCTATTATTTGTGACCAGAAAGTCTTGTCATTGTACTTAACTCCTACCACAAATTACAGCCTCTGTTTTCCACAAAAATGTGTATAAAGTCATCTCTAGCAATAAAATGAACAATGGGAAGGGTTGAGCCACAGATTTCTCAAAGACTTATCCTTCTTGCTGTCGCAGGGAGCACCTCTACACGTCATGAGGGAGACCAGGCTGCATTTCCCCAGCAGGGAGCCACAGTGCCCTGAATGGGACTCGACAGGCCTGCTGCTTCCACAGTTGAGATGTAGAGCTGATGGGGAGGGGGAAGAGAGATTCTCCTTTTAGTGCCACAGATGGCAGACCAGTCTGTATATGGTTGGACCACTGGAGTCTGTCGTGGTCAGGGGCTCCTGTATGTGAGCTCTGTACAATATTATGCCATATGGACCATGAGCACTGGATGTCACTGAGGTTTTTGGAGGCCTAGTTGTTGGCCAGGTCACTATAGCCCACTTCTACCACAACTCCCTCAGATACTGGATACCTTCTGTGGTAGTTTATTTGCCCTGTTGGTTTGCAGTATCTTCTTTGTGGAGACACTTTGCATTCATACTCAGTAACAGCCATCTCCAGAGACTTATGCGTGGCTGCTTCTGTTGTGATCCCTTTGTCAATCCCTTAGTCCCTAGAGGTGGATCCCAGCAGCTGGGCTTCCCTACCTCCCCAACACTGGAGCAGTCAGGTAGCAATGTGTTTGCCTTGGTGACGGATGAATACTTGCTGCTTACCAAAGAGGCCATCCAGAGATGGGCACCAGGTAGTTTTGCCTCTGTTGTCATTCTTATCTTTTCTCTTTCCTGTCATGCTACAGGACAGGCTGTCTCTTTTGAATCTTCCTTCTTTTGCCCCTCAGCAGGAGCTGTTTCTCTTTATAACCAAATCAACATCTACTTCCAATATCTCTCCTTGAGTTCAGGCACAATTATTATATTTGAGGACTGGGTCTCTGGTTAAAGAAAGGTGTGACACCTCCAACTAAGTGAGTTTTCAGTTTCAATATGGTGGGTTCAGAGCTTCTTAGTGTTCATTTGTGTGCTCCTTCATCAGGAAACCCTCGTTCTCTTTTGAGGGCACTGGATGGCAGCTCGGTAGACAAGGGCCAGACCCTACACAGCATTGGAAATCCCTGTTTCATCAGGGCACGCAAGGCTCCCCTCCCGCAGATGGTGTATGAATTACTTGGGACTATATTCCTGCTAAGGCATGAAATCCCAAACCATCGGAGGCAATAAGAGCCTCAGGCACTTGTGTATCCAGTTCCTTCCACACATGATGCCACCTGAGAATTGACTGCCTCTAGAAATCCCTCTGTGGCATTCCCAATTAGTTGTTAATTACTCACAATAACCAAAGCCATGCTCACAACACACACTAGTATGGACAATATGATTATGAAAGGATACTCAAAGACCTAAGTAGTGTTACAAGAAGGTGGGAGAGAAGAAGGGCAAATGCCATTCATTCCATGCATTCAACAAAGCATCTCTCCAAGGAGGGAAAGGAAAAGGTATAATTGTTGATTTTCTCCATGAGATGGTCACCTGAGTACACACAAGAGGCAAAAACACCAGAGCTTTTATCATCGTTCTACCAGGCAAAGCAATACAAAGTGATACACAACATAGCAAAAGCAGAAATGGACATCAACAATTATAGGAGGTTTTGTACAGCAAAAAAGGGATCAAATGTGACAACACCAAAGTAAGTATGGCACATGTCAGTGGATATGATCTACAGGGGTCTGATCTGATCTGATCTACAAAGAACTGGCCAACAGCCAGGCCTCCAAAGACCACTGACACCAAGCAGGGTGAAAGAATCCTGGTTAAGGCAAGGAAGACAGCTGTAGCTGCCTGTGGATGGACTCAAACATCCCTTCAGTTAACAGCTGAGCACACTCACTGATTGCATCACAGAGACCTGTGACCTTGTCACTCAGTGTTGCTGTGCTGCTCAGCTCTGTCCCCTCCCCTCCCCTCCCCACCCCAGTCAATAAATGTAGGGGCATAGAGCATGAAACAGAGAAGGCCTTGATGCTGTGCAAGGATTGTTCAGTAACAGCTTTAACAGTGTTGTCTTACCAGCACTGTTTTGGTCACAGATCTAAAACTGCATGTGATGGGTTGCTTTAAGGAAAAATTAACTTCCTTTCAGCCAAATGACATTCTGCACTGGACTTCCCTCTGAAGCCAATACCAATGAGACATTTCTGTCATTTATTACACATGAATCATTACACTTGAACAACACATTATCCAATAATTTTCTGAGTATGCCGTATTGTGCTATGCTTTTCTTGCTCAAACAAAATTAGCACAGCATGTACCAGTGACTAATACATAAGTATACACACAAAAAGATTAGGAGGGAACTGCCTCTTCCTTCCTTTTGTTGTTTTTTTTTTTTTTTTTGAACCCTGAGCTCATAAGTAAAGGAAAACTCAAGCAAAACGCACAGAATCTCCCCTTTACCAATAAAGGGTAAAATCCCACTTTTCTTACGTGATTTAAGGAGTTTATGTCGTGATTGGCATCCAAAAGGCTTTTTACTACCGGTAGATTATTACTGATAATGGCTAAATGGAGAGGGGAATTCTTCTGCTGTGGAGGGAAAATAATAGATTGTTATACTTGGGTATATTATTATAAGCTCATGCAAACAAGAAAGAGGTGCTTATTGAAGCTCGCCTCTTGCAAAGGTGACATGCTCTAGCAGAGTTCAAGACTGCAGAAAACACACCTGGATGTGTGGGAGTTACACCAGAGGTAGTAGCCTGCTCCTGCAACACCCACAGAAGCAGGTAAACAAATACAGTAGAGGAAATGCTGAGTGCATTGGGTGTGCATCAGTGTGCCACAACTTAGGAGTGCAGTAGGCACTCCTCTTAAGTGTTCCTACCTGAGATTTGCTGCTATCCTGACAACAGAGAGATTAGGGTAATGTTCCTGCTCCCTGAGAAAAGTGGCTTTGCCCTTTGTTAAATAGCCTGGAGACAGACTTGTTCTGTATTCGGTAAACTGATGTCAAAATCCACTTTCCAGGAACAAACCCTTGTCACATGTTGCTGCTGGAAATACTCTTCATACCAAAGTGACTTGCTGTCATATTTATAAAATATGACAAATTACAGTTAGTAAGACAGAGGTTTTATTTGAGTGATTATTTGTTAATACACCCAGGGCACAGATGCAATACCAGTCAAAATCCACACTATATTGGTAAGATCAGTTTCTATGTTGAACCTGTGACTGACGAGTTTCTTGTGAAATACAGCTAAAGAGTAACTCCATACCAGTACCATTCATGGTGCCAGTTACCTGTTCAGTGTCTTTATAAAACACAGCCATTTCTTCAGGGCTACAGAAAAATAAAGCAAACTCTTATGCAACATTGTGATGGAAACATTTGCAAAATGTAAGTTACAATTTTTTGAGCTGCTTTTGCTATAGAAAGCTAATGAGAGCAAGCAGCACAACAACTGCCTGACCTTTAAATCATTTTAAGTACATCATAAATTGTTATTCCTTGATAGGTTTCTGCAAGAGGCAGTGATCATGGCATAAGTCATGAGATCCAGATTCTATTTTCATCCTGCACTGTAGAAGTGGAAAATAATTTCCTGTTCACAGAAAATCTCAAATACGTGTAATATCTAAATGGAGAAAGAATTTGAATAATATAAATACCTCTTTCTTTTTAAATTGAAAAGAATGTTGGCATGCAGATTTTAAAGGCACCAAGGGTGCATTTACCTGCAGAGGGTGAAAGCACTGAAGTGTTTATCTACATTTTAGTTCTCTTTAGTCAAAATCATGTTGAGTCTTTGTCCTCAGCATTACTACTGCTAAGTTCAAATGCCTGGCCCTTGGCTTAGCTTGGTCTTGTCTACCCTGCACTGCACCAGCCTGCTCAGGCACTCACTGGGTTGGCAACAGGACTTGTCTCTATTGGTGTGCATCTAGAAATGAAGTGTGTAGGAAAAAATTCAAGGAGCTACTCAATCTCATTCAGCTGTCTGAATTCCCATGGAAAGACAGGACAGGCTGAGCAGCAGCAGAAGAGTTATTCTGATAAACACTCACCTCAGGTTTAGCAACCAGGTCAATATTCTTATCAATAAGAAAAGTAACCAAGGATAGATGTCCATTCTGAACTGCAACCTGCAAAGCACCGCTATTGTTCTGAAAGAGATTTAACAGACAGTAAAACTTAAGAGCATTAAAGAGAGGCATAAATATAGGATAGTCTTGCATTTAAATTTGTCTTAGTATCCCCTCCACCAATAAAACATTTTGACAACATCACACAAAATGACACAAATCAGCAGTTAGCATGTTTTTGTCAACAGTGAAGGAAATGCCCATTTTTACTGTATCACAACAAACATACCGAAGGACACCATTGTCCTATAGGCCCATCCAACTTCCCTTAAAATACAGATCACCATCATCACCTATACTGTGCCATGGACAACAACAATGCTAAGATGTCTCCCACTCTGATACTTAGTCTGTTAGACTTACCAAGCAAGTACAGTCACTTTAACCAGTAAATCCATAGAATAGTTAATAAATCAATAGGAAAATAAATATAAATTAATTAATAGAAAATACATTTTAAAAATTAATTTTTATAAAGTAATTCTGCTTAAACAAACAAGCTCTCATTCTACTGGAGTCATAAACTTCTTGCAGGAAGCTAGTCAAGGCCACTCAGCAGATATGAGCTGGACTGCAGTTCAGGAACCAGATGTAGAGAACAAGTTTGTCATCAGATCAGTCATATACACTGCCAAAAATGAGGATTTTCAATTATCCTAGCTGGTTACATTTTCTAGTCATATGTTGTACTAGTGGGCATACAGGAAATAAAAAGCTCCACCACAGTATTCCATCAAATAAAGCTAATGCTATTTTTTTTCTACATTGGTTTTATTCTGTTAGTACTCTCTACATTCCCCATTCTATTTTTTCCCCTGTTTCATAGCATAAAGCAGAGCAAATACCCTTTATTAGTAAGGTCCTTTCCACAGTCTAGTACGTCCCAGTAGGAGGGATACTGTGTACATACCTGAGTTGAAACATTGATGTCACTCCCTGCCTCCAGTAAGAGTTCAGCACATTTTTCATTACCTCCTTCAACAGCCAAGTAAAATGGAGTTTCTCCATTCTAGACCAAGAGACAAAATGTCTGTTCCGATTTAAGACGTGTGACTAAAATACTGAGACACAAAACACGCCTGGTAGGTTCCATAAGGATCATCCAACTCTTGAGTGACATGGCTACTCACCAGCAGTTAAGTGACAGATGATGTTTATCTGGACAGATGTATAGCAAGGTTTACAATATAGAAAACTATTTCATTAGTATTAATCATGCTCTTTTTGGTGGGTAGCAATTGCCATCCAATACCAGGCAACACCACTAGTATGTTAACACATAGTTTTTCATAATTCTGTTGAGTTCGATGCCATGGATTTCTGACAAATTCACAACCCCACATGCTAGTTATAAGAGAAATTTTAGCAGAAATAATCCTGTTTCATACTTATTTAAAATCTTTTCACACTGAAGGAGTCTCCATAGCAAGTCTATAAAATGGGATACATCAGATACATAATGACCTAATTCCTGCTACTCAACATCTAAAGTACACGAAAGTTTAATAGAAATTACTCTGTTGTTTCAACAATCACAAAGGAATCAATAAATCATAATTTTTCTTTGCTTAAAACCTTGACATTATTCTGGTAAACTTAATACATTTTAATACATTGTTCATGCTATGGGAAGAGAGATCTGGTCATATCAAGATCACAACATCTCCAGCTGTATGGGAAGGTCACACCATTAGCCATGCCAAGACAGGGACACAAGCAGCACAAGTATTGTGTGTGCAGAAGCAACATTCTTAGATGAGCCCTGGAAACTTGAGGGCTTCACATTTCAAAGAGGTTCATGTGCCTCGCAACAGGGCACAACTGAATAGCAGACAAGTTGGGTAAGAGAGAACCTCTTAACTCATCACTCTGCCACTGATAAAGGAAGAGGAGGGCCTTGAGTAGGAGTTACTAATTTTGCCCACTGGCCCAGCATCAGCCACATGGCAGGTTCCCAAAGCAGGCATGCCAGCCCACAACAAAGGAAATTACTTTGCCCAGGTTGCTCCAGCTGCCCTATAGAAGAAACAGAAGAGACACAAACCCTTTGCAAACCAAGAATACTGAGATGAGCAGTTAGTGAGCATTTCCTTCCTCCACTCCTTGTTTAAGCCTTAAACTGAAGCTCAAGAGTGCATTACCTCAGGGATACAACCTTCCCAGCTAATACGCAGTTGATGAATAAGCTGGCTGAGCTCACCAACACTAACCCAGGAAAGCAAATTGGGTAGGCAGCATCTGCAGCCAGTTTTGTGCCACTGAGTGCAGATGGACAAGGTACAAATCTAAGACCCCCTCTGCTGAGGTGCCTGTGATCGTATGTGCTTGGTATGCAAGCCGAACTGGCTCAATGAATAGGCTGAAAACCACCTGAAGTGGTAAAAAGCAAGATATTAAAAGGAAGGGGATCACATGCAGTCTCAGGTTGCAATACAGATGTGATCAAAAGTATCTATTCTATCACCATATCTTGAGACCAGGTGAGGCAGTGATCCTTATCTCTGCGGCAGATATTCTGCTAATGGGCCATCCATTGAAACCAGGCGGGGCATTGTTCTTTATCTTTTCACAACCCATCCTTCCTCCACAGAGTCATTTTCTGCTAATGGCCCATTGAGTCCCACTGTGGGACAGATAAAATTACTTCATCCCATTGGAAGTTGCACCAGCCAGGGGGAAGAACCAAACCTTTCTTACCAAGATAAAAACTGAGATTTTGGGACACTAAGGCAGTCCTTTTTCCACTGGACTCCAGAGGAAAACCAGATTTCTCCACATCATCACTAAACCTTCGGAGGGAAACTGCACCTTCTACTGGACCGCTGCTTCAACTGAACCACATCTGTCACTGCAAGAAGACTGCAGCCACTATTTAATGGGACTGCTACCAACACCCTGCCTGACTGGGTGTCAGGTTGTACTCTGACTTTGTCAGTGTTTATGGTTTGTTCTTTGTAGTACTGTATTTCTATTTTAATTTTCTTAGTAAAGAACTGTTATTCCTAATTCCCATATCTTTACCTGAGAGTCCCTTGATTTCAAAATTATAATAATTTGGAGGGAGGGGGTTTACATTCTCCATTTCAAAGAAAGGCTCCTGCCTTTGTTAGCAGACACCTGTCCTCCAAACTAGGACACATGGCTAAAAATGCTGCATGACAGAAAGCAAGGGAGGTTAAGGCCTTCCTCTGTTCTCTTCCGCCAGTAGTTATGCAAGGGCTTGCCAAATGCAGAGGAGGAAGTATGTAAGGATAGAGGACAGAAGAAGACACTGAAGGAGTTACTGGAGGTTAACTTATTAGACAAGGAACAAGGAAATAGGATGTTTCCTTCTTCAAAAAAAAGTTAAAAGTTACTAGGAAACCAGCAAGACTAATGAAGTCTGCTCAGTGCCACATCTCTTCCTTTGAAATTTGATTTATTAGAAAATTTTTCAAACCTCTAACTTTATTTCTTTCAATAGTTTAGTATACTTACCTGATTGAGGTCATTTATATTTTCCCACTGTTCAAGCAGAATTTCTACAACTCCACTGTGACCATTTTTGGCTGCTAAATGCAATGCTGTGTTTCCCTCCTTGAAATTAAAATATTACATTTATAATAATCATAATACATACATTTTAAAATACTTTTTAAAACCCAGAATAAAGACATTAACTAAAACTAACACAAAGCCTTTGGTCTTTTACATACAAGTCTCTCTTACATACAAGGTGAGGGAGGCAGCTATACACAGCATATGCCAAGATTTAGTCTAATGCTGCTGATCTAGTTGGTTCAGTGAAAACTTCAGCGTATACCCGCAAAAAGATCTGAAATTCTAGCTCCTAACAAAGTAATTGAAAGAAAACTTCAGGTACTGGTTCCCACAAGGGTGGGTACTACACTGAGCCCCTGAGACCACTGATTTAAAGAGTAAAAAAGCCTAGGTCTGTGTATAGAAATTTGCCATGGTTTTGATACCAACATTACAATCTTTGATCTCTATCATGGTCAGTGCAATTTCTTTTCAGGAAATTAAGAAACACAAATCAGAAACAAAACCAAAACAAAAAAACAAACCAAGCAAATAAAAGCAAAGAACAACTTCAGGCAGAGCAGCAAGTGTTGAACTAAAAGAAAATGCAAGCATACAAAACAATGTAAAAATGGCTTAAAAAAATTAGAAGAATTCTAAGTCTCAGAAAAATGAGAGTCCAGAGCAGTTTTTAATTTACAGCATTGAGTGGGAAGCTGTGGGAATCCTTTTAACCATTGATGGCTACAGTGTGATTTTGTTTGGTGACCCAGGAAATTAGTTTCTGTCCTGGCTTCTTACCTAATTTTGCAGGACCACAGCTTTTACCTCCTGGTGTTGTTGACACCTTTAATCTGCTAGATGTCTGGGACAACACTATCTTTCAACCTCTGCTGATAAACTGCTTAGCACAGCAGAGCTCCGGGTGGCACTGCAGCTTTTAAACGACTACCAGAATGCCAAAAAGACCAACATCACTTCCTGAGTACCTACTTACATGGTTCTGTAAATGCAGTATCTGAGAATTTCACAATTTTTAATGTATTTGTCCGTGCAATGCCTCAGATGCAGAGAAATATTAACTTGCTCATTCCAGAAATAGTCAAGTAAGGAAAAATAAATTTAAGAGCAGACTTAGATACCTTAAAATATAGTGTCAAAGCAAACTCAATCAGATTGAAGTGTTAAGGTACTGCTGAAAAAGAATTTATAGGAGTTTATTTGCATCCTGAAACTTTTATACACCTTTGAAAAATTGGTCACACGGTGACACACAGACACAGACAAACAGTGAAACACTGGGAAATATGATATCCCAGAACATAGACTGGCACCATCACGAACAAGCTTCCCCACTTCTCTCAAAAGAAATCATATGCTAGTCTTGCTTTGCAAAAATTATGAATGTGTATGGAAAAGTCTTCTGGCACTCATTCCACTGCTTTCCCTTTATCACTAAAAAATCATCATCCTTTATGTTTGTTGGTTCCATATACCAGTGTAACATCTGTGCAGCATACTCAGATATTAGATTGTATCATAAACACAGTGAAACAAAATAATCTTTCATAAGCACACTTGTAGTTGTACTTTTGTGGAAAATAAACATTTACCTCATCTTTTTCAGACGTAAATAGCTTCAGAGAGATCAATTTTTTTATCATGTCAACATGGCCTTTTTCAGAGGCCAGAAGAAACGGCTTTTTACCCTTCTAGAAGAAAAATTATGGACAGAAATATAGTGTTACCAGAAGTAGAAATACTTTACTTCTATTTACTAGATATGCGGCATGCATATGTACATGTGTATCCACATTAAAATTTATATATCATATGACTAAGGAGATTAACACAATAGTAGATACATAAAAGAGCAGTAACTAAAAAACAAACTTAGTGTATATAAACAGATTATACATCTTGCATATCCTGAATGAAATATGTAAAAACTGTTTAGAAAAGGTAAAAAAAGTGGAAAAGACACTCAAAGTTTTTTAATCCTATTTTTTCTCAGTATGAAAATATTTATTAAAATAACTGTGTCGTTAAAAGTCTGACGATGCTCAGAAACAAGCAGCAAAGAAATGGTAAGATTTATTTCTGTAGGTTAATTTGTTTGATCCAAATTCTGGAAACAGAGACCAGAACTGGCATATCTCAGAAGTTTCATCCAGGAGGCCTGAATTTAGCACTGTACATTGTAGGTAGTTTTGGTGGTATTGAAACTAACCTAAATTTTTCAAACCATTTACAAATTTGGCTGCACAAAGTTACCTAGACACAAAATTATACCACTGTTCAGACAATAAGGCATGTAAAATGGCTAGGTAAAATGGCTTCATATCATACCTTATAGCGCCTATAGGAAAAAAATGCACACACCTAGCAGAGAATTATGATGCAACCTCAACAGATGGTTGAGAAGGTGCTTCCTCACCTTTCCTTTCCCAAGGCCTAAAACTTCAAAGGTATATTCTGTTAAATTAACTCTGTTTAGTCAGACTTGTCATTTGCAAAAAGGATTCAGAATTTTGCACACTTAGGTCAATAAAATTCAAGAAACTCAGAAAAAAAATACGGGAGATTTGTTCTTTAGGTGTGAGATTTCACAGAAATAAGTTTTCCTCATGTAAAGATAAAATATCTGACATAGCTACATAGCGTTTCAAAACAAGATCCCAGCACTATGGAAATTAAAAACACAGAAAACCTGATGAGGATGAGGCACTGTTGGAGAGTCACTGCACCTCTGTAGGATGGCTGCACATAGCTCTATGCTCTACTTTTGATGAAACGTGGCTATGTTGGCCATAACTGGCAGGTTTTGGTAAGGGCAGGGGTCTGTGAAGACGAGCTGTGTGGGAAATGTCAGAAGCTGCCCTGTGCTGGCCACAGACATTTCCAGTTGGTTCCACAGCAGACCAAACTGTCCTAAGGTCCCATGATGTGTCAACACTTAACCCAACATAGAACCAAATGATGCTTCTGTGAAAAAGTATTTAGAATGGCTGGACACTGCTGTGAGGAGGATGCACAAGGGGAGATACAGGAGGAGACACAAGAAGACGCACGGGAGGAGACACAGGGGAAGGTACACCCACAGGGTGACTGCAGCCCATGCAAGAAGCTTTCTGGAGCAGAGGAAAATAGTAAGAAGCAAAGAGCAGAAAAAGAGGAATCCACTGGGGACTGAACCCCACCTCCTCTGCCTCCCATTGCCTTACCCTGACTGAGCATCACAAGCAGCAAAAGCAAGGACAGCAGAGGGTGTCTGCAGTCCAACTGAAATGGGCAAACACAGAGGAAAGGTCTAAGTGCTTGTCTGGTTGTTTCTTTTATCTGTTTCTCAATATGCAAGTCAATAATTAAAAGTATATGTAACTGTCAATAAATTAAAATTCATTGAAATTCCCCAAGATTGTTTCCCCTAAAACGAAAGCCTCATGATATCAAATAAGTAAAAAGAAATGCACTGTACCCCATCAGGTTTGTTCAGGTCATTCAGATGAAGATCTTGCAGGAAATAATCAACTATTTTAATGCTGTTGCTCTGAGCTGCAAAATGCAGTACATTCATTCCTTCCTGAAAAATGGTAAATCAGTCTGTAAGAATGTTTGATTTTTTTTCCATCATAAACATGTTTAGGGTTGGTAAAAACTTGTCATCAACAAACCTCGTTCTTAGCCTTTTGATCAGCACCTGCTTTAACTAATTTTCGCATTACATCCAGATTTCCAGTCCAAGCTGCAAGATGAATCACTGTCAGGCCATGCTTCAAATAAAATGACAAAGGCAGAAATTACCACGAAAATACCTCAGTCCAAATTTCTTTAGGTTTTTTTATTGATTCAGTGTATTAGTAGGTTCCAATCTGCAGGGTTTTAGAAAAGCAATATGAACACTTCACAGTGTGGATAGGATTCATCTCACTTAAATTAAGCTAAATGCAGTAAGACTTAGAGTAAAAGTAAGATAAATGTTTGACCTCTTCTTGACAGAAGATCTGGCATCTCTAGAGAACGACTCATCCCATTTTAAAACAGAGGGATTAAATACTACCTGGAAATTATTTTTTCTCTCCAGAAACCACACAGATAGCAGATAGTCCTGTGCAGTGGATGACATTCCAAGTGATAATATGCAATGACTATATTTCCATGAGTCACCATTATTTTCTATTTAGGTCTCTTTCTAGCGTTCTCATCTCTCAAATTCTCTAAAAACCTTTTCTCTTATAGGAGAAAAATAAGCCTATTTTTAACATCTTAAAAACAACAGGACTAGCTCAACTCTGTGCTGGTGCAGCTTTACCTTGAGTGCTGGGGGCAGTTTTGGCTGCAACAATACAAGGATGTAAAGTTATCGAGAGTGTCCAAAGGAGGAATACAAAGATGATGAAGGACCTTGAGGGGAAACCATATGAAAAGCAACTGAGTCACTTGGTCTGTTCAACCCAGAGGAGACAGAGGCGAGACCTCACTGCAGTAGCAACTTCCTTGTGAGGGCAAGGGGAGGGGCAGGCACTGACCTGGAAGGACCAGAGGGAATGGCATGCAGTATGTAAGAGGAGGTTTAGGTGGATATTAGGACACCTCCTCATATACCATGTGTTGCACTTCTAATCATTCTAGAGGCTCTGCACAGGACTCACTTTATCAGTCTTTCCTGTATTTGCAGAAATTGCAGTGGAAAACAGTGGAGGGCAATATGGAATATGTACCTGGTATGCAGGCAATAAAATAAATCTGGGCTTCAACAAAATTTGTGTCTGTGGCCTAAAAGTCTGCCCCAAAATCCTACCAAGCTATGAACAGCTGGAGGCCAGTTGCAAGCAATGCCCACTAGGCATCCATCCTGGGAATGCTATTTAGCATCTGCATTAATGACCTGAATGATAAGCACAGTGTACCTGCAGCAAACTTACAGATGATAGTAAACTGGGAGGAATGGCTGATACACCATATTGGTGTGCTGCCATCCAAGGAAATCTTGACAGGCTGGAGAAACGGCCTGGCAAGAACATCATGAAATTCAGCAGGGAGAAATTCAAAGCCCTGCCCCTGAGGAAGAGCAAACCCAGGCAGCACTACTGGCTGGGGACAATGGCCTGGAAAGCAGTTTGGTAGAGGAAGACCTGGGGCTCCTGATGCACACTAAGTTGAACATGAGTCAACAGTGTGCTCTTGCAGCAGCACACAAGGCAAATAATATCCGTGGTTGTTTTAGGTAAACACTGTAACCTGGCCAAGGGAGGTGCCTTAGGCTCACTCAGGTATTCATGTTATCCAATACTTTGGGCAATGTGTTTTTCCTCTAAAAATTCTTTGTTCATATAAATATATGCAGCTCTAAGACAAATCATATATTTTACTGCAAGCTCTTAATTTTGCACAACTGGGAGCATGAGAAAGATATTTACTTTTACTGTTCCTCTAAGGTGTTCCTATACATGTGAATCAAAACAGTTAAGCCAGCTTACCTGATCTGCCATGTCAAGTCTAGCTTTATGATGAAGAAGAAAATCCACCACGGACAAATGACCTCCCGCAACAGCAAAATGTAGCGCTGTGCGCTTCAGCTGGAATAAGCAAAGCTTTGTTTGTCAGGTCTGTAATACAGCTCTTTTCCCTGCGTAGGTGGTCAGGATTTTGGAATTCTCTGGTTGTTATCAAAAATACCTGTTAATACATACTACTTCATATCACTCCTTCAACAGTTACACTTGATCTTTATCTACATATTTTGTTTTGTTTCCTTGGATAGAATTTAGATATTGGTATTAGAGAATTCTAGTAAAAACAGAATTATTTTGTTAGTCTACATAGTATTGTCCCTTCATTGAAATGTCAAAATGGGATTAAGTAGTCAAACACTGCACTGCATAGGGCAGGTGTACGCAGTACAAGGAGCATCCTTGTTCATTACTTTGTTGCATGGTATAGTTTGAATACCTGAGGACCACACGTACACAGTTAGATTTGCTTTTGATATCCTCCTTGCTTTTGACTAAACCTCTGCAATGCAAGCCAAGATTTCTCCCTCACTCAGTCACCTTCTCAGACTGAGTCATCATCTACGTAAATGAAAGCTACCACCTTGCGAACAGCGAGTAACTTTACAGAGGGGAATGGGCTCAGTGCTTCTCAAGAAGACTTCCATAAAGTAATTCGTGGTAAAAGGGTATTTCTTAAATTGAATCAAATTTTATTGGAGAGAGTTTTGCTTTCAGTTAAAATGAACATAACTGGGTTTAACGTAAGTAACTGATAGTGCCCTTACAAAGATGTCTGAGAGATTTAATCAATTAATTTTAAAAGTCAGTTTGGATTTGTTTTCTTAGCTTCTCTGAAGATGACCTGACTTCTTAATGTATAAATTTAAATTTACAACCATATGTATCAAAAGGAATAAAAAGGTGGGATTTATGATGTATATTTCTGTTAGGAAAAAAGCCTCTTGTACTACAGAAAGACTACTATCAAAAAGCTCATCTTTTGACAGCCTTTATTTGGCTTGAGAGTACAAGGGCAGGAATGATCTACATTAACAAAACAAATGGCTTTGCCAGCATAAGCTACATCCCTATTAGGACAATCAATCAAAGCATAACCCCTCTCAAGCTATGCTAGCAACTCTCCTACTACAGGTCTAATTTGAGGATGACAGAGTAAAGTTTCAAACTACTGGACTGAAAAATGCATTCAGATTCACTTCCTGAATTCTGGAAAGCAAGAAGGAAGAAAGAATTATTTCTAAATGACCTTTTAGGGTATAATGCAAGTGATACTCTCAGTATTCAAGAGAAGTGTGCTCAGAGGAAATGTTTATCTTCTTGTCTGTTTCAAAGCAAGCAAATGCACTATACCAGCTTCTGAATTCCCCAGTGGGTGAAAATGCATGTGTGCATGGGAAGCAGTTTTTTTCAGAACCCAGAACAAGTAACATTGGACATTCATGGGTAGATGATTTATATGTAGCCATTGAGAGGATGCTGTTATGCAAAACTCCCAGATTAGTATGACTGCTTCGTTGCTGTTGAACTACCTCTCACATGGAACACAGTGATATATTTAGCTGCTGTGAAGTATACGTCCTTAGATTTTAGGCCTAGCACTGAAGTCAGCATAAGAAATGCATTTTTGTGTATCTAGGGTAAATACGAACTCCAAGTTCAGGCTGGAGATTGAGGATGTTGTAGAATGCTCCCACAGTTCCATGCAGACCAAAGAGTAATACTTCTTTCTAGAAATTTGTAACGCTAGGAGCATTAATCCATTCTTAAAGTGAGGTAAAGTCATCCCACTCAGAACAATGGAGAACTTGAGAAATTAGAGCTCTGAGGAAACACCAGGGCAGGCACAAAGCTGAGAAGTCCTTAGCTCCCAGTGACTACTGCAAAACCTGAGAGTTATGCTGTACAATCTTAATGTCCATAATGGCCATAGGAAATGACTCTGCATCAGGTCCTAGAGGGCACTTCTGCAGTCTCACCACCTTACAACTGTGGGGGTATGCTGGCATTCCCCCATGAAACCCCAAGGAGTCATCCGTCATATCAGTGATCTGTCCGGCACTTCATACTCACAGTATCTACAGCATTTATATTAACATTCTTTTTAAACAGCTTTTCCATGGTATCCAAATTGTTCATTTTAGCAGCATATTGAAATTCTCTCTCATCGGGCAGTACTGTGGGAAAACATAATATGGAAACTCCATATTATTAAAAAAGCAGCCATAACCAACATAAGGCATGATGATACTGTTTATACTTTCTGCTATTTCTACTGATTTAATGTTATGAGAATCACTTGCTTCTCATCATCAAAGCATTTCATGACTATGTTTTTCTCCTTTTGAGACATCTGGCTGGTATTTCTAGTTTCATCTTTCAAGTGCAACTAAAGGGAGACTTTTCACAACATGGATTTCCAGAGTTGGTACTCACAGGAACAGTTTATTTATGAAGCTCTTGCTATCTAACTGCATCCCAAATTACTGCATAGGCATAGCAGTAACTGCTACAAACTGCAGCATTTATTTCCTATATTTTGAGAAATTGCTCTGTTTTAAAAGACACCACTGAAACACAATATGTGTAAACAGTAACCAAACAGTGTGACACGACTGGAAAAACAAACCAAAACAAAAAAAACCCACTTGTAAACTGAGACCTTCCTTTAATGTCTCCGTTCAAAAACTAGCATCTGTTCGGTCAGCTAAAGTAGTTACAAGGCATATTCAGTAACTCTGAAAAGCAAAATTCCAGTATCTGATAACTAGTTTAGCTGGAGGTCAGAATATTTTTCATGTTTCTACTGCAACATTTAATTAATCACTTAGAAGAAAATCATGTAGCAATTACGCCGGTTGTAAAAATGTTAGTAGATACTTATAATCCAATAGTATGTCACACTCAGTTGGATGTGTTCTGTCTAGAATATTGTGGGTTGAAGATCACTTGTCCAATGATATCACCAAGGAGGCACCACTCTGCTGGACCAGGAACTACAGGAATTATCTATTCCTTAGAGCCCTCTCAAGCAAGGTCATCCTAACCCATTATGTCTAAGTTCATTATTGCCTAATAAGGACACAGCTTGAGGCAGTATGACTGCAGAGCAAGCTAAGGAAAATCAGGATGCTGTTCACTTAATTGCATTTTATATGTTACCCATGGGTATAATCTCAGGGAGAGTAATCACATTTTTGCTGTACAAAATGAATCAGAAATTAAACTTGACACTTGCAAAGGTGTTTCCAGTATTCCTATGAAATCATCAAAGTGGCTCAAATAAAAATCATCCTTCCAAACTTCCCTGGGAATCACAGTATATGTGTTATTTGTATTACAACATGCAGGCACAAGGAAGGGAAAAAAAAGAAAAAAAGCATTTGCAAATAAAAATGCACTTCTGGCATCTGTGACAACAAGCATAGCTGACAGCCAAAATCATTATTATGAACAGTGATCTTTGAAGAATAAATGCCTTAGTCCCAGTTTTCATAGTCATTACCCTAGGAAGTATCCAACAGAGCTTTCTATTAACTTGATTTCAAACTCAGGTAAACCAATGGTCAAAGGATACCTTGCTCAAGGCAAATTTATGGCAAATGTGGAAAAAAGATACAGTACTAATTAGCTGCAATTAATTACAATTAGGCCACATTCATTCTTGCTGACCGCTGTATCTTATAGGAGGTTCCAGAGATAAATGTACCTCAGGACAATCAGGAACACCCCCAAGACTTTACTCAACACCGCCTTCAAAAACAAGATAAAATTATGTTTCTTCACTGTATATGCATTAGCAAGGACAGTTTTGTAATTCTAACTAAAAATAGTGTTCTTTTCTCTCCTGTCCAGAAGCCACGAATTGGCCATGTGCTGCTAAAAAGGTCTCTTGCTCTGTGCATTTTATTTCTTAATAATCTCTCTTGCTTCATACTTCTTTAGTGATTCAGGAGTTAATAACCATGACAATGTAGACACACTATGTGTCATTTGAATTAGCTGAAAAAGTCCAAGGAAGTAAAATTAAAAAAAAAATGGATTAAAATAGCAATAAAACTACTTTTATCCTATTGTTTCTAAAAATTATATAATATATTTAAGGATATGGCAACATTTTCAAAGTTTTCTCTGGGTTTTCTTTTTATTGGATATAAAATTACTAGAGCAATGTAGAGATCTCGTTAAGTCACTATGATTTTCTTCTAAAATAGCAATTTTCCATTTCAAAAAAGCCATTGGAAAAACTACTGATTGAGTCCAATGGTGATATTTCATTAGTTATCTTCTTTAACTGCCCTCTTTGCCAAGCTGGGAGCAAGAACCACAGTCGCAGATAATGGCTCCTGGCTGTCACGCTGTGATCGCAGGACTGGGGTGAAGCAGGGTTTGGCAACTACCACTTAGTTTCCACAAATCACCTATTTTCACTAACTGCAGCTCACACCAGAGCAGTCTGTTCTTTCACAGACTGGTATGCAGGTTGAAGGCTGGAGCCCATCCCTGGGTTGTGTTTCTGAGTGCAAGATCCTCTGATTCCTGTGTGCCTCCCAAAACGGGGGCCCAGACTGGCTGTGAAACTGATGGCGGATGCTCAGCTCCGGGGACGTGACTAATAGCAGCGGACCCTCTCAGAGCAGCCGAAGACGAAGGAAAGCGGGGCAGTGGGCAGGACCTCCCCTGGAAGCACCACATTCCAAATTCCAGCTGCCCCTTCCCCGGCCGGCCTGCCCCCACCCCCCGGCCGGCCTGACCCCCTCCCCCGGGCGGCCTGCCCCCACCCCCCGGGCGGCCTGGCCTGGCCTGGCCCCCAGCCCCGCGCACTCACGGCCCTCGTGGCTCACTGCCGCGGCTCCGGGCGCGGCATCCTCCCCGGCGCGGAGCAGGCGCCTCAGGCCCTTCATCGGTGCCCTGCGCTCCTCCTTCTCCTCAGCCGAGGGAAAGGGCCTCAGGCCGGTGTGCCGAGGGAGGTGTCCTGCGCTGGCCCCGACAAACCGGTTCCCAGGGCGGCAGTACACGCAGCCGGGCCAAACACACCCCTGCGGGCACACCTGCAAGCACCCCGCTGGTGCCCGGACACCACCGAGGGAAGGGGCAGATGTCTGGAGCAGGGGTTTGTTCTAAGAGAAACGAAGCTCTAAAGACTAAATTTCTTGGCAGTGGCTAGGCACTGAACAGGATCATCCTTGCCCCATCCAATCCCCCCACCCAGGTCTTCCCTAGCGGCTAGCCTTATGTGCCAGGAACAATCAGCACCCTCAAGTGCACACGAGACAGTCAAAATGCAATCCTGCTGCACCTGAAAACCTTTGAAAAGCCATGCCTGAAGCACACGTGTACAAACACACAGAAGTATCACAGCTTGCATGGGATGCCTGGAGCCAGGTCCTGGGTAGTCGTGGAGCTCTCTATGCAGGTTGAAGTTATTTTGGGGAGTTACTCTCATCATTGTCAACCAGTGCTCACTGGACAGGAGAGGGTTACCATCCCTGCTCTCCTGCAATGCTTCACATAGTCTTAGGGTGTGAGAGACTGAGGTGCTTCTGACAAATCTGTGCATAGCCATGCACATGTGGTAGCAGTATTGATCCAATCACAAGACCCTTGCAGGTAGAGTATGTTTGCATTTGCTTTTGTGAAAATCCCATCAAAATCAAAACACACATCCCCAAAAGCTCAGGTTTTGTGACCTGGTATACTGAGATCCATCTACCCTACCTATTTCTCAACTTACCTTGAAATCCACTATGACTTTGGTCTACTTAAGCCAGAATTGGTATTTCCTTACACATAGGAAACAATTTTTTCCACAACAGGGCATAATTTTTTTAAGTGACTACCTTGAATTTTACTTTAAAAACAGCCTTTGATATTGCTATTTCAAAATAAATATAGGAAAAGTAGCTCCAAGAAAGCAGAAACAGTATTCAGCCCCACACAATTGTAGACACATTTGAGTTCCTTCACTGTAAGTTTTTGTTAAATTAAATTACACAATCATATTAATTTCCAAGATGACTAACACTGTACCTGTCCATAATAAAATTAACCTAAAAGACTCAGGAGTTTGTAAATTTAACAAATTTGGATATAAAAACTAATTGGTCAGATTCTGCTTGCCATAGACAAAGAGATTTCACAGTTCTTATCTCCCTTAAACATTTTCTGGTATAGACAGGCTATGATGTATAAAAATCTTTTGATACACTTCAGTCTGATAAGACACTTTCACCAACAGTACTTCCTGTAGGTGACTGTAACTCAGCTGAAAGAAAAGACAACCCTGTGAAAGTAAACTCAGTGAGAACAACCAATTGATTTAGCCATAAATGAATCATGGATGTTTTGCTTGTACTTGATTCCTGGGAGTCAAATGTTCCAGCAATTTCTTAAAAAGAAGAAAGGTAATGCAGACCATTTTCAATGTTAATGCTCCTTGTCAAAATGAGTGACAACAGACAACTATGGAATGATTAGGCTTGCCTACAAAATTGGCACCAAAAGAGGGATAGATTTGCAGTCTCATACAGAGTATCAGTTACAGTAAAATTATAATTTTCAGTCATGAAACACCAGCTGCTAATTTCCAATTCTAATTACTAATGCACAGCACTGTTTCACAGTTTATCCCATGTTTAAATGTTATATGTAGTAATTTTAGCACATTCTCTAACCACTTCCTACAAACTTGACCTTTTCAAATTTCCCTCACATACTGCAGACAAAAACTTAGATTGACACAAAAACGTATAGAGGTGAAGGATCCAAGCAAAGTGCAGAACAAAGAAGTACTCTAACATATTCCTTACTTGCCTCCACAGAGCTCTCACTCTGACAGGAAATCTGAACACTTTAATACTTAAGATAACAGCAGTAATACATACAGAAATGAGTAGAGCCAATATAAAAATAAAAGGTAGGGTAAAACCCAAACATGTTGCAATGTGTAGACTGTCTAAATTCCTTTATTCAGAACTGGCAGAGGGAACGACATTAAGATTGCAGAGTCATTATCCTTTTCCTCTGTTACTCATAACTAAAAGAGGAATTCAAGATAAAGTACAGTAATTCTACGACTATAAGGTGCACCAGATTATAAGGCACACTGCTGGGTTTGGATCAAAATTTTAGTCAAAAGGGTGTGCCTTATACTCGTGAAATTACTGTACTTATATGTATATCTTAAATGAGGAGATACAGTACACAAGAAGTCACATCTGCTGCTATCCTAGATCATTCACATGCTTCAGAACTATGGATATAGTAAGTGTGGAATGGCCCACATACAGGAAATAATTTACAATTAAAGACAGCTAGATATTAATAAAAACAGATTTTAATTTAAGATCAATTGAATAATGCAGAGTCACTGCTGAAAACGCAAAACAAAACCATTGCTTACACAGTCTTCCCCACAAGAAACAAGAAGAAAAATTGTATCACAGAAATTGTCAGCTATGCTTAATCATGAACTGAAAGCCTTCTTCAGACAAAAAGAGTAATAAATATGGTAATAAAAATCTCTAAGAAGTAGGGGGGGAAAGGACTTGTTAACCAGTAAATACACACAATTTTGTATTGGGTTTGCATGGCCAAACTTTGGTAGCAGGGGGGCTACAGGGGTGACTTCTGCGAAAAGCTGCCAGAAGCTTCTCCCATGTCCAGCAAAGCCAATTCTAGCCAGCTCTAGATGCACCCACTGCTGGCCAATGCCGAATCAAGTGGGAATGGTGGCAAGGTCTCTTTGATAAGAGATTTGAGAAGAAAAAGTTTTGCACAGTTGTAATTTTGACCACAGAAGAACAGAGTGAGAATATGAGAAGAACAGCTCTGTACACACCAAGGTCAGTGGGAAAGCAGGGGCAATGGGTGCTCCAGGCACTGGAGCTGGGATTCCCCTGCAGCCCATGGTACAGACCATGGTGAGACAGCTGTGCCCCTGCAGCCCATGGAGGTCAGTGGGGCTGCAGGGATCCACCTGCAGCCCATGAAAGAGACCCACAGTGGAGCAGGCGGATGTCTGAGAGGGGGCTGTGACCTCTTGGGTAGCCCACAATGGGGCAGGGACCTGCAGACCCATGGAGAGGGGAGCCCACACTGGAGCAAGGGCCTGCAGACCTGTGGGGAGGGGAGCCCACACTGAAGCAGGTTTCCTGGCAGGACTTGTGACACTGTGGGGGACCTATACTGGAGCAGCCTGTCCTTGGAGGACTGCACCCCATGCAAGAGTGACCCACACTGCAGCAGTTCACAGAGAGCTATTGCCCATGGGCTGGACTCATGTTGAAGTTGAATGAGAACGGTCTCTCATGGGAGGTACTCCATATGTTGGAGCAGGGGAAAGATTCTCTGAGCAGCAAAAACATGTGAGGAATTGACCATAACCTCCATTCCTTGTCTCTGTGTCCCACTGGGGGAGGAGGTAGAGGTGGGAAGGAGCGATGGAGGAGGGGGAAGATTTTTTAAGGTCTAATTTTACTTTTCATCCCACTCTCATTTATTTTAGTGATAAATTCATTTAATATCTCTAGTTAGAGCCTGCTTAGCCCATGATGGTATTTGATGAGTGATTTCTCCTGGTCCTTATCTCAACTCATGAACCATTCACCATATTTTGTCTCCCCTGTCCAGGTGCAGAGGTGAGTAAGAGTGGCTTTGGTGGCTGCCTGGCATCCAGCCCAGGTCAAGCCACTATAGAATTGTACTAAATAATTTACAATCACACTATCAGTTTTATTTTCACATTAATTACTGATACATGCACAGCCTTTTTATGATACTAGGATAACTCTATGACACTTCCTTTTTAAATAGATGGCAAGGCAACTTTTGAGGCTACTCAAAAGTTAAGCTAGTTAGTTAAGCCAACCAACTTATTTTTTTCAAGCACTTAAGAGCAGCTTACTTCTTGCTATATAATGGTCATGCAAAAATAGACATTTTAAAGATATACACACAATTACAAGGTAATACTTAGATTCTACACTTTATTGAATCAGAGATACAAACTAAAAAAAGGATAGGTGTTCAGTTTCTAAACAGCAGCGGCAGTTTTATGTTTCCTCAGTTGCTTTTATGTCTTTCCTACAAAAGTTCCCTTATCTGTCAACAGAACAGCTCATGCTGAGTGCTCACTGACCCAGTTTAGAAAAGGTTGACCGAATCAATTTCCAGTCTGAACTAGTCCAGCTGATTTGGTCCAAAGCAGATAAGGGAGTACCAACATGAATTCAAATGAGAGAGCTGTGGGTACAGCAGCATCTGACAAACAAACAGATAAGCAGGTAGAAATAATTCCAGCAATTCTGGAAGCAGGAGAGCATATTCTGAACTGAGCTTGGGTATCTAAGACATACCATGTACACATTGATTTGTTTCAAAAGCAAGCACATCCCAATACAGTTGAACAACAAAATAGATGCTTCTACAACAGCCACTTCTTTTAAAGACTTTGCAGTTAAAGAGCAATTTATATTTCGTACAGGGTTTGACGCTGTTTGTATAACTTCTAAGAAATATGCTGTTAAAATAAATTATTTGTCTGATAAATATTTAATTATAATAAAATATCTTTAAACAATTTGGTGTGAACAGAAAAAATCTAAACAGAGCATTTAAAATATTTGCACTTAACTTTCTCTTTCCATACATGCACTTACAGAATACACTTCATTCAGAAATACAAAGTAGTTTTAAAGAGAAAGATAGTTAAACAATAAGAAGGTTAATTATCTTCTCTTTGCACATAATTCATTATTATTGCACCATGAAACCTTTATTTATAGTAATTTTAGTGCTACTCACTGGTAACAACTTCAAACGGTAAAGAAGTTTTCAGTCTCTTTGGAAAGGCAAAAGATCAAACAGCATTTGTCTGGACGAATCCTTCTCTTAACAGATTTTTAAACATATTTTTAAATAAGTGAAGTTGTTGTGTATCTCACCACGAGTCCTGTAGATCTGGTTGGTCAGCTCTTACTGAAGTAATTTTCAGTAACAACAATGAAAGCTTAATAGTGCTCTAAGTTCTTGTTCTTATCCTGTGTAACTGCAAGGCTAATACATTTATGTGTTCACTACAGATACTTGTTAGCTGAAATCAAGCAACTCAACTCTTCTTTGTTATCACACAGTTAATCTCATAATTTTACTTTTACAATAAAATCAACAGAGAAGACAGAGGTTCAGGTGTGAGAAGAGGGCCTTCAGCAAGTACAGTGGGGCACCCTAGCTAATGATTCCTATGTTGTAGGGAGATAAATCAGAGTGCTAGCAAATTGTGATTCTTGGAAACAAGTGTATATAAAAAAGTATTATTCTCCAAAGGAAAGAAAAGGAAAAAACCCTTCATTTTATGTCTTCTTCTATCTCAGACATCACGGTCTTCTTATACAGATATATAATGGTTCCAAAATGACAGGCACCTGAATCCAGCGTACTGCCAATGCTAAATTACTTTGCAGTTATAAAACTCTATGAAATGCTTCATATAGAACATGTTGGTACACAGTCATTTAAAAAACATTTTGATTGTGTGTTTGGAATTGCTTGACTTGGCCTTTTTTGATACTGACTGTGAAGCCGTCAGTCCAGACCTAAGGTTAAACAAAGGGCAAAAAAACAAAACAGTAAGAGGTTGAAATACACAATGCATACCAACAAAAGTTTTACAACACTGAATATTTTTCTAGACTTCATTATTTTAAAACAAATTGTGTACTCAAACTTCCAGAAAACAGTTACCTTTTTGCTCCTTGTGATGGATTTGTGCATTGCTGTCCTTTGCTTAAACCTCCTTAAAAGTAATTGAAAACAACCAAAATTAATTACTTTAATAATGAAAGAATGCTTCAGAAATTATATACATGGAAGAACTTTTCAAAAATGTAATCTATCTCAAGAAGCAGATAACATTTTATTATCTGCAGCTTGAATACTGTAGTTTATATTACCATTTTTAAAAGAGAAAACCAAGAAGCCTTTAGGTTATTGAATTTTACTTGAATGTTACTTGGACCTTGTAACAGTTTTCAGAAATATTTCAGCATAATGTAATTGATTTTCAAGGTGGTAGTTAAAAATTACATTTTTAATTTTTTTATCCTGCAGAGGGAAAAAAAGAAACTTCACCTAAAGTAAGTATTAAATTTCAATTAAAGCCTGTTTGCACATGTAATAGCAGCATCACTGAAAATTCTTATTGTGAGTCTTAATTGTATTCTGAAAATTCTAACACACTAGCATTTTAATTTATTTTTATGAGGTTCCTAAAATAGATTAGGGACTAATTAGGCACATACTTTACCACATGCACTCTAATCTGACTGAAGATGAACTCTTTATCAAAAAGAGAAACTACTTCAGAAAACATGAATTACACTGCTGTGGCATGTTACAGGTGCAGTTATGTGATATATTTTATTAGCTATAAAACAGACTTGGATGTTTCTTCCTTTAAGCTCTAGTTCTCATCTCCCTATTTTTGCCAGCACATGACACAATGGAGTCTTTCTTTTAACTGAATCTGAAACAATTGAGGTTGAAGATATTTTCGTTTATCTTCACTTTAAACTCAGTAGCCTTACAAACGCGTTTCTGAATATGGTTGGGTTTAACTAACAAACAATTTCCAGAAATGAGCAGTAATTCCTATGTCACCATTGTGGCAAATGGGAGGGCACTGACAAACTAACATCACATTCAAAAATTTAGTTTGTCATGAAAATAAATTTGATATTTTTTAAAATAAAAATTTTCACTCCTATATAGGCCTTACTTGTTGAGAAAAAATTTCAAAGTCACAAAAAGTTCAAAGTATACCACTGCCAAAGTGTCTTAATTGCAAATGCAGACAATTTGAATAATCAAATATATACTAATGCATATACTTACCAGAGAAAACTCTGTTTGAGTTTTCCATATTGTAAGTCTTAGTAGGAAAGTCTTTTTCTGTCAGCTCCTGGATAAGGCCTTTATTTAAGCAGACATCCACATGTCTGTTAAATGACACAAGATTGGTGGTTTTCTGTTCTGAATTACAAACTGGACAAACAAGAACAGTGTCTTCTTTGGCTTCAAAGAAACAGGATGAACTAGTTCCTTCTGTATGTTCAGTCTTGCCAAAATTGTCTTCACTGTCTTGTGATATTCTTTTGGGGAAGAGGCACTGTTTCATACACACATTTCTAGCAATGTCACTGAGATTGTTAGGTTGCCATTCTCTGGGAGATTTATCAGGTATTACCTGACCAAACTTTTCTGTGTTGTTGTTAGTAGAGCTGTCTGAAACACTTGCAGACTGGTCTGTTCCTGCTAATTCATCTGTTTTATTTTTTTGACATTTATCAACATACTCTTTTTTAAATTGTGGAAGAAAGTTAGGTGTATTTTCTCTTGAACTGTCATTCTTGGATATTTCCACAGTATCTTTAACATACATCCCACTGAGGCACTCATCAATATGTCTATTAAGTTCTTCCAAATTATTGCTGCTTTGCTTCTCAAAACAAACAGGACAAGTAAAGATCTTACAAACATTAGAATTCTGTAAATCTGTGTCTTTTTTTGTTTCTTCCACAAAATTTTCTGATGATTTATCATCATGAAAGAGCTTCTTACCTCTGCTTTCATTTGGAGAAATATTCTCTCTGTTTAATTGTCTTGCTGCTCGCTTTTGATCGAAAAAACTCTCTCTATGAGGTGCTTGTAAATTTTTTGTGAAATACTCTTGGTTGGACTTCTCTGTCTGGAGCCTAAGAGAACCAATTTCTTTTCCTGATTTTAAGAAACTTGTAATGCTTTTTTGTTGGTATTTCTTTTCTTCTTCATTTAGAAATCCTGATACTCGTACACCTAATGATGGAAAACAAACTTATAGTAACAATTCTATGAAAGCTTGATACTAACTCCTAATTAACACCTTCTGAGGTATACATTCACTCAATAAAGGCAAAATTCATCTCCAAAAATATGGCAGACTACCTCCAAATGCATCATAATGTCAATACAGTTTTATCATACCCAAGCATTAGCCCAACCATATTATTTAGTAACCTGAATTTTAGTAACCTGAGGTTTTAACTGATAGCATTGTAACATGAAGCTATAAATACAGTCACATAGAATTCAGTCTGAAAGTTTTACATTAGATTTACCCATCAAAATATACTTTTCTTCAGCACTTTTTAATATCTTGGACAAGTAAATTTTATATATCACTAAATGTTTCAAGTAGAATAAGCACCTGAAACACATCTTAGGGTCAAAACACAGAGTTTACTGTTGCCAGAAATGTTCACATCTCCTGCAGAACACAGCACTTTCAGATCTGTAAGCATTTCTGTTGTTGTGGTGCAAAGCAAATTTAAAGGCTCTTCTAAAACATCAGAATTAAGGTTGCTAAGAGTCAAGATTCTATTATCATGATGACGTGTTTGTCCTTGCATAAAAAAAGTACTACCTCAATTAGTAAAACTTCCTAAGTCACCATTCAGCACTCATTAGTAAAACTTCCTAAGTTACTCCTTCAGCACAGATCTGCTTCACTTTGCAAAAACGACCAGGGTAATAGAAGAAGGATAAATGCATGTATACCAGTTTTACTTAAAAGTATGCTGTGTTATTTCAAGATACTGTAAGTTTTCTTAATTCTGAAAAGGAAGAATGAATTTGAAATATCTTACCCATAAGTCTTATCCGTAGAGGGTGAGGAGCAACACTATCAATTTCAGTTCCTAACAAATCTTTAGCAACAGCAAATATTTCCTCCTCAGTAGCAACAGAAGACAGCACAGTGGAAGCTCTTGTTTTAACTTCGAAGTTAACATTCTTAAGCTTCAATGTAACAGTTTTACCCTAGAAAAAAAAAGCCAATTTAAAAAAAAGGTTTAAAATGTCCATCATATATGGCACAGAAACCATTGTTATGTAGCATCTATATAAGGGCCCTTAAGCCATAGTCAAGACTGTGTGCTTATCTGTGCACAGGAAGAGGCACTCCCAAGAATTTGTCTGCACGATTCTGTACTTGCCCCTAAATTTCTGCCAAAGTCGAATTCTCCGAATTGTGTCATTTGACTGCGGTTCTCAGCAGACCATCTGCCACCAGAGCATGTTCAATTGAGTTAATGTTTTGGCTACAGGCACAACTCCTATTTCATCTAAAAAAAAAATTTCCTCATCTGGAAATTTCCAGTGCCAGATATCCTAACTATTTAAGAACACAAAAGTGATACCCCATTACAGATTCATAGAAAACTTACTTCCTCCTGCATAGTGCTATCACAGCCACACACAGCATTTGTTGGCACAGCAGCACACTGGCAGCACCTCCCAAACCATTTGTGTGATTTATCACATCCATCCAAATGTAAATAACTAGTACTCTCTTTGTTCTGGTGCTTTTGTATGCTTATCCTTTTGTCCTCCTCAGCTGATCATGTCCCTTTCAACCTGCCATCTTTTGAGTCAATCTTTTATGGCTGAAGAAGATTAACAGCACATCTTTTAGGTCTTAAATGTTATTCCTTGCTAATTTACCATAAGACCATCAAAGACAATATGAACAGTTCTATCCAAGTAAAAACATGTATTGGGGGAGAAGGAATAAAGGGACTGTTTCTACTATTGATACCACTGAATGGTGTGAATAATGTTTCAGCAAGTTGGGCACATGTCAAGTTCTTAAACTACAAAACTGGCTGCAGACTGGATCCTACAGGTATACAGGAGAGAAACAATGTTTTCAATACACTAGTATTACAGGACTGACTAAAGCATGGTTTACAGATGATCAGCTCTAGTATTCCTTTACAAACATTACAGTAATTTCAAGATTATAAGCCGCACCATTTTGACTAAAATTTTGGACCGAACCCGGAAGTGTGGCTTGTAATCCAGAGTGGCCAATATATGGACAATGTTCTGAAAATTGCCAACCCAGAAGTGAGACCCCACGACACCCCCAAGCCGAGCTGGAGCCCGGCAAGCCCTGGCAGAGGTGGGGAAGCCTGGCAGAGGCAGGTAAGGCCAGCAGAGGCGGCGGCGGCAGTGCAGGCGTCAGGCGGGACCGAGTGAGCCCAGTAGCGGCAACAGCGCCGCCCAGCTGGCCCCAAGCAGCCCCGCCGAGCGGCAGCGCCGAGCTGGGCCACCCGGCCCTGTTGGCAGCCCCGACCAGCCCGAGGCTGCCCAGCCCTGAGCCGAGCCAGTAAACCCCGTGATCCCACGATTCTGTTACTATGTGGCAACTCTGTGAAAGTTGCATGGGGAACCTCGCTGTGAACGAAAGTGCGGCTTACAATCCGGTGTGGCTTATTTATGGAGGAGAAACGAAGCGTTGCTGACACCCCGGAACTGCGTCTTATAATTGGTGCGGCTTGTAATCCTGAAATTACTGTACTTTTAGAATAAAATCTTTACATGCCAAATAACTCGATTATTTTTTCACGTTTCAAAACTCAATTTAATTTTTATCCTACATGTATTGCTAGATAGCCATCCAGACAATAAAATGCTGCCTAAGTAATTCTAATTATCTGCAAATTAAAGAATGTAGACTTCTGGAGATAGATTGCATGGTATGATGCTGCTGAAAGCATTTATACTAAAGCTGCATGGAATTGTTGGGAGTCCTTTTGAAGTAAGCTGAATAATACAAATACCTTAAGTCCCTCTTTCTGTAACTCTTGAGCAAGGTCTCTGCAGAGCTCTCGACACAAACTGTACTGGTCTTCTGCTGTGTTTATTTCACTGAATGTTCTAATACAAAAACACAATGAAAATTTTTCAGTATGAATCCTATAGTATGTTCAGTGTCTGCAATCTGGAACTATTTTTTTATACAGTTAAACAATACTATTATCAGAAGAATGTCATATAGGTTCAAATTCTTACTTCAAGGAACAATGACTATTAATAGGAATATTTTGTCCGCAAATATTTGAAAGGGCCTTCAAATAATGAAATAATTTTTCATTTTTCATGCACTGTTTGAAAACGATTCAAATTTTATGTTATTAATGCTTAAGTATTTGCAAGACAGAATACTAAGAGTAAGTGAATTCATAGAGCCAGCCAAGTTGTTTGTATTTAATCTCCTTTGTATACACTGTATAACATCAGAGGAAAGCCAGGAGTTGAAAGTCAACATCAAAGCCAAGAATCAAAAATAAATAATGCAGATGCTAAGAAAAAAGATGCCAACTAGGATAATTATGTCTATCCTCAGAGGAGGAAAAGCTATCTTTCTGCCAAAAATGTTGCCAACTGCCTCTGCTAGAGTGTCTTATGAGGGAAATTACAGTGTTACCTTTTTGTTGTACATTTGCTTTTTAGTAATAACATCACAGGAAAAGCAACCTTCAGTTAGTCAAGGTTTTAAAGGAAATGGAAAGCAAAACTTACAGACAGCACATGTTTTGGAAAGGTCTCACATATATATTGTTTCATGTCAATCTTTATATTTACAAATGTAAGGTCAATAAAATTAGAATTGATTTTGCATCTCTAAGTTATAATTGGGTTTACCTGATTGTACTGAAAAGACATCCTCTATTATGATTCATATTCCTGTAAGAATGTTTGCATGCTGCCAAACTAATTGGATGAGGATTTCACTGTGGGTCCCACATTGCTATCCAAGGAGTACCTCATGATATTCAGACAATACTGCAGTAATTGAGATGTTGTAAAAGTTGTAGGCTTGGAAGGGACAGGGTAGAGAGAATGCTATTTGAGGGTTGTCTCTTTCCCCATATACATGATCTCAGAAGCCTGTAGACATTTCTGATCTACAACTGTCTCCTTTGAGGAAAAAAATGGAAGAGAAAAAGCAACACAGAAAGGTACTATAAAGATGCCCAAAATATCTGCCTAATTGCAAGCACAAGACTAAAGCCATAAATTTTTCAGCTGTGATGGTACCAAAATTGTATTGGGCTTACTTAAGCAGCTCACAGCTATTAAGTCACAAAATGACATCTTTTCTTACCACCTTTTCTAAGAAAACACACAATAGGGATAATTATTACAGGGCTTTACAGATTCTCCTGGCAGAACTAATTAAAAAAAAAAATTAATTACCATCTTAAGGAACTTTACACTGGTAAAAATTTTAGTTAGGAAATACATGTGACTGCAGGCTACTACACTGACATTAAGCTTAAACAGATAAAAAAATTCAAGCCTTATCTTATGACTTAAAGATCACTTGAATGCATTAAAGGCACTGGCAGAATTGGATAATAAGAGAACATACAAACTGACAAAAATACCTCCATGGAGTTCTGGAGCCAAGGACAAAAAATAATGCAAGATTGAATCTTGTTTAGTGAGTTTGTTGTATATGTGGGTTTTAAAATAAATATACAATTAAATTATATGACTAATAAAAAGTATACATTAGTATTTAGTATTTAGTGATTGCAATGGTTAGTGTATTTTTTTCAATATTAAAGAAGCATACCTTTCAGTGCTCATACTTTTTCTTTCTCCATCCCTTTAAAGAGAAAAAAAGTTAATTATACTTTCTTGATGTAGAAATATTATCTTTTCAGTAAACTCAGAGTCAACCAATCATGCTCAAATAACTAACAGCAGTCTTTTCTATAAAGTCTGGATATTAACTTTTTCTACAAATCTTGTACATCAAGTTTAAGCAAGTGCAAAAAGGAGAATTAACAGATTAAGTGAAGACATAGATCAGTCATAGATGTCTTCATAAGTAAAAATGTTTAAAAAAACCAACCAAATAAAAATTCCCTCAAAACTCACATCTTAAATCAGAGGAAGCCTGATTTAAAAAGAAAACAAACGACAAATCCTGTGCTATCTCAGCTGTAACTGTGAAGCACAGCTATTAGAATCCCATACATACATCTATATTTGAGTATTTCCTTTATCTGAGGATCTGAGGAAGTAGTTTACTTTCAGTCTAAATGATTGGTCAGCTTAAAGTTGATGTGTTAAAGCTTTTTTTGTTTTGTTTCTTTTCAGTGTTAATTGACTATCCTTTAATAAGTCTTCTGCATGTAAGGAGATCCCTCAGAGTACAGTAATTTCAAGATTATAAGCCACACTGAGTATAAGCCACACTTCCGGGTGTCAGCAACTTTTTGTTCTTTGTCCATATATAAGCCACACCTAATTATAAGCCACATGTTACAATACAGAGTGTGATAAAAGGTATCTATTCTATCACCATCTGTTGAGACCAGGTGGGGGCAGTGATCCTTATCTCAACGGCAGATATTCTGCTAATGGGCCATCCATTGAAACCAGGTGGGGAATTGTTCTTTATCTTTTCACAACCCATCCTTCCTTCAGTGAGGTATCTTCTGCTAATGGCCCATTTAGTCCCACTGTGTGACTGATAAAATTACTTCATTCCATTGGAAGTTGCTCCAGCCAGGGGGAAGAGCCCAACATTTCTTACCAAGATAAAAACAGAGGTTTTGGGACACTAAGGGAGCCCCTTTCTCCACTGGACTCCAGAGGAAAACCGGATTTCTCCACATCACCACTGGAGCCCTGGAGGGAAACTGCACCTTCTGCAGGAGCACTGCTCCAACTGAATCACATCTGTCACTGCAGGAGGACTGCAACCATCATTTAATGGGACTGCTACCAACACCCTGCCTGACGGGGTGTCAGGTTGTACTCTGACTCTGTCAGAGTTTGGAGTTTGTTTCTTTGTAGTACCGTATTTCTATTTTAATTTCCCTAGAAAAGAACTGTTATTCCTAATTCCCATATCTTTGCCTGAAAGCCCCTTGATTTCAAAATTATAATAATTTGAAGGGAGGGGGTTTACATTCTCCATTTCAAAGAGAAGTTCCTGCCTTTCTCAGCAGACACCTGTCCTCCAAACTAAAACAGCAACTTTTTGTTCTTTGTCCATATATAAGCTGCACCTGATTATGAGCCGCAAATTTTAGTCAAAATGGTGCAGCTTATAATTGTGAAATTAGTGTAATTTTATTTTAGATCATTCTTCCGTTTGTAAGTATTGCAAGTAACAAATTTGGTACAGTCAGATTTTTGTAAAAGAAGGTAATCAGATACAATAACTATAAGATGAACTATTTATTGAAGACACAGGTGTTAATATATTAAGTGCTTGCTCCTTCTACACTAAAATCACTGAAATCAAGTTGGTGCTGATTAAAAAAAAAAAAATTCTTAGATATCAAAACCGTTAAAACCCTTTGAAATGCTTCTTTTTTTATTCAAAATGTATTGGCAGATATCGCAGGCTGTAAAACACCAAACTAGGGTGAATAAGAAGAAAGAACACACAATTATTTAAAGGTCTATTTATCCTAATTATCCATGGTCTGTTTATATATTAACAGAAAAAATATTTTGAAAACTGTGTTTTATCTTTTACCAAGTCACCTTCACCACATCAGTCTTACCACATATTTTAAAAATATTTTTTATACTCTGAATAGAAAAAAAAAAGCACAAAAATTTGTGCTAGCACATTACTGTACTTCAAAATGCTAACTACATACATTATTTTGTAGTCAAATGAAAAAAAGGGAAGATTATTGCCAGATAAGTCACAGATATAATACAGAATAGGTCTTTTAGAAGTGCATAAGACTCTGGAACTTAATTAAGTTAATTAATAAGACACTCAATACTTAATTAAGGCTCTTAGTTACACAAAAAGTAAAATGCTATGTTCTGAGTTTTTTAAAGAACATGTTCATCTCCAGGACAGGCTTAGAAATGGCAAATACTGTTGAAAAGGTGTATGCACTACTAAGACTAAATTCTCCCATCCTAGAAAGGAGGCTAAAAGCCATTAAAGTACAGGGAGTCATAAAAGAACATATAGAACATATATATTTAGAAGGATATAATAATCTTCAGTTCCATTCCACCAGATTCACATGTTCATAGTATAAACATATCATCCCAGTAAGAGACACAGAAACTTCCCTGACAATTTACCACCAGAGAAGATTAAATATCTTTGTGATTTTAATTTTAATGCAATAATCATAAACACCAATGAATGTGTATTGTTTTTGAAGAAAAGGGAGTTTACAACTCTACTTAGGACATCTCAGTTACGTTCAGCTATTTTGAGAATTATAAGATTATCCTATCTTGTATACACTTATGTACAACTTCCCTGACAAGACTTTTTGGATTTCATATTTAGACACAGCTGTATAAACTTTTGTTCTTTCATGTCTGACTACTACATCTTAGACATAAGTATAACAATAATAGGCATCAGACATTTAAAAAATATATTAAACAGATATTATTTGCCAATTAAATAATACGTTCAGTATGTAACACAGACAAGGAAACGTTCGTACAAACGTTAACACAGAAGGAAAAACAACCCCATAGCTTACTTTTCCAAATGTGTTGAGCCCAAACCAAGGGAAATATCCAAGAAATTACGCCAAGATACTTCTGAAAAAAGAAGAGAAAGCAGTGCCCTCTGGTGGTAAAGTTCCGAGCAAGTCACAATTCCAAGGGCTTTTAACATCTTCTCTGTTACTTTTCCAATACCTGGCACCTAGAAAAGAGAATGTAACATTAGAGTGGGAAATTTACATTTGTAGATCCCTTACCAAGAACAATTTGAAGCAAACATAACATGCAAGATTGCCTAGAAAACTATGTTTTCAGCAGAAATCTTGCTTCTAAGACATATAAACATTACATGACAGAACAGTAAATGTCATTGCGTCTCCTACCTTTCTAATGGGCAAATCTTTTAGGAAGTCTAGCACTGCTAGTCTCTCAGGAGAAATTCTGAATTGTCCGTTAGGTTTATTACGATCACTGCACATTTTTGCTAACATTGTATTTGGTGCTATTCCTTAAAAAAAACCAACAAAACACATGGTAATTAAAAAAAAAAAGGACAAAGTTCAATTTCATCTATCCAATATTTAAAACCCAAAGACCTTGTCAAAGAGTAAAATAAGTAAAATAATTATGATCATTAATATCCAGATTTGATACAGTTCTGCAAAAAAAATTTGTGACCATCCTGAAAGAACATAAATACATGTAATAGATAAAATATAACTTAAATAAAGTGTACTTCCTATTTTAAGATAGTCAGGGTAACACAGCACTAGTAAGTCAAGAGGGGTTAAATACAAGTCTGTAAAAATAACACCAGTTACATGAGTCAACATTTTTATGACGGTGTTTATGGTAAGAAAGAAAATGCTTCCAGTGGTAGCTACAATGAACTTCTAGTAAGAAGGAGACCTGTCTTCCTTGTATTTCAGCAAAAAGACTTTTTTGACAAAATTTAACAAATTTTATTATTTTGTGTGCTACCATTGGAATGTAGTCATTTACAGATTTATAAATATTTCACAGACATCAGAGGAATTAGGAGGGATGACTTTTTTTCTATCAAAGTAACCATTTTTAACAATTAACTCTGGAATTTGTTTAGCAAAAGAAAAAATAACTTTGTCCTACAGCCCTAGAGGTCTAAATTTTCATTTGCTCACTGATACAACATATTATTCAAGATGGTAGAAATAACTCTATTTGTTACTGATTATCAGTATTTTTTCAGTTACTCTTCTAATTATCTTTTATATTGGGGTTTAAGATCTCTGTGTGCACTTTTCAAAGCTATGCCTGTTTTCTACACACTAACTTACCCTTAAGAAGCTGCTTCATAAAGCTCACCAGTGCCTGATACCTCACTGACTTGGTTCACAAAGCATTTTGGATGGCATCCAAGCTAAGTGTCTAGAGGCATACACTAGTTTTAGTCAATCAAAATAGCTGAGACTTAAAGGTGGTCTGTCTGAAGTCAAGACATGGAACTTGACTGGTAAATATTAAAACGCAATTAAAGAGTCCATTAATTTAAGCATGTATTTTCTTCTCTAGGACTAACATTTTAATTAATTTTTATACTGTTTTAAGCAAGGAACGGTGTGAAGTTAGAAACATGTAACAGCACAGATCTGCTACTCAAACTAAAAGCAGTTTAGAAATCAGTGACAGATTTCACTATGACCCACAGTCTGACAAAAACAATTCACATGATGCACTAGAACAACCACCTATGCTAAGATTAGATCAAGTGTACTGGCCATCCTTCCTTACTGCTTACTCTTATTTCAAGCAGAAAGAAGCAAAAAGATGATGTAACTGTTTCAATGATTACAAAAAGAATAAAAAAGAAAAGAGTCATAACATCTCTTGAAATAATTAGAAGTCATATTCTTTGCACATCTTCGAAAGACAGTGTATTTTTTTGTAGCAGAAGGCAGCTGTGGCAAGGCTAAATTCTTAATGCCCTCTGAGATGGAAGTAGAAGACAATATGGAAATACAAAGATTAATTATTATTCATATGTCTGATTACCTGCACTAGCAGTCAGTTGAGTTTTCTGCTCAATCCTAAAGCGAATTTCTTTCACAACTTCCTCTGCAGAAGTTCCAAAGACAACTGAGTTTTCCACTGATAAACCTCTTTGTTCAAGGTTGTCATCCATCCGAGATGTGTCATCTTCAAACAGTACTGGTGAAGAACAGACTTCATCTTTGTTAAATTTGGCAGACATATTCACACCATCTTTATCTACGTTAGACAGAAACACAAACAATTAATACATCCATACAGACTGATTTTCTTCTTCAGTGGCTTTGGCATTCATAAGCAGTTTTATTTCTTTCTACTTTTGTTAGAAAAAGAAATTGCATTGTTTTTGTCTGAAGACTGGAGAGATGCAACTGCTTTGTTTTTGCTATGATTTGAGCTTGGCTGAGATTGGAGCAATAGGCCAGTAGGCTGGACATAACTTCCAGAAAAGTAAAAGGTGAATGGTCTGTTGCTGTAGCAAAAACACATTTTTGTTTTACACCAGATTGAAGGCCATAAGCCCTCTTCCACAGATTTTTTTCAATATTCTCCAGATAAAATTAGGGTTATGGAATATCTAGTTCTAGAATGATCAGCCTGGTGAGTTTCTCATTTTCAATTGCAGTCATAGTAGAATAGGTAATGTCAGCAACCCTTTGTCTGACTCTACAAACATTACTATTACAGTTTCCCATTTTGAGCACTTGTTTGTGTTTCAGAAGAACAAAGGTATCAGGCAAATGTGATGAAGCACATGACTAAGTATCAGTGATACTGATTTTGTAAAGACTATGCCAGTTTGCTTCTTTCTATTTTATTAATGCTTTTCTATAGTAGTGTACACTTTATTATCCTCTTAATGACTGTTAGAAATTTTGAATACAGAGAGTATAAACATTCCAGTTTGTGCATCATTCAACCATTTGTATGACTACTTCTTTTCTATTATTCCCAAGTGGATATACAATTGTGGACGTGGTTCCAACTCCATCTTCCAGAGCAAAGTTAAATACAGTAATATCCTGAATATTACTAAAATCCTGCAGTGCTCCTGCTACTTATTTCCAAAATTATCAAGCTAAATTTTAATGCAGAACTAAACCACACCATTTGTTTTAGAAAACCTAGCACCACTTGTAAAACCTTTTACTCACATTAAAAGAAACATATCCTCCAGGTCCAAATCATTAACAGTGTACATTTTATTCACAAGTGAGCAGTAGAGAAAGTTAACTTGTACACTAACAACATGGGAGAAATATATGGGAAGACTTAAGTACCCACACTTTTAGTGGGTCCAGCTTATCTGAAGCTTATAAGCACGACTGGCAACTCCTGCTTCCAGCCCCATGTAACGTGCTCAGTGCGTCTTACCCCAATTCACAAGGCAAGCAGTCATTCTCTGCTTCCGTGTTCACTCAGATCCTTGCCCGCCTGCATGTCCCAACACCAGCCAGCCCAGGGCTGTGGATGGCCCTGCTACAACACTGGGAATCTGCAGCCCCACAGCAATGTCTGCCTGCAGCTCCACAGCAAGGTCTGCCCGCAGCCCCACAGCAGGGTCTGCCCGCAGCCCCACAGCAGTGTCTGCCCGCAGCCCCACAGCAGGGTCTGCAGCCCCACAGCAGGGTCTGCCTGCAGCCCCACAGCAAGGTCTGCCTGCAGCCCCACAGCAGTGTCTGCCTGCAGCCCCACAGCAGGGTCTGCCCGCAGCCCCACAGCAGTGTCTGCCCGCAGCCCCACAGCAGTGTCTGCCCGCAGCCCCACAGCAGTGTCTGCCTGCAGCTCCACAGCAAGGTCTGCCTGCAGCCCCACAGCAAGGTCTGCCTGCAGCCCCACAGCAGTGTCTGCCTGCAGCCCCACAGCAGGGTCTGCCTGCAGCCCCACAGCAGGGTCTGCCTGCAGCCCCACAGCAGGGTCTCTAAATCTGGGATGGGTCCTGAGGAGGAACTTGAACCAGAGCTGTCAATGATCAGTGAGACCTGGGACATCCCAATGGCCAGGGACACCTCTGCCTTCATCTGCTTCCTCTGAAGATTGTGGGATTGACTCATGTTCCATGATTTTTGAGTGTAGATTATGATGTTTATACTGATACAGCAAACTGTGTGCTGGACCCAAAGTCCAGGCTGTATTGTATTATAAATTCTTTATATTGCTACTTATTGATTATACTGCACTGTTTCGGCGTGTAGAAGTTCTGTGCCATTCAAATTATAAATTCTGTACTATTGTAATAATTAAATCCTACTAAGGGAATAAAGCTTAAATTAAAGTGCCTTAATTCAACTTAGGATAGTTCTGCCTATGATTCCTAAAAAAACCCACTCTGTCTCAGTGACAGATGACCTCACAAAACGCGAGTAATTTGCTCACCTCCTCCTGTAGTGCTTTCTGTATTAAAAAAGAACCTTCTCCTATCTTCAGGCCAGTTCAGCCTTTCCTCCAAGTGCTCTGTTATGTTCAGGTAGGCTTCATCTAGGCCCATAGGCATAAAATTGGGATCATATTCTGCCAGTATTTCTCTAACCTTGATAAACACGGAGTGAAAATTTAAAGCCTTGTTACTGTAAGAGCAAATCTCAACACAAATTAGAACATGAACAAATGTACTCTGAAACTTCCAGAAGATCAATAAATATTATAGATACTGACACTACAAATTATTTCTTGATATTGTAAAATTACAGTAATGCTTCTCCAAGTAACCAGATATTAATAGTAAGCAAGAACTAAACAGATTTTGAGCAATGTATTTTACAAAGGCTAAGATAAGTGTATAAGAACTTCACAGCTACTAGGTTCACTGACACTACAGTAACCATCTGAATAAAACTCTGGGGTACCTGGAAACTCAGAAAAGCGGATAAACTGATGCCATTTTCTGTGCTTAGTGTGTAAATATACAAAATATATCACATACGCAAAGGTTTAAAAAAAACCAGCAAACAAAATCCTAAGTTTTAAATTACATTAAACTGAAGTTATGGAAAATATTTTAGAGCAGTGGTTAATGCCACAGGCAAAACCTTGTTGGGAAATCTTTAGTGATAAGTCCATCTTTCTAGAAAGAATCATAATACATTAAATTGTCAAAATAAAAGCTCTACCTTCTCTCCTCTCTCTTTTTATTTTTTTAACCTGGAGGAAAATCTGACTGCATCATGTTTTTTCCTACCAATTTGAGTCAAGTTCTTAGGTACTACAACATTTGTCCGTATGCACTTCATCATTCTGAAACTGAATAAAGATAGGATTCACTACTGAACTTTAAAAGACAAAATTCAATAAATTTAAATATTTTCAATCCAAATCCCAAGAGAAAAACATAATTAAAAATCCAGACCAAGCCAAATCTCTAACAATTTAACACTTTACCCTATTGAACAACAAATGAAATACACATTGTTAAATATGCATCATGGAATCCAAAATCCTGAAATTCAAACCCATGCTGAAATATGGCACATTTATATATGCCTTTTTTTCAGAAGTGAAAAAAAAAAATCAAATCTTACTTTATATTTGTGAAGGGACTGATGCTTCACAAAAATAAAGCAAGTTTGACATAATTTCATTAAAGTCAGGAGACTTGTGTCATGCACTAGTTTGGTTTAAAATGTACAAAACACCACTTCTCCTTTTTTTTTAAATAGGTTTTTATGTATCATAACTATTCTGGAACTAAGTAAAACTACTTCATTTAAAGCAAAATATTATTTCTTTTTTCTCCCTATTTCTTTTGCTCTATCAAATCCCTTTAAAAAAAATCTGCATTTATAAGTCAGTAACGTTCTGTTTTTCTCTCCTGTAATTAGTATTCAAGAGTATGATTACGCATTGCACGAAATTATCATCTCCATGTTTCTTATGTACTTGCAACTTCCTAGCAATTAGATTATGTTCCATGATTTTGAATTTTAAGAATAATAAAACTCAAGAGATTTTCAAAACTTCTATCAGCATCAATACTAACTTCAACAGAATTGCCAGATTGGGTAAGTGCAAGGTTTTTTCATCTCCCTGCCCAAAAGCACCAATATTTGGTAGACTTATGTTTAAAGATGCGTTACTGAAGAACTAAATATTTAGCTTATCACTTTTCATACTATCTAGAACTGACGTTATTGACACAGTCTAAAAATAAGTACACTCACTTTTGCTTAGAGACCACTTTCAGACTTACCTCTTTACTCACTCTGCCGTATTTTTCAAAGTTTAGTGGTACTATGGTTAGATGGGGACACAGCCTTTTAGCAATAAATCCAGGCATGGCTGCACGCACGCCGAATCTCCTAGCATGGTAATTTGAGGTGGACTCAAGAGAGATTAAGTAAGTTTAGTGCTCAATAATCAAACTTTTCTTTAAGTTTAGTATTACATAATAAATTTCTAATTTAGCTCCATACAGAAAAGACTGACAAAGCTAAGAATTTATATGCATTTTCATTCCCCCTCCTCCTGCCTTTCAACCTGCTTACATGCTTTAAGTTTTCATTAATACACTTTTTACTGAAAAAATCCAGCGTACATGGTCAAGTCTAAGAACTGTTTCCGTTATTATTTTTGCATTTTCCATATTTCATATAAAAGTGTCATTATATTTATGCTATTATGTATATTTACGCTATTATTTTATGGGTTATTAGGCTTAAGATTCATGCAACTGATTTCTGTATTAGTTTAACATTCATCCTTACCAACATACTCATTGATCCCACTGCTATAGGTTTTTCCTTTAGCTCTGGATTGTCTCTCATTTCCACAGCTGCATAGAAGGCATCCATGTCAATGTGTACAATTGTACTGCTAAGGTTACGGTTCTGTTCCAGTTCCATCACAAGTTTGTCCACCTGAAACCAATAATTTAAATACTAATAACCTGGAAGAAGTGCATCAGTATAGATGATCCTAAAACCCAGATGCATCTTGCATATAGTTAACGAAACAAACCTCGCTCATTCAATTTCTACCAAACCAGCACCAACAAGAAAACTCCAACAAAGCTTTGGAGGAAACTTGGTCTCAGAGAGAATGCTGCTGCAGCAATTGCTACAAAAGAACACACCAAAAACCAATGGAAAAAAAACACAGCTGTTGTGGTTTAGTCCCAGCTGGCAACTAAGGTCCTGCAACCACTTACTCATTCCCTCATGGAGGGAGAGTCAGAAGAATAAAAGTGAGAAAACTCATGGGTCGAAATAAAGACAATTTCTCATAGAAAGCAAAAGCTGTGCATGCAAGCAAATCAAAATAAGGAATTTGTTCACTGCTTCCCTTGGGCAGGTGGTGTTCAGCCATCTCCAGGAAAAACACCTTAATCATACATAGGAGTTACTTGGGCAGACAAATGCCATAGCTGCAAAAGTCCATCCTTCATTCATTTATACCCCACTTTGTAGGCTGAGTATGATGCTATATGGTCTGGAATATCCCTGTGGTCAGCTGGGGTCAGCTGTCCTGTCTGTGTCGCCTCCCAGCCCTTGTGCACCCCCTGCCTCCTCATTGGTGAGGTGGTGAGAGGAGTAGAAAAGACCTTGGCTCTATGCAAGTGTTGCTTGGCAACAGCTAAGCATCTCTTCATTATCAACACTGCCCCATGCCAGCTGCTGTGAAGAAAATTAACTCTATCCCAGCCAAAACCAGCAGAAAACCCCACCCACCAAAAAATAAAATTCCACATAACATGACAAAAAAAGATGTATCTGATTCAGACAGAAACTTTGTATTTGTAGGACCTTTGAGTATGAAGCTTTATTTAAGCACTTAGCTTTAGAAATACAAGCTGTTTAAAAAAAACCTGAAACCACACTATTAAAGAATTTCCAATATTCCTAAACAAAGCTATTACACTTCAAAAAATTGGCCTAGAATGGTGAAGAGAAGATCAGCAACTCACAGGACACATCCATCTATTTTGTTCAATTACCACAAAGTAAGCGACTATCAGTCCCTCAATAAAAGTCCTCAACTGTAACTTTTGTTACAGGAACCCATACCATATAAGGCTATGCTGGGAAAACTTCAAGTTACTTACAGAATAGCCTATACACAAAGTGTGTTTCACTCCAAATGTTAAAGATGTATGTCTACTAGTGGACTGTGAGCAGTACTGCTTCATCAACTCCATCATGTTTTGAGGCAGAGGCCAAGCACGTTAATTGCTCTATGAAGTACTTTGTGCTTAATTTGCTTGTGTTTTTACCAAAAGTCATACAGATGATGTACTAATTCCTGAAATACTGTTGACCTATGAATGAGGTATGAGTTGTGCTGTCATAAAAATATGTAAGTGAAATATTTGACATGGGATTTTTTATGGCCTGCTGATTTATGATGACTATATTGGCAGAGCATCATACATCATTCTAGAAGTAAGAGAAAATACAGGAAAAAAATGGAAAGAATGTGCTATCAAAGTAAGATTTCCTAACTACACTGATGACAATGGTAACCTCAATCTACACAACAAAAGGCTGTCCCAATAGGCATAAAAAAGCAAGAAAATGAATTAATAAAACGCAACCAAAGCTGTACTTCACTTGCAAGCACAAGGATAGGCACTCTTGTGACATCAGGGTACCAGTACAGAAATGTCTCTGGACTGACTATAATACATTTATGGTCCTGGAGAGGAATGTTTACATGCAGTTTGCATGGTTCTTTTCTTGTTTATTTCCCTCAACAGTACTCTTAATAAAAAAACCACAAAAACCTTATCCACAAGAACCATCTTTGAGCTCAAAGCACTTGAACCTAGGTAAGTGAGTTATGAATGTTCCATTTAACTGCTGATTAATGATAGTCTTTGGTTTTTTTCCAAGTTGCTTCGAAGAATGAAATGCTAGACCAGAGCCTTAAACTAGGCTACTCAACACCAAAGAGCACAGTATGTTCCCTGAGACTGAGAAAACTAGTTCAGACAAATTAAAAGTACAAGGGGAAGCCATTCAAAGAAACAAACAAAAAAGTGGGATATTTACATTATTTCCATTATATTACTAATTCAAAAGGATTCATATCACACTTTAATCATCAAAAGTGTCCTTATTTTGGATTTACAGATAATTTTTAGGTTGCTCTCAAATTCAAATTGTTTAATTAATACTATCAATTACTCCTCTAGTAGTATAACTTCTGTATTTCAATTTATCACATTTATAACAAACTTCTGTTTTACCTTTTTTCCCTAAATATATTGCTAACATCATATTTTACTGATCAGCTAACAAACACATCTAAACAATGAAGCAAAATTACATTAAACTAACAAGAAATACAGGAAGATTATTCTTCAGCAAAAGCAACTATACAAGTAATATGCCAAAACAAAACACAATCAGATCTATTCAGAGAATTCTTCAGCACCTACAAAATCTCTCACTAAAATTTGCGAAGTAATTCCTTACACGCAAGCCAAACTGACAATTTTTAAAAGCTGCTTTCAATTAACCTTTGTAAAATAGAGATACTTTTATATATATATTTCTAAGCTAGATTTAAAAAAACACTACACAAAACAACTAAAAAGTACAAATTGCAATTAGGAGTTTAATTTTCCTGACATCAACTTCTAGACAATTTGAAGAGTAATTTCTCCTTTTTTCTTATCCCACAGTAGAATATGTTAGTTTTCAAAACAAGACAGAAAAGTCAATAAAAGCAAGACAATGGTAACTATTTACAGAATAAACATCCAAAATAAACCAAACATGGATGAAAGAGACCAGCAAACATCAGTACAGCATTTTCCAAATCTGGTAGCAGCTGCATGTTTTTTAATGTGTTACTAATTACTGCTGAATCTCAATGAGTTGCACACATTCTAATAGAAAAAAACCCCAATATTATGTAGCAGATTCTACATTCTATTTATATTACTGTTTTCACCTTGTAACCAGGATTTTGTCCGAAAGTCCAGTAACTGGAGACATTTTTGTTTGGTTTTACCTTACAGGACTTAAATCAACCGCCAGCTTAGGAAACCTAACCACACTACAAACAAGGCTTCATCTACAGATGAGAACATGCACAGTTCTTGGAGGTAGATACACAGATATCTTTCTAACTCCAGAATACTTCCCACTTAAAATTTTAGGAGAATAGGTTCTCTTATCAGAAAGTAGTACTAAAAGGAAGAGTTAAAAACTCAGTAGATAAGAACAACAGAGAAGATGATAATAAGAACTGACTATATCCACAACTGAATGGAGATGACTGAACAATACAGAGCAATTATTAAGAAAACCAGGCAAGAAAAGACTTCCAAAGCAAAAGGTGGAGGCCTAGGGAGATGTACTTGGCAGGTAAGAAACAGGAAAAGGGCAAGGTATTTAGAGTATCAGATAGAGAGATGATTGGCTTCAACTCCACAAATTTCAGCACTGAGGACAACAGTAAATACTGAATAATTTCCCTCTTAGTGAACACAGTCCGCTATGCACACTGAATAAAATAGCAGTCCTGTCAAGGAAAACTATCAAGGAATCATTCAAAGACTGAATCATAACACAAATTAAAATGGAAAGGAATTCAGCTCCTACAAACAATTTTAATTCTTTTGCGCCTAGTAATGTTTGGTGTGCAACCTTTCTTTTAACATTTCATACACTGTAATACTTTGGAGACTATTATCTACCATCAGCATTTGAAAAGAAAAATAGCCTTTAAAACTGCCTAGTTCAGGAAATTTGCATTTCTTGTGACTGCTAGTCATGATGATTTTTCATTAATTAGCTTTAGAAAGGCATCAATTATATCCAGAATTATCTTTCTCATTCCACTGCAGGCCACTAAACACAAATACATGTAGATTCTAAACCCAATAGTGATATGATACTTATTAGCAAAGTATTTTATAAACCTTTATATAAATCATAATGACCACTTTAAACTCACCAAACTTGGAAAAATACAAATTTATTTGTTTCATTCTACTCATTTAAAGAACTCATTCAAAATCATTTTATAAACTACTCTTCTAGCAAGTTTATATTAAGATGACACCATCAAAATATTGTGCACTTTTCCTTGTATGTCTAACATCAAGTGGTAGTTTAACATAGTGCCTATCGGCAGAATAAATACAATAAATTAAAACACACCAAAATGTTAATGATCCAGCATTTACCCCAATAAGTCTTTAGAAGATTAGTACCTGCAGTTGAGCTTTCAAGAGCTGCTGTGCTGTAATTTTCTCTTTTAGTTGCATCATTTTTTCAATTCGTTGGTTAACTTGTTGATCTTTCTTAAGTTCATTTTCATAAAATTTAGAACCCTGAAAGAAAAAAATCACAAAACCATTATGTTTTTCTTTTTGTCTTTATTTTATCTTTAAGCAACTACATTTGATCCTTAAATACAGAAAACATAAAACACAGAGATGGTTTCTAACGCATGTTTTGGATTTTCATATAAAAATACACAAAAAAAGACCACTGGTTCTTTACATCTCTCTCTTCAAACAACATACATATATTTCACCTGCACAAAGGAGTTTAAGGAATTATTTAGATAACTTTGTATTTTTATTTAGCCTAATACTTAACAACAAAAATCTTAAAAAAGTAGATAAAAGTCAAGCTTTCTTTGCAACACCTCCAAGGTATGAAGTACAAAACTCTGATAAAAAATCATTTAAGCATTTTTTTCAGACTTCCACACAGCTTAATATATGTGGACATATATAACAATATTGTATAAGTCAAATTCACTTGTAATGTTGAGTATTTTGTTGGCCATTTAATCTTGAAAGGTACTGCAGAATCAGCAGCTATTTGGAAGAGAATGATGAAAATCAAATGAGTATAAAAAAGCCCTGTTGCTCTCAAGTATGTAATTGCTCCTTCAAAAAAAGGCATGAATATAAGGGGATGTTAATAAAAAGACAACAATCATGAAGATGTAATAAAAAGACAATAATCCTGTACAGAATGTATCATGACTTTCCCTCCTGACTTATAACAAAGAAAAGAGGGTAAACAATGAAATAAAAAAGATTAAAACTCAAAACTAGGAAATAAAATATTTTTCTTGCAACACGTCTTACCTTACAAGTGAAATAATATTTGCAAGTAAAGGCTTTTGCTTAACTACTTTGTAAAATCTACAAAAATGAACACACCTTTAGGTCAAAGTGTCTGACTACTAAACTGTCACTGATACCAAGAATACAGCCGTAGTCAAGTCAGATTCAGGCATTTATATAAAAAGCAAAAATATCTACTTTTATAATAACCACAAAAAAGATGATGGCAGGGCTGTAATATGTCATGTTCCATTATAATAAATACCTAATTAGAAAAAAATGTGGGTTTTCTTTGAATATCAGATATGCCTTTCATCTTTTCTCCCCTATGCCATCAAATATGATTTGCTGAGTCTCATTGAAAGAAATTATTATGAAAATGTAGGTGTGGAAAGCAAACCAATACTTGAGATTACTAGTAAATTTTTAATTTTTTTCCCATCTCTTGCAACATTTCACAGTTAAAATGCCATAAACCTTCTTGCAATACAGCTGTGGGCAGTGTTTGTAGGTGTCATTTTAGAGATTATAGAAAAGCTTAAGGAAAAGAATCAATTACTCTTTTCAGATTTCTTGATGTGTATCTGGCAATTATAAACTCATATGCTTTTTCGACAGAAATATATTCTACTACTTAGATGCCTATATGTCAGTTTTGAAAGCTTATTTTACAGTTCATTCTATTTCATACCAGGAAATGAAACAGTAATTGCTATAATGCAATAATTTATGTAAATATCATTATCTGGAATATGTCTGACAAAGCACTGTTTTTAAGAAAGAAAATACACCAATACCAATATGTAGAAGAAAATAGGTACAAGAAACAACTTAGCAATAACAAGCTTGATAACATATAAAAGTATCACCGATGTGAAACTGCAAGAAAAAAAAAGGAAAAAGCTTGCTATATAAGAACACTTTGCAGCACGTTTTCTCTCTCTCCTCCTTTCTCCCTCTGCCCCACACCTGCAGATCACTACAGATCAATAGTGGTCAACACAGAATGCATGAGGAAAACATCAAAATATATAATCTCAGGTCATGGTGACACCAAATAAAATACATACTTGTGCAAGGAAAAGTAAAAAAACACTGAGTTTCTCAGATAAAGTGTTACCCCTATATTGTTCTACCGAAACTCTCCAATAACCACTAGGATAGCAAATATTTCAATGGTCTGTAGACCTCTGAGGGTGTCTGTGGATCTTTAGTACAAAGCTGCACACTACTGGCCATCTCTCTTTAATACTTAAAGAAGACAGTCACAAAGACAGGCAGTAAAACCTTGATTCTAGAAAAACTTGATTACATCAAATTCATCAGTTACACGAAGGTGACCAAAAGAAGTAAATCTGCATGACTGATTAATGATGAGGTGGACAAAAGGAATGGAAAGAGGGAGAAAATGAGGAAACTGCAGCCTTCACAATTATCTCTGGAAAATGCTGTAGTATTTATGTGCTGCTTTGGACAAAAATGTCCTTAGGGATGAATCCAACAATACTGTAAAGTAGGCTAAACTACGGCCCCTCCCCTTCCTCCCCACATATAAATTTCTTCTAAAAAGATGCCATCCATATACGCATGTGAGGGATAGGGAGGAAGAGGGCCTTACAATACCGGACCACAAATAAACCATTGGGAAAAAAGTAATCAAAACAACCTTGGTAGCTTCCATGATGATTCTATTGATTTTCTCCTTATCCAAACCCTCCATTCCAGCTTTGTTATCATTAAGGCCCATTCTAAGTAGAACTCCATCATTGGAAGAGCTTTTAGCAACTCTTTTCACGTTGTCCATTGTACTTATTGAAAACAAGTATGTGTTTTATGACTTAACACCTGGAAAAGAAAAAAGTAATCAAATATTCATGTTCCAACTGAACAATAACAATAATTAGACTTTGGAATTAATTTGTTTTATTTATTGAATAAGTATTTTATACTTATTTAGAAAACAACATACATATTACAAATACAAAGACTTGTATTCCTGCAAAGTGGCTGACCTACCACACACCACATTAAACTAACTGTAACTCTATCAGTGTTTGGAAACTGTAAGATCTATTTTCTTATTAAATTAAAACCATTTTCCTTTAAAACCTCCCTCGCAGAAATAATTGAACACAAACAAACCTCAGGTAAAGGCCAGTACCTTACATGTGAACATGACATTTGTGCCTGTACATTATTCTGTCAGATTAAATATTACTGCCTTAAACACAAAATACTGCTCGTTATTACATTAAAAGAAAAAAAAAATGTAATATTTAAATTGAAGAAAACCATTGCTCATTTGGTCATCATCCCTGCTGAGACAATCTGTAGAATCCTTTCCAGTAATTTCTAGCTTGAATTCAGAACCTTTTGTTTGTGTCAAAACTCATATTTTTTTTAAAAAAGATGGTTTCAATTAAAAGTTTTGATTAAAACTCTAATTCAGGGTATACTTAATGCACCATTAATGTGTTGAACCACGGTATCTAAGTAGCGGCACTTACTAAGCCCTTAATACTCAACTACAGCCATCGGCAATTTCTTTTACACACAGATACTTCGGCTATGTGAACTGCTGACATCTTCTCATGTTCTCTATGAAAGTAAGTTGCTGAATCCTCAATTGGCTCTAATTATAGAGTAAACTGTTTAGTTATTAAACTGATCTTAAAAAAATAAAGAAAGCAAATTTCACTTTCTGTAGCAGGAACTCGTGGTCTTATTTTTGCCAGATTCAAACAAGCAGACGCACAAAATAGTTTGAGTTGGAAGGGACCTTTTAAAGGTCACCAAGTCCAACCTTCTGCAACGAGCAGGGACATTTTCAACTACATCAGGTTATTCAGAGCGCTATCCAACTTGCCATTAGATGTTTCCAGCAATGGGGCATCCACTACTTCTCTGGGCAACCTGTTCCAGTGTTCTACCACCCTCACCGTAAAAAAACCAGCCAATCTACACCAATCCTCCTCAGTTTAAAACCATATTGCAACAGGCCCTGCTAAAAAGTCCAAGTGTGATAATGACATAAATTATTTAACATTTATTAATTACTGAAAAAGCATACAGAAACAATTTCTTTCTATCCCAAGACACTGACTCATAAACCAGTTTTACTGTCACGCAGAATGGACATGCACTCCTCAACTGCTCCCTGTGACAGGAATCCTTCTTATTCGGAGAAGCCCCACCCTTTTAGGTAAATACACCAGCCTTCTTCTTCACAAAATACACATATCTAATAGTGTGTAATCTTTCCTTTAAATGCCACTTTCCCATCCAGGACTTCAGTGGCCTCATTCACAACCAAACACAAGAAGGTCATTAAGTATTTTTGCATTTAGAGGTGAATTTTTGTTACCAAAGAACCATGTGAACAACTTTTAAAAATTAATGATGGCAATGTTCATATTTTCCTAAAGTTCTTCTACTGAAACATACTAGCCAACTGAAGTAAAGAAATTAAAGAAAGCCATGTTTACAAAAAAAAGTCCATCAAAAATATCCAAATTTTAATCACATGCTATTAGTCCACATTATTATTTACGGTGTCTGCTGAAAAATGCAAGATGAGTTACATAATGCTGTGTTTATATACAGAGTTGTATTACAAAGAACATAAGTTGATATAGAGATCAGAACTCTTAATCCTTTAGGAGCCCTTGAGCTTCTGGGAAAAGGAGTGGCTTCAAACTTCTTACGTGTATTTGTCAAATAAAAGACTACAACGCTGAACATCTTCATAAATTTTTCAACTACAGTAAGACAATCTCTTAAAGTTAACATACACATTTATCAGAATAGGTTTGCTAGACTTCAGTCAGAAGAAAAAGTACTGTATCCCAAACATCATTCCAAATTGCACCTCATGCTCATGAACACCCCTGTATGCATTAGCTCCCAGTAATTCCATTTTTAGCTTCCCAGTTATTCCATGGCAATCTCTGGTACATAACAGGCAACATTTCCAAGGAATACTTTTATCGAAGTAAATATCCCTCCACTATTCTCCCTGCTTCTTTTATCACTCATTGCCTTCAAGAAACAGGAATGAACACAAGTTTGCTTCCACTTCTTATTCTGGTATTTTCAAAATGTTTTCAACTGTTCCTTATTCCTGAAAGTGTCTCTCTCCCTAGCATGTACTAATCTTTCCCCTTCCTCATTCAGAGCACTCTTAAAGGCTCAGCTTATAGCAGAGGCTTAAAAAACTAATTTATGTTAGTCAAAAGAAAATCTTCTCTATCTCATTGTTATGTATCTAACAACAAAAAATATCATGATAATCAAAATAATGGAAAAAATAATAGCCTTTATAAAGTCTCATAAATGGTGATCACCCAGTGTATTTTATCTTTTGAGCTTTTTGTGTAGAACAAAGTATATTGCCAGTCTCAGATGAGAAAAGGTATAAATATCTTAGCAGAAATTAAGAATTTATCTGAGGACACCAGAGCTTACAGGTGTACAGAAGGGAAAACATGAATAACAGGTGATACAATTTCCTGTTGCTTAGTATGAAGAGAACCCGAACATTATCTTGGTTTCAAATGAACAGGTCTGAAAAAAAATCCATAAAATATTTAACATATTGAAATTAATCACAATAGCTACAATAAGACAACTGATATAGTACCCCCAGATAGCACCAGTGCTCATTTGCCATAAGCGAAAATTAAAATATTTCAATGTAACAGAGAAGCTGCAGAGTTTTAAACTGTGCAAAATGCAAACAAAATGTCAATGTAGAAATACAGCAACTGCTTCAATCAGACTAGGGGAAAAAAATGAACTTGTGGTCACAATTGTTTTGCTAAAAAAATTTCAAAAAAGTGGATAAGGGACTAGAATCTAATGGAACAGTCCACACAGAGTAACATATTTTTGGCATACTGCTACCTCAAGAAGCTGTTGCGAGACCGAGCCGCTTTCTCTAATACAAAACATGACATCTCTCTCAGTATCATACTGAGAAAGTCGGGTGTGAAACAAGATGAAGGCAGTCTACAATAATATACTACTCTACTATTGCTGTAATTGGTGAATGAGGGGAAGCAGGAAAATCATATGTAAGTGGAAGGAGATAACTTTCCAATTGCTAGGGAAAGTCTTCTAAAGACTTTGGCAGTGAATGTCAACAGTTAATGTAAAACAAACCAACAAACAAAAATGTTGAAAAGAAATACCATTACTGTGTAGAACATTACATGAGTAAGTTGGGATGCCTATAGGTGGGAAAAGGCCACTAATTAAACCAAATCAACTCTTCTAACACTGATCAAGCTCTTCTAGAATCAGGCACAGAAACTAAACTGAACTAGTAATAGAGTTATATAGTATTTGAAAGTCAAGAGATTGAAACAGCAATAAAATTAGAGAAACAATTTAATTTCATGTGCCCCTACCTTCACTCAAATTTAGCATTTTTTTAACAGTTTATTGAACCAACCTAAAGGCAATGGCTTGTATTTGATACTGTACCACTCCTCCAATTTGTCCTCATAAAAAATCTTCCAATTCCAGTAACAGAAATTCTGTATATTGTGTGAAAAGTTAAATAACTTTATATTACAATTTCTATGCAATAAAATAATGCAAAAGATACAAACTGTTTCTAAGAATATTCAGTACAGTGAGTGTAGTGTTATTATTTACATTATTGACATTTGCAAAGTATGTTAACAGTTCATCTTTTGTTGACCATGTTAAGAACATGCGAAGAACTATTAATAAGACTGGAAAATTACACCAGTACGGAAAAGCTTGAAAAATAATTTATTTGCATACTGAGTTATTGTATAATGCACGTAAGTTGTGAACCTGTCTTCATAAATAAAATAAATTCTGATATCTTTACTATCACAGATGCTCATGACAATGTGAGGTGCAAAGAAGTTACTAAGAGACATTGTCTACTTAGCCCAGAGCTCAAAAACTAAAAGGAATCAAAACCTATAGCACAGACATAAAGGACTCTCTTACACCCTAATTGTCCCAAGTAAGTCCTCATGGTACGTAAAAAAAAATTGAAATAAATGTTGCAAATAGCAACACAAATATTAGAGAACGCTTTCCCAAGTGATCTTTTAATTATTATCTTGAGGATGGCTAAAACAAGGATCTAAATTAAATATTTTTCTTAATTTCTGTAAAATACATAAAGCCTCCAATAACATTACGTAATTTATTATACCGAGAGCCCAAAATAAACTTCCTATTTTCTCTCAATTAAAATATTTCAGAATTCCTTTACTTAAACCCTGCCATTATAACGTCAGCAAGAAAAAGCAAAATTGTAAAACCTAACTTGATTTACAAATGTAGAGAACGGATAAAGCAACAGCTTCTGGAATCCTGTCACTATGTAGGCTAGATCAGAACAAGACCAACATCATCCATCATTTCAATGACAAGGTCAAGGTGTTAATAGATCTGTAAAAGCACTGAAAGTACAATTACAAAGCTAGCATGTCGTCCAGTTTTGAACACAAAGAATCACTCCTCAGGGTTCTGGCTAAAATCAAGCGTGGTGTAGTACAGATCTCCATGTCCATAAGTTACATGCCACTGAAGTTAGGACTATACCAGAAATACCAGAGTGAAGAAAAAGACAGAAAAAACTTCCTTTCAAATATCCCCTGTCTTTTGTTTTTCTTAGGATAACTTAACCCATAAATGACCCATTATCAAAATCTATTGAAGTATGGAGCATCAATGCAAGTGCAGGTGGAAAAATTTCTTCTTTAAAACCATTAAGATAATCACATCCGTGTAGAAGATAGTGGTGAATAATGTGAAACTTCTAGAACATTTCACAAGCATTCAACAGATCCTCAAAAGCCAAATATTAAATAAGTCAGCTCTGTTATATCTTCAGTAAAAGGGCAATTCTGTAGTTTAAGACTCAAAAAACCCAATTTCAGTTACATCAAAAACATTACTGGGCCATCACCTCACCATAATAAAAAACAAAGCCAATCAAAAACCTCATCAGCCAAAACAAGCAACATGAATAAAATAAGCAAGCTGGATAAGAGTGTTTTCCTCGTGAGAATGCTCCCAAGAAAAGAGGTTACTAATAAGCATTCTTTGGTAGTAACTTTCTTTTGTATTGACATGGAATTCAGCCTAGCATTGTAAACAGGTTCTTAAACCAAAATCCTTTTACTAATGGGTAGTTACTACATCTCAAATAGGACAGCTCACATCCACCTATGTGCAAAACCTTTTGGTTTATGTAAATGTAAAATATTAAATATACACCAAAGACACTATGTAGAAAATTATACATATTCTGAATAGAAGTATAAGAAATGAAGTCTTTAAAAACAAACAAACAAACCTACTACAAAGTGCCAATACAAACCATAAATTAAAACTAACCAACCAACCTAAGGAAAATTGTTTTGACAAGAGATGTGTAAAGCTGCTACACTCTGCTATAAGTGAGTAGGGATTTCTCTTTGTTTGAGAAATGAAATTCATTTGTACCAAAGACTACACCTCACAAGTAAGCATGAAATAATTTATCTACTTTATTACTTTTTGCCAAGGACTGACCAAAACAAAAAAGCCATGCAGACTGATCCAAGAGTAACTCTCATACCCAACCTTTTAAATGTCTCCTTTGCACTGGAAATAATTACAGATGGAAGCTACTTCAAAGCTTCTGGGTATTACTGAAACAATACCTTATGTAATAAATAAGACAGACTACACGAGATCTTCGCAATAAGGCCAGAACTCATTGAAATAAGTATTTTTAATGGACAGCATCTAGGTTTTACTCCAGTTGCTAACTTAGATTGAACTCATAGCCAGGCAGCTACACTCCCTATTCTACTCACTGCAGAGAAGTATCTTCATCCATGCTGGGCACACAACACTTGCACTGTTATATAACTAAAACCCATCTAACCCACCTCAGTAAAGAAAATCTGTACCTGTAGTTAGGCCCTTTGAACTGCATTGCTTTATTTCTTGAATTTCTAAGATAATAAGAAACATAAATTCAACAAACTAGGAAAATTCAACCCTACTAGAATATTCTCAACATTTCTGCTATTTCAAAGGTCACACTGCAAACTCCAGCCATTATTTTATTCCATATTATTTGAATATATTTGAATTTATATTTATAATATTTGAATATATTATTTTATCAATTTCTTGGATAAGGATGTTATCCCAAAACAGTAACATTACATTAATCCTAAAATACCCAGAGTTGGAAGGAACCCACAATGAGCATTGAAGTCTAGCTCATTGTTGTGCATAGGACAACCTCAAGAATCACACCATGTGCCTGAGAGAATAAATACGTATATAAAGTATGCATATTGGATACTTCAAAAAAAGAAGTGCACCTGTCTTCTGTAAACATTCATTTGGCAAGGAAACATTCTGGCAGACTGGATCAAATTTAGCAAACTCTTTAGCTCTCATTTCCTGTGAAAACATGTTCCTCTAATAATGATTTAAGTATCAGTTGCTCTGAAGTCTCTCTCACAGCAGACAAATCTTCACCAAAGAAATGTTCAAGGAAGCACATCAGACTGTCTTTCTAACAATCTGCTAAATTCCTCTTAGCCACAGTGGGGTTGATTTTCACTAGAGGCTTGATTTCTGAATAGCCCTGAGAAGACTACAGTCAATTCTAATCCTGCAGTGATTTACAAGAAAAGAACTGGCAGAAGGAACTGCACAACAGTATTATCAGCATTTAATGTGTATACCTTTAACATAGATGGTGTTAACCACAAAGATTCCCAGCTAGAGCGCTCAAAACTACTGTTTCACTATTCTGTCTCTCTCTCCCTCAAATTATAACACAAGTAAGTTCCTTAGAAAAAATAATCTTCCAATAAAGATGTAGTATCTTTACAAACATAATAAGCCAGAGCACATGATAAATTAATACTGAACAGAAAACTGGGCCAGAAGTTTTGGAAGTGAAAATTCCAAATCCTCAAGCTGACACATATGAAATTAGATTACTTTTTAAAAAGCAGCTGACTCAGCATTTTACAAAAACATAGATGCCATACACTCACCTGGAATTAGCCCTGAAAAAGCAATGTCGCGGAATTATATCTTCTGTCTACTCACTGACTTTAAGATGTAACAAATTACAGACAAATCCATCCTTTTAAACATTCAATAATTCACACTAAAAGTAAACAGTTAATAGAGACTGCTTCTGACAATGTTCAAAAATGAATGTGAAAATATTTTATGCCACTTACCAAGCTCTCTGAATAATTCTTCGCTTATGTGAAGAGTGACAGAAGTAAAACAAGTGGAATACTCACTATCAATTTTCTGTAGTCAAGATGCTATACAATTCTGTTCTAAATTCTGCTTTCAGTTTCTCTGTCAAAAAATCCTCATGTCTTTAGAACATCTAAGTTACTCAAAGGGCAAAGAACTATGGTATCTTCTGTTGCCTCTATTCAGTATTTCAAAGGACCTTTACACAGATTTATCTCACGTCTTCAACTAATTTTTACTTGCACGTCTAGATTACTGCAAACAAAGGTTTTACCAGTTTAATCCATAAAGAAAATAACAAAGGAACTGAAGACTCATCAGTAAAAACTACACTAGAGGTAGTGTAGTTATCTGCAACCTGGATTCTACAGACATGTTTAGTGTCAACAGATTCATATATGGTTTATTTTAATTTTTTTTACTTAGAAATAAAAGCCTAACACAGTGATGCACAGAGAGCAAAATTGTTTTAGAATAAAATGTCTGAATCCTTAATATTGTTGAGCCTATGGTATTGGGCAATACCCTGTGGTGTAACAGAGCTCCTTTAAAGATCCTTCTAAGGAAAATAGTCTTAAATTTCAGAATAAACATAATGGTAAGCATGAATACACTAGAAAGTGATGGAGATTCTGTTTTAATAACATAAAGTGAACCCTAAAATAGAAGTTGTGGCAGTGGAAAAAAGATATATAAAAGGGGAGAAGGAAAACAAAAAAAGGTATTTATAGTTACCCACTTGGCAGTAGGTAACGGCCAAGACAGTTACCCAGACATCCCATGGCGTAAAACTCAGTGGTCCCCATTTTTGTACTACAAGTACAAAAGCATCAGCAACACCGAACACTAACTGTTCTGCTGGTCTAAAAAACGGTGATGACTATTTTCATTTAAAACAGTAATCTGCAAACTTCTTGCAAGCCCTAAGACACTAGAAGGAATACAGATGGAGTACAGGGGCACTTGTGAAAGAACAAACACAGCAATGAAGCACATAACAAAGGTTCTGCAGAAAAGGTAGAGGAGGAGCTAGAGCAAATGGATTACCAGTGTGATTTTCTAGATTTCCAATGCTTTGATTTGAATCCTAAATTGGTCTTGGCACAGGCAAACCTGATTCTTTTCAAACTATACATAACTGGAAGATTGCTCTTCCAGAGCACACCTGCTAAACAACAATTGTTAATGTAGGTGCCCTCTAAACGATTAAACTGTTGTACTCTGAAAAAAACGCCTCTCAAAATGTGTGTAAGAAGAACTTCACAAAATCTTTCCTTTACAGATCTACTCTCATTGCACCCCATGCTTGCTGGTAAAGGTACAGTCTTACCTCATTGAGAGTAACAGACAGTATGTCACATTTTTCAAAAACGGTCAGAACATCGGAAAGAGGAGGTAATTTACATAAGGTATTAACAATTACAATACAGCTTTTGGAAGAACATAAGCTGGTGACACTGCGTTGAAAAACAAGATACATTAGGAGCATGTGGCAGATGTAAACAAAAAACTATTAACTAGCACAGCCAATGCATTATATGAAAAGTTGAAAAGGCACACCTTTTAACATTCAGTATTTTTTCATTTAAAGTTTGCAAAATGCTGGCCACAATCAATAAACAAAACAAATACTCTCTCTCAAAAGGATGGATATGTTTATCGAGTGACCTGAAAAAATATCTACTCAACTCATTTTTAGTTTGTAACACTTGATTGATTCAATGTCCTGGAGGGGGAAAAGAAAAAGCAAGTTTCCTCTGTAACTAAGTGAATAGCTTCAGATCAGAAGCATGACAGGAAACATTGGTATTCACACTACTGCCACTGCTAAAAGGACTTGCTCAGACATGTCTCTTCTGCTCCTGCTCCTGAAATGAAGTTCATTCAGAATTTGACTAGGAAAACACAACTGGCTTTACAGGTAAAGCCAACTAACTTAAAAAACATATTGCAGAGAAGATCTACAAATTATTGTCATACATATCAATGCTAATAAAGCTTGGCAAATACAGTACATTGAAACTGACACTAAGGAGAAAAAAATGCACTTGGTTTCTTCCCCAACATGTAGTGAATCAAAGAACATTGGCTTTTGGCAACATTTTATATATTAGTAAATTATCTAAAGTAGCACCACAGTAGACTTCTGTAAAAGTCTTTTCCTGTACAATGCAGTGATTACACAAATATTAAGATGTTTATGACTATTTTTTATTTCTAATCGTTTAGGATAATGATGCTGCCTCTGAATCATCCTCAGTTCTGCATTCATTGTAAATATCTCTATATCTGAGACTTTGAGCAGGTATGAATATTATTTAACTTTTAACTGCGATATCTAGAGAATGCATATGATGCATACGATGATTCAAAAAAATAATAAACCCTCAATGGAAACTTTCAAACAGCCTAACACGGAAAAAATTACACAATGATTTGTCATAAGGAAAAAGTCAGAGAAAACAGAATTGTGCAGCATTGCTCTTGCAACAACAGCAAAAGTGTATCTTCCCAACCCGAAATTTCCTTAACCAACATCCTTTAACACACTTTTCACCCGCCCAAGAAATAGGGAGAAAGATCTGAGAAACTCATCTGAGTTAGCACAAACCTTAAGTCTTTCCCAAAGCACTACATCCGCTGTTCACAAACCGTTAAGTGACAGGTGCAACAGGATGGATTTTTTTTCATTCTACGAATACCTCCGCCCATAAATATCGACGAGAACACGTCTTTCAGACTAAGTTTGAATAAAAAAGTCAGCGTTTCGTTCCCTAAACTAAGAAAGCAGTTTAATAAATGGAAGAGAGGACACCCGCAGTACCTGGCAGCCAAAGCCGAGGGCCGATCCACTCCTCTGCCTGCCCTGCCCACCCCGGGCAAGCAGAACCCGGACGGGTCTGGCCGGCCAGCCCTCCCCTCTGGCTTCACCCGGAGCCGGCAGCGTCTCCCGCCCCTTCCCGCCGCTCCACCATCTTGGATTAGGGAAAGGTTTAGCGCTCTCCCCCCTCAACCCTTCCCCCTTCCCTCGAGTCCCGCTGGTTTAAGGCGAGGAAGAGACATTACATCTCCTCGCCCTCGAAAGCAAGCAGAGCCAGAGAGACGTTTCGCTAAAGATAAAGCAAATACCTCTGCACAAAAGACAAAGCAAACATTTCCCCGGGCAGCACCGTCGCCCGTGGTAGCGCAGTTCCCCTCACCCGGGGGCACTGAGGCGAGACCCGCTGGGGCCGCTACAGGAACGACGAAACAAAAATGGCGGCCGCGCTCCACCAAAGTGAGACTACATCTCCCAGCGCGTTCTGCGGCACGAGCGAGAGATAATGGCGCCCAGACTCACGGTGGCGCAGGGCAGGACTACAACTCCCGCGGGGCGCCGCGGCGGGGCGGGGGGCTCGTGGACGGTGGCACATAACGCCCGCCTCACATAAGATGGCGGCGGCGGCGGGAGCGCGCTGAGCGGGTGCCTGCAGGCGGACGCGCGCTCGCCCCTCCTCCCCTCCCTGTCCCGGTGTTGTGGCTCTGGCCGCGGGCGGGGTCTGCGGGGCCGCGGCGAGGGGATCCCGGGGCTGCGAGCCTGGTTGCCGGCCGGTCGCTGGCAGGGGCGGGCGGCGCTAAGTGGCGGCACCCGCTCGAGTAGAGCCCGGCGCTCCGGTCCCTTCGGCAGAAGAAGGCTGCTGTGGGTGGGGGCCGCTCCGGCTCTTTCCCAGCTCGGCGGTGGCTGCGGCTCCGATCTCCATGTCGGACAATCAGAGCTGGAATTCCTCCGGCTCCGAGGAGGACCCCGAGACCGAGCTCGGACTGCCTGTTGAGCTCTGCGGGGTGCTCAGCAAGGTAAGCCGCCTCTACCCCATTCCTGCGCCCTGCTGCCCCCCATCCTCCTCGCTGTCAGCCTCGACCGCCCCGGGGGCTCGGGCCGAGGGGCCCGGTGGCGGGGGGGCCGGGCGGTTCCGCGGGCTGCGCTGGCACGGCCGGGGCACCGCCACCTGACGGCGGAGCCGCTGCCAGGCAGAGCCGCGGCGGCGCCCGGCGCCCCCTCCCTCAGCCCCGCCGCCCCCCGCGGCCGGGGGGAGCTTTTTCTCGAGCGGGGCCACGGCCCCCGCCGCCCCCCGAGCCGCCGACCGCACATCGTGGGGCTCCGGCGGCCGCGCCGCGAGGGCGTCTCCCCCGCGCTTCGGGCTCCGGCCGGAGCGGCGCCGGGCCTCGGTGTCGCGGCTGCCCGGGCGCTCCTGCAGGCACCCGCAGCCAGTCGTGTCGCCTCGGGAGCAGGCACGGCTTTGAGTGCAAGTATCAAAACAGGGCAGTGAAATACTCCTGCGGCAAGAGAAAACGGGAGGAGCGGAAAAGGCAAATGGCTATGTAAAAAAAATGGCCCTTTTAAAAATAAACATAGTTATTTTCTGTTTTATCGCTGAAAATAAGGTGACTTGCGAGCATGTGTCGGTTTATACTGGGAAATTTTATTTTCAGAAGTACTTTGTATTAGATTATTGAATTACTTAGTTTTTATATGGATATTTTATTTTTTATTACAGAAAGTATATTCAGAATAGCGTTGAAATATCTGTAAGATTAAAGCACTATGTTTTGAATTTGTTTCCTGTCCTACGCGATAAGGCTAGGCACAAGCCAACGTAGGAGGCACGGGATAGAGATCTTACACCGCCCTGAATGCGCAGAAAAAAGCCGTAACTGAGTTCACACTGTTGTGAGAGACTTTGTGAACTGCTTCTAGCCTGAAAATGTTGCTAACCCCAGAGATAGGAGGAATGGTTAGGAGAAGAGAAGGATCTCTGCTTTCATTTTTAAGATCTTATCTAATAGTGGATGGGGGAAGGAGGGGATGAGATGGATGCGAGATGGTGTTAGAGCAGTCACAATGAGAGATTTTTGTTTGGTGTACTTTTGCTGTTTTGTTTGCATTTTTTCCCAGCAAAGTTTTCCTTGGGTAAGATGGCTCTGTCGTTAGAAGGGAAGTCATTTGTCACAATGGATATGTTTGAGGGATAAGGCTACCTTTTGTTAGTTGATACTCAGTAATTATTGAGGTAAACTAATTAAAATTGAATGATAGCATACTGAACTTTCTACTAAGGAAATACCTATTTTTAATAACTTAGTGTGTGTAGTTAAGTTCTAAAATCATAGAAGTAGGCTGGAGTTCACTGTGTGCAGGTTAGTTTTATTAGTTCTGCCCTTCAGTAAAGAGAAGTTGTGAAGGAAATGGAGTAATTTGGTCAGAGAAACTTGTTAGAAGTATATCCTGCTGGTCTTTTGAAAAGTTTTGAAACTCTAGGCTTTTTTCCATTGTATTTCCTGCTAATGATTTTAAGGTGGATACAAAGAAAGAACTTAAATGCAAGAGGCTTTCAGGAAGCACGAGAATCTAGATGTTTGGAAAAACACTTGGCTTTTCTCTGGCAAAATCTTGTGCCTACCCAAGTGTGCTTTAAGGAACCTCTTAATTCACGGGACATTTGAATTGCAACAGCAAGCTCTGATTACAACAGCAGATGCAAGGTTTTCTGCTATATATGTTTCTGTTAACTTTTTCAGAGACAGAAAGGTACTTTTCTATGCTTTTTTTTCCCCCGAAAGATAGCTTTGGACTCTGCCTTTCACATCCTGGGAGGAGTTGGGAACGTGAGAGATAGGAAAAGAGGAAGGCAGGAAATAATACACCTCTGTGACCGCTTGTGCTACCATTTCATGCACTAAGCACACTTGAGGCTTTCTTTAAGTAGTGCTGTATTTGGCAATTAGATGTATTAAGAGATGAAAAAGGGCTTTATATTTTAAGAACAAATCAAGGTCTTGCCTACATTTGAAAATGAAGAATTTAGTACAAAAGTTAACATGTAAATATGGAATATATGTTAACTAATGTATGTAGTATGAAGTGGGAATGAGACTATTAGTTGGCTTTTCCCCCTCATTTTTTTAGATCACAAAATGACAAATGATGGATAGACTTAAATGTTAACCAGTGTTTTTCATAAAAGAAAATTTTTTTCATTTGTCAAAATCAAAGAAATGTTTGCATGATAAGATTAGTTTCAATGCACTTGTTTCTATTTTCATCAAATTTATAACATTTCCACAATGATTGATTAATAAGTATTAGTGTATTGTCAGAATTATAGAATAGCCCTGATTTTCTATCAGTGCCAGATGATTCTGTGGAGTTCATATGATTCTACCAAGTCCAGTCAGAAAGGTACTGCAAATATAAGAATAGTAATGAGAACTTTTGTTCACTTCTTTCTGTGTCTCTTTTGAATTAATCAAGAATTTGTTCCCAGAATATTGGTCTTACTCAGTGTGTGAATGTGGAGTCCCTAGAAAAATCTGTATAGCAAAAAATATTATTGGATGTGTGCTGTAACCAAGTATTTTCTTAGTGAAAGTAGTTAGAATTAAAACCTAAAGCAGTATCTATGGGCAATATTAAATGAATAAAGCACAGAGTCCTCCAGGCACTACAATGTGGGATAATGGCATGTTTGTATTTATATGAAGACAACTTCATATACTATTTTATGTAAAATAATGTATTCTGTGTTCCACCTAAGTCTTTTGGACTAGCTCTAGATTTTAAATCAGGTACCTAAACTCACCGTAGTCATTAATGTTTGATTTTTTTCCCCTTCCCTGTTTTCTCAATTTATGTTATCAGTGTGTTTATTGCCTTTACTGTAACTGGCCTTGGCAGTGCAGTTGGAGTCCAGACATCTGTTGTCTTATTGACCCTTCAAAACAACTGCTTTTTTATTGCTTTAGGAGTTTGTAAAATTCTTCTAGGAGCTCTGAGCAGATAAAAGTTCTCATTTGGGAAGAACTTGTAAAAATAAGCTGCCTTTTTCTTTGGATGCTCAAGAGACTAGAAAATATCCATCATTCTTCTTTTATTGTTTTCTTTCCATTGACTGATCACTGGAAATATTTTTTACAGTGGACCAACTACATTCATGGGTGGCAGGATCGATGGGTAGTTCTGAAAAGCAGCACACTCAGTTATTACAAGTCTGAAGATGAAACAGAGTATGGCTGCAGAGGCTCTATCTGTCTGAGCAAGGCTGAGATTACAGTAAGTACAATTTTATTATTGCCATCATTCATGTTTTGAGGTGGTATATGTTTGTGGGTGGTGAAAGCAAACGTGAAGTACGGTAAAATCTTTTAGGTCATCTGCTTATGACAGTGGCATCAGTGGAACACTGTGGAGCAGGGCGCGGAATTTCTAATGCGAAAAAACCTCTTCTGATTTGTGGCTTCGACAAACAACTTTTCGTATTTTACCTTAGAGGTTTTGTGGGTGGATAGACTGTCTGCCTCTGAAGGCTGCAAAGTTTTTTCCATGGGTCAGTTTAAGACCCCAGATGAATTTGTGAGATGAGGTACTTGTCCTTCACAAACTTTGCTCTAGAAAGAGGGTGATGGTTCTTTTGGCTGTGGTTCTTGACTTTCTGAGCACAACTCTGTAGGTTTCCAAAAGAAAATATTCTTTCTCTGAACAAATGCCCTCTACAACTACCTGGAAGAAGGTTGTAGCAAGTTGTATTTCAGTCTCTTCTTCCAGGTTGGAAGTGGAAGATGAGCGTAAATACCCTCAGGCTGTCTCAATGGAGGTTTAGATTACACAGTAAAAATGCTTCATAGAAGGGACTGTAAAGCACTGAAACAGGATGCCCAGGGTAGTGGTGAAGTTACCATCTCTGCAAGTGTCAAAAAATGTGTAGATATGGTACTTGATGGCGTGGCTTAATGATGAACAGGGTAGTGCTGGTTGATGGTTGGACTTTATAACATTAGGGTTTTTTCCCAACCTTTATGAATCCGTGAAATTTTTAAAAGATTAATTGCTTAGAAGATAAAGAAAAAAAATCTACTTTTTTGGCTTTCAGGAATACAATACACATTATGACTAATAGTTGTCAAAACACCTGCTGTAGTCTTTCTGCAATATCATTAAATAGTCTGTCCAGTTATGTGATGTAGAGAAAAAATAATTGGAGTTTCACATTGCACACAAATTCCTAAAGTAGTAGTATTAAATCTTAGCATGTGTGTTCTTATTCCACCAAATATGTGGAGTTTTTTCAATCTAAATTAAGGATGATGAACGAGATGTAGTCTTCCTTACTAATAATCAGCTTACAAATAGAATTTTATTGAACACTTCTTGATTTGGGAAAAAAAAAAAAGACTGATTATATCAACTGGATGTATTTTAGGGTAAAGCTTGTGAAGAAAAGATGTCTGGCATTTAGATGTTTGGCAAGTATTGTAGCCATCTAAAAAATTAAGCAGATCATGTATTGTATTTAAACTATGTTTTAAAACTGTTCCACTTCTAAAGCTTCCTCAAGATGCAGCTTAATCAGAAATTTATTGTACACAACAATCTCTAGGAGTTCTCACTGAGCTGTATCTGTTGCAGTCTGTTGAGCCTATGATCAGAACTTCCAAAAATCTCTCAAGAGGCAAGAGCTTAACATGCCAACCATGCAGAGACAGGAAGGTGCTGGCAGGGATGTAGCCAAAGGGCATCTGCAGCCATGCTGTGCAGCGCATCTCACCAGCCTGAATTCTGGTTGAGGTGGTGGAGTGAGAGGTTAGGGTGATACTGCTATTGCTGCTGGAATATTTTGGTACATGGCAGTTTACAAAGGGAAACTGGCAAGCATGTCTTCAGACTAGGATGTATGTAACAGAATTTCTTGCAGGTTACTTTTTTTTTTTTTCTTCTCCGACACTATTAGATCTGGTAACTTAGAGTTTAATTGATGCATCTGTTTCTAAGTTCTTGAACTTCTTGAATACATGGAGCAAGAATTAAAAGCATCCGCAGTTCTGAAGGTTAATTGGATATTTTAGCTCAGCTTTTGTTCAGGTTTGTACTTTGTGAGTGGGATTTGACTGTTCAATTGATAGATGGTATCCCTGAAAGCAAATATGTTCCAGTTAGTTATATCTAGCTGCAATTAAAATTATTGTTGTGGAAATTTTAGAAGTTGATGAATACTGTTTCAATACATTGTTTCATGTGTCTAGGATATAGAAATATACTTTTGAAACTGTCTTGTAATTATTCTCTGTTTTTCAGAGGTTTAAGCCAGAGTTTTAGCATCAATGCTTCTGGTTTGTTAGTTGTTTAGTAGCAAATTGAATATTTAAAATTTCAATTTAAAATAGATTATGCTCAAAGATAAATGTTTAAGGTATTCCTCCTGAGGTACATAGTTGATCTTTACTTCAGTATCTTTGTAATGTCTTCAATAGCTATAAGCTTTCTAGCATGTATTTAAATGCATAGGAAAACACCAGTAGCTGATAAAATAAGTGTTGAAATGATAATGTGTGAAAACTGTCAGTGTCACTTTGCTGTCAGTAGAAGTTATTATTTACTGAAGGATTTGTAATTAATTTGGTAAGGAGAGGATGTCAGGTTTCTTATTGGCATAATGTTCAGTTGCACTGATTTGATGTAGTTGAGATCTTCATCTTTTGTATTTTTTGAAAAACTTTAAGTTTGGTTTCCCTTGATCTTCCTGATCCAGAGTCAGATGTATTAACTTCTTCTATCTTAATCTGTTATATTTCAGTAAAGTTTTCAGTAGTATGAGATGGTACTGATGACTGTAATGTTCCTTTATAGGAAAGGATGCTGGATTTTCATAAAACTTTCTTTTAGGCACTTGGATTGGGTATGCATTTTTTAATCCAATGAGGAATGTAATGATATTCTGTGTATAATTTAATTCTACTGTTATTATAGAATGGCCATGTTTTGTTAAAATACAAGCATAGATTTGGAAAGTTGCTGAGTAGTCTTACTGTACTTTCAGCAATGAAGATGAGCGTAATTATAAGTCATAGTATTAATTGAGACATGAATGTTATATGCAGAAGCTCACAGTTGCTTCTGCTCTTGTTTTATCATTTGTATTGCACTGGATATGCATTGATAGATAATTTCACAGGGATATTTTGTAAGACACTCATCTCTTCCCTTTATTTGATGAAAGAGTACTAGTTAAATTCATGCTTATTAGCATAGCTTTTTTGAGTGTTTCAAGTGCAAAATTATATTGTCTTGTGTTCAGAACAGGTATGGCTGTGTGACAGTAGCCTTTCGTTGAATGAAAAAACAGGATGTGGTTGGACTACTGGAACTTAAAAGAGCTGATCCTTCTGGAATAGAGGAACAAAGGATGAATATTTATTGTATACTCACTGGATTACATGAAATAATGAACTGGCTATATGAATTAAGTTTGGGGAAGGATGATGAAAGTCAATATATGATGCTGACTGACTTGCTTTTGTTCACATAAGACAAAGTACCTCGAAGGTGTTTAATCAGTTTGTGACACGTTGGAGGCTGAAACTGAAGATGGAAGTTCTGCTATGTGGTCAGTGGATGAGATGAAATTATGCATATTACAAGAAGTTCATATATGGACAAACTTAAGCTTTATTTTATTAATCTAGCCTGGGCATACTAAATTACTGCTGTTGATGGTAGTCAGTGCCAGTTGGCCTTTATTAAGGATACCCTTGTTTATTTTGAAGCTTTGTAGTTCTTTCATTCTTGAAGTCAAACTTCCAGTAGGGAATTCTGTGTACCAGGTTAAGAAGGAATGTTCATGGCAGTCCTGTAAGTGTGGATCGCTGGGGCATGGTTTTGGAGTTGGAAGTTCTAGGGTGTGTTGTTAAAAGAACAAAAAGAAAATGCCCTGTAGATCTGTAAGTCCAACTTTTAGGCAGCCTGATCCATAAGCTTGAAGTGACTGCTTTGATTGCTGTGTCTATTCTTATAGTGCTATCACCACTGTTGTACAGAGTGATAGAGAGTGACTTGCACTAATTCATGTAGTCACAGCATGATAAATCAAGAATAACATGGTATGCTGTGCCCCCACTTCAGTCAATCTAAGAGAAAGGCCTATGCTAATTTAATCATGGTAGAAATTTGTGCTAATAGATTTTGAAATCTCTTTATAGACTTCTCAATAGCCAAGTGTTTATCTGATGAATTCTGGGGGGTTTTACCCCAGATACATGTTTGTATCCAGTAATCAGCCACTAAAAGTAAAAAACCTCTGGTTTTTAAAAATATGGATAGTTGAACAGCTGCCTTTCCTCACTCTAGTAGTATTCATGTTTTATTTATGGAGTGATAATGACCACCATTGGGCACTTGTGAGAGGAAGTACAGATTGACATTTTTAAAAAGAGATTGGCAAGTTAACAGAAAATGCTTCATCAATTAAAATACATGCAAAACCTTCCTATGAGTTTTTTTCATGGAAATGTCAAACCCTACAAATATTTAGGTTTTATAGTAAAGATTGTATTTTTGGTTAAAGGAGATGTCAGTGCTGGAGAAATGTTCTTAGTAGCATGGCGAACCATGTCTTGCAAAACAGACTTTCAAAATTTCCTCTTGACATTAACCGTATGTTGATATGTTTCTTTTACTGTTTGTACAGTGTGAAATATAATACTATTTTGGACTCATTTGATGCGGTAGTGTATAGAAGTGGTATAGAAGAAATAAAGTTTAGATTTACTTTTTTTTTTTATAGCTAGTGTGTCAAAATCAGTCTCGCTAACATACCTGCTAATGATAAAAGAATGCTGTACTTCTACTCTGTATCTACTGTTAGTTAGGTTTGCTTGAGTTTGTTGCTAGTTAAGTTGAATGGGAACTAAAACTAAGGTTTTCGTTTCTGGAAGTTTTTATTTAAAAAGCTAAAGCATAAGTTCATGCCCTGGGCAGAAACACTAGCAGTACTTTGTAGTAATTGCTAATTGCTTGGGAAAATATAGTTTTCAACTGTCTGAGACTGGAAAACAATCTGGTGTAGCATGACGTGATGGACATTTAATTGAATAATTAATTTTCTGTAATTTGATAAAGTGCTTTCTCAGCCTTAGTTGCTACTAAAAAAATTACATGAGTAAACTAAGACTTATAATACAAGCCCTAACTAGGTCAGGGTTTATTTAGGACGTGTGTCAGTACTGTTAGTCTTTGATGTGTGTCTCAATCAAATAGTTAAATCTAGACTAGTGAGAGATTTTTGGCTAAATGGGAAATGGATATCCTAAATAGAGGTGAATATGGTTAGGAATACTTACTCATGTGAAAGGCCTGAGGTGATATTCTTTTCTGAAGAGGAAAATGCCTAAGAGCAACAGGATAGGGAGGAAGGGAAATGGAGTAAATGCCTAGGAGATAATGACGCTGGCTGCTGCTGGTGTGGCATGTGGAAGTTGCTTGAAATACAGGATTCTCCTGGACAATTAGTTTTGGCATTCACATCCTCTGTACAAATTTGTGTATGCCTCTGGGTTGTCTGAACCAGCCATTGATGGGTTGATGTGAAGTGAAATTGTATGTTAATACTGAAGTTCTGTAAAGTGCTAATATCCTTCAAGCAAAAATATCCGTCAAGCGAAAAATAATCATTTGGCATGGTAGAGAAATGGATGATTTCTTCTGTAATATGTATTAGAGAAATTAAGTCAGAAATGGAAGAATACGCATCCAGAACAGCTCAATGAGGCTGTTCTTTGTACTACAATGCAGGTTCTAAAATGATTAAAATGTAAAAACAAAATTTATGATGTACATTAACCAAATATTTTACCATTACTTAATATTGCTGAAGAATTAGTCTTTAGTACTTGAATGTATCACGTGTTACTACACTCTTGAAATTAGGGCTGTAATCCAGCAGTGTTTTTGTCATCTTATTATCAGTGAGAATATAATTCCCCAACATGACTTTTTAATTAAGATAATTAAATTCTAACACTGTTCATTACTTGACATATACTTCAGGGTCATAATTCATGCTGTGGAGCAGTATATCAGAGCAGTTTCATGATGTAAAGTATTTCTCACAGGTGTATACCAAATTTTAATAATTTCAGTGTTTTAGGTATTAAAGCTATGATTTTATAGCTCAGTAAATTTTTTCTGTGCTACTTGCAATCCTTATTCTTGCTCAATTTTCTTAAGATTGATTTATAGTTGATTTCCTTGTTCATGAGTACAGTTGATTCATATGCCACCCCCTCCAGGGTGTAGTGTTGGTCAACAGTCCTCCTAGGCAACTTGCTGTTGATTATCTGATGTGTCTTGTGATAGCTATTGATGACATTTTCAACAGCTCTATTGAAGATTTGTACAATATTAGACCTCACTTTTGGATACGCATTCATAGGATACTAAGCCAAAGGCTGGAATACTTTTCATCTATTAATGGCAGCCAGCCATCTCTTTTTTGATGCTTCCTAAAGTCGCTTGCTTAACCACCCTTTCTGTTCATAATTCAAAGTAGTTTGTCATAGATGACTGCTTGAGTGTTGTTTTCTTCTCCCAATTCATCTTCTTGCCTCCTCCTTTAGGCATATACTTTAGTTGCTATTTTCCCATGTTCTTGTTGAATTCTACTTAGGGTGAATTCAGGCCAACTTCACCACTTTTTAAATCTGTTTGAGGTGCCTTTCCTCTCAACTGAACTCCATCAATCCTTAGTTAAGAGCACTAGTTGGAATAGCATTTACTATTCCAGGTCTCCAGGTACTTAACTGAGGTTGTATTGTAACTGGTGTTTAATATAAACTTAATAAAGCTTTTTAAATTGCCGCCTTTTAAGGACAAGCATTGCTCTTTCTTAGGGTCTCTTTTTCAGTGCTTTCAAAACTAATTATATGTGCATATATAGATCTATATATATTATATATATGTATATAAAAGGATTAGAGGTAGCTGTGATGATAAAGTTTAGACTGACAATTCAGGTAAAATCTAAACTTTAGAATAGCAGCTTTTAGACTGACATTCATTGGCAACATGCCTTGTCCTTTTAATTAGTTCTTACACATTGTTAATTATTACTATACATAAGTTATTACACAGTAACCATTATCATTTTGTATTCAAAGCAGTCACTCATATCTGACCTGCATCCTAAATTATCTGTAACTGTACAGTACCATGGAGCCAGTACCATATTTCTAGCCTGATATCTTTGTTCTTGATGGTCCTAGTTGCTGAGGTGAAGGTAGCCTAATTGAAGAAGTCTTCAGTCAGGGATGGGGAAGGTTGGATGACAGGACAGGTATAGAACTGAAGTATGCATCTTTTGCCAAAACACTCACAGAGGCCAGATTAGGATCTTTTAATATATCACTGGAGCGCCTGTGCTGGACTGCATGTGGTGTGATGCTGGAGAGGTTCCTTTCCCAGGCTGCAGCCTTTTTGCTCCTTGCCCTGCTGTTGCTCAGCTGTTTGTGTTTTTTAAGTAGCTGCTGCTACCAAGAGCAGAAAGAGCCTTCACAGCTGTAGAGGTTGCATGTTTTCACTGACCAGTATTTGATGATTAAGGAATTGTTTATGGTTCTGGGGCCATGGCTTTTCATCTATGTCCATAGTTTCAAGGTCTTCAATATCTCATGCTTATATTTTGTGTTGTAACAAGGGACACCTGGTTCCAAGGTCCAGTTCATAGAGCCAGTTTTCATAACAAGTTAATGAGATCAGCTTAGGACTGGGAATTGCATAGTTAGCATAAGTCCTGTTGCTGATAATGTTAATACTGCATTTATAGAAATGCTTATACAGTTGTACTGTGTTAAGTTGCTTATGTTTGAATTCAAACCAAGCTAATCTGAAGTCTTAGTGTGGTGCTTTTGCAGGTACATTAGGCCTCTGTTCTATCTGGAAAGACAATGTTTTTCTAGAACCAGAATTTCCATTCCCATCACCATGAATCTAAGTCCAGAATGTTCTCTGTCAGCTCAGTGTAGTGCTATGAAGCATGGCTTTTCTCTTAGGGTAGAGTGCTTTCTCTGGATAGTCACTCATGATTTTCTTGTGAAATCCATATTGTTGTGTTGGCACTGGTGTGAGAGTGTTATGCCACCCTGCAGTTCATTGTGTGAGGTACAACTAAATTAATATACAAATACTTATTTCAGGAGGACAGCAGTGCGATTCCTGCTCCTATATTTGATTGTCCAATAAAAATAAATTTCAAAAAATGTGGCTCAGACAGTGTTTCTGCATTTTCTGAAGTTGATAAAAAATTACTTTGCTTCCTTCCTGATTAATAACTCTAGCTTCTTGCTGTATGTTATATGATTCCTACATGGTGATTTGTAATCAATCCTAGCTTGATATTTTTCTATAGTAAAATTCTCTTTTTTTGTTGGGTTTTTTTTTCCCCTGTGGCTGATGCATGTTGTTGGTGGATAATGCAAACATTTTATTCCAGCTGGAAACCTGAGTAGTATCATATGAATTTGTCTGCAGGAGATTCACTTTGACTTGGTTCTCACCAAAGCAATTGCATGTATGCTTCCATTTCCATAACTGATAGTTAGCTCTAAAGGTAAGTTTTATGAGTTAGACCAAGTTTTAAGTTCTTCAGACTACGTTTAAACAGGGCAGGCCCATTAGTTATATCCTGATTTCTCTCTGCGTGTATCTAAATCTGTTAATACCAATTTACTAATCTGTGGAGCTTTTGCATGTATCTCTACTCAATGGTAGGTCACTTAAGGTGACAGCTGCAAGCACATGCTGATTTACAACTATTTCAGCCTTGCCCTTTTCTAGTAACACAGCACCATTCTATGTCTTTGACTAACATTTAAATGACATTTCAAGTGCACATTTGTTATGCTCTAAGTCTTGCTATTACAAGTGATTGTTTCTTCAGTAGGCACTTGAGAATACCAGTGTCAGAGGTACGCTTACGTATAAACCAATACAGCGTGACTTGATGCTACCTGCTAATTCACTTAATTAACACAGAAGTAATTTGATCAAACACTAATCTGAAAAATCATATACTTTAAGATACTATCCTGTACCATAGATTAATTCCTCACACATAAATATGAAGATTGTTTTTAAATGATCAGTTTTGCTTCTGAATGTATTTAGAAGGTGTGCAGAAAACTAGATTGACCAGGTTTACATCTGACATCTGTAATTTCAAATTTCAAATGTGGTTTCAGTGCTAAAGTTCAATGTATACTTGATCCAGATGTAAAATGACAATTCTCCCATGAGAGGGCTTCTTTGCAATGGATTAAACCAATCTAATTTTAAATTTGCATGCTGTGTTAGCAAACTAATTTTAAATTCTGCTTACATGCTTCTGCTTTCACTGGTCTCTAGTTTAGCTAGGTTTTGAAAAGATAAGATCATTATTTAAAAGAAAAATTGTTGTTTAATGGCATTTTGTGAAGAAAATATCCTGACTAAAGACCTGAAGTGGAATATTTGGGTAGTAGCAAAGAATGAAAAAACATTTAATAGGCTTTTATATTCTTATGCCTGGTTTTTTAATAAGTTTTTTTCCTACATGTGCAAATATGCTATTATGAGAAAGTTTTCTTTTTAATGTACAAATGAGCAAGAAGTTGGATATCCCAAGATATATCACTTTCAATAAGCATAGAGCTGTCTTATTTACTTGCTTGTTTGTAATAAGGTTTTCCTACACCATTGAAAAAATAAAACAGTACAAATAAATGTGGAAAGAATACAGCTAGTGAATGTAATTAAAGAAATGTGTCTTACTGCTTACAAATAACAAAAAGGAAAGGCAAGACATCATAGTCCAGTGTTTTGATAAGGTTTTTACTGGATTTTTGAACTAAGAAAGGCAAACCAGAATTTCATCTTGTGACTCTTGGTGGACCTAATTTGCCAGATTTATGGATCTACTTGGCTTTTCCTGGGGCAGCAGGGGGCAAATATTACAAGTATTGGAAATTAGAACTTGTAATGTCTTTTGGGACTTCAGTACATTATTAATAAAATAAACAATGAAGTATTGTGCTTTTTTTAAGTTATTCCATCCTGAGACTTAGATCCAGGATAGATATTGATGTTAAAAAAATGCTTGCAAAATTAATTATTTCAACGTTTATCTTTCTGAAACCAGGTGTCTTCAAAAATAAGTCATAGGGACAGAAGGATCTCGATGAGCTGTTATGATGGCACTGAGTGTACCTCGTGGGGCTGTGGTCTGCCATGCCGCCTCTGTCAGAGGACTGTCCCTGCCTGCCGAACGATGAGTTGACAAGGCAAACATCCAGCCTGGATGAGCAACAAGGTTTTAAAGTAATTCAGGAATAAAAAGAGGATATATCATCTTTGGAAGGAGGGTCAGGTCTCTCAGGAAGTGTTTAAGGGAGTTGCTAGGGCATGTAAGAAAAAATTGGGGCCAAAGCTCTGTTCAAACTTAATTTGGCAAGTTTTGTAAAGGATAATAAAAAATGTTTTTACAACTATATTAATGGTAAAAGGAAGGGTAAGACCAGCCTTTGTTCTCTATTGCATAAGGTATCTTAGTAACTGCAGGTGAAGAGAAGATAGAAGTGCTTAACGCCTTCTTCACCTCAGTCTTTAGTGGGAAGATGGCTTGTCCTCAGGACAGCTGTCCTTCTGGGATGGCAGATGGTGTCAGGGAGCAAAATGGTCCCCCTGTTATCCAGGAGGAGGCAGACACAGAACTGCTGAGCTGCTTGGATGTTCATAAATTTTTGGGACCAGGATAGGACTCATGTCAGGTTGATGAGGGGAGCTGGCAGATGAGCTTGCAAAGCTACTCTCCATCATTGACCAGCAGTCCTGGCTCACTGGGGAGGTTCCAGATGACTGGAAGCTGGCCAGTGTGACACCCATTCATAAAAAGGGTAAGAAGGAGGATCCTGGTAATTACAGGCCAGTCAGCCTGACCTCAGTACCTGGTGAGGTTATGGAACAGTTTATACTGACTGTCATCACACAGCCCTTACAGGATGGCCAGGGTGTCAGGCCCAGCCAGCCGGGGTTTAGGAGGGGCAGGTCATGTTTGACCAACCTGGTCTTCTCTTATGACCAGGTGACCCGCCTGGTGGATGTGGGAAAGGCTGTGGATGTTGTGTACCTGGACTCCAGCAAGGTTTTTGACTCTGTCTCCCATGGCACACTCCTGGAAAAGCTGCAGCCCACAGCTTGGACAGGAGCACTGTGTGCTGGGTTAAGAACTGTCTGGATGGCCATGCCCAGAGAGTGGTGAATGGTGCTGTATCCAGCTGGGGATCAGTCACCAGTGGTGTCCCTCAGGGGTCTGTGCTGGGGCCAATTCTGGTCAATATTTTCTTTGATGACATGGGTGAGGGTATTGAATCTTGCACTGGTAAATTTGAGGACAACACTAAGCTGGGAGCGTGTGTTAATCTGTGGGAAGGGAGGAGGGCTCTGCAGAGAGACCTGGAATGGTTGGATGGATGAGCAGAGTCCAGCAGGATGAAGTTTAATAAGTTCAAGTGCTGAGTCTTAATTTTGGCTACGAAAACCCCCTGCAACATTACAGGCTACGGAAAGTGTGGCTGGACAGTGCCCAGGCAGAAAGGGACCTGGGGGCAGTGGTCAACAGCCAACTGAACATGAGCCAGCAGAGTGCCCTGGTGGCCAAGAAGGCAAATGGCCCCTGGCCTGTGTCAGGAACAGTGTGGCCAGCAGGAGCAGGGTGGTCATGAGGCCACACCTTGAGTGCTGTGTCCGGTTCTGGCCCCTCAGTTCAGAAAGGACATTGAGACGCTGGAGTGTCCAGAGAAGGCAACGAGGCTGGTGCGGGGCTTGGAACACAAACCCTGTGAGTAACGGCTGAGGGAGCTGGAGTTCTTTAGCCTGGAGAAAAGGAGACTCAGGGGTGACCTTATCACTCTCTACAATTTCCTGAAGGGTGGTTGTAGTCAGGTGAGGGTTGGTCTCTTTCTCCAGGCAACAACTGACAGAAACACAGTCTTAAGTTGTGCTAAGGGAAAATTAGGTTGGATATTAATTATTAGGTTATTATAGATTATGGATTTTATTATGAACATTATTAGGTTGGAAAAAGTTTTTTATAGAAAGAGTGATAAAGTTCTGGAATTGTCTGCCTGTGGAGGTGGTGGAGTCACCATCCGTGGATGTGTGTAAAAAAAGACTGGATGTGGCACTCAGTGCCATGGTTTAGTTGAGGTGTTAGGGCATGGATTGCACTCCGTGATCTTGAAGGTCTCTTTTAACCTAGTCATACTGTGATTCTCTGTGAGGAGATTCCAGGTTGTCCTGCAGAGAACATGGTCAGCTTCAGTGGACACATTGCAGGGCATAGCTAAGCTCCACAGCTGCTGTGACATCTCAAGGTAAACAGAGTTAAATGGCAAAAATGCTGCTCAGCAGTGTGTGAGAAAGAGAGGAGTGAGGAAGAGGTGTGAGAAACAGCTGTCTGGGCAGGAAGAGGTGCTGCAGCTACAGAGTGAGATCCCCTGCAGCCTGTAGAGGAGAGCATTGTGCAGGCATTTTTGGTGTAACCTGTGCAGAGAATCATACCAGACCAGACAACCACTCTGCAGCCTGTTTAGAACCCAGCTGTGGCAGCTGGATATGTCTTGACAGAGGCTGCAGCCTTTAAAAAACCCATGCTGTAACAGATTTACCCTGAAGAATTGCAGTGGTGGATGCTGTCCTTGCTGGAGCATGTGAAAGCATGAGCAAGGAGTGGCAGAATTAAAGTGGTAGACCATAGCCCTCATTCTCAACCCCCCCATGCCTCTCTTGTTTCTCACCATCCAACTCTATTTTGCAATAAATTAAGTCAGTTTTCTCCAAGTCAAATCTGTTTGACTATGCTGGCAGTAGGTAGGTGATGTCTCTATCTTGACCCATGAGCTTTTTAGTGACTAGCTTGCAAAATACTACTATTTAGAAATATGCTAACTTGAAAATAGTACTATTTAAGGCACATATGATAATGTTTTGACTGGTCTTGTCTGGTTAAATCCTAACCATGCATAATATTATTTGGTAAAACACATATTGTGATTCAGCTGATAGGATTTTTCCATTGATTATTTGAAGTATTATTCACCATGTAGAGTGCAACTTTAAAATAATTTCAGTGGTACTTCATTTCACTACCTTCCTGTTCAAAGTTTTTTCATAAGTTAGCATGTTTTCAGCCATTTTACATTTTGGAAGCAGGGAACAATTTCTTCACAGTTTGAATCTCTCATGAATTAAATGCTTTCAAATAATTATTTAAAGATGTGCACTTTTTCAAACTTGAAGAAGATTTTTAATTTGCTTTTTTCTAGTTAACTAATCTCAGCCTTTGTCAGTTCCAAGCTGGTTTTACATAGGAGCTGAAATAATTTTCCTGTGTGATTTTAGAACCAATTCTTCAGTCACACAGCACAAATCTCAAAGTATTTTTGAGGTTTTGTTAGCACCTCAACGTAGGGACATGTAGAATATGTTCATATAACGTTTTGTTTTTTTCTGGTATGAAATAGGTTCTTTTTTTCCCTTATCCTCATAGTCAAAACACGTACTTTGGTATGCCTCAATTCCCAGTAACTGCAATGTCTGCTTGCTTTGATACGCACTGCTTACTGAGAACCATGGAGTGGATTTTTTTGTTTTGTTTTTCTTTATTTAATGTTGTAACCTGATACACTGCATTGCTTTGTTTTTGTCTTCCATTAGGTTAAGTGATTTTTAAAGTGCTCATCGTATTTCTGTAGCTCATCATATATTGTGCCTTCTCTTTTGCTAATATAAGATACCGATTTTGAGTTGCATCCTAAATTATCATATGTACATCTCTTTTCGTCCAGTTTAACTGCCTTCTGTTGTTAGTTTTCCTTGCTTATGGGTGAATAAAGTGCTCTTTTGAACTTCTGCTTCAAAGTAATACCATGTTACAGATCCAATTTATTTTATTCTGATCATTACTTGTACCCCTCTGTCCTTTCTTATCCTATCCGTGTTCTCCTGGACTGATCTTTTGCATGTCCCATTGAGAAACTGGGAAGATAGAGGTGGTATTGGCATTTGAGTGAGTACATCCAGGTCCAGAACTTCTTGAATGATCTGTGAAAACAAATAAGCAAATCTGTAGGTTGGTGGTAACTGTTCTGAAAATGTGGGTTTTTTTGTGGAGGAAGTGGTAGTTTGTTCAGGTACTTTGTAGCTGGAGGATTTCAGGTAGTTGAAGAACAGTGCAAAAAGGATGCTTTTTCCTGAATTCCATGGGAATGGTAAAAAAAAAGCTACTCAGTAGATTGTACCTTGCATGGTAGGACAGTGACACTGTTCACTTGGGAAAAGGTCTATTCAGCTCTCTGAAGCTGGAAACGTTTATGAATAGGTATAGTCTGGCTTGTATCTCATTTTCCAGGATATAACTTTTCATGTCTACTTTTTAAGAGGTATATAAGTTGAAGCTGGTGAAGTTTGCTATCTTAAAAAGATTTACAGGCCTATTAGCATGAAGCTCCTTCCAGATTCTGTTTCAGTGTTTCCTCAGCAGATGAAGCAAAGGGCAGAATGCACCAAGTTGTATTTCAAGTGCAAAAGAGGTGGTTGCAGGGTGGTTTGTCCCTATACACATGCTACATGCAAAAGCAAAAAGAACTGCAGGCATGAGTTACAGCATTTGCATCAATGAAATATATGCAAAATACTTAAATCAGTTTTACTTGATAAAGCTTTTTTTGTTTTTTAAAAGCTGAGTATTAGTATTTTTAATAGCTTTAGATACTTTGATATAAGACATATGTATATATCTTTTAAAGAGAAAACCTGGAATTTGATTACCAAAATTTGAATTTTTCTTAAATTTCAGTTAAGTAATTTCTGATTGACACCATTCTCAAACCCACTCAGAAAAAAGAATGTGAAGTTCTCTTACCTTGCTTTGAGTTGCACTAAGAGAAGAAAAGGGGAAACATCAGGTTTCGTGTTTTAACTTAGGCTAGATGACAGCCTCTGTTGAATTTATGCTAGTGGCATTCATGTCTGAAATCTAAGAAATTGTAGTTTTCATTTTCCTCTGTTGCAGACCTCTGTTGTTTGTCTTGTGACCTAGTTCCCAGCTCAGGATTTTCTTAAGAAAAACCTTTACAATTCTAAAATGATTTCAGCTTAGGTAAGCTCTAGTTCTACAATGAGAAGAGTGACAGAAGCACAGTTCAGTAATTGTAATATGCAGACTTGAATTGTGTGTGCTATGAACCACCCTGGTTTTCCTCTGTAAGGAAAGGACAAAATGCCATTAACACCGTTTGGAGTAGTGGGAGAGATCAAGCAAAAGTTTCTTCACAGGGGTTTTGTTTTGGGTGGGTTGTTTTTTTTCTCACATGGAGTACTTACTCCTGAAGGTTATAAAATATATGAAAGCACTTAATCTTTGCTGTGTGATTTGCCTTAAGCACCTGAACCATTATTTTTCAAGCACATACTGCTCTGAAGCTTCTTTTATGAATACCTCAAACTTGACAGCTGTATAGCAGGAAGGATTTTGTGGCAATGCAATCAGCTATGACTCATGAGACCTGAGCTGGCTACCGACTTCCTCAGTAACTGTAGCCAAGTGAGTGTTTATTCGTGTAAACTGTACTTGCTTAGAAATGGTTAGAATTTAAGAGCTGGTATCCATTGGTTTTGGAAAGATCTAGGATGCTTGAATACTTGGAATTGCATTTGTTTCTGCAAGTTTCTGTGCAGGTGCCTTGGGAAAAGAGCTTAGGACTCATACAGAAAGGGTGTTTGTGGATGCTGTAGACCTGTTTCTTGTAGCATGTTCTTGAATGGAATTACGGTTTAGCTGTGGGTGTTGTTTGCTAGTGTTGTTTTTGTTTTCTTTAATGTGGTCTCTCAAAGAAACCTTTGGCATACACAGAGGTTATCTCTGCCACAGACACTTAAGTCTGTGCAACTCAGCTTTGAAAATGCTGTAAATGTTTTCAGGTTCCCCCATTCAAAGTGTCTTGATGGGAGTTTTATTCCCCAGTGTCCTTTCAATTTAGGTATGTTGCTTGATGCTGCTGCGGATTAGGAAAAAAACCTGAAGTTCTCCAACGTGCTTTAAATCCTGAAGATTGTGAACTCCTACTTGTTTCCTGCTTCCCTGCATAACTAAAACATTCCTCTTTCTTGTCTTATCTTGGTTGTGGAAGGTCATTAGGACATATCCTGGCCTTAGCACATGTCCTTAGCTTGTTACAGATGAAAATCCCTATTTATCCTCCAAGGTCATGTCATGTGACTGGCTAAGAACTGTACCATTTTATAACAGCTTCTGAGTGTAAAGCAGAAAGGCAGCACTAGAAACAGCGAACCTCAAAAAGAAATGGATCTAAATGACCTGAGTTGCAGTCTACAGGAAAAAAGTGAAAAGAACCATAAAACTTCCAGGAAGCATAAAGGAGTCAAACTAGTCTGATGAGAATGTTAGAAGAGTAAGGGACAGATATGAGAAGTTTTGAATAACACTTTGTGCTCCTTGCTAGATGCAGCTACAGAAAACAATAAAAACACTTATAGCTAGAGGTAAACCAAAGAAGTTTTTCTGTCACCTGGGCGGAGAAGAATGTAACAGATGCTTCCAAAAAGTTACATACAGAAGTCTGCCAAGTTATCAGTGAAAATGAAATGTGAACTCCACACTGGTGGAGAAGGGAGTTAATTGACAACAACCTGATTTGTTCTGTGTTAAGAACACATCACATGATTCAGGTGATCTATTTTTCTTTTGTGTTCAGTTAGTTCAGGGCTTTTCCAGTGAAGCATCTTAAAAAAAAAAACAAAAAAAACCAGAAGGATGATAAGCATTATTTCAATTGCCAAGAATATGGAAAATAGACAATTAATATATACTGTAGGACAATAGGTAAACAGCAAATCACTTATCAGCTGCCTAACTTCTTTTGAAGTATGTTTAACCTTGCTAGTGGTTATTTCTTTTCTTTAAGCAACTTGATCTAACAGGATCGCTTGATCAGCTGAATTTTTTTTATAGCATGGAACTGCGTGGTGAACTGAGTATAACTCTAAACCTGATTTATAGAATCACAGAATGTGCTGACTTGGAAGGGATGCATTGGGATTACTGAGTCCAACTCCTGGTCCTGTGCAGGAGAGCCTCAGGAGTCCTACAGTGTGCTTGAGAGCATTGTCCAAACACTTCTTGAACTCTGTCAGGCTTGTTGTTGTGACCACTTCCCTGGGGAGCCTGTTCCAGTGCTCAGTAACTCTCTGGGTGAAAAGCTTACTCTCCATATCCAACCTAAACCTCCCCCGATTCAACTACATGCCATCTCCTCAGATTCTATCACTGGTCATGAGAGTGGAGAGATTCAGTGCCTGCCCCACTCCTTCTTGTAAGGATGTTGAAGACCACAGTGACGTTTCCCCTCAATCTCCTCCGGACTGAATAAATCAAGTATCCTCAGTCTCTCCTTGTAAGGCTTCACCTCCAGATTCTTCACAGTCTTCGTGGCCCTCCTTTTGGTGCTCTCTTAATAGCTTTATGTCTTTCTTATGTTTCCATACCTGAAACTGTACACAGTGCTCAAGGCAAGGCTGTCCCAGAGCAGAGCAGAGCAGGACTGGCTTGGGCTGGTCAATTATATATATATACACATGTATATGTATGTATGTACGTGTGTGTGTATACATATGGACAGCTTAGTCTCTTAACTACATGTAGTACAGAAGTGTGTATGCAGTAAATGGTGGAGAAAAGTGTTACGTTTTCTCTAGATCTCAGAGAAAACATCTTTTCATGTCTTAGCAACAAGACATGAGTTTTCAAATATGTTAAAAGCTGTTTTGGAAAGAAGGGGATTACAAAAACCTGTCTTTGAAACAAAGAGGAGTGATCGTCTTAAGCTGCATTAGAAGATATTTGGGTTAGAATGAGATTCAGGGGAAATCAAGGATGATGGTGAACAGAAGTAAGTACACACTATGGAAGTGTAGGATCAGTGGTGCTGCAGGCTTTTAAGATTAATTTTGGCAAGTCTTTCTATTCACATACAATGTAATTGCTTGTAACTCTTCCCAAAAGACTTCAAGAATGAGAGATCAAGCTGAAGAATGCTATCATGTCAGGGAAAACCTTGGTAGATAATCTTTCTATACTCTCTGTTTGGGTGATTTTTTTTATTATCTCTGGTTGTTTTAGATGTATGTCCCCATCACATAATTAAATGAGGGCCTTTCAGAGGAGTGGCTGGGAGTGCGCATATAAGCATAACACATTGCACTGGCAAGTTTGCTATTCTAAAGCAGATGAACTTCTTTTACAAATATAGTAATAATAATAATAACAGAAAATGCGGCTTGAAGAAGAGGGACCTGGACTAGAATATTTATATTGTCCTGTATTGGGTCTATATAGCAAGGTTTGGTCATGGGGGGGCTGCAGATATGGCTTCTGTGTGCAGATGCAGAAGTTACCTCCGTATCTCACAGACCCCACTCTATCTGGATCCAAGATGGACCTGCTGATGACCAAAATTGGGTTAATCAGAGGTGATGGTGTATTGAGTCTGTGATAACATATCTAAGAAAGTGTGAAAACTGCTCTGCAGCATGGACTGTGAGAGAAGGCTGAGAATATTTGAAAGCAACAGCTCTGCAGACACAGAGGTCAGTGAAGAAGGAAGGGGAACACATGGTCAAGTGCGGGAGCGTAGATTCCTCTGCAGCCTCTAGGGGAGACCACAGTAAAGCAGATTGTCTCCCTGCACCCCCAAGCATCCGTGGGGTGTGGGAAACCCATGCTGGAGCAGCCTCCTAGCAGGACCTGTGGCCCCATGGAGAGAGGAGCCCATGTTGTAGGTTTGCTGGCCGGACTTGTGGCCCCCTGGAGACCCAGACCCATGCTGGAGGAGGGTGTGTCTGAAGGACTGTGCCCCATAGAAAGGACCAACACTGGAGCTGTTAAGGAACAGCTGCAGCCCTTGAGAAGGACCCATGTTGAAGATCAGAAGTCTCTGTCCCATGGAAGTTCTTATGCTGCACAGGGAAAGAGCATGAGAAAGGAGTGACAGAAAGTGTTTGAACTGACTGCAGCTCTCATTCCCTATTGCCCTGCAATGCTTGGAGGGATGAAGTAGAGTAAATAGGTAGTAAAGTTGAGCCTGGAGGAGTGGGGTGCTTTTAACTTTTTTATTATCCTGCTCGAATTCGACTGTAATAATTTAAAACTATTTTCCCTAAATCAGGTCTATTTCACCTGTGGCAGTAACTTGTGAGTGATCTCCCACATGTGTCCTTATCATATTGTCTCTCCTCTATCTGGCTGAGGAGGGTAGTTACTAAGACTTTGATGGACACCTGACATCCCACCAGAAAACATCTTCATGTCCCTTTTTACACCCCTTTGTCTGGTTCAGTGAAGGCAAAGGAGTGTACAGAATCAGTTTTGAAAGTTGGTTGAATTTCATTAACTTGAGATGATCGGGTATTAGGTAATTAGGACTTGATTTTCAATTCTTACAGCTGCTGGAGATTTTTCCTATGGGAAGTTTAAATTCTTTAAAATTGAACACTCAGATGCCTGACCAAGTAAATGAAACTTTAAGCTTACCCTTTGGTTTTTTAATGTACTTTTGTTAAACTGTTTTCTAGGTCGTTTTTTATTTGGTAATTTGAGTTCTGCTATACTTTTCTTGTTCCTTAGTATATTAAAAACACAAAAAGAGAGGTAGGTTTTTTTGGTGTTGTTTCTTTTTCTTAATGTGTAAATAGCTTCTGGTTTCCAAATTATTTGAAAAAAATCTCTCTAACACTGGAATGGTGTGCATGACAACAAATGAGACTTACTTCTAGGTTTTCTTTTGTGGAGTGTTTTTGTGGAGTGATTCTTAGTGTTTTAATTCACAAGATGAATGTATTGGTAGAGTGGTCCTTGTGTTGTAAAGGATAATTCCTAACATCCATAGACTTGTCTTCATCGTCTGGTACCAATGTCTGTGGTCCTTCAGACTGTGTCAAGAGCCTTTATTCTGGAGCCTCTTAGCCTTCTAGAATTATTTTCATTTTTTTTCTTTGTATTCAATTTCAGAAAGGTGTTCAACTTTTCACTTATGTATTTTTAGGTCATACGTCTGTATTACGTGTCTTTAAAAATGTCAAATGTCAAAAATTAAGGATGTGGGGAATAATTGGGCTCAATTGGATGTTTGCTAGTGAGTAACTTTGAACTGGCAGTGTCAGGGTACAAGGCAGATTAGATCATTGTTTTTTCCCCTATACTTTCCTTAACAGCTTCATTGTTATATTAGTAAAAGCTTCCTAGTATATAAGGCATGTGAACTGAAAGTTAGATTCAGTTGAGTGGAGATGTGTGAAAAGATTGCATGTGGCTTCCAATTATCTGTGAAATATTCATAGTGAAAATAGTTGAGGCAGAGCATGTCACAGCTTGTGTAAGTTCCTGCTCTGAATTGTCATTTAAATATAGTATTTTATGGTTCTATCCCAGAATTTTTTTGCTGTGATATGTGTATTTCATCTAAAATTAATACTGGTAGCAGTAATGTTATGGAGTTCTTGTCCTGTTTTGAAATTAAAATTCGTCTATATAGGAATATATGGTAGATATTTTGCTAAAGGATTTGTTTCAATGTATTTAAAAATACAGAATTTATTTTGAGTGGAATTTATTTATGAAATTTTTTTTTATAAGAATGTATTGCACAGGCTTTTCTATTTCAGAAGATCAGTATATTTCATTATGCGAGTATATGTTCATTATCTGAGACAACTACTCAACAGAATTTAGAATCTAGGATGAATTTGAGACAATGTAGACCAGATTTTCTAATTAGTGTTTCAGTGTCAAAATAATCTCTGTGGTAATATTGATCATGTTGCTAATTTTAGCTACTCTTACAATCTCTTCTGTCACAGCCCCATGACTTTGATGAATGCCGATTTGATATCAGCGTGAATGATAGTGTTTGGTACCTCCGGGCTCAGGACCCAGACCACAGACAGCAATGGGTAGATGCAATAGAACAACACAAGGTATGTCGTTTTCTGTTATCTAATTTCCTTTCTCATTCCCTTGTTAGATCAAGCATAGTGTTTTCAGAGAGTTTAAGCCTCCCTGTGCAGTCATTAAAATACAGTATTTGTGACAGGTAAAAGCTCAAAACTGAAGCTCTGTGTTAAACATGTTTCAAAGGAATTGACTTGTTCATCATAGATAAGACTTTACTGGGGGCTAACAACTGTGAGCCTTTCTTGAACTCTCTAGCTTGAAACAAAGAAAATGCTTTTATTATGTTTGAGTGATGTTTTCAAGGTTTTGTCCATTCTCTTCCTGATTATTGAATTGCTTCTTATCTATCCTAGATGTTAACTTGTTAGTCTTAGAATCAATTCTCTAGGTTATCATTCTGGTTTTAGGCTCCTCTTTTTCATTATTTGACCACTTTTACTGTATCTTATTACTGGCTTTTGTCTGTCTTTTCAGGCAACTTTTCATCCGAATTTTGGTTCAGCTTTCTTCATCTGTTCCATATATCTTCCAATTAACTCAATTTAATTTTAAAAGTGCCTGACCTTCAAGCCCTTTAGGTCAGGTAGAAAGTACACAAAATTCCTATTATGTTTTCAGGTTCAAGGTAGGCACTGTCTCAAGGTGTACCATTAAACTACAATACCTAGCACAATGCAGTCTCTCAATCTGGATTATTACAGGAATGCAAATTTAAATAGATATCCAAGTAGGTATGAATTTTTTCCTTGAGCTTTTTGAAGTGTTGTCTGTATGGGTATTATGTGTAATTAAAAGGTTTCACCTTTTATTGGCCATTCCTTGCAATAAACAGTGCATGTTCTTAAATTTAAAAGTGCTGCCTTTTGATAATGGTTCTCTAAAAAATAATCATCTCAATTGGACTATTCATCCCTTTGTAGCTTGGCATTTTGCCTTCATTTTGATACAGAGGTAATGTTAAAGAATAAGAAGTTAAGTTGCAGCCAGGAGTCTTTCCCGTAGTTTAATGAAAAAATTTAAAGTTACCAATGTAATGTTCTTGAGACAGCAACACTGCAACTTATTCCTAGTTCAATACCTGAGAGAAATTTCTCATGAGGATACCCTGAAGAAGCTGCTAGATGGCATGTCCGTAGAAGTGACATTTCAAAGACTGATTTATAGGCTTGGGGGTCTTCAAGTACGATTTAGTGTAGTTGTGGAACACGATAGCCCTAGGCTAAAATTTAGACGAGGTTCCATGAATGATTTAGCTGGGGAAATGCAGAACTTTAACCTGAAGCTGGATTAACAGAAATGCAGTCTGTGTCATTGCATGCTGCCCTGTAGGAATGACTGATGAAATAAACTGAGATCCTGTCTTAAGCTCTGCTCATCACAGCCTCAAACCCTTCTCGTGCTATTTTTCTATTCCCTTTTGTAAGGCTCACCTTAACTGTTTCTGAGTTCTGAGATCCAACTTTATGGAATCACCAGTTCATAATACAAAATTATTGACTGGTGGTAGTTTAGAGTTTACCATTGGAAGTGTTAATTTGGAATTGCTTCTTTTGGTTTTTTTTTTTTAAATCTTGTTTTTCAACACTGTTTTATTTTTTCACCTGCATTAGTGTTCAGCCCCTATAATGAGATATCTGATTATTTTCCTTTGTCTGTCTGGTATTATTGATAAGTTTTATTGGTGAGCTTAAGTTGTCTTACTGAACCTCCTTTTCAGATCATGAATGAATATTGAGGAGTACAAATTCTAGCATTCAAAAAGTGATCTCGCTTTATAAAGAAGCTTGATTATTTTTAAAGTGAAAAAAAAGTATAATTAATCTTTTAATACCGATTTAGATTTGTACAGTTTAAACTTCCATGCTTTGTAAGAATTTGGTAGCTACTTAAATAAATAAATTTTACCAGATCTCTGCCTTTATGCTGAAAGAAGAATAATGAAGGGTTGGTTATTTACATAATCCATTTTTTTTCTTAGTATTTAGAATTAATATAGGGATAATGGGAGCATTTTTCCTTATTTTAATAAAGTTACTTTTCAGCTTATTTTTTAAAGATTTTCTGAAATCTTCTAAAAACAGAAGTATGTCTACAAGTAGGAAGTGGTAATAAGTCTTTCTGTATATGCTGAACTGACAAGAAATAATTCAGTTCGCATCTTGCTGTCCTAAGATAATAACACTGGACGTGACTGTTTTGAGTCTTACAGCTTTTCCAGTTTGTGTAGTTTGCAGTTTCATGGGTATTTGACATTTTTCAGTTTCTTTCATACTCCTTTTTACTCTCTAGTGTTAACAGGATTTAAGGCAAATAGCAGTTGTTTTCATTCTTAAATAGACAATACTATGGCATATCGCTTCTAAATAAACTATCAAAATACTTAATATGCTAAAGTAATACATTATTTTAAAACATCCTTTTTGTATTATGCAACTAAATATCAAGAATATAATGATCAAGACAAAGCAAGGAAAACTGGAAAGTCTTGTAATAATAGTTTAGACTAAAGTTGAAAATATGTAATGAAATCTCAGAGTTACTAACATCTTCTTTCCAGTGCAATATTCTGTTGTCTTCATAATAAAGTAGGAGTTTTGTGTGATATATGTTGTAGGTGTAGAGGTGAATCTGTTGCTTCTAATGATTTTAGAAAAATACACAATGATCTTATGGCCAGAAACTTTGGAAAAGTGCTGTATTTAACTAAATAGGCATTTGGTAGAAGTAAACACAACACAGAAGTGTCCAAATGCAGTCTTCAGTCTGATTGTTATTAGTGGTTCCTAATGTTTCCAAATGTCTTGTTTCTGTACTTTCATTGAGGGGTTACTAGTATAACTTTTGTAATTTTTAAATAGGTTTGTATGGAAAATATTTAAGAAACAGTACATTTTTCTAATATAACTTTAAAAGGATCTGAAAGAAAATGGAATCTGGAAGTCAATCCCATTTCTCACTCAAATTTGTATGAGCAACACTTAAGTGAACCTTAAAGTAATTCTTCATTCATCTTTTACTGCACTTCAGCTCATGCAAGTTTGTTTGAGAGTAGGGGAAGATGGGTAAAATATCTCATTGTGCTGAAAAGTTCAGATTTCTGTCAACTTACTCTGACATTTTCTGAAGGATCTTTCTGGTCAGGTTACCAAACATGATGCAAAAATTCCTTCTGAATAAAAATTGTTTTTGTTTGAGTAACAGCTTCCTTGAATGGCATATAATAATTTTATTAAGAGAAAATGGAAATAATTTCCTGTACTAAACAGTCATTTTTCTTAACTTTACTGCTGTATAAAGTACTTTTTTTGTTTGTTTTTGAAGTTCTTTGTTGCTTACTGAGTGGGTCGGTAGTTCTGGTAGGCTGCTTAAGCTATTTGCTAACAAAAGTGTGTTTGTGAGACTTAATGTAGCATGTCACAAGGTTGTTGATTTTCAGAATAAGAAAAATAGACAGAAACTTTGACTGTGTACCATTGTACTTCAGACAAAGGGAAAACTGATTTAAAATTAATTTTATATTAAGTATGAGTATAAGCAGACATAGAAAAACTTCATGCTTAGCAGAACCAATGAGTAGCTGATGGCTGAGATATGTAAAAGATCCTACGTTCAGGCATAAAAATCATTAGAATTTGTGGGGAGTTTATAATTGTACTTTTTTTGTATTGAGGTTCCTGAATCATTACGATAATAAGTGTTTTAAGTATAGCTCAAAATATTTATTCATTGCCCTGGACTGGAGAAGGGATTTGTCTAAAACTACTGTAAAGCCATCAGTGAGGCAGATGAGGAAATAGTTAATGTGTAACCAGGAGTCCATTCTCCTACTTAAATGTTTCATTAGGTGTATTGATCAGGCATTTCTCTGGTGTCAAAACATTGATGGTACTTGACTACTGCAGTGCTGATGTATTTGGAGAGTTACTCTCTTCTTAATAATAATTTGAAAGACTGCCTCTCCCAGGTCTTCCCCATGGTTTCAAATGGAATTTGGAATTTCTGACCTAATATTGGATAAACTAGCTTAATTGTTGTTAGTTCAGTGATGTGAGAAAATGAGGAGAGTGGATTGCAGTTGTTGTGAGAAACATCTGTATAAAGTAGCCTTATTTTGAACTCCTGAGATCAAGAATGATTTATTGTAATGTAAATCTACCACCCGAGTTGAGCACTTGATGAGAATTTATTTAGAAATTAATACTTCGAGAGACATTTTGTATGAGTTTAGATTTGTCCAGTTTTGTTCCATTGTAGTTTTATTTTCCACACACAGACTCTTAATGTTTTCATTATTGAATTTGTGGCTCCTCAGCAGTATAGATTGATAGTTTGGTCTGGTTTTTGCAAAATCTTTTGTTTGTCAAACCGAAATAAGTCTTCCTGAACTTCTTACAGTATCTGATTTTGTTGTTTCAAACTGGAAGAGATAATTTTTCATAGGAGTACCTAGATATCCAACAAGTTGGCATGTAGGGAGTAGGTAAGTTTTCTTTTTAATTTTTAAGTGATGATGTACGAGGTGTTTATATCTAGAGTAGGAGGCATGAATCTCAAAGTTTGACTGTGAAAGGGATCAGGTGGCTATTTTCTGGACCTAATTGCCATACATCTCTTCCAGGGGGATGAAGGGACCTGTTCCCCTTAAATTAAAGTGGCCTGTCCCCCTAAGTAAAATTGCGTTGATTAAATGCAGTTTAAATGGTGGGAAAAACCCAAAACACTTGATTTGACAGTCTGGTAAATTCAAATTTAAGAAAAAGTTATGTAATTATTAAAGTTGAATAATTTTGCTTTTTTAACACTGGTAGATTTTCAAAGAAGTAACCTAGAATTGAGATATTAATTAGCTGTGAGGTGATTATTTTTGACTGTTGATCTTAGTTCATAAGCCAGTTTAGAAAACTGCAGACTAAACTTTAAGCAGCGTAATTTTGATTGCAGTCAATAAGGGCACTTCAGAATATTGTTGTGAGAAAATTCAAAACTCAAAAACATCGTCAGCCTGAAATTTTCAGATAATTCATGTTAACCATATAAAATGGAGTTCCTTTTTTCCAAGTAACTTAAAAAATGCTAGCAATTACCTTGTCTATAAAGTCTTAAGAATCATTAATTTCACTGTTACAGTAATCTACCTGTTTTGTTTTCCCTTGTCAATGTACTGTTCTAAAAGAATTACTGAATGGGCTGTTTGCACATTGAAAAATATTGCTAGTAACAGAAATTGTGATGTTGAAGCAGGAAAAGCAGCCAGTGGAGATGACAAGGGGTGGAGGTGGGCTTTTGCTGGTCTAAAATGACTGCAAAATCCATCAAAAGCAGAAGTCCCAATGAAGGAAACCAGAGCACCACGATTGTGCAGTTGAGAAGCATCTTAATAACAAAGTAATCCTCAGAGTACCTACCCAGAGCTATCAGATTCCCCCTTTACCTGCTGTTCATGTTCTGGATGGTTGAATTAATGTCAGATTGCTTAAATCTGTTGGTAATATAAATCAGCTTCTGGATGAAGAGGGTGAAGGACTTCAGTTAAAATATTGCAGTAAATATTGAAGTATTTATAAATTAAAATTGCTTTCTATCTTTGTGTTATTTCTCTTATGAACTTAAGATGTTATGCATTAGTATAATGCATATATTAAATTCATATATTAAGCTCAGAGAAAGCCTTAAATTTCACTTCAGACTTGATTGTAAGTACAGAGTTTCTCAGTTCCTAGTTTTTGTTCTGTAATTGGAATGTGTCACCTTCAGACTGAGATCCAAGCACATCTGCCTACTCCTTCAACCTATAGATGCCTTAAGAAATTTCACATTAACCATACTTAAAATCAAGCTTTTGTTTGACTACTGTATGTAAATATTGATCTATGAGATTATTTTTATTTAACTGTTCTGAGAAAACATTGAAAAATGCAAACAGAGGGAACTTTCTTATAATAATATTTTACTAGCAGTGGATGCCAGAGCAAAAAATTTTGACCATTAATCAGGTGAGAAACCAGTATCAGAGTTTCAGTTAGTGGAATAATGAGCTCAGGTTATCAACAAGAAGGGGCAAGTACAGAAAGGTAGTACATATTTAACTTGTCCACAGGCTTTCAGCAATTTGAAGTTGAACTGTAACATTCTGTGATGTCAGGATAGTTTTCTCCTTTTTTATGCATCTAATCCTGCCCTAGAATGGATTTAATATACCGATAATGGCAATAAAGACATGCAAATAAATCACTCCAAATCTGTTACCAGTCTGGACCAAAATTAGTAAGACAATTTTAAATTAGTAGTACATGCAGAGAAATTATACAGAAACATTTTAACTCCACATACTAACATAACAAACTTTTAAAATAGATACTAAATGAGAAGTATAAACTTCTACCATCAGTAAATGGTTTTGTACTTAAATGTAGCATTCCTATTTTCTGGCACACCACTGAGGAGCTTCTGGACCAAGTAGTTGAGATGTTTGTGTGGACTGTACTTCAGTGCGTACTGAAATGCTGCAAATAGTCTTCTGAAGTCTATCTTGGTGTTGCAACCTTTATACATTTTTTTAAGTCAGCTTACTATATTATGGGCAACTAGTCACTGTCAATTTCTAGCAGTGTTCCACCCGAATATTCTAATATGGATGAGTGAATGTTAATTATAAATGCAGTCTTGTTAATTATTTTAAAATGAAAACTTTCCAGTAGTGTAACTTCAGATACATCATATAGGCAGTAGCAACAGGAAGAGTGTCTGTTGCCATTTCTCCCTCTACTTCCTCTTGTGGAGTTTGGCTGTTTCAATCATGTGTGGTTTTTAAAGTATTTGCTTTCTCAGCAGTTATTGCTGAGGTCTGAAAAGAACTGTGACTCCTAATATTTTAATTTTTCTGGCATTTCATACTAATACAAATTCCTCTGGCAATACTTTCCCCTGTACCCATTCGCAAGTAAGACTGATGTAAGTGAAGCAACGGTGCAGATGAAACAAAGCACGGGATATATGGGAGTAGATATGTGTTGTTCAACTTTGGGTTTATTATCAATAAACAGAAGTAGGAGTGTGATGATGAAACCTCCTCTTGCCTATGTTGATATCCATGTCGTAAGTGTTGGAACAAGTTTCTTAAGTAATCTGGATGTCAACTATTGTTTCCTATTAACCTGATTTGGATTTCCTTGTTCTTTGTCTGGTGCTCTGCAGCATGCAACAAATTGTAAATATTCCTCTGTGTGGCTGATATGGTTTCTTTAGCATACACTTATTGTTTTTGTAATAATGCATTTTACTTTGGAAGCTAGTGACCCACTGTCACTGTGGCATTGTGAGGCTATGGTTTGCAGCAGTAGTGCAGCTGGCCTGTAGAGGCTGGAGGACAGCACTCAGATACCTGTGTTAACCTCTAAAAAGCTATTTTAAAAACCTGTTTACATGTTTAAAAGACTGAAATGTGTAGGCAAGTCACTGATGAGTGGCAGAGACACACTTAAAGGTGTTAAAAAAAACTCCCTGTACTAGTTTGAAACTGAAAAGTCATTAATTGTTGCTCAGGCTTATGCAGGAATCTACATGTGTTTTTGTTTCTGTCTCTGTCACTGCTGTGTGTTAATGTTAAATATATAACTTAAGTTCTTGTGTCTTCACATTTGACATCTCCCAGAAAAGCTGAATTTGAAGTGTTTGCAAAACTGCTCCTTGATAACTAAATAACAAAATATGTTCAAGCTCAGGCTTCTGAACTTGGCAGTAATAAGCTTACTTGGATTTTGACCAGAACCTTAAGAGTGGGAAACACACAGGAAAATGATGTAGCTGTCTCAAGTCTGAGCACCCTATCTAACTTTTCAAATTTATCCTTCAATTGTGAATATTGTCTTTTTGTTTTTGCTCTTCAGTGACATCTGAGTGGTATAGAGATCAGCAAAGAAATGAACTGAAGTACCATCCTGAAGTGGAAGAGTCATAAAGTTAATTGTAATTCTTCCTCTAGTATGAACTAAAGTCATCCTTCCTAGGTGCTATGTTTCACTGTGAACTAGATTGGGAAGTTTTGTAACAGCAAGGGCTTGTGGAATCATTTTAACCTGTTTCTGCTGTCAGAGGAATTCCTTGCCATCCTCATAAAACACGAGTTCTCCTTTATTACTTAGTCCTAGAGTAAATCTAGAGATTATTCCATTCATTTTTGAAACACTGAAAATTTCTTGTATTTTACTGTTAGAACAGATCCCTATTCTGCAATTGTTCATTTGGATGTCTTTTACAGCTTTCTGATACCTGCATGGCTGTCTTCCAAACTCAGTCCTCATCTTTCTGTGAAGCGTAGCACCAAAATAGAGCTCAGTATTCCCACTAGGATTCTACATGTGTTGTATAGAACATAGGGATTATTTTGTGGATCTTGTGTTACCATTTTACACCAGCACAAGTTGTTTTACTTATTCAGCTTGCAAACCACTAAATATGATTCATCTCTAGATACATCTGCAACTCATTACCTGTCCTGTAGGTGTACAGTACAGTATTTCTTAAAACCAAGTACAGTAATTTCACGACTATAAGGCGCACCCTTTTGACTAAAATTTTCCCTTGAACCCGGAAGTGCATAGTGCGATGCGCCTTATCTGATGTACAAAGTTGCAACATTTGCCACCCCAGAAGTGCGAGCCCGCCGGCATCGGGGCGGGCCCGCCAGCATCGGGGTGGTGGCCCCACGGGGCGGGCTTTACCGGCATCGGGGCGCCCCCCAGCATGAGGAGGGGGAAAGCCACTGGAATCGGAGCGGCCGCCGCGCGGGGGGGGGGGGGGGGTGGGTGGAAAGCTGCTGGAATCGGAGCAGCCGCCGCATGGGGAGGGGGAAAGCCACCAGAATCGGAGTGACTGCCGCGCAGGGAGGGGGCAAGCAGCCGGAATCAGGGCAGTGGCGGCACGGGGCAAGCCTACTGGCATCGGGTCACCCAGAGCGCCAGGGGACTCCCGGAGCACGCCAGCAGTGCGGGGTTCCCAGTGTGCCGGGGTGCACGTGACATCCAGAGCGCCAGGGAACTCCCGGAGCAGCAGGGCCCTGGGGACGCTGCACGGAGCGGCGGCGGGCATAGCCCGGCCCCGCCGGGTACAGGCGCACCTGGGGGCCCATGGCTGCCAGGTTGAGGCAGGGCTTCGGCCAGCAACCGCACGGGAGGAGCTAGGGGCAGAGCCTCGCTGCAAAAAAAAAGTGCACCTTATAGTCCAGTGCACCTTATCTGATCTACAAATTTGCGAATTTTGCCAACTCCCGAGGGGGGTGCACCTTATAGTCCGGTGCACCTTATGGTCGTGAAATTACTGTAAACTTTGGACTCCATTTTTCTCGTGTGTACGTAAGTATTAAGCGCTGCTCTTCTGTCAACTTCAGGCTTTCCAGCTCAGCTGCTTTGGATAATAATTATAGTGCTGTGTGGATTTGGTTCAGTTTCTTAAGTGATTGTGCTTCTTCTAGTACTTTGTAAAGTATGGGGGCTGTCTACATGAAAAACCCTCTAAGTAATCTAACCTATCTCAGTTCACAACTAAGCTTGCCTGTTACTCTGTTGGGAGTAGCTTGTCTGAATCTGAAACTGTACATACATCTGCACTTAAGATAATTCTAAATCTTTGTATCCATGAAAGCTGTGATCACCTATATGTTTCTAATTAAAAAGTGTTCTTTCTTGTCTCTACTCAGAGCATTAATAGGTAGTCTTCACAGTATTAGTAGAGGTCTTGAACTCTGCTCTCATGCCCCTACTCCCAAAAGTTAGTGAACTTACTTGAGATGGCTTACTCTTATCTTTCCCTCAGATTAGCTAAATATACTAATTTATTCAAGATTGAAAAGCACAGAAAGGTTCAAGTAAATTTTTGATCATTGCATGGCTGGTGAACCAGGGTGTTCTGAAATAGCTAATGGATGCCTGAAAAAAGTTCAAATTGCAAATTAGCAGGGTGTTGCCTTTTGGGTGCAATATTTTGTGAAGGAAAACACCTGCAAAAGTGCTGACTCAGTATCAAAAGATGTGAAAGGCTTGTGACACTATTGCTCCACTAAGCTGTTGAGTACGTCAGTCAGTATTTTTGCAGTGCTATTTAATGATGAGTGATGTTCATGGCTAAAGTAAACTCAGTCTCAAGAGTAATGCTCAGTCTTGAAGTGACCAGAACTCTAGAAGAGTCAATTTGCAGCTGGTGTGCAGTGACTAGCCAGTCTCATTGCTATAGACAAGTGGGATTCCAGTAGTAAACTCAAATGTTATTAATTCACTTTATAAAAACTGTGGTAGGTAATTTTGATAGTACACTTTCATTTAATAGAAGTAAGGGGAACATCAAGGTTTGTCACCAGCAGAATGACATGCAGTTATCTCTAGGAGTCTGAGTTTTCCATGGCAGCGTGGTAGCATGTTCTACAAGGTCTCCCTGAAAATCGTAGTGTGCATTGAGAGAGACCTATGTCAAGTTTGATTTCAGTTACAAATACCCCTTCAAATTAGGGCAAGCTCTGGGTATCAAGAACAGAAAGTAGAGACCTGCAATGTAAAAGTAGTGAGTGGTTAAACAGTTGAAACTTGGCACTTGCTAAGTACTGTATGCTACTTACTCAGAGTTATTACTCATCACATCAAAAAAATTAAAAAGTACTGTACATTAACAGCTTAATAGAAAAGTCTTGAGTACCTCTGTATGTCTCAGTCTACCAAAGGTGGTCTTTTTTTTGCTGTCTAAAAGAACTCTTTGAGAGGTGGCTTTTTCAGTGAGCTTTCATTACAGTGTAACTCAATGAGCTGATATTAATAGGTCGTAGTTAATCCCCCTTTGCTGTAGGGAGGAGTGTTCAACTGTGTGGGTGGAGTGCACAAGTACCAATGAGACATAGTAACGCTGAACAGATGTAACTTTTTGGCTCTTTTGAGAGACACACGCACACACCGCCGCTATCCAGTGGAATTCTTGAAAAAGAGTGTAACTCCAAAACTTAATGTGCCTCTGAAGACCTGGTGGAATTCACAGAATCACTGGGTTGGAAAAGACCTTCAAGATCATCAAGTCCAACCCATGCCCTAACATTTCCACTAGACCATGGCACCAAGTGCCACATCCAGTCTTTTCTTAAACATATCCAGGAATGGAGACTCCACCACCTCCCTGGGCAGACCATTCCAGTACTTCATCACTCTTTGTGAAAAACTTTTACCTAATATCCAGCACATACTTTCCTTGGCGCAGCTGAAGACTGCGTCCTCTGGTTCTGTCAGTTGCTGGCTGGAGAAAGAGACCAACCCCACCTGACCACAGCCACCTTTCAGGAAATTGTAGAGAGTGATAAGGTCACCCCTGAGTCTCCTTTTCTCCAGGATAAACAACCCCAGCTCCCTCAGCCATTCCTCATAAGGCTTGTGTTCTTTTGGAAACACATCATTGCTTGGGGCACGTGCTCTTCTAATTTAGTGTCCTTGCTGTTTATCAGAACCTTTTAAGGTAATTCTTCCACTATAATTTTCACTATAGGTCAGGAAAAGGATGCTATTTTTTCTCTGAGAACAGATCATGCATGAAAATATGCATTTCCTTTTATTTTAACTTTGTCTATGTATAGACTGACTGGAGAGGAAAAGAAAGTTGTGCTCTTGAGCATACCTATTTTAAATAGTAGGTGAGAAAGAAGGGGTTTAATATTTGACTGCTACTGTTTAAATATCCCATACTGCTTGGTATGAATATAGACATCAGAAGACTAGCGGAATGGAGGGTCAAACAGAGGAAGGTGTCCATCTTTCTACCCCCTTGGTTATCTAGAATAATATGTAAGGATTTGTGTTTTACTGTAAAATGACTTGTTTAAGCAAACAAATACACTTGAGGATTCTCAGCTAATGAGAATTACTTGCCCTGCTCTACAGTCAATGTACAACTAACTGAAACTTGTCAATTTTGGAAGAAGCTGCACTTTCAGGGAAAGATTAGATGGATTCAAGTTATTATTCTTTTGCTGTTAATAACAGAGGGTTCTTTCATTAAAATTGAATTAAATATTAATTAAATTTCAGTGAGGGAAACTAAGCTTGGTTGTGTCTTGTACCTTCCATTATTTTAGCACTGGTATCAGCAGGAACTCTAATACATATGATAGCACATGTCATTTGATGTTGCCAAATTTGCTAAGTGCAATTATTGCTGAAAACTGTGTTTCCTGAAAGAAGACTTAGGGGAATACCAGTGAATCAGCAGTTTCAGCTGACTACACAAGCATGTTTGCTGCAGCAAACTTGAATGTTGTCACTTCCAAATTGTTGAAACTTTCCTTTCAGGACTGAAAACAATAGTTCTTTGTCTGTCTTGGCACCCTTTGCCGTTCTTGGACCCATGATCAAACAGTAGCTGTTTAATTGAAGCTTTATTAATAAGTAGTTACAGTTAGTACTGTTTAGAGCTGGACTAAATCTTTGTCTATTCCAACCCAACACACTTGATTAATTATAAACAAAGCGGATTGTTTCACTTTGACCAACCCAGTCTTTCTTTGCCTGTATGTTCCAGTTATGTTTTGTGACAATTGTTTTGGCTTTGAAAATAGAAATTGAAATTCTCTGAAGAATGCATCATTGTTGAATGTAGGCCTAAGTATGAGAATGGACATGCTCTGGAGCAGGAGGTGGTACTAGAGATCTTACATCCTAGTCATTCTGATCCTACAGTAAAAAGCACGTTTCTTACGTGGCAGTTAACTCCTCCTTGCTTGTGTTATATTTTCTGGTTCCCAGCAAAAGAATTTTATCTTGAAACAGTTTTTTTTAAACAAGATGAAGGATTTTTTTACCTCTATTTGCTGATTCTCAGTCTTAGTGATGTAAGTAAAAGGTCTGGTTAAATTCTGTCTCCTTCAAGTTTTGCTTTATTCTTGTGCGGTTCAAAAAGTGCAGCATCTACTTATTTTCATTCTTGTTTTTACCTGTCTCCAAATATGCTAGGCTAAGCATATTTGGAGACAGGTAAGGTAAAACAGAAAATACATACATGAGCTTAGTGATATTTAGTGGGTTTGAGAAAATCTATTAAGTAAGCCGACCAATTTTGCAAAATACGAAGGAAGGGCAAAAATAACAGCTACTTAGACTATTGCTCCCATAATCTAATCGCAATATGTAGGACTTAAGGTTTGTACAAGTATGTCTAATTGATCTTCAGAGAGTTACTGGACTGATTTGTGTTTTAATTCTTCAGAAGAGGCCATCGTGCTGGCTAGACACAGCAACAAGATGGAGAGTGTTCAGCTGACAGTACTAGACATACGTAGTCTTTCTACGAGTATCCACCTGAGTAGACAGTACCTGGAGTAAAAAACATGCTCCATTTATGGGTTTTTAACTTGGTCCTGTGGGAAGAAAGTCTGAAATAGGTGAATCTGAGGCTGCATTTAGGAGAAAAACTTGTGTTGCACTTGACTGGAAAAGTTTTCTGCTCTCCACGTTGATTTATACTGTCTTGATGTAAGAACCTTGTGTTACACAGCAAATCTGCTGTTTTTCTTCAGTATTCTTAACTGTGAGGCAGATTTGAGTCTGGAGTTCTTTTAGATGTAGATACAAAATCTTCACTTTCATAATTTTTATGGCTGCTGCTTTCTCAGTGTCTGAACTGGACTATAAGTAGATCTGTCAGAATGTGAAAATCTGGTAACAGAATATGCATTTTGCCACTGCCATGCAGAATAATCAGGAAACTACACCTTACCTACCATCAGGTGTGAGTTTTCCTCCCCTCATTTCATAAGGGAGTGAAGTCAGCTTTTACTGTTGCGGCTTAAAGCAGTCAACGGCAAGAGTGGCCATTCTCCCGAAGTCTTAATGTCATAGCCCCATATGCACACTGGGATCTCTGCAGGCAATAGCATCAGTTTCAGTTTGTCAGCTCTTAACACCACGTGTAGCTTTCTCACAATGAATTATTCAGGGATACACTTCTGTGAGAGAACCAATGGGACTGGGCTCATGCAGTATGTAGAAAATATGGGTCTGCAAAATAATTGATCACATACATACTGAATTTGTTTCTGCAGTTGCCTGGGCTCTTTTTTTGTAGTACAGGTGCAATTAAGGCACAAATTCTTACAGAAAGGGCTCTACAGCTTGTACAAAACAGACATTCTGTCATGAAATAAGATGATTTACCTACTCTAGACAACTTGAGTTAAAATAGGCACTAAACTGCTTGTTTATTATACTATTCTCTAGCTAATGCTTATCACAGAGAGGTTTTTGTGTTGGTATCAGCTCTGTACTGGCACCCTTTATCTTGTTTGTACTTTTTAGCCCTCTGGAAAGCAAAGTAAGACCAAAATGGTGTCCCGAAGCTTAGTGTGTGGTCTAATAAGGACTAACAGTATTACAGTTCTGTGTAGAACTCATGACAACATTTACCTTCAAAATCCTGAGCACTTTAGGGCCTATATCCTTTGATATGCTTTCCTCTAATGTACTAGAAACAGCCTTTTGTGAGCTGTTTTCTAAACAGTTTCCAGATTTTCCTTCAAGGGCAGGGTAGGTCAGCTTATTGTAGAGACCTGTGCTGTACTTGAAGTTGTTTTTCCTATTACACTGAGGGTGTTGGCTTTCAGCAAATAAAAGCAGTCTGTTTCTTTTGCATCAATTAACAATGATAGTGTGGAGGTTGTTTTTGTATTGGCAAGTGAGTTTAATGTGTTTACTGACATGTTTGTTAATATTGTACGTAATATCAGTTAATATTTTAATTTTCAAAGAGGTTTTTTGAAAGTTGCATTTGATAAATCAGTTCTACAAACTCCTAAATAAACCTGTATAAACTTAAGTGTTATGAATAGCGTAAATAACTTATTTCAGATGAAATATGTCTATATCATTACTTCATGACATTAAATGGGTTTGGTGGGCTTTAACTAAAACTTTGTTTTTTGTGATGCTTCTCAAAATGAGCGTACATACAGGGAAAACTAGTTTGGTGAGGGCCTACTTAATGTGGCTGCCTTCTTCAACCTGGATATGAAGAAATCCTATGCCTGTTAATCTGGGCTGGTTTATTAAAGTATTTTTAATGGTGAGCTGTGCGTTTGCAGACTAATGGCAGAGCAGCTGAATGTAAAGGAGAGTCTTCTACTTGGACATGGTGCTTGAGACACACATGCCAAATTTTCTCTGTGTCAAGTATTAAAATTTTTTTAAAGCTAAATTATATTGAGCCTAACTACTACTTGTCAGATGAAGTTCTAAAAAATCTGAGCCAGAGCATTGTCAGATTGATTTGGTACTGTCTTTGAACAATCTTAACTGAAAATGAGTGTGTTCGTAGTTGGTTCACTGTTTTGAACTGGCTAAGAAGTCTGATTTCAGAATAATTTCTTTAATCTCTATTACAATTTCTAATTCACTGTCATCTACTCAGTGCTAAATGTCATTGTTGCTACTTACATGCTGTGTGGAAAACTTTATCCTCAGTAAGAAGTGTGCCTCAAATGTAATTACAAAGGCTAAAGGTAAAACTGCTCTGGTTTTAATTGTCTACCAAGAAAAGGAGGTTTCTATGCCTGGGGACTGGAGCAGAAACAGGGTAAGGGTTACTATTGGTCTTTGACCATTAGTAACCTCCAACCGTGTCTCTTTCCTTTTCGCTATTTCCCTCTAGTGGTCACACACGAGACTGACTTGGGGAGATTAAAGGTGAGCTGGTACTAACATGCAGGTAATTTGACTGTATGACAACTTAATTTTCCCAGTCCTGACCTGTTAGACCACAGAGTACTGTGAAACCCTGTGACAGAAGGACATACTCTCATGTTTTGAATTGGTGATTCACCAAGATTTTGGAAATTAACTGAATTTTTATCCTTTTATCTACCCAAATGTGTCTTTTACTTGAAATACAGAAAGCTTTTAAATTAGGTGAACTCATAATCTGAGTTTACTTTTATAATCTGAGTTTTCTGATGTAAGATCTGCTTTATATGTATATCTTTCCCCATCTGTATCTGTGGCTACGTCTTACATCTAAACATTGGAAGCATTCAGGTAATTTATCCCCTTAGCATTTTTGTTTTATGTCATGTTAGACATGTTCTTAACTCATAAACTGATAATTAAAGAATCGTATGGTGTTATTCTTTGTAAAATAATTAATGTTTTCATGTAACTTTTTTTAGATCTTGGTAAGCCATCATGTATCAAGTATTTCATAGAACTGCCAAGATTGAAAAATACCTTTAGTATTTCCTCATTTAGTTGTCAACCCAGCACCACCACCATGTTCACCACTAAACCATGTTGTCAAATGCCATATCCACAGGTTTTTTTAACACTTTCAGGTATGGTGACTCCACCACTTCCCTGAGCACTATATTCAAGTGCTTTATAACCCTTTCCATGAAAAAAGAATTCATAATGTCTAAACTGAACCTCCCTTTCTGCACCTTGAGACCATTTCTGCTTGTCCTGACACTTGCTATTTAGAATAACGAGACTGACACCCATCTCACGACAGATTCCTTTCAGGTAACTGTAAAGAGTGATAATGTCTCCTCTGAGACTGCTTTTTTCCAGGCTGAGCTACTCCAACTCCCTCAGCTATTCTTCATTAGACTTGTGTTCCAGATCCTTTACCAGCTTCGTTTGACTTAAGATCTTTCTAATGTTGCTTCCTATGTAGGCTGTGGCAGGCACCTCAGGAAAAGTACAAGGATATTGGTAAGTCATGTAAAGAAAAAGTTAGAAAAGGGAAACCTTAGCTAGAACTCAGTTTGGTCACTGCTGTATAAGATAAAATGTTTTTACAAATGCATTAACAAAAACAGAGCCAAGGAAAATCTTTGTCCTTTAATGGGCATGTGGATGGGAAGCACTGTCACCAAGGATGAGGAAAAGGCTAAGGTATTTAATGCTTTCTTTGCCTCAGTCTTTAAAAGGGAGAACAAATATCCTCAGGGCAAGTAACCCCCTGAGCTGCTAAACAGGAATGGGAATCAGAACAGATTTCCTGTAAATGAGGAAGAAGTGGTCTCCCATGCCACTCACACATCTGTGGGACCAAATGAGATTCACCCAAGATGACTGAGGGAGCTGATGAAATACCTTTCCAAGCCATTCTGCACCACTTATGATACAATTCTAGTTTAACCAGGGACGCCCCAGATAACTGGAGATTTTCAAGTGTGGTGCCCACCTACAAGAAGGGCCGGAAGGAGGATCTGGGGAACTACGACCTGTCAGCCTGACCTTGGTGACCTCAGTGCTGAGGAAGGTTATGGAACAGAGTATCTTGAGTGTGATTATCAGCACATACAGGACAACCAGGGCATCAGGCCCAGTCAGCATTGATTTGTGAAAGGCAGGTCTTGCCTGACCAACCTGATTTTCTTTTATGATAGAGTAACCAGCTTAGAAGATGAGGGAAAGACTGCAGATGTTTTCTATCTAGACTTCAGTAAAGCCTTTGACATAATTTCTTATAGCATTATCCTGGAGAAACTGGCAGCCCTTGGCTTGGACAGGTGCGCTGTTCACTGGGTGAAAAACCAGATGGATAGTCGAGACCAGAGAGTGGTGGTGGATGGAGTTACATCTGGCTGGTGGCTGGTCACCAGTGCTCAGCCTTGGGTCCAGTTTTGTGTTATATCCTTACAGACAATCTGGATGAGGGGATCAAGAGCACCCTCAGTTTGCAGGTGACAAGTTGGGTGGGAGTGTTGATCTGTTGGAGGGTAGAAAGGTTCTGCAGAGTGGACATTGGGAAGAAAGTAATGGAGCTGCTGGAGGCCTGCAGTAAGTGCCTGTATGTGGCACTTATTGTTATGGTGTAGTTGGCATGGTGGTGTTGGGTTAGACTCAAAGGTTGGGAAGTCTTTTCCATCACTAATGATTCTGGTTATTTTCTGCCTGTCATGCAGAATGGTTGAGTTTCTCCTTAGAAACTTCAGAAACTTAGAAACTTCAGAACTCTGACACTTCATATCTAATATGTTAATTTTTTGTTTGAAAGTAAAAATACCTTTGGACAGAATTATTGCCTAGATAGTTTGAGTTTAATATATGGAATCTTTATGTTGTCAAATTGATGTATGATTAGAAATGTATGTAAAGGTTCTCCTGATGGCAGAATGCTGTTGCATAAAGGGCTTTTAAATCAGTCTGAGTTTTGTTTTTAAACAAACATGGTTTTGACTTAGTGGAAGGACTGGTTTTTGCGAATCTTCAACCCTGGACAACTTGAGGAATCTGAGGCTGTATCAGGAACATGGCAAAAAGTTGCAGGTATTGGAGTCCCTTATTTTATATAACTTTTTTGATTCAAATGTGTAATAGGTCAGTGAGCCTTTGTTGTTCCTGGAAGGAGGAAAGTAGGTGTTGAGAGCTGACGATGGCCACCTCAAGAAGGAAATAAGAGTAGGTAATAGGTTTTGAAAGTGAAAAACAAAAAAGTGTTGTTTTTAATAGGGTGTGAGATGCAAAACAAGAAATGTACAAAAAGTAAACCCTTCTTTTTCCCCATTTTTAGTGTTGTTGTTAGGAGATTGCAATTTAAACAGCACGTGTGCTTGTGTATTCCCTTAGGGTGTGAAATAGTTTTCCTTAAATTATTTGTCAAATATATTATGGAATTTGACAATTCCAGCTTTATCCTTCTGTACTTCCTATATGTTACATATTGAGGGGTATGCCAAACATTTGACAGAGATTTCTCTTCTGATTGTATGTGTGTAAGGATTGAGCGGAAGGGAAAAAACTATCTGTTTCTGGATTCAGCACTGACAGGCTATTTGCAGTAGGTGAATAAGGGACTTTGTGGGTTTTGCAGGAGCATTTGCTTTGGCAGTTTTTCTTCTTATAGATAAGAAGCATAGATAGCTAAGCTTTTTTATCTGCTGAGAGATGTCTTCTGTGTTGCTGTAAAGCTTTTTGTAGTCCATTTCTTTTAGTGCGAGTAAGACCCTTGCCTGCACCTGTACTTTAAATCCTAGCATTTCTTGTTAGGAAAATGTTTATTCTGATTAAGCAAAGTGTAGGCCTCTCAAGTCCATATCCAAACAGGCTCAAGCTTGCAACAAGTACCTTTTCACAAAGGTGAATAAACCCTCATTGCTGTTTATGCTCTTTTGAAATCTCATTATGGTCTTTAGCCCAAGATTCTTCAACATAATACTGATGGTTGATGTGTTTTTCTGGTTTTACAGAGGTGATATTAATGTAATACTTAAGTGTCTTTGGTTAAAAAAAGAAAACAACCAACATCTGGAGTAAAAAACAATCATTCCTTCCCTGCCATTTTGAAGGATAAGTAAGATTTGCCTAAATGCCTGTTAACTGTGAGCACAGTGTGTGCCTTAGTCTCATTGCTCTGTCTCGCTGTTGAGATGGGCTGGGTTATCCCTAGGGCTCGGTCCCTGCAGGGCACGGGCTTTCCCTCCACCTAGTGTGCGCTCCATGGGAGAGCTGGTTCTCGGACTCCTGCAGCAGCTTTTCCTACTGCCTCCTGGTTCATCTACCTTAGTTAGCACCTACCCATTAACCCTGGCAACACTCCCTTTTGAATTTTATGCATTGTGATGATACAATAATATTTAATATAACTATTATGCAACTTTTTATAACTGCTAAAAAGACCAGTGTGACTAGTGCTTTCCCTTGGGATCAGAACTGTTCTTATTTTTAAAGGTACAGTTGCAAAAGTGCTAGCCTTAAACCAAGATCAGGCAATTTGTATTGGAATTAATTAATTCTTTAAAATCTGTAGCTATTTCCACTAGCTTTGAAAGCACAAAAAACAAATAACAACACTTACAGTAATTTCACGAATACAAGCCGCACTGTTTTGACCAAAATTTTGCTCCCATACCGGAAATGCGGCTAATATTCAGGTGCGGCCAATATGTGAATAATTTTCTGACATTTTCAACCCCGGGAGTGTAAACCAAGTCAGTGCAAACTGCAAAGTCAAGCTCCTGCCAGTAAAACCCTGCATTTATGCGGTTGTTACAAATTGGTTACTCTGTTGTGTGGTGGGTGGAGCTGCTCTGTGCAGGCAGCACAGGGGGTGGGGAAGGCGGGGCAGCTCTCTCCTGCTGGCCCCGCAGCTCGGAGGAGGCAGGGGCTCTCTCCTGCTTGGCCCCGTGGCTCGGGGGAAGGCGGGCAGCTCTCTCCTGCTTGGCTCCGTGGCTCGGGGGAAGGCAGGCAGCTCTCTCTGCTTGACCCTGCGGCTCGGGGGGCTCCCGTCCCCGCGTGCCGCCGCCGCAGGAGCAGGCAGGCTCCATCCTCGCCTCCCCTTGCCGCTGCAGGTGCCCACGGGCTCTGTACGCCCCCTGCCGCCGTGGGGCAGCGCCGGGCCGGGGTGACCGAGCCCAGCGGTGGCGGTGACCGGCCCCGAGCAGTCCTGCCGAGCGGCAGTGCCGAGCTGGGCCACCCAGCCCTGTCGGCAGCCCCGAGCCCTCATGGCCCAAGCTGAGCCAGTAAATCCCGCCCTGCCGCGGTTCTGTTACTATTTGGCAACTTTGTTGCACGCGGGTCCTCACTGCGAACACAGAGCGGCTTATACTCAGGTGCGGCTTATTTATGGACAAAAACCAAAATGTTTGCCAACACCCGGCAATGTGGCTTATACTCAGTGCGGCTTGTATTCGTGAATTTACTGTACTTTAATGCATTGGAACTGAACACCAAAACATCAGTGCTTTTTCTGCCGGTGTCTAATAGAATGGAATTTATTAGTTCTTGTATTACAATACAGACCTTCCTTGTCCCTTTCCTGACAGTCCAGATTCATGGAAGGGATAAATATAGCTTCTCCAAGTCCTGCTTATGGTCCTATGATCCAAGAATATAAAGTGCTTTAGTTTTATTACTAAATAAACTAGGTGTTGCAGTTATTGTCAGCTTAGGTTTTGGTACTTTTGCTCAGCGAAGAGTTTTATTTTTATGTTTTCATAAAAATTTTAATTTTAAGTTTTTCAACTTTGAATTCCTGGGGATTCCTGCTGTGCACATAATGCATTAGTTGCTGTGGAATTATAACGTATATAACTGCTGGAGGAAAGTTAGGTCTACATGTCTTTCCTTGTTTTTGCAATTGCAAAAAACGTCAGATTAGAAACTCTTCCCTTTTAAATAGTCATCTGCACTGTGCTTGGGAGGGCTGTGGGTGGGAAATCATGATCCAGCTGCTCTGACCTGGATTGTGGAATTTCTGCCTCTGCCTTCCTACTAATTACCACCTTGGTATTGGAACCTTAAATTTCCATTGTCAGACAGCTAAAGAAAAATTGAAAAATCAGACCTACAGTCACATGATAATAATACCTTTAATTTCAGTCTTCAAAAATGCATCCTGTACTGCCCGACCTGTAGTGTCTGTTGTGTTTTTTACTGTGCAATAATTTTCCAGGGTAGTCCTCCTTTGGTTCATCCTAGCACTAACCCGTCTTTCTGAAACATTTGTAGCAAATCTAAAAATTAGCTTTGGAACATAGTTGCTTTACAGAGCTTGTCGGCTTATTTCCACCAAGCCTTTCATAGGACTTTCCAGCTATTTTGTGTTACTACGTTTTTTCTGTGTTCTGGGGGTTTTTTTTCATAAGATAGTGTGGCTTGATCTCTTGGATATTTGAGTGGGATTTTTCACAAATACTGTAAAGGATGAGATTAGACTCACTGTGTTCTAGTATCTGTCTGTTCATCATGTTCTGGGTAAGCTGTATGCCTTAGAGGGTGGAGCTGCCTGCTGGTTGTGTTATGTAAAATAATAAATAATTTATAATGCTAACTGAATATATCTGCCTTGGTGAACAAACGTACATTGAAGTGCTTCACAGGCGCTAAACTGGGACATAACCAAAATAATTCCTTGAAGATATGTGAGAATAATTTGCTTTATTTGGTTTTTTTAAGTGGGAGAACTTCGCTGTGATTCTGTGTTTTATTCAAGGGTATATTTTCCATTTAATGATCCGTGTGAGCAGTAACAGAGATCTGCAATATGATTCTGCAAATACTTAGCTTTTTTTACTGAAAGCAGCTTTTCTGACGTACTGCCTTGGTGCTGATACTAGCATCTGCTCCAGTTAAAGGATCACATGAAGCTTTGGATCATGTGGCTCTTTCCTCTTGTCTGTTGTAACAAAAGGATTAATGGAATTCATGCATTGCCTGGGAAAGCCGAAGGTGTTGCAATTACTATCAAATGCCAAATGTGTAATGTAGCTTTGAAGCTGTGATGTATGCATGGAATTTCAGAGAACTGCATCTTTTTACCAAGCATGGCAATTTGGCATTAGTGCTTGATGGTATGAATTGATGCGACTTCTACAAGTAATTTTGTTTTCAAGCGGAGACTATTGACTTCTATCATATGAACTTCACTGGCTTTTCCAGTTTTTATCTTGGGAAATTAAAATTTGTGTAAATAGAAGAAACTTTGTCTACATTCCTCTTCGCAATGTAAATGATTATTTCTGCAGTGATTAGTTAACGATGATCTGCTTTGCAAGACATAAATGCGGCAGTGACCTGCTCTCGTTTAGATGTTGCGGTAGTAGAATGGTGGGGCTTTGCATGATTCATGCTTTCTTTGTTTGTGTTCATCTGCCTGCATGTCTACTGTGAGCAGAATTGCTTGTTCTGTGCATTAGTTAGAAACGAGTACTTATTTTCTGGCTCTTGTGAAAAATAAGTATTCTCAATGTAATCTTATTTTTTCCTCTTGGCTGTTGGAACATAATTGTCTGACAGTTTTGTGAACATGGTCTGAAAATGTACATGCTTTTGATTCATGATGTGTGCTATTTAGTCTGCTTGATGCCTGCTGAATTTGCTTCTTGGTAACCGATAATTAATTATATTGCACCTTTTTGTTGTTGGACTTTGCAAGCTGATAGCTGTATCCATATAACTGAACACTGTTACGTGTATGATTCTGTATTGTGGATAAATTATTTAGTGGAATTAACTATCACAAGCATAAATGACAGAGAAATAAATATTCTGCTGAAAAGATACCTTAAAAAATACTTAATACATATTGATGGGGAAAGAGGTGTTGGGTTTTTTCTTTCACCTTCAGTTTTTATTTTGTGAACTAAATCAGTTGAGCATTGACTGCATGCATAATATTAGAAGAAAAGGATTTAGTTCAGAAGTAGAATATGAGGCATCAGATTTTCTACTTAGAAGTTTACAACTATTCTTGGAAGTTCTAAAGTAGGACTATGAAGGTGTGGCTTTGATTAAATCTCCAGCAAAGAAAGCCAAAAATTTCACTTCCTAAGCTTAAAGCAAAGTCTTGCATAGGTGTGTCTTTCTCACTTTAAGGATAAAATCAGAAAATGTATGCTATCCTTAGTTAAAATACTCTTTACCTCAGTGTATTTTGGCTACATTTTAAAATTGATTTGTTCTTTAAGTCATATCTTAGTAAAATGAAGTTTTATAATCTTTCCTAGTGTGTACAACATACAGAGAAAATTAAATGAATTTTCACTGTCAAACTGACTATAATAAAAAGCATATTGGGTCATCTTAAGATTTGTGGCATATGCTTAAATATTGGAAGTATTGATTAAACAGTGAAGTCTTTATGCTTGTATGTAAAAGAAGTTTTAAAAGAAATGTTTCAAAGTATTGGGTGACTCTCCAGGTTTGTGGTTACTAAATGCTTTTGAAACAAAGCAGTCATATGCCCAAATTATTACTTCTAGCTGAGACATATTTAACTTTGCCCAAATTCTTAACCAACGCTTCAAAGAACTCTTCACCTTTTTCGCTTTTTAACTTTTCCACACTTTCCTGCGTTTTCAAAGCCTATACAGCTTCCAAAGTTTCCCTAAAGTATACAACAACTGGAATTTCATCATTACTTCTTGTTTATTCTATACCATTTGTTTTGTCTCTCCTCTCCCTGTCCCTCTGAGTTTTGGTGCTACTGCAGAACTTTTTTCTGTCAGAAGTACTTCACTGTTGTCTCTGTCTACTTGATCAAACGCATCTACTAACAATATTTCATGTATTATACTGAACCATCTGATTATTGCTTACATTTTCTGTCAGGATTTTTCATCTCCTTTGCCATGCACATCATTTACATTAACATTTAGAGAAATTTCTTCCCTCAGTTCCTCAGCATCTGCTTCTGTTTGACTTGTGCAGAAATTTGTTAAACTCTATTTTTTATATTTTAAATGTTATTCTAATCAAGAGATGTTTTTCTTTTTCCTTTGTTTAGTTAGTTGCTGTTATTGTATCCTCTCTCTAACTTTTAGTGTCATACCTTGTTTTATGTAGACTTTTGTTCTCATGAAAAATTAATTTCAGGCTTCTATAAATAATTTTGCCAAAGAAACCTGAAAAAGGAAAAAAACTTTATGAAAGTAATTTTCTGATTTTCTTTAATTTCTATTTTGTTTCTTTTAAAAAGAAAATGGTACTATTTGTATGATTACATGGAATGACTGAAGTTGATTGTTTTGCGACTGAGACATGTTTAATCTCCCGATTAATTGTAGAGTAATGGAAGTTTTTTAATAGACTGTGTGAAAGTTACTACCTAGGTATTACATAAACCAAAATAATGAAACACTGTCCCTTTTTTGAACTATTAAATATATATTGCTGTGTCCTTTTGGGGATGTATAATTCATTGTAGGTAACAAATTATTTTACAAATGATTTTATTATGAAAATCAAGTTTATAATAACTTCACAGATACTGCATCAGCATCTTAGATGCAGGCACAAGTTTGAGTTACTTAAACCTCTACTGCAAAAAGCAAATGGGTGGGTTTCAGAGAATTACATTAATCTTGTTTTCATGATTTCTATTTTATCAAAAAGCCTCAGCACTCTATTTTTTTTGTGGTTTGCTTTTTAGACTGAATCTGGCTATGGATCGGAGTCAAGTTTGCGGCGCCATGGCTCCATGGTGTCTCTTGTCTCTGGAGCAAGTGGATACTCAGCAACATCCACCTCTTCATTCAAGGTTGGTGCAAAAAAGTTTTCCTAGTATTTGTGTATATATATTGTACAACCAGAAAAGAAGTAACATATGAAGGCTCATTCGCATAATTATGGAAAAAATGCAAAATATTTAGTTTAAACGTCAGTAGTCCATATATAATGGTGAGCAGATGGGAAGCACTCTCCTACAATTGTCCCTTTTAAACTCTGATGTCATATTCTGTGGAAAGAAAATCAAATTTGTGAGTGTGTCCATTAACTTTGTTTTGTTTACTCACCAGAATATTCTGGGCTCTAAATGAAAACAACACTAATTCTGTAGCTTAGTAAGTGTGATATAGCACTGGCTGACAAATTACGGCTTTCCTTTTGTCATGCATGTGAACATTTAATACATGAACTGAGTGTGCTTTTCTTCTGGGAGAGCAGAAGAGGAACAGCACAAGAAAAGGGAACAAGGCTAGGAACAAAGATCTTAAACTAGAGCTGACTGCTTTCAGACAAGTATGTATAAAGCTGGTAGTATGCAAGTTCACATTTTTAATAAGCTTTTGTGGAGTGCTCTGAAGTAGCAAGTGCAACCAAGAGAAAACACTGAGACCGGTGACAAAATGAGTAAAGAATACTGAGATATTATTTCTCCTGACATTAACAGTATTTCATAAATGCTGATGTAACATGCCCTTGGTGTATTTCTATTTCTTCTTCATAACTGCAGAAATATGTTTTTTTTAAATTAAATTGTAATTATACTGCATGAAGCTATTGTTCAGTATGTAGAAAGGCTTTTTTCCTTTTTGTTTTCAGAAGGGCCATAGCTTACGTGAGAAGCTTGCAGAAATGGAAACCTTTAGAGACATCTTGTGTAGACAAGTTGATACTTTACAAAAATACTTTGATGCTTGTGCGGATGCAGTTTCCAAAGACGAACTCCAGAGGGATAAAGGTAGCACTGCAACTGAAAGCTCCTCCCTTCATAGAATGTAGCTTTTTACCAGGGAAACGTCTTGATACTGTCACAGTAAAATTTAATATATAAATGAAATGTGTATGCTAAACTTAGTTTAGTAAAGGATTAGTCATTTGCATAAATGCATAAACATGTTAGTTATTTTTACTTTAGAATTCAGATTTGCTTTAAAATCTACTTGATGTTAACCTGTAGCTGTCAACTTTCCAGTGTAAAAGATAAGATAGTTACTGAATCATGGCTTCTACTTTTCCATTTGTAATACCAAAGTATGTTGCTCTCACCAGAGAATTGAATGGTAAACTTCAATGCTGAACAATGTTAGATTCTTCTGTTAATTGGAAATTACACTGGTAGTAATCTTGGGTTTAAAAAAAAAAAAAAAAAAAAACAAACCACCAAAAGGAGGGGGAGGGGTCATGACATTTTAGAGAGAAGTGCTGGCTAACCATGAAGGCAGCCTTAATTTTCTCTTGCACACCAAAGAACTAGAAAAGCTTTCTCACTCCCATAATGCACTCTCTCTCAAATCTAGTGGTAGAAGATGATGAAGACGATTTCCCTACAGTACGTCCTGATGGAGATTTTGTACATAACAGTAACAGCAGTAAAGAAAAATGTAAGTGTGTCTCAGTTTTTTTCAGTGATGAAAATTAGAATGCATGGTATGGTGATAAGTCTGGTACAAGACAGGTGTTCTATGCTCTTTTCTAAGCAGAAAATGGCAAGAATAGTTATATAAGTGTATGTGAATTGAAGTCCTTGGTCACGTTATAATTATTTAGCAGCTTTTTGTGATTCTCTTGAGTTATTCTTAATTCACACAAGTACTGATGCAAATTTGTGAAGTGGAAATTTCCTATTCTGTATCTAAAGTAATTTTCACTATAAAACTCTGTTGAAAGGGCTGGATTATTCAAATATTGGAGACTGAGATTTTGTAGTAAGTTATTGCGAGTGTTACCTGCTGTAGCAGTTTGGTGCTTTTTGGCTTAGGCATGTCCCCCTATGGTTTTCCCAAGTACAGTAATTTCATGATTATAAGCCGTACCGTTTTGACTAAAATTTTGGTCCGAACCCAAAGCGTGGCTTATGATCAGGTGCAGCTTATATATGGACAAAGAACGGAAAGTTGCTGTTTCAGTTTGGAGGACAGGTGTCTGCTGAGAAACGCAGGAGCTTCTCTTTGAAATGGAGAATGCAAATCCCCTCCCTCCAAATTATTATAAATTTGAGATCAAGGGACTCTCAGGTAAAGATGTGGGAATTAGGAATGACAGTTCTTTTCTAGGGAAATTAAAATAGAAATACAATACTACAAAGAAACAAACTCCAAACCCTGACAAAGTCAGAGTACAACCTGACACCCCATCAGGCAGGGTGCTGGTAGCAGTCCCATTAAATGGTGGCTGCATCCTCTTGCAGTGACAGATGTGATTCAGTTGAAGCAGTGCTCTTGTGGAAGGTGCAGTTTCCCTCCAGAGGTCCAGTGGTGATGTGGAGAAGTCTGGTTTTCCTCTGGAGTCCAGTGGAGAAAGGGGCTCCCTTAGTGTCCCAAAACTTCTGTTTTTATCTTGGTGAGAAGTGTTGGGCTCTTCCCCCTGGCTGGAGCAACTTCCAATGGGATGAAGTAATTTTATCAGTGACACAGTGGGACTCAATGGGCCATTAGCAGAAAATGACTCTCTGGAGGAAGGATGGGTTGTGAAAAGATAAAGAACAATGCCCCACCTGGTTTCAATGGATGGCCCACTAGCAGAATATCTGCCGTTGAGATAAGGATCACTGCCCCCACCTGGTCTCAACAGATGGTGATAGAATAGATACCTTTTATCACACTCTGTATTGTAATGTGCAGCTTATAATCAGGTGTGACTTACGTATGGACAAAGAACGAAAAGTTGCTGACACCCAGAAGTGCGTCTTATAATCAGGTGCGGCTTATAATCGTGAAATTACTGTACTATGGCTATGGAGTGGTTAAGCTAACACTGTTACTGATTCTCACCTAGTGCTTTTTTTGCTGTACATTTCATTGTTATAATGAGCAAAATTCTGATTTTTATTCTTACCGTAAATGGACTAGTTATTGTTCTCGCTGTACCCATGCAGCAAATGTGAAGAACTCATGCAAGTATTGCTGTTTGAGAAATCTGATAGTTCTGGCCTGGAGAAAGTTGTGTATGCATTTAAGATGTATTTGCATTCTTCTTAGGCCTTCTCGTGTTTTTTGACTAAAATATTCTAGTGTTTATGCTCTCTACTTGTTGACAATGCAGTTAGTCCTAAGGTATTTCTTAGGCTTGATTCACAAAGTTTGGAAGTTGCACCTCCAGTTTCAAGTGTGATGGAATCTCCCAAATACTCACCAGAAATGTTTATTAAAATGTAAATTCTTGCATGAAGAACCTAGGAAATACAGGGCAAAACAAGCCTTTTCTGTGTCTTCTGATTTTTTTAATTGGCTGTTGTTACCATCTATTACATATTTCCTTCCTGTATTAAAGTGCTTTTTCTAGAGCACATCCAAAACTGTTGTGATGGAAGAGGAAAGAAAAGGGAATTAGAAGGAGCTTTTCAGGTTACTTCCAGAATTTATCACACAAGTAGATTTTTCTACTGAGGATTAATTGTAATGCTGATATCAGAGATTAAGTAGCGTAAAATTGAAGTTTTGAAGCAATTGTAGGCAGATGTATGGTACCACTAAGCCTATAGTCTGTATGAAACAGTACTTTTTTTCTTTTAGTATTTTTAAGTGAGATTTCAGGAAACTGAAAAGGACTTCTTCAACAAATGTTAAGAGTTTAATTTTACTGCGTGATTCATTTTGGAAGAGATGTCTTTGTCAAACTCAATTTTTATACAGTCATGTGGGAGTTTTAGCTCAATTTACCTGTAGAAAATCTTTTCACATCTATGTTGTTCTGACACATCTGCAATATACATGCATATACTATGGGGAATGTCATTCGGAAAGTCTGTTTTTTAGTGCAGCTGGTCATCAGGCTTTTCGGAACTTACATGCTAAGAAATTGATACTTGGTGTTATGGATACCTGTATAAACTCACTCGCTGTAGCTCCTACAGGAAATAATTCTGCAACCCCTTGTCTTTTGCAGAACTTGTAATTCCAGTTGTTATGAGTCCTGTATTTTATTAAATTTGCTTTCCATCATTTTTTTCTATGAAAATACTTATCCTGATTTCAGTTTTTCTTTGTGTCAATTTGATTTCTAATGGTTCAATGGTTCAATGATTTCTAATGATTCCATGATCATTTATATAAGGTGTGGTGTCTGGCCAATGCATATTTGTGCACTGGGATTTTGGTCTCTAAGTGTTCCCATTCATCCCCTCTGGAAAGAACATATTTGGATTAAAATTTTTCTAAGAATAGGAAGAGAAGGTGTAACCTACTTAAGGACCCACCTGGAAGATGTTTCTTTGTACTGGAACTATAAAGATGAAAATGGTACAGAGGCTGAAGGAGAGAAATGTGATGTAAATTACAGGAGAGATTTATGTTGGATTTTTGTGCTTTGAATGGAGGAAAATACTTGCCTAAGTATTGCTGAAAAATTTGGGTTGTTCTTAGAGGAAATCTAATCGTATTGGTCCTATTGCAATTCACTGAAGATAACAACAGTAAGCATCAAGAAGTTAATTATGTTTGTTTTTCACTTAAAATTAGTTTAGTGATGTAATATATTAAGGGGGTATAAAATGGAAAAGATGGAAGAACATCTTTCTACGTACTGTGTTTAGAATACTTTCCTGTTTCTCTGGAAAACAGATTTGATCAAACAGTGGGAAGGTGTTATCAACAGACTTTTGGGAACAAGAATCAAAAACACCTATGCTGACACAGAGGTCTAGGAGAGAAAAGCTAAGTAGCTATTGAAAGTTAAAGAATGGTATGAAGAATTCCTTGTATGAAAAAGATCAGAAATAGAGCATAGATGGGAAAATGAAAAATTAACTGCTTGGAAGAAGTTGAAATTGAAGTTAGGGTGGGAGGGAAGCAAATTATCCTGCTTTTTTCAGTTTGATAACCAAAGAGCAGCTACAACAGTAAGAACCCTTTCCTATTATTCTTTACCTTTAAACGTAGATCTCCAGATGCCTAATTTAATTTTGAAATAATCAATCTGTAGCTGACATGAAAAAAAGTGTAAAAAAGGAATTGGAAAGATGGTCTCTCCAAATAGAAAACCTCACAAGTACTTTTGAAGTGCTGAAGCTCAGTTGTTCTGGAGGTGATTTTGAGGTAATCTCCCAACACATTTCAGAAAGACAGATGATTCCTGTGATTAGTAATGAATCAAAATACTTGTATTACCATCATAAGGAACCTGCTGAGTGACCATCTCTTCAAAGAAAAAGGTTTTACATCCTTCTGTGACATGTTCCTTTTTGCCCATAATTGTAATGACTGAAAAACTTTAAGTACTGACTTAAAGGCTGCAGTTCTACATCTATCACACTTACTCTGAGACTAGTCATTAAAGAATGGCTTAGAACAGCGTGGAAGTGTTGATGAGATGTGGCTGAGACCTAGAAAGGGACAAAAGTTCTGTCTTTTCCAGAAAATTAAGCTGTGCTGTCATATTTCCCTTAAATTCTACTGCAGAGATATCTGAAATTATTTGTATAGTGTTGTAGCTAGTGGCAGTTTTTTTGGCATGTCTACATATTTCCTGATTGAGAGAGAAAAATCACATATGTAAGCATTATAGCTGTCTGTTAAGCCTTCATGTGAGCATAACCTACACCAACAGGAGAAATTATTAGTATGAAAACATCTTTTTCAGTTGTGAAGTATTATGGGCAAAATTCTTGTGTAATTTTAATTATTTTCAGTGGAGTTGCTGTATTGCCTCCTTGCCAGCTTATGCTCCTTTCAGTCTTTCACCTCTGTGTTCCCTCTGCAGCTGTTGGGGAGGGAGAGCTACTCTGCTCATTATAATTTCAGAAAAAGTTTTTTCTTTTTTTTTTTTTTTTCTTTTTGCCCTTCAGCCCCCATTACCTTTACCTTTTAGGGAATGTTCTTGATCAATATGAAAAAAAAAAGTTGTGTTCTACCATAGTATGTGTGTTTCTTGAAGTATTTGAAGTAATTTATAGTCTGTAAATACTTGTTTGAAAAAGAGTCTGATTCCTTCTGAAAGGGGGGCTCATAAAACCTCTAGAGACTGAAACCCTGCTGAAGACCATGTGACGACTGCTTTCTGTTCCCGAGGTGCACACACTGTGCTCTGTTACAGAATAAAGTTCTGCTCTGCTCTGCTCTTGGAGACAAATAAACTTACTCAAATATTAATTCATACTTTTTTAGCTGTAAAAGTGGTATGTTGACAAACTGGAGAGAAAAATATCAAGCCAGGTAATAAGTCATGAGCTTTTTCTTTGGCAATAGAAGGAGTTACTTTAACTTGCTGGGCTCAGTCAGCTTCAACTTGAGCGTTACTTCTGCTTTGTAGTATTTTCTGACATTCATGTGCAGTGCTTGGTATGTTATTATGTCAACCTACATACCAGAGTACATATAATAGGTACTTTTTTTGTTGTACGTTTTAAACAACTTGTTTAAATAGCCTTAGCAACAGATGGCCTGGTTGACAGCATGAAGCAGTTCTTGGAACTGTAAACTCACAGTACTTGGAAAATTCAGCACATTTGATGCTTTTATCTTATACCTTTTTACTTTGAGGTTTTAAAATCTGTAATTACGTGCTTAAAACAACCTTGAATTTTACATTTTGGGTTTGATGACATTTTGAAATTGTTCCTTTCTTAGTGCTGAGTCTGATATGTTTTAAGGTTGCTCTGTGTTAATTAGGCCCCATTACAAGCTGTCAAACTGCTATTGTTACAAACTATTACCACTCCCTCCGCCCACATGATTTGCAGAGTGCAGAGTAACAGAGCATTACAAGCAGGCTTGAAATACAGTATAGCAAGATGAAGCTGCAAGGATCTGTTTCTCCTTTTGAATCTTTTTCTTTATCCTGTGGATAGCTCTGGACATTATCACTTTAGATTTTTATTTTAAAATTAACTTTCTAGCCAGTCTGTTGTCTTCAAATATTACACATACATATGAAGTGCTAGTTTGATTTAGGGCTGCTATCAGTGATCTCATATATGTATTTTTAGTGTTTCCGCTTGTGACACCCAAAGGAATTAATGGCATAGACTTTAAAGGAGAAGCTATAACTTTCAAGGCAACTACTGCTGGAATCCTTGCTACACTCTCTCATTGTATTGAGCTCATGGTAAAACGTGAAGAAAGCTGGCAAAAACGGCTAGATAAGGTAAGATCATTTTCCTTTTACTTCTGTTGGAAAAAAAAAAGTTTCTGTCACTTGAAATTGAAATTTCAAATAAGCTGCTACTAACTTTTGTTAGTAACAAAAACAACTGCATTCATTTTTATATACAGCAATTCTTGATTTCAGGTGCTTTAATTATTATCCCTATAAAATGTTAATGAGCCTTGTTCTGACTGGTGATAGTCTTAATTCCAGGTTCTTTATAGATACAAAGAATATATCTTGTAGTAAGTGTATTTCTTGCAGCTTTCTGATGTAGACCTAATTCGTGCTTGCAAAATGATGTGCAAGTCTCTGAAATGTCTTAGTATGGTGAGTGGTGGTGACAGCACTCGGGAGACCAACCAGTTTTAACTTTGTATGTCTCTTCAAGATGAAATTGTTTCACTTTCCTTTAGGAAACTGGGGAGATTAGTTCTGCTTGATACTAATTGGTTAAATCTTCTGTGTGCCCTTAGAATATCTGTTATTCTAGGCAGTGATAATTCATTCTGAACCTACTCAACCACTGTAACAGCTCTAAAGGAGCAGTGTGTTCTTGTCTGAGATCAGTTGTTGGAGGCATGGCAGGTTTTTAATTTCTAGAATCTTGCCATTTCTGGCTTGTGTGCAGTGCAGTTGTCATTCTGCTCTCATTCGATGTGTTTCCATATGGTGTATGTAATGTATCAAATCTTACTCTGTTTAGTGGTACACTGTTCAAAGAATGAACATATTCAGACAAAATACATCTATGTTTGAATACTTGACCCTGTCTTCTGTGTTGTTTGTGCATATGTCAAAGGCCCTCTGTCACTGTATTGTGACTTCTGTCAACTGGTTCAGCTGAGCAATTGGAGGAATTACAGGAGATCCAAAACTTGAAGCCTGTTTGTAGCATCATAGGGGAGTTCAGGTTGGGTGGAGACCTCAAGAGGTCTGTCTTGCTCTAACTTTGATCTTCAAGTAAGGACAGTTTGAGTCAGACCAGGTTGGTCAGGACTTTGTCAAGGCTATAGACAGCATAGCTCTTCTGAGCATGTCTGCCGCTCATCCCTTGTTAGAGCGAAAAAGTTTTGCCTTTATCTGGTTGGAGTAACTTTTATTCTAGTACCTGAAGGCTTATTTTTCAACCTTCTCCTGTAAACTGTGAAGAGTCTGGATCAGTTTGTTTCTTAGTTTCTTGAACATACTGGAAGGCTACTGTTAGGTCCCACAGCAAAAGCCTTCCGTTTGCTGGACAAACATTCTTCATTTGTGTTGAGGAGACTTTCCTTAGAGCATATTTTCCTTGCCTGTAGTTCAGTATATTTTAATAAAGAATAATATGTTAAAATATAATTTCAATTTATTTAGATTTGGGTTTTGTCACTTTTTTTGTTGTCTTGTGGACTGACTTTAAAGCACTTGTGTAAGATGCAAGTGGTTAACAAAATGAAACCTAAATTTCACTTGGGGTCTTGTGGGACTAGTCTCATGCAGCATGAGTAAGTACCTTTTAGAGGAACTCACAAACTTCTTTCAGCTTCTTTTCCCAGGAATTAAAAGGAGCAAAAAGGAGCAAAAGCTCCTGAAACCTCTGAGTTTTCAAATTGCTCTGTTTTGGCAGACTTGCAGCTTTCAAAAAGGCTCATTTGTCAATGACATTTTCTAGGGTTTAGAGGACTGTCATGGTATTAAGTACCTTAATTAGTAGCTAAAGTCATTACTTTGTATTCCTCTCTTTTTGCTCACCTTTTGGGAGAAGAGATTCTTTATTGAATGAAGTAACTAGACTTGTGGTTGGGATAGCCTTGGCAAAGAATGAAATGCTCACTACCTGTTCAGCAGGATTAGAGCGAAATGTAGAATGAGAACATTCATGAATCAGGAGAAAGCCAGGAAGATGATTCCTTGGTTGTTGTCACAACAGAACATGCTTGACATGTGGAAAATCAATTTGTTTCTGATTTAAAATAATGTGAACTTAATGGGAGACAGAAGAGCAAAACACTAGGATAGCTTTCTTGCTCCTTGGCCTGAGCTCATTCCTTCCCTGTAGGCTCTTCTATCAAGAATCATAAAATCATAAAGTCTGGAAAACACCTCAAACCTCATCAAGTCCAATGGTTAAGTTAACCCTTCCAGGTATACCACTAAAGCCTGTCCCTGGGTGCCACAGCTACACCTTTTCTAACATTGCTGGGGTCAGTGATACCACCACTTGCCAGTGCTTGTCTGCCCTTTCAGTGAAGAACGTTTTTCTGATATCCAATCTAGCCTTCTTCCCCTGCTGCAATTTGAGACCATTTCTCTTCTCATTGTGCTTGTTACCTGGGAGAAAAGGCCAGCCTCCTTTCAGGCAGTTGTAGAGAGCAATGAGATTCTCCCTAAGCCTCCTTTTTTCCAGACTGGACACCCCCAGCTCCCTCAGCCATTCCTCATAGGATTTGTGCTCCAGATCCTTCATCAGCTCGATTGCTCTTCTCTGGACATCATCTGCATGTCCTTCCTGAATTGAGGATCCCAGAATTGAACACAGGATTTGAGGTGTGGCCTCAGCAGTGCTGAGTACAGGGGGTCAATCCCTGCCCTGCTCCTGCTGGCCACACTACTGCTGGTACAGCCCAGGATGCCATTGGCCATCTTGGCCACCTGGGCACTGCTGGCTCATGTTCAGCTGCTGTCAGCAGCACCCCCAGCTCCTTTTCCTCTGGGGAGCTTTACAGCCACTCTGCCCCAGCCTGTGGCACTGCCTGGGGTTGTTGTGACCCAAGGGCAGGACCCAGCACTGGGCCTTGCTGAACCTCACACCACTGGCCTTGGGCCATGATCCAGCCTGCCCAGATCCCTCTGCAGAGCCTTCCTGCCCTCCAGCACATCAATAGCTGATCCCACCTGGCTTGTTGTAAAATTACCGAGGCTGCACTCAATCCCTCTGTCCATGTCATCCTTAAAGATATGAACTGGACTTGCCCAAATACTGAGCCATGCAAACTAACACCGCTAGTCACTGGCCACCAGCTGGATGTAACTCAATTCACCACTATCTGGACCCAGCCATCCAGACATATGTTTCTTAACCAACGAAGAGTATGCTCATAGAAACCATGGGCTGCCAGTTTCTCCAAGATGATGCTCTGGGAAATGGTGTAAAAGGCTTCAGTGAACTCTAGACAGATGTCATCCATAGCCTTTCCCTCATCCACTAAGCAGATCACTCTGTCACAGAAGCTCAGGTTGGTCAGGCAAGACCTGCCTTTCACAAACCCCTGCTGGCTGGGGTCAATGCTCTGATTGTTCAGTACATGCTGTGTTCTCTCACTTGAGGTAGTATGTTCTGTAGCCTTACTGCCTGCCAGCAGCCAGGCAGTGCAGAGTGAGGAATGGTGCATTTGCAATTAGTCAAAACACTTCATCGTTGCCATTCCTTCCTCCTCATACTTTTTCCGAACTCTGGTGCACGCAGCCTCCATCAGTGAACAACCCTCTGGGAAAAATCTGTTGCAGTGTGGATCCTTCATGGGACGTGGTTCCTTCAGGAAATACACCTGCTGTGTGGATGTATATATGTTCTCTGCCCTGGAGCTGCACCTCCTCATCTTCTTGGTCTTGACATCTCCTCTGTGGTTTCTCATTTTTTCTTCAAAGTCTTCTCTCCACAGAGTGTTTTTTACTCTTTTTTTTTTTATATACCCTCCAAGAAATGTCACATACATGGTGGATGAGCTCAGCTGTCTGTTGCAGTGAATCTGTTTTGGAGCTAGCAGGAGCCACCTTTGTCTGCCACAAGGCAGCCCCAGTCTCCTCCCACTAATGCTACCCATGTGAGTAGTACCCTGATGCCTACACCCTTAAAGACAGCAATTTGCTGTCCTAGCAGTACTCCACAGTGGTAGAGCGGCTTTTGTTTAGTTTTTATGTTTTTGTTTTAGCACTTAAACATCACTTTATAAGAGTGGCTTTTATAACTGGGCCTGATCAAAAGATGTTGCTTTCCATCTTGTAGATTGATGTAGGATGAGAATGGTGTAGATCTTTGTACTTGCAGTTTTCTTGAATCTGTGTGTAAACTTCTCTGAAAAGGAAATAAGTATTGTGAGATGATAGAAGTATAGATTCTATGGTTAGTTTTCTTTCAGTACCAAAATAATCAAACATCCAGAATGAAATTGATATGAAGCTTGTAATATTAACTAAAAGTAATTTCACGATTATAAGCTGCACCATTTTGACTAAAATTTTGGTCCGAACCCAAAGCGTGGCTTATAATCAGGTGCGGCTTATATATGGACAGAGAATGAAAAGTTGCTGTTTTAGTTTGGAGGACAGGTGTCTGCTGAGAAAGGCAGGAACTTCTCTTTGAAATGGAGAATGTAAACCCCCTCCCTCCAAATTATTATAATTTTGAAATCAAGGGGCTTTCAGGCAAAAATATGGGAATTAGGAATAACAGTTCTTTTCTAGGGAAATTAAAATAGAAATACAGTACTACAAAGAAACAAACTCCAAACCCTGACAAAGTCAGAGTACAACCTGACACCCTGTCAGGCAGGGTGTTGGTAGCAGTCCCATTAAATGGTGGCTGCATCCTCCTGCAGTGACAGATGTGGCTCAGTAGGAGCAGTGCTCCTGCGGAAGGTGCAGTTTCCCTCCAGAGGTCCAGTGGTGATGTGGAGAAATCCGGTTTTCCTCTGGAGTCCAGTGGAGAAAGGGGCTCCCTTAGTGTCCCAAAACTTCTGTTTTTATCTTGGTGAGAAGTGTTGGGCTCTTCCCCCTGGCTGGAGCAACTTCCAATGGGATGAAGTAATTTTATCAGTGACACAGTGGGACTCAATGGGCCATTAGCAGAAAATGACTCTCTGGAGGAAGGATGGGTTGTGAAAAGATAAAGAACAATACCCCACCTGGTTTCAATGGATGGCCCATTAGCAGAATATCTGCCATTGAGATAAGGATCACTGCCCCCACCTGGTCTCAACAGATGGTGATAGAATAGATACCTTTTATCACACTCTGTATTGTAATGTGCGGCTTATAATCAGGTGCGGCTTATGTATGGACAAAGAATGAAAAATTGCTGACACCCAGAAGTGCGTCTTATAATCAGGTGCGGCTTATAATCGTGAAATTACTGTAATTGTAGTTACAGCTTTTCTTTCCAGCTTTTACACTTGGCTCTTAAGATCTTGAACTTGACTTTTTGTTTCCAGTGCAGTATATAATACATTGAATGTATTTTAAAATACTTTTCTGAAAATGTATACACATCTATACACAAAGAATTTTGTCATTGGTATGTGATCCACTGTTTCACTTGCAACAAAGTCTTTGTGATAATGCTGTTAATGTTGTCTTGACTGCAGCAGCATTTCTTGACTGCAGCAGCATTCTTCTGTTCTTGTTTCTATCGTCTTTAATATTATTGCCAAGAGAAGCTGGCAAATTTGTAGAGTCATATTTTGACATGTGTGAATTGCAACTACTTTACAAATTGAATTACAGAAAGTGTGAAGATTTGGGGTGAGTGGGAGAAGTTGTGTTTTAGGTGGGGTCTGTTTTGTTTTGCCTTCCAAGTCTGGTAAAATTTCTATGCTTCTCTCAGTGACTTATACTCAAGTCATGCTTTATGTATCTTCAGGACTCTCCAGTTCCTTTTAAAAAAGATAAACGTGCAAAGTTTTGTGAAATCTCTTAGCAGGTACTGCCACTTTCATGGTTTCAGAAGGGAAAACCTACAGTCACAGTTAAAGACAGTATCGTCTCCATCAGAGTGGGTTTTGAGTGTGTGTGTGTGTGTGTAAACCTATACTGCCTTGTTCTACATCAAAAGTATTGCCTAACTGGAAGATGTGTCCGAGGGAATGTTACCACCAAATTCCCAGTTAGTAAACTCAGCCTTTCAATATTGCTTCGGGGTTTTCCAGTGAATCTTTGTTTCAGTTTGCGTTTCTGAATTATTATGTCCATATCTGCAAGAAGTAGTGTGTGATGTCCATCTTAAGACTTAACTTGCTTTCACCTGAAGTGATTTTGAAAGGAGACAGACTAACATCTTGTGAAAAAAAAGCTAATTTTTGCAAAAATGTCGGAAGTTTTTATAGCTTTTTCATGGAAAGTATCTGGCAGTATGCAGAATTTGTAGAAGCAGTATTAGTCCGATTTTGGCATTATTGCTATTTTAATCAAAATACACAATGATATAGTCACCATCAGGTGTCTATATAGACTGGCTCCTAGTACAGGAGAAGGATGTCAAGTTGCACTCTCTGCATGGAGTCCACAAAATTATTCTAATTGCTCTAATTACAGATACAAACTTACAGGCTTTGTCAGTATATTACTACATTCTGCAGGTTGGCTTTTTACCACTTTTAGTTTTTACCATTTGTTATCCCCACCCAAGCATCTGTGTCAAGGAGGTTTATATGAAGTGTCAGATTAAAAGTATGATCCCTAATGAAACATGAACAACTGTGCTTAAACTAGAAACCAGTTTTTGCTTACTGATCTGGTTTCTTCCACATGACTTAGAAGGTATCCTCAAGGTAGCTAGTTTCCCGAGTTTTCTGTTATATATGCGCGTATATTGGCACATATATTGCATTCATGCAAATAAATTCAGAAACTCATCAGCTTTGCAGTTGCTGCTTGGGAAAAATACTACCCTGGTCATTCCATTTACTGGCATGTTGACAATTCATTTTTGCTGCATCAAATGGTCATGTAATTTTACAGGAGACGGAGAAAAGGAGAAGAATTGAAGAAGCATACAAAAATGCTGTGACAGAACTGAAGAAAAAGTCCCACTTTGGAGGGCCAGACTATGAGGTACGAGTTCTACTTTGGAAATTTTTTAAAACACTGTGACTTTTTCTGATGGGTTGGCCCTGGCTGGATACCAGGTGCCCACTAAGCCATTCTACTACTCCCCTTATGTGGACAGGGGAGTGAGAATATAATGAAAGTCTTCTTGATTGAGACAGGTAAAAGTCACTCAACAATTGCTGGCAGAGGGAAAATAGACTCAGCTTGGGGAAATAAAGCTTAATTACTAATCAGATTGCAAAACCACCCTTCTTCTACCCCTCTCTTCTTCCTGGGTTTAACTTCACTTACAAGTTTTCTACCTTCTACCCCTCAGCTGTGCAGAGAGAAAAGGAGCAGGGGTTGTGATCAGTTCATCTCACATTGACTCTGCCACTCTTTCCTCTTCACAGGGAGCACTCCTTACAGTTTTACCATTCTCTGGTGTGGGATTCCTCCCACAGGAGACAGTTCTGCATGAACTCCTCCAACATGAGTCCTTGCCATGGACCGCAGTTCTTCATGAACTGCTCCAGGTGACTCCTTCCCATGGGATGCAGTCCTTCAGGAACAGGCTGTTCCGGCATGGGATCACGGTCCTGCCAGTAAACTTGCTCCAGCATGAGCTTCTCTCCTTGGGGCCACAGTCTTGCCAGAAGCTCTTGTGTGGGCTTCCCACAGGATCACATCATTCTTTGTGAATGAAGAAGCTCCAGCGTGGGCTCCTCAGCGGGTTGCAGGTGGATCTCTGCTCCTCTATGGACCCTCCATGGGCTGCAGGGACCCAGCTGCTTTGCTGTGGTCTGCACTAGGAGCTGCAGGGAAATCTCAGCTCCGGCATGTGGAGCACCTCCTGCCCCTCCTTCTTAACTGGCCTGATACCTACTGAGCACTTTCTCTCACGTGCTCTCACACCATTGTTCTCCAGCTGCAGTTGCATAGATTTTTATTCCCCTCATTAAATACATTATGCCAGAGACGCTGCCATAGTCGCTGATGGACATGGCCTTGGGCAATGGCAACAGCAGATCCATGCTAGAGCCAGCTGCCACTGACTCAGTTGGACATGGGAGAAGCTTCTTTCAGCTTCTCACAGAAGCCCCCCTGTAGCCACTTCAGCTACCAAAACCTTGCCCCAGTAACCCAATACTCTTTTAAGATTGGGTTGTTTCTTAAAGGGGGAAAGTGAAGTTTCACAAGCCAGTGCAAGCGTAATTTACAAGTGTGTTCGTGCCACACTTACTTTTTCACCTTGGAAGCTGAAAGTGTATGAAGAATCTCAGTCCTTAGTTTCTTGAGTGGAAGTATACCTTTGTCCTCAATGTTTTGCTTTTGTCTGAAGTATGCTTCTTACATGTATTCCTGTTGGTTTTTTATTTTCTTATACATTTGATACTGCTTATATGTAATTGTACTTTCCCCTCTATTTATTCAGCTGTAGAGACAAAGCAAAAATATTAAAACTGACAGCAGAGGGAGTCCTAGAAGATTAAGCTTAACTTGAACTGATTTTTAATTTGTTATTGCCACTTGAAATATTATGTTTTGAGATTCAGATTTTAGGTTCCTTTCTTCTGTTTAGTTGCATTTCATCACATTCTTTTTAGTGAGGTATTTAGTTCTATCCTAAGATGCATAAATTAACTTTTGAAGAGTAATCATAGAATAGTTTAGGTTAGAAGGGACATTGAAGAGTATCTAGTTTCAACCTCCCTGCCACTAGACCAGGTTGCTCAATGCCCCATCCAGCCTGGCCTTGAGCACTTCCACGCATGAAGCTAATGCACCTGTAATAAAGTACACTTGACCTTTTCATGTACATTTATCAAACACATTTCTACTTTCAAGTCATAGCCTGAGAAATAGTACTCTACAGATACTTGGCGTTAGATTAATTGTTGTCACTGAGATATGCACTGTTTAAGAATAAAATAAAGGAGTTGGACTTGGTCTACTTAGTTTTGAAACCAGCTGCTTTTTTTCAGATGTCACTGGTGATACAGAGTTTTGGGGGTTCTTTAAGTTTGCAGAACTAGGTTGTTTTGCAGTACAGTAAAAGCAGTAAACCTAATTTTATTAAATCATGGTTTTATTAGTGGACTAGCATTTTCAATCCTTTACTTAACTCTACCTGCTGTTTAGTGTTAAACTGTCATTTCTGGGAAGTTTCAGTAGAGATCCACAAAATTTTGTCTTCCCTTGTATTTTTGAACACATACCTGAATATCAGTGCCTTAAGGCATTGAAATACTTGTAAGGAGTCTAACTACACAGTCATTTTAATAGCTGTACTTTACTGACACTGTAAACATTTTCAAGAGAGGACATTTATTAATTAAACCCTAAATTTGGTGTCAAAGCATACTGACACTATTACTCAGTTTCCTGGGTTTTTTCTCTTCTTTATGCAACTATCATTAAATTATTATTAGAGGCAGACACTTCCTTTACAAGTAGAGGTTTTTAGAGAAGTTGTAATCTAAGAATATTGGTGAAAATACTTGAAATCTGTAGAAGAAATTTGCTTCCATCAGTTACATAGAAAATATAAATACGTATTTGTAGTGAAAATAAGAAATTTAAGTGGAACTTTTATATCTTAAGAACTTTTAACTAGTTTTTTTTCTTATGCTCTAGGAGGGTCCTAATAGTCTGATTAATGAAGAAGAATTCTTTGATGCTGTTGAAGCTGCTCTCGATAGACAGGATAAAATGGAAGAACAGGTACTAAAACTTGAGAAATGTTTTAATGATAAGCACTTCCTGGGAGACTTCTGTGACTTACAGTCTGTCCTGAGTTGTCTCCTGAAGCTCTAGTTATTTTATTCAGACACTGGTCAGGGAACTTCTCTTACTATTTTTACAATAAAATATTGTTACTAAATGCTGATTTTGAGAAAGTAACTTCATAGCTTGTCTAGGAAAGAACAGTATAAGTGCTAACTTTATTGAATGTCTCTAGTTTCTAATTCCTAAATAAATGTCCTATATGAAAATTTTATGTGACTGTTAAAATAAAAATATCAAATACTATACCTGTCTCTCAAAATCTAATAATTGGTCTGAAGTTTCTTTTTACTTTAGTGATATATGAATTAGGAAAGACGTAGTTCTGCCTGACTACTTCATTAACTAATTTCTCGAATACACTTCAGTGACAAGTATCAAAAAGGGATAAGATGATTCTAGAAAATATTCGAGTATGAGAAAACACAGCAGCATGTAAAATGAGAGGGAATAACAAAGTCATGCATGCTTTGTTGTAAAAGAGTTTATGCTTAGGAATATAGTGAATAACAATGACTTGAGAATTAAAAGACTTTTCCAGTGGACCTGTAGTGCCCAACAGAGTTTACCCTGTGTTGGGATCTCTTAGCAAAGAATAAAGGTTTTGAGTGACTGATAGTACTACATGGATCTTTAGTGCTGCCATGTGTTTTCCTTAACTCAGAAATACACCTTGAAGTTTAGATGAATTCAGTCTTCAGGCCCACTCACTGAGAATTCTAGTGGGATGACAGCTTCATGCCTGTCAGGGACTGCATTAATTGTTGTAGTCACTATGTAGATTAAGCATGACTCACTTTGTTTCACAGTCCACCCCGTAGCAGCTGACTAATGATAATTAAATCTATGTTGTTGCAGTCCCAAAGCGAAAAGGTTAGATTACACTGGCCAACATCCTTACCTTCTGGAGATGCATATTCTGCTGTGGGGACTCATCGATTTGTGCAAATGGTAAGATTTTTATCCTGATCCCAGAATAATGGGCTGGTCTGTGCCATTTCTATGTAATATTTTGTATGGGTAGGTGAGGGTTTTTTTGGTGTTTCTGGTAACTTCCATTGGCCTACTCATTTTCGAAAGAAGTAGCTGGAACTGAAGAAAGACTGCTTTTTGTCTTGGCTCAAAAATAGTGATTTGATAACCGATTTAGAATACGCTTCACTTGTCAAGCAGAAAAAAAAGAAAAATCCCAATTGGCTCCCTCCAGTCTTTTCAAGATACCTTCACTCAGATTAATTGAATTTATTAAAAAAAAAATAAATAAAAAAAAGAAAACAAAAATCCAATTGGTTGTATCAGAATCAGTTGACTTGTTTTTTAATGTTACTGGAAACACTATGCTCCTGTCAGGGCTACACTGGGAGCATAATATATAATAGGTGCATGAAATCAGCATTTGCCGCTGTGCTTGCTGCTTATGGTGCTTTTGTTTTCCTTTTCTTCATTATCTTGTGCTTGCAAGTTGGTACTGAACGCTCTGTTGTGCCTTTGTTCTGATTACTTGGTTTTTTTCTTTGTCTGTCTCTGGTAGCCCTATAGTCGCTCTTCCTCCATGTCTTCCATTGATCTAGTCAGTGCCTCTGATGATGTTCACAGATTCAGCGCCCAGGTACTGTATTAATGTGTCAAGTGGGGGTTGCATATCTTTGCTCTATTTCATCCTCTTCTCTAGAACCTGAGTTTGGTTTTTTGTTTTGGTTTTGGTTTTTTTTTGTTTGTTTTTGTTATGTCAATCACTGCTTGCTTTAAACTAGTACATTGAGACAAACAAAGGAGTTCTCTATTCCTGTGCTAAATGGTTGTCTTTCTTTACATCAGCTTGCATGCATACCACTCGTGCAGAGGCCCAAAACTTGTGAAACTATTTGGTTTACATTAGCAGCTGTAATAAAAATGCCTATAGTTTGAAAATTTTGTATCTCGTTATAATGAAAGTAGAATAACATGTTTTATAGAGGCTGGAGATGATCTTTGCTTCAGATTGAATAGTTTTTCTTGCTTTTAAATCGAAGGTTTAATTTTTTTCTGAAGTGTTTATTTGTAATGATACTAATACATTGAATCTTATGGTTCACTATTACCATTTTTCTACCTCTATGACTGGTTTGATTACCAAAAGGCTTTTAAACGTGTTGATCAATAAAACTGCATATGACAGATCATATTGAAGAGTTTATGTATATTCACTTGTCCTTCAGAAATGAAGCCTGACATCTGAATATGTCAATATCACCATAATGGCATATTCCAGTAATGTACAAAATTACTTTAGGTGCTTACTAGGAAATTGATAGTTTAGAGTAGAATTAGCTAAGTGTTTGCTTTTTTGTTTCCAAAACAGTGGTTTAGATATGGTATTCATGATATTTCTTAACTTCTGTGAAATCATAAGCAATTGTGAATATGGAACTTCCTTCTGGGATTTGCTGTTTTGGAGAGATTTTAAAGTATTAGCAAAAGCATCAACAATCTTTTGTTTCCAAACAGGAATGGTTTGTTTATTTTTTTAACAGAGCCTGGAATTTTATTACATCCAGACCTTACTACCAGCTTCATGAGCATGACCAACACTTAAGAACTTGCCTAGTGGACTAAAATTGCAAGACCTTTTGCAATCAGTTTATTTCTGAAATCTGAACTTACTGCAAGGGAAAAAGTATGCAAGTCCTATTGCACAACAGTGATAGGCTCGTCTACTGGTACTCCAGTAGCTGAGTTAGTTTTTTAAGTTGTTTTTTCTCTGAGAGGAGAGGTACTAAAGCAAGGGGATAATAAAGTAGAGGAATAATAAGTAATAGAAATCAAGTTTGATTGCCATGATGGAAACTTGTACTCTGTCAGGTTGTGGGTGCAGAGATGATTTAGCATAAGGAAAACTCATATTTGCCAAGATATGCAGGTGTCCTCATTTTCACTTCTTTTATGCCTGTGATAACATTTCTGCATTCATATGATAAACCTGAGTTGTAGAGCACCACTGTGACTGCAGAACTGATCACTTAAAAACGAATCTAAGGTGGACCAGGTCCTTATCTTAATAATGTAAATTGTGTTTAAGTATCTGGATCAAATGGACTGGAGTAAGTTGCTCTTTTCGCCTGCTGCATGGATTATACTACATGAAAGTTACTGTGAAGTGCCTTCTAATCTAGTTTCAAGTTAATGGACTCACTACAGAAAGTATGAATATCCCCACATGCAGTTCCACTCTCCAAGTATTTTCCCTAAAACAGATTTTTACCAGACTAACAAGTCACTCCACCTGTTCTGGAGTTTCAGTTCTACTGAACAAGACAACAGAGAGTCTGATGAGAATAGCAGACCTTTTAATTCTACCTGCTATGGACTTTATTAAAAAATTTATAAAAAATTGGCTTCTATCTCCAGGCTGATAATTTGGCTTTAAGAAGGCAAGCTAATATCTTGATTCTTAATAAATGTGACTTTTTTCCTAGACTTCATGTGAGTAAAAGGAATTTAGTATCAGTGAAAGTCAAGTAGGAGCTGGCAACCCGACTTTTGAGACTGAAGAGTACAAACATGTATTCTGATGAGAGCTGTTTCTTCAGTGTGCCTCTAGAAAGGCATTGTTGTCTCTGCCGGTTGTGTGGGAGTTCAGATCACTTTCTTTTAAAGATCTATCAGCTTTCTAATAGGTTCTGAGCAGTTCTTAGGCCTTTAAAGGGAATAGCTTGCCACTCAAAGTTCAGGTCAGGGTTGTATGCCGTATACAGGTTGCAAGTATTTTTGCAGATCTTTCTTGTACCCATCTAGGGGCCCAGAGGTCATAGTGAGCCTCTCAGGTGGGAGAGAATCTTTGGATCTTGACTGTGCCTCTGAAGTAGGTGCAGGTTGACAGATGGTCGCCAATGCATAGACTAAATTCAGTTTGTACAGACAGTGTGCACAAGCAGGTTGTTTAAATACTGCGTTTCCTGATGTAGCAGGAGAATTAGATTGCATTCCTGTGGGTGCTTCCTTCTCTTCTTTCCTTGATAGTATCCTCATCTCTTTGCATTTAGCACATAAAGCAACAAGTATCAAAAGACAGAAATAAATGTATAAAGCATAGCTTTGTCCTTAATAAATTAAGAGATGAGATAGAAAATATGTAAGGGCCTGAAGGTGTGGGAAGTAAGTGTTGAGAGCATGGCAAGGACTCCTTTCTTGAAGAAGTGTGACCTAGAGCTAATAAATTGAATATTTAAATAGCTCACATTCTTATCTCATTTGTATTGTACTGTCGTTGTTTCACTGGGGAAAAAAAGGAAGAAACTTGTAGGAAACTTCTAGTAACTGGCAGCAGAAGTTATCTTGTCTAGAAGCTGAAATGTAAATCTTGGTGGTGCGTTTTGTTCACTGAAATTCAAAACCAAAACACCCAAAACTTGGATTGATAACTTTTCCTTGTCTGGAGAAGTCTATAGGTAGTAAAACGAAGACAAACTAGGATTTCCATCCAATGGCTTTTGTTTCTATGTTGTGCTTCTAGAGTCTTATTTATTGAATTACCTGTTTTCTTTCGGGTCTTAAGTGTATTGCCTGTTGAGTACATAGTACAAACAAAATTACCTTAAATTAAAAGTAAATAACATCTTTCAATTCTGCACCATATATAAAAAAAAATTATTTTGCTTTCTACTTATTTTCTTACTTTCTCAAATATGTTTTACGTATTTTACCGCACACTAGGCTTCATATTTATGTAAGTTGTGCTAAAGCACCCTGGGGTTCAGACTGAATTTTGTGATTGTGCACTCCTTCAACTAATCTTTGTATTGGCCAATTATCTAATTTTGTTTGCAGTGCTTTTCCTTTGGGAGAAAAAAAGGTATCTCTGGTATTTCAGAAAAATGCTGTGAATTGTCTGGACTTGCTTGCTGTGACACGTTTTAGTAGTTATCCACATTTTGGGTGGAAAAAAGTTATTAAATTGTTTTGAATATTTGAAGCATTACACAGCAATGGATACCCTATGATTTTGCTTCTGTTTTTATTTGGGGCGTTTGGAAAAGGGTGGGGAACCCAAAAAACAAAATCATATATTAGATCTAAAATAAGCATCATCTTCCTGTTCCAGTACCTATTTTCATGCATATTCTATGGAATAAAAAATGAGATAGTCACATAGCCTTATAAAAATATAGCAAATATTTGACTGTAAAAAAAAGGCACAACTGCCAGCAAAATAAGTTTTAAATGAGCATTTTATAATTATAGCATCTCTGTACTGTCATAATCCTTTGTGTGTAGGCATTTCTGGTTTTTTCCTAGCTGTCAACTATGCAAAGATGCCACTGAAACAGAGCAGGCATGCTTTGCTTGTGGCTGTTTTTCTTCACTGCTCTTTCAATATGACTTCTGATACGCATTTGCTTTTTAGAGCTTGTCAGTCTTCCTCCCTAACCCTCTCCCTTTGCTGAGCTTTTTAAATGCTCTTTAGTGAGTATCTTACAGTGCATTGCAATTCCATTTAGAGATACTTGGAGATCCTATCTGCTGAAGTAAATAACTGTTTTAGGTGGAAGTGATAAGGTTTCACAGTTTAAAGGCACAAAGGCAGGATAGGAAATCTCCACAAAGAACAAAGTCGAAATTTGAATCAAGATTTTGGCTTTTTTTCTGAAGGCCAGCATTATTTGTTTGCTCATAACCTAACAGAGAGCTCTCTCATTCAAATTTAGCTCCTGTACAGAAATTGAAGTATTAACTTGTGACTCCCAGTGTGACTCCCAGTGCTGTACAGTATCTCCCCAAAAAGATGGAAGGAATGAGTTAAAAATGCCTATCTTTCTTTTCCTTTACAGGTGGAAGAGATGGTACAAAACCACATGACATATTCCTTGCAAGATGTTGGAGGAGATGCCAATTGGCAGCTAGTGGTAGAAGAAGGAGAAATGAAGGTAAATGTTTCAGATTCGGTTAATTTGTATAAGATGATACACTGTGAAGACAGATACTTCCAGTATACATTTGGCCGTGTTATCTTTACTGCTGCACTCCATTATCTTAAGGGTCTTTTCCAAAGACCTAAATCATTCTATGATTTCTGGAAATACTATGGAATAGTGGAATTCTGGAAAGTTATGCTGTTGAAACTTCTCTCTGGGAATAGCATAGTTTAATTTGGGACTGGGGACCATGGGAGTTGTGGCTCTCTATGTATTTATTAATACAAAATTCTGTGTCACTTGTACAATAGATTGATCTTTGCGGGTTCCTTTCTCATTACCTCCTACTTAAAGCTTGGTATCAAAGTAATGTGTAAATTCTATATAAAAAAAAATAGCAAGAGTGAAAAGCTACAATGTTGGCTGCTCCACTGTGCTTATGAAAGCATGTCGATAATGATAAATGAGCTAATAATTTTGGAGTAGAAACCTTAAAGTTAATTTTAATGTGAATTACACATGATGTCTTCCATGGATGTTGCCAGAGAACACTCTCATGGCGAATTGTTCATGTGGTAATCTTTTAGGTAAGTGGTTTGTTGGTTTAGGTTATTTTAAACTGATTAAATTTAAACAATTAAAACGTGAACAGTTTTGACAGTTTCTGTTCTACATTTCTTTCTTTCTGTTTGGCTATAGGTATACAGACGAGAAGTTGAAGAGAATGGAATAGTTCTAGATCCTTTGAAAGCAACCCATGCTGTTAAAGGGGTAACAGGGCATGAAGTTTGCCACTACTTCTGGAATGTTGATGTTCGTAATGACTGGGAAAGTAAGGCATTAGTTCTTCAGCTTTGCAGGTTTATCAGCAAGAACGGTGTTTATAGCATTGTCCTATTGTCTGTGATTGTTCACTGATGGATTTTTTTCTCTCCTCCTGCCCCCCCCCTTCTTTTAGCAACAATTGAAAATTTCCATGTTGTGGAAAATTTAGCTGATAACGCAATCATCGTTTACCAGACACATAAGGTAATAAAACTTAATTTGCATACCTTGCTGAGATGTTCTGAAGCATGCATATTCCAATATTATTCTGAATACTTTACTTGGCTTAATGATTTAAAACACTGTTCTGGACAATATTCCAGAACAAATTCTTTATTAAACTGCAGCTTCCATCAATTCTTCAGATTTTTCTGGAGAGCATAATTGGTTGTGCATGTGTCTGACAGAGCTTGTAGTAGCAAGTGAGGCCTGCTTTTAATCTCGCAATTATATCACTGCCAGCAAGGTCAGAGTCATCCAGAGTAAACAGAAGCAATAAATCACCACTGAATACAAGAAGGAAACTTACACCACTGTATCACAATTTTTTTTGCAAAAACACAGGTTGCCGTTCACACTGTTAGTTGACATACTGCCTTTTTCTCCTATTAAATGTCAGGAAAATGACTTCTATATGTTTTCTTATTTTGTCACATATTTCACTTCTGAAGCTTTTTCTTGGATAATATCAGTTTGCTGTATCTGTCTGAGTGAAGTAGTAGCTTTTTGAAGTAATAATTATTTTAAATACATCCTTCCTGTCTTTCTCTGGAGACATAAATAGCTGTAGATGCATCCCTATACACCTAACCATTCATTCCGTTTGTAACTTAACAAGTATTGACTAAAATGCAAACCTGAGGTTGAGGGTAACTGCTTCTTCCTATTTTTTTAAACTGAAAAACTCATTGCAGTTTGGTGCTCTGCATTTTAAAGGCCCTAAAGTTTTGCCTTATTTTTCTTCCCTACGAAGTGTAGCCAACCTGAAATTTCTGCTGCCTTTTTTCAACAACTATGTTCTCTGACAGTTTTCAGAATAAATTACTAACTTGAAACTACTTGAGCTTAGTAATATAACTGACCTGGTTTGCCTTGCTTGGTTTTTAATATTAACTAAGGATAGTATTTAAACCTGGAAAAGCTTATGTTCAGGTGTTTCTCTGCAGCGAGTGTGGCCAGCCTCTCAAAGGGATGTGCTGTATTTGTCTGCCATCCGAAAGATACCAGCATTCAGTGAAAATGATCCAGAAACATGGATTGTGTGCAATTTCTCTGTAGAACATGACAGTGCTCCTGTAAGTATTATTTTGATTCTATGAAATTCTATTTTTAGGTAGTTTTTCTGTTCCCTGGTGTAATGTATTTGCAGTGTAATGTGAGAGAGATGGAGAGTCTTTACAAAAATACAGTTGATTTAAATCAAGTGATAAAATGACTTGCTGAATGCATTCTTAGCCAAAAGCTTTCCAGTTGTCAGATCTAAGGTGTTACAGCAGAATGGAAGCACAGCTTCTGGAGATGTGAAAGAATTTTAAAGCGTTAAGGTTATTTTGTATGTAATCAAATCAATATCTCTTCAGTATTGTCAAATATAAGGGTAGGTTTATATAATTACGGATAGGGTAAAGTCTCCATTTTACAGTTTTGCCTTGGTTCTACCACACAATAGCAATGATTGTTTTCCTTGGATTGCTATTTTATAGCCTGCTTTTATTGTAAAAGTTAACTGATATTTGCAAATGCTGATACATTATTCTTTCAGTGTTTCCTGATTGATTTGTCACAGCAGTTGAAGTAATTCACTTTTAGTGTGTTAAGCAAGAAACTTCAGATTCAGACATTTCAGATCCTTTCCCTATCCACCATGTATCTTTCATTTTACTTACTTTCATGTTACATCCATCTAAGTGCTAGAATGTACACTCTCAGAAACACATCTTCTAGATTCTTACACTTCATGATGAAAAAAATGTTCATGCTCAAATATGCTGAAACAAATTTAGTTTAAAGCTTACAATGTTTCATATTTTTGGCAGCTGAACAATCGCTGTGTCCGTGCCAAAATAAATATTGCTATGATTTGTCAGACCTTAGTAAGCCCACCAGAGGGCAACAAGGAAATAAGCAGGGACAACATTCTGTGCAAGATTACATATGTAGCTAATGGTAAGTATAAAATTTTTCAGTTTGTCGTTCATGATGGGTGTTAATTTTGGGAAATTGAATAATGGCACCAAAAGAAAAAAAAAAAGAAGGCGGCTTGATGCCTTTTCCATTTTCTGTTTAATCTATTATAACACCCCTTTGTGTTCATCACATTCGAAAGGTCTCAAATTAAGGTGCCACATGAACTGATGAATGGGATCATTCATTATGTGGTACTCTGGGAGGAGTAAATGGAAAGGCTGTGTAGCTCATTTCTAAGTACATATTCTTGGGGTGGAGGAAGATGGGCAGAAATGTCTGCAGCTGGAATAAGCTGGCAACAACAGCTTTTAGTTTCAGTAACAGTATACTGGGTTTTTTCATGTACTACTGTAATATTTTTTTCTCCCAATTAATCTCATTAGGCTGAAAAGCTCCTGAGAGTAAGGATACTGATGCCAAGAAGGAGTAAATACATTTTGTATGAAGATGCTTGCAAGCTGTATAATCTAGTCTACATTTCTTAATTTTTTGTTTTGTTTTGTTTTAGCTGATAAAATCCTTGGTATTGACTGAAAAATTGTCAAAGCCAAATTGTATTGTTGCTGTACCCAGTATTTAGCAATGTATTGTATTGGAGATGCATACTTACTATCTTCTCTCCTAGAGCTACAAAACACTTCAAGGGTAGCTCACCCTGCTTTTTTACTTTTTTTAAGTTTCTGAATTACTTTTAAAAGTATATTTTCACTGCTAAATTCTGATTTATATGCCAAGTGATAGCTTTTTCAGCACCATACTTCCCTTGTGAATGAAAATATATTTAAAAATCAGTTCAAATTTTGTTTAAATTCTTTATAATAAATTGCACGGTGTTGCCTATGTGGCAGTTCTGCAGGCAAATGGTGTAATTATTGAAAAGACTGACTCTGCTTTCTTTGAAACAGGAAGTCACTCAAGTCTCTTTCTCTTTTGTTTCTTGGAAGCCCACAGAGAATATAATCTTCTATTTGGGCATTTTCCCAAGATTCACCGTATAACATATTTGATATTTTCTAACTAATGGCATCATAGATCCAGACTGAGCTTGAGTATTACAAATAGAAAGTGCTACAACACAAGCCTAGGGAATAAAAAAAATCTGTTGATGGTTATTCTTTCCTGTTACTTCAGGAAGAGTTGCAGGAGTAATGAACTAAAACTTTTTCAGTGTTTAATGGAGTTGCTCTATTTCAATGTCCTTCTTCCTGTTTACTTCTAGTGAACCCGGGAGGATGGGCACCAGCGTCAGTGTTACGGGCAGTGGCGAAACGAGAATATCCAAAGTTCTTAAAGCGTTTTACATCATACGTGCAAGAGAAAACAGCAGGAAAGCCTATTTTGTTCTAGTACTAGCAGGTATACATACTTTTTAATTCTTAATTCACCATTTTAAAGGCCAAATGGAAGTATGCGATCTAGAAATGTCTTACATTATTAGCATGGCTTCAGTGCTTGCTTTAGTATGTGTTACACGTTTTTAAAACTGTCATGTAATTTGTGTATACAGGCTGCACAAACTAGCAAGTATTAGTTTTCATAGACGTTTATGGGTCATCTTGCAAGTTTTTGCATGTATGTCCAATTTACATAGAAGTAAACCAGGATGAAGTACTGGTTTTTTCCAACTATCTCAGGCATTTTGCACTTGTTCTGAAAAGATACATACTGAAGTTACTCTAGAGCCTTGTCAGGTTTTTATAATTTAAATTCTAATTAAAATTGCATATTTCATAGACTATCAGTACATTTCAGTTTTATTTTATATAGACAGAATAGTTTTGATTTAGGATTTTTATTAATGGAACTTCACTGACAGACCAACATGAATTACTAGACTATTTAGAAGACTATGACTTAAGTTTTTAGCCTTTCTGATGAACCTAGGAAAGAAAAGAGATTTTCTGATGTTTTCTGAATCAATGGATATATTTTAAATGGTATAGGTTAGTACAATAACAGTAAAGTAATTTGAACAGTTAGATGATGTGAAGAATAGGAAGAGGATTTCTTGATAAGTTTAAGGCTATCTGAGCCCTGTAGTGGTAAATAAGACTTAATTACTTATTTTGTTAGTTTAGACTCCTGCTATGTATTTTATTTACTATAACTGTCATGTCAAACCACAAAATGCTGTTTAGTTGTGGTGGTGTTACAGCATAATTCAGTCACATCTGAAGATGAGTCTCTTAACACTTCTAGGTGTGACATAGGTTACTTGTATTTTTGGGTTCTATTTACTGTGTCAGATTCCAAAAGTCTTAGTTGTTTCATTCTTCTGTGACAGGTATCCCTGTAATGATTCACAATTTTAAATGTAAATTGTTAAAAACCTAGTGTAGGTAAAGCATTAAAAACATGACATCACAAGCCAACAGTTAACACATGATCATAGCAGTCCTAATGATACTTAAGCTGTTTAACCAGTTCATTTTACTAGCAGTATACAAACTGTTTAGTGCTGTATTCTTTTCTTTGCTTACCTGCAGCATCAGAACAAGACTGAGTGAGCATTCCACATTGGAGAAGTGATCATGCATAGAGCACTCCATGCTGGAACGAAGGATCTACAGTCTTTTTATGGCCCAGGTTCTAGGCTTTGTATACTGAAGTGAAGAAGTGTTGCAACACCATGGGGCTCAATATTTAAAAATGGCTCTCTCCTACTACCTTTCTTGCTGAATCAGTGTGTAATTATAAATACATGTATTGATAACATGTATATGGCTCTATTTTTATTTGCTTGCTTTAGAAGAAGAGTGCATACAACTTTGAATCACCAACATGGGCTACTGTGTTAATTTTAAACAAGTTGTAGAATTTCATTGTCAACCTTCCTAAGATACTTGTGCAGTTTTTGTGCATGTGTAAAAAGCACAAGAGACAAATGCACATATGGCATACTGTATGTGCTTTATATGCACAAAAATCTGTGTGGTACTTTGGGGGTGTTGAGAGGAGTGGCTTCAGTAAAACCTAGGTAACTTGTTGGTTGGTTTTGGTTTGCTTTGTATAATCACAGTTCATTGCTGCTGGTTTCTATAATGAATCATCTTGTTACATAAAATGCCAGTTAATATCTGAGGGCTGTCAATATCCTTATGACTTTGCCTTTTCTATTGTCTTACTCTTATGACGATCTTTAGTTCTGAAGGAGTAAGAGTGTGAAAAGCTTTATTTTTTCCAGATATCTTTATATTTCTATTGTATTTTTTAGTTATGTAATATGTGCTGCAGAATTTTTGTTATTAAACATGATCCAGAAATATCTAGAAAGATTCTGTATGAGAGGGCAAGAGACTGCCTAAAACCTAGGAGACATCTGTCCATCTGTGGATTGCTGTCTTGGATGATATCCGGGGCTTTCCCAAAGCTGCGAGAAGGTACATTATAATATTTATTGAAGTAATTTGGATTATATAAAACAACATTCCCAATCTAGATTGAGGATGAGTACATTATTTTCAGATCCTGCATGCGTTTTCCTCATCTCAATAAAGCTGTGCTATGAGGTTCATGTAGAAAATTATTTTCCTCTTGATCAAAAACCCATCAGAGCTGTAAGAATGCATAATTCTTGCTGGAAAGTTCCCTTTAGCTGCTGTGAAAACATAAATGTCAGATGTTTGCCTGCCTTTGATTCTGGAGATACTTGTTAGGAGAGAACTGTCGGGCTAGTACTGACTGTGAGGTCTTTTATCCATGTCCTATCGTTGGAAACTCTACAGAGACTGCTTGGTGTTTTACTAAACTGTGCATCTTGAGGAAAAAAAGTTTCAGATGTATTTTCTTCAAAAGAAAGCTGAAAGTGAAATTTATTTGATATAGTGTGCTAGGTGCCTGAAAAGAGAGATAATACAGTAATCTAGTGAAGATTTGGTAAATTATTCAATGTGATCTGCACAGTGTTTAAAAACTTCTCTGTTCATCATCTCTGTAGAGATGAAATCGTACCTAACACTATTACACACGCATGCAGATTTCATGCTCCATAATTCTCCCCTTTTTATTTGCCTTTCTCTAATGGTGTGCATGGAATATGCCTTATTACAGAGTTTTTCTGTTAATTTGAATATGTAGAAAAGTGCCTATATGGTAATGTTAGTAAGGCAGATAAGATGAAAATTTGTACATCTTTACTATACCACCGGTAAGCATTTTATATACCAACGTTAAAAAAACAAAATCTTATACCTCAAATGTACTTCATCTTTTTACAATCAACCGAGAAGGGGTACATTCCACCATAGCCACTGATGGGAACTTAAAAAAAGTCTGACATATAGAGTTTAACTCCTTATTTGCCGTTTCTGGTAATGTTGGAACACGGGCAAGTTTATTAATTTAATAGGATAGCTTTATTTTACAAAGGTATAGGAAGTTTACAAAGCAGTATATAAACTTATATCATTAGTTGCATTTGCACTAAATGTGATGTACTTTTGCGATTTATTCTGTAAATAAAATGACACTACAGATACTATTTGTAAAGAGTATGTTTTACTTTTAGATAAAGGCACTAGTACTTCACTTCAGCTAGCCCTGCCCAATCAGATTTGTAAGAGGTGTTTTAAGGACTATGAAAGAAGTTACATGACTGAGAAATCATTATTAATGGACCTCTGAAAAAATAATTTCAAAATGCAGTAGGCCTCTCAGATTGTCCTTGTGTGAGTAGCCATTAGATCCTTTTTTTTCTGGAAGGGATGTTGCTTTCATGGTTTATACAATTTCTTGAGTCCATCCCTCTTGTCAGTCACTGCCAGTTCTGTGCACTCTTGAGTCTATTTCTTCCTGTTAACAGATCAAGAGTGTTAATGCAGCTGTGGTGGTCTTTGCAGTAGCAGCTTCTGACTCTGGTTTTTTTATAAGCTGAACCAGTTGAAAAAGCTGAAAATGCAGCAGTCATCAGGTACTGTTCTCTGGATATCTGCATCTGTTTGGAGAATTTGGATGTTGCCAAACTAGATCTGAAGGACATGACTTGATAGAACTTGTACTGGGATTGAAGATGAAGTGTTCATCGTTAATCCTATCTGAGAACCTGAAAATCTTTGACAAACTTATCTGTGAAAAATGTGATGCACTTTGAAAAAACCTTACCTTTTACTTAATTGGGCTGAGCTGGCTTATCTGAAGTTGTGCAGATTCTCTTTAATCAGATTGTCCACCTGTATTTTTGTCAAGTTGTACAGATAATGCTGTATTTGAATTGCCACTGTTCATTTACAGACTTAAAACATGAATCATATTTTTGAGTACCTTGAGTGTGTAGAGTTGTAACTGTTCTATAATAGCTTTATGATCCTAATGATAAGTTTTAAAAATTAAAAGAAGTTGGCTCTTACATGTTACAATCACAAATTTAAAACCAGTATTTAAAAGTTAAAAGTATTAAAAATTATGCAGAAAAATCTTGGCTTCTTGTTATTTTTAACTTTCCAATGTTTGGAGAAACAAATATTTTACCTTTTAACCAACTCTTAAATCATTAATAAAGTTATATACAGTATTCTAGTGTATGGAAAACATTTAACAGGAAAGCAGATCACTTGTGTTTTCATCTCAGTAGATGAAAACCTGAATGCCACATTAGTTTATACATTGAGAAGTTCATTTTGTGCGAGCAATCAGAGGGGTGTTAAAAGATGCTCCTGGTATAGTGTAGTCATAATATAGAGCACTTCCATGGAAGAGCAGTCCAGTACTAACAGACTTACAGTTCTTCCAAAGTAAGAACAATTTTTAGACATGAGCTTCCATGAGCAAGTTTTCTTAGTAGAAATAGGTGGTGCCTATGTATCAGTAAAAATCCTACCTTCATTTGTTACACAGTGACTTCTACTTCTTTATATAGCAATCAGTAAAATTGTAGAAACTAAATTTAGAGGTATGCAGGACTGCAGGAACAGTTTGAAGTAACAGAAGGCATTACTTGAACAGAAACAAAACTTACCTTTAGTTCAGCTGTATCAGGCCTCTTGTAATATATTGGAAAAAAACAAAGTCCTGAGGTAATCTCTGACCTTAGAGAATGCAGCTATTTTACCCAGCAAAAAGAAATCCCCCAAATTAAAGAAAAAAAAATTTTAAAATCACATTTCACAGTCATGGTCCCATAACTTATGTGCATAATGTAAAAAGCATGTATTTTCCAGTAAGGAGAGATTGAGCTGTGTAACTACATATAATTTGATCCTAGATGACGGATGATAATTTAAGCTATGCCACACAATTAACTGGTGTGTATTATTAATCCCAATCATCTTCAGTCTCCACCTTTTATAGGAGGACAAAAATACATTTTGTTAGAAGAAAGGGACACACTTGGAGCATTAGCAACCTCAAAGTGTCCTCAGCTATAGCCATTGATGCAGTAAACTCTTCTCTCTGCACACCTGCCTCTTCTGTGCATGGACTACAGCCAGCATAAGAAGCCTGGTACTGTGGATTGCTGCAGTTTTTAGGGTTTAAACTAGTTCTCCTTAAAAATAACCAATTTTTTATTATTTATTAGTTCGGAACAATCAATAGTTGGACCTATTGTCATCCACAAGACTTCCCAAACTTTTGTGTGCCAAGAGACAAGCAACAGATTGTGCAAGTCTGTGGCAAGTGATTCTTAACCGGTACTAAGAGTGGCAAAATACGACAACAGCCCTGAGGATTCCCATTTGCTGTCACAGGACTGCAACTCAGCTGTGGAGCAGCCTGGCACGTGCAGCTTCTGGAAAGGTATGCCCTGTATATGAAGGAATTCCAGCTCAGAGGCCCAGGATAGTGTGCTGTCTGGTGAGGGCGAGTCATGCCCAAGTATGAACAGAATTGTCGGTGTGTTTGTACCCTTCAGAAGATACTTGCGCTCTAGGTAATGAGCAGTCACGCTGGTGATGGCTCACTGCTGCCCTGCTGGAAATGACGGTTCTGTCTTCAGCCTGGGGGTGCTCAATAACCACCCAAGTACTCGAGGCTTCTCCATGCCCCACCCTAGAGCCTGTGGCAGTGGGATGTTAGCACTGATCCAGTTCCAAATGCAGCTGTTTGTTTAAAACGTTTTGAAGCTTTTTCTGAGAGTGGCCCCTGCCTTATGTTGTTTCATAAAGTGCTGAAAGGTGGCAGTGTTTCTGATGGAGGTTGGTATGCTTTAGCAATGGGTAAAATGGTTGTCCTCTGTAAAGAACCTGAGAAATTTAAATTAGCTACTTTATCTTTCCCGACCTTTTTTTGACTTAACTGTATTTGAAAACTCTAAAAGGTAATTCAAATAACACTGAATTATCACTGCAATACTAAAGTAACTAACCATCTTATTAATCAAAAGAGTGCTAAGCAAAATCATCAGTAATTCAACTATAGCAGCTTCTAATTTTTTTGTAATAATTTTCTAATGAAAAATTGTGACTAATTTTTTAATAAAAAGCACCTAACACTTCAATATTTAATACAGCCGTCAGCTGTGAGAAATCCAGTAATAAAAAGTACCTTGTTATTTACTTTCTTACTAAGACTGTCCTAATCAATTTCAGTGAAAATAATGGAACACTGTTAAAAGATGTGAAAACCAATTGCTAATGTTAATATTATTTGATTTTCTTCCATTTCCAACTTTGGTTACATCAGAAGAAACAGTTTCCCTAACAAGTAGCTGTTCCTGTCATTTACATTTACTCTTTGGTGAAGAGTGTACAGTTAGTTGCTCTTTTATACAGCAGTTTCTGTGTTTATGCTTGTGTGAAACACCTCCTGCATTAAAAAAGTAAAATTAAAAATTAACTTCATCTATTACTGAAAAGAAAAATTTTGGACGACTAGGTAGGATACACGAATGGTGCTCTAAAAAAGTCTTAAGACAGGAGTGGAACCTGGGTATACGGAGGGACAAATTACATTAAGTTGACATATTTAGTGTTAAACAAAAGGCTTTTTAAGGTATCTCCCATGAAAGAGAAAGAAAACTATCAGTAGTAACATTTACTCATTTTTTGAACAGTGCTAATTTAAAGTGACGACTTCTGTTCATTTTCACAAGTGGAGGAAACAAACACTCAGTAATCGCAACTGACAAAATTTATATAGAGTACTTTATTCCCTTCTCCCTATTTTGATTTGCCCACGAAAAGCTTTTTCGAAAATCATCCTTTTCTGAAGAACAAAACCACTGCCTCAATCGTCACATTAGTCTTTTGGGGTCAATTTTCTCCAGGTGTACTAGAGGCTTCAGCTGCTCAGCAAAGTTCCTCATGTCATCAGAAACAATGTCCTGCCCTGCCGGCGCAACCACGCTGAGCTCCACCAAGTAGGAGAGGGAGAGGGGCTCAATGCTCTCCGTGTTTCCTGGCATCAGTATGCGGAAGATCTTGTACACCACGATCTTCATGATGCCCTTGCGGAACACGTGCCCTTTGGCCACGAACTCGTGGTCCATGCGGAAGCCCATCTCCACCAGGAAGTCCGTCAGGTTGTCGGACGTGGCGATGTCCACGCAGTTGCGCACGAGCGCGTGGCGGTTCTTGTCGCCTATTTCGGGCTGTCCCAGGTAGCGCAGGTGCCAGGGCATCCCGCTCTTGTCCATGGAGCGCCGAGCGCGCAGCACGAACGGGCTGGCCTGCTGCCCCTTCAGCAGGAACACCATCTCGTGGTCCAGGAAGGTCTCGGGCTCCATGTTGTCGCACAGCCCGCGCAGGCGGTGCAGGAGGCTCTCCAGGCTCTGGTCCAGCACGCTCCCTGCGGAGACAGCGCCGCGATAATCGCCTCCGCCCGGGCCGAGCTGGGCTCCCTCCGCAGCGCGCCCGCCCCGGCGCCCCCCGGCCCGCCCGTGCGCGGTGCCAGCACCCCCCGCCCTTGCCCGTGGCTGCCCGCGCAGCTCGGTCCTGCGGCCGCCTACCTTGGAGCAGGTATTCCATCATGTTGATGGTGCCGCCCGTGACGGGCATCATGGTCACCGGCGGCGCCTCCATCGTGCGCTCCCGCAGTGGCCCTGCGGCCTTGGCGGCGGCGGGCAATGCGGCGGGCAATGCGGCGGCAGAGCCCCCTGGCGGCTCGGCGGGACTGGCGGGGGGCTGGGGGTGGGGCCGGCGCGGGGGCGGGGTGTGAGGGACGCCCCGCCCCCACACGCCCTGGGCTCCCTCAGGCGGCCCGGGACAGAGCGGAGCGCGGCCTCTCGGTGTCCGCTTGGCCCCGCACGGAGCTTCCTCACGCTGCGGGTGGAGCAGGCTGTCCGGAGAGGCTGTGGCGTGCCCTTCTCTGGAGCCATTCGAAACCCAACTAGATATGTTCCTGTGTTCCTACCTTAGCAGGGGTGTTTGATTGGATGATCTCCAAAAGCCCCCTCCAACCCTAACGATTCTGTGATGCTGTATTTCTGTCTGTTATTCTAGTTTGCTCAAAGCAGGGTCTCGGGAGGTAACCCATGAAAGGCTGGCTGTGTGATCATCAAACCTCTACACTATTTATACCTTTTAACAAAGGCATCAGCATTTTTTGGCAGTAAGTTGTACAACTTTTGTCCTAATTAGTACTTTTGTCCTAATTAGTACTCAAACCCCTATTTGCTAGTTGTATCTCTTGCTTCTCCAAGAGAAGTATTAGTCCACAGGCGTGGTTCTTCCCTCCCTTTGAGTCCCTTTGGTTTGGAGGTCAGTGAGACAGTGGTCACCGTCATCCACTGCTGGAATTACCTTCCCTCAGTTACTACCCGGTAACTCTCATCCAAAGAGTCCATTTATCTTGGGATTGTCTTCTCTTTTCCTCAAAACAAAGAATGAACCAAGCTTGCAAAATTCATAGTGCAATTGCTTAGTCACAACTGTTCAGCTACAGCTACTGATTTCTAACAACAGAAAAAAAAAAAAACATTGCAAAGTTTGGTTCAAACCTTGAGGACCTCAAATCTCGAGGAGCCCAGATCCGAAAGTGCACACTGCCAGCCCCACCCCAGTGCCGGGGGCACAGTGGAGGAGAGGGGGAGGCCAGCAGGCAGGACCAGTCCTCAGGGGTCAGCCTGGCTGCACTCACACCTCTCTCCAGCAAGAGGTGGCAGATGCAATTAATTCTGTGTATGATCTCCAGCAGAAGTGTTCCAGTCTGTCTCTCACAGCAACAGCAAATGGGCTGATGCTCTGGAGTGTTGCAGGCCAGGCTTCAGCTCCAGCAGCAGTTGGGGTTACAAATAATTACCAGAGGTGCAGCATGTATGATTCCTTGGGTTGGAGAGGCAGAAGTCTCATCTGGGCATGGTACGCTGTGCACCATTTCCAGACAGAAAAGGCTCTGTTTTCATGAAGTGGTGGAAATTCCCAATATGTACCCACTGAATTTGCTCCTGTCAATACCCAAAATAGAGTTATAAATGTGACCTTACTCTTAGCAGGTTTTTGTGTAACAAACCTTCATGCCACACAGATCGTGAACAGTATGTCTGTCTTTATCAGTATCTGCACAGCAGTGGTATCCCCTGCAACTCTCAAAAAAATATGTAAATACTAGTAAAGCCAAAGACCTGCAAGTGGGAAATGGCATAATTGTGCCCTCCCAGGCCAGTAATGGTTTGTATCAGCCCTGATGCACCAGAGGTAGTTTGGAGTACTGACAAGCAGTGAGGGGGAGTATGTATATTTACATAGGAGGGAACCACACCCAGGGAGCTATCGCACATTGTACATTACTCCCCAGATTGTAGATAAGAGGCCTGTGTTGAAATAAAGTAAGAAAATAGTTAACAAAAGGTTTGAGTAATGGTTTCGAATGCATTCCTAAGCATCAAGGAGCAGAAAATAGGTTATCTCTTACATATGAATCAGCTTTGGTTAGTGAGGTCATTATACAGTTAGCATGGAAAAAATATTGAGAAAGATACCTAAGAAAAGTAAAAATTAGTAAGAAAGTGTTTTAGCACTTCAAAGGGGGTAATTTCTGAGGTTCACTTCTCTCTGTGGTGATACAAATTTTCTCTTCTGTCTAGTTGAGGTGCTACTGCTAATGTTACTCATAAAACCTAAGAGAATGTCAATTTTCTGTATGAAATTCTTTCAAATTCCACAGCTGCAGCTACTCTGAGTAATTTTGCTCCACAGTCTGAGAAGGTATGCAGTAGTGCAATCCAGAAAACAAATGTTGACCCAAAGTGGTCATCCCCCTTTAGTTCTAGAAAAAATAGGTCAGCAAATGTGGTCTCACAACCACAGCATCTCCAAGTACCCTCACCAGCAGTGTAAAAGACTGCATAGTGCTGCAGCTGCTGAGCTGCTGTCACTGTGGGCTTGGAAGGTCTGTGGTGCACCTACATACCTTAAAGGTATCCTAAAGAACCTTTTTCTGCAGCTGTTGATGACAAGATGCAGCAGACACTGACAACAGGTGGTCAGACAGATGGAGGAGGTGGAGAGAAACAAAGATAGAAATTAAGGGTAAACATGTTATTTCCAGCCACCCACCTACATTCTGTTCAACTCCCTTGAAAATCCATCTCACTCACCTGTCTGTGTCAGCGAAATGAGATGCCCCTGTGGGACCAGGTCTTTATCTCAGCTCTGTGTTACATATCAAGTGCTCAGAGCAGAGCTCTGCAGGGAAACATTAGGGGAAATGGGTGATCCAGGCATGATGACATTGAAATAACACCAGCATAGAGGAGGGTCAGCTAGATGTAAACTAGATGAAAGGTTACTAAAACTTGGAAATTCTTCTCATTCATGTCACAGACTTGAGGTCCAAATCTGATTTTGTTACGTCTGTCATTCAAAAATGCTTTCAGATTCAGCATACAGCACTGTCCATGATAAATTAACAGCAAAAAAGTCTTCCACCCACAAATCTGTGTGTTAGCTTCTTGAAATTAATGCAATGAATCACAATCATTTAGGCTGCAAAACATCTCAAAGTCATTAAGTCCAAGCTATGACTGAACACCACTTTGTCAATTGGACCATGGCAGTGAGTGCTGACTCCATTTTTTCCTTAAACACCTCTGTTGATGATGACTCTTCCATCTTCCTGGGCAGCCCATTCCAATGCTTGGCAACCCTTTCAGTGAAGAAATTCTTCCCAATGTCCAGCCTGAATCTCCCCAGGTGCAGCTTGAGGCCATTTCCTCCTGTCCTGTCACCTGTCGCCTGTACCTTTCTACAAACTCCTTTCAAACAGGTGTAGAGAGTGATAAGGTCCCTTCTGAGTCTGTGGACTAACTTTAAAGCGTTTGTTTAAGATGCAAGTGGTTAAAAAAATGAAACCTAAATTTCACTTGGGGTCCTGTGGGATTAATATTTCATACAGCATTAGTAAGTACATTTAAAGGGACTCACAAACTTCTTTCAGCTTCTTTTCCCAGGAATTAAAAGGAGCAAAAAGGAGCAAAAGCTCCTGAAACCTCTGAGTTTTCAAATTGCTCTGTTTTGGCAGACTTGCAGCTTTCAAAAAGGCTCATTTGTCAATGACATTTTCTGGGGTTTAGAGGACTGTCATGGTATTAAGTACCTCAATTAGTACCTAAAGTCATTAATTTGTATTCCTCTCTTTTTGCTCACCTTTTGGGAGAGGAGATTCTTTATTGAATGAAGTAACTAGACTTGTGGTTGGGATAGCCTTGGCAAAGAATGAAATGCTCACCACCTGTTCAGCAGGATTAGAGAGAAAAGTAGAATGAGAATGTTCATGAATCAGGAGAAAGACAGGAAGATGATTCCCTGGTTGTTGTCACAACAGAACATGCTTGACATGTGGAAAATCAATTTGTTTCTGATTTAAAATAATGTGAACTTAATGGGAGACAGAAGAGCAAAACACTAGGATAGCTTTCTTGCTCCTTGGCCTGAGCTCATTCCTTCCCTGTAGGCTCTTCTATCAAGAATCATAAAATCATAAAGTTTGGAAAACACCTCAAACCTCATCAAGTCCAATGGTTAAGTTAACCCTTCCAGGTATACCACTAAAGCCTGTCCCTGGGTGCCACAGCTACACCTTTTCTAACATTGCTGGGGTCAGTGATACCACCACTTGCCAGTGCTTGTCTGCGCTTTCAGTGAAGAACGTTTTTCTGATATCCAATCTAGCCTTCTTCCCCTGCTGCAATTTGAGACCATTTCTCTTCTCATTGTGCTTGTTACCTGGGAGAAAAGGCCAGCCTCCTTTCAGGCAGTTGTAGAGAGCAATGAGATTCTCCCTAAGCCTCCTTTTTTCCAGACTGGACACCCCCAGCTCCCTCAGCCACTCCTCATAGGATTTGTGCTCCAGACCCCTCCTCAGCTCCATTGCTCTTTGGACTCACTGCAGTACCTCAATGTCTTTCTCATAGTGAGGAACTGTTACTCCACTCAATTATGTAATAGGCAGTTTACATCATGATTTCGTTACATAATCTGCATTTTGAGAAATTGTTGAGAGAATTTCAAGGTTGGAATGACTCATTAAGTGATTTTGTGTGTTAACAGATAATTCAGGGGCTGAATTGTATGTCAATAGTTGAGGGACCGTGATAAGTAAAGGGGCTACGCTAAGTTACAGCACAGACAGAGAAAACCAGAATAAACATCAGGTAATTGATGACTTAGTATGAGCCTCAGTGCAATGCACATTAAGATCTTTTTCCTCCCCACCTCGCAAAGCAGGAACAATTTCCAAGCGAGATATTTCAGTGAGCTGGCCAGCCTCAATCTGGTGGCTTGAGACTTGGCTCCATTCCTAAGCTTGTATTGCCAAAAACTAAAGTTTTATGTAGTTTTCTATGCTATGTGCCTGTATTCCGTGGATTTTAAATGTCAAATGTAGAGTGCATTTTTAGATATTAGAAGAAGCTGCTATGAAGAATTACACTTGGAATTCTCAGCTCTTCAGACTTACTTACCCAGTAAAAAGTTTTCTTTTCATAAAGGAAAACCAAGATTGTCCTACAAAAATGCTATTCTGTTTGTCCAGAAACTCTGCCAACAGTGTTGTCACTCTGTGTGCCTTATAGACCTGCCCATTTTTTTTATTAATGAAGCATATTTTTGAGCCAGTATTCCCAAAAATTAAAATAATTTTAGCCTCTAGTGTTGTTAAACTGGTCCAGCTCACAAAGAGCTATGCCAGCTCTCACATAGAAAAGACGGGGAGTGAGATTAACTGCTCTATGACATAGAAAAGATGGGGAGTGAGATTAACTGCTCTATGTACCATTATATTTCTATGTGGCTTGCTTCAAGTATCTTTTAAAAAAAGTTTTCACCCTTAGCAGCATTGTTATATCCGTGCATAAATCTATGCAGTGGGTGGGCGTGGCCTGTGGGTGTAACACTGATGGGGCAATCAGTGCTGGGCAAAAGGAGGTTGTAATATTGCCAGTTGTTTCGAGGATGAGGGAATGTTTTTAGGGCAGCTTTGTGCAGTGATGGGCTCCATGGAAAACCACATATCTGAGGCTGCAGATTGAGGATGATGTAGCATATGGCATACACATACTCTACTATTGCCTTCCATTTGCTCTTGGTGCCCAGTGGTTCATTAAGGGAAGATAGGAAGCAATTTGGCAAACGATGTTTTGGTACCAGGTGTAGAGCTAGAACCTAGACCTGTGTGCCTTGTCTTGTGTTGAACATGATAGACTTGCCTAATTATGGTCCTTCACTCAATGGTCCCGGGAGAGATGGTAATTGACATCATTTTTATGGCATTTAAATTTCATCCTGGTGTTCCAGCTTGTGAAAATGGACTGACCTTGTAGAATTCTTCTCTGGAAGAATAAAGTAGGTAAAGGAAAAATTATTTCTTGTAAGGGTGCTGAGATGGTGGAACAGGAACGTTACGGCTGTCCCATGACTGGAAGTGTTTAGGGGCTTTGAGCAACCTGACCTTATGTTTCTGGTGGCTGATAAAGAAAGAGGTAATTTTTTCCATTCTGCTTACTGCTGCCTGGTATGAGCTGGAGTTTAATCTCTGCAAGGAGAAAAAAGGAAACATGGCTGATTCCTGTTGACACCCAGGTTGTATCTGATGCACTGTGTCCATGGGAGAGGCCTCCATGAGGATGCAAGGAGACGAAGAGAACTGTATCATGCCTGTTTCACTGTTTGCCATCAGGCCTCACAACAGGAAGGAGGAACCCTGAAACATGTCAGGTTCTTTAGGCTGATGCCTTTTTAGACTGTGGACTTGGCAATGTTAGGTTTAGAGTTGGACTCAATGATTTGAAATTCTGTTCCAACCTAAACAATTCTGTGACTTCTCTGGATTAGTGGAGATGTGCTGTCCATAGTACTGGGGTTGGGAATCAATGTTCTTTAAAGTCCCTTTCAACCCAAAACCTTCTGCGATTCTAAGAGCTGGTCTTGGCTGTTGTGGACCTCACTTGTTGTGGGTATTGGTGCCAAGATCCAGATTTTCTATTTTTGTACAGGCTGTGGCTGAGATGAAATTAGTTGTCTCCATAGCAGCCTGCATGAGGCTGTGTTCTGGATTTGTGACTAAGAACATTGGTTACACAGCAGTATTTTGGCTGTTGCTGAGCAGTGTTTGCCAGCATCAAGGTTTTCTTCTTGTCCTTCTTTCTCTCCTGCAGTAGGTCAGAGGTGGGTGAGAGGCTCTGAAACAACTCACGGTATCACATCTGATCCCAACTGACCACAGCGATATTCCATACCAGATGGCATTGTGTCCAGCACCAAAAGCTCTGTGAAAAAGATGAGAAAGCCGGGGCATTTGTGGTTATGGCATTTCTCTTCCCAAATAGCTGTTAGTGTGCCAAAGCTCTACTTGCTGTGAATTGTGACTAATTTTTAAATTTTGTTTTCCATGTATAGTTTCCCTTCACCTGTTAAACAGACTCTGTCTCAATCTGTCGTCTTATTTTTGCCTTGACAACTTGTATTTCCTGTCCTGCTCCAGCAGAGGCAAACAACAAGGTCAACCCACTATATTCTTCTAGAAGGCTTGAGTCCTAGTGGGAATGGAATGGGAGAAACCTATGAAAGATGGTGCTAAAGCTCTTGGAGTCCCCTAAGAGCAGACTGAAGTTAAGCTGTTGGTGAAGATAGGATGGTAAGTAGTTTTGTGTAATAGACTGCAAAATCCCTGGAGCACTGAGACAAGGTTAACTTTGGAAGCAGGTCTCCCCCCTTCCACAGGCTGGTAAGCAAGGTGAGCCTGGAGCCAGCAGTCATTCCTGGGCAGGAGGACAAAGCATGGAATCGTCAGTGCTAGGGGTGTCACTGGATGCACACCTGTGTCACTGCTCTGTATGCAGGACAAGGTGGACCTGACAGAAATACACTCTTACCCTGAGGCAAGATAGAGTCCCAAACCATCATCTTGTTTCAGCAGGTCTCATTGTATAATGTAAACCTTCCCTAACCAAAGCCAGAGAGAAAGAGGATACGACCTTGAAAATAGTAAGCCATGCCCTAAAGGAGATGGAGAGGATCATGTTTTTGAAAAACACTGAGTAGTAGCCAGAGCTCTCGCTGCACCCCAAAAGGCAGCTGGCAGGAGTAGGAGGACAGGCCATCTAGAGCTTTTCTCAGGGCTATATTCACCTTATGAGCAAGGTTCACATTAAGGATGAAAACTGTCTGGTGTCTGTGCACTGATACACTCAGTGTACTTGTACATTCCTGTGAAAAAGCAAGTGGTCTCCCAGCTGTGATTTTTTCCAGGAATCAGTGTGCCTACCCAGGAATGCGAATGCTGGAGCCTGGCAGAGCCACTTCCCATCATGTCAGCACCTGTTACACCAGGCTTCTGGCATCACAGCTGTGCCCAGGGTGCATGTAGTGGCAGGTTCTGTGCTCTGTCAGGAAGGTTTAGTAATGCTCAGCTCACTGACAGGGCCTTGCAGCAGCCGGGGAAATCAAAGTGGGCAACAACTACGTGGTTAAGGTAGCTGGACTGCAGTGCTTGTAAAAGGCTCACAGTGCAGAAACTTCCACTGTAGGCAGCAGCAGGTGACTGGTGTGCTACATGGTAAAATAGATTTAGGACACAGAGGAGAAAGGAGATAGAGAAGCAAGGTGGTACCAGAGTCAAACACACCATGTTTAATGGCCTTTTTTCCCCCATAGGTTTTAAAATATTTGGAAAACCATTATCAATGGTAGAAGTACAGGACTGAAGTTACAGCAATTCTAGAAATTTGACTCGACAGGTGGTTTGATTTTGCCAAGCAGACCGCAGCAGAAGGCATCTCTAACACTGCAGTGAGTTCACCCCCTTGGGCAAACTGCCTAATTAAGCTTTGAGAATAAATGAGTGGCAACAGGCTTCTGCAAGTAAAAAGTAAAGTTCTGGTGTCACAGCCCTGGCTGTGTTTAGCACTGCTTGCAAGTGTCTCTTCATTAACTTTCTTAATTTAGACTGTGTGCAAATATAAGTCACTAAGTCATAAAGTATGCTTGAAATACCACAATTAAGCCAATGTGTTTTCCATGGTTTTACTGAAACTGAAAAAGTAGTTCTGTACCAAAATGTACACAGTTCAGTAATAATACAAAAAGTTAATTCTGCCAGACAGAATGTCAGTTAAATCCACCAAAATGAACACTGAACCACCATTTATTGCCAGACCAGTGTTAAATAAAATCATTGAATGAACATAGAAACAAAGTAATTCCAAGTTTCCTTAAATAAAAATAGTAGCAATTAGCAACAATACTGCAGGAAGATAAACATTCATGGTATTTGCTATTTACATGCCATCATAACATGTCTAGCACGTAGTATGTCTTCATGCTTGCACATTACATTTATGAGCTCATTACAATGGATATTAATGTGTAAATGTACCACAAAGCACCCACCATGATGTATATCAAGTCTGCACATTAGAAGAGCACCTCTACTAGTCACCCCTTTAGGAATGATGCTGCAGGAAACCCAGCCCAATCCCCCCACAAAAAGTCAAGCAAGAAAAGCCCACACCAACCAAACAAATCAAGCATATTAATAATTTTCCTCCTGCAATTAACTAGGCAGGGCTATGAATTTAGCAGTATTCCCAAAGGTGAATCAAACCAGAATAAACCTGGATTTTCTTTATTACAGTAAGAACACCTGAGACTGCTTCACTGGTCCAAGTACAGTATTTTATTACAAAAACTGCTTCTTACATTAACATGTCATTTCATTGAATCCCCTTAATTAGTACTTTTCATTAACAAAAAGTGTAAGATTTCTTCTTAAAATAAATACGCCCCAACTGAAAAAGAAAGTTCAAAAGGAAATGAAAAGAAAAAAATCCCCTCCTTTCTTTTTTAAGAACAGTGTGGTTTTCTGGCTTTGCTTTATCTCAGCTTAAAGAGTGAATAAACACCTATTCTTGGAGAGTAAGTGTCAAACACCTTATAAAAAATCCCCAATGTAAGGTACACAATGTGTATGTATATTCCTAAAGAGACTTCTTGTTAGGTAAGTGTAAACATCTGTTCTTGACTCTTGTTTGTTTGAATGCACTCTTATCAAATAACGTCTGAGAAACTACATGTACTTAAATAAATGTCTGACACAAAACTTTTGAAGTTACCACTTCATTTTTTCTACAAAGTAACAAAATAGTTGAAAATACTTTCTTCCCTACTTCAGTACAGGTTATATTTAACATTGCAGAACTTTACAGATCACAAGTTTTACATAAAGGAATAACCTAAATTATGGAGTTAAACACTGAACACTGCTTAGCTGAAGCAGCAGCAAATTAAGTACTATATATAGACAGACTTCTATTAAACTAATTTCCTTCAATTAAACTGTCTGATAGCCCAAGACCTGTTTCACATGTGAACAAATTAAAACTGGGAGTTCATAGAAAGTGATTAGGCTTGCAATCACTTTAAAAAACATCCTTGTCTAACCAGAAAATAAATATGGCAAGGACCAGTGCATTCAATCCATGTCTACACCAACTTTTTTGTTTTGTTACTTTAAACGTACAAAGTCCATTATATTACTTTTCAGTTTAGTAGTTACCAGGACCTTGTTAGGTGAAATAACCTCAACCTGTAAAAATGTAAGACTGACTCTTTAGAAAATTATGTGTAAGAGTAAGAACTTGAAAGCCATGTTCAAGACATCTGACAGGACTTCTTTCACAGTCTCTAGCCACTGAAGATGGTCAAGCCTAACTAGTCTCAAGTCTTGATCTTAGTTTCTCTTACACAGACATTATTGAGTTGAAGGCGATCTTTATTTTAAACTTCATAGATTTTGGTTTGTTTTTTTTCTTGTGCACCTGGTCAGTTACTAGAACAATTCTTCATTTCAAAGCCATTTTAGTATTCAAGCTGCCTTTTTAGTGCAGGTTCCTTGAAGATCCTGTAGATTTATCTTTGACCTAATAAAACAGCAAGATAAGTACATTACTTAAAATGTTACACTGCTCTTACGTGTTGCAATTAGTCACATAATCATTATTGACTCTCCTGTACTTGTAAGAGGATCAAAACAGCAGAGAAATATACAAAGTCTTCCATTTTTTACCTGTTGTGGATCATGTGGCTTTTGACTAGGTGTCCTGCTGCAAGAGCAGCCATTAGTGATAATTCCCCTGCCATCACCGTAGCACAAACTATTTTAGCAAGCTGACGGGCATTTTCACCAGGGTTATCTTGGCTTGCACCTTGAACCCCTAACATCTGGAGAAAAATACAAGGTAGTATTATGCCATAAAATCTAAGTCAATTTATTATATATTTAGAATTAACGTAAGTATTTCCAAATTATATCAAATCAATCAGTCTCTAATATTGTAAATGTCTTAGGCTTTAGAAACTGGACATACAAAAGCAATTCATTAGACATTTTGAACTTTTTCATGTAAAATACACTACATTTCAAGCTGAGTCGTTCCCACAATATTGCTCGTACACAACATGAAAGCAACATTTGATTTAAAAGGAGAAGTTGCTTTCAGCACTATACCTGCAAACAGGCCTGCTGTGGGAGTAAGTTGGTGCCTCCGCCAACAGTCCCTATTTCTATAGAAGGCATCGTGCAGCTGATGTACAGGTCTTCGTTGGTGGAACCAGTTCTCTCCATCAAAGTGATGCAGTTGGAGCTGCCCACATTCTGCGCAGCATCCTTCAGATTGAGGAGGAGAAACAACAATCCAGACGCTTAAATCAGTGTTTGATTAAGAATTACTGAAGAAAATGTGAACTGGTGAAAAACAAACCTACCTGACCACAGGCAATGTAGATCGCTGTCACAATGTTTGCTGCATGTGCATTGTAGCCACCGATGCTACCAGCCATGGCAGAACCCACCAAATTTTTGTTTATATTGACTTCAACTAGATCTTCCGTAGTTGTTTTCAATACCTGGACATGGTGATAGATACACTTTTACTACTCCTTTTGTCAGGCAGGAGTAGGAATACTCTATTTGTGGTTATTCATAGCCCTCTTGTTTGCTTATATATGCAATTTGACTCCATCATTGTCCTAGATACCTTTTATTTTTGTTTCAAAGGAAACTTTCAAATATGGGATGTCCAAGAATAATGGAAGTCAGTACAAAGTGTTTGGACTTGCACAGGTCTTTGAGGAAAGCTCACAGCTGGGTACTCCATTTCAAAGTCTCCCTTGTATTCAGAATGGAACATCTCGGCAGAAATATCCCAGTAAATTTACCTTGACATGATTGTAACATTCCTGTCAAGCTGTTCCAGACACTAAACTCTTCCCAAATTAGTTTTGCATATGAATATGGAGCCAAACTGAAGAGTTCCAACACAAACCTACTATGCTACATAGGCAAACACTATGCACAGTAATATAAAATTAAGTGGTACATTTATACTACATTGACTGTATTTTGAAACTTTCAAGTAAGAGATTTATACTAAATATAATATAAAAACAATCAAAGATGGTAAAAAGAGATGTTGTTGAGCAAAATTTAAGATATTATGGCACAGCAGGAATAGTGGGTGTTTATAGACATCTGCACCAAGTCTGCCACACTGACAAAAAATGTAACAGTTATGTATTAACAGTTCAATATAAGAAAATGTAGTGACACACAGGTCTGGGGTTTGAGGAAAACTTTCCCAAATTTACCTAAAAATTATCAGTGCCCATTATGAAAGGACTACCTCCACACTACTACCCTGGAATGAAATCCTGAGGTTACAATAGATATTGCCAGTAACTCAGCAACCAAATACCAACGATATGAAAAACAGTAAACTACCCCAGAAGACATGAACCATGTCAATGTACAAATCCATTCTGCACACACTGTTAAGAATCCTGTGTGAAACTCTGTACCCAGAATTTTAGAAACGTTAGAACTGTAAAAGATGCAGAGATAATAATGCTCAAAGACATACTAGAAGTCTGTTTACTCACTGTTGATAGAAAAAATAGTATTTTTCAGTCTGAAAATGAGACTAGCTGGGAGCATGGAAGGACTGTGTCAGTGGTAAAAACTTGAGCAGTAGAGCAAATATAGAAGTCTTAAGGATCTACCCCACTAAAAATCTGGGGCATCATCAAATGGAATCAAGAAGGTAGTTCACACAAAGGTGAAGCTGGACTGTGGAATACTGCCCAAGAATACTAGTTTCAGAAGTTTACTTAGTTTCCCTGAAGGGACTGGACAAATCCCTAGGGAAAATAAACAAACAAAAAAAATCCTCTAACAATATGCAAACACCCACTTACTTGATCTTAAACAAGAGTTACAAAATAGTGAATTCTTCCCTGGATATTATCTCCCATGGGCAGTGCTGAAAACCAGGTAACAGGCAACGGATTTTACCTGACACACAGAAGCCATCTTCTAAATGCAGGTGGGAGAGAATCTACAATACTGTTATAACGGAGAACAAGCTGGCCAGAGAATACAACTGGAATTGCTTACAAAGGTTACTGCAAGATGCTGAGATAGCTTTGCAGTAAGTAAACCACCTGATTGTCTGTTTCCATTGTAGTAAGAAGCATATAAACACAGAAGAGGAAGCCAGGTGGATGTAAGTGAAAAAATTAGTTAAAGGGTTAAAGGACTGGGTTTAATGACAGACAAAACACCACATGTATGTCTGTCAAAATGTCGCATAATTTTTCAAAGGTTAACCATGAAAATCCTAATGCCTTTAACTAGATATGCATCATTAAACACATACACATTGTTTCACACTAGACACAATGTAAAACAAAGCATCTACTGACTCAGAGAAATGGCTTATCCTACAGAAGTACTATCCTTACCTGGAAAACAACTTTCAGTTCATACTTGCAATGTAAAGTAAGCATCCATTTTACAAAATGTATGTATTTTCATGAACAAGAGAGCAGACACTTACTTCTCTAACAACCTTAGCTGGAATGACTGCTTCACAAACAACAGACTTTCCTCTTCCTTCTATCCAGTTTATAGCAGCAGGCTTTTTGTCTGTACAGTAATTACCACTGATAGCTATAACTTGAAGATCAGGAAACTCTTCATTCAGTCTCACCAGTGCTTTTTCAGTACCCTGTGAGAGAGAAGCAGATTTATCATTATGGGTGTAAAACAAGCTATTCAAGGACAGTGGAACTGTATTCTAATCAGTTAATCAGTTACAGTGGAAGAAAACAACACAACATCATGAAGAAACAAGAATCAGGAGGGAAAACCCCAAGCAATCATGACTATGTTTTTTCTGACCACTTTGGGAATTATACTGGGAATAAGCGATTCTTCCTAGTACACAGAGACTCCCTGGATCCATTCTAGGTGCATGGACATATGGTTAGCATACTGAAGATACAACAGGAACTGAGTGAAACATTACAAGCATGAAATAAATTAATTTTGGATGTAGTGGAAAGAGCTTCTCTTCACCAGGAAATCACACTAGAAAATCTATATTTGGACTTGTCTGTGATCAGATCCACTTTTATAATGGTTCTGACTGCTTATTCTACATGAAGTTTAAGTCTGAGACTATTCATTTCCTACAGCATAAGGCATTCCCAGCAATCTAACAATCACATCTCAAGTTCTTCCACATGTTTGCATAATAACAAACAAACAAAACTAGAGAACGTCTCTCTGCTGCTACTACTTCTTCTTTTATTTACTAGAAAATGATAAATACAGTAATTATTGCTGAATAAAATCTTTGGCTCAAAGCAACAGTGCCATCAGTTTAGCTTCTCCTATTATCAAAAATACTTGCTTTAAATAATTATTAAAAATATAAAATAAATAAAATAAATAAATAAATACCTTTTTCTTTCATCTTTCTACTTCTATTATTATCTACACTTTACAAAATCAAACATTTTTATTATTTTGTGCAAGGAGCACTGTGTCTTATCTTTCTGTCATTCAAATGCCAGGTAGTCACAGGTTATTAGGCCATCTTTATATTTAAAAAGCAATATCCATTTTTAAAAAATACTTAAGGGATCTGGTCCTTACTTTTGAAATCATATTCATTCCCATTGCATCCCCTGTTCCAGACTGAAAACGGATATAAAGGTTACGACCAGCCAAACTGATGAGAAGTTTTTGTAGGCGGGCAAACCTGCAAGAAAATGTAACTATGACATACAATCCTTACGGGAAAATTAGCTTCAAGTGGGAAAATGACAGTAAATCTTTGCAAATTATGCTGCTAAACACAGAATCACAGATTCCTTTGTGAATCCTTTGGAAAAGACCTGTAAAATTAATGAGTCCAGTCTTTAACAGACAATCATCTTTTCAACAGGACCACAGCACCAAGTGCTACGTCCAGTCATTTCCAGGAATGGTGTTTTCTTGAGTAAGTACTTTAAAAATATTCACTGTAGAAGTGTTCACTGCCTTTTTACGTTTTCTATCTCTGAACTTCAAGAAATAAAATATCCTGAACTGCAGACATAAATTTTATTCATTTGTATTCCTTAAAACATCTCACTACCAGATACAAAGTAATAACGAGGCCTTTGGAAATTCTGATGTAAGTTTTACAGCAAGGCAAAAAGCATGCTATCTTCAACAGTGCAATCTGCACGAGTCACTCAAAACGCAGAACAAACTGCCTTTTAAAGAGCAGGATGAGCTGATTCTGGCCAAAATACCGATGTACTTCAGGCTGACACTAGTTAAACACAACAAGTAAGGAAGTCTATCTCTCAATCTTCCTAAAGCTAGAAGGTAATCATAAGCACTAGAGAAAACTCTAGAGATTGCAATAGACTTATTCTGCAGGTTTTACATTTTTTAAAAATTTCAGTTCTAGCATTAGTTTATCTTGTATTCGGAGACCTCATAGACTAATTATCAATATTAATAATATCATCTCAAAGGCTAACGACCAAACCTTGAGGATTTTTTCTGCATCGTAACTATAGTTACAGTTACTTTGCCTAGTAAAAATCAAAATAAGCTTGTAAGATTTTAAAAAAATGCTTAGACAAATCAATATTCCATTAATTATTATACAAGATATATCTATTTGTTAGCAATGCACACTACTTTACCATTATCAGTGAAAAAAGTTTATTGCTGGCCTTGGTACTCAGCCAGAGTGACTTCTGTCCTCTTAGATACTCAAAATATAGGACAGTCAAAACAAAGATGTAATTTCTTCTATTGCAGTACTCCGAAATACAACTGAGATCTTTCTACCGTGCACAGAAGTTTTATATCTGGAAATGAAGCTGGAACAACCATTGTACTAACCTACTTGTGCTGTCAAAAGCTTCCTTCATTATTTTAAAACCTTCAGGGCTTTCAAGCCAGACTTTCACCTCTGCAGCCTGGCAAGCAGTGGGCAACCTTACAACAGGTCCTCGAGTCATCCCATCTGCCAGAATGCGGCTACTTGCTCCTCCACCAAGCTAAAAATCAAAGCAGATGGGGGACAATGTAAGAATACTGACATTTTAGTTTTCAAGAAGTCAAAAATAAGTATTATATAAAACTGAATACGTGTAGGTTTATATAATGCTTATTTTTATGCATTATATTTATATGTTTATAAAACAGGAAGTTTTTTAAGCTTTTCAAGTCACACAATACTTACACATATTGCTCTACATCCTCTGTTTGTGCTGGCTACAAGACATCCTTCTGTTGTTGCCATTGGCACCTGAAACTCTTTGTTATCCAGAAACAGTGGTCCTGCTACGCCTACAGGAATAGGCATATATCCAATGACATTTTCACAGCAAGCTCCCATCACCTTACAGAAATAATAAAAAACAATCATTAAGGTTATTCCCCAGTGGTATAGTACAGCATGCTACATACTACACCTAGGCATCTTAGTAAAACACCCACAAACCTACCCATAAAGCAACTCACTTCCACCTCAAAAAGTTAACAACTACAGTTATCACCAGCTAACACTATTCAACACTAGGCAGATACATTGAATCCTGTACAGTAACTAAATGTTACTTAAATAACCCTAAAATTTTAAAATTAATTTAAAATAATTTTCAATTTTAACTTGAGCTCAAGATATTATTATCATTCAGTTGAACTGTGGCTCAGTATTAGTAGAGCTCTGTATTTCTTAGATAAGTCAGCTGCATGCTTTGATAGGAAGTATTTTTTTGATAGTTTAAAAAACTCACGCACCACCCTAAGTTTAAAAACATCAAGAGCAATTAAAGGTGGTGCTTTATGTTTGCCTTTTATTTTTTTCCTTCTACATCAGTTTTGACCAAGCTCATTGTTAACTCGCACACATGACTATGGATTTATTTCACAAGACCACAGACTTTTTTGGGTTGGAAGGGACCATAAAGACCATCTGGTTCCAATGCCCCTGACAGAAACAGGGACACCTTTCACTAGACCAGGTTACTCAGAGCCCAAATTAGCCTGGCCTTGAACATTTTCAGGGATGGGGCATCCACAGCTTCTCTGGGCAATCTGTTCCAGTGTCTCACAAGACTCACAGTGAAGAATTCCTTGCTAACATCTAAATCTGCCCTTCCTCAGCTTAAGCTCTTGACCTTTCAAAAGATGTTTCCCAAATGTTCCCCACATGTCCTTGTGCAAAGTCCCTCCCCTGTTCTCTTGTAAGCCCCATTTAGGTACTGGAAAGTGCTGTAAGGTCTTCTCAAAGCTTCCTCTTTCAGGATGAAAAACCCCAAATCTATTAGCCTGTCCTCACAGGTAAGGTATTCCAAGCCCCTGATCAACTCAGTGCCTCCTTTGGACTCATTCCAACAAGTCCATATTTTCCTTCTTCATGTGTCTGGAAAACAGTGAGTTCTGCTTGTCTGTTTCGTACTTACCAAAGAATAATTGTAATTCCTGTAAGGAAGATACTGCAAAGATGAAGGTTCAGGAAGTTTCTTAGATAACATCTGTCTGCGGATGGATACACCTCGCTCCTGGGTTTCCATCAGGGTTTCCAGTTTGTATGCAGGAATATGCTTAGCATTAACTAAACTGATAACCTCAGCATCAGTAAGAAATTTTGCTCCTTCCTGGAAACATAAAGGGTGGAGAGAGAAAATACAGACTCTCCTGGTGAAAATCCTTTTAGATGTAAAAAAAAAAAAAAAAAAAAAAAAAAAGAAAAAAGAAAAAAGAAAAAAGTAACAACTATACTTTGCTAAAGGAGTCAACTCCAACATCAGGTTTTACAGCAGGCCAACATATGATCAAAAAGTTTCATGATCAGACACCCACTTGTACACATACATGAGGAAACTTCAAAGATTTGGTATGCTATGAATGATGAAGCTGATCCCTCCTCACATTCTTCTTGACTGACTTTAGAAGTAACTCATTAAAGGGTTTGCTTTAGTCGTGACCCCCACACTCCCCCATGTTATTAAAGCCATGTAGTTTCAATGGAATTATCCAAAAGCTGGGAAAAGAACTCTTAAAATTCTTGAATCAGATATTGCAGTAGAGGTTAAATTAAAAAATTGTTTTTCCATACCTGTGCATTTCCAAGTATACGAACACATTCCTCAATGGAACGTGGTTCTTTAGGTAACTCAGTCTCTTCCTCCTTTCCACTGAGATTTGAAGTTTCCACAGGGCTGGAATTGCCAACCACAAATGTAGCCTTGTTTGACAACTCTGCTAATACAGGTTTTATGACTTCAGCTGCACAAAGATAATAAAAATTAACTCTAGTTTAAGTTCTGAAGTTCTGATACCAAATATAATGTTACCAAAGACTGCTCAATTTGTTCCAAACACTCATTAATGGAATCAGACTAAAGAACTATAAAGATGACCTACCACTTTCGTCTTTGGGAATTAAAGCTTCTTCTGCTGTGTTAGATTTCTGATTGTTTTTCAGAAGTCCAGTCTGCTTCCTGCAACAATTTTCAGGGACCTTTTTCTGTACCATCACAGGAGATGTTATAGGATTCTTCAGTGAGAGGGTAGATTCGGTCTCTGCTTGCTCAAAGAAAATATATTTGACAGCAAGGAGAAGGGCTAATCCAAGCGTAATTACTTGCTCAATATCCATACTGGCCATTCTAAAAAAGATCAAAAAGTAAATATACAATATATATAATTCATTGCTTAGAGTAGCATTCTGACATTTTTTGCTTCAGAAAGGGTAATAATTCCTTCATCACTTATCATTACAGAAATTACAGTGAAAAGGTATTTTGTACCAGGACATGCTAGTATGCTAGGCTAGGGTGGAAATATTCCTCACATTATTAACACAAAAATCTTCAGATGTCATTAAAGAGTTACCTAAATCTGGCTAAAAACCAGCACCAGTAGGAAAAATTACTATAAAATATTCACTGATAGATACATCAAATTGATTTGACACCTGTCCCCCAATGACAAGACAGAAAGTCTCATTTATCATCCTCTACTGACTACGACTACTATGACGCAAGATGAACTACTAAGAAGGGACAAAACCCCCTGCCTAATCCAGTAAGTTCGGACTTCTCAAAAATATCACGAAAAGACAAGTAACACTATCTTGAATTGATCTGAAGGAAAAGCCATAGCAGAAAACGGGTTTTGCACCACGGTGTGAACGGTCAGAACCTCTCTGTAAGTAATTACTCTAGTACAGTCTTAAAATTATGTTCCCAGTATGGTGTAAAAGATGCTAGTGGGAGAAGACAATGTTTTGATGTATACAGGACAGGCAGCTCTTGGTCATGTTCTTGACTACTTCAAGTGCTTGGACAAATGGGGTAATACTGACATTTCTTCTGAAATGCCACCTCTGCTTCCAGGAAGTCCTGCAGTGGTCAGACCTACAAGTCTACAAGTACAGTGATCTAGGACAAGAAGTTTCTAGCTTGGCAGCAGTAGAAATACAGCAGGATCACACTTCTGTGAAGTCACCCACCGAGAAAGGTAGAACTGCCACAGTGAAACATTAGGTTCAATTCTCTTTGGTGCATTCTCATCCAATCCCACCGAATTTTCAACAGTACTGTTTTGAGCAGCTGGTTCTGCTATCCAACGACTGTGGGCGTGAACAAGGACCAAACCCAGTGACTGTATCAAAAAGACAAAACAAGTATTAATGTTTTAAATGTAACTTGGTATCTAACCTACTAAGAGTAAGTATTATCCTTTTTTGTTTGGGGTTTTTTGCTGTTTTTTCCCCATGCTTCTAAAGTCTAAAAACTGATTTTCCACATCTCTAATTTATCCCCTTTTTTGCTCCTGCGACACTGTTGTATAGTAAGTAGCTTTGGATGTGTCCCACCCACATTTTTAGTTTCGATCAAGAAATAAGCAAAGGAAGCTGAGGGTACTGCAGGGGTAGGAGGGAGGGGATTAGTACACATGAAAGAGCCCTGAGTGCTTGACACAGAAATGGCATAGGCAGTAAACAACAGGTGTAGATAGAGGGGAAGTTAAAATCTACCACCGTTAAGTCCAACTAACGGGCTGCAGAATACAAGTCTATAGGAAGCAAATGCCTGACTTTTGCACCAGGACACCTCACTGATTGCATAACCACAGGTAAAAAAGAGCCACGAACCATAATCATTTTGACCCTCTGTGTTACAGGATTTGGTTTATTCTCTTCTTCTTCCAGAACACGAGCAAAATGACTAAGCTGCCATATAGGGCGCCCTTCACGACTCTCTCTTGAAAGCTGCAAAAAAAAGAACAAAACTTAAAAATGGGTCATATATAGTACCTATATATAGTATCTATTAGAAGAACCTACAAATAAGATCCCACATAGAGTTTTCATTTAATCACTGAGAAATTACCAAGAGTCTATAGTTAGATTCTCAATTGTGAAAAACCCTGAACAGTCAGTAAGTTACAGTATCATCTGTTTACTCTTAGATCAGAACTACTACTGAGTGTGACTCATTTCCAGTGATATTTACAAGTTATTGTCACTAGTTTACTTTGAAAGGAAAATGAATGAGTTGGCATGTAATTCCATGATAAAAAGTATAGCCTACAGAAGGATAGGGCTGAATATGAAACTTAAGGTTGGCTTGAAGTTGGTCTTACCTCTAATACCAAGGACACACAAGCTGGAAAGAAGGTCATGAAGACAAAGTAGTTGGCAAGAACAGACATACAACCAAAGCAGCACATAATTTCAAGCTGTCGCACACCTAAATAAAAAAACAGTTTTTACATTTGAATATGCAATTAGCTATGGTTGAAGAAGTACTGCAGAACTAAGAAAGAAATCATTAAACTGACATTACACATTACAGAAGGAACTATTGAGGTTAATTAAAAACAAGCATCTTAAACCCTACTCATTGTGCACTGTGTTATTCTAAGCACAGTACACTTTTATGTATTGACAGAAAAGTATTCTGAGGTGCAATTCTAAGCGAATATAAACAAAGTTCACCAAGATCTTAAAACTTCACAATGAAAGCTTGAAACTCCTTATTTATTTGAGGGGAAAAAAATTAGCCAACATTATGCACTGAACTCACTTTTCAAAGATGGGATATTCAGGGAAGAACTAACAGTATACATCCCACCTACTCCTTCACAAGTATCCAGAAAAAGCCATCTTAGCCATTCTGCACATGCATTACACAACTGCCTTAGTAAGGATGAAAGCTCTATACAGTATAAATTGTTTTTAAAAAAACCTACATGCAACACAAAAATGAGCTTTTGTCCCCAAGATATAAAGATGAAAACAGCTTATTAAGACACAATACTCTGAAAGAACCAAAATTATTTGAAGAGCAAGTGTTCTGGAAGGTGATATTAAGGTACACAATATAGTTGGAAAAAAAAAGCAAACCAAACATTATGAAAGCTGCACAGAAGTTCATTCCTACTACACAGTGCTCAAGGAAAGCCATTATTTGCATTTCAAATTTTGGTTCAACATGTATTATTCATACTTGCAAGAAACCAGTAAAAAAAGCTAATCAGAGACAGCTTAATAAATAGATTAAGTCACTCCACTCTCATGGGTAACAGGTATTATTTGAAACTCTTTCTCTTTTGAGATCCTAATGTCTCTCAAAAAGCCTTTTTTAACTGGAAATATTTACACCCTTCGACTGTATGGCTCACCTGACATGGTACCAACACCAATTACAAGACATTCCACAAGTGCATCCAGGGTAAACGTCGGGCCTAATATTGCCATCCCACGTGAAATATTTTCTCTCACTTCATCCTAAAAAGAAAAACTTCTGTCCATTACCACAAAGACAAAAATCAATTTAAGTTAGAGGTAACATGACTAGTAAACTGAGTAGTATTATGGTGGTAAAGCCTTATAAAATATTTATTGAAAATTAACTATTATAAGAAAGTATACAGAGAATGTATCCAATTTCCTCTAAGTTATTATTCTTTCACAGTCTATTGACACAGAATCATTTCATTTCGATTAATTTTCCTACCTTTGCCTCATCAGTATTCTAAGCTTCAACAACACTGACGGGCAGAGACACTAAATACAGTAAATTCAAAAGAACAACACTTCTAAATTTGAAGACATGAAATAGAAGGCACTTGTAGCACGGCATTTCAAAATTTCTTACAATCACATATAGTTATCTTTTACTTTAATGTTTTATATGTAAGTCTGTAGACTCAGCTGACAGAAAAGAGGTCACAAAAGGCACTAAAATTTCTGCTGGAGAAAAATGGATTTCCTCCAGAGAGCAGCACGATAAACCCCAGAGTTTGCTACTGTTTTCCGGATGATGGTATTTTTAGGGCAGCATAGGGAAAAAAAAAAATAGAGGAAACTTATTTATAAAGTATTTCCTTGAAAATTAGTAAAAAATTCTACTTGCAGTTATCATAAAATAATATAGAACACATTATATTGCATATATTGAAACTGTACAGTGTAATATACACCAAATTAAAATATAATAGGTAATATTTTGTCCCAATTAGTATGCACAAATGCCATGTGAAGTGTTTCGTAAGTACAAATTAATCCCGCTTAATATACTTTTATTTCAGAATTTAGACTACTAGGAAACAAATATTACCAGGCACAACAAGCAAGATGTCCTGTCAAACTCTCCAATTGTGTTCTGTTAAATATATTAGAGCATGGATGTTCCTGTCTGCATACACGCTACATTCATTCTGCTAACATTTGGCCTAGAAATATGCTTTTTTCAGCAGTAACACTAACATTTGATATGTATATACTGTGCCCGAGTCCTAGGAATTAACTTTTTTCTGTGAATAGCTATTTTAAGGAAGATTTTGTCTAGGAGCTCTAGCCTCCTTGGAAGAGCCATAAGCATTCCTGGTTTAAAGTTCCAATTTAATGAAGTAATCTCATACATACAATTAACAGTGCACATGGCTGTGCACACTAGTTTAATCATATTACTCTTCACTTGAACACTGATCTGGCTTGAAGACAAGAGAACAGAACCTGTATAGAATCTAATTCTTTTGTTATTTGTGTATCCCCAAGACAGTATTTGCCTGTATGTGTCTTCACTTTGATTACTTATTCAATTATAAAATGCTTGTCTTGAAAGTGGCCTTAAAGCTCACCTAGGCTCTAATCCCCTGCCGTACGTCCAATTCTGAACACGAAATTAAAAATCTGCATTGCAAGACAAAATCCCAAAGTAAAACACCAACCAACAAAAAATCCTCAAAAATAAGTCCCCTGACCTGTGAGTTGGAACTGAGCGCAAATTTAGCTAATGCACTTGCTCTTGACAAATCAATCAGAAGCAGGAAGAACGGTAAAGCTTCACTGAAAAAAAAAAAAAAAAAAAAAAGGCATATGTTAAAATTCAAGGCTTACGGTACAGGAAAAAAAATGTAAGCGTGAAATTCAGAATAACAATTAATTACTTACTTCAAGCCTGTAAGTTCTTTATCCAAGAAGTGAATTACTACTGTACTAAAAACAAAACTTGAGAAGATTGTGAAGAGGCCAGCAATACCTTAAAAATAAAAAAAGAGGAGGATATTTTTTGTTTATATATACTGGAAGAGGAAAAGAAAAAGAAAAAAAACCCAAAATGGTCCCATTTTTAGAACAATCATGACAAACAGATGAGAATTTCTCTTGGTGTATTAACAGCAGTTGAGATATGAACTGAAGTAGATGTTATTTTTGTAGATACTAAAATCTGAAATTTGTAATGTAAAGTAAGATTCAAAAAGGAAACCCATAAAATTCAATTTATTTTAAGGAAAATTAAAACTGGCTTAAACAGCTCTATAATTTTAAATATTTCACACAATAAACAGTTATTTCAAGAATGACATTTTCAGTGTTTGTATAATCCTACACAGCCTTTCACTAAGTAAAAAGGCACTTTGATACATGCTAAATTTTTTTTCTGCTATCTAGAAAATAATTAAAATAATGCTGTTGTGAACAAAGACTAAAAGGTCAGTATTTGTTACCAATTTAGGTAAACCACCCACCCCAACAATTAAAACACATACATCAAATACAAAAATCAGATACAATACCTAAAATGTATTTTGATCCAAGCTGCCTTAGGTTCTGAAACTGGAAATATATATAAAGAATTGCTATGCAGCGTGTGATTGTCAGGATGATGATGTCACTGCTCAGAACGTCCTGTATGAAATACAAAACAATTTAGTTAGCTTTTACACTGAGGAAGAACTCGTTAATTTTCAGTACTAAAAAAATCCACTGCGAGGCTGCATTAAAAGTGAAGTTCCAGAATATAATAAATATCACTCCTAGTCTTGCCTTAAAAACTAAAATACTAAAATGCTTGGTCATTAGTGCACCACTGTTTACATACAGTTTTAATATCCAAAATGAGAAAAGAAGGCCATGAAGAAGCTTCTGCATGGCTACTTCACTCCTAATAAATACATCACAGATTGATCACATACTATAGAGAATCCTGTATCTACTGATTAACACCAAGTACTATAAAATTAATATAAATCCTTACTTCTTCAAGTTTGGGGCACTCATAATTCCAGCCACAGATCTTATCATTCCCAGTGAACATCTTCATAGACATCATGCAGATAGTGAGAGTCACTGTTCCCACAATGACTTCCCATGGATGAGAGGCTACAAAAAGGCCATGCATTCGGAACAGTCTGGACAGCATTTTCAAGGTTGTTTTTCTATACTTAGCAAACCTGCAACAAAGGAATATTTTCTTTAAGTACAAAATTCCCTGAAAAAAGACAGAGTTTTACACTTCCCTGGAGGATGAAGACATCCTTCAAGAAATAAAAGCAAAACCACTTAAGTCAAAGATGAGCAAGGAAACTTACCTTTACCTTTCCTTCAATCTTCCACGCAAAATACATCAATTTCTAGTATTCTAAAATATTATATGACCTGCTCCTGTCTTCTCAACCTTTTTATTTTTTTTTGTAATACACATCATCCTGGTTTCTTCACAGTCTTTGCCACTGGGATTAGGTAATCCGTTAGAGTATGGCACAGATAATGACCCAAGGATAAGGGCTCAACCCCAACACATGCCATTGACTCAACAGCTCAACTCAATTATGTACTTTTGTGGGTCCCTTCAAACCAGAAGATTCTGTGTTTCCATCTGTAAGGTTACATCCACACTCTCACAAGATGTTTCAATACCCTCCTATCATACAATTTTGATACTGCTTTGACTCAAAATTCCTGTTTTTACCATCTATGTAAGCACTAACCAAATTCTGTTATGTCTCTGTACTCATTCTTCCTGCCAAAAATACTGATGAACTATAAAAATTATCAATTAACCATTATTGGTAATGCTCAACAGCAGGAATTGTAATGTTATATTTCTGACTGTGTCTTCTCTACTTTCTGTTCAATAATATTCTGTGATTCAAATTAGTTACATTCAAAATTATTCCTTCTTCATCTAAAGCATGCAAGTCCTCACATAACAATATTGTGGCAGCTCTTTTCTACCCTTTACTATTCCCTGGTTACTGGTGCATTTCATCATCCCTTTGCTTCCAACAGGTAACAAACATTTACCAGAAATTTTCACAGCTGTCTTTCATGTAACTAACAACGTTAATGTTCAACATATCCTTCAGACCACATCCTGGTCTATCTGCTCTTTGTTGTATGTTCATGCAAGTTTATCAAAGATCTATACTTGTGTTTTATGGCATGGAAACAAAATGCCACAACATTCTCTCATGTACGTTAGTAACTGGACTTTCCTCACTACATAAAAACAAGAGCTTACAAAATTGTACTGCGAAGTTAAAAAAACACTTAATAGCCTGGCTAACAGGGACAATCTGTAATTTACATGCACCAACCTAGCACTGCAAGATTTCCATGGAAGGCCTAAGGGCTCTACATACCACCATTTCAAAGTGGATTTAAAAAATCCCTTTGTACTGTCCTAAACGCATCAATCCATCCAGAGGGCTTCTGGTATTACTTCTTCTGCTTGGACATCAAAACCGAAGCTGACAATCAATGGAGAAAATAAGAGACAGGGAAATTTGTTTGCCTAAGTGTTCCTGAAGATACCAGAATTATCTTGGTTTCCTACCAATACTAATCTGAATCACATTAGCACCAACAGCGATTATTTATTTTTCTTTATCCTTCCACAGTGAAGGCGTAGCAGGGTATTTGTGGTTCATGGAGTCAAACTGGGAAAATAATTGAGAAGATTGCCTTCCTTGTGAACAAATTATTTCATTTTCTGACTGAATGTTTTTTAAAAATAAAATTAAAAACAAACGCCCTCCTTTTAAAGCTGATATTATCCCTTCTTTTCCCCTCTGACATATAATCATCATTCTGTTCTGTAAATTTTTGTTCTTGCAAAGCTGTTCCACAGTGGTATTATCACTTGTCCTCAGCACAATGGAAGGTATCTTTTAATTAGGAAAACTAAAATAAAACCCAGACAGAAGAATACCTGTACTGGAGATTTTGAAACAATGCAAAAAATAGAAAAGTTATTGCAACATCCTCTGAAAATACAAATAATTCTGAATACCACTCTATTTCAGGAAAATAATAACTAGCAGTTACTACATGACTTTATAGAGTTTTACCAGTCCTGAACCTAGTAATACTGCTAATACAACTGCTTCAGCAAGTTGAATAACTATTTGACAATCAAAAAAACAATTAGGAGGGCAAGAAAGATTTCAAAATCTCTTGTTGATAAATTGTTTTTTCCCATTTCTAAGCAAAAATGGTGAAAGTAAAATGGCTTCATGTAATCAATTGGGGGGAAAACGCATTCATTCCTTGATTAAAATAATGATCCCTAGGCTCTTACTTGTATTATTAACCGCTGCTATCCTGAAATACAGCATGCCTCATCACACATCTTGGGCTTAACTGAATGATACCAAGTCCTAACTTCAAAGGATTCTTTAAAGCTTTTGTGTTTACTTAACTGCCCAAAGCACAGGATGTTTTTTGCTACAAAGCTGATTATTCTAGAAAATATTGATGATTTCACACACTGATTCTGCATTAGAGTGCTGTAAAAAAATTTCAGTGCATAACATCAGCTGATATTTCTGTTTAAAATATTTATATACACACGCTGACTTGTAGCTCATACTACATGTAGCTAATGCAAGACATAACATTAAACATAAAGCCAAAATTTAACATTCATGTAATTCTGAGAGTTTCAAAATGGTGGTTCTAAACAGATGCTTTATAAATCTTGCTTGCCTTTGTTTTCAACCAAAATTTTCTAATCGACGAGATTAGAAAATAAAGCAATCCATTTTGGGAAGCAAAACGGAACACAAAATACGAACAAATCCCAGATGTGACCCCCTCAAATATGAACCAGAGCGTAAAAAGCAAACTAGACCGGTTGTACGTAATCGCTTAGAGCAATTACCACCCACGTAACAGTACGACTCGCCTCTTAAATTCTTAAGGTTTGTTACACAGTTCCCACTAACCTCAGTCCTTTGCAACACTATCTATTAGATCAGCACTAATTGCCCATCTCCTGCCACCTGACTCAGCAATACCTACGGGAATCAAGCGGCGATAACAGCCGAGCGAACCCCAGTGCAGAGCTGACCTGGAAGGCACCCGAGAGCACAGAGACCCTCACACAGCGCCAGGGTGGCATTTCCCCACAGAGGGGGAGGCCCTCTCTCAGCCCCTCGCAGGCCCAGTGCTGCGAACTGCGGGAACCGCGGCGAGGGAGTTCAGCCCCGCAGCCTCGCCAAGGTAATGGCACAGCCCCACGGGATCCCCCGAACCGGGGAGGCCGCCACTCCCTACGCGCGGCGATAGCGACGCCGCCTTTCCGAACAGGCACTCGGGGCCCGCCGCCGGAGCCCGCCCGCCGGGCACGGCGGACGCGCGCTGCCAGCCGTACGTCCCGCCGCCCGCAGCCCCGCAGGTCCCCGCTCACCGTCGCGCTCCAGCCGCACTCCCCGCTCCGTCCCGCCGCGCCGCGGACCGCACCGGCAGCCCCTCTCCGTCCCGCCGGCCTCGCCCCGCCCCGCCCCGCCCCGCCCCGCGCCGCGCCCCGCCCCGCCCCGCCCCGCCGCGCAAGGACACGCCGGCGCCGCCATCGCCCGATCGAGCGGCCAATGGCGAGCGCGCGGCACGCCCCGCCGGCGCGCGTCAGCCGCCCAGTCGCTGCGGCAACGGCCCGGCGAGCGCCGCGCGGCCCCCGCGCCATCGGCAGCGGAGAACACGCCATCGCGCCATGGGCCGCCCGCCAATGGGGCGCCGCGCTCCCCGCCCCGCGCGCCCTGATTGGGCGGCGCCAGCCGCTCCTTTGCATGCGCTGATGGAGCGCTGTCGCCGCCTCCCGCGCTTGGGCTGGGGCGGGCTGCTCTGCGCGCCTCCGATACCGCCCAGTGATACCGCGCTTTGCACAGCGGTAAAAGCGTGGTAATTCCTAGCTCCTGCTTGTGGCAAGCAGCAATGCCACTGACTCCCGGGGGGCGGGAGGGAGGGAAGGCAAAGCAATATATGTATTTGTGGCTTTTGGCCAGACAGAAAGATTTTTAGTTCAGAAAGCATAGGAAGCTCTGAGAGGTCCACCAGGACGCGTTCCTGTGTAACCTATGCTAGGTGATCTTTAGATGATCTCCAGAGGTCTCTTCCATCCCTAGCGATTGTGTAATCTTTTGGACACCGAGTAACGCGGCTGCAAAACAGCGCTGCGGGGGCAGGGCCCCGTGTCTCTGCGGCTGAGCGTGTTCAACTGCAACACAAATACCTGCAACGGTTTTTGCAGTGGATGATCCGTGACCCGGCTTTGCCCAAACTGCATCTTACTTGTGCCATCTCACTTGGAAATATTTCTAGTAGCTCCACATGGCACTATGCCGTGAAGCATTAATGTCATCCCCAAAAAAGGAAATGCTGATGAAATGGTCTCCGAAGAACTCCACCCAAAGCAGTTGTTGTGGGTGATGAAATCGTGCCAGCTCAGTGTTTTAACATATAAATACACTTTTCATTCTCATCTTCGATATGAGATATAAATCTTCATAATTTAGTGCTGCATATCCATCTCCCCTGATAGCTTGTTTCTTAACAATAGTGTATTTTTCGGTATATCACCTTCATTAGCTGAAAAGTGTAAAGTATTAGCAGTGAGATTTCCAGACTCCTTTGTTAATATGTGCAGCAACTGCTGTAACTGCGTATGCGTATGACTAAGACAAAGCAAAACAGCAATTCATACAGTTTCAACAATTATGTAATTCACATATCATTTAAGATAATAACCTTTAGTGTCTCTGCTCTGTTTTCCACTTTTTCCATGGATAAGATTTGGCAAATGCTAAAATGCTAATCTGTCAAGGTCTTTGGGAGCAGGAGTCATGGTGATTTTGGGTCTGTAGATGTACATGACACCAGGTGCGCTGACCCTGAGTTCTCACATCTGCAGCTCTGGCAGTGGCCTGCCTGCAGCCTGGCCATGGCCTTGGGAGCAGTGCTGCCCCACTGCCTGGGAGACAGCAGGCAAAACTAAGCCAGAACGGCTCTGCCTGAGGAAAACGTTGTTGTAATTAACAGATGAACGCAGAAGAGTGCTACTGCAAATGCTGAAAATACTGTCAATAATTTGATTATTTAGCAATGAAATAAGCTACTTAACCATGGCAGAGGAGTGTTGCCAATTTAGGGACTCTCTAAACATAGACACAGAGACCAGTTTAGAAAGCAGACATTATTTATTCTGTGCAGGGTGCAAGGCAGAGTTTTCCCCAAATAAAGCACACCAATCCTTCAAACTTTGCACTATAGATATATATATATGTTTTAGCAAACAAAGAAATCCCAGTTCATTGAATCCCACTTCAAGTTACTTAGTTGTCTTATTAATTGGTAGTATACCTTCTATTGGTTGAATGATTCTCTTGTTTCTCATGCTAATGTGTCTGCATGCTCGCCCCTTTTCAAGTAGGTGGATTTCTTGAGATGGTCCCTGAGTTACGGGTTGAAATCTCTCACTTTGAGACTTAAGAGCCAGTGAATTGGCCCCGATCCATTGCATACAAACAGCACGGGGACCTGTGGCTCTATTCAGGTGACAATAGGCACAGCAGGAGCCAACAACTCAACGGGAACTTTTTGTCAGAGGACCTGTACTGATAGGACAACGAGTAATCGCTACAAATTGATGGAAGGGGAATTTAGGTTAGGTATTAGGAAGAAATAGTTCCTGTGAGGGTGGTGAGACATTTTAACAGGCTGCCCGGGGAGGCAGTGTTCAAAGCCAGGTTGAGTCTTGTGGAAGGTGTCCTTGCCCATGACACAGCAGGTTAGGCCTAGATGAGTTTTAAGGTCCCTTCCAACCCCTTAACATTCTATGATTCGAAGACCCCAGACTATGCAGTCAAAGCCCAAGTAATCCTTCATTCAGGAGCCTTTGAGGCTGTCTGGCCTTTTTCACAAGTAAGACACTGTTTCACAACCCCCTTCTCACTCTCTGTAACTCTCTGTGCAGATGACCGTTTGTGACTCTTGAGATGCCAGCGTCAGAAGCGCACAGAAGTCGGAGAAGTGAGCCCCAGCTGACCACACACAGCACGGTGCTCGCCGGCACTCTGCGGCTCCGGTGAGCGCTGCGGGCCCGGCGCCGCCCGAGGGGCAGCCAGGCCCGGCCACAAGATGGCGGCCGCTGCTGAGGGGGGCGCGCGGCTGCCCGAGGAGGCGGCGGGGGAGCGTAGCGGCCGTGTCATGCAGCCCCGGGAGAGCGGCGGCCACAGCAACTCCGACACGGACAGCGACGAGACTGTCGTGGAAGGCTCGGTGGAGGAGAGTGATGTGGAGGAAGAGGAGTTCCGTAGGAAGAGGTGGTGATGCGGTGTGGCTGCGAGCGGCACCTGGCCCACCTGCTTGAGTGAGGGCGGCAGCGGCTGAGGGGGCCGCTCCCGACCTGAGCTGAGAGGTTTTTTTTTGTTTGGTTGGGTTTTTTTTTGTTGGTTGGTTGGTTTGTTTTTGTTGGGTTTTGTTTTTGTTTTGTCCGCTCTGTTCAGAGCCGTTTTATATGCTGCTAGACCCACTATTTCTTAGCTCTGCAAATAGCTCAGTTTATTTTCACACACCTTGTTGTGCCTCGGAGCTTCTGCCTCCGGACTCACCATTTTGGTAACATTTTAGTCAGCAGAAGTGAAATGCCCCAGGAAGCAACTCGGAGAAAATAAACACTTATTAAATCCAGTTCATGCTAATTCTATTTCCTTGCAACTTTGCCTTGATGTCATTTCCATGACATTATCTTTTGTACCTTTTAATATATAGCAAGGATTTGAAACTACACATAGATCTGTATGATGGTTTTGGGGTACGGTAGTTCTTGGAAATACTTAAAGCAGCGAGGTGCCTGCTGGTTACGGTTTTCTATGCAGAAAATCACATACATCCCTGGAGTTTGGGGTTTTTTTACTGTTTGTGTCAGTGCTCGCCCAGATGTGTCCCCACTGCAGAGGTTGGGATTGGTGCTTTCAGATGCCCTTTGAGTTTATGGGACTGTAATGCTTACAAGTCCTTAACGACCTTTTGTTTTATTTATTTGACAAAGGTTGGCTTTTGTTGACGAGGACATTGCTTTAACAACTGAGATAAATACTGGTAAAGGTAGGACAGATTCTTTTTTCAATCTGTTGGTTTTTTTCCTTGAACTATTGCTTTGGGTTGTGCCCCAGTCCATGTTTAGACTTGTGTGTTGCATGAAGTTCATGGTTAGGAACTGTGTGCTCTTTGATTATGTTCCTAATTTTAGCTCAGATTTTAAAAGATTCTTTAACACATTTTTAATACCTGATTAGGTTTGCTCCTGAATTTTCTGTTCTTTCTGTGCATTGTGACTGAGAATCCCTGGGTTGGGAAGTATTTGAGCTATATATAGGGATATCCTTTTTATTTACATGTATGTATTTTTATGTCCGTGTTTGTGAAGGATGAAATAAATGGATTCTATACACATAACTGCTGTATGTAACTCTAGCTGCTTGTGGTATTTTCAAAACCCCCTTAATATTGGTAGCATATCTGTTCTCTTCAACATAAAAAGTTTGAGTGGGGATATTTCAGTGCATTTTGTTTAGTGTATCATTAAATACTTACAGCATAAATTAATGCACACTTATTTAAGGTCTTAAAATATTCCCTTATAACTCCCATAGAGCAGGCTGCATGAGCAAGCATGTTTTAATTACATAGTAGTTTCATATTACTTCCTTGACATTTTTATATGTTCCATTTGTCTTGCATCCTATAGATTTTATTTCAGTGATGCTTCAGACTGGCTCTTGAAATGGCACATGCTGTTCTTCCAGATTTGTTTGTGTTTCTCTTTTTGCCAGTTTGAGGATCTGAGTAGACTGTAATTTTTTATCAACCTGCTCTGAGTTAATATAAGTCATCTTCAGCCATTGAAGTCTGCGAAACTCCAATGGCTGTGATTTTCTAATGCTGAACTTTTTATATTTGCTTAATAGTCTTAAGTGAGGAGGGAAGCATCATCCCATTTTTAACTTCTCTGTTGTTGTCCACTGGAGTTAAATCCTTGCAACGTTTGACATATGTAATTTGAGGCATGTTCACTTTGTGAAGTGGGCTTTTGTCTGAGAGTTGAGTGGAGAGTTTTTGTCTCTCCAACTGTAAAAGACTGTGACATTTTTAGCATTCTGCGTGCATCATATTATATTTAGTAAGTTGGAATTAGAATTTCATTCACAGTTTTGTGCATACTTGTGTTGTAGTAATTTGGTGGTATAGTGTAGTACATAGTGATACATAGTGTAAATATTAATTTGATTAGTGTTTTATTAGTGTCAGTAACAACATCTCAGTTTTCAAGCATAGAGTCCAACCTTAAGAGTTTCTCTCTTTTTAATTTTTTTTGAGAGGAAGTCTTCATTTGGACGGTCATTGAAGAAGTGCCATCTAGGAGTACAAGTGTTTTAGTCATATGGATCAGGCAGGTCTCAAAAATTGCAGTAATTGGTTTAAAAAATAAGAGGAAGGACCTAATGTAAAATCAGGGATGGTCCTGGAACACTAATTGAAATAAATTTCAACTGCTGGCTGGTTTTATTAATTTCTATTTCATTAATGTAGTTTCAAAATCTAGTGTAATAGGCTATATAGCCAGTTCAATTCATTGCGTATCAGAGGTTTTGATGCATGTAGCTCAGTTACTGAGTTATGTAAAAAGTTTGGAATTATGGAAAATTACATAGAAATTAAGACAATAAAAATTTTAATTACAGTAATTTCACGGTTGTAAGCCACACCATTTTGACTAAAATTTTGGTCCAAACCCGAAGTGCGGCTTATAATCTGTTGCGGCTTATATATGGACAAAGAACAAAAAGTTGCTGTTTTTGTTTGTAGGGCAGGTGTCTGCTGAGAAAGGAAGGAGCTTCTCTTTGAAATGGAGAATGTAAACCCCCTCCCTCCAAATTATTATAATTTTGAAATCAAGAGGCTTTCAGGCAAAAATATGGGAATTAGGAATAACAGTTCTTTTCTAGGGAAATTAAAATAGAAATACAGTACTACAAAGAAACAAATTCCAAGCCCTGACAAAGTCAGAGTACAACCTGACACCCTGTCAGGCAGGGTGTTGGTAGCAGTCCCATTAAATGGTGGCTGCATCCTCCTGCAGTGACAGATGTGATTCAGTTGAAGCAGTGCTCCTGCAGAAGGTGCAGTTTCCCTCTAAAGGTCCAGTGGTGATGTGGAGAAATCCGGTTTTCCTCTGGAGTCCAGTGGAGAAAGGGCTGCCTTAGTGTCCCAAAACCTCTGTTTTTATTTTTGGTGAGAAATGTTGGGCTCTTCCCCCTGGCTGGAGCAAATTCCACTGGGATGAAGTAATTTTATCAGTCACACAGTGGGACTCAATGGGCCATTAGCAGAAGATACCTCCCTGAAGGAAGGATGGGTTGTGAAAAGATAAAGAACAATACCCCACCTGGTTTCAATGGATGGCCCATTAGCAGAATATCTGCCGTTGAGATAAGGATACCTGCCCCCACCCTCCACAGATGGTGATAGAATAGATACCTTTTCTTACACTCTGTATTGTAACGTGTGGCTCATAATCAGGTGTGTCTTATAATTGTGAAATTACTGTACTGCAATTTTTTTTTTTTTCCTTTTTAGAAGCCTTTTCTCCAGAAATCACTTTTATACAGAAATTTGATGTCCACACACATTATTGCAGGGCAGAACTGATAAATCCAGTAAGTACAGCAATGATAATGTCTTTCCTAAGCATATCTAATGATTATTTAGTAATAAACCCACTGGGTCTCCCCCTGCAGGAGACTGGTGGCTTACAGCTGAATTGAATTCAGTCTTGTCACCTAAGTAGCACGTAGCCTGCAAGAATGTATCAAAGTGTCTTCTCTGATATTTCATGAGATTAATGTCTTTCATATTTGAGGAACAAACTCAGGACAAAGATGAAGAAGTTGTGGAACGCATACTTTTTAATATGTTTCTTTCAGGATCTGAAGAGTAATCATCTGGGTTGACTGTGCAAGAATACACCCTGGGTTACTCAATATGAGATTAGCTGTGATCCCAAGATTGATCAGTTGTTTCTTTCTAAAGGAAAGAGATAATAATCCAAAATCCAGAATAAAATGTCTGCTTGTATGATGGTGGGGTATTTATTTTACTCTGTGGATAATTCTTCATTCCTTAATCTGCTAATTAGTCTACCTTTTAATGTATTTATTGTGGTTGGTAACTAGTCCATAAAATTCTATTCAGTTGAACAAGTAGTTTTCCACCTGCATATGGCCAGCTCATGAAACAGTTAGAGACAAACAGGTTCTCTGCTTTTAATGGTGACTTTTGTTACGCTGTCTTTAGCCATGATTCACCGGTCCAAAGCCCACAGTCTGTGTATCCTTATTCCAATAAAAGAGAGTTTTCTAAAAAGAGCTAGACTGCTTCCTAGATGACGAAAAGTAACTTGAGAACAAAAAACATGCATTCTACTAAAGGGAATGTTTTACAGCTCATTCTAGAACTGCAAATAAATTTGTCTCAACTAGCAGTGTGGGAAGCAGCGTAGAGAATCCAAAATGCTGTTATTACAGAATTTTTTCACCATAACTTAGTTTTGGTCCTTGCATGAGGGCTGTCTTGACTGAAGTTTTAATAAGGATGGAGGGAGTGAGAGAAGTGCACGTTTGCTCTTTCCCTTTCCTCTCTTGGAGATGATCTGACTAGCTGCTTCTTAACTGTAGCCTTTGACTTTATGGTTTTCACCAGATTAGCCAATCCCAAGTCTAACGACAACTGCCCAGTCCACTAAAGAAAAAGTCAGAAAAACAAAGAAATGGAGTACTTTTCACCAAATAGTTTGGGTAATTCTTAGTATTTTTTGTTTTGGTCAGACCTGTATAGCAGAACACTGGTTGCTTGGTCATGCACAGCTTAGGGATAGTATAAAATTTTAAGTTTTTACTGAAGACCGTACGGATTGGCCTTCACCTGTTTTCTTTGATACCCGCATGTGTACATTGCACCGATGTGGCTCTTCAACCACTTCAAGAGTCAACATGGAATGTACTTTAATACATGTACTTTAATAATGTACTTTCCTTCTAGTTTGTCCTCAGAAATTATAATAGATGAATACAGCATGTAAATGTGACGTGATAGGAGGTTCATGCAGAGTAGATGGCTCTGCATGTGAATGTTTCTAGGAAAAGTAATATCTGTTCCAGTTGTTCCAGAAAGTCATAGCTTTCTTTGTAGTTCAAATGAGTTGTGGGAGACTTAAGACATGCAGTCTTGTTTTTGATTCTTCTATCATGTAAAAAATTGTAATTAAGAATTTTCATCTACCAGAGATGCAGTAGACATATATACAGATTTTAAAATCCAGGTTCTTTGCAACAAGTCATTTTCATTATCTGTGAACATGGTATTCTATAGCATGTTCAGACAGATTTAATGATTGTAAATTTGTGCTTTTCCCTTTTTTATAATTTTTTTTCCTTACGCTGTCTGGTGAAGTGCACCAAAAGTTGTTAGGTAACACCTAACAGCTTTTAAGCTTTTTTTTTTTTTTTTTTTTAAAACACCTGGAGTCCCCTCATATAGTTGTCTGTATAAATAAGTATTCAAGTGAGAAAAATTACTGAGATTTTGCAGGAATTTCTTCACCAAAAATGAAGGCAGAATGAAAAGCTGTTCCCAGTACTTCAGTGTCCAAAAATACCAGTTATGTAATGTATATGGTTAGAGAAGATGTCTCAACCAGTCATCAATATAATGATTTCACTTAGCACCAAATTTTTTTAGCAGACAAAACAGCATCTTCTTCTGAGTTGTAATAGTAGTTTGCTGAGATTTTAAAGCATCTCTCTGAGCAATGTTAGCCAGTTAGAGAGGTTTAGTAATTGTTCTGTTATTCTCTTGACTCTGCTTGGTCTCTGGATAATGTTCTGTGTAAATATTCAGGCTGGTTTGCCTGAAGGGTCTATTTAAGCAAAATAAATAGCTTTCTGTGAACTATCTCATTGCCATGTTTTGGAATTACATCGGTCAATTATTGTTGCACAAACTAAAGAATCTGTTCTGTTCCAGGAAGCCTCTTAGCAGTCCTTGCTACTGGGAAATTTCTAGGTCTTGCTCTTGAAGCCATTGTTAAGATGTTTATTCTTATTATGTGGCTAGTACCTTGTGTAAGCCAGAGAAGTTGTCACTTAGTGTCCACACCAAGGTGTTCTTTCTTACTCGTGCTGTTAATGTTATCCACTGTAAGTCAGTGATTTGTTTAAAATTGCAGCCAGTGTGTGGATAGTCCACTAGTAATACTCAGTCTTCGGTCATTGGTGAGAGTTCTTAATCATTCCTAGTTTGCCTTATACTTTGTATAAAGGCTCCTTTTTCTATACTGAGGGAGATCTCTGCATTATTGTCAAAGACACGAAAAGCAGATCCAAGGACTTTGTAATAAGGAGTTGGAATTTGGCTCCTGATATGACATCAGTGCTGTCCTTACCCACCTGCTCTTTCCTATGTTGGCTTGTGGCAGCCCTGCCACTCAGAACTGCCTGATGTACAAGTCTTGGAGTTCCTTATAGGGATATTGAGAACAGTGTACTAAACATCACCGTCTTTGGAACAGCACCCTGTCTTATTTAAGGGAAAAAAGTTATCAAAAAGAAATTAAAACTGTGAGTTGAAATTAAAATACCTTGTGTTTTGGTCCTTTGATATATAAAACATCTTAAGTTTGAAGCAATTGTACCTTTCTTGTTTTCCTTGTGGGTGAATGTTTTCTCCTATAGTCTTGATTTATTTTCCAACATTTTTGTCAAATAGTACAAGTAAAAAAAGGTGTAAGCAGAATGCTTTGTATCTTAGTAGCAATGTATGTTATAATTAGATCTAAGAATTCCATTTCCCAACTAAATTACAGAAGCAAGAAAATAAGACTGCAATAAAACTGAGAAAATACCCAATTTGGTACTTTGTTCGCTAACTTTTCGAGTTTTTTATTCTTTCAGGTACTTCAAGAGGCATACACATCTGACCAGTCTCAGTCCCTACTGAAGTGAGTATAATACATTGCACATGAATTCCAGTCAGGCAAAATGTAATTAAATAATTATGTTGTATTCCATTTGTATGTTATTTTATTCCCAGTGTTCTATTGAGAAACAGTTTTCTTGTTTGCTTAGTGAAGGATCTGTATTTATGTTGGCAGTAGTTCAATGTCCAATATGGATCAAGCTGTACTTGGATTTATTTTTGTTCATGATACTACCTTAAGTGGTTTAAAAACATCACCAACATGAATAATGGAATTTGGGGAAAACCATTGGACAAATAAAAACTTGTAATAAATAATATTAGGCTTTCTGTTTCTGAAAACTATGGAAAGATTTCAGTAGAAGATAGATTTATAACAGAAATGTAGAAAGAAGTAATAAAGAATAGAAAGTGCCATTTTTTTTCACTTAGAGAACAAATATGTGAACATGGCTAGCTACATGTAGGAAATCCAGGTGACATATTTATTGCAAGTCCTTGTAAATAAAAGTATATCTTTAAAATAACTGCAGCTGTTCCCACAGATAGTGGCCAACTAAAGTACAGTAATTTCACAACTATAAGGCGCACCGGATTATAAGGCGCACCTCCGGGAGTCAGCAAATTTCACAACTCTGTACATTATATAAGGCGCACCGGACTATAAGGTGCACTTTTTTTTTGCAACGAGGATCTGTGCCGCACGCAACAAAGTAATGAATTAGTAACAGAATCACGCAATCGCAGGGTTTACTGGCAGGTGCTCAATTTGCAAACATTTTTCACAGGTTGGTGTTGCCTTTAAACGCAGCCCCAAACGCCCTCCCCATGTGCAGGCCCCGGCACTCCCGCCCGCCCCCAGCACTGCCTGGCGAGGCGGGGCTTGGGGCGGCCGCAGCTTACAACAACTCGGGGCGGCTCAGGGCTGCCGTGGTTCAGGGTGGCTAGGGGCTGCCACGGTTCGGAGCAGGTCGGGGCTGCCGCGGTTCAGGGCGGCTCGGGGCTGCTGCGACTCGTGGCGGTTCGGCAGCTCGCGGCGGTTCAGGGCTGCTGTGGTGCAGCTGCGGCACGCACTTCTGGGTTGGCTTGGGGTGGCCGTGGCTCATGGCTTCTGCGGCAGCCCGCTCCCTCCCTCCCCATGCCCCTCTGGGTTTTCCCCCACGCCGGCGCCGCCCCAATGCCAGCAAGCTCCTGGAGCACTGGCACTACCCCAATGCCGGTGGGCTCCTGGAGCACCGGTGCCGCCCCGATGCCAGTGGCTTTCCCCCCCGACCCAGCTTTCCCCTCGCGCCGGTGCTGCCCCAATGCTGCCACCGGGTGGGTTCTGCTCGGCTCGGGACTGTTGCAGGCTCGCACTTCCGGGTTGGCAAATTTCCGAACTTTGTCCATATATAAGGCGCATCAGACTATAAGGTACACTTCCGGGTTCGGACCAAAATTTTAGACAAAAGGGTGTGCCTTATAGTACTATTACTGTACTGTAAAAATGTTCCTAAGATGAATAGAATACAATTCTTTATGATTTTTTTACTGTATCATTTAATTCTAGGGGTTGGATAAACCATTCATCACCTACTGGAAATATTTCTAAACCTGGTTTTTCATTAAATTGTGCAGCAGAAGAACAGCAAAATAATTCTGTAGGTATGTTGTATTTGTGCAAAACTAGTAGTTGCTCTAGCTGTGGCAAAATCATTTGAGAAAATAATTTGATAAACTGAAGATGTGTATCCATGTAGGTTTATATAGAGTCTGACTATACATGTTTTTTTACAACAGTTGTGCAGTTTTTAGAGTCATGGACTGCAAGTTCTGTTTTGTTAAGTATTCTATTAGGACTGTTTGAAGAAGGAACTTTTTTCTCAAGCCAGTGGTATATATCCAGTTTAAAATTGCTTCAATGCTGTGAAATTTTCTGACAAAAGTTACAGGCCACATGGTGCTTAGATGCGTTATAGATGTATGAGGTAAAGAGGTCATGAAGGGTTCCTACCTAACATATCCAAGAATTAGAGGCATCTGTAAGAAAAGAGAAACAAAAATGCTACTGTTCCCCAGGTCTGTATGGCATGTGCTGGTACTTAAGTTGTAATTCCATTCCTCAGTTTCCCAAAAGTGTAGGACTGCCCTACCTGTTTTGCTGTCTTCCATTTGAGTTTATTTTTAGTAATCCAGCAGAAAAACATTAACTTTATTTCTGATTAGGAAATTGCCAGGGAGTCACACGAATGTTGAAACAGGGTGATAAGATCAGGGGATTTGGGATCATCACTGTCCAGAGGCAGGAAGTTATTGGATTGTTTTAGCAGTATTGTCTAACTGCACTGTAATTAGAGAGGGCAGAGGCTAGGTCTCATCATGTGAAATGGGTGGCAATTCTATCTGCTGATAGTGTTTGGAAACACAGAACTGTAACTACAGTGAAGAAATGTGACAAAATGGCTCTGGCATATTATTTGGTGGGTAACAGAGCCTAACCAGAAATTTCATTGTCAGTTCTACTTACAGAACAAGACTATAGTAATTTTTAAGCTTTGAAACTTAAACCTTAATTAGGAAATTATACTTTTTTTAACACACAATAAGAACTTTCGAAGTTGAAAATAAATCTGAAATATTTTTCTATTCTCCTGAATTTAGATACCAAATTGAATGGATTTCAGAAGGATTCAGAAGAGGTAAGCAAGTACATAGATGTTGACACTGACACTGAGCACACTGAAAACAATTTTAAAACTAAGCTTTATTTTCTGGGGTTTTTTTGATAAGAACTGTAGTTGCTAAGTTTGCAGTACACAAGAGTAGAAGCATAGCAGTGAAAGTGAGGTGGGGAAGACTTCATCATGAGACAGAATCTGTAAGGGATGTTACTCAAACTGAAGTAATGAAGACACCTACTAGCTTAAAATCTTTCCCACCCATGAAAGCTATGAGACAGGCAGTGCATTTGGAAGGTTTCTGAGGAGGAAGAGGTTGTCTGTAACTATCCTTTTTTTTGGGAGATTCTTACTTGTGGCCAGAAATAGGTAGTAGCAGAATAAGACTTTGCTTAATGCAGATATCATGTCTTTATCTAGTCCTATTGATTTGTACCTACAAATAAAAAGTCAGTTTTACTTGGCTTTTTTCACAGATCCTGATTGAGGTTTGTGTCAGGGAAAAGCAGTTCTTGGTAGAATTCACCAAAGGCAGATCTGAGACTGGTATTGATACTGAAATTGGCCAGATAGGAGCTTTCTAACACAGTTTTGAGTATTTGAGAGCACTGAATTTATTGCAGCAGTGGTCACTTGGAGGATCCTTCATCCAACTGAGTGCCGCTAGAGTCCAGTGAACAGAGTGTTTATCATATATACCGATCACTCATTCATTAGCTATCTATCCTCTCAGTACTTGATGTATATTTATTACTTTATTTTACAGAATTGCACTCCTTATTAGAAGTTCCTATATGGTTCTTTAGGGTTTCCTTCGGCTGTTTTCAATGTCCCGTGTGCTTTTTAGGGGTCCTTGACCCCTGCTTTTGAGTAAGCACAGTATCATTGTTTTGCATAACTTCTGCTTTGTCAGGCTTGCAGAGCTGGCAAGCTGGCATCCTACTTGCATTTTGCATGGCTTCTGTTTGCCTAAGTTTCGTCCTTTATCTATTTTTCCAAGGCTGTGCTGTTCTGTTCTACTGTCCTTATCAGAGTAAAATGCTGTTCTGTACTACCGTCCTTACTGTTCATGTCTGCCTGCAAATACAAGTGATGACAGGGTCAAATACTCCATCTCAGAACAAAGTGAAAAAATGAAATATCCTAGAATATTATTTTTCTGAAAAATACGCAACTATTTATATAAAACTCTAAGTTTATTAAATGAAGCATTCTCATTGTACAGGATTAGTCCCATAGAACAAACTAAATGTCTTGAAACAGAAATTGTTTATTATTAATAGCCTCTGGAGTATAGGCAGACTGAATTCACTGAGAGTATCTCCAGAGAAGATTTTTAAGAACCTGGACTAAGAAGGCTTGAAATAATCACTACAGTGGATTTTATTTTTGGATATTGGCTGATACTGGCACTAGCAAGGCCTGATTCCTGCAGAAGAGTCTTTAGTGAGATGAACCAATGGCCATCACAGGCTTCCATGTACTGATTTGAAGCAAGGTCAGGACAGACATTTTGACAACCAGCAGTGAGTCACTGAATATCTTAGTTTTATGTATTCCTGAAAATACAAAATAAATCTATAAATTATCTATGCATAGAATTCTGGCACCTCAAAATTATTCTTGCTGAATTTTCTTGGTTTTGATAATGTAGCAGCACTGATTTCTGTTGTGGTTAGTGTGTCAGTAGTGGGGCCAATACTGTTCAGAATCTTCATTTGTGGCCTGGGAAATGGAACACACTGCAGCCTCAGCAGGTTCAGAGATGGTACTGCGAGGAATGACTGATAGACCAGATAGTAGTGTTGTCATTCGTAGGGACCTGAACAGATGGGAGAACTGGGTGGAGAGGAATCTCATTAAATTCATCAAGGGGAAATGTGAAGTTCTGCATCTGGGGAGAAGTAACATCAGGCACCCGTACACATGGGGACTAGCTGACAGGAAAATAGCTCTGCCGGAGAAGGACTTTGGAATCCTGGTGAACGCTCTGCTCTGCTCTTGTGAGACCCCATCTGGACTACTGTGTCTGGAGTTTTGTGAATATGTCACATTTAAGGGTTAAATTTCAGATGACTTTAGGGTCTTTAGGATCTTGCAGAATTTCATCCACTTTTCAACAAATGCACTGAGCCTTTTTCTTGGGAAATTTGTAATACATATGCATGCTGTATATACCATAGTTCTTCAAGTAGAGAAAGCTACACCAGTGAAGTTTTCTTTTTCCTCAGTTGTTTAATGTCTGAATGAATTAGAGAATTGGTGTAAAAATGAAGCATACAGTAATTTCACAAATACAAGCCGCACAGATTATAAGCCGCATTTCCAGGGTGTCGGCAATGTTTAGGTCTTTGTTCCATACATAAACCACAATGGACTATTAGCTGCACTTTTGTTCGTAGCGAGGATCCATGTGCAACTTTCACAAATTTGCCAATTAGCAACAGATTTGCGGCATAGCAGGGTTTACTGGCTCAGAGCAGGGCCAGGCAGGCTCGGCCTGCTCATGGCTGCTGACGGGGCTGGGTGGTCCAGCTCGGTGCTACAGCTCGGCGGGGCGCTCGGGGCCAACTGGGAGGTGCTGCCGCCGCCAGGCTCGCTTGCCCCCCCACCACCTGCACTGCCACTGCCGCGTTTGCTCACCCTGGCCGGCACTGCAGGCCCCTGCGCTGCCAGGCTCCCCCACGCTGCTGGCCCCGGTTCTGCTGGGCTCCCCTGCACTGCTAGCCCCGATTCTGCTTGGCTTCCCTGCGCTGCCGGGCTTCCTCATGCTGCTGGCCCCGGCTCTGCCGCCCCCCCCAGCCCCGCACCGCTGGCCCCGCCTCTGCCAGGCTTTCCCACCTCTGCCGAGGCTGGCTGGGCTCCAGCTTGGCTTGGGGCTGCCGTGGGCTCTCACGTCCGTGTTGGCAGCTTTTAGAATATTGTTCATATATTAGCCGACCCCGGAGTACTAGCCGCACTTCCGGGTTTCCATCAAGATTTTGGTGAAAATGGTGCGGCTTGTATTCGTGAAATTACTGTAATTCAATAAAGCAAAGTAAGAAGTAATCAGTACTTAGAAACAGTTTGATGCACGTGTAAAAGATAGGGAACAGCTAGTGGGGGAATAATTTTTCAAGAAAGAATCATGGATTCATACTTGCCTAAGTGTATGCTGTCAGATGTCTGCCCTTTCTGCTTTATTGTGTGTGAGCTTTATCTAAATCGTGTCACCAGTGGTTAAAGGTTTCTTGCATTGCCTGATATTGCCACTTGCTGGCAGCAAGACTCCAAAAATGCATTTCTTAGATCCAGTATTACTAAGTAGGAGCACTATTATATAGAAATGTTATATAGAAAAAAACCATGGTTTAGGTTTCTAGAGGCATCTTTTGTTTTCTGCAGAGCATTTAAAACAAGGATGAGGACAAAACAGAAAAACAATTTATTCATGTAAGAATGGGTGCTTCTGTTGAATGTAGCTCAAAGTGATTAGAAAAACAGCAGTATTGCTTTTCCAAGAGCAATTATGATTTGGTGTTCTGTACTAAGTGTGGAAATCACACCATGCAAACTTTTCAAAATCCTAAGGTTTTAAACTGAGGTTTGTGAGGTGCAAATCCTCCATACCTGTATTGGATCCACATAAACACATAATCAAAACTCCTATATTGTGTTTTACTAACTATGTATTTTCAATTATTGTAAATATGTTTACTTTCATTATTTCTGTGTGAAAGAAATTTTAAGTTACTTTCTTTTAAAACCTTATTACACCGTCAGGTTATTTGCCATTGCCATTGGCAGTATCATACTATCTTTGGCTAAAACAGATTTAGTCTCTTTTCCCTGGATTTTCACTGCTGTAGATGTCAACAGCTGAAGTTGAAACTTCTTTTGAAACGGAGAGCTCAGTCTAGCTCTTGTTAATATATTGTATGAAGGAAGGATTTGAGTGTTGTAGATTTTGCAAAAATTGATAATAAAATGTATATAGAAAGATGAACTTCTACAGTGAATTTTAGTTAAGTGCTTTTTAGAAGGAGTTGCTCCATTCTTTTTTGTAAACTCTTAATCTAATTTTTAGATACCACGAAGATTGAGTAATAAAGATTGCTTTCCAGAAAAAAACCTCTGTCTACATGATCCTGTGGAAGACATAATAACAGTTGAAAAGGAACAGATACCAGAAGATACATTTCCACATGTTTTGGATGATTGCCACAGAACCTGCATGACCATTGTTGACACGGATAATGCAGTAAAAGAGCATTCCCTTAATAATGATACAGATCTTTCACTGCCATCCTCAGGGAAGATTTTCATGGATGTATTCACTGAACAGAATATAGAGACTAGCGTGGTTGACACCAGTGATTTGTTGAGATACCCTAGTGATTCTGAGAGTCTTAAAGTTAAAAACCCATTGCCTGACAAGTTGGAGTGTCAGAGTCATGCCTGTTCCATCGATCCATCAGCAACTGAGAGCAGTGATGCCCTGCCAGTAGAGCTTGTGGTGCCTCTTAATGCCTTGTCAGAATCAGTGGTACAAACTGTCACTCCTGCAGTGCCAAATGAGCAACAGCTTAACGCCAAGGAAGAGCAGCTAAATTCAGAAACCAGTGTTCTGCAGCTAGATGATGACTGTACTCAAATAACAAACGTGATGGAGCCTCCTTGGCATGAAGCCTCTTCCATTCAGGTGGAAGAAAGAAATGCCTTCGCAGGATCTAACTTGGAGAGTGCAACAAATGAGCAAGTATAACCACAGTTTAATTAATATTTGAAATTTTTTATTTATCATAAAATATTATATAAAGTAGCCAAATCACTTGAAGATGGCAATCTTCAATCTAGTAAAGAATAAGCTAACATCAGTGATTTGCATGTTTAAATAATTTCAGTTGGTTTTGTTGTAAAAGTCCAGTACCGTATTTCCTGTTTGGATTGTATCCATGTTACAAAAATAGCTAAGCTTGCTGGGATGGGAAATCTTAGTAAAGTTAATTTATTGACTGATGTGGAAACCTAGAATCAGTATGGGATTTTCAAAAACTCGTAGATCACCTGTACATCTTCTATGTCTCATATTCTCCCCAAAACGGTATTCTGTTACTTCATTTTAGCATATCAGCATATACCAGCCAATTCCATCTCCAGGTTCCTACTGCATCCTGTTCAGTTTTGGATCCAGGCAATAGTGTGCTGTTTTCTTTTGTCATAGTTCTCACTTCTGTAAATGCAAATGCTTTGCAAGTATCACAAATATGTCTTTCTTGTAGACTAGGAAGATTATTCAGGGGGCATTTTTTACACATGTATTTAGAAGTGTATTTATTTTGCTTAGTTCTGCCTATGCAAGGCATACTGAAAAAACGGAGGCGTGCATTTCTGTTCCTGTCCTCTCCTGAAGAAACCAGTATGTATGGATACAGCATGTGGTCTTTGTTGCTTCTTGGGCTGTGAAAGTGTTCTGTAAAACATCATTTCTATTCAGTAACACCAACTCAGAAGTGTGGAGAGGAGCATGAAAGGAAAGCCATAGTTTCTTCCTGTTTAGGTTATAATGAGGGAAAGAGAAGGACAGATAGGAGATGTAGATTTATCCTACAGAGTCTATTAAGCATCTCTTGTAAACCTGCAACTTTATTCTCTACTGTATATTGTATTTGAATAATCTGGAGCTACAAATCAATGATCAGTCATGTAAAGCTGGCTATTTAAGGTGTTTTTACAACCCACAATGGCATAAAGCGTCCAAAAACTATTAGTTAATTCTGTCTTTTCCTAGGAGTATTAACTGTCTATATCAGTATGTAATTGAAAGTACCATAGAAATGGCTAATTTCAAGGTGCTGAACGATCTGTAGGCTGATTGTCTCAGAGCCATAGCACTTTACAAAGCTCTTTCAGTGAAATTTAATTCTGAAATTTAACACAGCTGTGTGAAGATTAATGTATAGATTTACTCAAAATTGCAGTTAAAATTGAGAAGAAGAGTCTTGTCAAATGGAGGTCTCTAACCTCTTGGTAAACAGCAGTCAACTTTATCTTTTTTGTGCCTTTATCTGGTGTTCTTAAAGGCAGAAGGTAAGGAGGCAAATTACTAAGAAAAAATCCCAGTTAATTTCTTAGTAACTGTTGAATTGTAAAAGTATATTGTTCACCTCAGTATTTTCTCACCCTTCTTTCTTCAGAGTATTCTTGTGGTGAAACAAGTATCCAAAAGAGGAGAGTGTTTTAGTGTATGGTCTCTTATAAAGCAAGTGTGGGTTTTTTTTTCTTTGAAATGTTTTCTCCTTCTCTAACCCCGCTGCCATCACAGATATGGATCGATGGAAAGTCCTACTATGATAGTTTTCTAAGCTAATATATCTGATTTTCCCATCTGCTATACAGTCGTTAAGGCTGGAAAAGACCTTTGGGGTCATCAAATCTAATTGTCCAACCATGAACCACTGTGTTTACCACCAACCCATGTCCCTGGGTGCCACATCCACATGTCCTTTGAACATTTCCAGTGATGGTGATTCCACCACTTCCCTAGCCTGGCCATGCTTCCAGTGAAAAAAGTTTTCCTCATACCCAATCTAAACCTTCTCTGTCACAACTAGAAACCACTTCCCTTTAACTTACTGCTTTCTACTGGAAGAAGAGATCAGCCCCCACGTCATACAAACTCTTTTAACATAGTTATAGGGAGCAATAGGAGCACTGCTGAGACCCCTTTTCCTCAGATCCCATGTTAATATGCATTTTCTCTCCACCTAGAGGGACCACTTCTAAGAAGGCAATTTCCCTCTTCAGTAATCTTTCTGCTAAATGTCAATTCAAAAAATTGATCAGTGCATTCTCCATTTCTGTTTGTATCTCAAGAAAGGACAAACCAGTTCTCCCACATCATTGTGAATTTCCATGCATGTGTGCTGAGGGTGTGTCCTAAAAGCTTTCAGCATTACTCAAGTACATAATAAACTAATGAGTACCCAGATTTGAGGAGCTTGAGTGATGCATAGCAGTATGTCACAGTCACATGGCTAGAACAGTGAATAAAGTCAAGCAACTCAAATTAACTTCCATGAGGTGATCTGTCTTTAGGGTGGGATTAGAGTTGAGTCTCTGGTATACGTGAATCATTTAGGTTCTCCTTTGCAAACTTAGGATGAGATGAATCTCTGTCATCTTAGAGTAGCTCTTCCTCTTTACAAGTGGTGGGGTAATGAGGATGCCTAGTGTCATCTGCATGCCTGGCTTTCAGAAGGTTGAAGGTAAGTGAAATCTTCGGAAATAACTGCTCAATTGGGAGTTACTGGACTTCGGGTGAAACATGAATCTCACCTTGTGTAAATTTTTAGGCTTCTGTGACAGTGAGATGGGATGGGCTATCTTAAGACATTGCAAGCATCATCTTATTTTTTAGGACAGGAGTTCATGTCCGTAGGAAACTGAAATGAATCTGTTGTCATTTCAAATGTCCAGTCAAATAACTTTCAGGTAGAACAGCTTTTGTTTACTGTCATCCAGGTTAGATTTATGTTTTAAGTTGTGACTCTGAGTAGCCTAATTCTCTTGGCTAATTCTGCCAGGAGCACATTGCATGGCATACTACTTCAGGATTGCCTGCTCTGTGGCAGCCTCTGTCTTTCATACCTGTAGAATTTCATTTATTCTCTTAAGCAATCCTTCAATTCTCTGTGGGGATACAATGTTTAAAAGAGTGTTCTTGGAGCTCTTTTATATACAGCCTTTGTTTGAATTTTGTGCCTACCAGTTGCTTCTAGTATTTCTTCTTTTTGTCACAGCCTGTGGGTGGTCAGCAGACAGAGAAAGAAGTAATTTCAGATTACTTGGATGCCACCTTTAGTGAAAAACAAACTGGGGAGGGACATTCGTATTCAGTGGAGCCTGCAGTGTGTGAAGAAACAGCCCAAACAACATCAGGGTAAGCAAGAACTCAGGAAAGCACTGAGAGTGTTTCCTCTCATTACCAAATACTAGAAGTAACAGCAGGGAATGGCTCGCAGTGGCAGTGTAACAAGAAACAAACCTAAGTATTTTGAGTATGAGAAATTAATGCATAACAATTCTTCATTTTTTAAAATGTATTAATCTAATAGATACAATGCATGTGGAGAACTCATTTGTCATGTGAATGACTTTAAATGATCAAAAAGAAAGATTTTACCTTTTATTTAAAGAGCTGGGAGTTAGTTTCTCTCCTGATTTACTCCTTATTTAGTGCTGCCTAAGTTAGCCTGCTATTATAGCGTTCCTTTTGAAATCAAGTGTATTCATATTCATACCTTTACTGAAAACATTGATATATATCGAGAATATTTTTGTTGATTCTAAGCAAATTTTTTACCAGTAAAATTCAGAAATCTACTTCTGAAGACAAACAGGATCTAGAAACCATCCTTTGGCAAGAAATACTTCTGAACGAGTATGCAGAAGCTAATCAGAGGAGAAGGAGCAAGAGAATTGACAACAAACGGAGTAATATATTCTGTGTTGTTATCATACAGATTACTATTTTAACAACTATACTGAATCAAATATAATTAGTAATCTTTTCAGTATATTGTGGCAGGGTTTTCTTTTAAAAATATGGTATAAACATTCATTGTAATAATTAAAGTTACTGATAATTTCCCTTCTTCTGAAAACCTTTGTATTAGCAACCTAACAGTTAACTTGTTTGCATAAACTCCTCCTTAAGAATCATGAGAAGTTTTTAAGATACAATTTTTATTACAGTGTTTTGTATGAAAAAAATATGTTGTATTCTGAAAATAATTGGTTTTTTGCAGAGTGAAAAGTTAGATCCTGAGCTACATTTATTTATACTTCTACCATTTAGTGTTCTATGTGTAAAATCATTGTCAGACCACTGCCATCATCAAGAATTAACCTATGCAAAACAGTTTATTCTATTTTGAATGCCTGCTGTTGTTATCCTGTCTACAGGATTTTAGGGCCTTTAATACCACAGAGCAGTCTTTTGAAGTATTTTTATTTGCAATATGCTTTGTTAGAGAAAAAGATTGCTGTTTTTCATCCTTTGAGGGTACATGCAGAGAAATTCTTGAAATTCTTGCAAAATTCTTGGAGAGGAATTTTGTGAGAGAATAAATACAGTAAGTTCACGACTGTAAGGCGCACCTTTTTGACTAAAATTCTGACCTGAACCCGGAAGTGCACCTTATAGTCTGGTGTGCCTTATATATGAACCAAGTTCGGAAATTTGGCAGCTCGGAAGTGTGAGCCGCACGGGGAGCCGGCAGGGCCACGGCTGCCAGGTGGAGGCAGGGCCGCAGCTGCTGGGTGCAGGCGGGTCTGGGGGCCCGCAGTGCCGCTTCTGCCAGGTACAGGTGGGCCCGCGGCGCCGCAGCTGCTGGGTGCAGGGGGGCCTGGAGGCCCGTGGCTGCCAGGTGCAGGGGGGCCCAGGGGCCCGCAGCTGCTGGCTACAGGTGAACCTGGGGGTCCATGGCGCTGCTTTTGCCGGATGCAGGGGGTCCCACAGTGCTGCAGCTGCCGGGTGGAGGCGGGGCATTGGCCAGCAACCGCGCGGGGGGAGCTGGCGGCGGATCCTCGCTGCAAAAAAAAGTGCACCTTGTAGTCTGGTGCGCCTTATATATCAGCAAAAGTTTGGAAATTTGCCGACACCCGGAAGTGCACCTTATAATCCGGTCACCTTATAGTCATGAAATTACTGTAATTTCCTCACTTAAGTGTCTACTCCAGAACTTTTAAGATTAGGCCTTATATGTTGGGGTTTTTTTTGTTTAAGTCCCCTCAGACAGGGTTTTTCCATTTAGAATCTTTTAAACATCTTACAAAGTTTTTAAGTATTTGAATTGCAAGAGCTAAGTTTTAGAATCTCAAAAAACATAGAGAAGTCTACCTCCAGTTAACAGGATTTAATTCTGTTGTGCTGGATTTTAGTTATTCACAGTGGAAGAACTGTTTTGATGAGATGTTAAGTTGAATGACTAACTGCTCATCTGTTTCAAATAGACTTGCTAGTTTCCACTCAATAAGTTACTGATTCTTTAGAGTTACACTGCCTTTAGAAGTAGCTTCATGGTAAACCAATCTAGTGAGCTTACCTCCCTTTTACATCAGACTCATGTCAAGGGCCCATGAGTCATCTCAGTTTGGTAGTTCACTCTAAAAACCACCCTGTGATAAGTTTTGGTTTGGGTCTGCATGTGTCACTTGTTTTACACAAGGTCAGATGCATGGAAAGTTCTAGGGGAGGCAAGTGGAAGTAATGGGAAATAGATCCCTTCAAGGAAGATTTTAATGAGGTAAAGTGTAACATAAAACTGCACATGATTCTGTTTATGTCTGTGCAGTCTACTCCCTCCTGAACTGCTTGACTGGTTTAGACCAGCTTTGACTAGTGACTGCATGTCTTAAATGATTGATGTCTTACAAGGCTGGACTGCAGAGAGGGACTGTGTGCTTAGCTGTCTATCTATTAGATTCTAAAAATCTACTCAGAGGCAAGAATTTAAGAATTTAATCCTTGTTTTTAATCAGAGGCAGTAGCCAGGATGCTCTTCCCCACGGTTTTAAGGGATGTTGAAATAGCAGTGCTGGTGAAGTACTGAACAGCTCATCTTTACTGGAAATAATTTAAGCCAAGCTGAAAACTATGATGACTGCATAATGAGAGATAGCGTTTGTTTTGTAAAATACTAAAATCAACATTAAAAAAAGTCTGTTTTAAATTTTACTGTTTTTGCATTTAAAACTCTTGTTCACCTTTCACTCATTGCAGAAATTACGGAGCTGGTTGTGAAGTAATGAGACAAGATAAACCTGAGGGAGATAATCTCAATCACTATCCTAGTGTAAATACTTACCCACAAAGCAGAGCTTTTAAAATATATATGAGTAAAAAAGAATGGATAAAGAAATTATCTAATAACTCGTTATTGAAGTGGTCACCTTATAATGATTTTAATGCAGAATAGTGGTTTTGTTATCCATTGGGAAACAATGCATATTGAAAAAATATCATTGGAAAAGAAGTCTCAAGTTAAAAGACTGTTATGAAATGCACCATGATATCCTTTATTAAATGGCATTATTATTCAATATGTGATGCATTTTTTGAGATTTTCATTTTTACTAGATTGAATGAACATTTGTTTTTTTCTTCAGGAAGCTTGTTTGCTAACTTTGATATAAAGTGAGGCCAAGATAAGAGAAAAAAATACTTCTCTGTGCAATAGATCTTTTAAATTATTTTTCAGGACGAGAAGCCTTTGGTAGAAATTCCGTAAATCCAACTCGCCCCCTTTCACTTTCAACAATCCACAGGAGAAATGTGTATGGTGAAAACTTACTGCATAGAGCTGTTACTCACCAAGACATAAACCTTGTACGTAGGATAATAAAAGCCGGGGCAAATGTAAATGCTCAGGATTATGCTGGTAAGTTGCAATTGTACTAAAATACTATTTTCAGTACAAGTACCTACCTATAATTAATAAAAGCATGTATTATGAGTTTGTGTGGTGGACAAGACTGTAAGTTTGTGACTGGTCAATTGATTATTAAATTTTTATTGGTTTAACTTAGTATTTGTTCATGGAAAATATGTAGATATAGTTATAAAAGTATACAAGAAAAAAAAAATTTGAGGGAGAAGTTACGCACTTGAGAAAGTTACAAAGTGATGCAATTAGGTTTACTTGCCTTAGTTCAACGATTCCATGCACGCTTATCACAAAACTGTCCCTAATTAAATCATCAACTTCATAGTTCTTAAAGCTGGGAGGTGTTTTTTGTCCATTTCAGTGGCCAACTTGAGATGTCAAGATTTTGGCTAAATTTTTCAGGAACTTTGATTTCACTCTTTATGTCTTGGGAGAAGTTGAGCACTGTTTTTAATTTTTGAAGTTGTGATTACTTGGTATTTTCCATTTTTTTCTTTGTCTTTGGCATGGAAAAAAGTCTTGACAAAGAGCAGCCATCTGTTAATATTTTGATTCAAACAATTTGCCTTATCCAGTTTCGTGGGTGTTACTCTGTGTCAAAGATTTCACTACACCGTAATTGCTACTTGGTTATTTCAAATATAAGACTGCTCCTTATCTGCACTTTACTGTCTCATCCATTAATCTCTGAAAAATTTCCGTAACAAAAAAAGGAAATTGTTTCAGGCAGCTGGCTCTTCTGCTAGAAAACTTCATTCTTCCAGTCTTTACATATCCAGCTGGGATTTCACAACTGTCCTGTATGAAAGAAAAAAAACATATTGTGCAGTTATAGGCTATTGCATAATGCAGGCATATAATGGACCAGAATTTAGGTTGAAATCCTCTGTCTTACGGAATGTACTGAGAGATAGATTGGGTCAGCAGCAGATCTCAGGCTTTGACAGCACAGGCATTTGAGCTAACAGAGTCACTTATAAAATGCACTAATGTGTGCTGGACGCAGATGAGAAGATACTTTGTTGGAGGGGTTCAAAGCCCTGTGTTGACAACTGAGAAGTGCTGGTAGTGTGGGTTCAACTGCAGCCACAGCAGGCAAGTGTACTAAAGTGCAGTGGTTCTAGATTTTGGGGTCACAGCTGCTTCCTTTTTCTGCCTTTGCATATTTTGCTAGGCCATCATTTTTTCATCCCCCAGACTCTGACTGCTGGTTTTTTGGTGCAAAAGGAGCAGAGCTGCACAAAATATCTTTTAGTTGTACTCCTTGAAGAGATGAGAGGTTGACCTGTCCCTACTTCTTTCATTTTCAATGAGGTAGGTGTAATCCGAAAGAAGTAGACTTTGAACAGACTTGAGTCATTTTGGCACACACTTTCATCTGGGTCTCTTTGAGTCATTGTTCTGAATAATATATTCTACCTCTGTGTCTGTTCTCCTCCTTTAAAGCTTCCCCACAGTGATTATCCATATCTTAGCCTAGTCATTCTTCCTTATTCCTATGCTGTGGTATTCTGCTTCAGTACCTTACTGAGTTTTTGGGAAATTCTGTTGTTTGTTTTGTTTAGGGTGTTTTTTATTCTTTTTTGTTGCCTGGACATCAGCATGTCAGATATGGCCAGCATATGAGAGATACTATCTTATGTCCTAAGTTTGAATCTTGACTCACAGTGTCCCAAGGGATCTGAGGAACAGTTGCATTGAAACTTGTGTTTCTCCTTGATTTGGAGCATGCACAGTGTCCTTGCAGACTCATGTTGCTAATCTCTAGTGATTATTAATTGAATGTGTTGCAGGTACAGTTTTCCTAGGTCTTATTATTAGATCAGGTGGAGGATACATTTTACTGAGGGAGAAATTAGTACATTCCCCTAAATGCAAATATTTATTATCTCATTAACAGATTTCATAACAAACTTTGTTACTAGGGATATACAATAGTCAGGGTTGGATTGCGTATGAAAGAGCCTCAAGAGAATCTCACTGTTGTGAAATTAAGATAATTTTGCTTAATGGGACTGAAACAATCTTACTAAGCCTTATTAATTCACTTATTTAGGCCCTGACAACCTTCTAATAATGGAAAATTGTTGAAGAGTGGGACGATCCATCAAAGTGGAGGATGTTGGTTTTTAAAACTAACATTCTGGAGGTCATGTTAGTTTCAGAGCTGGAAGTTAGGAAGTGGAAAATCCTCTGTGTTTTTCCTTATGTCTCCCACCCTGCGTGTTTGAGGACATGATGCATGGTTATGCTAAACACAGTTCAAAGACCTGTACTCCATATTTTTCCTGAACAGCACCTTCACAGAGTGGAATTCCTGTGATATCTTGCTTTTTTTGCGTATACCTGGGTGTGAATGTGGAATTTCACTAGGGATTTTTCGTTTATTTGACCACTCATTTATTTGGGTAGTCTTACAAACATTTTTGTTTGGTAGTAAATAATTAATGTCTTTATTTTTGTCACTTCTTTCTTACTTACCCTCTTCTGCATAGCCATGTAAATAAAAGAATGTAATGAAAAATTACCTTGTCCTTAAAATAGCATATGTTTTACTCCAGGAGAAATAACTAAAATATGAGATGAATAATTGTTATTCTCTCCTTTCATAACAACTATCAAATCTAAAACTAATGTTACAGCAACGTCTCCTTCAGTTGGTGCAAATTTTGTCTAAAGCATCTAAAGATCTCCCAACCTCATACATCTTACTGGAATGCATCAGTTTTTACCATTTCAATATACTCTGTGAAGTCTTAATCTAACAACCTAAAGTGACATAAATTTCTAGAATTTTTTTCACCCAAATGTGAAATACATGTTTTTCTTTGTTGTAGGCTTGACTGCGCTACATATAGCAAGTGTGGAAGGCTTTTATAGGATAGCAAATCTGCTTTTGAAAGCAGGAGCTGATGTTAATGCTACACAAAAGGAACAAATAACACCCTTGCAAGATGCAGTTAAAGAAGGCCACTATGAGGTATATTCTTAATTCAACACAAAGTATGATTTAGGAATAGAAATTATTATTGTTGAGTCCAGAGGGTCACATAATGTTTTTGTATGGGCCTGGTCTTTTTAGATTATGGGTGAATTCAAGAGCTTGCAAGTCCTCTCTGCCTGATTTCTATTCAAACCACTCCATGCTTAACAAGATTTGTCCAAAAGGAAAAATTTTTTAAACTGTTTTGGACAATGGCTGTACTACTGATTGCTACCATTTAATATTGTTTCATTCACTGATATTGTAATCACCCTGCAGAGTAACTTCTCACTTGAGCAGTCTTCTGGACTACTAAGGAGATTTTTGTCATGATTTAGGAGTCATGGGTATGTGGCATGTCATCACAGTCATGCACTCCCATGTGTTAACATAGAACATGGAGGATGAAGAAATGAAGAAATAGCCTTGTATTGTGTAGGGTTTTAAACTGAACTCCAGCTGAATAGTCAGTTTGAATTAATGGCAAAATTTCTTGCCAAATGCAGTGGTTTCATAAGCCAGTGTTTAGTTGCAGATCTTCTCTAAGTGTTGTAGTGGTCACTTCCACCTGTCTGTGGAGGTTCCTAGGGTGGCGAAATTTATGTGGGAATTTTACATGTCCCTTTTATCTACTGGCAGTTTTTTTCTATAGACCCGTGTATATGCTGCCTAATTCTTACTGAGTTACAAGATTTTAAAGGTTTTTTTTATTTTGGGATGGCTAATAAGTTTTGTTCCTAAACATTTGGTCTTTTTCACAACTGGGATGAGACTTTGTTTCTCCTGCAAAAGTCTCTCTGGAACAAAGAGGAAGGGTGGACTTTATGTTTTTTATGAGACTTGAAAGCCCCAAGAATAAATTGCAGCTTGTACATAACGACTATTGCAGGTTTGTGAAATATTTCTGAGTTTTGTGACTTTACCTAAGACAGTTGTGAATGAAGGACTCTGCATCTCTTCAAGTAATACTTAGGGGCCAGCAACTTGAGTGATATTGGAAGAGCACTGATCTCAGTTATGTCACTTGAGGCACACCAAGATCATTCAGCACACAGCTGAGTTAAAGTTACTCAAGCTGGTATATCTAGAGAGAATGGTACTACATGGTGATACTGTATTTACTCGTTGCTCTGTTAACTCATTAGCAGTAAAATTGTCTTACTGTAGTGGGCTGTCAGATTCAATTTTGTTGTTTTTTGACTAGCAACAAAATACTGATAGTGATTCAGTAATATGACTTTCAGTAACATCTTATTTGGAACTTTTTCAATGCTACCTTCTCTGTGTGAAGTAGATTAGAAACACAACTTTTGACTACTTTATCTGTACTTGCAACATGCAAAGTCAATTTATTTGAGAAAAAATGATCCTGTTATGGAAGAAGTGTTCTCAACGTTATTGGTTGAAAAAACCTAAAGCTTGGGACAGCTTGTGAAACCCAAAAGGGTTTTTGCTGCCATCCGAACCCTTTTTATTTTACTCTGTTGTTAGGAGAATGTATGAATATGAAAAACTTCATTAACAATTTTCTCATTAGCAATCTGGTTAGAAGTAATGACAAACTTGAACATGCAGGGGAAAGTTCAGTCTGAAATGATAACAGATGGTCAGGAAAGAAATCCAGAGGTACAGGTAAAATTGTGCTAATGCTGGAATACCCACAGAAATGAAATAATCAGACTATAAGTTTCCCATGTCTTAAAAAAGTATTTTGCAAAGGTTGATGGAACATTTTGTTAAAGTGACAATTTCTTGAGTAACCACAGAATCCAGGCTTTATAGTTGTACAAAAATCATAATGTTGGTAGCAAGACCATCTGAATGTGTTTTGTATGAGCTGATACATGTTGTACTTCAGAAATAGCTGTAAAAGCTTCACTTACAGTCACAGGAGTCACAACAGACACATCCAGAGCACAATTTATTTTCTCCTAAAGTAGATATCCTAGATGGACAAGCTTATTTGAACCTTAAAATCACCTGTTATTTTCTTCCAATTAAGAACTATGGGAGGATGAATCTACCTTGTATTTTGAGAGACCTTATTTTAATGGCCATCAGGTTAATAACTGTAACAGTTTAAAAAATAGTAAGACTGTAGGATAATGATGCATCTAGGGGAATAGTTGGTATGTATGAGCTAGAATAAAGAGGGATTTGATTTTAGTTACTCATGTTGTCAAGCACGAGAGAAGCCTGTATGAGGATTCTGAAAAATAAATTATCTGAAAAACTTATTTTTCTAGATGGCAAACTTATTACTTTGGTATGGAGCTGATCCCTTATTAAAAAATGACGTGGGAAGGTGTGCATTAGACGAAGCTTCTAACCCAGCCATGAAGAAACTTCTTAAATGTTATCTAGCAAAATCTAGAAGATACTCAGTAGCAGGTAGGAAAGAATTATTCTGGCATAGCATCACTGCTAAGTGGAGAAATTTACCACATTTGTTGAATGTTTCCTTAATTACTGCTAATACCTCTGTGGCCTTCACTGTCTGATGCCTTGCATTGCCAGTGAGTACTTCTTATCCTCCACAGTATATTGACAAAGTGCAAAAGATAATGACGTCCAGCTTTTTTTGGGCTGGAGTTACCTTTCAGTTGAAATGAAGATGTGAAACACAGCAATTGTCTGTCTAAATGGAAGATGCAGCATTGCTTGACTTGCTGCTAATGGATGAGGTTTAGCTTAGAGGTAGAGATGAAGTTTGGTTTTAAACTGGCATAAAGTCTAAATTTTGAAGGATCCGTAAGATAAAAAATGGGAAACTAGGATTAGATCTGGATCTTAGGGGTTGCCAAGGCTTAATTGTTGTTAGGGCTGCGTACTGGAAAATATTACTGTAGGTAACAGCTAGTGAGTTTGTAAAGAGAAACTTGGATTAGAGCTAGCAATTGGCTAAGGAGAGAATAGTGTCTTGTATAGTCTTGGGAACTAAGTTGTGAAGAAAGTTTGGAGGAGGCTGTTCGATCAGAAGCAGGTATAAAGTAAGCCTTGATTAGAGGTAGGATTAAGACCACTGGCACCCATGGGCCAGTGTGAGCTGTAGTATGCTTAAGTCAGAGAGTCTCAATCCCTCAGACTATTACCCATTACCAGTTTTCCTCATGGGTGCCGATAAAGCTGTAACATGTAGTCCAAGGATAATCAAAAGAGACTTCAGGGCCTCAGGATAGTTGGCAAGGGAATCTGGTAGACAGGTAATTTTTTCCTCTCTTCTTCCTGTTGTGAGCAGGGACATTAGAAGAACCAGACAAAATCAGTCTATTAATGCATGACTCCATAGCAAGTGTTGCTGTCACAGTTCTGTGTTTTTCAGTAAAGGGATTGTTGGGATGTCCTCAGGCCTTCTGGTGTCAGATGGAATTCACCTTTCTCAGAGAAGGAAGAGAGTCTTTGCTCATAAGTTAGCAGGGCTCGTTGACAAAGCTGAAAACCATACTTGAAGGGAGACTGAGAAAATATTGGACTGTCCATGAGAAGCTGTGAGGTGACATGAAGATGAAATAGATGGGGTGCTAGTGAGGGCTCTCAGCCTGCTGCTCTGAGATTCTTCGCGTATCCTGAAATCATTCTTGAAGTCTTACAGAGAGAAGCCGGGGGCTACACTGAGTTTCAAAAAAAATTGCTCATGTCACTAATTGTCAAGGAAATTTGAATGTATGATGACATTCTTTAATCTCATCAAACCTGGTTTGAACAAGAGTCGGTTTGCATCAAAGATTAGACTCCAAAATTTGGTAAACATTTTGTATATTGATACGTTTTAGATTTCAATAAAACCCTTATGGGCTCGATAATTTTTCTTGAAAGCTAAATATTGTAAGTAATGTTACATTAAGTATTATAGGCATAAGATGGTATATATGTTAGTATTATAGGCATAAGATGGTATATATGTTAAGTAAGTTATTAATCTTTTTAGTTCTTGTTTCTTTCTGTACTTCCTTTTCATTTCAGGTGGAGGTGATTCAAAGAACATGTTAGATACTCAGTGTGTAGAAGGTACAAACGAGCACCAGGTATATTTTTATAAAGAAATCTGATTTGATCATAAACTTTTAAGGGCTTGCTGACAGTCCTCAGTAAACTAAAGCAGATGATGCAGATGACTATTTCTGAAGTATGTTTCAGTTCCAGCACACAATGTACTAGATATATCCTGCAGGGACTAGAGTCATAGTGTTAAGTTCATCCTTACTAGTACTTGGTATAAGGTACAACCTCATGAGTATGCAGGACAGAGGCAGGTGTCTCAGGAATGGTGGTTTTTGCTGATTTTGCAAGTGCTGCAGAGCTAATTACAGAGAACATGGTACATCAGTGCCTGTTTGTACTTGCAGAAACCTTACTGAAACTGCCATTTTTTTACCTGGCTTGTAGCAGTCGGATAATTTTGTACTGCCTCTGGGTACATTAAGTTGTGTTGGGTTTTGAGAGGAAAGGGCTGGAAAGACACTGTCTTGCACAGTGCACAATTATGCTGTGAGATCTCAGCAGGATGAAGGAGCTGGTGCCTCATGTGAAGATGACACCATGATAAGTCACTTAGGTCAGTGTTTGCATATAGTGCAACAGCTTTTACATTAAGAGCTGCATTTTCTCCCTCTGTTTCCTTTCTTTCAGCAATGATGACATAATATCTGAGTTGTAGACTGTAGTGTGAATAGATACATCTTTTGGAGCTTTTGAAGTTTTATGTGGTGATGATTACTGTCCCTGTTACTCAGAGTTGTGCAGTATATGTGTCCTTTCAAATGTAATGGTGTAACAGCATCCATGGTGTATAGAGTATGCTTTAAAACACTAAATGATTTATTAAAGTGGTGCTGTAGACATGTAATTATATAAACCTATTACTGTAGATTTGTAATTGATAATGTCAGTAGTTGTGTCAGATGTTGCAGTGTGTGTTCTGGTTTTGTCTCCAAATATAAAGTAATCAGAAGGATAATGCTAGTTAGTCACTGGCCTTTGGACCAGCTGTGTTGTGAGATTACCACGAGTTAATTCTGTGTGTTTTTGATGTGTTATTTACCCTTCTTTGTAATTTCCTGGAATAATTGCAGACAGCCTTGTCAGAAATGTGAAACTAGATCTCTGCTTTATGACCACAGAAGTGAGGCAGTTTAAAATGCAGATCAATAATTCAAACTTGTTCAGTTTTCAAAAATAAATAAAGTTTAAAGCACTACAGTAACATTTATTGTTGGATTTTCCCCTTGAATTTTTACATTATTATACACATATTTCTTAGTTCCTTATTTTCCTGGTCTTGCAAAAAAAGTCAGTTAATTTTATAGCAACACAGTTTTCTTTTAGTATGTAATAAAGGAATTTATCAGAAAATGAAGTTAATTATATGGCCTCTTTTGGAAATAGAATCAAATGCAAGTGTACTTCAACATGATATTACTGGAGCATCAAAAGAAGTTTTTCTGAACATGAACAAAGCAGAAAAACAAACAAAGCAGAAAAACAAACCTAGTGCAAACCATAGTAATAAAGCTCTTCGGAACCTTTCTCTGGAGGCAGAAAAATTAAAAAGAAAACAAGTCTAAAAAGGGCTATTCTTACAGCAGAGGCTACAATGAAGAATAAAAATATTCAGAAATAGTATCTCATGTTGTATGGACCTTAAGTTTAGTTCCACTTACAATCCAAGGAGCTTTACAGAAAACATATTGCCCTCATGATGGACCTAATGAAATGGCCCAGATTATTACTGTATGTGTTCCTAGTTGTTTTGTCACACTTAACGCTGTAGGTAACTGAGCTGTCAGGTGGTATCGCAACAGGAATGTACAGTAATTTCATGAGTATAAGGCGCACCCTTTGGACTAAAATTTTGGTCCAAACTTGGAAGTGCTCCTTATACCCCGAAGAGCCTTATGTATGGACAAAGTTTGGAAATTTGCCAACCCGGAAGTGCAAGCCCGCAGCAGCCCTGAGCTGAGCCCGCCTGACCCTGGTGGCGGCAGGGCAGTGGTGGGCTGGGGCAAACCCAGCGGCGGCGGGACAGGCAGTGGGCCAGAGCGAGTGAGCCTAGTGGCGGCAGTGCAGGCGGCAGGCCAGGGCGAGCCCGGCGGCGGCAGGGCAACGCCGAGCCAAACCAAGCTGAGCTGCGGTCCCGGATGCAGGGCAGCGCTGAGCCCAGCCCGCCCGGCCCCAAACTGAGCCAGTAAAACCTGGGATTGTGCAATTACATTACTAATTTGTTGCTTTGTTGCGCGCGGATCCTCACTGCAAAAAAAAAGTGCACCTTATACGCCAGTGCGCCTTGTATATGGACAAAGCTCGAAAATTTGCCGACACCTGGAATTGCGCCTTATACTCCAGTGTACCTTATACTTGTGAAATTACTGTAATTCAGCAATGATACAGTGAAAATTCATTTGCAGAATGATGGTGGAAGCTCAGCAACTTCTTTGTAAGGGAGTGAAGATCAGCAGTTTGTGTTGTCGCATGTCCGTGGTTTCTGGAGAAAAAGTGTGCACAACATTCTCAGACTGCCTACTTAAGAACACTTGATTCTCAGTCAATATTTGCTCTGACTTCCTCTCCCAGTGTATCTGTTTTGAAGTTATAAGAGGATGTGACAGGGATCAACATAATCTCATGCAGAGTTACAGTAGTAGTTTGAGCGAGAGACTAAATACGAATATGAGAATACCTTCAGAATGATTTTTTGCAAAACTTGACAAATCAAGTGTAATCTGATGTTAATGGAAGTAAAACTAATGTATCACCCCTAAGTTTAAAACTATCTTTGCTTTTGTTTTGATAGATTTCCTTACAGACAGAGGAATCAGAACCAGCATGTGCAAATCCTCAGGAGACAAGCCGAAAAGCAAACGCAAGCTCGTTTTTCAGTAGCAGCAGCAACAAGCTTTCATCTCATCAATCACAATTGAGTCGAGCATCAGAGCAGCAAACACCTAAGAAGTCAGGTGAAAAGTTAATACTTTGTAAACCAGTGGAGGTTTTTTCCAAATGTACATAAGGAAGGCTTTTTGAAATGTGTGAGGGAAAGTTTGACAAGAAATACATAGCATATTGAGCAAATACTCTAGTAAATACCTAAATAGTTCAGACATTGTGCTCCATTTTACAGAATGCACGTTTTGTTTGTGTTATATTCATCAGTGTTTCAGCGTTATGTTAGTGAGAGCTTCATGTTTAGCCTTACTTGAGTATGTTACATAAACAGCAGTTTAAAATAACATATCCTCATCAGGCACAAATCAGCATGGACTCCGATTTTACTGGTACCTCTGGGTTAGCTGTAGTATAGATACAAACCTAATTCCATCAGAATAAGAATCTAGCATCCTCCAGTAGTTGTATTCTCTTCTGCCTGCACATGCAGCTTTTTGTTTAGTCTTTTCATCCCTTGTCTAAGATTTGCATTTATCTTGTAGTCTTACCATCACAATAGAGCCCTACTCCAACTCATCTTAATCTCTATATATTTTCACTTACTGATTTTTTCATAAAGCTGGCACTCATCGTGTGTACTTTGGTTCTTTCTGGAACCAAAACCATGTACTAAATCATGGTACTCCAGACTTGCTAAAACCAAAACCTGTAATTCTGATAGCATCCCTCCTCTCTTAAAATCTTTTTTACCTCCCATTTGTGCCATTATGATTTTAAAAAGTTTTGTTTCAAACTTGTGCCCTATATTTTGATCTCCTCTGAGGTAACATGTCCCAGGCAACTTTTTTCCACATAAGAGATTCTTCAGGTAATATTTTATTTGATAAAATTACAGTAATTTCACATGTATAAGGTGCCCCCTTTTGACTAAAATTTTGGTGCGAACTCAGAAGTGCGCCTTATACTCTGGAGTGCCTGTGCGAGCTGCGAGCTGAACTGCACAGGGCCGCGGGGCTTGGGGGGGCGGGGTGGGGTTGGGGGGGCATGGCTTGCACGGGGCTCAACAGGGCTCGGCACATGTCCTGATTTGGAGGACAGGTGTCTGCTAAGAAAGGCAGGAGCCTCTTTTTAAAATGGAGAATGTAAACCCCCTCTCTCCAAATTATTATAATTTTGAAATCAAAGGGCTCTCAGGCAAAGACATGGGAATTAGGAATAACGGTTCTTTACTAGGGAAATTAAAATAGAAATACAGTACTACAAAGAAACAAACCCCAAACACTGACAAAGTGTCTTGGGTTACAATACAGGATGTGATCAAAGTATCTGTTCTATCACTATCTGTTGTGACTGGGTGGGGCAGTGATCTTTATCTCTGTGGGAGATACTCTGCTAGTGGACCATCCATTGAAACCAGTAGGGCATTGTTCTTTATCTTTGCACCCCCCATCCTTCCTCCAGAGAGTCATTTTCTGCTAATGGCCCATTGAGTCCGACTGTGTGACTGATAAAATTACTTCATCCCACTAAGAGTTGCTCCAGCCAGGGGGGAGAGCCCAGCCTTTCTTACCTAGATAAAAACTGAATTTCTAGGACACCTTTTCTCTACTGGACTCTAGAAAAAAATGAGATTTCTCCACATCACTACTAGACCTCTGGAAGGAAACTGCACCTTCTACAGGAGCACTGCTTCAACTAAACCACATCTGTCACTGTGGGAGGATGCAGCCACTATTTAATCAAACTGCTACCAACACCCTGCCTGACGGGGTGTCAGGTTGTACTCTGACTTTGAGTTTGTTTCTTTGTAGTACTGTATTTCTGTTTTAATTTCCCGAGAAATGAACTGTTATTCCTAATTCCCATATATTTGCCTGAAAGCCCCTTGATTTCAAAATTATAATAATTTGGAGGGAGGGGGTTTACGTTCTCCATTCTAAAGAGAGGCTCCTGCCTTTCTTAGCAGACACCTGTCCTCCAAACTGAGACACAAAGTCAGAGCACAACCTGACACGCCATCAGGGTGACACCCGTCAGGCAGGGTGTTGGTAGCAGTCCCATTAAATGGTGGCTACAGTCCTTCTGCAGTGACAGATGTGGTTCAGTTGAAGCAGTGGTCTTGTAGAAGGGTGCAACCTCTTGCCGAAGATCCAGCGATTTTTTGGAAAAAAGTCCGGTTTTCCTCTGGAGTCCAGGGAAAAAAGGGCGACTTGGTATCCCAGAATTTCAGTTTTTATCTAGGTAGGAAAGGCTGGGCTCTCCCCCCTGGCTGGAGCCACTCCCCATGGGATGAAATAATTTTATCAGTCACACAGTGGGACTCAATGGGCCATTAACAGAAGATAAATCCATGGAGGAAGGATGGGGGGTGCGAAGATAAAGAACAATGCCCTGCCTGGTTTCAATGGATGGCCCGTTAGCAGAGTATCTCCCACGGAGATAAGGATCACTGCCCCACCTGGTCACAACAGATGGTGATAGAATAAATACTTTAATCACATCCTGTATTGTAACCCAAGACAGCACAACTGGTGTGATTGTTACTAATTTGTTACTTTGTTGCACACAGATCCTTGCTGCAAAAAAAAGTGTGCCTTATAGTCTGGTGCGCCTTATATATCAGCAAAAGTTTGGAAATTTGCCAACACCCGGAAGTACGCCTTATACTCCAGTGCACCTTATACTCGGGAAATTACTGTGATTATTTTCTTTGTACCAAGAGAGTGTTGCCATATCAATGGTGGTGCAAGAAAGTATAGCCCTTCATACACTTGAAGACCTTAATAAATTTGGAGTCCAGGACAATGGCATTCAGATTGCTGTAGAAATAAAGCTGGAAAATGGGATGGTGTTTTCTGACTTGTGGAGTTTTCAGATTTTTTGCTCTCCTACACTTTTGTGTCATTAACTGGCCTTTTTATCCCATCTGATTGTTTCTATGTTCCACTGTTCTTCCTTATATTATCCTATTATTGAATAAATATCTTTTTTTCACAAGTGACACAGTGTCACTTTCATCTACAGTCAGTCATTTACTAGGCTTCTAACATTTCCATTATGCATATACAGAAGGCAGGTACAAACAACTTGTTTCTTTTCTTACAGTTCAACCTGTGGAAATAATTGGTTATAGATCTATGTGGAGATATTGAAGGACAATGTCCTTGAAGTTGCTGAGATCTGTCAGCCTAACCCAACCTGATTGCTGGTTACAGTAATCTCTTCATTTTGTCTTTTTACCGTGATGACTGGACTTTGAAATTGCCGAGACCTGGATCTTTTCTTCTCATGACCCACCTGGCAATGCATCCCACACAGAACCAGTATTTTGTGATTCATAAGCCAATGTCCCATCATGCTTTTGCAAATGTTTCGTAACAGTCTTGAAGCAAACTTTTGTGCATGACAATTTAACTGGAAAACTTTGCAATTATTTCTGTTCACTTGCAACCAATATTGCTAAGGTTCATTAGCTTAATGGACTGTTGTATACCCTTTTTTTTTTTCTTCAACGCCTCTAAAAAGTCCCTTGGACATTCTCCCATGAATCAAAAGGGAAGAAAAGGAAGAATCAGCAAGTGGATGATTGCTTTGGGAGTTCAGACTCGAAGCTTTTAGACAAAAGACAATGCTTTATCTTATGATAAAGTAGGTCTCAGATTGGAGGACTGTTTTAATAATGTGATACCTTTGTGTGCTCTAGAATCTCAAGTTTTCATTTAAAAAATGAACTCTTGAGGGTTTTTTGTAGTTAATATAGCGTAGGCCAAGCAGCGTCAGTACAAAGAGAGTTGCCTGAATGCTTTCTCCCAGGTTTGAACAGCCTACAGCGAGCAAGCTGATTTAAAACCAGTATGGTTTATTATCCTCACTGTATGTCTGTCTCTGCTATCACTGCAGTTTGTCTTTCATGTTCTTCCAAATAGTCTTGTACAACAAGGTCCGTAGTATACTTTGAAGGAAACATTGGAAAAGCCATTGTTCCAGAAGGCAGGAGGTGCCTGAGGAAAGGCAGCTGTCAAGTGCAGAAGATGTTTGATACTACTGGATAAAGCTGACTGAGGATTTTTGAGAAAAGAGCTTGTTTGATGAGATGAGGGAGATGCAGGGAGTAGTGCTTACTCTATACATATAATAAATACTTTGTTAATCTCTTTTTTCTGTTGTATCTCTTAGAATTTAGTAGATCTACTACCTGAAGCTTCAGAATTAGAACCTCTCTGATGACCACATGATATCATTAAAAGTGAATGTTGTTTGCTTTGTGAACCAATAAGGATTAAATCAAGTTTGTTTGCAGTTATGAGTCCGGTTGTGCACAAATTGAAATGCCACTGAACATTACTCAAAGACTTACAATCAGTCTACAGTAGTTTTTCACATCACAGTTGTAAAAAATCTAGTGTGTATGTATGTATATATATTCATCAAGCTGCACATATATTCCTATCTGTATCTGCCTTAATCTTTATCGCTCTATCTATTTATGTATGTCAATCACTCACCTATATTTTTCCTGATAGAGAATTATGAACTGATAAGGAGTGGTGCTCAAGTCTCCACTTTTTTATAGTTTTTAAAATATCTTTATGTGTGTAGTTTATATAATTAGCAGCCTGACGACCTGAAACCAGTCCATGGAGAAACCAAACCAGATATTCCCTATCTCTATGTAATATGAAATTTCAACCTTTTCATCTTTCTTGTGGCTTCCTGATTTGTTGTTCCTTTATTGAATCATCTGAGTTATAACTGGAAATTCTTAAGTATAGAGTCTGATTGTTATCTGACCTATTGCACAGGACTTTCTGCCTTTAGTACCTTTTAACTTTTTGCTATAGACAGTTATGTTATTGAATATTTGAAGTGTCAGTGTTACACACCTTTACAGTAATTCAAATGAATTATGAAGTTTAATTTTCTGTTTATACTTAAGGATTCTTTGTGAAAAAAATTTCTAATGAACACACAATATCTGTTTAGAGTCTACCAGGGAAGAAACTGTAATTGTACATGGTACCTGTAAGACAAGAACTGGGAAAAAGAAGAAAATTAGGAGAAATGCAGCAGGGGAAACTCAGCTCCATACTGCTGCTAGGAGAGGAAATGTGTCTTTGGTGAAGACTCTAATATCATCTGGAATTTGTGTCAATGAACAGGACTATGCAGGTTTGAAAATTACTCTGTTTTGGACTTGTTTTATACTACAGTTTTACATTATCTGTAATACAGACATGTTTATATAATTTCTATCATTTTAGTAAAATTACGGATTCTTGGCTTAAAATTTTGAGGAGGAAAGGAAGTCATTAAACAAGTGCAACCACACTGTATGAATACAAGCTTTTGTGTCAGCATGGAGTTAATGCAGATAGTTTCTCAGCAGGGTCTTGTTACTCTGTTGTAGAGCCGTTTTCAGAGATATGTGCAGAAAACATCTGTGTGTGAAGCACATTCAGACAGGTCTTACTTCCTTAGGAAATAAGAACAAAAAACAGATGACACATGCATGTTTTCCTTTTTTCTACCTGAATATATAACATGTTTCTGTTTTCATCTCAGAACGGATACTATTCTATACTAGATGTCTCGCAGACTTGTTACTATAAAATATTACTTGTATTAGGAATCAGATTATTAATATTGTGCTCCTAAGTTTTAAAGTTTTTCTTCCCCAATGTTTCGTTTCTTCTATTATTTTTAGTACTGCAGTAGAAAAGAAAGCAATGGTTTTTTTGCTTAAGACTGGGCTTTTTTCTTTGAAATAAACTGAATTACACACAAAATAGTTTACCTTGGCATTTTGAGGTGATTGCTTGTAAAATTGTAAGGTTGTAAGGTAAGATTTACCTTAAATGCACCAAAATGAAGAGTTACTAATTAGTGACCTTTGGATCTTTCCAAATCTGATGCATACTATATGTGTTATCTTGCCTTTATTAGGTTGGACAGCAATTCATGAAGCCTCTAATGGAGGATTTACTGATGTGATCTTAGAATTACTGAAAGCAGGTGCTGATGTTAACAGCAGAAGTCTCTGCGGTGTTTTACCAATACACGATGCTGTTTGTGGCAATTATTTGGAGGTATATTTTTCTTTTATATAAGATTTCCTAACACAAATTTCCAGCAGAGGGTCAGCAAAGCAAAATCCCCATTTCATTAAAGTAACTAACAAAATTTTATTTTAGGAAATAAACCAGTGTTCTTTAAAGTGATCCAAAATTAGAGAAAAATATTCTTCAGTAGTGACAGTTGAAATTTAGTTGAAAGTTAGTTGACTTTTTAATACAACAGACAAATAATAAAAATTCAGAATCTCTTTGTGGTTCTTTGCCAGATTTCGGCTTCTTAAAAACAGTATTAAAGTTCAACATTCGCAATTTATTGATAGTTCAGTGCTGCTACAGATGGGAATGGTGCATTTCACACTTAAGAGAGAAGCAATAATACACTTTAGTGATATAAAATAGTGAGTTAACAAAATTAATTGATAAATGTGACAGTTGTTTAACACAATTCTATTGTTTACTGCATAGAGAATAGGGTCCCGACTGTAAGGAGGGACCTCCTGTTAAGTCATGATGTTCAGAAAGAACCCCCTTGCTTTCTAAACTCCTTTTCAGATGGCTAGATCCAGACTTCAGCCCACTCAGTCAGCTGTTCATGTGTAAAGGGCTATATGTGCAAAATCATAAAGCACTATATGTGCACAATCAATCCTTTCTATCACTTGGCTAAGATTTCAAAGTTTAGCAGTGATTATGGAGAATCTGTTGTGACAAGGAATTTCTCTGCCTCGCAGAGTAACACTGAGATGTATCCCTACTCAAGGGAAGGTCCTGGTATGCAGCCCTTTGCTGTGTGAGAGAGCTCAAGGGACCCTGGGCTTTGCACTATTTATGAAGTAAGATTGTTGATTTATGGTCATGTTTGCATACCAATAAGATGCCTGGGTCACTGTTGACAATACCCTTTGTTCCCCTCAGAGTCTGGAGTAGGCTGGATGCAGCTATCACTGCTGCCCCTGGTGGTTGTGGCTTAAGCAGGAGAGGAGAGTAGCTTGTAGCCGTACAGCCCCCAGTCATGGATGGAACATTTTTCACTAGGTCAACTTGCCCAAAGCCCTGTCCTATCAAACTTCAAACACTTATTGAAATGGGATAACCACAAATTCTTTGGCCAGTCTGTTTCAGTGTCTCACTACCTTCACTGTAAAAAAAAAATATTTTTTGTAAAGAAAAAATCCTGGACCTGTTGTTTAAAAATAAACAATTTTTTATTAGCTGGTCCCTTCCAATCCAAACCATTCTGTGGTTCTAAAAAACAGACTATTTGAATTAGAAGGGAACTACAGTGATCATCTTGTCCAACTGCCTGATCCCTTTGGGACCAACCAGAAGTTAAATCATGTTAACATTGTCCAGATGTTTCTTAAACATTGGCAGACTTTAGACATTGACCACCTCTCTAGGAAACTCCTCTAGCACAGCTCAGACACATTCCCACTCATCTATCACTGGATCCGAGGGAGAGAAGATGGGTATCTCCCTTGCCACTTTACCTGCTCAGGAAGCTGTAGAGAGCAGTGAGGTCACCCCTTTGTCCGAACTAGACTAGCCCAAAGTCCTTAGTGGCTCCTCACAGGACACGTCTCCCAGCACTCACCAGCTTTATTGTCTTCCTCTGGATACAGTCAAGGACCTTTACATTCTTCTTAATTTGTGGTGCCCAGCACTGCACAGAAATAAATAAAACATTCTTTTGACAGAATGAGTTTTGGGGAATTGAAGTGTGAAGGTGATGCCGTATTGTCTCAAACATGCTTCTATTTCTGTCTGGACAATTCATGTTTTATCATATTTATCTTTTTCTTTGAGCAAGGGTAAAACAAAGGGGATGATTTCACAAGCTTCAAGCCAGACTATCAGTAGAGCTCTTGCAAAAATATATTATTTCAGTATTTTGGCGGAGAACAAACAAAGAGCATCCTGAACTTTCAGTCAGCAATCTTGATCTGATGTGTTTTCTTACTTAACTGCACTCTGAGTGTAAGAAATAAGAAAAAATGCTAAAGCTGAGAAATCACACATATGAAAATTTTTCTGTCATCTAGGCTCTGACTTCATCAGTACTTTCATATGATCTGAATTTAGGGGTAGACAATTCCATTGATGCCACTAATCTCATTTCCACATTTTGCTGTTAAGCAAACTTGCAAGTTTTTTGGAATTAGGAAAAGAATTACCAGTTCATGAAACCAAAACCATTATTAAAGAAAGAAATGCAATTCTGTCCTGCACTTTGGTCTTAATGCAATTGGCCAATTCCTTTTAATTTAGATACATGGTGTTTTGTAATTGTTCTGTATAGCTATAAAACCGTAAAAATTAGTACTGTAAAAATTACATGTTGTGAAAATGTGTGAATTATTTGCATACTTTAGTGAAGAAATATAAGATAGAAATCTGTGTTGATAATAGCCAATTATTGGTTTTGTTTAGTTCGGATTGCAGATATAAAGATTGTAGAGTACCTTATTTGAACCTGTATTATTTGTGATGTATGTTAGATATAACACATACAGTTGTATAAGTTCACAGCAAGAATTAGCACTGTTCAAATAACAAAAATAGGCAGCCAGGATTCTGCTGCAGCATGGAGCAAATCCCAATGAGAGGGATGGTTCAGGACAGAGTGCTTTCAATCAAGCTTGTAGTGAAGAAATGAAAGAACTGCTGAAGTCGTATGGTGCTATGGACTCTCTACTTCCTGTTCAAACTGTTGAAGTTGCTGGTATGTTAGTTTTGTAATATAAATCATAGGATTACCCTGTAATCTTAAGGAAAAATCATACATTCAAATGGTATGACACTGATATTTTTAATTCTTTTAACTATTGAATGCTGTTTATTTATTTACAAAAAATAAGATTCATGAATGGTTTTGGGTTTTTTTTCTGAGAGAATGATATTCAGATTTTTATTATTATCCATATTTTCCTTCACAGGAAGGGAAATGAGTGATTTTGAAAATGGTAGCTTTTATTTCTTCATGCTATCTAAATTTGATCTCTTTTGTATATATAAGATATTTTTCGTTAGTTGATCTACCATTGCGTCTTTGTAACCTGTATCAGCTAATCCAGCTTATGATGCTCCTGCAAATTAATTTTAAATTTTATTTATCTTTTTCTTAATTGTGGAGAGGTGAAATCAAAACGTGATTGTTACGACTGCTATAAAAATGATGATGCAGCTTTGGAGACACAGCCTGAGAAGTACAGTGTGGTAAGTATAGTTAACAGAGCAGATAAACTGCTTTGTGGTGTATGCATAGTGACATTTGCTGACTGAAAAATATATAAATATAATTTAAATAATTAATCCATTAAAATGTTTGTAAAAACAGCGTCATGCAGAGAGTTACAGTAGATAAGTTGTGGTTTACATGTATGAGTATGTTTACTATCACTTCTCTGTTCATGATTTCTGTGCATTTAAATTTGTTGTGCAAACAGTAGTCATTATTGACACACATTTCTTATTGCTTACAAAAATAGAGAAAAGGTCATAAGTTCTGAAGCTTTAAGCACATTTCCAGAATGGTTCTTTTTGAAACAGTAATGAGTTGTCATCACAATGATGAAGGTATCCAGATATTGTTTATCTTAAAACAACAAGGAAGATTTTTGCACAAGTTATTAACTCTTCCTGATGTCTGTCTACATTGTCTAGTTGATGCTGTCATGGTGAAACTCACTTTCCAATCTTTGCTGTGCACTCAGAGGTTTCTGGAGGACTCTGAGCATGGACTAGTTTGAATGCCACAGCAAACCCAGGCTGTGACAGCTCCTTGCAGAGCAAAGTTCTTGGCGCTACGTATCTCTATCCTACCAGTGCCCCATTACCTTTACACAGTAATTCCCAACGTGGAATGAATTAAGTCTGCCAATGCCTAAACTGCAGGCCATGTACCATGTCCTGATTTGTATGGTGCACTTGGCTCTACTTCTTACAGTAATTTCTGTGTTTGTTAACAGGAGTCTGTTGCTGCTATACAGGATACAGAAAAGAAACAGGAAGAACTGTTGCTATTTGAGTTAAGGACTTCTAAAGATGCAGGTAGACATAATTGAAGTGTTTCACCTATTTTTAGTGGGTAGATATCTTTGGCAATATAACTGTTTTTAAAACATTGCAGATAATGTATTTGAATATCTTGTCTGGAAAATGCAGCTTCAGAGAATAAGATTTTAATAACACTCCTCAGGTGTGGGCACTTCCTGAGACAGAATTCTGTTGCACAGGAATTAATTTTGTGACAAAAAAGGGGGACATGCCACTTGGAGGCAGGTGTCTCAAGTCAGCCTAATCATACAAAAAGGGATCATTAGTTAAGAATGCATGCTGCTAGTAGCATTATTCAGTTATGAGCATGTGAGCCCCTGCATGATCAAGAACAGCTATGTCTGTATGTAAAGTAACAGATGAAGCATTTTTATTCTTCTATGGCTGGACTTCCAGGACCCTCAAACAATTTATGAGAGAAAAAAAGAGAACTCTTTACAGCAAACAACGTGAATGATGGGCAGTTTCAGCCCATTTGTCTTAGGCTATCAAATCTCAGTTCGGATTAATCTCAAAAATTTACTAAGCGACAGTGACTTCCTAGGTGATCATGATGCTGCTTCTGTGTAGCTGTTGGAGTCTATTATGTCCATGCTGTGTGCTCCAAGAGGCATAGCTTGCTGCCAGAATGCCTTTGACCAAGGTCTCTCTCCTCAACTGCCCTTCCCCATCTAGGCAGGGCTGTTCAATTGAAGCATCTCATACTCATGAAACAGTTTTACTTTCTGACAGAAAGAAAGGGTTTGTTTTTAAATTTATATTCCTAAATACAGACTGGAGCTTTGAAATGGTATTTACAAGTAAATTTATCCCTTTAAAAATAAATGTGATATATGGAATTATGTGGATTGATAACTCAAATTTATAGTGTATGGACTGTTAGTTGAAATAGGTGTCTTCTTGAAAAATGTTTGACAGGTAGGTAGATGATACAATAGACAGATGCCTGTGCATGGACATCAGTGCAATTTCATGAATGAGCTAAAAGAAGTATGAGATTTCTCCTTTTCAGGGCTAATCAGGCTTCTCTTGTTCAGGGGTGTGAGAGAAATTAACATGGATCTGTTACCACTACTGACAAAAGCATTAGTAGTGTAGTACCTCTTAAACTACGTTGTAGCCATTACTATTGATGAGGCAAAAGACTGAGCAAGTATATAGAAGTACACTGAAAAACTTAAAAAGTAAAGTAAAATCTCAAGGTATTTCCATGCAGTGAAATCTACTATAAATAACAGATTGAGATTTTTTATTAAACTGCCTTAATAAGAGCAATACTTACATATTAATAAGTAGGCAAATACTGGCAGGTACCATGAAAAAGGTTTGGGAAAACATTTTATAAATTTCAATTTATCATTTTTCCTGATTACGTAAAGCTTGTATTGACTTTTAGAATTTCAGGAATTAGGTTACAGTTTTAGCACATTATCCCAGTGGTGTCCACTGGTTGTGACTTCTAACCCTCTAACGTTATATGTCTAAGAGGTAGGGTATATAAAGAAGAATTTATAATTGCTCTTTTTTATCATTTAACATTTTGAGTTAGAAACTGTGTAAAACTGGGATAAATATACTTTTACCTTTGTATGTAACTTGAAACAGTCTAGCTATTTCTTCATTAAGAAATTGATTAAGCTATTTCATAATACTTCAAACAAAAGTTTTAGGCACCTTTTTAAGATTATGTAACTTCTGCAGGTAGCCTCAGTATAACTGTCATGTTATGTAGCTACTTGTAACAAAAAGCTTAAAAATTTTCAGGGCTTATTATCTATAGGGCAGTTCTTTAATTTATTCTTTTTTCTTTTATTAATTTCCTAAACAAGGTCCTTGCACTTCAAAATTTTCAAGTACAGTAGTTTCACTATTATAAGCCGCACTGAGTATAAGGCGCACTTCTGGGTGTCAGCAACTTTTCATTCTTTGTCCATACATAAGCCGCGCCTGATTATAAGCCGCACATTACAATACAGAGTGTGATAAAAGGTGTCTATTCTATCACCATCTGTTGAGACCAGGTGGGGGCAGTGATCCTTATCTCAACGGCAGATATTCTGCTAATGGGCCATCCATTGAAACCAGGCAGGGCATTGTTCTTTATCTTTTCACAACCCATCCATCCTCCAGGGAGTCATTTTCTGCTAATGGCCCATTTAGTCCCACTGTGTGACTGATAAAATTACTTCATCCCATTGGAGGTTGCTCCAACCAGGGGGAAGAACCCAACATTTCTTACCAAGATAAAAACAGAGGTTTGGGGACACTAAGGGAGCCCCTTTCTCCACTGGACTCCAGAGGAAAACCGGATTTCTCCACATCACCACTGGACCTCCGGAGGGAAACTGCACCTTCTACAGGAACACTGCTTCAACTGAATCACATTTGTCACTGCAGGAGGATGCAGCCACCATTGAATGAGACTGCTACCAACACCCTGCCTAACGGGGTGTCAGGTTGTGCTCTGACTTTGTCAGGGCTTGGGGTTTGTTCCTTTGTAGTACTGTATTTCTATTTTAATTTCCCTAGAAAAGAACTGTTATTCCTAATTCCCATATCTTTGCCTGAGAGCCCCTTGATTCAAAATTATAGTAATTTGGAGGGAGGGGGTTTACATTCTCCATTTCAAAGAGAAGCTCCTGCCTTTCTTAGCAGACACCTGTCCTCCAAACTAAAACAGCAACTTTTCATTCTTTGTCCATATATAAGCCACACCTGATTATAAGCTGCATTTCGGGTTTGGACCAAAATTTTAGTCAAAATGCGTGTGGCTTATAATCGTGAAATTACTGTACTTGACCTTTTTTTTTTTTAATGTTAAACTTGTAATGAATTATTTCTATAAGAATTTTATTTAAAAGACTCCAGTTGTAAGGAGCATGCATGCATTACAGTATAAGGCACTTAACAGTCTCTTCATATTTTGGCTGTGTATCTGCTACAGTGAAATTGCTATTAATGTAATTATTTTCTGCTTCTTATTGCCATCATAATTTTGATTACTTCAAAATATTGAACAGATGTGTATATACAACGGCTGTCTCAGATACAAGATAATTTGAATGAAATACTTGCAAACCAGAAAACAGAGAGGGATGCCCTTGCTAAAAAATACAGGTAAGTAGAATACAAGGGTTCTATTCATAGAATGCTATTCTTTGCAGTAGTAGTGATAGAAGTTTTTAGGAGATCAGCATATAGTAGCATAAATCTGTGTGGTTTTCATTCAGATTTTTGGAAGCATGATTGATATTGGCTTCAGTTACTTCAGTTACCTGAAAGAAGAACTTCTGGGATTACTTAATGCATACTAATCAGTTGCTGTGCTCACAGAGAGCGTTGAAATTAGGTAGTGAACAATACAAAATATTTGGAAAAACACAGAATAACAGAATAGTCTGAGTTGGAAGTGACTCACAAGGATCATCTAGTCTAACTCCTAACTCTGCACAGCGCTATCCACAAGAATCCCACCATGTGCCTGAGAGCAATGTCCAAACACTTCTTGAACTCTGTCAGCTTGGTGCTGTGACCGCTTCCCTGGGGAGCCTCTTCCAGTGCCCAACTACTTCTGTGTGAAGAATCTTTTCCTGATATCCAACCTAAAGCTCCCCTGACACAAATTCAGTTCATTCCCTCAGGTCCCATCACTGGTCACCACAGAGATCAGTGCCTGCCCCTCCCCTTCCCTCACAAGGAGAGGATGTAGACTGCAGTGAGGTCTCCCCTCAGTGTCCTCCAGGCTGAACAGACCAAGTGACCTCATCTGTTCCTCATACAGCTTCCCCTCAAGGCCCTTCACCATCCTCATGGCCCTCCTCTGACCCTCTGTAGCCTTACATTAGGCTATTGTGGCACCCAGAGCTGCTGCCAGCGCTCAAGATGAGGCTGTCCCAGTGCAGAGCAGAGCAGGACAATCCTCTCCCCTGCCCTGCTGGTGATGCTGTCCCTGATGTCCACAGGGGGCCCTCCTGGCTGCCAGGGCACTGCTGACTCGTGTTCAACTTACCAAAGACCAGGACCCCCAGGTCTCTTTCCATGTTGCCACTCTTCAGCCTCGCATTCTCCAGTCTGTCCATACATCCAGGGTTGCCCCATCCCAGGTGCAGAATCCATCACTTTTCCTTATTGAACATCACATGGTTGGTGTTTGCCCGATCCTCTGATGTGTTGAGGTGTAACAGGGCCTCTCTGCAGGGCCTCCCTGCAGAGAGGGAATCAACAGCTCCTTCCATTTTTGTATTGTTAGTGAATTTGGTTAGTATCCCTTCCAGTTTTGCATCCATGTCATTAGTGAAGATGTTGAAGAGCACAGAGGCCAAGGTGGAACCCTGTGGTAAGTCACCAGTCTGATGTCACCCCATTCACTAGAAGCCTCTGAGCCCAAAATGTGAGGCAGTTGCTCACTCATCGTGTGATGTGTTTATCCAGCTGTGTGCTGGCATTTTGTCCAGAAGGATCCTAGGATCCGGTGAGAGACAGTACCAAAAGCTTTACTGCAATTCAAGAAGATCACATCACCTGCCTTCCCTTGATCAGCTAGGTGGGTTACCTTGTTGTAAAAGGAAATCAGGTTTGATAAGCAGGACTTTTTCCCTCATGGAGCCATGATACCTAAGCTGAAATTAGGAAATGGGGATATTGAACAATTACATTCATTTGCAGTATCATGGAGGAAAGTAGTAGCAACTCAAAACACTACTTGGAGTGTCCCTGCCTCTGATTTGTTTCTTTACCACGCCTAGAATAGAGTGTTCTACCAATGTCCAACAAGAACCATTTAGAGAAATGACTTGAAGCATACTTTCGGATGTTCATTCTTTTTGTGAGAAAAATTAAAATGTGAGCTAGGGTTATTCATCTTTGTGTGAGCATGGACTGTGTGAATTAGCAGCTTCATGATGCTAGCTCTCACAATGCCTCTTTTTGCTTCCTTCTGAGAAATAGGAGGTTGGTCGTATGGGGAGTGCTTACCTAACAATGTAGCATCCTATTCAACTTTCAGGTAGTCCCATGGCAAAATATAAAGGCTGGTTAAACAAAGAGACTGAAATATTTCTGTCACAAGCCATTGTGCCAATTATAAAATGTAAGATTAAACAGATAACAATAATTTTAAAAAGGATTTTATAAGGAGTTAAGAGTTGGGCAAAATGGTGACTGAATTAAGAAACAAGGGCAGTAAAAAATTAATAGCTTTTCTAGTATTGAGAGTGAGATTGTGTTCCAGAGTGAAATCATTAATATTTCTGGATGTTGCAGATATCCTGCAGCTAGTGTAACAGCTATCCATCAATAGTAATGAGCTGTATTGCAAGTCACATTATATTTACTTTATTTGCATAGTGAACATCTTATTTTTAATTAATTGGCTTATAACTTTTGTCACACAAGCCATAGAAGATCAGGAGACATCATCACATTTTCCATCTTCCAGTTGTTCAGTTGTTGTCTCAGAGGGAGATACTACTTACATTGTTCCTTTTCTGTACTAAGATGTAGGTATTAACATCTTCTGTGCTAAGGTAATAAGATATATCTTCTATTTGAGAAAAATTAGCAAAAGAAGTATTTTATTTGTTAGTGGCTGTAAGTTACTTTGTTATTTTAGTGACACTGTCTTTGCCTCTTCAGTTGCAGCTTCTTCTGTACTTGTGTAGCAATAAAGCAACAACACTTCCCAGAGCAAAAACTGCTAGGAAAGGGTGTGGAAGCCTCTGACCTGTGTAGAAGTCTATAGCTCTCATGGATCACTCAGTGATAGACTGTATGCTGATAGTACATGTATTCTAAGCACATGAGGTACCAAGCAGTATCACAGTACGGACAGCTATACTGTCAAACCGTGTTTTTTCTGTCCTTGTTCTGAGCTGTCTAGTCTTAGTGTAGTTTTGTCCTGACCCTCTCAACAGTCTCTTTTGAGGCTGGGATGGTGTTACCTGCATGGCACCTCTGCAGTGGGTGGCCTTAAAAGCAAACCATACTGCAACTCCTTTCCCCACAACTTGTGTTACTTCTTTATCTTCCCAAAATGATGCCACAGTGTTAGTGATACCACTTATCCCATGAAGGGAAATTAGGAGAAAAGAGTGTTATGCTGAATTGATGGCTCTTGTACCGAAGAAAGTGGGTTAAATAAAGAATTCCCTTCCAGCAGAAAGGAGGTAAAGTCTCCCATGGAAGAGGTCTCACAGGAAGGAGGCTCGGTCTGGGAACATCCTAAACTGATCTGTCTTCTTTACTTTAAGGTCATGTGGCATTATTACAATGGTAGCTTTATAAAATCTTTTGTTGTGTACACCATTAAAAAATCCTTATAGTATCATGCTTCAAGAGCTTATCCTGGAGTAATTTTAAAAGGTTCCAATGTAGACCTTCGAGACAGGGAATTCAGTGTGCTACTATGATTTGTGGTGATAAAAGAGCAGTTGGTGATACAGTTTTGATCCTCTGAATTAAAGGTGGTGTAAGGATATATATCCTGTGAATTAAGCAGTGGTAAAGGCAAGAGTATTTCTAAAGTTTTTATGATCAACATTTTAATTCTGTGGGATTCCCACTTCCATCTTAATCCTGCTGTAGGATTCTGCACTTTGTTGTCCATAAACCTGAGAGTTGAACATTGAACTTCATACATGATAAAAATACTGTTCAAATTTTAAATGTTGGCTGAGTCCTTTGAAACATATTCTTTGTGGGTTATGTATATCAAACTGTTTTAATTCTGTATTTACAGTAACGCCAATGTTGTTATTTTTCATTTTCTATAGGGCTTCAGTGGAATCATTTAAAAAAGGTGCACTAAGGAAACAATTAGTTTACCTTGCCTCTAGGCAAAAGAGCCTGTTGACTATTTCCCAAAACCAAGAAAAATTAGTGCAGAAAATACAAAATTACAGAAAAACAAAGCAAATATTCAATTCATCATCAGAGAAGCAAATCTCAAACTTAGTTATTTTTCATGGAACTGATACAAGACAAAATTTAACTGCTAATGAAATCATATGTCCTAATGCAGTAACATTTAGTATGGGGCTTGGTGCCAGCACACCTAATGGAAACAGAGTAGAAACACATGTCTCTTTAGAAAATAGATTTTCAGCTCAGGAAGGCATCCAGCACCCACACATCTGCTTGGATGAGACAGGAGCAAATAAAGAAGCAATTACAAGCAAAGAGGCTTCTGATCATGCTTTGGCATCTGGAAACAGGGTAAGAGAATATCCCTTTGACAACATATCAAAGCTGACAAATGCTGCAGAAGTGATGACATTGCCTTCAGAAACTACTATTTCCACTGCTAAAACAAAGTGCTCACAGCAAAAAGACATTGATTGTGTAGCAATTGAAGGACAAAGAAACAAGTCCTTAAATCCCACTTCTAACACATTAAATATTGTAGAACCTCGAAGCACTGTTGTCAGTAGGAATGTCTATCAGACAGCCAGTGTCTGCAAGCGGTTTCTTTCAAATGAGGATCGGCACAGATATGTGAATAAGAAAGAAGCTTTACAGCAGCAGCAGCAGCGGCAGCCGCAGCAAGCAATTTTGTTAGTGTCTACAAAGAATTTCTCTAATACTTCACAGCAAATGGTCTTTCAGAGTAGTGAGAATTCATTTAATGCCAACCTGATGCTTACTAATCTTACCTCAAATACAGACTCTCCAGCAAATACCAGTGAGAAATCTTCACAGAGTAATGGTAATCAGGAGTGGGAGCAAAAACAAGTGCGATATAGATGGAAGAGTAAGAAACAGCATCAGTTGATAGATCTGCTTGAATTGGGAAGGATAAAGCCCGGAGAAAATGTTTTAGAATTCAAGCTGCAGGTAATTGTTGAGAAGGAATAATGTCAATATTAGCAGATAATGAAAATACTCCACACACTAAAATGGGGAAAGAGGAGGTCTCATGGTTTAGTCTGCATCTCCAGTGCTTACTAGTGAATATTTTTATTAATTGGTTATAGGTAACTGTTCATGAGCTTAAAAGGAAAATGAGGTCTTCTGTTAGCCCATCATTTTAAGACTCAGAATATTGCATAAGTAAAATTTGTGTTTAACTTTGCATTACTAGTTTGGTAGTATTTCTTATTGCTAGAACCACGGTGGAATCTTTGGCTGATTTGCGTTGATACCTGATTAATTAATACCTGATTTTCATAGTGAAAGGAGCAGGAATGTTATGACTTAATGTTATTCTTGGAAACAACTGTCAAGTCCCTCAAATAAAAAAATGTGACATCAAAGATTTCACAGTGCTGTAATAGGCACGAATACATGCAAAATTACTTGCTTACATGCTTGCTGGTTCTGTAAGCATATAGTATGGTATGAACCATATTTAAAAAAAAAGAAAACCCTCTTTTTTTAAAAATACAAAAGCATTTCCCTGTCCCTCCAAATATGAAGCAGATTTGCACAGCAGCTGCCAGGGGCCTAGCTTAGTATTGAGCATATGAGGGAATCATTAACTAAGCTCCCAGATGTGAGCTAGTGTTACAGTTTGGCACTGGCCAAATGCCAGGCAACCTCTAAAGTCTATCACTTGCCCTCCCCTGCCACAGCTGGGCAGAAGTGAGAGAAAAATTTAATGAAGGCTTTCTGAGTTGAGATAAAGACCAGGAGAAAACACTCCAAGGGCAAAAAAGGCTCAACTTAGAGATACAAAATGAGTTTATTACTATCAAAATAGAGGAGATAATGAGAAATAAAAATGAGCCTGTAAAATATCTTTTCTTCCTCCAGTACCCTCCTTCCTTCCCACTGATGGCTCGGAGAGACAGGGCATGGGGATTTTGGTCAGTTCTTCACCCGAGGTTTTCTTCCACTGCTCAGGGAGAGGAGTCCTCCCCTGTAAGACCCTGGAGTCCCTCCCACGGGACACGGTTCTCTGTAAACTTCCCAACATGGTTCCAATCTCATGAGCAGCATTCCTCCCAAAACCTCTGTGCCATGGGTCACTCTTCCACAGGGTGCAGTCCTCCAAGGAGAGGCTGCTCCAGCATTGGAAGCTGGGGCCCCCTTTCTCCCCTGGGTCTCTCACAGGATCACAGCATCCTCCAGGCATCCACTTGCTCTGTCATGGGCACCTCCCATACAGGTTGACGGTGGATCTGTGCATTCCCCATGGATCCCCATGGGCTGTGGGTGGATCTCTGCATCCCCCATGGATCCCCATGGGCTGTGAGCGGATCTCTGCATCCCCCATGGATCCCCATGGGCTGTGGGTGGATCTGTGCATCCCCCATGGATCCCCGTGGGCTGTGGGTGGATCTCTGCATCCCCTATGGATCCCCATGGGCTGTGAGCAGATCTCTGCATCCCCCATGGATCCCCATGGGCTGTGGGTGGATCTGTGCATCCCCCATGGATCCCCATGGGCTGTGGGTGGATCTCTGCATCCCCCACGGATCCCCATGGCTGCAGGGCACAGCTGCTTCACCATGGTCTCACCACGACCTGCAGAGGAATCTCAGCTCCAGCTCCTGGAGCACCTCCTGCCCTCCTTCTGCACTGACCTTGGTGTCTCTGTGTTGTTTCCCTCACAGGTTCTCATCTCCTCCTCTTCTCTGGCTAGGATAAACAGTGCCTACTTTGTTTTGATTTTCTTTTTAAGTATGTTATCACAGAAACATTACCATCATCTCTCATTGGCCCAGCTCTGGCCAGCAGCGTGTCCATCCTCAGAGCCATCAGGGATTGGCTCTGCCAGACATGGTGGAAGCTTCCAGCAGCTTCTTACAAAAGCCACCTCTGCACCTCTCACCCCACTACCAAAATCCAGGCTGTGCAAAATAACTAAGAAGGATAAAAAATTCACTATGCCTACTGTAATTTTTCAAGACAGTTGTCTGTAATAAATTGATCCATGTGGATCCTAAGGAATTCTAACCCAATGCTGCAAGTACTAGTGTTTAACATAGAGAAGTCAGTGATCTTTACTAGGATGAAAATGATACTTATGTCTTGGAAGACAGTGCTGTAGAAATTGAAATTCAGAAGCCACTGTCTGTTGCTTTGCAAAGAGATGATCAGTGAATTTCTCTCCTTTGTAATTTTAGAGATGTACTTGATAACAACATACAGTTGGTACATAGCCCTTACTTAAGGTTAGCTTTGGGCGGGCAAAATGCAGTTGTTGAATGCTGTAGACCTAGATTTTGAAATTGTGAACTCAATTGAGTGCTCATTGAAATATTTGTGTTAATTACCTTAATTTAATTCTTAAAGCAACCCCAAGCCAGTGGGTATGTTAGGAGATGGTTCAGTATTTGCTGGTGCATCATTCTCTTACTTGGATTGTTTAACCTTATGAATGACAAGTGACCTTACCAATTTCTAACAGAGTTGGTCAGGAGCTAATTGCTGCATTATTTAGCTGTGTTAGTCCAACTGTGGCCAATATGACAAAACCATTACTTACTCAACTGTGAACAACTATAATTTGCTTCTGGAGAGGCATAAATGTTTGCAGAACTGGACTGTATTATCATTATGAAGGAGGCATTAACAATAAGTTCATTCATACTTAATTTTGCATAAGTTAAGACTGTCAGGAAGCTTTAGGTGTCCTCCTAAAGCATGTAAGTGATATCCCTTGATATAAAAGAAATATTTGTGCAAATATGGTTCATGTTTGAATGGCTGCTGAAACTTCTCTCTGACATATGTGTACCTCGTGTAGCAGTTTCTTGTAAAGATTTGCCTTGTGTAAGTGCCTGAGTTCAGTATTGCAAATTAATTTTTTCAAGGCCTTGTTACGTGTAAGAGGAGCTAAGATTCAAATACGGTTCTGACAAATACACATAAGGGAGATTTGTCCTCTGATTGGCTAAAACATATTATTCTGGTGGAATAAATTGTCTTATTTTATACAGTCTTTGATAATGGCATTAAATTATGTAACTTTTTCTCAGAGAAAAACAGAAGTATCTGCAACTTTTCAGCTGTATTTTTCCTTGGCACTTTTCATGTTTCAAAGATCTTATTGCATATTTGTTAATTCGTGAAATTATTTCTTACTCTTTTTTAGGAATTTAGTCATAAAGCTACACTCTTAAAGAATGGCAAGATCAGAACCAGTAAAGGACAAATACTACAGAATCCAGTTCAATGGGTTAAAGATCTACTAGGACGTGGTATTTCCGTGACACGGAATTACGTGTGGAATAAGGTAGACCTGATTTGATTCCTGAAGTTAGCAATAATGTATGGCTATAACAAATTTCACTAATCTAGATATCCTTACTCTTTGTAAAGCAAAAGAGGGTACAAGCCTAAATTTTAAATGTCTTCTTTCTTTTAATGAATGAGCAGCAAAGGAAGGGCTGTGTAGCTGTAGCTGTACCATGAAGAACTAGTCATGAGTGTTGGAAGAATATGGAATCCTCACACTTAAGCTAGCAGGGGTTTGGAAGAGTAGCTTTAAAGATTATTAAGACTGATAGAGAAAGCTGTAAGGTAGTTGGAATAAAAAGGAGCAAACTTACTGAAATATCAGGGTGTCATGTACAACTGTTGCAAAAACACTGGGAGAGTTTAAAGGGCATTACAGATGGGCTGTATGATGCTTGGGATTTTTTATTTTCCAATTAGAATTCAAATTAGCATAATTTCTCCTTGATCTTGACAGATGCAGATTAGGTTGCAAGTGTATAAACTAGGCTTAAAAGAAAAATGAAGTTCCTATGCTTATGAGAAAAAAAACCCAAAAAACACTAATTAAAACACTCAGTTACCTATCTAGATTTCTTTTTACAGGTTACATATCTTGGGACAGAATTGTCAAAATTTAGTGTTGGTGAAGTGTCAGTTTCCAGTGACCTGGAGTTACCAACACAGAAAGGAAACTCTTTGGGTATGTACCACTTAAAATCTAATATTCTTCATAACTGAAAGCAGCAGAAAGTGATTTCTGAAGTACTTAAAGTGCAACATTCCTCTATTGCTTTCTTCAGATTTTTTTTCTGGGCTATATGGTTATCACAGATCTTGAAATGTAAATAGTGCCAGAACTTGTATATGAAGGCTAAAAAATGTACACTTCTTCCATAAATTGTTGTGTGAAGAGAGTATGATTTGGTTGCTATGTAAAAAAATTATGTAACATTTTATATTAAAATATTTACTATAAAGTGAAGGTCTGAGTAAGCTATTTTAAAATTTTTTACTCTTTTGCAAACTCAGATACATTAGCATAAACTTTAATCTCATACACATCTTCAAATCATATTGAATTATATGTGTGATGGAAAATCCTAGTATGCCTAGGCAACACTAATAACTAGGAGGATATTTTCTTCTCTAAAAATAAATAGTCAAAAGATAGAAGGTGCATTGATATGACAGAATGACACTGAACAATTTTTTCAGAATTGCCTAGCAAACTTTAGAACTTCAGTCTAGTTTTGATAAGCAATGTAGTCTCAGAGAAACACAAGTCCCTTTGACAACCAGTTGTACTTGGAGTCCATAAAATTTTTGGGCTTTTGGGATTGGTTCTGTTAACTTGATAAGACACTGCACTTGATGTGAACTGGGATAACAGAGTTGGTAATTTTTAACATACTGAAAGTAAGTTAAAAGATAACTTGATAACTTGATATTCAAACTACTGTGTTCTACTGGTATTTACTTCAGGCTGAGAGCTTCCAGATGATGAGTTTATTTTGCCTTGCCAGGTGTGACTTAGAACTGGATTTAGTTTCCAAACTTTTTGATAGGCCTTTGAAAATTTCACAAGTTCTTCTGAATTACTTGTATTGTGAAAAAGTTATTATAAACATTGTAAGTTCTAGAACAGAGAAATCAATTTGTTAAAACTACTCCTGACAAGCAAAAATCAGTCTGAAAATCAGTGTTTCTCCCAAGTAGTCCGGGGTCATCTGGAAAAGAGTACTTAAGGAAGTTTTTTGTGACATGTGATTTAAGATGACAGTAACCACTGCCTAACCATTAGTCTTAGGCAAGAAGTTGAGGGAGGGAAAGTCAAAGTGTTCTCAGTTTCAGTTCCATTTCAGATACTCCATGGCCAGATATGTAGGACATAAAACAATGTCTTAAATTGTTGCAGAAGAAGATTAATCTGCACTGGTTTTTTTGTGAGTACACTTCTAGTCTTTGGGCAACCCTGAAATGGTTTCCAAGCTCAGTTCATGAGTTAACTTGTTCCAAGTGCTTCTAACAGGCATTTTGCTTGCAGCCAGCCTGCTTAAAAGCAGAGGAAAATATAATGGTGTGGATGTGAACTATTCCCTACCGCTTGCCTGGAGACATTCCCAGGCACTCTTTTATCTTTCTAATATACTTAGGGCCTGTGTGTATTATATAGTAGAAGTTTTTTCTGCTTTTGAGTGAACCAAACTTCTTTTTTTCTTACTGTATTAATGATTTTTTTTTTCTGGGGATCCCAGAGCAATGTTAAAAAAGAAAACTGGGGCCTGGGAATTTGAGCGATTTTGGAGGAGAATACTATTATTTTAAATACCCCTTCTTCACTTTCCTTGTAGCTTCCCATTCCTTGGCCCAGTGTTTCACTGAGCCATGAAGAGCATGGAGAAGTGGGAGAAAATGATACATGCAGTGGCTGCATCTAGGCATCTTGTAATAGATTGAAGCAGCTACCAATGAACTTTTTGTACAGCCAAGTTTAGGAAACATGTCCTAGGAACCTCTACCTAATTAAGGCCCCTTGGCAAGAAGAGAAGGATTTGCTGTTTTGTGGTGGCCAGCATAAGAAATAATCTAGTTTTTCAGCTTGGTTGAGATTAATAAGGTGCTTCAAGGTTTATATAGCATCAGACTTCTAGCTACCTTAGGGGCGTTAGTGCAAAAAACTTGAAGAGCACAAGAAGTCAAGCAGTCCCAGACCAATTTAATAGAAGCATTAGTGATTACAATTTTGGTATTGGTCATCTAAATCCCAGCTGAATTTCAGTGTGTGTATCTTCTTTGAGTCTTTAGTAAGAATTACTGTATTCAAACCTGAGTGAAAAGTAAACATTAAGCAAATAAGCAGTACTTTTAGACTGTATAGAGGAAAACAGAAGAAACAGTTAATATATGGCTTAGAATTTCTCTGTGTTTCATGATACTTGTAATGACACCATGTTTGTTAAAAATGACCAAGAATAACAAGGATTCAGAATCAGATGTCAGCTGAAGAACAGATGTAAGTTGCAGTGCAAATGTTGGTGTTAAATATTTCACATTGAAATTCCAGCAAAGTGGCATAAAAGAAAAGCTTATTCATTTGTTACAGTAAGTGTGATATGCACATTCATTTTGCAGATTGCTATTTCAGGAAGACAGCCTTTGGAAAACAGCTTGACTAGTCCAATTCTTGTGCTTAGGCAATCCCTTACTGCCTTTAGTAACCATTAGCCACCTGCAAAGATTAAAACAGCTCTTGTTCACCTCCAGTTCATGAAAAGTCCCAAAGTTTTATGGAAGAAGAGCTTTTTCAAGGGAATCCAAATGATTTCTTAATGGTTGAACCATAAGCTGTTTTGAAAGGTTTATGTTGGTGTTATTCCAGGTATGGAATATTAACTTTTCAATGGAACGCAGTAGGAATGCTTGAAAGCAAGTAAGAAAGTTGTGCTATGATTGTATGTGATATGGTATGTTTCTGTTTTCCTTGAGACAAGCAATGAAACACATACATTTAGTACTCTGGTTTTCAAGTTAGAGTTTTGTGATGCCTGTTGTAATTTTTCCAAGGAAGATATAGATTAAAAAAACAAACAAAAAACAAGCCCCAGTCATCTTACAGCAGCAACTGTTGTGCTGTTAAAGGAGCAAAGGAAAGTCTGCCTTTACATGTGTTAGGTGGTATAAGGCTAAGTGAAAATGCAGAGAGACAAATAAAGAAAAATAAAAAGCATAACTTCTCTGTGCATTAAACCATCAGTGTTAAGTGATACTTCTTGTTCTTCAAACAAAAGTATCTTTTCATGCTCTCAGCAAAGAATTTTATCAGAAGGGACACCAGCACTATCAGAGTCCTGGTGGTAGTGGTTCCATTGCTCAGCCTCTTAGGAGCTTTGACCTTAGTAATACGCAGCCAAACACCACATCCTTGCGACGAACACAAGTTGTGAGAGCTGTGTGCTGAAGGAGAAGCAGCTGTTGCCAGGGAATTTATGAGTAAGTGTTTTTATAGCAGTCAGAAAAACTTAATGGTAGATGCAAGGGCTATGCAAGAGATATGATAGGAAAAAAAAAAGAGGTGGCATGGAATTGATTTGTGTGTGGGAGGGATGAAGAGCTGGGGAAAAATGATGATGCTGCTGAGGTTTTGGGTTGATCTAAATGACCCAATAGCAATGCTTTTCAGAGCTCTATATGGTTGACTCTCCTGTGTCCAAAGAAGAAACCTTTTGCTATTTTGGTGTAGTTGACAAAATTTCATATAATTTTTAGTACTCAATTAAATGTCTCAAAAAATAGTAGAGAAATATCTTTGGGATTTATATGGAGAAGTAGGATACATAAGCATGGCTAAATAATCTTGTGTAATCTAATTTAAGGGGTGGTGTGGAAGTGTGGAAGTGCTCCTGAAGATGCTCTGACCTTTGTGTATTTGACCGAGCTTGTAACTTTGGATTTTCAGTATTGCAGTTATACATTGATTGCTCATTAAACCCTATCTGTAGTACTTGTATGACTTGAATAGTGGCTATTGCACTTGATCTGATATTTTGCCTTTACTGCCTGTGATTACACTACAAGGAGATGACCCTGACTGACCACAGTGCAAAGTTAGAGTGATCAGTTCAAACCCCAGTGCCAGATAACGCTACACTGGTGTGGGTAATATTGCCGAGTCAGGTCTGCTGTGGGAGGCAGTAAGACAGAAAACAGAAGTGAATCTGGTCTTTGTTGGTCGTTGCAAACTAAAAGTGTATCCATGTTTTAAAGCAGTTCTTAATCTTTTGTACATAAGCCCTGCAGCTACCTTGCAAAGAATTAAGCTGAGAAACCTCTGCAGAAAATACTTTGTTAGCTCTCTCTCTCTTTTTTTTTTTTTTTTTTTTTTTTTTTTTTTTTTAAAAAAAAAAACAAAAGCAAACAGTCTTAGTGTCTTAAATGCCAGGGCAGAGTATTTGGAGGAAGGTGCTCTTCAAAGTTACAAAAAATAGATTGCTACTTATTTATGTCAAAAATCCCAGATTGAACTGCTCTTTAATATTAATTGAAAAGTAACAGAGATTATGGTTTATAGGAGTTATGTTTCTCTGCTGAACAAATTAACAGCCACATTGAAATTTTCTCAAATATGGCTACTATTTATATTCTGCTTGCCAAAATAATGGTCTTGTAGCATGTATGGTCGTTGTCACTTCGTACTTTGGAAGAAAAGTGAGATTGTAGCCAAAAATGTCTGTCTGTAATATTTTTCAGTCCCTGGGGTATTTCAAGGTGCAGCTATTACAGTGTTCTCTCCTCTTTCTGGCTTACAGACAAAATACTTGAAGGTACTTTCCAGTGCTGTAAAGTTCCAGCATTTGCTTTACGTGCTTACATACCTCACAAAAAAGTGTACAGTTCTGTCTGCAGAATTTACAAAGCTGTATTTTCCAGTAACTGCATACCGTGTCTTAGGTATACGCTTCCTTCATCTTACTTTCCAAAATCCTCTACCTGCTGTTATTTGACTATCAGCAGAAGGAGGTAAATGTAGGAGGTAAAATGTCACATGATTGATTCAGACTTGAGCTATGTGACCATCAAGAGTCAAACAAAAATCACTTTTCAGAGGGCCAAAAATTATGGGTAGGTGGAGGAGGCAGGGGAAGAAACAATTATCAGGGACTGCATGCCATGGAAGCCTATTCTAAGTATCTAATGTCTATATTTCTTATCTGTAAGCCAGATTTTTCTGATCTTGGAAAATTACTGCAGAAGAAACCAGATAATAATGTGATTGCACAGAATCATAGGCAAACATAGGTTCAGTGGGATCTTTGGAGGTCTTTAGTTCAACCTTCTGTTCGAAGTAGAACCAGTGTCCAAATTAGATAAGATTTCTTGATGCCTTGTCCAATGAAATTCTGTATATTTCCAGGGATGGGTATTCCTATACTTAACCGTGCTCGTGATGAATTTGTCCCCAATATCTATCTAGTTGGAAACTTCTTGTTAAAACTTTTACCCCTTTTTTTTGATACAGAAACCTGAGAAGTCCAGCTGATGGTACTTAAATTTGACTGCTAGTCGAGTGCTTTGAACATTGGCTTTCAGGCCTTTCTACTTGGCGAAACAAGTGGTAAAAAAAATCCTTTGATAACTGACCCATCTTTTTTAATTCATCAGGTGCACTGTAACATCTGCTTTGGTGGTCCCAGGGAGACTGTGAAAAGACTGAGACAAACAGAACTGTTATAGATTATCTTCCTGGAACACGTCTTTTCTTGTCTTACTTACGAAAGAAATAAATGTAAGGCACTGTGATACACGTCAAACCTCAAAAGGCACTGGCTTCACCTGCTGCTTTGTTTTAGATAGGCAAAACTATTTTGACATCACATTGGTAATATGAGGTGAAAATATTTAGGAGATTACCCGGTGATTTTAACTTGGGAAGTGTTCACATTTTATCACATTTTTGGCTTTTTTTTTTTTTCCAGGAATCACTTTTAACAAAGTTACAACTAAGCTTTAAAAAAACAAAACAACCAAATTGGTCTTTCAATCACCATGTGATAATAGTGTAGGAGAAGGCTCTAGAAGTTGTTCTGAGGTTGTGTGTAAAACTCAACAAACAAATCATAGCCACTGTAGATTTTTCCAGTGCATGAAAAAAAGGAGATGTTGGTTTTTTAAAGGACTATTCTGACCTGAACTGAAACTTGATTTATAATTTACCTTTTGTGCACTTCCAACCTGCATTTCAGTCTGCTATAAACTGCAAGAATTTTAAAGTTTTAATTACCCAGGTTTGGAGCTGGAATTTTTATTGCACTATCTTGGCATATTAATTTCAGGTGTTCTAAAATTGTTAGAAATAATTTTAGTGAACCATTTTCCTTTCAAGTGAGTATAGAAGTGAATCATTATATAATCAAGTCTACAATATCATAATAGGTTAAAAAGAAAGCTTCATATGCTGGGAACCCTTCTAGTCAGTCATACCAAGAAACAGTCTCCTACAATTATTTTTTAAGCAATCTTTGGCCTTTGTTAATGTTGAGCAAAAATTATGTAATATTGGTATTTAAATAGAGGGATTCACTTAATTGGGAAACTGAAAGGTCATCTGGACAACTGTGTAAATATAATTTTTGTGAGAAAAATGAAACTAACTATTTTGTTTTATTTTAGAAGTACTTATTTTATTTTATTTTTTTATAAATTCATTCTTGAAGATAGGTTCTTCTATGGGAGGATGTGCACAATTCTCGCTTAGTATTAAAATGTATGTCAATTATACCTCTCTCACCTTTTAGGGAAAAAAGCATTTTACATCCATAGCGAAAAAAGAGCTACTAAGATTTAAATTGTCATTTTGTTTCTCTGAGAGTCTATCGAAAGGTGGACTTGACTTTGCTACATTGTTAAGTGAATAATGTAACAATATCTTGATGCACCAATCGAGGTCCCTGAGAAACAGTAATTCAGAATGTATCACATACTAAGCATTTGTTACTGTGTAACAGCCATATACCCCAGAATACATAGGAGAAGACAAAAAACAGTTACTGTATAAGATCATGATGTAGGCGGGTTAATGGAAATGATATATTCATATCACTTATCTGGGTAATGTTCTAAAGAAAGCTATAAAGCAATATTTCTATTGTACATTTTTCAGACATTTAGAAACACATGAACTATTAACTGTGTCTCTTGAAAAAGCGTATCATCTTTGGGTTCACTTGTGGCAATAATGCTTTCTACCATATGAAACATAAAGCAATTTGAGATTTCAGCGTGAACCTTGAAACTGACGCTTTAGAATAAAAGGCATGAATACTTGGTCTCTAATCATACGTGTAAGTCCTTTTCCCATGCAGACACAGTTCAACAAGAAAGGCCAATGTTGTGCAGTACTTTGAAAGAATGATTCTAAATGCCTAATATTTTTTTCTGCGTTGTGATGTTGTTTTTGCCAATGTCACTGGAGGATATAAAGAGAACATGAACTTCCAAGGAATACTGTCTTTTATTGAGTGGAGAGATAAATATTTCTTTCTCAAATATACCATTTTGTTTAGAAGGAATGAAGTAAAATAATGAATTGTGAAAATATGAATTAAATTCTACATTACTATTATACAAATTTTAGTTATAGGTAGATGGGTAGATGATGAGCAGAATCTATAGATCATCCGCGATGAATCATTCCTGATATGTGAAGAAAAAAACCATAGGCTAAGGTACTGTCAGGAGGTGCTCTATGTCCTTCTGGAGCTGTTATAGCTGTTTTATGAATTATCTGGTCATTATTGTCCATTAAGAAGCTTCCGAACTGAAATTTTGTACTTATTATTACAGCTCTATAAATAACCTCTGATTTTTTTTTTCAAAGATTCATAATTACCATTGCAAATGATGCAATGTGCATGATTTAGGCCGCTTGATAGATTCTTGGAGAATTTTTGGGAATTCTTAGGGAAAGGTACTTTCAACATTGTCATGGAGATGGACACAAAGGATCACAATTAGTCAAAATCTCTGCTGGTCTGTGTCTTGTAATGGGTGGACACTACCTTAACTTTAGGTGTCTAACTGACGTGATTGATCAGTTCATTAGAAAAAGATGTCTCCTTACTGATTGGTTTGTAAGGACAGAGGCTATGGATTTACAAGAGAAAGAAAGAATTGATGTCTATATCATGTGAAGTGAATCAAGAACTGTGGGAAGAAAAGTGAATGCCTTTAGAGGGAAAGAATTTTAAATTACTGGGAAAACATTTCATTTTGTCGGTTAAAGTTCTGGTCTTAAAATGGCAATCTGTCCACACACATCTCTTACTCCAAAATACCAGGTTTTGACCAGCTTTTCTTTCTGTTTGATAGATCATGAATACAAATTTTAAAAAACCTGAAGAATACTAAAGGTAGTTAGATACTTTCACTCAAGCCTCAGGAAAATATTAAGTAAAATAAGTTCTTGATATGTTTGTTATGGGAACCATTGATATGTTCTAATCTTAGGAGAGAAAAAGAGCTATATGTACCAAGCCACTACTTACCTGGGTTAAAGGTAAATAAGGCATAGGTAAGCTTTAGTTTCAGACTAAAGTGGCCAAAAGCTCATATTCCTCTAACTGAGATTTCTTCTTCATCCTCAATAATTGTCGAATGTAATGAACCAGTACCATGTTGAACTACTCCGGTAAACTTTTCAGCTTAGTACATTTCAGGTATTAATCCAGGTTCTAGTGTCCAGGTTCAGCGTAGTAGGTAATAGGAACACTTAAGAAAAGTGAAAGTAAAGTTATTTTCAAAATAACTGTTATTAAAGTTATTTTCAAAATAATTCAGCATGGGCAGAATTATTGTGCCTAAATCTAGTAGCAGCCTTTTTTTTAAAGATTTAGAAGGCCCAAAAATGTTATTTATGTGAAGTGCTGGCTGTCATTTCTGAGGCTTTACTTGGTCTGAATAGACAAGGCCTGTTGGAAACTCAGGATTGTGACTGATCTTCTCTCAGTTCTTGAGGGGAGTGCAGATAGGGCTGAAACTTGAAAGCACTTAAGACAGATTTTTGTTCTATTAATATTCCGCTGTAGCACTCTAGATCAAATGCTGTCACCTTTTAGTGTGTTGTTCTCTTCTGTTTGCTTATGCATCTGTAGCCTGTGTCTAGACTAGCTGTGCTGAACCAGATCTTTTTGAGTCAGAAGAATAACATCTCCTGTGACTTTGCCAGATACTGCCAATCAGTTCATCTTTCCCTCAGATCTGCTAATAATCATTATCTGTTTTATGGAAGCATTTAAACTGGATTTACTGATACTTGTAAATTTACTAAAATATGTTGCCTAAACTACAAGAGCATTTGAATTCTTTTACAGGTAATTTACACCAGTAAGATAGTTTATAAAATAATTATGTTTTTGGATAATCCCTGTACTTTCTTGTTTGGGAAAAATAAGGTTGATACTAGTGAGATTTTTAAGACCTGATCTTTCAGGAGCTATTTTAATTATCAGAAATTGTTACTTCTGCACTGAAGTAATAATTTTATCTTCACTGACTAACCTTTATGCAACTGGAGATTATGGTCTGAAATTCATGTAGTTGCACCATTAACGATTAATTCTCCTTAAGTACAGTTTTCAGATTCTAAGCAGCCACAGCAGACTGTAGTAGAGATGCAACGAAATGGAAACACAATTTGAAAACATTTAGAGTAGTTTCAAAACTGTAAGACTAAAATAGAAGTCTTCAAAGACAGAAGGGATAAACAGGATGGAAAAACTGTTGAGACATCAGGTATTCCCCATATTCATGGGAAAAAAAACCCTCATTCTGATATTGATACTTTATCTTACAGTTCATGAAGATGATAGAAAACTGACAGAATAGGACAGAAGCTGACAGAAAAGGGTGGAAAAAGCAGAGGAAGACCCTGCCTGTGTGTCTAAATTTACTAAGTTCATTTCTGTACCTGAGGCACTGAGTTTTGGATAACAGTATAGGAACCTTTATTGGCTGCTTATGGCCTCTAAATTGCCAGTCTTCTTTAATAGGATTAGAGTTAACAGTCAGCAAAGTGCAGGAAGAAAACATCAAAGTGGGTGTCAGAAGATTAAATATAGTAGCAAAGGGAGAGAGAAAGGAGAGAAGGACTTGAGAAAGAAAATTGCAAAGGATGTTAATCCTTGGTGTCAGAGAAAGAAACACAAGGACCAAAATGCTGATTCATACCTACTGGGGAGAAATTACTGTCTGTGGATATAGAAACTTTGTTACCAAATACCGGTGTCAGAACTGAGGAAGGTAGCTTTTTGGATGTATAAATCACTGTGACTTTGTTAGATGTTGACTGAAAAGTTGAGAATATACAGATTAGATATGTTAATTGTTCATTCTGGTAAAGTATTTATGGTGGAATAGTGATGTTTAATCAACAAAATGTTCGTCCAATAGGTAAAACATAAATTTGACACAAAGGAATCAACAAAGAAAGCTGTTAGCTGCTGCTGAAAAAAGTTACTTCAATAGATCTTATTCTTATCTCTCTTAGACTTCACATTTGAGTTGAGAATTTTTAGTCAGTAAGTTAAATTATTGCAGTACAGAGAAGAGCATTTCCAAAGTAAGAAATAGCATCTTTTCTCCAATTATTATCTGTTAATAAAGGATGTTAAATTAACAAAAAAGCATTTATCAACAAACAAGAGCAGGTTGAAGTCATGCCTATCTTGCCACTGTATGCTCAGCATTAATGAAAACAATCAATCTCAATTTCTGCTAGCTTATTTTATTTAAAAAAATAAAAATCCCAGGCCTACTTTAAGATAGTTTTTACGTGAAATTGTCTTTAAAGCTATTTTGTGATTTTTTTTTTTTATCCAAGCATTCTTTGTACCCTTTAAAACATCACTTCTAAATGAGTGTTCCTTGTACCCTTTAAAACATCATTTCTAAATGAGTGTATAAGTTGGCTTCTCTGGTGTGACTGACTGCTGCTTCATAAGTGTGAGGAGTGCTGTGATGTAACTTTTCGCATGGGTCTTGTGTGCAGCCTCCCCCTCTTTGTTGCAGTCAGTGATACTTAAATATATTCCAGACATCAGATCATACATTTTGTTTCAGTATATACTGTGTTATGTGTACTGAACATGCACTGAGCTTGTAAGATACCAAATACAATCCTGTCCTCACTGGAGTCAGTTTTGCTGAGGGTGTCATGTGTGTGGAGCAACACACATCCTCACACACAAGACTGTTTGCACCTCTGGACCCCGACCTCTCTCTTGTGATAACAACTTGATGCTTCATTGGCTTTGAGTGATGTGCTCCTGGAGCTCAGGAAATGGCAGGGAAGTCGTCACCAAGACACAGAATTAAAAGGTCTAACACCTGCAAATAGCACTGTTAGTTTTAGCACTGGCACCAATGATGTTGTCCATTTAGTGAGTATATTTTGCTTTTTAGTGTCTGTGTAGGTGAGGCAAATGAAAAATGGTGATAACAAAGAAATACTCTTGGAATGACATATGATTGTCCAGTAAAAAGTCCAAGCTAAATGGTCAACTGATGTCACTTCAAATATGTTTTTCTCTGCATTTTGACAAGGATTTATCTTGACTGTTCTAATAATCCTGAAATATGTATCCTGGTTGGCTTCTTGAGACACTTGAATGTTGTTTAGACACGGTATTGTGTTGTTATTTTTTGTTTTGGTTTTGTTATTGGATTTTGTTGGTTTTTTAAACAGAAACCATCTCCACTTTCATGAGAGTTCTCTCTCTTGACACCATATGCTATGTGTGACAGTTCTGCCCTCATTGGCAGTTTTCTGTGTTGGGCTGGTTGTGGCAGCTCAGCAGCTCTGTTACTTTGTGAAAGGATACCAAAGGGAGAAAGTGGGAGTGAAAGATACATGAAGGCAAGTAACTCTGAAATCCGCAGTTCCAAATGCCTTTTTGGAATCTGTGCTGTTATGGATCAATGTCTTCTAATAGTTCTTACTGGTGGATCTTTACGACATTACTTTGTTACTGATTCATAACAGTGAGAAAAATTCGATTTCTCCTGTACTGACGAAAGTGCTTTAAATTTATGCATTGCAATAGTTAATTCAGTCCAGCAGATACTCAAATATTGAAAATACCTATGGTTAAGTCCTGCAGTTTCTTCTGTGCAGGTGTACACGTTTTTATATAATTATTTCAGAATGGGAGTTCTCGGTGAGATTTCTTATTTTGGGAAAGTACATTGAACATACCTCTTTGTAGACATAATACATGAAATTTAAACAGTACCAACGAACAACTATATTTTCCTGTTATATAATTTGAGACCTTGGGATGGCTGTCTTCTTAGGCTGGGCACCTGGAGGTGTAGTGTGGCCCTTGTCCCTTTAAAGACTGGGTCTGAGTGAGATGTACTGGTAAGATGTTGCAATTCTTACCTCACAAGATTCCTATGGCATATTACAGATTCTTAGGGATCACTAAGGCTTACAAAGTTGTGACAAACTGCAAACACCTTTTTAGGTAATTGTGCCAGTAATTGCTTTCCATTAATCTAATTTACACTCTGTAATAATTTGCATTTTCAACAGGGTCTTCTGTTCAGTTCAGCTCCTTGGAAAGTCTGACACATTTTCTTCAATTCCATGAGATAGTAATGGCACATAAAGAGGAGTTTCTACCATGCTCTGCAATGGAAGAGCACTGGGATTTCTACAAAGGATGCAAAGATTTTGGATTCTAAAGACTTCTTGAATGCTAATACTTTTTTCTTTGCCATCACTTAAAAGTAAACATTTGAAATTTTAGAAGAAGGGATGATGGAAATACTGTTTGGGTAAGTGAGGAACAGAGACGTACTTAGTAGCAGGCAAGAATGACTGCCAATATTTAATTTTGTGCTGCAAGATTAAGATGGGGAAGTAGATAGGACTTACACACTGATGCTCGTTGTGAATTATATTACAGGTTGATTGCTTGGTATGAACTTATAAGTTTTAATTGAAAATTAAAATAATTGCCCATGCTTGATGGAGCAGGACAGAAACAGACTGACATCAACACTCACAGTCACTTCTTACACCTAAATCTAGAACTGCTGTGGCTGAGCATATGCTATCAGAAATGGCAGTGTGTGTTTGTGTAATAACATAAACTGTTAGGTAAGGCAAAAAATCAAGATGAGCAGCCTTGAAAATCATCATCAGCTTTGCTGTGTGTGGCATGTATATATATATGTATATATATATATATATATATATATATTAAAAAATATTTGAGAAGGGGGTAGGTGCTAGGTGCTCAGAGAAGAGTCTTAGCTATTGGAAGTGCTCAGGAAAATTCCATTCATGTTCCAGACAAATCTCTCTGATGGGCATGTGCTGGCATATGACAGGAAATGCAATTAGCCTGTTTGCAGAACATGAATTTTTCCAGGTAACAGCATCTTAGATATTCATCCTGATCTCTGGGGGATTTTCTATTTGTTTTAATTTTACGTTTGTATCTGCTTTAGCAGCATATTTGTAACACATTTGACTGTTAAAAGAGTTATCTGCATTCAAGTGATACTCTTGCTGTTTCATGCTTTGGATTATAAGAAGAGGTGGAATAATAGTACCTGCTACTCCTAACTCCAGTGAATAGGATGGGAAGTATCTCTTGTTAATACATAATGTCAGCAAGCTATTTGGACTGAGAAGAGCTCTTCTGCTAAGATCTGATTAGTGTCTTAAACAGAAGTTGGTTTAGAGAAGTAAGAGGGGTCTGATGTGCAGAGAGCTAGTACTATGCCCTAGGATGCATGAGCAATCATAGCCTGATGGGCTGGTAAGAACAGGGAAGTGCCAGTGGCCTGGAAGTCAAAAAAGGTAGAAGCTGCTGAGTGACAGGTATTTTGTAAAGCCAGTTTCACAAAGAAAGAAAATGGAGTGTTCTCACAACTGCTGTAATAAAACAAACCTGAAGGTGTATTGTTTCAGAGGAAGTGTTCATTCAAATACTGCGCTTCCACTGAAAAGTAAAAGGTATTTGACTGTTAAAATGACCTCTAAATTACATGTTTGTTTGACATTTTTTCTTTGTTGCAAGATGTCTAATAAAATTAATGTACAAAACTGGGAAGAATTTGACAGTGATGTTTTGGTTCATTATATTAATGTGATTACATGACCTGAGGCAATCCTAAGATACAGTGACAGAAAACTGAATGAGCAAGCTGGGCAAAGAGGTAAAAATGCAAAGTGCTGCATGAAAACCATTGTCTCTTACAGATGCTGTATGTAAAAGTAAACTACCAGTGAGGTTTTTTTCAGTTTTTAAATTGTATATAAGCATCTTGAGAAAGGCATTAGCTTGACAACATACGGCTTAATATGACTAACAAATGTAGGATTCTGCTCTCCAAGTCTTAAAAATGTGAATATTCTCTAATCTCCCTGCTGGAATCCTTTGATCTTAATGTAAAGATCCATTAAGAGATAGAAAAAACTTACACCATCATGTTTTGTCACTTTAAATTTATACTTTTTAAGTGCACTTTTGCATAAAAGTGTAAGTGGTTGTCACTGGTCAAAGATTGTTAGTGATGGCAGTTGTTAGTGATGCTAACTGCAGCAGAGTAACAAAGCTTCTGCTCACAAGTGGCAGTTCACCCTCGCAACCCCTTCTGCTGCTTTCACAATTCAGTTTCTTTTATTTAGTAGACCTCTTCTCCATTCCTGGGCTGTGAATTAGCGCTTACTGTATATGGTGCATGCTAAAGTAAAAAAGGATATAGTGCAAATAGTAAGGCATTGCAGTGAACAAAAGCCACAAATTCAGATTAATATTTCCACTGAAATATTTATTTATTTGTTTGTTCGTTTATTTATTTATTTATTTACTTACTTACTTACTTACTTACTTACTTACTTACTTATTTATTTATTGCTGACATGGAATAAAAAAAAATCAGTGGGGAGATTAATACCAGTAAGAAAGAATGCAAGACTCAAAAGAATGAGTGAGGAGGAAGATAAGCAGCTGGGAGGCAGACAGTACAAGATCCATAGATTTTAAGGCCAGCAGGAGCCATTGTGACCTCCTGATTAACACAGGTCATGAAGCTCTGTAAGCAAGGGAAACACATAGAGAAGAAAAAAGAAGTAAAGGCAGGTGCAGAGAGGGCTAAAGTCTTTCTAAGCGTTGTACCTTCTTGCCAGGCAAAGCAGAACAGGTCAGGGAAGAGAATAACGAGAATGAAAGCCAGCTTGGGAAGGGTATTTGCAGTACTCTAAGGCAAAATACTCCTTGGACTTTTGATGTTGGAAATGCAGCTAAAAAGGAGGGAGAAGGATGAATAATGTTGCCATAGGAGTTTGGATAAATTCTTGAAGCAGTTGCAGTTGGTGAGTGTTTTGTCATGATGACACAAAGATGTTTTTTCTGGTCTTCAAACCTTAATATGAAACTGGAGGAAAATGCTCTGTTTAAATCAATAGAATAAACAACTACCTACATGAGACTTGGGTTCAGTTTGTGTTCTTATCAGTGGTCATTTTAACTAGTTGGGTAGAAAATTATGTAGGTGATCTCAAATTTGAACTGCTAATTTACTAGCCATATCAAGAAAAACATGACACAGAGAGTAAAACATTTCTGAGGAATGGGACTGCAGAACAGGAATCAAAGAACTTTGTTGTGATGTTTGTATGTACATTTTTCTGAGTTATGGATGTGGGTTTTTTTGTTGGGGTATTTATTTGTTTTTACTAAGGCTTTGGCTTTGTCTGTGTTTTACCGCTTACACCAGTACTGCTGTAGCAGAGTAACCCAAAGGTGACTTTTCCAGCATTTGTGGCCTTTTGATTTCCCTTACACATTTCTGTGGTGAGAGCTCAAAACACTCAGTTATGTATAACTTGGTCACAGTGGCTTATGAAATTACCAGCCTTAAGCCGAGCTGTCACAGCGGTGCCCAGCTGCAGGGTCAGCGCTACAGCAGCAGACAGATGCTCTTTGGTGCGGTGGCGTCTTCCACATTTCTCACCGAGACGGTACACCAGGGCCCCAGGCTCTCTGCGAGCAGAGCCAGCCGCTCGGCCTGACCTTAAAACACCAGCGTTATCCTGGAAGCTGTTGGGGAGCTGCAGTATTCCGGTGCAGCGGCAGGTTATTTCACTGCGAAATAAAAATAGTAAAATATCCTCAGCCAACCTGCTAAAAAGGAGAGGCTTGACGCCGGGCTGCAGCTTATTAGTTCAGAGCCGCAGCTATCGTCGCGCCTCGTGCCCACCCGCCCCAGGACCACGGCAGCCCGTCCCTCTTCACGGCGGTGCGCTCCCGGGGTAGCCGAGCAGAGCACAAGGAGCCTGTCCCGGGGGCTCAGTCCCAGTCCCACCGTGCTGTCCGGTCGAGCCGGCCGTAGTGTTCGGGAAGCTCCTCGGCCGCTCCGCCTCCGAGGGGCAGCCGTGGGGAAGTCGGTGCCGCGTTTGCCGGAGGAGCGGTGTGGAGGCGGCGGATTGCTCCTGCTCCCAGGTGCTGGCGGGCACCTCGCCGTCACTTCCCACTCGTCGTCCTCCTCCTGCCCACCAGGTTTCGGGGCGGGCGGCGGCTCGTCGTTTTTCCTCCACGTCATGGAGAAAATGCTGTGCATCACACGCCCCGTGCACACAAGAGCGCCCCTTAGACCCGAGCAGGGCGCCGGCCCGGGACGGCCGCGATCCGCTCGGTGAGTGCGCGGCCGGCGGGCACATCCCGGGACAGCGGCAGCGAAGGGTCCCGGTCCGCGGAGCTGAGCTCTAACTTGGCGGAGCGGAACGCTGGGGTAGTAGCAGCTTCCTCCTCCCCGAGGCTTCGCCCTAGGCTCAAATTTGTATGCTCAGCCGTAGCGGCGGAGTTTGGGAGGAGGAGGAGGAAAGGGCGGCACTGAGTCCGCGGGAGCGCAGCGGGGCGGTGCTGCGCGGGGGAGAGGCGGCCGGGCCGGGCGCGGCGCTGGAGGCGGCTGGAGCAGCAGAAGGAGGAGGAGGAGAGTCGGCGTCGGTGCTGCGGGAGAGCTCAGGTAAGAAGGTGCCGTTTGTCGTGAAAGTTAGTTACGGGGGATTTCTGTGTCTCGGTAACCGGGTGCGCGTGTCCGGAGCCGGGGCACACACTTGCCCACAGCCCGGCTGGTGGGCGGTGCGCCCAGATGTTGTAGTCTAATAAGCTTCTCTCCAGAAGCAACAGTTACACCAACTTAAAGTAAGGTTTGGTAAGAGGAATCGAGGTTGCTGTGATGTTGGCATTTTTTCGTTTCTTAGTAAATTGTTCAAAACCTTCATGTAACTGTGTTCAAATTTGCCAAGTGCTCTTAGTCATTTCTTCAGTACAGAAAGAAGCTCTTTTTCCTTGTGAGGAAATAAAAAGTAACAATAGCAAGAATCTGTCAGAACTTTTTCTTTTTCCTCGAAGAGAGATGGTAGTGTCTTGTCCCTGATTATTGGGTGAACAGATTTATTAATGCCAGAGTAAGGCTTGGAAATACAAGACCTTATGGGGAACCTCCGCCATGTCCCACATGAGGATCTGCTCCACTGAACATCCTCTAACTCATTCCAAATATCTAAACCACAAACAAACTTGTTTCATTTTGAGATAGGCATGTTTCCTTAATAGTAGCCTTTTTGCATAAATAAATTTCCTTAGTACTAGTCCTTTTACATTTGTTTGCTTGTAAGAGGAACAGCTGAGGGGTAGATATGCTAGATAAACTTGCAACTGAAGTGTGGGTGATTAACATGAAAGAGCTAGTTGCTTCTTTCAGCCAGGGAATTACAACAGTCAAGTGACACTGAGAGGCAAAAGATTGAAAGCAAGTACAAGAAGGTGGGTTTTTACACTCTGCTCCAGTGAGCTGTAGTGTTGCCCCCCACCCGCACACTCCCTCATCTCTGCGTGTCAGAAAGCTTATGTAGGTCCAAAAATGACTGGATGAAAGAACTCAAAATTTCTTAAGAAACAGACATTTGTAGCCCATCTTTGAAAACTTCTAAGCTGTAAGGAACTTGAACTGGAAAGGATGTGTGGAGAAGGTGTTCAAGAGTGCTTGTTCTTTCTCCTGTTTCCAAGCATCAGCTGTTGACTACTATGAGACAACATCCTGGGCTGGATGTGCTCCATAGATATGATGTGATTGTTCTTTCATGCATGTACCTTTTCTGAGATGGTCACAGAAGGGGAAGTGAAATGCTACTACATTTGTGCAACTGTGTTTTCTGGTTTTATACATCTGATAGTGTGGGTTTTGGCCCAGTTCTCATTTTTGTGTATACTGCCCAGCAGTAAAAGCATTTAAAGATTACCAACAAACCTGGCTAATACTTTTTGTCATATGTACAGTATACATTAGGATTATATCTTTCTGAAAAGCAGTGATGGTGATAAGGAATACATTCAAGTCTCAGTGGCTTGGGTTGGCATCACCTCTGTGTGATATTACACTGGATATCCTGACCCCCAAGAAAGAGGTCCAGACACTGAAAACTGCTTGATTACCAGGTTCTGTAGGTTTCATGGTTCATAACCTGTACTATGCATGCTATTTTATTGCCTAATACGTGCAAATCATTCTAGTCAGTCAACAGGCTGGCTGTGACCATCTGATAAATACCTTGCTGAGAGGCAAGAGACTGTATCTGAAATACGTAGTCCAGGTAAGTTCAGAGGAATTAAGCTTAAAGCATTTACGTGGCAGTTACAGCTACAGAAAGAGTCATCAGGAGTCATATGGTGACTCCAGCTTTTGAGGTCTTCCAAGAAATACTGATAAAGGAACTAAGAAATGTACCAGATGAGTCATAAAAAGCTCATTCTTATGACATAAACAGCAGGGTGCTGAATCCAGCAAGGGAATACATTTTGTGTAATTGTCAACAAGTCAAGCCTCATCAGACATATCCCTGAAACACTCAGAAATGAAGGAGGCTTCACCAGGATTTGTGATGTGATGCAACCAAGTGCGAGGCAGAGTACAAGAGAGACAGCTGTGCTGGCACCGCAGCCAGGTAAAGGCAGGTGAGGGGGAGATACCAGCCTGTCAGAGACCCACCCATCCTCCTGCAATAGGCTCTACTGTGTTATATAACTGCTGCATGGCTTGTCTGTTGGGTCAAGTAACTAGCCTGTGGCCTGTTCAGGATTCCCTGACTATGGAGTGCAGTTGGCCTGTGTGTGGTTTTGTGGTGCATTGTTGTTTCGGGGGGAGGTCTTTCTGCATGCTTGATTTTCAGGCAGGGACAAGTCAGCATCCTAAATCTTACTCAAAAGATAGCTGTCTGCAGATCTTTTCCAGTTTTGCATGTGTTGAGAGCTTTTGTCTCACAGAAAATGACCCATTTTCTTAATTTTTTAATCAATTTATGACATGTGATATTATTGGCCACTGTACCCTCCCATCATACTGAAAAGAGGTACAGTTGACCAGCTACTATCTTGCCACATTGCATCTTATGAAAACAGAGTGCCAATATTAAATATTAATATTCCATATTAAGGAATCTGAATACTGTTATCTCTGTATAGTTTTGTAATGCTGGTGACAATGAACTAAGGCGGGATTGTAAGATCCCTTGAATTTGTGATACCAAGGACTCTCTTTGGGGCTTATGGCACTCAGCCTACTGCAGTCACAAAAGTGCACTTTATAATTCTGTATCAGCTGGGAGACCGGTGATGAAAGGGAGGCTGGCATGTGCATTTTGGTCAAAATGTGGATGGAGAGCTGGAGAATGCGACATATGCCTTAGGAATACTGCTGCAGAGCTTTCCTCGAGGGAAAATACCATGGTAGTTGTTTGTGGTATATGCAAGTAGTACAGTGTTTAGTTCCTCAAATTTCTTTGTAAGCATCACTCACAGGAAAGTTAGGTATAATAGCCCAGAAATGTATTTCTTGATGTGGAGACTTCGTATACCATATAAAGTATTTATGTATAGGTGAATTTGCAATGTGGGTCATCATATCTAAAGAGAATATTGGGATGTATCATGAGGACTGTGGGTCTCATAATAGTAGCCCAAACTTCTGGCCTTGGCTTAGTGCCAGAGATTTTTTTTTTTTCGTGAAGGGAGCAAGGCCTCTGAGATCTGGAGTCTTGGTACCTGAAGTATTGTGTGCATCTTAAACTTGGTGAGGCTTTTGACAAGACTCCTTATGTCCCAGTGCTTTCCTGCTTCTCCCCAAGTCCTCTTTACTCTGCTAGAGAAGAAAATCAGATTGCTTTGATGTGATCTGTTCTTTTTTATGATGTTCCTTTCTCTCTGCCTTCTTGGTGCTTGGAAATGCTATATGAGTAAACATATATACTTCTTATACAGATAATGCCTTCCACAGCTTAATAATAACAATAAAACTTTCCCAACCAAACTGCTAAAAAGCAGAGGCTTATTAGTTCAGAACTGCAGCCATAGCCAGCCCTGGGACTTACCATGTCAAGCCTCCATGTTCACTGTATTTCAGCTAACATTTTAAAATCTTCTTTTTTAATTTGTGCAAGAAATAATGTCATCCCTACTACTTCTGTATGTCCAACTTCATATGCACTTGAAGCACTGATACTGATGGAGGCTGCTGGCAGTGGCAGGATGGAGCAGACACTGGGACTTTGTTTGCCCACCGAGCTGGCTGTACCCATATTGATGTCCTGGGACAGAGCATCCTAAAGAGGGGAAGAGACCGCAGCAAAGTACAGGAGGTAGGTCTGCAGCTCTCTGATGTGATCTTGCTGATGCGACAAGCTGTGTTTGTGGGGGGCAGAAATGTCTTAAAGTGTGATTTACAGTGGGGGTTTGCAGACAAGAGTCTGCAGGCAGCTTGGTGGTGGGGTGAAGGAAATAGAGAAATATTTTGAGCTGTTAATGGGAGCTTTTCTGTGGTGTGGTGCAGCTTCTCGGGCTTCCCTGTCTAACAGGAAATTTCCACCTTCTTTTACAGTGCTTCTCCTTGCCAATGAATACAAATTCTGTCCCTTTGGGTATAATTTTTTATATTATGCTGTAGTTTAAAGGTTAACCCTCTCTCCACTGTACTACTATTGCTTTAAACTCTCATATGAGGTGGAAAAAAACTGTTAAACTGTAGACCGCCACAAATTAGAAGGGACCAAATTCTATTTGTTGGAGTATGTATTTGTTAGTGGGATTTTGTTTGCTTGTTTTCTTGACTCCTGCCTTTATAGTACACTATATCCTTGGCAAGCATGAATACCCCCATGTCACAAAGTCAGAGAATTGAAATTCTCAATGTATAAGCATCAGGCTTGGGAATTTCGATGACTGACTGTCTCTGGGCCTTCGTAGCACTTTCTTGCTTTAAGAGAGCTGCAAATCCTCTGACTACCATCACACAGTAGTATGAGATGTACCAAGGGATTTGCTGAGAGATTTTTCAGGCCTCCGGCAAAAGGGCTTTCATGAAAAGTTACTGTAGAGCAATTCAGATTAGTTGAGGCTGCAGAGGAACCATGTTCTCTCTTGTGTTGCTTGTATGACCCTGCAGAAATTGCTTGCCTCTTTTCCTGGCCAAAGAGCTGAGACATTGACTTTCTATACCTTGACATATGTCTGGGACATGAATATGCTGAAATTGATCTAAGATATTTTCCTGAAACTATGGGGATTACCACTGGAGACAACTGGAAAGGAGAATCCAGCTTTTCTAAAGAGCATAGAGAGCAGGAGCTGGGTGGCAAACAGAGAAGCAAAGCAACTTACTGTCTGCGCAGGAAGTTCTGCTAGGAAATACAGATACTGTGCAAGAAAGAGTTCTCATGATTAAGACTGGGACAAAGTCAAGTGTGATATCTGTGAAATATATCTATGATATCTGTGATATCTGTTCTGGTAAAATTTAAAAGGTTTAATAAAAAGACAGTAGGAGATAAACATAAAGTAAAGGGTTAAAACAGCCGGATGCTTGGCAAGCTGCTAAGAGCACACAGTTGCTTTGGGAACACTCTTTTAAATACACTTTGCAATACATTATCTTGTTGCATATTTATTAGTCTTTTTTGCATAGTAAAAATTTCTGGTAACTATTTAGCATGGCTACTTTTTGGGTTTGCTTTTTTAGAGCATGCATGTTTTTTGACTTGTGGTTTTATTTTTTTTCTTATAATCTTTTAATTTGGGTGGTGGTCCTGGCCGTTTGCAGCCAGTGAGTGTTGATAATTGTTGTGTTAGCTGCAGGGTTTCCGTCACATGTTCACAGGCTGTTATCTCAACTAGGCGGGTAGTTTAAGCATACTATTGCTAAAAAGCTTATGTCTAACTTTTGCTGTTAGAAGAAAAGAAAAAACCTACATTCATACAGAAAAGCTATTTTAACATTATACATATAGCATTTATCCCCATAGTTGCGAAAAGCCAACAATATGTCATGCACTTATAACAATATCCTAACTGCCAGATCTCTGCTGAACCTGTGTTTCCCTGATGTGTGGCAAGAACCTTTCTTTCTGCTTCCAGAGGCAAAAACCACACTGTGATAAACTGTAGTTGTTTCTTACTGTTTTACATTGGGACACTGTGTTGTTTTAAGTCTTCATGGTCTTAAAATTTGCAGGTTTATCATCTAATTACCTCTAAAAGTAAAGACATATTTTTCCACATCTTGCAATTAAGTGTTTAAGTAGGTAAAGTTACTTAGCTCTTTAGTTGTCCATCATTCAGGGAAAATGTAAATGAAAAGTAAGTAATCTTTCATCAGGTGGGCAAGCCAAAACATGGGGCTGAGATGTGCAGAATGAAACTGGTGCTAAGTGTGACTGCCTCTTAGGCTGAGCCTCCTGTTGGGCAAGTGGGCAGAAAACCAGGCAAACTTTATAGAACCAACTGATTGAGATTTAATGACAATAAAATATACTCCAACAGAAATCCCGTGATCCCTATCAATAGATAATTTTGTAATGGAAACAACCAGCTAGCAGCAGTAAAAAAAAGCACATTAATAAATTAACTTTTCCAGTGAGCAGCACTGAATAGTTAAGTACTGTTAAAAGTTTAATTCAGATAGATAGTTTACAAAAAATTTAAATAAATAGCTTAGGAAAGCACATGATTACTTTTCCTCTTCCCTAGTTTCCCAGGAACATGATTTCCTCTGCCTTACCAATAGACCTATCAAGACCCAGACTTGATTTGTACAGACCAGAGGGAAAACCAGGAGGAGCTAACTAAATTTTTGCAGAGTTGGTCATGCAAACCACCAAATTTGCATTACTGTGTAAGCAGGTGTGTTTTAAACAAACAGAGATATTTTATCAGGGGCAACTTTCCTGAAGTGTTTTTACTTGGAGGAAAGGGAATTGTTCCCATAGTTGCTGCTTTATGTAGTAATGGTGTTGGCTGCTGAAATACTCTGTGACCTGGTTTCCAAGGAGAGGTGTAGACACTGTTTTTACCTCAGACGCCTTTGAATGATGGGGGTGTAACAGGTTGGAGAAAACACTTCTACTACTGCTACTCTGATTGTTGTTGTTGTTGTTAATGCTACCTACATGAAAGTACTTACCCTTATTAATTCCCTCTGTCCCTTCTCCTCTTTTGTAATTTCCCAACCTCTGTTCTGCTGCTCCTGCTCTTCTCAGCACCCATTCCCATTTTATTTTTTTGATCTAAGTGACAGCAAGGAGCTTGATTCATGCTGTACATATGCAGAAGTGTTTTCTTCATGCAAGAAAGAATCAGTTGTTGGGGTAAAAGCACTCCTGTTCCCCTACATCTGCTCTCCCTCTTTTATCTCCTTCCACAGACTTGGACTGAAACTTGACCTTTTCACTTAACTCTTGCTCTGTGGCAAGCACACAAGCAAGCTCACAATGGTTTTTGTAGCAAGCACTGTGTATTTCAGATCCACTGAGGAGAGAGCACTGCCTGCTCACAGCCTGAACTTCCCAATAATCCCTATTCTACTGACAGTCAACATGTCTTGTCAGTCTATGCTCTGGGTAAGTCAGTCCCAAGCACATGTGACAAGAAACAAGATATGATTCACAACAGCTGGCTGTCTTGCATGACGCCAAAAACAGTTTGTGGCATCTGTAGAAAGTCACAGACCTCTTTGATTGGTATTGCTTAAGTAGAAAAGAAGTATTATAAATTTGATAATGCTATTAGGAGAGATCCTGGCTTTTGTTTTCTGTACCTCAGTGTAGCTGGGGGTTGAAATTGGACTTTGCTTGCCAGCTGAGCAGGTCATTCAGGAAGGACTGGCAGAGGACAGAGGACCAGTGGACATTGATACATACCTTGTGTTCCTCAGGAAAGTTGTGATGCATTGGTTCTTGCACGCAGATGGGTTACAGACTTCCTCAGGTAGTCCTGCCTGCATGCCTGCTGCTAAGCCAGTTGCTTCCAACACCAAAGGCATGCCTTTCTTCCCCTGTGATGTCAGCTCTCTTTGAGCAGAGAGCTGTTCTTTTTTTTTCCTGAGCAAAAACCCAGCCTTCAAAGCAGGAGTTTTATTCTTCTACCTGGAGGTACATCTGACATCTTAGCTCCACCAGGTTCTGTGCTTCCTGTGATGGACCTCATAGGATGGAGTGATGATGGATGATTCATAATGGATCCAACTTGCAGGCAGCATCCAGGGAGCTTGTGGGCATTCTAGATCCACTTGGAAGCTTCTACCTGTAATGACTGAAGCACTTGAATTAAATGCAGCAGATGCTGTATCAGAAAAGACAGTGAGGAAAGGGAATGGAGTGCTGGGGAGCGGAAAAATTCTGTATTTTCTCAAACAAGGTAGCTCAGAAGCTGCTAATTCAGTATGCTCTGAATACAAACTGGACAAACTGGGAACACCTCTGTACTGTGTGGATGGGAGGGGAGACTTGCCATGCTGAGCAAGAGGAATGTGAGAGTTGGTAATTTGTTGCTGCTCAGGGTGAAGGGAGCTGTGTACTCCTCCTGTGCAAGAATGACATTGGCATCACAAAGTTGCACAGACTGAGAGTCTGTGTGCATTGGGTTTGTGGAAAAAGCAAAAATAATAGTGTGGGGAGCTGCAGCAAAGCCCTGGTCTCTCACAGGAACCAGGTCTACAGATGTATATTATTAGAGTCTTACTAAAGTGGAAACTTGTCTTCAGAGACAGTGTGAGCCCAAAGCTTTCCAGTTTCTTTGTGCCGATGAAGGGAACCTGTCCATTCCTCTGAGCTCTCAAATGCTTCCTTAAATGTTTACCGAGGGTTGACCTCAAAGAGGGCTGAAACTGCTGCAGCATTGGTGTATATAAGCCATTGGAGGTCAGCCAGAGCAGGATCTTGGTTCTCTAAGCTGGTTCAGACTTGGGCTGGCCAGAGCAGCTTCCTGGCTTTTTCTGTTGTATCTGAGTGCCACTCTGGGATGGAGGAGCTGCTGGGGTGTTCCTGGCAGAGGATCAGGGCTGGGTGCGATACTGCTAACCCTGGAATTCTTCACATTAGAGGTGCAACAAGGCTGTGCCATTGCAAGCAGAGTTGGCAGAGCTGGCAGTTGTGGTGCAAAAGCTGGGCTTTTTCCTGGTTTTCATTTGTTGTGACCATTACTTTCCCATGGATGCTTCACCCAGCCCGTCTCACCATTCATGCTTTCGGATGAGTTGATGATCCTTTGCAGTTCCTGGTATCTTTCCACCAGCTGCAGAGTGCTTCAGATGCTTGGTTTGGGCAAAGTGTGTGTCTAGATGCATAGCAGAGCAACTAGGATGCAGAACAGGTTCTCTGCTGTTTTGTTCAAGGCCAAATCTAGAAGTAGTGGGGGTATTTTCACCACATTAAGTTGTGCTTCCCAACATTAAGTATGACTAGGTGTTGTGATAACCTCAAGCAGTCTAATGGAAATGTTCCTACCTATGGTGGAGGAGTTGGACTAGATGACATGTAAAGGTTCCCTTCCAAGCCGTGTATTTCCAGGTTTCTGTAATTCTATGAAACAATGTATGATAACATATAGTTTCTCAGTAGGAGTGTTAGTTTAAACTTGATTTTACCCTGAAGGAGTGGAGGTATATTTTGTAAAAAATGTTATTCCCAATGAACTAATGTATGTGCTCCCAGGTGGTTCTTCAATTTGAACCACCACGTCTCATAATGTAGAGTTTTACCTGACTTTTGTGTTTTTCCTCCAATTAAAAGCAACAGTAGTTCCTATTTTTTCTCTCAAGGACTGTGTGTTTACAGGGTGAGACTTTGCTCCCCTTTCTATGTGATGGTCTGCTTCCCTCCAGGGAAAAGATGCTGGACTGGTATGAGTTATCCAATGCTACCTCTATATGCAGTTCCCCAGCTGACCCACAAAAATTTCTTTGCACAGCACCGAGAAGATGCAAAGTTAACTGATTTGCTAAATTCAGAGAAAATTCTGGTGGGCATACTCAAAACTAGTTAAAACCTTGCTTACACTGGTTGGTATTGTTTCCACAGCATCTTACATATTCAATGTTATGGAATTATGAATAATAAAAATTAAATAATATAGTAATCATAAACTTCAATCTTGCAATAACCTTGATACCTTATATGTGATAGTGCACAGTGGCCTCAGAGCATTTAAAATCAAAATGCAGAAAAAATTACAGAGCACTCAGGTGAAACAGCAAACTAGTTTTTCAGGTAGACCCTTCTTTGGGTCTGCCTTGGAGGCCAGCAGTCCCACTGCTGCTTTTACAAATTTTTACCAAAAAGAAGATTTTTTAGTTATTAAAAGATACAAATGAAGAAGCAAACATTTTTCTAATCTACCCCAATTTTGGTGAAAGTACCCTAATCTATAAAACGAGATGAATTGTTGCACTCTGGAATACTTTGTTCTCATTCAAAACTGAATTTCTTTTATAACTCAGTTCAGTTCAAACAGGAAGTTCCTGAAACAGGAAGTACTAAGACATATATTGACCTGAGACAATGTACATGTTTTTTGGAGGTGCTAGTGAAATGCAAAATCATTCAGTAGTTCAGAGAACAGCATGTTCAGGGTTTTCCAACCAGATTGCATCTGATATTAGCAGCACCCCTTACCCTTGCCTAACATTTTTAAACTTCTGTATCACAGAAGACATGCTTGGAGCCTTGCTGTCAATCAGAAAAGCTGCAATTAATGCCTGAGGTTCATGACTGGAAGCTTTTAGCTGGGCCACCTCCCAGCTACCACACTCCTGTAGTCAGAGTCATCCCACATGAACCTGAGGACCTGGGAAGAGGATTTCCTCCCTTTCCTGACAATTTCACCTATGTTCATTTTGAGATTGAATCCTGAGCAATTGGCATGCTGGCTTTATGAATTCAGAAACATTTGACACAGCAGTCCTTGCAGTTGAGTGCATTATCTTTGTGAGTCTGAACTGTAATTGGTCTTGAGGGATGGATGCTTTACCTTCATCCATCTTCTTTGACTGAATGTAAGCAAGCAGCAGTTGTAAAGGGAGAGATAATTCCCAGACTTTAATGAAATTATTTTTTTGTGTTTTGCGTTACAGTGCCAGTGATAAGGGAAATGCAGATTTTTTGACATAATAAATTGATATGTTAATCTGATAAAAGCTCATGTGTTTGTTTTTGGCCAACCTGGAGAGGGCAAACTCTGGAAGGTTTAATAATAGGGTAGTGCAGAGGCAGAAGAGGATTTCCCTGTGACCCCAGGTTCATTAAAGGGCTGTATAGCCTGGGGAGGATCTGGATAGAAGTGTTATGCTGGGTGAAGACTTGGGGCTCCTGGCCTCCTGAGGTCCTGGTACAAGCAAATGTACCTCAGGAATCTTCTCACATGTAGAAAAGACAAGTAACACATTTTACAGAACAAAGCTCATAATATAAAATCACAATATAAAATCTTGATACAGAAGATGGAACCTTGCCTGTGTACAGCATGGCATCACCTGAGGAAAAAGTTTTTGTGAGCAGGATAACCAGAGTTAGCATCTGGGCAGTGCTACCCAAGATAGGTGCTTTGGGCAGCAGTAGGTTGCTGTTCTTATCTGCCTTGTTCATGCATTCTGTGCTCCTCAAGAGGACAGTATGTACACCACACCTCTATGTCTGAGTTGGGCTTTGAGTCCGCATGTGGTAAAAAATAAGGTTTTGTAGCTGAATCAAAGCCTGATGAGGTTTGTGATAGCCATTCTGTTCCAAGAGATATAATTCTTCGGTCTCACACTGTTCATCAAGAAATCCCAGTTGCTGAAAGATTTTTTACTGATAAATGATTTAGAAGAGAAACAAAGGTGATGAAGGGTCATATGAGAAGTGACTGAGGGAGCTGGGTTTTTTTAGCCTGGACAAGAGGAGACTTAGGGGGGATCTTACTGCTCTCTACAACTGCCTGAAAGAAGGTTGTAGCAAGGTGGGGGTCAACCTCTTCTCCCAGGCAACCTGCAACAGCATAAGAAATGGCTTCAGGCTGCACCGTGGCAGGTTCAGGTTGGATATGAGGAAGAATTCCTTCATGGCAAGAGGGATGACCCTGGTAACTACAGTACTGCCAGTTTCACTCCAGTGCCTGGTTAAATTATGGAGAAGATTACTCTGGGAGTTATTGAAAAACCTTTGAAAGAAAATGCATTCATTGTTCATAGCCAGCATGGCTTCACGAGGGAAGGGTCCTACTTGACAAATTAATTCCTTCTAAAGACAAAGTAGCTCACCTGTTGTAGGTGTGATGTGATCTTTCTGGATTTCAGAAAAGCTTCTGATCCTGTATCTCACAGGATCCTTCTGGGTATGTCATGCAATAGGTGATCAGCTGGCTGATGCGTCAGACTTGAAGGGTTACAGTGAATGGGGTGGCATCAGGCTGTGCCCTGTCACCAGTGGGGTTCCACAGGGCTCCACCTTAGGGCCAGCCCTCTTCAACCTATTCACTAATCGCTTGGATACTCAAGATAAACTCAAAGCTGTAAACTGGGACACTAAACTGGGAGGACCTGTTGAAAGCAGAGACCCTGCAGAGCGATCTCAACTAATTAGTGGGCTGGACAATCACCAATCGTATGAAGTTTAACAAAAACAGGTGCTGGATTCTGTACCTGGGTCAGGGCAAGCCTGGATGTATGGACAGACTGGGATGAAAAAGGTTGGGAGAGCAGCCCTGTGGAAGCAGACCAGTGGGTCCTGGTTGATGGCAAGTTCAACATGAGTCAGCAGTGCTCTGGCAGCCAGGAGGGCTCCCGGTGTCCTGGGGGACATCAGGGACAGCATCACCAGCCAGGCAAGGGAGGGGATTGTCCTGCTCTGCTCTGCACTGGGACAGCATCACCGTGAGTGCTGGGGGCAGTTCTGGGTGCCACAGTGTAAGAGAGATGTAAAGCTGTTGGAAAGTGTCCAAAGGAGGGCCAAGAGAATGGTGGAAGATCTGGAGGGGAAGTTGTGTGAGGAGTGGCTGAAGTCACTTGGTCTGTTCAGCCTGGAGGAGGCTGAGGGGAGACTTCATGGTGACTTACAACTTCCTTTCTTCTCTGTGGTGAACAGTGGCATGACCCAAGGGAACAATCTGCAGTTGTGTGGGAAGTTTAAGTTAAGTGTAAGGAAAAGAGTCTCCACCCAGACTGTGGCTGGGCACAGGAAGAAGTCCCCCGGGGAAGGGTCACAGCACCAGCCTGACAGAGTACAGAACTCTGAGGTGGACCATGCTCTCAGGCACATGGTGTGACTCTTGGGGTATCCTGTACCGGCCAGGAGTTGTAGTTCAATGATTCTGTGGGCCCCCTCCAACTCAGGACATTGTGAGATTCTATGGCTTTGTTTGGTTTCATAGCAACAGAATGTTTGGCACTGGGCAGAAGCTGGCCAGAGCTGACACAGGTAGAAAGGTTTGGGAGAAGTTTGGGATGTGTTGGTTTTCTCCCCTCCTTTTCTTTCTCCAGACTTGTCTTTTTGCAGGAGAGGGTAAGAGAAGATTCACTCCCTGGTTTAGGCAATTCCTGTTCAGCCAGGGCTGGTAGGTGTTGTCCTTGGTAGCCAGGGAGACACTGGGCAGAGGCATGGGGCAGGCTTCAAAGAAAGATCACACCACACAAGTCTTTTCCCTCCAAATCAAAAACCAGGGCAGGTTACCTGTCTTCCCCTCTACAGGGCTTTTTTCACGTGGCTGAAAACCTGCCTTTGGTTAGGAGCAGCTTTTAAAAGTGATTTTTCTCCAGGAACACAGATGCATAAAGGAAGTAGGTAAAGGGGAAACCCAGATTAGACATTGGGCTGGGATTAATTTGAAGAGGAGATGAAGGAAAGCACCTGCTTCCTATTGGGGGAACGTGGGATTTTTAGCTTCATAGGGTTATGAATGTCTCACTTCATTTTGAGGGTGATGAGGCACTGCAACAGGTTGTCCAGAGAAGTTGTGGATTCCCCATCCCTGAAATTTTTTGAGGCCTAGTGGAAGGTTTCCTGTTTGGAAGGTCCCTTCCAATTTAAACTATCATATGATTCTATAAGATCTGTTTTTTCTCTTTCTTTGTTAGCATACCTGGAAACTGTTTCTAAAACCTGCAGAGAGTAACTCAGCTTTGGTTTCTACGAAAGAGGTATGTGCTTGCTTACCCTGGTCTGCACCTGGCAATGCCCAGGTGAAACAAGAAGATAACATTGCCTTCTTTCTTGTTGCGCTAGAATAGAAATATTAAGGGCAAAGAGGCACAGGAAAAGGCAAAGTCAAGAGAGAACAGACAAATGATAAAGCTCTGCCTTGACAAGCCGCAATTTAAATGTAGCTACAACTTGCAAGACTTGACATTTAAGGGAATGCTAAAGATGCCCAAGTTAGTCTTGCAGTAAATTTGAATGCACATCTCAGTACTTGATTTTACATGCGTATGTGAGATGTGCAGGCATCTGAGCCACATCTACTGGCCCCCCTATTTTATTGGCTCTGGAAACACTCTGAAACAGTTTCTATTCAAAAGAAAGTACCAGGAGCTGTTCAATTTAAAGAAAAAGTAGATCTTCATTTAAGCTAAGTAGAACTAAGTTTACTACTGCACTTGCAGGTGGTTCTGGTGTAATTTTAATTCAGGGATAGTAGTAACGCTGATTACACTCAGCCAGTAAAGCCAAGCTATATGGAAGAGGATCTCTGTATTTAGCTTTAATTGTGGTAATACCTCAGTTATTAATGTGTTACACAGGACTGTTATTAAATAACATGCTGTATAAGAAGGGGCGTGTGTTTTTGTGGTCACATCCAAGGTTATGTCACTTGGCAGAGAGCAGGATGGATGTACTGTTGCTTACCACCACCCCTTCTGCCTTCAGAAGGGTACATTCCTTGTATGTTCACCCCAGTGGATGAAAGTGCTATGTCTTTATCCACCTCTGTCTTCAGGGCAAGTTAGAAGTATTTTCCAGAAGAAATCTGAAGAGGGAAAGGACTTTGGGCTTATCAGATTCTGTTGGCGCAGCACAGGAAGGAATTAATTTCCCCCTGCACATCTTTATGAGCCAGGTCCAGTGTTAATGAGAATGAGAACGCAGTGTTTGAATTCTAAAGCTTTCAGTTTCACGCTTTTAAAAAAAAACCAATAGTTATATCTACCATTAGGAACACATTCTTTGCAGACTTACTAGACATTGCTGTGCTGCTCCCATTGAAGTTACTCAGGAAAATAAATAATCCTTCCTGCTCACATGGATGACTTTAATGCTTTTCCTAGTCCTGGGGTTGCTGTACTTCAGTGACTCATTAGAAATTTTAAAAAGGTTTGGGAAAATAACAGTGGGAGTCTTATTCTGAAACTCTTATTTGACTTGAAGTCATCTGGTTTATTGCCTTAATTTAACTAATTCAGTAAAATGAAATTTTAAAATTACGATTAGGAAGAAACTAGAGATTACCAGCACCCTTCCTAATGAGGCGATGTTTATGCTATAGGCAGACTGGTGTGCACATATCCATCTTAGAGGTTGGAATGGTCTCTGATGTTTTCTGATTTAAAATAACACCATGTCTCTTTCTTCTTGCAGAATGAAGAGACACAAGTGGTCCTACAAATGTCCCTCACAAAGGAAGATCTTGATTCTCTGTATTACGGGATGGCTGATTGCACTGCTGAAGCTCCTCCATGTCGAAAGACACTTTTTTCCCTCTAAAGGCATTTACTTAGTTGAGCACTTCTTGAGCACTTCTTCTTATGTTAGAAACAGATATTCATACCCTAGAAATGAGTTCCAGTATGAAATTAATTGTTCGTCTATATACGAACAAGATCCTCGTGAAATTGGCAAGAGTTTAGAGATAAGAAGAAAAGAAATAGTTGATTTAGCTGATGAAGATATTGTAGCAATGACAAGTGACTGTCACGTGTATCGTTCACTTAGGAAATACCAGCTAAAACGTGTTTCTCCAGAGGAGGAGAGTTTTCCAATTGCCTATTCTTTGGTTGTTCACAAAGATGCAGCAATGGTAGAAAGGCTCATACATTCATTGTACAGTCATCAAAATATTTACTGCATCCATTATGACCAAAAAGCAGCCAAAAGTTTCAAATCTGCTTTGAACAATCTAGCTGAATGTTTCCCAAATATTTTCATTGCATCAAAATTGGAGACAGTGGACTACGCACATATTTCACGTCTGCAAGCAGATTTCAATTGTTTGTCTGATTTGATGGAGTCTCCAGTTCCTTGGAAGTATGCTATCAATTTATGTGGCCAAGATTTCCCTTTGAGATCAAATTTCCAGTTGGTTGCTGAACTGAAGAAACTTGGTGGAGGAAACATGCTGGAAACTTCAAAGCCAAGCAGCAGCAAAAGAGAACGATTTACTTATCACTATGAACTTATGAAAGTGCCTTATGAATACATGCAGATGCCTGTAAAAACCAACATTTCCAAGAATCCGCCACCTCATGATATTGAGATATTTGTAGGCAGTGCCTATTTTGTTTTAAGCCGAGAATTTATTCAATATACCCTTGAAAGCTCACTTGCAAAAGATTTTTTTGAATGGTCAAGGGACACATACTCTCCAGATGAACATTTCTGGGCCACTCTTGTACGTGTTCCTGGGGTCCCTGGGGAAGTTCCAAGGTCATCCCAGGATGTAACAGACTTACAAAGCAAAACTCGTCTGGTGAAATGGAATTATCTGGAAGACTATTTGTACCCTCCATGCACTGGTACCCACCTGCGCAGTGTCTGCATCTACGGGGCTGGGGAATTAAGATGGCTTCTGAATTACGGACACTGGTTCGCCAATAAGATTGACTCCAAAGTAGATCCTGTCCTGGTAAAATGCTTGGCAGAAAAGGTGGCAGAGCAACAGGAGGAGTGGGTATATTTGTCCTCTGATGAACATTTTCTGCACTTAAGTTCTACGAATGCCTTGACATAGCAGTGCTGTGTTCTCTGCTGTGAGTGTTGTGTGCTCAGCACCTGCAGTTCTGCTGTCTTGACCCACTGCAGGACGACAGTGAGAAAAAAGTCCATTCTGTATAACGTCCAGGACCTGCAGAGCCAGGTGCCTGGCTATTTATTTATGAAAGTTCACTTCTCTCTGATTAACTGTTTTGCCACAATAAACTTATAATTGTCTTCAGGGTGATTGGAAGATAGTGAAGTTTGCTTATGGAGGCTCTCATGATGTCTGTCCAGTGGAGTATTTCAGAAATGTATTTTACTTCAAGTGTATTTGTATCTTTTATAAGAAGATCCAGCAGTTCTGTCTGCCTGTTCTCTTTTCCTTTGCTTGTGCTTTTAAAGGAATAAAGGGAAGGCCTCTGTATCTGCTACCTCAGGGAAACTGCAAGTGCCCATCTCACAGAAAAAATCAAGAGATCAGCATGACACCAAATGAGCCGTGTGACCTCACCTAAGTTCCACTTCTCATATGTGGGAGCTGCATAGATCTTTGCAATGTGAATATGACTGGATTATGTAAGGGAAAGATCCCATACACTGCATTGTGTGTACCATTGTTCTCCCTGCTAACCTGTGCGTTGCTTTTCCTGCTGCGAAGCGTGTGATCAGGAACTGTGCCAACACTGTTGGTTTCACAAACAGTGAAAGTTAGTTGAAGCAGTTGTGCACTGTTGAATGCACACAGCTGTGTGTTCTCCAAAGGCAGAGTACATCCTGCCCTAAGGGCAGTCTCTGCAGCCACTTGGGGGAGGTATCCATGCCAAAAGAGGTCAATCTTCTTTCTTGTCTGTGCCTGTAGGAATATCTTTCCGTGAAATCCCAGTACTCTTGAGACAGTATGTCTACACACAGTGGATAACAAGTGCTATTTCTACTTGCTGTTCAGCAATGTATTACTTAGTTGAAGTGCAGAACACACAAAATTGAGCAGTAATAATAAGAATAGCCATACTGCAGAAATGAGGACTCTGCATGAAGCATCTTTCTGTGCAAGTCCTGTGGCTGTGCACTAGCATGATCCCAGGCTGACAGGTGCCTGAACGGGCCATGGTTTGGCTGTATAACAAGAGTTCTCCAACAGCCTCTGCTTGCCATGGCCATGCCAATCTCCTGGTAGGGAAGTGGCTCAGGAGCCACTGGGCTGCCACAGCAGCTGGGCTACCCACGCTCCAGCATGAGGGAAGTGTTTGCAAGTGCAGGGGTCTCTGCAGAAACTCCTGAAACTAAGAAATTCTGCTTGACATTTTGGGGGTTTCCCTGGAGCATTGCCCTGCCATAAGTTCAGTTTTGGTGGTTCCAGTGGATCCTGGGGTTTAGCTTTCTCCATGCCACTATCTCTTTTCATCTGTCTTGTGTGATGGGATTCTTTCCCCATAAGTGACTTTGGTATATTTGTATCCAGTCTGACTGATATACAGATTGCTACAGTAATGACTATATCTCATATCAATGAGAAATCTTTGCTTGTTATTTGAGCTGAAAGAACCAAGTGGTGTTTTGGTCTCTGTTTCTAAATTTAAAATACAGTAATTTCATGACTATAAGGCACACTGGATTATAAGGCGCACTTCTGGGTGTCGGCTAATTTCCGAACTTTGTCCATATATAAGATGCACCGGACTATAAGGCGCAGGTTTTTTTTTTCCAGTGAGGATCCGCGTGCAACAAAGTAACCAATTAGTAACAGAATCACGCGATCATGGGGTTTACTGGTAGGTGCTCAATACACAAACATTTTTCACAGATTGGTGTAGCCTTTAAATGCAGTCCCAGGCGACCTCCCCATGCGTGGAACCCAGCACTCCTGTCCAGTGCCAGCTGGCGTGGCTGGTGAGGTGCAGATTGTGCCCCGGCACAGCTGGAGCTTGCGGCTCGCGCTTCCGGGTTGGCTCAGGGTGGCCATGGCTCACACTTCCGGGTTGGCAAATGTCCGAACTTTGTCCATATATAAGGTGCGCCGGATTATAAGGCGCACTTCCAGGTTTCCATCAACATTTTAGTCAAAAGGGTGCACCTTATAGTCATGAAATTACTGTAAATTTAAGTTTATAAATTTAGTCACAGTGAAGTCATCTGTGGCTCAAGACTGGTTTGAGAGTCAGGATTCTCAGACCATTTTCCACATTTGTGACACTGAGTTTCAGTAAAACCTCAAGCCACCTGAGTTTTCTGTTTCAGCTGTTCCCATTGTAAAATGGGAACCATAATCTTCTACTGTCTTGTTAAGCACTTTGAAACCTGTGGGTGTTGTGGGTTTGGTTGCACAATACTAATTGTTTAGAATTAACTTATTTTGTGGATGATTTCCACAAAACTATTTTTGGAGTCTGTGGCTGCACAGGTGAAGTATTTCTTAAATGTACTGTTTCTGAAATAAATGGGGATTATTTTTAAAGTCTGTGTTGCTTACTTTGGTGACATGCCATGTCTGCCCAAGGCTGTCCTGACTTGATGTAATCTATAAATACTTTGTAGAAAATTAAAAATTGATAGTATTTACAGTTACAAACATCAGTACTTGCATATAAAATAGAGTCCTTGTGTGGCAAAAAGGTTAATAAAAGAGAATGTTAGGATCCCAGAGGGCCAAACTACAGCCTTCTGTCCATATAAATTGATGCTTAATGATATATTCAAATTTTTTGTATTTATTTAAACTGGCTTTATGTATGTATGTACACATATACCCATTTGGGTTCAATTGTACTTGTTTAATCTGCCATAAATTTATAAAGTTTATAAAAATAATCCACTAGCACATTAAGCTTCATTGAAGTATCTAATTTTAATCAACATGCAACTTAGTGCTATTTTAATTGAATTGGGTTGAATGGTGCTTGCCATCCCACTTGTTTGAAAGAAGACACCTTGTTCTTCCGAGGGGGCACGGTGTGAGGCAGCATCAGCCATCACCCTCGTGTTTGCTGGATGAGGACGTGGGAGGGGTACAGACAGAGCTGCAGCTTTATGAAGTGCTGACTTTCTAATGAATTCTAGGTATTTCTGCTGTTCTGAAAGTAGCTTTAAAGGCTATTCAAGGTTGTAGAAAGGCAGTTCACAAAAATTGGTCATTGGATTGATGAGGCTGGAAGATTCTCTAGCCTCTTGCTCACAACACAATGAACACTGAATTTGAGCTGGGTTTCTTGGGTTTTCCAGGGACTCTTGACGATCTCTAAGGAAGGAGGAATATTTCCCATTGTTTCCAAAGAAAAGAACAATCAAAACGTGTCTTAACTTTCGGATAGTTTTCTCTCTGTTTTTTGGCTTTGCATTCATTAGTGTTGGCATAATGATGCCTGTATCACAGTTAAATGATTAGACTACAAGGGGTGGGTGACATCATCATCATCACTGCTCTTTACACAGGTAGGTGTGCCATTGCTGGACCAAGGCATGATACACAAACTTTCTGTAAGATATGTGGCTGAACCTAGTTTATGGCAAAACAATTAAGTTTTATTTCAACTGAAACTTAACATACAGGCACTAACCTGCTCTCAGATAGTTTGTTAGGGTTTTTTTTTTTTGGTGGTTTTCTTTGATTGTTGGTTTTGTTCTGTTTTCCTTAGATTTTCTTTTTACTCTTCATTCTTTTCCTCACTTCTGAGAGATTCTCCTTGTAAGTTATTTCACAATTTTGAAGCACACATATATTTACACATATTGGTTTCTTCTGTGTTTGTTCTGCTGAGGAAGCCCTATGCTGGCCTTCCTCCACCCGCCCTGCCCTGTGCTGGTCACATGTAGAATCTGGGCTATCAGTTGACCTAGTTTTTCCATTCAGGAAAGATGCATAAGCAGGGCAATAGTTCTGCTCCTTGCTGTCAGCACTGGTGTACATGTCCAGCCCACCATTTTATTAGTGTCTGAATACAGTGAAAATGCTGAATGCATTCCAACACAGACAAATTAAGTAAGGAAGAAAAGGAAATAACGAGCTTTAGTGAAAGACATGCAGAGCCAACATTTGTACTATTTGTCTTGTTAATGAATTTATTAGACAGGACATGTAATCCAGAGAATAATATATACAAACATAAATGCCTCACTATGTGTTTTCGTTGTCATAGGAATAAAAGGATGTGAAAGGAAAGACTAGGAATTGGACATCTAATCTGTAATTGTAATTAAAGCAGACTTGCTCTGTTGAGTATTTCTGTGACTACAATGTCATTACTGTGGCAGTAAAATCAGAATGTATAAACATGGAAAAAACAGTAGTTGGGCAGCAAATGTGGACTATATGTGGCACACTAATGTATGTTTACAGTGTGACCTTGAGTTGAGTTTTATTTCAGGTATAGTATCTGTTTTAACTCAATGTTTTTACGGAACCTGGGTTGTCCTTGGTGGTGATAATTTCCACTCATAGAAGTGATACTTCAGAACAATGTGATCTGTTACTGAGATGCACTAAATCTGTACTGAAAGTACCCCAGTGCTGTTTAGTGTTTCAAGCTGACAATTATACACTCTATCCTGGTCCTGTTTCTTCAGAGCTACAAAATTGTTTAATTTTCTATGGCTAAGGGGTACTCATCTTTATAATACCAACATGTTTTAGAAAACAGAGAAAGCAAAATCCACAAAACTTTGTATGGAGGCATTTTCTCAAGTAGGAAAGTCTATGGCAAGTTTTTTGTAGCAGGAGGAGGGTGGGGGTGGATTCTGTGAGAAGATGCTAGCAACTTCTCAACATGTCTGACAGAGCCTGTGCCAGCCAGCTCCAAAATGGTCTTGCTGCTGGATAAAGCTGAACCCAACAGTGATGATGTAATAAGGGGGATAAACCATACTGAGCAAGAGCAGCTACAGCCAGAGAAGAGAGGATTGAGATTATGAGAGACAATTTGGTAGGTACTGGGCCAGTTAAGAAGAAGGGGCAGGAGGTGCTCCACATACTGGAGCTGGGATTTCCCTGCAGCTCCTGGTGCAGACCACAGCAAAGCAGCTGGGTCCCTGCAGCCCATGGAGGCTCCACGGAGGAGCAGAGCTCCACCTGCAACCCGCTGAGGAGCCCACGCTGGAGCAGGTGGATGCCCAAAGGTGGCTCCAACCCCATGGGAAGCCACCCTGGAGCAGGGTCCTGGCAGGACCTGTGGCCCCTCGGAGAGGGGAGCTCACACTAGAGCATGTTTCCTGGCAGGATTTGTGACCCCATGAGTGTCCCATACTGGACCAGGCTGTGCCTGAGGGATTGCTACCTGAGGAATGTGGGCACGCTGCAGCAGTTTGTAAAGAACTGCAGCAGGTGGGAAGGAGCCACACTGGAGAAGTTCATGAAGGAGTGCCTCCTGTGGGAGAGACTGCATGCTGGAGTAAGGGAAGAGTGTAAAGAGTCCTCCCTGTGAGGGGGAAGGAGCAGCAGGGACAACCTGAGATGAAATGACTGCAGCTCCCTTCCCCACTGCCCTGTGCAACTGGAGGGGAGGAGGTAGAGAAAATTCAGAATGAAGTTGAGCCCAGCAAGAAGGGAGGCGTGAGGGAAGGTGGTGTTTTTAAACATTTGTTTTTAATTTTTCGTTTTCCTAGTCCCAATTGGTAAGAAATTCATTTTCGCCAAATTGAGTCTGTTTTGTCCATGACAGTAATTAATAGATGAGTGATCTCTCCTTGTCCTTATCTCAACCCAGAAGCCTTTCATTATATTTTTTCTCCCCAGGCCAGCTGAGAAGGGGAGTGACAGAATGGCTTTGGTGGGCTGCTGGCATGGGCCAGGGTCAGCCCAACATGGATGGGAAGAAGTTAGATGGTATTTTTTTAAAGGGGTCAAGGACAGTAAGTTTTATTGCTACTGAGCCTCCATTTATATGTTTGAGCAGAGATTTGTTCAAGTGGAAATGCTTACATATAGCATAGTAGCTGCTGAATCTCTGGTAGAGGTAAGTGAGACTTGAGTTAGTACATTTTAAAAACAAAGATAATTTAGCAAAGAAATTTCTGGAGCCTTTATCAGCTTCTTGACTTGTAAAAAAAAAAAAAGAGATGCTTAGAATTTTACTAGACTTTGACTAGGGGGTTACAGAAAGACTCAGGGGACTGTGATGATTGCATCAGAGGCCAGAAAAAGGAGCATCTGATTTTTTTGCTCATGGCAGATCAATGGTTTTTAATGATGCTTTCTGCATTATATGTAGTAACAAATTTTTAATATGAGCTAATTTGAAAAACTATTTACTAACTTCCCCTTTGCATCTCAAGCATTTGCTTCTAACACGTGGGCTTTAAAAGCCTTTTCCTTGGGCTACAATTAGAGACTTCATTGTGATTTAAATTAAACAACAACAGCTTTTTTATTGCTGAGCCCTTTTTTTCTGCCTGAATTTGTGCTCTGAGATGGAAAAGATGGCAAGTCTAAGTTTGACCTGGGGCAATGAGAAGATGAGAGAGGATACAGAGATGCTGCAGGTGGCATTATTGCCACCATACCAGCTGTTATGCTACTATATTTATAGCTGTTTTGCTATTAATGTTGTTGTGGAATAACAGCTGAAAAATAGTAATAGCTGCATCTTATACTGTAGAGGTTAAAATCACCATTTATTAATAATTGTGATAGGAATTGGAAATCACACTTGGAAATAACTATACACAAATATTTCAGCACTAAATTGCTAGGGACAATAGGAAGTGGGATGAAAGTATAGGTGGTGTATGCATTTTTATCTGATGCATGGAATAATTAGCTGTAGATCCATTGCAGGACCTTTCAGATAGTAGAAAACAGAAGTACAGTAAATTCACGAATACAAGCCGCACTGAGTATAAGCCGCATCTCTGAGTGTTGGCAAACATTTCGGTTTTTGTCCATAGATAAGCCGCACCCAAATATAAGCCGCTTTGTCGTTCGCAGCGAGGACCCGCGTGCAATTAGAACCGCGGGAGGGCGGGGTTTACTGGCTGAGCTAAGGCTGTGCAGGCTCGGCCCGCTAGGGGCTGCTGACGGCAGCCCGGTGCTGCCGCTCGGGGCCGGCCGCCGCTGCCACTGGGCTCGGTCACCCCGGGTCGGCGCTGCCCCGCGGTGGCAGGCAGGGACGGAGCTTCCCCTGCTCCTACGGCAGCGGCGGCGGGCGGGGACGGAGCTTTCCCGCGCCCGTGGCGCCAGCGGCGGGCAGGGACGGAGTTTCCCCGCTCCTACCGCGGCGGCGGCGGGTGGGGACAAAGCACCCCATCGGCTCCCCGAGCCGCGGCAATGGCTGCGCGGGGCTCCCGTCGGCTCCCCGGGCCACAGCAATGGCTTGCGCGGGGCTCCTGTCGGCTCCCCGAGCCGCAGCAATGGCGGCGCGCGCTTCCCCCCCCTCCCCGGGCCGCAGCAATGGCGGCACGCGCTTCCCCCCCGCTCCCTGGGCCGCAGCAATGGCGGCGCGGGCTTCCCCACCGCTCCCCGGGCCGCGGTAGGGGCGGCCCGGGTCCCCCCTCTCCTCCCCGGGCCGCGGCAATGGCAGCGCCGGGCCCCCCCCGTCTCTCCCCTGGGCTGTGGCAGAGGAGGAAAGAGAGCTCTCCCACCTCTCTCCCCGCCCCCCGTGCTGCCTGCAGGGAGCCAGGCTCCACCCGCGGTGCAACAGAGTAGCGACTTGTAACAATCGCAAAATGCCGACTTTGCAGCTGCTCAGCTCAGCACTCTGGCAGGCACTTCTGAGGTTGTATTAGCCGCTCCTGATTATTAGCCGCATTTCCAGTTTAGGAGCAAAATCTTAGTCAAATTGGTGCGGCTTGTATTCGTGAAATTACTGTACTCTTGCTACAGGGGTTTGATATGGCAGAATTGAAGGCCCCAAGCAATGTTATGCTTGCTTTTTTTTCCCCCACAGTTGTTTCTTACCTTCTAATGCAGCAGTCCTGGCTTCTTTGTGGCTGTAAGACGCCCATCTCAATTAAATTTTATTGCTTACTCCTCTAAGCTGCTTTGGAGTCCAAAACTTCTTTTCTATCCCTGAAGCAGTTTTAAGGATTCTTAGTGCAAATCAGTGAGTGCCATGGGTGGATTTCTGTTTGGTAGACTTTAGTGGGAATATGCATATGTTCACCTATCCTGGGCCTGAACTAGTACCTTTATGTGCTCAAATTACTGGGAGATTAACTATATTTTACTCCACTTGTATTTGAAGGGAAAATTATTAAAAATATCCTTTATTCCTTTGCCAAACCTGACTTCTTCCTCTTGTGTAGAATTCTGTGTGATATAGGAGATACACAGATGTAGATGTAGATATATAGATAGATGTAGATGATATAGACATAGATGATATATAAGGCTGTGTCAAGAAGATGCATCCAAAAGAGTAAAAAACAAAACAAGTTGCTTTGGAAAAGTAATTTCAAGTAATTAAAAAAATAAATGATGCTGTGACTTGAATAGGGATAATATACAGCTGTTATTGTAAGAAGTTGGAGTTACAGTAATTTCACAATTATAAGCCGCACCATTTTGACTAAAATTCTGGTCCGAACCCAAAGTGCGGCTCATAATCAGGTGAGGCTTATATATGGACAAAGAATGAAAAGTTGCTGAGGACAGGTGTCTGCTGAGAAAGGCAGGAGCTTCTCTTTGAAATGCAGAATGTAAACCCTCTCCCTCCAAATTATTATAATTTTGAAATCAAGGAGTTTTCAGGCAAAAATATGGGAATTAGGAATAACAGTTCTTTTCTAGGGAAATTAAAATAGAGATACAGTACTACAAAGAATCCAACTCCAAACCCTGACAAAGTCAGAGTACAACCTGACACCCCATCAGGCAGGGTGTTGGTAGCAGTCCCATTAAATGGTGGTTGCAGTCCCCTTGCAGTGACAGATGAGATTCAGTTGGAGCAGTGCTCCTGCAGAATGTGCAGTTTCCCTCTAAAGGTCCAGTGGTGATGTGGAGAAATCTGGTTTTCCTCTGGAGTCCAGTGGAGAAAGAGGCTACCTTAGTGTCCCAAAACCTCTGTTTTTATCTTGGTAAGAAATGTTGGGCTCTTCCCCCTAGCTGGAGCAACTTCCAATGGGATGCAGTAATTTTATCAGTCACACAGTGGGACTCAAAGGCCATTAGCAGAAAATGACTCTCTGGAGGAAGGATGGGTTGTGAAAAGATAAAGAACAATGCCCCGCCTGGTTTCAATGGATGGCCCATTAGCAGAATATCTGCCATTGAGATAAGGATCACTGCTCCCACCCTCAACAGATGGTGATAGAACAGATACCTTTTATCACACTCTGTATTGTAATGTGCGGCTTATAATCAGGTGCGGCTTATATTTGGACAAAGAATGAAAAGTTGCTGGCACCCGGAGGTGCGGCTTATACTCAGCGCGGCTTATAATCGTGAAATTACTTCTCTGACTTTCGCATTGCTAAAAATATTCTTAAAAATACACTCTTATTTCCAAGCCGTTGCTCAACTGAGATGTGGATGCATACAATTACTAAAACTTCATCTATCTTTGCAGAACAAAGTTGTACTCTGTGAAACCATGAGCAGGCTTTGAGGGTTTATTTCTTTTCTAGGTCTCAGATCCCAGAATTCTGTGTGTAGACTAGAATCAGAGAAGCATATGTCACTTGGCATGCAAGTGACTGGAGAAGTCAGCCTCTTGAAGATGGAGCTGCCTCCATGAACCAAGCTGGAGCAGGAATCAGGCTGCTCAGCTAGCAGAGCAAACATTGTCTCTGTTTCATTTCATTAGAGCACATCAGCATTATTATTTTCCAGACCAGCCAGCTAATTGTATTATCTGTGTTGTTTTTATTGGCTGAAGAATAATGGCATTCTCTCCTATGGCTTTCTTAAATGAAGATTTATTTAAAATCTCTGTACATAGATCGTTGGAGCAGACACAGTATGTCTTCAATTACTGCATGTCTTGTCCTCATTTGAAACCAAGGCAGCCAAATCAGGTTGTACAGTAATAAAACTATAGAGCTGAAGACATGAAAAACTAAGTCATCCTAAAATTGAGTAGCTGTAGCGTTTTACTTCTCTGCAGTAATTGAGGGGATAGTTTTACATTCTGTTTCAGAAATGTGAGTCATCTAATAAAGCAGAATACCAAGAAGAGTAAGTATTAAAGAAAGTTTTACCTGGAGCACTTACCTGAAAGGTTTTTTTCAGTCTGTGTGAGGTGATATGATTCCATTTTAATTGGACAGATGTGCAAACCACAGGGTTGCTTCTGTCACTGTGGCACCATCCCCAGTTTTCCTGTGCTGTCCCCCACTGAGGCACTGCTCCCTGCAGGCACTAGGCAAGGGGGCAGAAGAGGTGGCCTACTGTTCTAGAAATAACCCTTTGGGCAGTGATCCTGCCTAGCAATGTTTCAAGGTCATTGGAGTGGACAAACGTGGCAGATGAGCTCCAGTGTTGCAGCCTGGGGAAAGAGAGAAGACAAGGTCTGGGCTGCATGGCTCCCAATAAACAAAAACACTCAAGCATGCAGATATGTTCTCTTCCGATAACCAGATACAGGAAGTTGAGGTTTGGGTTGTGATAAACTGATAAGTGCACTTTGGAAGCCATTTTAACCTGCAGCAAGAACTCATTTGCTTAACCCAAGAATATTTGGCCACCACTTCAACAAAGGAGTTTTGTCTGCCCTCCTATTTCTATTATTTATGTTTGCTTGGAGTTTTTGACAGATTTATTTTTCAAATCTCTTCCAAAGTTTTCACCAGCTGAACTCTAGATTTCTGCATGATATTCAGGTCCAGCTGAGTGACACAATTTTACAACATCTTCAGCTGCCTTTCCATAGACCTTCCAGGTTTTTAAGGTTAGCTGATGGTAGCAGGAAGTTTGCGTGTTGTTCACAGAGAGTTTAAAATTAAATTGAAACGTTTTCTGTTAAACAAGTGGCACTTTGCATAGTGTCTGAGAGAGATGTCTCTGAATATCCCTTGTCCTGGTGGCTGGTGCCTTCTCCTTCAGCAGAGGTGTGATGAACCTTTGTGCTCCAGTAAACCACAGTGACTGCTGGGCTGTAAGAGGAAAAGTCCTGCATTCTCTTTTGTGTGCTGTCAGCTGAACTCAGTGTCCTAGACTGGGTTAGGTGGCAACACTGGTGACAAGACCATGTTTGTCCACACAGGGATGTGAGAGGCACCTGCTGAGACCGTTCAGTTGGGACTTGGCTGTTTCTGCATAGAATTGAATGGTGATGCCATCCTGCAGTGGTGTCAAGATAGTCAGTCAAAGGGTGGGGCACCCAGGAGCTTCTCTTGTCTCCAAGGCTGGGATGGGGGTATGTTTGAAGAGTGGAGTGCCAAACCAGGGTGAGTTGCATAGCTACTGAGTCTTCCCATGCCTGGTTACTTTGCTTCACAACAAACAGCAGCCTTTCCAACAGTGGATTAATTCCCCTTTCCTCTGGCTGCTGGGTAAATGCTACTGCAATATCCTTTTATTTCTGTTTTCTTTTGAGTCTATTGTGATCAACCATTTGTCCTTTCGTGTAATGTGTATAAAAAAGCAATTCCATAAGCATCTCCTTGCTGAGAAGTCCTGGAAGGCACAACTGGGCCATTGTTCAGTGCTGCAGTTGACCCTGCTGATGAGAATGAACCATGTGCTGAATGTTTAATGGAAACAGAGTTATGGATGAGTGACTTGACCAGATAAAAGTAAAATAACACCCAGAGGGAAGAGAAAGCAGCCAAAAAGAAATTATGTCTGTGCTTCTGATAAATGGAAATACCTGCCTTTTTAAACCCCAAGCGACTTGATCTTGGACCATAAATGAAAAAAATGAACACATCAGCTACTACATATTGCCTGATCTAGCAGGCAGAAATAATAATGGAGGTCTAGTGGTTGGAATGTGGTGCCAGATATTCAAAATAAAATTAAAATTATAACTCTTTTTTCAGCAAAGGAATTTGCCTTTAGAATAAATTGTCAAGGTGTGTTTGATTCATGTGAAGGTATTAGTAGTTTAGCAGTAATTGCAAGGCTTGAAATAGGAATTGCTCTGATTTTTCATGGTCTGTGCTATGCAAAAGACAGGCTGTATTTGCTCAAGGCTGCAGATACAATCACAGAACCAGCTTAGAAAAAAACAATATAGCTAAACTCAGGTGGGAGTGGGGGGTGCTCATATCAAGCGTTTTGAACATAAAGGGCCCTTGTGTTTACTAGCGTCAGTGATGGTTGCCTACACTTAAAAGTGGTTAGCTCTGGTTTTTTCTACTCTTGGTCAATCAGCTGAAACCATGCTAGTTGGACAATTTACACCTGTTTGGTAGTGTAGTTTATACTTAGGTAGTTTAATCTTGCTAGGACAGAGAATAAACAGTGAAAAGAATGATCATCTGTACAGCACATATGAAAGCAACTACAGCAGTAGCAAGTCATAAGCCTAATCAAAGATATTAGACCAATACAGACACTTCAATGTAGAGGTCAGAAGACCCGAGATCCAGTAATCCAACTGATAACCATGACCCTGGAGCTTTAAGGGCTGTCAGTCACAGCTAATGGTGTTCCTGGGTTGATGACAGGACAAAAGTCTGCAGTTGGCACATTTGATTGCTGCTCCTGCAGCAGTAGAACACTGCTTGTGACATTTTATGCTACAACCTCCTGTACTAATACACCTACTCAGAGTGCTGGCCTACAGGCTAAGAAGGGAAAGTCACCAGCTAGTGATGCAAACTCAGTCTAAAAGCCAAGCTGAAGTTTTTGAAGTCATATGCTACTGAAAAGCTCTGAGTGAAGTTAATGTAGAGATACTGTTGCTGCACAGTCACACCTGGATTCCTCCTTGGTGTAAGGTAATAATTTTCTCTCCCAGCACAAACCCACTTCAGACTTGGCTCTTGGCTGTTTGTTGCCTCCACAGGGATCCCATTCCTGCCACCAGCTTGCCTTAAAAATAAATGAGGCTTACTCAAAGGCTTCTCAGGAAGCCTTAGGAGTCACCGAGCAATTTTTCCAGTTCTAGAAATTTTTCTTCCATTTCCTAAACCAGAGTTTTAGACTTCAATTTTCCAGACTCTGTGGGGGCCCCCTCAGAGAAAGATTACAGTTTAACTAAATATTAGGAAGAAAGAGAAACGGTGTAAATGAGCCACAGAAGTAAAATGTAATTTCTGCCTGTAATTCAGGCTGTTGTTTCAGGGGCAGGCTCCAAGGGACTAATCCCTTCCCTGCTGTGGCTGCAGCAACTCAGCCTGGTTTTTTACTTATTTTCCAGTGTCAGAAATGGCTTCCACTGCAGTAACATTCCACAGCAAATCAGTTTTACACTTCTGTTGAAAAATATCTCAAATTTATTGACTCTGAAATGGATGCTGATGTGTAAGGGCAATTGGAGTGTTTGAAAGTGGACAATGATCCTGCAGCTGCACTGGCCTGATCAACTGGCTTTTCCCCGTGGGCAATCTGCATTACCCTACATTTATGGAATGTTTATTTCACAATCAAATTGGTTAAAAATAGATTCTGTTTGTAGATACTGTTCTGAGTGCAGGACTTCTTTATGAAGACATCCGTTTCTCCTGGGGCTGGTGGCACAGCTGATGGACTCGCTGCTGCAGGAGGCTGGCAGGAGGCGGGGAGGCAGGGAGGCAGGGAGGGATGATCCCACAGGCACAGCTGAGCCATGCCTGGGGACAGAGAGCTCTGCAACCCTCCTTCCCTGCTGGGAGGGAACTCTGTGAGGCCAGGCAAGGAGGCTGGGGGCTGCAAGGGATTCTGTGAGGGAAAGATGAAAGCTGGGGAGAGGGCAGAACGGTGTGTCTGTGTAAAGACAGTATATTTACTCTCCTCGTGTCGTATAAGATGCAGATGGTATGAAGGCTCCTTTTCCCTGCCCCCCAATACAGATTTTGTTGTTTTAGCTATTGATAGTATTTTTCCATTATTACTTTTACTGCTTTGAATAATGCAGATTATCTAAGATGAACTCCAGTTTAAGACAGTGGCAATATATTAACCACATGCCTGGGATCTTCTTTCTGGATCTATATGTAAAGAAATAGCCAATTTTGAGGGCCTGAATATTGCCAAAATAGAGCTACTGTCTATATATTATGTTTATGGTGCTGAAGTGAGCCACTATTTGAGTAGCATTTGCTTTGTCTTTGTCCCCTGCTATGTCTGTACAAAGGTACAAATACAGGCAGTCCCTGAATTTCATAGTTTTGATATTGCAAGTAACGAAATATGACTGCAAAGCATGAAAAAGAGTCAAGACATCACAGGTGGAGAATATGTCTGAAAAGAAAGCGTTTAAAAGTAGAAGAAGGTAATTTGCTTGGCTTCTGCTAGGACAAAGCCATTTAAACAACCTCAGTTAGATGATAGTTATAGTTAGATTTGAAGCAAAACTCTGAGCTTGATATTAAATTAAATGAGGTTTCAAGCAGGTTACCAGCCAACTTGTCAGAAAATATCTGCTGAAATGGCTGTTCTACAGAATTCTGGACTTTTCACAAAACTATTTCCTCTATAACCATTTTGACTTTCTTTTTGAAAAAAAGTTACATTTTAAATTTTACCCTGGGCTTTATTGTTCCTTGAATGTGAAAAACTCAGGTTTCTGTGTGAAACATCTTCCCTGTTTCTCAGTGAAAACATCACTAGGTGCTGTGACATTGTAACAGGTATTGTGCCATTGGAAGTGAATCTGTCTGCAAAATTCGTTGAAGAACAGAAGTGTTAATGAAAGTTATGCAAACAAATATCAAGAAAAATTTGACCAACTATTAATAACTTGATGGAATGTATGTACTCTGAAAATCCTCGCCACAATATGTTTATACTTCTGCAGGGCCCTTTTCCACATCCTTCCCTCCTGACTATATGGTACCTCTTTCTGCATTTGTGGCTCAGTAAATTCTGCTCTGCAGCCTGTCTGGAATACAATTTGTCCAGGTAAACTCAAGAAAAATGAATTACCAAGGTGTATATTTGACCAGGGAGAAGGAAAACCTAGTTTTCAGGTTTTTCATGTGTGTGGCCTAAAACAAGCAAGAAAGCAGTATGAACAGGAGCTAGAATGTTTGGCTTGGCTCCCCACAAAGAGCATTCACAGAACTGGAGTGTTTAGGAAACATACTGAATGGGGATGTCACCATTTAAAGTGCAAATGAATATTGCAAAGCAAGCCAGCAGTAAATAGTAAATGTGGTACCTCTCTTAGGAGGTGAACCTCTGCAAAAATCCTGTGGCTCTGTGGAGGGGTGTGCACATCCTTGTTGCCTTGCTGCCATGAGTAAACATTTGACTCACTACTTAGCAAATAGATTTTCAATTGGACCATGTATGGTGAATAATGCAACAGTTACCAATGTAATACGTATTTCTAGATGTTGGAAGTTGGGTTTGGTTCAATAATTTATGAAAATTAATCATGCTGTCTCCATCAGCTTTGAGAATGTTTGCAGCATACATCAGCCCAGAAGGTCACTCTGAGGATTTTTTTATTTCTTGCTTCATTTTTGCTTCCTCCCACAGTACTAAAGAAAAAAGGTCTCTGCTCAGTTATATTCTGCCAGTTAACATAGATGGGTATAAATAGATGTACACGTGTGTGTTTTCACTGCGATCTCATAGACGATGATTAGGGACTTCATGTCCTTATTTGACCTGTCAATTGTTTAATTTGTGTTTCTTTCCTTTCTAGCTTACGTAATTGTTCTGCAGTCACCTAGAAACCCACAGAGCAGTTATTGTGCTGCTTGTGGGGACAGAGCTGCTGAGCACCAGACTTCAATAAGGCTGAGATTGTCTAAAATAAATATGATTTTAGGCTTCAGAGTCTGGGGTCAGCAGAACTCGAGAACATGAGGGCCATCAGGAAATGCGCAGAAGAAGCAAATGCAATAACTCCTGCTGCAACTGCAGTGCCCAGGCAGACCCTAGAGACTACCTTTGGAGAACTAACAAAGTTATGGCCAAAGTAGTCTTCTAGCAGCAATTTTCTTATTAGCTCTCCAAATTAGCTTACCTTTACCTTCCTCATGTGCCCTTCTTAAAGTTATCCATGGTTTTAAAGGCTAGAAAACACCACTGCTCCTCTTGTCCCAAAGGATATGGTTATTGTTTGAGCAGTCCATTCAGCTCCCCTGCAGACATGTGCTGTGATGAGAACGGACTGTCACCATTCTGCCTGTAAGCCAGGTGTGCCACATATGCCCTTAAACAGCCATGAAGTTCAACATGCTGGTTGCTGGGCCAGGGAGAAGCGTAACTGAGTTGAAAACAGATCTTGGAAAAATTACTACATCAAATATAGGTAAAATTATAAACAGTAGGGAAAAGTGAAAAATACCAGAAAGTTTTAATTCCTGAAAATCACTGGTCTGGGTTTTGTGTATGATACTCCTGTGAATTTCACATGAGGGGCTAGCTGTGCCACAGAGCATTCAAGGCAGTTTGCCTAACCACAGGCTGCAAAGAGTAGAGTTTGCAGGAAGGGGGACAAAAAACCCAATTCAGTTAGTTTGCCATCTATGTAGGACAAATGCATTACATAGCAGGGTACTGACTTACCAGGCCTAATGCTTCACTTCACTTTTCATCTTAGACAGCCCTGATAGGAAAAGCTATAAGGAAAACTCACTGAAAAACAACGTGTCACATTTTGTACTGAACCATTTGAGGAAAAGGTACTTACTGTGCCTTCCTGAAGCACATGATAATGACCTGAAAGAGTCACTGAAAGATTGGTTCAGGCTTGGCCTTATCTCAAAGAAGACAAATAAGGAAGGTCATTTATGCACTCTGTGTCATAGGGATGATTTTACTCTTTGATGGTTCATGAGAGCCCTCACGAACCATCTGGAAGGAGCTTTGATACATAAATCTCATCTAGTCATCTCTTGAAAACAGTGACCTTCAAAACAGTGAGTCAGCCAATGACGGAAGCAACGCAGGAACACATTTAACGAAATTGCTGCCTTTGCTTTTGTGAGTGTCAGGGCTTCAAGGGGATGAAAAGCAATGCTGGTCACCCAAGGCACCACTTCCAAGCAGCAGATGTGATTTGCAAAAAAAAAATCCACGTGATTTTGAAGTGCAAAGCTTGGGACAGCTTCCCCACAATGTGGGGCATGTCTGTGTATATTCAAAGTTGTGCATGCCAGTCACCATGGTGCTTTGTACTGAGTTCTCTTTTTGGTTTTTTTTTTAAATAAGATTAACATTCTGCCATATGGGCTGTGGCTTTCTTGTGCTGTATGTGACTCAGGTTGGTCATCAGGGCTGCCTTGAGAAAAATTTTATGGCTCACCTGAGATATTTGTGCATCAATGTGTGCATAAATATCAATATGTGAACAAATATCAATAAGATATTTGCGTATCAATGTGTAATCATGTAATCCTCTACTCGTCCAGCTACTCAGACCTACACTTAATGGGTGTCGTCAGACGGAGGAAAGGGGTGTCTCTGCTTGGCCACACTTCTCAGATTTGGAGAGATCATTGTGCCAGGCCCTGTGCCATACTGCCGTGGGTCTGACTCACTGTGGATTTGCTCTGGCTGTCCCAGGCTTTCAGAGGGCTCAGTCAAATGCCATGCAGGTCTCCTTCTCCTCTCTCCAGGTGGGAAGTCTCTTCCTTCCTCTGCCTTCATGGACTTGAGCATCTGCACTTTTGCTTCGTACAGAAGCTCCGAGTTACCCACTCAGCCCACAGCAGACTTCCTCAGCCAAAAGAAGAATGTGCTGTCCTCTAAGCAAGGCATAAAAATTGCCACGGGGCAAGAATATAATTCATATGAAATTTACTCATTTTCTGCTACAGTTAGAGCATTTATCTCAACTTTTCTTAATTTTCTGTTCTCTGGTGCTTACATTAGGGCTGACCATGTGCTCCCACACAAGAAAATAATGGGATCCTCATTGAGCACAAGGGCTGATGTCTTTGATTTTCTCACCTGAACAGCTTTGATGCATCTTCTTTGATGCATCTTCTTTGATGCATCTTCTTGCAGGAGGAGGTGTGACCTACAGAGGTTCCAGGCATGACTGTGCTATTTGGTTATTCCTAGGACAAATTCGGATGAAATAGTAATCAGTTGATACATATAAATGATCAAATTTAGATCAAATGTGGTTTAAGGGTGCAATGGTTCAGGAGAGGCTTGTGCAGTCCATTTTAATTACTGGGAAAAATCATTGTGATAGCAGATGTTTTGTGTAGGCAAGGACAAGCTGGGAGCAAGATGTGATGCCATTTGCACTAGCCATTGCACGAACATTAATCTCCAGGTTTTAATACCAATTTATTTTATGCAAAAGCTATTAAGATATTGTATTGTGTTTTCAGGACACTTATTTGCAGAGATTACTAGTGACCTAGGAAAATTTTCCTGTTCTGTGTAATATAAGCCCTGGTAATTAGGACTTCAAAAAAATGAACAAGGAATTATGATTAATATAATGAAAAATTACATTAAAATTAGAACAGGTTGCTGTAAAATGGGTCAGCTAGTCATACACATTTATAATCACTAAGAGGATTTATGGTAAACGACATGAGGATTTAATTCTGTACATTTGCAACAATTCCCCTCCTCTTTCCCAAAACAGAAACCCATTCTCTAATCGAGGAGGAATGATACTACATGTTTTTCACAGACATAGCTCTGAAAAGCAATCTGATGTCCCGTTTCCAGTGATTGTCTGGTAGTGATGGTAAGTCACATGATGTGTGATCCATCAACTGAAAGTATGATGATTAGTGACAGACAAAAGGCCAAGTAAGTGCTGCCTGGATAAGCTAACCATAACCCACTAACACTAGCTGATTAAAAGCAATCCAAATGATGGGAAATAAGGCTGAGATTAACTAATAACCAGAGAAATATGAAGAAGAATTTGTAGCTGGGAGACAGAAGTGAGATTCAAGCAAGTCACTATCTGCAAGAAAATGAATGGAAGTTCAGAATACAGAAGACTTGTGCTGGAAGGACAATCAAAAGTAGCAAAAAATAGGGAAATTGGCAAAAAATGGGTAGAGGTAGGATGAAGCTGAAGAAAGGGCGGTATTGTCTGGGTTGCATGGATATGAGGAACTTGTCAGGGAATGATTGATGACTCTGTAGAAATTGAGGAAGTTCAATTTTCCACTATACAGTTGAGATAATTTAGATTCTTCAAAATGAACTGGTACCCAGCAGCCTGTGGTTTTGTCCTTGTAAGCCTGAGTAATTAGTCACATTTGTCGCTACCCAGAAACCTGATTTGCTAGTAAGGATTTCCTCCTTTGCACTGACAACCATTGTGCTTGCTTCTGGAAAGTGGAAGAGAAGTTTTATCATGTTTTAGTGGGCACTAATTCATTGTTCCCTGGTGAAAGGCTCTCAGTCTCTGCAAGGTGTCCGAGAACATCGTGAAACCAGAACTTCCACACACAACTCCTTGAGGGTTTGGCAGAAAGCCATCTTTCTCATGGGTAGCTGAAAAAATCCTGTATACCAAGCAGCAGACCATTCCACTGTCCAAACTTTTAGGCAAGTTTTTCCTAATATTCACAGAAAGGTACCATTGTCTGGGCCAGGGGATTGTCTCCAGGAAAAAAGGAACTCAGTGTGTCTTTCTCAGTGCTCAAAATGTTTCCCTTTTTTGATTTGTTTTGAAATGCCTTCATCTGACCAGCTTGGCTCTAGAGATGATAATCACAGCAGGGTGATGTCGACAGTAACGCTGCTGTCCTCTGGAGGGGTGTGTCTGCTTCTCAAAATGGGTCCTGCAGCAAGTGCCAGTGTGGTGCTGCTCCTCTGAGGACAGTGGGAGGTGGCTCAGGCACCACAAACCTGCAGAGTGATGGAGCTGCTTCTGCATACACTCCTAGGAGACTTCAGGTTGTTCAACTCTTCGTTGTGTTGCTGATTTCTCACAGTTTTAAATACCACACTCTCAATTCTCTAAGTAGGTGAAGGTGCTCAGAAGCTCAGCAGGAGCAGCTGCAGTATTGCAGGATGTGGCTGCCTGTGCTTGGCTGTTGTGTGTCCTGGTAGATGAGTGTGGGCTTTGCTTGCAACTCACAGTTGAACTGTGTTTTACAGTGTGAAGGGTGGCTTTTAAAACTGTAAAAAAAAAAAAAAAAAAAAAAAAGAAGTGTCCATAAAAGGGTTTTGATTTGGACCTTGGTGTGTTAATTTTACTGCAGACATTTAAGTGTTATGTACATGAGAAGGTGATAAAAAACTTAGAGCCTGAGCAGTTAAATCAGCAAAGATCCTGAGCCTGTGCTTCTAGGAGTGCCCACTCCTCTCAGCTGTGCTGTGCACTGCACCACAGAGACTTTAGAATGTTGTGGCAGGCAAAAACACTTTTGGAGGGTGCACAACTGACAACTGCATCCTTTGGGCTGTGAAGTTGATGGGGTTGCCCCTGAGCTGTGAGTGACAGAGTTATAGACTGCATACTGAGAAGTGGAAAGCTGCATGAGTCTCTGCACAAAGCCCAAGAATGTTGCAAGCTTAAAGGCTTAAATCTAAAGAGAGAGACCGGGACAGGACTTTGTGATGCAGTCTGAGGAGGAATAATTAGTATAAAAGTAAGGCATGTTTCCAAAGAAATTCCCAAATGGAAAACTCCCTTGCATTTTGAGAATTAGTATCCTCCAGGAAAAAAACAAAGTTTGAAAAAGGTAGCTTTTTGCAGTGTGTGTTAAATGAAAGAGCAGATCTGATAAGCTCTTTGTGGAGAATAGGAGGGAGGCTGCAGGAATTGTGACAAGCTGCCTCTCCTATTTCCTTATAGAGATAATTTAAAATAGTATTGCTTCTGTACTACTGAGAAAGTTTTGTGAGGAAGCCTACTAGGAAGGCAGCTCTAAGAGTTCAGGGGAAAACAAGGAAGCCTCTCTTAGTGAGCAAGCTCTTTCACAGGCAGAAGGTTCTGCTGCTTCCCGTGGCTTGGCGGGCTCTGTCACTTGGCAAGTTGTCTCCAGTGTGTGGTGAGCAGGGCAGCAGAGGCTCCTCTGGGCCAGCTACTGTAAGGAGATACTTGGGTTTCTGCACCAGCCAACACCAGGCTCAAAGCAAATTTTTATTTTTCTGAAGCAAGACTTTTTGCACCCATTCACTCGCTGGAGGCAGAATTTAGTGGGACTGTCTCTGTTTAGTCACTGTGCCAGAGGCAGCAAATAGCAAATACAAAATACAGCATTCCTGTGCGAGCATGTGTTTGTACATAAATATTTTTTTTTTAAATTTTTTTTTCTCTGTGTACTTATGGAGAAGTAAATTGAGATGCAAGATACAAATTCAGAAATAAAGACTTTGTCTTTGCTTCGTTGAATCACAGATAATCATGTTGTTGCAACTCTCCAAATTAAAACATATACAGATCATGTCTTTTTCTCCGACCTTTGCTTAAGGACTTTCCTGCTCCTCTCTGTACTTAGATAGGTTCTTTCATGAGTACAAAATGCATATTAATAACCTCTGTTCAATTTCTTTCCATTCTATTGGCATGGTTATTAGAGCATTTTATGGTATTCTGCTCAGATAAGAACGAATTAAGTTTTCAACTTTTTCCTTACATCTACTGGCTTTATTGTGACATTGCTTTGATTTAATTTTTGGGATCTCCCTTCCACACTTCCCATGCCTCTCCCTGGGAATTTTTGAAAGCATATTTTAGAAAGAGGAGTGGGGACTGTTGATTTAGTCACATTACCCTCAGCAGCTTTTGGCCCAGTCACTAAGCAGAGCATACAGTTGCACGTTCTTTTGGGTTATTATGGTCCAGCACAGCCTGGTCCAGCAGGGAGAGTGCAGGACTTTTGCTGTTTTCCATCAATTCTTTCAGAGTTCAAAAATACCCCCATGCAGGTCTAGCACATGGACGTAACATAGACTGCATAAAATGTGGGGAGGTTTTCTGGCAGCTGGGAGATCAGCATTTGGGATCTGCTCCTTTATGTTTTTGCTAGTCCTGCATGATGTTTACCCAGAGCGCTTTGCTCCTGTTTGGTTTTGCTTTGCTCTGCTCTAGGGTATCAGAATATTCAATTATTTCTTTCCCTTCTTTTTTCACAGCAGCTTTCACTGCGTCCCACATAACAGGACCTCCTTCCTTGTGTCTTGAAAATAAAATATTTTTTTATGAAGTCCTGATCTTCTCTTCTGATGATAAAAGTAAATCTCCCACCACCTTCAAAAGGTTGTCATTACCTGGCACGGTATCTGTAAGCTGTTGTTGCTGACTACATCCTCTATTCCTAGCAAGTGCTTTCCTGACAGAGTGTTTGTTCCTGCCACTCATGCAATGATAGCTTAATATAAAGTCTTGTGGGTTTTGCAGATGCTAGCAAGCTTTATGTGTGAATTAGCTGAAGAGAAAGTTGCGATTCAGATTGTAAATTACAGCCAAAAATCTACAATAATTTTTTTCCACACTATTGGATCTGCTGGTTTCATAGTGCTGGAGGTAAGAACCCAGACAAAAGGAGTTAATTATTCTGAAAATGTTCAGAGAAGCACAAAATGTGACCATTAGATTTTAAGATCATTGATGCATAAATACCTGCAAAATACATTGGAAAATTCAACATCTCTTTATGAGTAACAGTAGGTGAAAAATCACAAAGCATCCTTTTCAGTCCTTTGAACAGCTTTGTTGTTAGGAATCTGTGAGTGTGTGCCTAAGGGAAGAATTAATACCAGGAACTAAGCAGAATCAAGAAGAACTATCTGGTCATAATGATACTACATATGAGAAAATGTAGGAGGGGAAATCAATATATTAGATTATCACTGAGGCATTTGTAGATCATGTCCTATTAAAAGCCCAGGCTATTTGACAGAACGTGAAGCTTAAGCCTCGGTATGAATGTGAGTAGTTCTGCCTGTGGAGATGTAACTACAGGTTGCAATTGATCTGCTGTGAATAGAGTGGATAAATGATTTTCCAGGCAAATGTTTCACAGACCTATGGGTGAATACTGCATGGAAAAAAATTTTCCATAGTCGTCCTTGTCTTTCTACAGAATAGAATTATCAGTAATATGAAGGTTTTGGAGCCCTAATTTTGGAGCAGTCTTTGCTATTAAAGTTTATGCCAGCTATTTTCAAGTCCCAAGAAGCACTGGAACAAAGCATGGAAGTAAAAAATGAGGATTTATAAATTTTCAGCGTCCAGAGCCTGCATATCTGTCTGAGTGCAGAATGATAGACTTCTAAATTATACTGTGACTCTTTACAGGAAAAAAGTTCACTCTCATCTTGTTCTCAGGCAATTCCCAATGGGGAAAACACTAATTACTTGCAATACTTGAATATACCAAATTTTTTATTAAGGGCTGCAGTTGCAGCAACCTCCATGCTGAAATGAATTCTGCATTTAGCACCCTCCCTGAGGTGCTGTCTGACCTCTCCTGAAAGCTGTCATACTGACATTAATTAGTGAAAGAGCAAGTACAACAAAATCTTCCTTATTCAATGACTATTCAGTGAGAGGTCATTAAAGTGAGCTGCATGTGCCCCTTTGCTGGCTGACCTCTCCAGCCAGTCTCACCTTGATTCATATCTATCATGGATTTGTAGCAAGCACACAGGAGGTAGAAATCAGACAGAAAGAGGAGACAAGATTTACCACACTTCAGCTTGTGGCATAAACAAGGATAGAATCAGTCAGGTGAAGCAGCACTGCAGCTCTGGAACATGGTATTGGATAGCAGCACCTGCATTGCCAGACCTGACCTAGGAAAAAACACAGCAAGCTGTAGCTATGTCAGAGAATGAAAGGGATCCAGGCAGAAAAATGGCATGCCCTCCTTTTAGTCTGCTCTAGATATCTGGGAAGCTGGGCTGGGTGAAGGGAGGCGGAATTATGCCCAGAAAAGAGCTGTGCAGAGCTTGCACTATGCAAGTGGCAACACATCTCTTCCCAAAATCTCTCACACGGTAAAGGAACATGAACACTAACTCTCCACAATCCCTTCTTACTACTTCCTTACCAGGATTCTCAACAACATGAACTTGATCTACCCCTGGCCCTTGTTTCTGATGTCGCCAGAGAAAGCTCAAGGCAGCTCTGTAGCAAAAATGCACAGCTGAACCTGCAGCACTGGTTCACCTGGCGTGGGATGGGGAACATTTATGTTCTCTGAAAGGGAAGAAAAAGTGAAATACATCTCTTGTGCTCAGACACAACATGGAGTAATTTTAAGACTTTTTTCTCTATCCATGTAACTGCTGGTCAGAGGAGATGGAGATACCATCACCTGTTCCTAGGCCATTTAGTTAAAGAGAAGGCTTAAATCTGCCTAATATTATGAATATTTTGTTTTGCTGGAGTGTCCAAAGCACTCGCCCCTATCTTCTGCAATTCGACCCCACTGGCACAAGGACAGCAAGCTCAATCAAAGTCTGTAGCTGAAGAGGTGCTGCATCCAGGACAACTGAGCTCTATTTGTCTCCAAATTTTTCAGAGATACCCTGTACTGCACTGCAGTGTGAAACAGGGTGGTGAGCTCTGCCACTGTCAACAAATACAACCCACCCAGTAAATTGGAATGCACTTGGCTCAGCCAAATTTGCCAAATCAAAACACTTGGGATTACTGGATCCTATTTCGGCAGCTAGTCTCAGGCAGGCAGATTTGTCCCTGTATCTTCTCTCTTGGGAACATAGGCATTAATTTCAGGAAGATGGCTTTCCCACTTACCTGGACTTAAGGTATGACTTCATTATTTCTGTCAAACAGAGTAAAGCATTCCCTGGAATACAACAAAAATTTGGTTTCTTGTGTCCAGATTAAAGTGTATTTGATGGAGCTTCTGTACTGGCCTGTGGATCAGACAATGCTCACTAACAACCAAAAAGAAAAGGAAATGAGAAAGAGGCAGCAGTTTGGGCTGTTTGCTTTTATTGACAGAAATGTCCTAGATACAAATTAGGTTCCTGTTCAAATCGTTTGCCAGTAACCTTAATTTACTTGCCCTTGGGTGAGAATTGCATGCTTTGTGGCACACTGTGGACTAGTGTCACCACAACTTACTTTGTTATCTGCAAATATGTGTGGTCCCTTTTCATCAGATTATGTCCAAGCCTAATGCTCATTAAGTCTCAGGAGATTTTTTTCCACCTCTGATGCTTTACCCTCCTCTTTCTTTTCTACTTGTTTTACAGTAGTTAGTTCAAGATAGAGAAATATTTGTCTTGGTCTAATTCTCAGTAGTTTCTTCACTGATACCAGTGAAGCAATATCATTATATGACATATATAAATATATATATATATTATATATGTGATAAGTGTTATATGTATATATGAGAGATATAGATAGATAGATAGATATCTATAGGTGTATAGATATATAGATATGTGATGGTCTTCAGTCTCCAGATATACAGGTATGTGATGAAGAGGGCAACATCTCCTCTGGTGAGAAGTATGTTATGGTGATACTTCATTGCTTTTTGGTTTTTTAATATTTCCTGCTCACTGCTGAGCAGGATATGGTAACATGTAACTAGGGTGTGGGCAAAGTGGTTCAGAAGAGGTGGGAACTGAAAGTAGATGGAACATGTGCAGAGCAGAAATTGCTCTTGTCGGTTTTGAGGTTTTTTGGATAATTAGGGCATTGAAATTCTTTGACTCTGGCTACAAGAGCCACAATGTTAGATCACACTAAAAGGTTTCACACCATGTGAAAAACTGAAACTCAGATTTTTCCTGGGCATTAGGTCAATCATATGGCCACATGTCAGGGGAGAGCATAAAATGCTCTTCAGTTTTCCTACTTTACTGCTGAGTCTATGGGCAAACATTAGACAACATGTAACTTGATTAGGGAGGCAAGCTTCACATTTCTGCAGCACACAGACAAAACCATACCGAATCAAACCACCACCCATTTTCACACTCAGTTTTTGCCTCCTGAAGAAAGCCAGCTGTGTATCCCTAAGGGCAGCAAAGTTACAAGAAAGGAATTTTCATCATTCATCAGGTTTCTTCTCTTCAGAAACTGGTTGGTCAGGTCTTCCTCCCCCAGGTCTTTCCCAGCCCTGGAGGAGAGGCTGCCTTATGAATGTGTGGGGTTTATGTGGTGTGCTTTGGCATTGACAAACAAAGCTCATTAACCCTGTTGTAATCTATAAATCCCATGCAGCTCAGCAGGAAAGAACAAAGCTGGTGACTCTCCTGGACTGATGTATTTGGCAGACAAGCAGGGCAGTCAACACCAAGCCTGTTTGGAGTTTTTGCCTCTTGCTGTTGTATTCCGTTGACTCTAACAATCTGATCAGACAAATATTCTCATTAACTACTGCTGAAAGAAAAAACAGGAGTCAAGCCGGATATGGCAGGAAGCCAAAGTAGTTTGTAAAGAAGCAGCTCATTTGGAAGATGAAAGCTTTTCCAGCACTGTTTTTTTCCTAATGGGGGGAATACTTGAAGACATTCACACTTAGTTGATGTTCACTTTTTCTAAAAAGACAGCAGGACAAGATAAAACCGTGTTTCATCAGTTCTTTTCTTTTTCTCTCTGGTGTCATCAGGAGACCGGTGCAGAGTTTTCTCAGTGCTGACTATCTGTGTAAATCTTGCTTTTTTCCTCCTCTCTCTGGATAGTGATCTGGGAAACAGGTCTTAAACTTAAATTACTGTTATTTTATATATGTTAATTGATCTCTGTGTGCATCTAGTCTAACTACAACTATGACTAAGTTAAATGAAAAAGAATTTTTCTCGTAAAATACAGCTCCTCATCTGCTTTTCTAACTAACTCTTTGCCTGCAGTAAAGTGCAGCAGTTGGGAAATAATCAGCTTCAAAAGGCAGACATCTGTCACTTTGTGACACCTCCACTAAAAAGGGGAGCCATTATCTGTGAGACAGCAGGGTGCTATAGCTACTGAGATCAGGCAAGACAGAGACACAAGATCAAACACAAAGCCAGAATACAGCACTTTACAATCAGAAATGTGATGATGGTTGTGGGAGTTGTGAAGCAGACCTGTTGAGCTCACTGAAGGGGCCTTCACTGAGCTTGATGGAAACAAGATCTAGACAACAAAGGCAAGAAGTAAGCACTAGTACAAAAGTGGTTAAAATCAGCTTTAAAATGTGCGTGAAACTGATGAAATCAAATTTTCCTCTGAAATATTTGCTCCTTGATGACAGGACTGAGGTTTGGCGGCCCCACCAATGCAGAGAGGAGCAGCTGAGTGCTCAGCTTCAGCTCCATCAGCCCTACTTCCCTGCAGGCAGCACCCGTGGGTGCCAGGACCACAGGGCTGGCACTGCACGATTGGCTGCACCACAGCTTGCAAGGCACTCCAGACACCTGTACCTGCATTGGTAAAGGGCAGACAGACAGAACTGCAGCCGTGGAGAAATTGCCTCCGAGTGTGGATACAGACTCTTCCCCCAGCTCATCGCTGCAGGAGCTTGGGAAGGGGGTGGTGATGGCAGGCAAGCCAGGTCTTGAGGCAGAACGATAGGCTAAGGCCAAGCTTCTTGTAGGGTGCAGTGCACAGGACAGATGCTCAAAGCCATGGGCCTTTATTGTTTGTGTGTAAAGACTTGCATCTGAATTGAAGAAATGATCCTCTGATTTCAATAGGATATTGTCAATGTTGCCTTTCCAAGGAGTGTTTATGCTCCACTGGGACTTTGCCAAAGCATGCTTTAAACTCCATTGCAGACTTCTACTTTGTTAAGTTGCTGTCTGTAGGCACAAGTCATTTTAATATTAGAACATAATTGTGCTTCTCTTTGAAAGGCATATATGTAATGAGGTGCTGCAGCTCATCACTGTTGGTTGGAAAATTCTCTCTAGTCAAGATGAAACACCTTTCTACTTTTTTCCATTCATCTGACATTCACCTGGCATTTCTCAGCTCCAGGCTGGAAATTTTTTGGTTTCAAATTCCAAATGTGGAACCTCAAATTCACAGTTAGAAGGTCAAAGTTAGCTGGCTGGATAATTTAACGTTTAGTTTTGTTGGTGAAACAGTAGTTGCTGGATAGCCCTCTGGGAGGGATTGGGTATAGAGAAAGGTGAAACCAGTATTTGGAAGACAGTATTAATGATAGGAGATGGCCAGCAAAGGAAACTGGAGAAGGATGGTGCAAGTCATAACAGGAGATATGGACAAAACTTTGTGGTCCAAAACATATAATGCCTTTTGCTCTTAGAAACATGGATGGGAAATGTCATAATGCTTGGTTTGGAATGCAAATGAGAGTAGAAAAAGATAGTGCTTATGAACCTGTAATTGCTTTACCCTAGGGCTGTTAGGTTTTAAGAAAACTCTAACCTTGCAGTGTTGTCATGGTTTAACCCCAGCAAAATTCTTTTACTGTGAAAAACATTAACCCTACTCCAGCCAAAACCAGTACGAGTGCGCTGTGCTTCATATTACCAGACCTTATTTTTGTAACTCCAGCTATGATCCTTTCAGTCTGGGACCTACTATTTTTCCATTTGCTGCAATGCCATTTTTCTTATTCACAAAATCTCTGTTTCCTTTGCTCACATATTTGGGTTCCTCTGAAATGAAGAAAAACTTGACATGCTTGAAAGCTACTCCTGCTGCAGATAGCCCAACATGCCCCTACAGACTAAACACATAGTTGTGGTGCTTTCTGGTCAATGTCTCTTATCTCACACAGGTCTCCTCCATCCCAAAGCACACATGTGGCATTTGCCAGTGCTATTGGAACCTGCTGTGTTGTACCCCAGAGCTGACTGCTTGAGACTGCCATTTTTCCTATAAGGGCAAAATTATGTTAGTTTTATTCGGTTCGATATTTTTTCCCCGCATTAATTTCTATCTCCAGTGCCCTGTGCCTGACATGACTAGAAGTAGATTAGAGGAATTATTTTACAATTATATAGCATGTTGTGAAGGAAATGCATATAGTCCTCTTGAGGGGCTTGCTGTCTTACATAATGCTGTGCTATGTATTCTAAATACATAATTTGGTTTTGACCTTATTATTAGCTTAGTTTTGGGTTCAGACTTATTAAATCCTTCCTAAGCATCTGCAAAAGCAGTGCATAAATTCTTAAATATTTGGGTTTCCAACTGTCTTTCCAAATGTACTGAATATTTCAACTGTCTTGTCACGTTATTGCAATTGTCTTTCATTGGACTCAGCAGAATGTATCTGGTCCAAACTTACAGCAGCTTAATATTAAAATATCTTTGTGCCAACACTGTGATTTGCTGACTTTATAAATTATTAAGGCATCTGGGTGCAGGAATGTATTTCAGAGACAGCTTTGCAAGCCTTTGCCATTAGCAAAATTATGACAAAATAATCTGGGAATTTGGTACCTTGAGGAGCACAGCTTGCTTGGGGAACCCAAATATGTCCGTTAGTTGTACCACAATGAAGCCCTAAAGGACACAGAGGAGTGGGTATGGAAATGATGTGAGGTTTCCAGATTTGTGAACTAATACCTGCACATGGAAGGCAGCTCTTGAAACCTTTAGGAGAGAGTTTCTACTTCCAGCACCTTGTCCCGTGGAGGTGACAGGTTCACCCAAGCCTTCTGCTCTGCCCAGCTGCTCCCCAGGGCTGGGGAGCCTCCAGATCCTGATGAGATGAGAGGGTGCTCCCAAAGTGTGGAGATATGCAAGATAAGGAAGGAGACACAGCAGCATCCAGGGAAAGGGACACAGAAGGCAACTCCTGGCTGGGGGCTGCAGGGCTTCCAGCACTTCCGAGGTGGTACAAGGTCTTCTGATATTTAAACTGCGGTTTGCAGCAGGATGTGTGTATGAGAATGAGTCCTTGGCAGCACCCAAGCAGGAGTAAGATTTCTCAACAGAGCACAGCTGTTCTGAGGAGATTTGGATTTAAATCAGCACAGAGCAGCTCATGCCAGGCAGCAACCTGCTGCTGGCTTGGCAGCAGTTTTGCTTTGCAGTGTCTCCCAAGCCAATTTTCAGCCACTGGGGGCCTGTGCCAGGTGCTGTAAATGCCAAAAGAGACCCAGCTTCACATCTTCATCTGGGCTGTGGCCAAGCCTTCCTGTAGATTAAAACTGTTCTGTTGATTAAGGTGTATGAAGGGAATTATAAGCACCTAAGTAAAAACTGATACAGATCCTAAGAGAAAGACTCTGAGGTGGAAAATACTAAATGTTCTATTTTCTGTTTCATATTTTGAAACATGATTCCATTAGTATACTGATTAAATGCCACATCAGATATTCAATTCCAATATTAAATTTTTAATTTTGTCTAGATTAACAGTGGAAACTATTTAATTTCTCTATTTAGTATCTCTTCCCTGTCACACAACCCAGAAGGGATTGTAGATGTGATGTGCAACTTGAATTCCATCTTGCTCTTTTACAATTGGACTATGTTTTGGAATGGTGCGTGCAGTCAAGAAATAAATCAGAGCAATGAAAAGGGAGTAAATTTTTCCCTTTCATATTTAAAAAATAATGAATTTAGATGAGATTTTAATAAAAGAGACTGAATACCAAGAGGCTTGGAAAAGAATACGATAGTGACGGTTCACTGCAGGGCTAGGAAAATGGAGGAGGGAGTGCAAGTGAGAGATTTTATGCAATCTCACAAAAAATCCCCCAGAAAACAGGAAGCCAGTCAGATACAGAGTATTTAGTACTTGGAGAGAAACATCTCAGTTTAATACTAGCCAGAGAGTTATGAAAATCCCTCTGAATTTTGTAGTGTACTAGGCTTGCTATTTGTTGCAAGAGAAACTTGTACCTTTTTGTAATAAGACTATTTAGCATATTCTAATTGTTTCTGGTTTCCTCAGAGATGATACTGGAAGATGCTTTACTACTCAGCTGTCCAAACAAATGCTCTACTTGTCCTGTATCCAGAGGGCAACTACTGGTTCAGTGTGGATCATCACTAAGGTTAAGAGGTGTATTTGGTGGCTAACACTAAAAGGTAAGGTTCCTGGTTTACTCTCATTTTCTTTATAATTTGAACTAAAGCCTGTTGAAGTCACTGAGGTGCTATGACATCAGTAGAAATAAAAGCTATTTAAAATATAAAGAGATCAGTTAATCTCCCCTCGATTCCTGGGACAGTAATAGAACAGAAAGCCCTGGAAACCATCTTCAAGCATATGAAGAACAAGAAAATCGTTAGGAGTGCTCAGAATGGATTCACCAAGGGAGTATTTAAAAATTAGAACATGGGATTCATTATTCCTTCTAGATGTTAGGAAAAACATTTTTGCTGTGAAAGTGACTGACCACTGCTAGAGGCTGCCCAGAAAGTTTGTGGAATCTCCATTCCTGGAGATACCGAAGAGCCATCTGAATGCTGTCCTGAGCTTCTGGCTATAGGTAGCCCTATTTGAGCAGAGGGTCTGGGCAAGATGACCTCAAAAGGCCCCTCCCAATCCCTACCATGCTGTCATTCTGTAAATCATGGTATGACCCATCATAGGCAAAAGCCAGCACGTCAGCATCTTAACATATTTATTTTTCAAATAAACACATTACCCACTTTGCAAATTGTGAGATTAGGAGTACCAAGATGCTGATAATCTATTCTGTGAGCTTTATTAGCATTAAACCAAAATGTCAGCATGAGATTAAGCCCTGTTGACTTTTACACTACTGTGCTTCTATTCCTTTCAGGTCATCTTTGACAAGTGTTAGGCAGTGTCTAGAACTGGAATGGGCACAGCGGATGTCTGATAGGTGTAGTTCTTCTGAGTGAACTGCCTTATTAATGTGCTCATGTGTGGCTGGCTCTGACAGTCTTCTCTGATCTTACACTCTTCTGTGATCTCCCCGAGAGGGAGGAGGACCCTTGTATTCTTCCCTCACAATACATTCATACATTCATATACCAGGTCAATGTCCTCCACTGAAAAAGGTGGCAATCCCCTTCTAGGAAAAACATCCTTGGATGTGATGGCCAGACAGAATGTCCTAGGGGACAGATATCTTTGAGAATCCTCTATTTCAGTATTATTCCATAAGATAGGAGGAATTGGTTGGTAGTCAGGAAGTGGTTGGTAGTCAGCTTTCAAAAATGAGTCTGAGACAAGGATCTGGCTATCAGGAGCTATACACTACATACTTAAATATGTCTGGGGACTCGCTGTTGACCTGACGTTTGCTGATGTTCTGATTCATGAGGCCACTATTTCTGACATATCAAAACTGGATGCATGGAGACATTAGAAGCATTTGGGGGATTTGTGGTCAGAACATAAGGTTTTCTGGAAGTCAGTAGGGCTTCTGTCTCTAAATCTTTCATCTGGCTTTAAAATTCAATCCTGAAAGCTGTAAATGGTCAGGGTAAAAGGAATTAGCTTCTTGGCAATTGTATTAGAAGGTCTGCAACTGTGCCACTAAGAGGGAAAAGCTACATCAATTTTCTGAATGTTTCTCCTCTGTTTGTTTTTTAGATAATTTTCATTCATTCAATTTCTCTTCATTGAAAGTATGTGCAGAAGTGGTTCTTGAGCACAGACAGCACAGCTGTGCTTCCTGAGCCTGGTTACATCCGATGTCATAGCAGTGACCTTTTAATCACAATTTAACTGAATAAGCTTCATAAAGAGGTAAGTAATAATAAAACTTAAGTCCATTTGTAATAGAGATAATACTCAATTATTGCAAAATGTTTAACAGAAGCCTTCCTTTTGCAGTCCTTGGAAATGAACAATTTTCACTATCTCACAAGAACTATTATTTAGACACTGGGACAGGCTGACCTCTATTGAACAATTACTCAAAATTTGAGTACATTAAAAAATTAATTTTGAAACTGCAGAGAGGCAGAAAATGAGTCACATGCCTTCAAAGATTCTATGTCAGCTTTCTAGGGAAATGAACTCTCTTTATAAAGAGGTTTCATATGTAGTTTAATAAAAAAAATGCTATAAAGACCTGTAATGCAAGTCATAAGACAGAAAAGAGATCGGCATAATCAAACTTGTCTAACAATTGGAGCAGGGTAAATGTTTAAGAGCCAACTCAAAAAAGGGGCTGAAAGTGACCATCAAAGAAGTTCTAGGAAGGAGGGGAGGAAAGAGGACAGAGGACTGATGGCTTACAAGTTAGTACAATTAGCCATTAGAACAACCTGATATACAGTAATTTCACGCTTATAAGCCACATCATTTTGACTAAAATTTAGCTCCCAACCCGGAAGTGCGGCGTACACTCCGGAGCGGTTAATATATTAACAAATTTAGGAAATTTCCAAACCCAGAAGTGAGACACTGCAAGCGCAGCAGCGCTGCTTGCCCCTGACAACGCTGCAGCACTGCTCGCCCCCCGCAAGCGCGGTGGCAGTGGTGGCTGGGCATGCTGCTCTCCTGTTTCCTGGCGACTGCGGCGAGCGGGGCTGGGGCCGCTCCCTGGTGGCCACCTCGAGTGGGGCCGAGCCAGTAAACTCCATGATCCTGCGATTCTATTACTAATTGGCAACTTTGTGAAAGTTGCAGGCGGATCCTCGCTACGAACGAAAGTGCGGCTTACAATCCGGTGCAGCTTATTTATGGAGGAAAAACGAAAACGTTGCTGACACCCCTGAAGTGCAGCTTATAATTGGTGCGGCTTGTAATCATGAAATTACTGTAATCCTTTTCTCTCCTCATGGAATTTTTTATGCCCATCTGTGAGCTTCAAACTGAGATGGGAAATGCTTTGAAAAATATGGTATAATTTAGTGAGAAATTTTTGTGTTTCTAGCAATTTGTGGAGTCTTGTATAGTAAAAGAGACCACTTAATAATTTTGAATTTTGTGCTTTTGATTGAAGTTTAGAATAAGAGTTTTAAAAATATAAATTAAGTCTCCTTTTTCTTGGGTCCTGCACAAAAGTTTCTCTGGTATAGTCACCTGACATAAGTTTTGTCATGAAGGTAGAAGACAAAGATTAATTTTTTAAAAGAACTTTTCTATTAAGAGTTTTGATGGCTTTCAGATGGCTCTTAGATGAGAAGACAGAAAATTTAAAATAGAATTTCGGCAGCAGATGCTGAGGAAAACACAGAAAAAGGAATGCATGAACCATTGTGATATGGCTGAAAGTATCTCATATGTTCATGGGAGAGATTTTCCGTCATTTTTCTTCTGTGTAAGAAAACCAAAGCCTGAAGGAAAGCATATCTGGGCTCTACAGTCTCTTTATAGACTAAAATATTTTGAGATATTCTACATAAAAATTTAAATGTTTTTCTAACACTTTGAGATTTTTCTAGTATCATTCATACTATATTTACTATAAAGAAATAGTTGATAAATGAAATAGGAAACCCCAAATTTACTTGTAAGAAAGTTGAGTTCGGATGAATTTTGCTTATAGAATCATTATATTTAGGATTGAGTCTTCTACCACAGTGAAGGTCATTCTCTTCATTGATTTTTTAAGAGCAAGGCTTAATGGTTGACTCATATGTGAATAAAATTGCCAGTACCATAACAAAAGAATGATATTTCATTGATTATATGAGACTGGTTGCTAGGAACTTCTTAGAGCATCATAACTATAGATCATGATGCTCATAGTGAAGGTAAATTAATCCTGAGTGGTTGAAAATTCAGTAGTGTTCACATGTGGAGAATTATTAAAGCATTAGAGGTTTCCTCTAGAGTCTCTCTTCCAGGAATTTGCTTGTCTTAAGAGGAAAACCTCTCAGCACAAATATCTTGAAAAAACAGGAAGAATGCTGCCAATGTTCCAACGTGTTCATCATTGCAGGAGAGTCTGAGGTCTTGTGTTCTGCAGGAGCATAGCCAGAGTTTTCTAATGTCCTCAGTTTTGTTTTCACACCACTGCTTCCATTCCACCTCCCACATACATGCTCTCTGCCACCCAATACCTCAGTGCATATATAATCCCCTCAGTTCCTTCAGATGCATCCTTCTTGTATCTTCCTCCCATGGTTTTGGTGTATCCAGTTCCTGACTGCCTCTGTAGGGTTAGATTTTGTAGATCAACAGAAGTTCTTGTGTGGGTGTTCATGCCGCAGTATTCACATCTCAATTCCCATTGCCTCTTCCAAATATAGTGAATTAGAGCTGCCTAATATCCTCAGAGTTAGGAAATCTTCCTATGCCTATTTTCTGGATGATGTTGAGGTTTCCAAGAGGAAATTTAGGAACATTGTCTCTTCGTGGAGAAACTATATACAAAAAGTCCACACTTCTGTGAGATGGAAATACTGGGTAGGGGGATTATTTTACTTCATGCTTATGCATGTTTATTGAAGTGAAAGCAAGTTGCATGGATGCTCTTTCCCGTACAATTTCTTTGAAAGAGAAACAGTACTGACCCAAGCAATTTTTTGGCAATATTTTGCCATATACTTCTTATTTGGTTAGAGAGTCTACCTATCTCCAAACTAGCAACCGTTACCCGCTTTCAGTACTTCTAGATAAATATCTGTCCCTGTTTTTGGTGTCACTTTGTGCCTCTGTGAAAACATCAAAGATCAGTTGGTGTGGCACCTAAGTTTCATTTTCAAGATCAAACATTTCACTGAGATAAGCCTTGTATTATATGTAATGACAAGTTTGCAGCAGCAGCTCTCACACAGGTGTGGGAGATTTATAAATAACAAATCACTGGGAAGCTGCTGGGACTGGAGCAAGGGAAATGGCCATGAAAATCACAGTCATAGTATGGTTTGGATTGGAAGACACCTTGAAGCTCATCTAATTCCAACCCCTCTTCCATGGGGCAAGGGGACACCTTCCACTTGGCTGGTTGCTCAGAGCTGAATCCAGCTAGAACACTGCCAGAGACTGGGCCATCCACAGCTTCTATGGGTAACCTGTGCCAGGGCGTCATCACCCTCACACTAAAGAATTTCTTTCCTAATATCTAATCTAAACCTGCTTCTTTTCAGTTTGAAGCCATTTTCCCTTGCACAGAGCACTGGTTTCAGCTGCCTGGGGTTAAACCACACCATGCTGTCACTGCATGCTCTTGTAAAAAGTTCTGCTCCATCTTGCTTGTAGGCCCCCTTCAGGTACAGGAGGGAAGCAATTAAATCCCTCCAAACCCTTCTCTTCTCCAGGCTGAATAATCCCAATTCCTTTAGCCTTTCCTCATAGGAGAGATGGTGGATCACTCCACTCAGCTTGGTGGCCTCCTCTGGACTCACTCCAACGGCCTGATGTCAAAATCACCAAGCTGTAGCTCTTGCATCTGTCAATTCTCTGCCTTTAAAACGTCTTTAATATCAGCATAACATCAGGAGTTTGGCAGAGATTCCCTACTCATTACCATCTGTCTTGAAAGGTTAAGTTCATACTGTACAACTATGATTATAAGAAAAGGTAATATTCTTACAACATATCCCACGTAAAATTTAAGATTTCATTTAGATTACGTATAAGTATGCACTCTGTATAAAAATTTTTAAAGAATTTTTGCAGAGTGATTAATTTAAACTGATAGAGGTGTGGAACCTCCTCACTGTTTTGGGAGGACTTGAAATACCAAAGGTCAAGGGGCCCCAAACCAGAAAGCAGGCCTAAACATTCCTTTTCTTGTTGTTTTCCATCACAATTTATTTACGCCATTCTTCTTGTGAGTAGGAGGAAGCAGGTAAGCTTTTAGTCTTGAGCCTGGTGGTGGGCAAAAGAGCCTTGTGTTTATTTACTCTCTTCGCTGACATGTTTGAATAGTGCCTGGCAGGCATCCTCTGCTGCACTGCTCATCAAGAGCCCCCTGCTCAGACTGGCAGTTAAATTTCCTTGATAAAAGAGAAACAGCCCAGACCAGACCATCCCTCTTCCTCCATTTTGCACAGTACCTCTTCACAGGGACTAAATGAATACCCAGCAAGTCTAATGGAAAACTGTAAAAGCTATTAGATTGCAAGCCAATATCTGATAACAGGAGCAGCAATAGATTATTTATCGTCTGTTGGTTTCAGACTATGTTTGTGGTATTTTCTTGGCACTGATCTTAGTATGCAGTTGCAAAATGCATTAGCAAAGCCCCCACTGTTTAAACACTCATTACAGGGTAATGAAACATTTCATCAGTTAGTGTGAACCTTGATCAACACATGTCTTTGGTAAGAGCCTTGAAGAGCCCCAAAACAACTCCTTTCTGGAGGAAGGGACCTGGACAGCAGGTAAACAGATTTGCATTAGCTGGAGAATGACTTCAGAGGATAACACTATCCTCTGGCTGCACTTGTGCCATGTGTCTTGGAGCTGCATTTACCAACCTGTGTCCTTTTTAGGTTTTCTGCTCTGATGGACAAAAATACATCTCAATTCTGAACACAGAATCAGGTAACTGCTGAAATTTTTTTTCAGGAGATTATGACCTCTTGTGTATTCCTATAAAAATAGCATGAGACAACTGAATAGTTTAGAGGAATGACTCTTCTGAAAACTCTTCTGTCTACAAAGATCTTCAGAATATTTTGTTTAAAGCTACTAAAAATTTTCACTCTCTCTGGATAACATTGATTTATTTTCAGCAAATCCAACTTTAGCTCCCATGTCTGAGAATTTACAGGCTAATTTAATTTACTTATTAATTTACACTAATTTGTCTCATTCTGTAGAGGTGGTTTGTGAGAAAGAATTTTGTCTGTGATAAAATTAAGTGCAGTTATTTTTTCAAGTTATTTTTGTAAGGGTTTGTAGCATTCATTATTGCACTTTTTGCAGTATCTTAGACAATTTTTAGTTATACCACCCAAATAACTAAATCTGATGGGCAACTCCCTGACAAAATGAGAGGTATCTTAAAAGATATACAAGAATGTATTTGGATTTGACATCACTGTGTTATACTGAATATTATTTATTGTATGCCATAATAGTAGTCTTTCTCCTGTCCCCTAGTGGCTGTTTCATTTTCTGAGTTCGGTACACTCATTACCATTTTTGTCATTCTATCAGAAATTATAAACTGGCTTGTGGTTTGATTTAATCAGAGAGTGCACACAAAAACAAACTCAGTTAAAAATATTTTCCACTGTAAAACATGACCTTGTAATAGGAGTCCTATGAAATTATGAGCAATTGTAGCTGTTTAGCTCTAACTTTCCTGGAAGGTACCAGAAAATGTGTGATGCCCCTTCACACAAGCTTGCAGTGGAAGATGAAAGCAATGAAGCATGGATACAGCTAGAAAAGCACATTTCATTTTTATTGAAATAAATAGTTGATCTTCTGACACAGTGCTGAATTTGTTTAACTTGTTAAAACTATATTCTGGGAGGGTAGGAGTGGCACAGAGACTCCCTCTCCCCTGCATCCTGATGTCAGGCTGAGCTGGTGCACTCAGACCCCACCACCTGGTGGCTTTAATCCATTTCTGCAGCAGCTAAGCTGAACAGATGGCAGCATTCCCTGAGGTGCAGCTTGAATACAGCGATAACTTCATGAGATGAGATTGAAATGAGCTTTTTGAGTGAGTCTTGCATGATATTACTGATTCTAATGACAGCAAAGCTCTGTCCAGCCTCAGTTGGCTAGAGATGGGAAAAATGTGTGTACACACACACATATCTGTAACTGCAGAACAGAGATATTTGTTGAAATGTAGTTCATCCATTAAGACTCACAAAACTGCTTGTGTAGAATGGCCAAATCTTTCCATAAATCTCTACTGAATGAACAAATCCAAGAAGAGCATTGTGTGATCCTTCTGTCTCAGAGTGTTTTATCTCCGTCAATTACAGTAATTTCATGACCATAAGGCGCACCGGACTATAAGGCGCACTTTTATTTTGCAGCGAGGATCTGCCCCCAGCTGTCCCCGTGCGGTTGCTGGCCAAGGCCCCACCTCAACCTGGCAGCCATGGGCCCCTGGGGTCACCTGTACCCAGCGAGGCCAGGGCATGCCTGCCGCCGCTCTGTGCCACCTCCCCGGGGGCGGGCTATGCCTGCCGCCTCTCGGTGCCGCCTCCATGGGGTCAGGGCATGCCTGCCGGGGCGCCGCGGGCTCCTGGGCCTGCCTGTACCCGGCAGCCACAGGGCCCCGGGCCCACCTGTACCCAGCAGGAGCAGTGCTGTGGGCACCCGGGCCCCCCTGCACCCAGAAGCCACGGCCCCACGGCCCTGTCTCCACTTGGCAGCCGTGGCCCTGCTGGCTCCCCGCAGCTCGTGGCTCATACTTCCGGGTTGGCAAATTTCCGAACTTTTGCCCATATATAAGGCGCACCGGACTATAAGGCGCGCTTCTGGGTTCGGGCGAAAATTTTAGTCAAAAGGGTGCGCCTTATAGTAATGAAATTACTGTAACTATAGGCACAATGAATTGCTTAAAGACTTCTTTGATGAGCGTGGTTTGAGAGTCCTCTAACATGTGTCAGGGCTTCTGGCCTCCAGAGAGCATTCATAATGCTCTGCTACACTTTCTCCAGTCATGGAATAGTTTTCATGATTTGATATGAGCTGTATTGGAGCTTCAGCTGACATGAGGGATAGTCTTATGGCAACTTTCTGTATTAAGCTTATGGAGGTTGGAGCCAGCAGTACAGGTCTCTTGGAGGTCTACTTTGGGAAACTACAAGCGCAGACAGGATTGCCAAACCTCAGCATTTCACTGCAAGCTGAAAATACTTATTGATTTTCATGAAGCCTTTGCATCCTTGCATAACATTACATTCAAATGCTGACCATCCCTGGCATCCATGTCTATGGAACAAAGGGTTTAGAGGAGGGTGTGGCATCACCTGGACAAGCACTGACGTCTGCCAAGGCAGACTCAGGGGTCTTTGAGTGCCTTGGGAGAACACTTCCTTCTAGGCCATGGAAAGATTGTTAGCTCAGACACAGGATTAGCCAGAATGTCTGTGTTTGGTTTGGTGTCTCTATGTGAGACCTGACTTAAGGAGTTAAGTAACAGGATGCTGTCAGGACACCACAAAGATTAATAAAATTACAGTTTGTTTTTTTTAACAGCTTGGTTGGCCCTGATTTAACTCAGGTGCCAAATTATTCTGCTTACCCTTGAAAATGACTTTTTTTTGTATCTGTGTTCTTGCATGCAAATAAGAACTTTATCAAACTATCTCCACATTCAGCGGAAAAATCTGAAATTTTCAAAGGAAAATTGAAGCTCAGTGGAAGATGAACCTGAATCTCTCTGAATCTTCAGTGAAAACAGGGCCAGTTTTGAAAACATATTCTAGCCTAAAGGATAGTACCTGGCATAAGGGGAGATGTCTTGATATTTCCCACATCAGTGGATATCCTTATTTTAACAGAAGTCCTATTTAGTTATTAAACCTGTATATAAATTGGCATAAACTGGCAGAAAATTCCCAGTCAGAAGGGAAGAAGTAGGGGCCATAACCTAGGCAGGTACTGTGCCTTTCCTGTACCTCCACTGTCCAGGTGCAGAGTTACCCGAGAAGTCTGTGCAGGTGCAGCTCTTCCCTTTGTTCTTGTGCTTTACAACACTAGAGTGGTAATGCTTGCATGTGAATGTTATATATAAGACATAACAGATGTCTTCTGCAAATCTTATTTTTTAATATAATTCTCATTTTTGCAGAGGTTCTTTGGTAGAGACACTAATTCTTTTTTTACTACTTCTTAGTACCATAAATGGACTTTATGTAGGGTGACTATAATGTTTTCCATCTGCTAACTACATCAATAATAAACAACAAACTCATTTGTTTTTTGATTTCTCCATACAAATATGAACCCCCCCCCAAAAGCTCTGCTCATTTACCCACTTTTCTGTTGTTGATACATAGCCAAATGCAGTCCTTATTTTTAAGTCAACAGAGCAATTACAGTAATTTCATGATTATAAGCCACACCATTTTGACTAAAATTTTGCTCCCAACCCAGAAATGCAGCTTACACTCAGGAGTGGCCAATACATGAAAAAAGTTCTGAAATTTCCAAATCCAGAAGTGTAAGCTGAGGTGCCGAGACGAGCACCTGCCAGTAAAACCCGGGATTGCACGATTGTTACAAATTGGTTACTCTGTTGCACGGTGGGTGGAAGTGGGCTCTGTGCCAGCAGCGTAGGGGGGAAGGCGGGGGCTCCCTCCTGCCAGCCCTGCAGCCCGGGGGAGAGGCGGGGGCTCCATGTCTTCCTCCCGCTGCTGCTGCGGGTGAAGGTGGGCTCCGTGCCTCCCTCCCGCTGCCGCTATGGGTGCGAGCGGGCTCTGTGCCTCCATCCTGCCGGCACTGCGGGGCAGCGCTGGGCCAGGGCGAGCGATCCCGCGATCGTTACTAATTCATTACTTTGTTGCACGCGGGTCCTCCCTGTGAATGAAAGTGCGGCTTATATTCCGGTGCGGCTTATACATGGACAAAGACTCAAACATTGCCGACACCCAGACATGCTGCTTATAATCAGATGTGGCTTGTAATCATGAAATTACTGTACATGGATAAATTTGTGCATGTTGAAAAAATTACACAAAACAATCTGTTTGTTTGCACATGCACAAATGGTGTAAGGAGTCATGGAGCAACATAACATATGCTTCTGTAACTTTTTTCAATCTAAGTCCTTCAGCTGAGTAGGGAAACTATTCTTTCACAAGACTAAAATGCAATGTAGCTAATATATTCATAATGGATTCTTATGACCCACTCTTTATCCCCAATGACTCATTTTCAGAGCTTAATGCAATACTCCAAAAGCTGAAAAATGTAATTCAGAACAGATTCATGGTCTAAAATATTGATTCACTGATTTACTGTTTATAGCTTCTTGTTGCAGATTTTCCTGGTAAGTAAAACACAAACCAACTACATATCCCAATTCCTCAAAAACATTTTAAAACTGGAGTGTATGCTTAAATATCTTCCCAGAGCAAAGAGGATTTTCTAAATTTGTACCAAAACCAGAAGGGTTTGTCTGGCTAGAAACTAAAGAAGACAAATTACAATTACACACAAATTACAATTACACACCTTAACTAAAATTCATTTAAGTCTTCAGTGTGGTTTTATAATTAGGGGAATAGAAGCCAAGAATTTATCTTGTACATTCAAAAGAAGCAGCATCAAAAAATTTAGTGACTGCAATAAAAAGTGACCATGAGAACATCAGACCATCTGTTCATTTATTTCCTTCAGAAATGCTCAGCCGTGAGTACCCATGAACTACATGTGCATATTTCAGAAGTTTGTTCTAATGCTTGGGCCTTGTGAAATCTCAGCAAAAAAAAAAAAAAAAAAAAAGGACAAATTAACCTGTTTTAAATGCAATCATGAATTAAATTTCTCAGACTTTTATTTAAAAAAAAAAGAAGAGTTGTTGGTGTTTGATAGCTGTGGATTGAAAATTCATAGGTTTTTTTTAATAAAATTAATGCTTGTGACTTCTCATCTTTAGATGAGACTACATACCATTCACCCTTCAGAGCCTGAATGCTGCTGGCAACTAAAACTTCTGTGACTCTGTTCCCCACCAAACCCAGAATCTGGATCCAGTTCTGCCACATCATTCACTTGAGCTTTCAGTGACTTTATTAGGATTGGAACATTATTCAAGCATGCCTTGCAACCCTGAGATAAACATTACTTTTCTCTTTACAGGTGAAAGACAAATTCTCTGAGAGATCAGAAGATTTAGGCAGTACTATCCAAAGTCTACCTGTCCCCTCGTCTGCTGTCTGAGCCTCCCAGTGTCTGAAGTTTTGAAATTGAAATTCCTTTGATGCCTGAAGGACTTCTCCCAGGCACATTAGAGGCTCTTTGTTCCTGCTGCTTCATGGATCCTCTTGCAGCTGAAGTTTAAGCTTGTCAAGATTCATGAACCTGCTGATTTCTCACTCAGCCTTTCTAAAGGATCATTTCACACGTGTGCCCAGAGACCTGCTGCATGGGTGTTCATGTAAAATGCAAGTTCTTCCATCCAGAGCAAAGGATAAGGCAAGACCTTTGTGCTCTTCATGGCTTGAGTCAGGAGGTTCGACCTCACCTCCCCCACAAGCCTGGCAGATTTGCTCTAACTATCAGGACACAGGTTCACTGATTTGAAGGACAAGGTGGGGAAAATGACGTAGGTGTCACGACAGAGCAATGCAGGACTACAGCCAAATGTTTGGGAATCTTTGGGAATGGGCATGCAGGCTCCTAACCCTACCTGTGCAATTTTGATAACTGAGTCTCTAATTTTCAGTTGATTTTCCTAACCTTTAGTTTTAGTTTCTCTCACAAGTCTTGCTTGGCTTACAAAACCAGTTTTTCTCCTGAAAAACAGACTACTATGTGTCTAGAACACCTTCTGGAGACATGTGAAGTTAAGCATTATCAGGCAAAAGTGAGAGTAGGAGCTGTCTCTTCTTATCTGAGTAGTAGCCAATTGGCATTGAGAGGGGGGGCATTCTGGTCCCAGGAGCTATGTAGGAGGCACAGAAAAGACTTATGGCACAGTGTGGTGGTGAAGGCTTAATGAGGACAAGGTTTTGAGAGGTGTTCTTTTTGCACTGGTATCACCTTTTCAGGCTGTTATCAGCAACTCCCTTCTCTTCACTCTGTTATGGTTTCTAGTTCAAAGGCATTAACTCCCACGGGCATTTGTTTGGGAACTGAATGGGGACCTGAGGAGGCAGTTCTCTACAGAGGTGATGTGTGAGATTGAGTGGCTGACTCATATTACAGATCTGATCTTAAATTTCTTGTTTAGAATACAACCCAAGGGTTTGATTCTGGAAAAGCTAAAAAAAACCCAGAGGCTTATTCCTTTAAGACTCCCTTTCTGGTGGAGACTGATTCCCTCTGTTTGGGTGGCAGAAGCCTCCTCCATCCCCTAGCTGATGGCACAGGACATTTCTTGAGGGGATTTCAGCAGTGTGGACCCTTCAACATGCAATTCAGGAACCGAATCAATTCGTGGTTATTTTAAATATGAAATATATACACCCGGATCTTAGCAGGAGAAGGATGTTGATCCTCTGAGTCTTTTTCCTGAGAGGTAAAGGCTTGAGCAAAAGGCTTGAGAATAGCACCATCTCCTGGAAACACCTCTTATGGCTTGTCTTTTCTAAGTTTGAATGCACTTTTTTCATGAACCTACTATAATTTAACTGGTACTGTGATTAAAGTATTCTCTACTGCTACCGAATTGTTGCTTCAGCAATAACTGAATAGCACCCATGCGTGTTTTTTCATGTATCTCATGTTAGCTGTGAGACAAATATGATACAAGCATGGGGACTTTTTGTCAGCGTAGAAGTTGTGGGTACACCATGTTCACCACAGGGACATGTTAGGATCCCTCTGAAGGCCAACTGAAAACCCTTGGGGTAATAATCTGCAGCCCAAGCTACACTAATTTCACATTTTCTCTGAAGCCTTCATCTGAGACCTGTTTTTTCTTAGAGGTAACAAAGAAAAAAAAATCAAAGTATATTTTCTTTACAAAGCAAGACTTTATAGCAGGAGGCTGTGAAGGTGACTTACGTGAGATGCTGCCAGAAGCTTCCCCTGTGTCTGACAGAGACAGTTCCAGACAGCTCTAAGGTGAATCTGCCACTGTCCTAGGTCAAGCCCATCAGCAATGGTGGTAGGATCTCTGGTATTTGTGTTGGGGAAAAACATTACTGGACAACAGCAGCTGCAGCCAAAGAGAGGAGTGAGAATATGCTCCATGAACACACCCACCCTGTATCACAGTAGGTTTTTTCTTAAGAACAGCAGTGTTACCTCACTTGAACACATGCAAGTAGATAGCAACTGGATAGTTACATACAAGATTTAGATTAAGCCTTTGATAAAATTTGCCACACCAATGAGTTATCACATATAAATTATCAGTTAAACACATACAAACCACCTGAAAATTAGCTGACAACCAGTTAATTATTCAACATGAAGGGATAATTTGAATAACAAAATTAGAACAAAATAACAAAATTTGGCATTATATGAAATTTTAATATTGAAATTTGGATTTGCCTATATTGTTCTTGTCAAGCGTTGAATTTTGCCTTCTGTATTTATACCACATTAATTGAGGGCTAGCTAAATGCACATTTTCCTCACTCTAGAGTGATTTTATTAGTAGTAAAATTATTTACTATGGCCTTTTATTTTGTAGTTACATCAATTTTTTAATTTAACATTTTTTCCCATGCTCTGATTTGAAGACCACTCCTTATACTAACCACTAGATTTTTTAATGCTTGAGACATGACTAAATTTTTTTCTCTCCAGATGAAACCTAGCCTGAAGATGAAGCAGCTGACTGCAATGATAGGACAAGACGCTCAGGTTTCTTAGCTTTAACTCATCAACCAAGCTGTGTTTCAAGAATGTAGTCCCACAGATCTCCATGTGGGCTTTGCTGTGCCTTAAAATAGCACCTTGAAAAAAACAGCTAATCCTTCTGTATATTAAGGTTTATCACTAAATACTCTCAACTCTTTACTTCTTTTACAAGCGAGAGGAGATTGTGTAATTTCCAATGTAACTCCTTTCCCTCATAAGTCATTATGGGAAACCATGGTTTTTGTAAATGGATGTCAACTCATTTGGAATCTCAGTTGATATTCATACCTAGCTTTCAAGTCTGTTCTTTGATACTGCATCTTCCTGTTTTTCTTCTGAGTCTGTGACTCTCAGCCTGACCTTTCACAGAAGACTTTTATGTGCATTCCATTCCCTTGCATCTCTTCCAAAAAATGTTACATTACTGAAGACAAACAAGGGACATGCAACAAAACTTGCTTTTGTTTCCATTCAGGGATAGGAGAAGCAGTTTGGTTCAACACTCCAATCAATGTCACCCCTTTTTTTCTTCCCCATTTCCAGTCTAAACTATCTGTCTTTGTTAAATCTGGTTAAAACTCAACCCAGGGTCAATCTGATTTCAACTAATGCTTTCGCCGCTGTCAGTCTTTTGTTTTATGCTTGCTTCAGCTAATAAACCATGGCTTACAGAATTAAGAATGGACTGCCTAAAAAAGCAACACCCTTCATGTTCCACTGGTGATGGAATATAATCTTATACTTCATGATATACAAATACATAGTGGATTGAACATGGTCTTCAGACAGAATGAGAGAATGGAGCTTAGTTTTGCTGCAGGTGAAGCAAAAACCTTTCAAAGGAAACACATCTAATTGCTATACCCAACCTGTGTGAGTTCTGCCCTGCACCCAGATGACAAAATGGTCCCTCTAACAGCGTCAGTTCTGCATGTCTTCCTGGGATGCATTTGTCATTCTCCTGCTCAAGCGTCCTCATGGCAGTGTGTCCATGTCAGGCTTAGAGAAACCTGAAATGGGGGCACTAATCCCATCAATATACATCAAGGTATTCAGGGAGATAACAAGCACTATAATGTGTTGCCTTTTATTGGTAACTTTTCCCATTATTTTCCATTAGCAAACACTCAGGCTGTCTCTTTTCAGTTAGGAGTCTTTCAGTTTGCATGATGGTACATGGAGTACGGTGCAGTACAGTAGAAATTCCTAGAAGACTAGCAAGCAGAAGAGTGTGATTAGCAATTCTGTTAAGGTTTCTGGCTTCGGTTACCAGGTATATGTGACTGGCTTGCTCTGGAATAGGAGAAGCTGTAAGAAAAGCAGAATGAAGGTTGCAGCTACTTCCTTCTTGCATGCATTTAGCAAGTTTAAGGGAACAGAGCAAGACATAGATAAGACCTCTCCCTGAGCTCCCTCTGACTTGAGACAACGGAGTAAGGCGGAAGGTGATTGCTTTCCAGACCAGTGCAAAAAATGATCCCCTTGCTGCCAAATGGCAAACAGCCCAGTTGGTATCTTGGGTAGTGAAAGGCAGTCCCAGAAGAAAGTACTATGAAACACATATCCAGGTACAGCAGTGGAGCTGGTGGTGTACATGGGGAACAGCGCTTTCTGTGTGGCAGCTGATCTGCAGACTCCGAAGCCTTGAGGCTGACAGGTGAGAAACATGAGTTGAACAGACCTGTAACCAGAGCTCTGCTGCTTAGGAAGGAGCAATGGGCAGAACGAATGCGGAAAAATAATTTCCTCCTTTCTGTGTCACTTTTAATTTCTCTCCCCCTCCCTACATGATTCCCTATATACAGTGTAAAGTGACTTATACAAAGCTGGAGGGCTTTCACAATTCATTGTGGTTTTATTTCAGTTTTGGTGCGGATGACCATAATGGATTGCTGTTGCCTTTTCAAGACACTAACAATTTCAGCTGTCAAACTGGTTGGATTTATATTTCATGCTCCTTCCCCTCTGCCAACCAAACTGCTTTAGGTCATTGCAGGAGTCAGCTGGGAGATGCAGAACTCAGTCTCTGGGCAGTGGGTGCACTGTGAGCTCCAGCATAAAGGTGATCAAACTTGGATAGGTTTGCTCTTGTTAAGAAGAGAGGGACCAGTGAGCTGTGCCTCAAGAATTTCCCCTGCTTTCACACTACAGGCATTACTGTATCCTGGAACTGGGAATTTCTTGGGAGCACAGTTGAGGAGATGGAATGATCAGCAAAATACAGAAATCAACAAAATCTGTATGAAGGTATTATGTCAGATTTATTCATATGTATTTGAAAGCCTAGGTTTAGACCTCAATTTGTAGTGTTGAAAACACAGTACAGTAATTTCACAATTATAAGCTGCACTGAGTATAAGCCACACTTCTGTGTGTTGGCAACTTTTCATTCTTTGTCCATACATAAGCTGCACCTGATTATAAGCTGCACTTTGGGTTCAGACCAAAATTTTAGTCAAAATGGTGCGGCTTATAATCGTGAAATTACTGTACATTCAATCATAAATATGAATCATAAATGAAGTGTCAATACACATGATATGGATCTACCTAAAAAGATCATATTTGGTCATGGAGTTAAGCAAGGGCAGTATTTTGTATTAATATCCTTTCCTTTTTGAATTTGACAATTACTTTTGGTCTACATTGAACTTTCCAAGTTAAATGTAAGCTTATCACATAGTTTATCACTTATCAGGTTTGTAGAGATCTGATTTGTAATATACTTTAATTATGAAAAATTTTTATTATTTTCATTAACTACTGTGTTTTGTGCTTGCTTGAATTCGTTGTAAATTCTGTGCAGTATCTCAGAAAACTAAAATGGCCTCAGAAAAATCTAAAAGTGTACAAGCAGAAGTAAAGTTCAACTTTTTTTTGACAGCCTTTAAAACAGCTTCTTAGATGTCTCTTATCCTCCCTGCGAAGAAAGAAAAAAAAAAAAAAAAGAAAAAATAAACAACAAAAAAAGCCTAAAGGAAAACCAGCCAAACATCAACAACAAAAAAACTCAGGCTGGGATCTTTTTGTTCTAGACCACTCTAATATCAGTGTGGATGGCTGACTTTGCCTATTTAAATTCTGGCCCACAATTTCAGCAGGAAAGGACAGGAGATACTTCTTGTCCTAAACTGCTGTTTGTGTTCTCGGTGGCTTCATCTTCCAACTCCAGCAGCACCAGGAGGATATTGGGCGTCCCACTGTGTATCAGTCCCATTAAGCAGGAATACAGTACCAGAGCAGTCTGCTCCTCCTTTATTATAGTACACAAGCAGTGTTGTAAGAGAAGATATTTTCACTGGGACTAATGAGCAGAGTTTTAATTGCAGTGGAACTAGGACAACAACTTTTCAATTGCAGCATAACTGATTGAGGTAAAATGAGGGTATTCTCCTCAGGTCATCTTGGTCCTTTTGAAATTATTGTCTGAGTAGATACCAGTACTTGGTGCCATGGAATTGCTTGCTCAGTTCAATTTGTGGCAATTCTTTCTTTACTTCAAATACAGCCTAACAAGTAATTCTAATGCAAAATTTCTAATGTTTTGTTTACCCTTTCTGGAATTGCCAGAGACTCTCAGAAATGTGATATGGAATTATTTTAAATTAAATATTTTGTATTGGGGGTCCTTGTTCTTTTAATTTGGAACAAGAAGCCAAAATATCTCTCTCCAATTTGAGCCTATGGTGAGATTTTATTATTATAAACAAAATAAAAACTCTTTTCAATGTGATTGCATTCATATGACATCAGAACATTGCTAATAGAGAGGGCATGTCAGGTAGTCCCACAGAGGGAGAGCCATTGCAGCTCCACTCTGCCAGGCCCATGTTATACACTCAGATACTCATATACAATACACACATCTATATATACACAGGCACATGGCTGGCCACATTGATGGAGTCAGACAGAAAAATGCACCACTCACACAAGCTGCACTAGTAGCCTTGTAGACTTTCCTTGCCTTCTCTGGCTCATCAGGATGAAGGTTAATTGGTGAGAAACATACCTATACGTTTAAACAAAATATGGATTGCTCCAATAACTGAAACCCTCCCTAAATGGTTCTGGATCCTTGGTTTACGTGGTTACTGGCACCTCTGCTCCCAGTGCCTGCAGCTTTACTCATGGACATAGGCACACTATGGCTCCCCAAGTGTCACCTGGATCCTGTTGTCTCCAGCATCTCAGAGACACACACACACACACACACACACACCCACACACACACACACACACACACACACACACACACACACACACATACAGATAGAAACACGTCTTTCAGTTGACTCCAAACCCTACTTTCTAGCCTGTATTCCCAGTGCCTCCAGTAACCAGCTTGCACACTGGCACCCATGCCAGTTCCTGGTACCGTGGATGGATGGACTCCCGGGACACATGGTCCCTGCTCCATCCTGATGAACCAAAGAAGGGAACAGCGCGATGCCATAGGTGCAACTGGCACTCAGACACTCATGCCCACGTGTGCATGCAGAATTGACAGTCCTTCCCCCGGGAAATTGCTCAGGAATGGATTTTAGTGGGGAGACAACACCACGTGAGTGGGGTGCCCAGGCGCATGGCATGACCAGAGAAGCAAGCAGAGCAGCAAAGAACATGTTTAAATGTCACTATCGCTTTTAATCTCTTATCCTTCTATTTCCCATACTTGTTCCTCCCCTAAACATCTTGACCTCTTGCTTTCTCCCCTAACCAACCCTAATTAAGGATTATTTAAGACTTAATGCTTAATGCTCTTCTCAGTATCTCTATCATGGTTTATGGTTTATCTACAGCAGGCAGATGAGCCTGACACAGCCACTCACTCACATGCCACCCACCTCCTCCACTCCTTCTGATGCAGGAGAATCAGGAGGGTGCAAGTGAGAAATCTTACAGATGTAAGTAAAGACAATTTAGTGTGCAAAGCAAGAGCTGTATGAATGAAAAAAGCAAAGCAATAAATCAGGACTTTTCTACCTGGATAACGTAGCTGTCATTCTGTCATTTATATAAAAAGTATAACATCAAAAATGATAACAAATATAGCTCCTGGTCCTGCAGCAACATACACAAGTACTCAATTTCTTAACATCATTCACTCTGAACAAGTAGAATGCTAAACATGGGTGGGAAATCTATACTTGTTTCTAGTAATCAAGAAAGAAGGTGGGTTTTTTTATTTTTTGTTTTGTTTTGGGTTTGGTGTTTTGTTTTGTTTTGTTTTGTTTTGATGAAGGTTGACTGCAGAACAGGTATCACTAAACATTGTCTGTTTTTTAAGGAAAAAAATCTTTAATTCCTTTGCCTTAGACAAATTGAGGTTAAGGCTCCTGATCACAATTGCTTCAAAGAAGAACAGTTCATGAAGATTGCTCCTCTCGGAAACGTGAAATGTTTTCTTTGGCAGGTGTTGAGATCTGCCTTTTCCCAGGTGAGGAGGTTCTATTCAAACTTTCTTAAGTGTTTATCCTTCAAAAATGAAGACCTGAATTAAGGTTACAGGCATTGTAGCATTTTAAAGTAAGACATGATCACACTTAGCCAACAGTTTCATTTTATTCTACATTTACATTTGCTCAACCTCTTGATTTTGCAGGATGAAAATCTCAGACTTGTATTTGGAAATGTTGAAGGACATGCTTAAATTGAAGAGAATGGAACATGAAAGTACATTTGTGACTGGAGTTCAAGTGTCATCTTCAAGACTAGATCACTGAGCCCATAGCTCCTACCTGTCTGTGAAGACTGCTTCTCAGGAAAGTCCACAGGACACCTGAGGCTGAAGTATCCCTCTTGCTCACATAGAATTCTAGTTGATAGTGACTGATACAACTAAGACTTGAAATTTGTATTCATTCACTTCAGAAACACACAGCAGAAGCTGTGTATTCTGACATGGATGTTTTCCCTCTGGAGTGAGAGAGTGTAGGCGCAGCCACACAGCAGTGAGAGCCATGTCACCATTGTCCTGTGCATGAAGATGAGCAGACACACCCTCTGCAGCAACGGGGCAATCAATGTATAGAAACCTTGTACACAGGGAGAGATGTGTGCAAATTTTAAAAGCAATTTTTGATGTGAATTTTGGGAGTAAAATACTAGAATTTGTTTCCTGGCAAAGTAGGTAAGGTCACTGAAGTGCTAAGAAGTAAGCAAATTTATGTTTTGTAGTAACAAATATACCTAGATAACCTGAGGGTGAAACAAAGAGTTTGCTGTTTTCCAGCTCTTCGATATTAAAAGTACGCTCACTTAGAGCAATAGTTCTCATTTTTTCCCACATTGCAGACTTCTACATTGCAATGCCTAGTTCTGTATGATAAAATTAAGTATAACGACAGCAACTTGCCTTTTATTTAGTTATTCTTCAATATTCTTTTAAAACTTTCCACAAACCCACACACAATCTTATCCATATTAAAAATCACCATATTAGATAAGTGAAAAGATGAGGTAGTGAGACATTTTTGTCTTCAAAAACACAATGTAAGCCACATTCTTGTTATATGCAGAACAACCTACAGTTCTTCTGGTTCTATTGAAGCTATGGGATAAATCCTAGCTTCAGGGTTACCATTTGTATGTGGTAATCTGTATGTGGCATTTTGGGGCAAAGGCCATAATAATTTATCTTTCTTCCCTACCATAAAATGTTAATCCTGTCATAAGTGAATCTTACCTGTGACCAGAAGAAAAGATAATTATTTTGTTTAATGATAGGGAAATAAATATGGGGGTTTATGGGCTGACAGAAGAAGCATGCGGCAACAGGGACACAACAGTGACCAGTCTGACAAGGAGTGGCCAAGCCTATGAGTTTCTGTCTCTACCATCTTCTACCAGGTGTTTGCAGCTACCACAAACAAAAGATGCATTAAAAAAGGATTTCGAGGGAGCCATGGAGAACTGTCTTGGTATTTATGAAAAAATCATTTAAGTGCAAGGAAAGTGTGTATTTCTGACAGAAGTTAGGGTAACAGCACAGTAGTTTGGTTTACTTTTTTTAACGAAAAGGGAAACCCCCTTACAGTCACCATATTCAAACGCGGGTAAAGATATTTTCATAGGTAGTTACTATAGATTATTTAAACTCACATGAAGAATTGTTTCAGACCAACTTGCTCCTGTCACAGTGTCACAGAATATTATGAGCTGCAAGGTGCTCACAAGCATCACTGAGTCAAGGTTTTAAATGAATGGCCCATACAGGGATTGAACCATGGTGTTATTAACAGCTTACTCTAACCCTCTGAGCTCATCTGTATTTGTCACCACATATTGAGATAGGTGGACCTTGCTTACCTTAATGCTTTCTGCTCTTCACCATTTTGGAAAATGTACAGTATTTTCACAATTATAAGCTGCACCATTTTGACTAAAATTTTGGTCCATATCCGGAAGTGAGGCTTGTATTCCAGAGCGGCTAATATGTGAAAAAAAATCTGAAATTTGCCAACTGGAAATACGAGCATGCAGCAGCCCCCAGCCGAGCTGAGCCTGTGCGGCCCCAAGCAGGGCCAGAACCGCTCCTGGTGGCTGCGGGGAAGTGGGGCTGGGGCCAGTGGGGGAGGGGGAGCCGAGCCGGGCCCGGGTAGCTCCATGGCGGCAGCAGGGGGGCCATGCCAGGCCGGGACAGCTCCGCGGCGGCAGGGGGGCTGAGCCAAGCCTGCACAGCCCCAAGCCAGTAAGCCCTGTGTTCCTGCGATTCTGTTACTAATTGGCAACTTTGTGAAAGTTGCACGCGGATCCTCGCTGCTAACGAAAGTGCGGCTTACAATCTGGTGTGGCTTGCATATGGAGGAAAAACGAAACGTTGCCAGCACCCCAGAAGTGCGGCTTATAATCGGTGTGGCTTGTAATCATGAAATTACTGTGTTGCAAATTAGATCCAAGTTTTTCATCCTATTTTAACTACAATTTTTTCATTTTGCGTCTTTTCCCTCATATTGACCATGTGTGCCCTGCTGAGGGCCTCTCTAACTCCCAAAGACTCTGACTACTGAATGACTTGTTGATTCCCTCCTGCACAGAGCAGATGGGGCTGCTGCTGTATTTAATTTCACACTAGGAAAGCTGTGAGAGGCCGTAAGTCTTGCAGCCAGAAAGAGCAGTAAGTCATGGGGCCAGACAGAGGGCAGGGGCCACAAGGCTAAGTTTCAAATTAGGTGCATAATAAGACCTTTGTACTGGAAGAGTGGGGGAGTAGGGCATATACATCCTGCAGAGGCCAGGCTGCTGATTGCAGGCAGTCCTAATTGGAATATGTGGAGAGTGAAGAAAAAGTAATGAATCTACATGTTTGAGTAAAAAAATATTCACTGGTCTTAGAATGGTAAAGGTCTTTTAAAGGCTTTGTGAAGCATCTTCTCTTGGATTTCTCTATGATGGGGCTCCCCTGGACAACTTTCTACACCAACAATTCCCTGTGGCATCTTTCAAAACAGTCACAGGTCTTTGCATTATTAATGCCCTCTTGCTATGAATAAAAGAGCAGACCTGGTTAGAGGCCTGCACACTGCATGCACATTGATATGTTTGCCAGTGTGTCAGCCACTGCATCACATCTGACTGCACCATCAACATGGTGCAAGAGGGAGTTTCTGTTGGTGATTTACAATGCAGTTCCACTTGTGTGAGGTCAGAAGACCTCCATAGGTATGAAGTGACTCCTCAACACAAGGAAGGGAAGAGCTGTCCAGATTTTATTCTCACCTTCACAGGTTTTTTTACAAGAGAAAACTTTCTATTTGGCTCATTTAGAGAACTTTTGCTTTACCTATAAATGCCCATTCTGTACTTGTACAAGACGCTTTTGTCAAGAAATGGAAGACGCAGACAAAAGTTTATGAAATAATTCAAAAATGCACAAAAATTTCACCTCCTGGTACAACTTGTGATAATCAACTCAAAAATGTTCTTGTACCAGAAGGCAGAATATAGAGTTTTTGAGAGAATATGAGCTAGGCAAAATTAGGTCAGACTGGGAAAGCAAAACTCTTACAGTACTTGGAGGGAAAATAGAGATTTCAGACTATGAAACTGGGAGTTGAAAAGAAGTGCTAACTGAGGTAATGTTATCTCTATTGTATGCATTGGATAATGCAACTTTCAAAAAGACATAAAAATCCTTTCATGTATGAAATAAGCTGACCAGAAAGGGAGATGTTTCTAGTCTTACTACAGGAATGTAAGAGATAGATAAACTTTGTGATGTGATAGTGATTGTATTGGGTTTGTGTGGCAAGGATTTGGTAGCAGGAGGTTGCATCTTTGAGAAGCTAGCAAAAGCTTCCCTCATGTCCAGCTGAGGTAGTCCTAGTTGGCTCCAAGATGCCCCCACCAATGGCCAAAGCTGAGCTAAACATCACTGGTGTTTAGCTGTTATCACAGTGCTTCCGTGATAATGTATTTAAGAAAGCCTAACAGCATCTATGAGAGAGGAGTGAGAAAATGTCAGATGCTCTGCAGACACTGAGGACAGTGAAGAAGCAGGGGGAGGAGAGGCTTCACATGCTGGAGCTGAGATGCCCCTGCAGCCTGTGATGAAGACAATGGTGAGGTAGGCTGCCCATGGAGGTCCCAGGTAGAGCACATATAGACTAGCAGCCTCTGGAGAACCCTAGAATAGAACATGCTGAAGCAGTTCATGAAGAACTGTGGCTCATTGGAAGGATTGACAGTGAAGAAATTTGCGGAGGACTGTCCTCCCAAGTGTGGGACTGCATGTTGGAGCAGAAGAAGAGTGGGAGGAGGAAGGAGCAGCAGAGACAATGCCGACTTCAACTCCCATTCCATGTTCCCCTTTGAGACTCTTGGAGAGAGGCTAGAGAAATTTGGAGTGAAGTCGAGCTTCAGAAGAAGCAGGGGGAAGGGGAAAGGTGTTTTTAGGATTTGTTCTTATTTCTCATTATTCAACTCTGATTTGCATGGCAATAAACTAAATTAAATAACTTGAGTTGAGCCTGTTTGTCCTTTGACAGCGATCGGCGAGTGATCCCTCCCGTCCTTATCTCAATCTATGAGTCTTTCATAATATTCTCTTTTCCCTGTACAGATGAGGACTGGTAGAGTGGCTTGTTGAAAATGTCAGAGCAGCCAAGATCAAGCCACCATAGTAGAACATACAGACTTTTGCTAATAAATCACATGGATGGAACTATATCACCAATAAAGATGAGAAGGTAACATTACTCCTTCTGGAATCAACATGTCTGTGCAAAGGATGCCAAGGCTGCATTTGTTCTTGCTGTGGAGGGTAGTGGGTAAGATTAAAGAAGAGAAGGGGGGGTAGTTGCACCTGACATAACTGCTTGAAGTGCTTTCAAAGAACTTGTCAGTAAAAGGAAGTTCCAAATGCATGTTTTTTTTCTTTAAACCTCTCTTGCTTTACACAACATTTAATAATATCCCTAAGATTGCCATTTTCTGAGGATGAAAGGAAAGAAATACAGCGAAGTGGTCAGTAGCTGTGATTTTGCATACTTTGCTTGTTTTGTTATGCATTGGTCTGTTACACAAATCTTGCCAAGAGGAGTGTTGTCCCTTTTTCTACATGGGTTAAGCGTGGGTCATTAGCAATAAAGAACTAAGTCCTTGGCTGCTAAATCCTGCTAGCCCTATCTGTGTCCTTCAGCAGGAGTATAAACATCAGAGCCACTCAGCAATATCTGCCAACCACTCTTGCCTGACGCAGTATTTTGCATGTTAAATTCTTTATTTTCTCTACTAAGAAGTCTCATGATCATTAGCTGTAATAGCTATTACAGTAGTTTCACGAATACAAGCCACACGAAGTATAAGCCGCACTTCCAGTGCGTCGACAATGTTGCTGTCTTTGTCAAAAAATAAGCCGCACCCCGAATATTAGCCGCACTTTCGTTCGTAGCGAGAATCCGTGCGCAGCTTTCACAAATTGGCCAATTAGTAACAGGATCGCGGCATAGTGGGGTTTACTGGCTCAGGGTAGGGCCAGGCAGGCTCGGCCTGCTCATGGTTTCCGACAGGGCCGGGTGGCCCAGCTCAGCGCCACGGCTCGGCGGGGCTGGCCGGGTGGTGCTGCCGCCACCGCCGGCCTCGCTGTCCCCCCTCTCCCGTCAGCACAGCCCCGCTGCCACGTTTGCTCGCCCTGCTGGCGGGGTTGCCACCGCCGCCGCTGCCAGGCACGCCGGTCGCCCCGCGCTGCGTTTGCTCGCCCGGCTGGCAGGGCTGCCGCCGCCGCCAGGCTCACCGGCCGCCCCGCGCCGCGTTTGCTCACCCGGCTGGCAGGGCTGCTGCCGCCGCTGGGCTCGCTGGCCCCCCTCTCCTGTCAGCACCGCCCCGCTGCCGCGTTTGCTGGCCCTGCCAGCGGGGCAGCTGCCGCCGCCGCTGCCAGGCACGCCGGCCGCCCCGCACCGCGTTTGCTCGCCCTGCCAGTGGGGCGGCTGCCGCCAGGCTCGCCGGCTGCCCCCTCCTGTCTGCACCGCCGCCACGTTTGCTTGCCCTGGCCGGCACTGCAGGCCCCCGCACCGCCGGGCTCCCCCACGCTGCTGGCCCCGATTCTGCTGGGCTTCCCCCGCTGCCAGGCAGCCCCACCCGCCAGGCTTCCTGCTTCTGCCATGCTCCCCTGCACTACTAGCCCCAGTTCTCCCGGGCTCCCCCGCCATGCTGGCCTGGGCTCTGCCGCCCCCACTGCCCCGCCCTGCTGGCCCAGGCTCTGCCGCCCGCCCCCACACTGCTGGCCCCGCCTCTGCCAGGCTTTCCCACCTCTGCCGGGGCCGGCCGGGCTCCAGTTTGGCTTGGGGCTGCCGCGGGCTTTCACTTCCGTGTTGGCAGCTTTTAGAATATTGTTCATATATTAGCCGCCCCCGAATATTGGCCTCACTTCCGGGTTTCCACCAAAATTTTGGTCAAATTGGTGCGGCTTGTATTCATGAAATTACTGTAATTGTTTTGGGATTTTTTTTTGTTTTTTTGGTTTTTTTAATGAGGTGTTGTGGGTTGGTGAGGTTTAGAAATTTTTCCCATTATTATGTTAAGCTAGCCGGGATGGCTCTCCGATTAGCCGTTAAGAGCTGAAGACAAAGGAATAGCTGAAGCAACCTGATGGCTCCATTAGGGAAAGGTGGAGTCCTGCTTTTGTTTTCGGCAAGTAGGAGGACACTCGGGGTAGGAGAACTCTTACAGCTCGCCGGCCGAACTCGAGGAGAGAGGTTCCTTTTCTCCGCGGTTGGGATCAGGCTTCTTGGATTTGGACTGCTAAAGCTTCCTGCTTCCTCTGAACAACTGGGAACTGGGACACCTATGGTGAGCAGAGTTCCTTCCTCACCCTTTCTTCCACCTGGGGCAGAGAGGCCACCTCGCCCCCCTGCTCCTGCAGCAGCCGCGACTGAGAGGCCGCCTGCCCTGCTCCATCGGAGAGCCATCGGTGACTGAAAAAAAGGGACTGGGACTGAATTCCGTTCTGTTCTGTCACTTTTTTTTCTTTCATATAGCTGATGCTGTTTTTGTTTGTCTTATAAATATATCAGTAAAGAACTGTTATTCCCAACCTATACCTTTTTTGCCTGAGAGTTCCTGAATTTCCTTTTCCTGGTAATACTGTCCCTTTAAACCGGGACAGATCTTGGCGCCCGGAACGTGTGGCACGAGGTTAAGGAATAACAGTTCTTCAGTTGCCTGAGATTGTCTTTTTTGTGTGCTAGCAACATGTGGTCCACTTTAATCTGGTTTGGGCTGCACGTGTTCATACATGTATATCTCCCATTTGCAAACCCTTACATAAGCATGGGCCCTGTAACTAAGGCTACTGTGACTGTTATCGAACTTGCTTTATGGATTGATAAGGTGAGGAATTCATGGATTTTTAACTTCCTTTAGAAGGTGGGTACATGGATTCAGGGATACCACACACTAAATGCATGTTTTTGGGATTACTTTAATAATGGCACCTACTGTGAGGGAATAACACCAGGGGAAATTTTCTCCCAACCCCTCACCCAAATTTTTGGGTCTACCCCACCAGTTTTTGAAGGGTTCAGATTTCCTCTGAATGCTAATGATATCGTACAGTGGCTGGTGTTACTGATAGGCTTGTCCTATTTAACATTAAGAGATAACGGGGGATTGAGCTGGATAACAACTCTGATACCCACTCCAGGAAATAGGGGTGCTGCCACAGAGCCTGACCCTGCCCCAGAGAGTAGGGATGCTACCCCAGAGCCTGACCCTGCCCCAGAGACTAGGGATGCTGCCACAGAGGCTGACCCTGCCCCAGAGACTAGGGATGCGGCCACAGAGGCTGACCCTGCCCCAGAGACTAGGGATGCGGCCACAGAGACTGACCCTGCCCCAGAGACTAGGGATGCTGCCCCAGAGCCTGACCCTGCCTCACAGCCCACCTCAGAAAGAAACTACCCGGAGTGGGTGGGGCTTCTAGTGAAGGAGATACATGAGATGGGCCAGATGATGAAGGAGTACCTCTCCCCAGCTGGTGAGAAGCCCTGCCATAAAGGGGGAGAATCCAGTGATGCTGTAGTGGAACCCATAGGTGTTACATCTGCCCAGGGTCCAGCTGAATTGCAAGGGCACTCACAGCCAGCAGCAGTCGCCCCTGTAGAAACTAGGAAGTCTAAAATGAAAACAAGGCACCTAGACAAAGAGGACCAGAGAGGAGGGCCCTCACAACCCGCAGGGGAGCCAGAGGTTGAAATCATCACTGAGTCCCTGTCTTATGAAAATCTCCGCAATCTGCGGAAAGATATTGCACGACAGGGCCGGGAGGCTTTGACAACTTGGTTACTTCGGGTCTGGGACCTTATGGGTACAGGTGTGCACTTGGATGGTACAGAGGCAAGGAATTTGGGATCCTTGTCCCAGGACTCAGGTGTGGACCAAATATTCGTAAGGGAGCCAGGCCCACTTCCCCTCTGGGAGTGGCTTTTAATGAGTGTAAGAGAGAGGTTTGTCAACAGAGAAAGAATGCAGGAGTACCATAATAGAATGCATTGGAAAACCGTTGAGGAAGGGATTCAACAGCTGAGAGAGGTGGCGGTACTGGAGGTACTCTTTGGGAGGGATGGACAGCATGACAATGACCCTGACAAGGTCAGGTGCACAGGTCACATGCCGTGGAACCTGGCAAACCGAGGGCCATCTCAATACACCACCTTCATTGCAATGATTAATGCTGATGAGCACCGAGAAACAGTGAGCTCTGTTGCTAAAAGCTTAGGGATTTTCACAGTATGATGAATGGCGTAGTGCAGGCCCAGGTTTCTTCCGTGGTCCAGGAGGTGAGGGGGATGAGGGAGGAGATGAAGGAGGTGAGGGGGATGAGAGGTGACATAAGTGAGATGAGGGAGGAGATCAGGAAGATCAAGGCAGCACCAGTGCGAGCCTCATACCCCAAGGTTACAGCCCCACACCCCTCAGCTAGTGGAAGAGGGTACACCCCACAAGCTGACCTATGGTTTTTCCTGCGTGACCATGGGGAAGACATGGGAAAATGGGATGGGAAACCCACTTCTGTCTTGGCAACACGGGTGCGTCAACTCAGGGAGGGAAATGCTAACCGAGGGAGCTACACTAAAGTGAAGGTAGCCTCAACCTCCCATGACCAAGGTGTTGGGCATTACAGAAGGGAGGATGATCTGTCAGACCCACTTGAAGGAACCTCCACTATGTATGTTCAGGAAAGGAATAATAGCCAGGGCTAGAGGGGCCCTGCCTCTAGCCAGGGAGAGGCACGGGATAACAGAGTCTATTGGATGGTGTGGGTCCGATGGCCTGGCACATCAGAATCACAAGAATACAGGGTATTAGTTGATACTGGTTCACAATGCACTCTAATACCATCAGAACATGTGGGGGAAGAGCGTGTTTCCATTGTTGGGGTGACGGGGGGATCACAGGAATTGTCTTTGCTGGAAGCTGAGGTGAGCCTGACAGGAGAGGGGTGGTAGAAACATCCGATTGTAACTGGCCCAGAGGCACCGCCCATTCTAGGCATAGATTTTCTCAGGGGTGGCTACTACAAAGACCCAAAGGGATACAGATGGGCTTTTGGAATAGCTGCTGTAGTGGCAGAGGGCATTAAGCAGTTGAACACCTTGCCTGGACTGTCAGAAAACCCATCTGCAGTGGGACTCCTGAAGGTGGAAGAGCAACAAGTGCCAATTGCCACCTCAACAGTGCACCGCCGGCAGTACCGGACGAATCGAGATGCCGTGATCCCCATCCACAAGATGATCCGTGAGCTGGAGAGCCAAGGGGTGGTCAGCAAAACCCACTCACCCTTCAACAGCCCCACCTGGCCCGTGCGCAAGTCTGATGGAGAATGGAGATTGACTGTGGACTATCGTGCGTTGAATGAAGTGACTCCACCGCTGAGCGCTGCCGTGCCGGACATGCTGGAGCTCCAGTACGAGCTGGAGTCCAAGGCAGCAAGGTGGTATGCCACCACTGACATTGCCAACGCATTTTTCTCCATTCCCCTGGCAGCAGAGTGCAGGCCTCAGTTTGCCTTTACATGGAGGGGCGTGCAGTACACATGGAATCGTCTGCCCCAGGGGTGGAAACACAGCCCCACCATCTGTCATGGATTGATCCAGGCTGCACTGGAAAAGGGTGAGGCTCCAGAACACCTGCAATACATAGATGACATCATTGTGTGGGGGAACACAGCAGAGGAGGTATTTGAGAAAGGAGAAAAGATCATACAGATTCTGCTGAGAGCTGGCTTTGCCATTAAAAAGAGCAAAGTCAAAGGACCTGCCCGAGAGATCCAGTTCCTGGGAGTAAAGTGGCAAGATGGACGGCGCCAGATCCCCACTGAGGTCATCAATAAGATCACCGCAATGTCTCCACCAACCAGCAAGAAGGAAACACAAGCTTTCCCTAGGTGCCATAGGCTTTTGGAGAATGCACATTCCTGAGTACAGCCAGATTGTGAGCCCTCTCTACCTGGTCCCCGTAAGAAGAACGATTTCCACTGGGGTGCTGAGTAGCAGCAAGCCTTTGCCCAGATCAAGCAGGAGATCGCTCATGCAGTGGCCCTTGGCCCAGTCAGGACGGGACCAGAGGTAAAGAATGTGCTTTATTCTGCAGCCGGGAACCATGGCTTGTCCTGGAGCCTTTGGCAGAAGGTGCCTGGGGAGACTCGAGGCCGACCTCTGGGATTCTGGAGCTGGAGCTACAGAGGGTCTGAAGCCAACTACACTCCCACAGAGAAGGAGATCTTGGCTGCCTATGAAGGAGTCCAAGCTGCCTCAGAGGTGATTGGGACGGAAGCACAACTCCTCCTGGCACCCCGACTACCAGTGCTGGGGTGGATGTTCAAAGGAAAGGTTCCCTCTACCCACCACGCTACCGACGCCACATGGAGCAAGTGGATTGCCCTCATCACGCAACGCGCCCGCATCGGAAACCCAAATCGCCCTGGGATTTTGGAGATAATTACGAACTGGCCAGAAGCTGAAAATTTTGGTCTCGCCGATGACGAGGAGCAAGAACAATTGAGCCGCGCTGAGGAAGCCCCACCGTATAACCAACTGCCAGCAGATGAAACATGCTACGCTCTTTTCACCGACGGCTCCTGCCGTGGGGATGAACCGGAAGTGGAAAGCAGCCGTATGGAGCCCCACTCGACAGGTTGCACAAGCTACCGAAGGAGAAGGTGGATCAAGTCAATTTGCTGAACTCAAAGCTGTTCAGCTGGCCCTGGACATTGCTGAAAGAGAGAAGTGGCCAAAGCCCTACCTTTACACTGACTCGTGGATGGTAGCCAATGCTCTGTGGGGTTGGCTGGAAAGGTGGAAAAAGGCAAACTGGCAACGTAGGGGAAAACCAATCTGGGCTGCCGACGAGTGGAAAGACATTGCCACCCGGGTAGAGAAGCTACCTGTGAAAGTTCGTCACGTGGATGCCCATGTCCCCAAGAGTTGGGCTAATGAGGAACACCAACACAACGAGCAGGTTGATCAGGCCTCAAAGATAGAGGTGTCACAAATAGACCTGGATTGGCAACACAAGGGAGAATTGTTCCTGGCTCGATGGGCCCATGACGCCTCAGGTCATCAGGGCAGAGATGCCACGTATAAGTGGGCACGAGACCGAGGGGTGGATCTAACCATGGACAGTATCTCTCAAGTCATCCATGACTGTGAGACGTGCGCTGCCATCAAACAGGCCAAGCGAGTGAAGCCCCTCTGGTATGGTGGGCGTTGGTCCAAATATAAGTACGGGGAGGCCTGGCAGATTGACTACATCACACTGCCTCAGACCCACCAAGGCAAGCGCTACGTGCTGACCATGGTGGAAGCCACCACTGGATGGTTGGAGACCTACCCTGTGCCTCACGCCACTGCTCGGAACACCATCCTGGGCCCTGAGAAACAGGTCCTTTGGAGGCATGGTACCCCTGAGAGAATTGAGTCAGACAACGGGACTCATTTCAAGAACAGCCTCATAAACAGCTGTGCTAGGGAACACGGCATTGAGTGGGTGTACCACATTCCCTACCATGCACCAGTGACTGGGAAGGTTGAACGGTGCAATGGCCTGCTTAAAACCACATTGAAGGCACTTGGTGGGGGAACTTTCAAGAACTGGGAAAGTAATCTACCAAAGGCCACATGGTTAGTGAATACCCGAGGTTCCACTAACTGAGCAGGTCCTGCCCAATCTGAGCTTTTGGGAACACCAGATGGGGATAAGGTTCCAGTGGTACGCATGAGAGGTATGCTAGGGAAAACTGTTTGGGTGAACTCTGTCTCCAGCAAAGACAATCCTGTCCGTGGGGTGGTTTTTGCTCAAGGACCAGGTTGTACTTGGTGGGTGATGCAAAAGGATGGAGAAACCCGATGCATACCCCAAGGAGACCTTGTTCTAGGGTGAACTACCTATGATACTGTGTCTGTAACTGCATATATGTATGTAATTTAAAGGTTCTAATTTAATGTAGTATGTTAGTATGGAAAAAATTTGGGGTGGATAATGTTGTGGGTTGGTGAGGTTTAGAAATTTTTCCCATTATTATGTTAAGCTAGCCGGGATGGCTCTCCGATTAGCTGTTAAGAGCTGAAGACAAAGGAACAGCTGAAGCAACCTGATGGCTCCATTAGGGAAAGGTGAAGTCCTGCTTTTGTTTTCGGCAAGTAAGAGGACACTCGGGGTAGGAGAACTCTTATAGCTCACCGGCCGAACTCGAGGAGAGAGGTTCCTTTTCTCTGTGGTTGGGGTCAGGCTTCTTGGCTTTGGACTGCTAAAGCTTCCTGCTTCCTCTGAACAACTGGGAACTGGGACACCCACGGTGAGCAGAGTTCCTTCCTCACCCTTTCTTCCACCTGGGGTGGTGGGGCCACCTAGCCCCCCTGCTCCTGCAGCAGCCGCGACTGAGAGGCCGCCTGCCCTGCTCCATCGGAGAGCCATCGGTGACTGAGGAAAGGGACTGGGACTGAATTCTGTTCTGTTCTGTCACTTTTTTTTCTTTCATATAGCTGATGCTGTTTTTGTTTGTCTTATAAATATATCAGTAAAGAACTGTTATTCCCAACCTATACCTTTTTTGCCTGAGAGTTCCTGAATTTCCTTTTCCTGGTAATACTGTCCCTTTAAACCGGGACATGAGGGTAGTGAGACACTGGACCAGGTTGCCCAGGGAAGTTAGGGAGTTATGGATGCCCCATCTTCATAATGCTCAAGATTGAGGTAGACAAAGCTCTGGTCAATCTGGTCTAGTGGAAGATGCCTCAAAGCAGAGGCAGTTGAACTAGCTTATCTTTAAAGCTCCTTTCCAACCCAAACAATTCTATGATTCTGTGTTTCCAAGCACCCTTCACTTGAATGAAAGTCACAGGAATTATACTGAATACATGTTCAGATGCCTGTAATGCAAATCTACTTTGTTATGCTTGTATTGAGCATGCTACACAGTGCGCTTGCCATTTAGCATGTGCTATTCATGACTATGGCACAATTAGAACTTGCTACCTTTCCTTTCACTTGCTTTTACTGGAAAAACTTTAAACCTGGATGTCTCCCTAGGCAAGCTACATGCATCTTCCTCAGTAGAGATTTAGGAAAAATCAGCCTAGAAAAACATCTGACAGTGAGATGTGCCAGATAATTTACTGAATTTTCTTCCAGTCTGACATTTCTTGGAAAGTATCAATTGTGCTAAGATACCAGAGATAGAAGATGTGAAAATACAGGATAAGATATCAGACCTTCCACATGTACATTCTCTCCTTAATGCAAAGGTTTGACAAAAGTATTTAGTTGTGGGAGCATCACCTTCTTCTATATACTATCACAAATATCGTGGTGTATTGTCTTTCAGATAAAAATTACCATGGCAATCCAAAATGTTGAAAGAGATCTAAAATTTCCTTGTGGTAGATGGGAACATGTGTTTGTGTGTGATCTATTGCACATACATTTAGAGGGTCATCCTAGCACTATGTACTGTAATCTATAAGGTCTCCCTTAACGTTATTGGTATGTAGTAAAGTTGAACATACTTCTAAAAATTTGTAACATTAGTATGATAAAGAAGAGAAGAAGTGGATACACCAACTCACAGTGAGATTAATATGATTACCAGTAAAAGCACTAGTCTTAACTATGAATCTTTTGTCAAGATTTCTGTAACCCTCACAACAGTAGAAAATATATATTTATTTGTCGGGTTTGCATGGAGATTCTTCCAGCTATAAGAGGTGACATGAAAAAAATAGCAACAGATTAAAAACAATTTTTTAATGCAAATCTGTTTCTAAGCAATGTTGGAATGTGAACTGCAAAGGCAATAATTTATTGGAAGACTTCTGCATGAATTTATTTTTCTGCCTTTTATTTCCTCTCCTAAAAGATTTTGTGAGAGGATTTTAATAGCATATCCCTATCCCAAACAAGTGAGAAGGTGAATACTTTCATTAAATTACGTTGTGCATGTCCAAGTCTCCTTATCTCCTTTAAAATGTCTAGTAATTAACCACAGTCAAAAAAGGCCAAAGTTTCTTACTTGTTCCACGAAACTGTTAGCAACAATGCAGGTAGAAAACTACCACCAATTTCTAGGTTCTTTCCTTTATTTGCTATGAAAGCAGAAAACATAGGAAGCAAAGGTACTTATTTTAGGAATTTCCTGCCAGGTTTAGTTTGTAATCTTACTCCTTAAGATATCATTTTTTGCATACTATATATTGCTGAACAATTTTCACTACATAACATCCTTTGAAATGAAAGTGTACAATATAATCAGTATTACTCTAATTAGGAGAAAGAATTAGGAGAGCATAAAAATTGACCCTTTTTCTCTAGCCAAGAGAACTTTGTCCAGACTTGTAATAAACGGAGTTTTAAATTACCTGTCATTCAAAAAAATTTCCATCAATGCTTCCTCCCAGCCCCCAACTTGTAATCTGTTTCAGCAAAGTTACATTATTTTAGTATTTTGGGTTGACTATGCCTGGATGCTAGGTGGCCACCAAAGCTGCTCTGCCTCTCCCCTTCTCAGCTGGACAAGTGATAAAAAGTACAAACAAAAGGCTTCTGAGTTGACATAAGGGCAGGGAGAGATCACTCACCTATTACTGCTATGGGCAAAACAGATTCAAATTGGGGGAAATTAATTTAATTTCTTACCAATCCAGTCAGAGTAAGATAATGAGAAATAACCCCAAATTTTAGAAGCACTTTGGCCACAACCCATTCCTTCTTCCCAGGCTCAACTTCAGTCCTGATTTTCCTACCTCCTCCACCCAAGCAGCACAGGGTGACAGGGAATGGGGGTTGTGGTCAATTCATCATATGCTGTCTCTACTGCTGTGTCCTCAAGGGAAGGACTCCCCACAATTTTCTCCTGCTCCAACATGGAAAGGAAAACACACCTCCCTGTTCTCCAATATAAGCCCTTCCCATGGGTTGTCGTCTTTCACAAACTGCTGCAGTGGGGATTCCTCCCACGCAGCACAGTCCTTCAGGAGAAGATTGCCCCAGGTTGAGTTGTCCCCAGGATGACAAGTCCTGGCAGAAAATTTGCTCCAGCATGGGTTAGTCTCTCCACAAGTTCACAGATCTTGACAGAAGTCCAAAAGATTGTGACAGAAGCTCCAACATGAATTTCCCATGGGGTCACGGGCCTCCTTTGGGCATCCTCTTGCTCCAATGTGAGTGAGATCCACCACAAACTTCAAGTGGATCTTGTATTCCACCATCGGCTGCAGGGGCAGAGCCCCTGTAGGTCTTTGCCCCAGGTGGCAGGGGAACATCTGCTCCAGTGCCTGCAGCACTTCCTCCACCTCCTTCTTCACTGTCCTCAGTGTCTGCAGAGCTGTTTCTCACAGAATCACAGAATATGCTGTGTTGGAAGGGGCCCACAAGGACTATTGGGTCCAACTCTAGGCTCTGCACAGCACCATGCCCAAGAATCACACCATGTGCCTGAGAGCAATGTTCAAAAACTTTTTGAACTCTGTCAGTTTTGTGCTATGCCCTGGACAGCCTCTGCCAGTGCCCAGCATGGGTGAAGAACCTGCTTCTAATATCCAACCTAAACCTCCCCTGACTCAACTCCAGGCCATTCCCTCAGCTCCTGCCACTCTTCACCACAGAGAAGAGATCAGTGCCTGCCCCTCCTCTTCCCCTCATGAGGAAGCTGTAACTGCAATGACATCTCCTCTCAGTCTCCTCTTTACCAGGCTGAACAGACCATGTTCAGACATCAGGTGCTTCTCATAAGGCTTCCCCTAAAGGCCCTTCATTGGTTGTCCTCCTTGGGATGCTAATAGCTTCATGTCTTCTCTCGCATGTTTTCACTCCTCTCTTGGGCTGGAGGTGTGCAGGTTGTTTTCTTCCTTCTCAAATATATGACCCCAGAGGTGCTACTGTAATCACTGATGGGCTCAGTGTTGGCAAGGGGCGGGTCCATCCTGGAGTCATCTGTCATGGGCTCTGTCAGACATAGGGGAAGTTCCTGGCAGCTTCTCAGAGAACTCACTGTTGTAGCATCCCCATGACCAAAACTTTGCCACACAAACTCAATACATTTGGACATGCATATAATCATTATAAACAAACTGAATACCTGCTCCTCTGGTCCCTGGAGTGGCAGAGCTATCTTTGGCAAATAACACTGAGAAGCCCTTGAAACTACTGCTGTCCCTCATATTGGGCTGTGACTACCAGCCTCCTTTGTCCCACGGATGTTATCACAGATGTGCACCTACTGTTTCCCCTTCTCAGAACAAAGCATCATAGCTATAAAACAACGGTATATTTTACAGCCAAAGCCAAGGGCAAGTGCTGTCCTCTCATAAACATTTTCATTTGATTTTGGTGCTCTTCAGCTTCCTGGAATACAGGTCTACTTGGAGGGGGATACTCAGGTTGTGCGGCAAGTGGTGGGGTACCAAGATTAATGTTTCTGTTTGGAAAACAGGCTTCTGCCAGTAACTGAGTTCAAACAGCACCCCAATAAGGTAACAGAACAGTGGCGAGGCCTTGGGCCGGTCCATGGTGACAGCTGTTGGAAATGGGGAAGCAATCCTTACTGCCCATGTCTGCGGGGCCACCTTTCTTGCAAAGGGATATTTTACCCCTAACTTTGTGGTGAGCTACCCGGCACTAGGAGATTATGCATGGCCTTGCTTCTTCCTCCTTGCAAGTACCACAGACCTCTGAGGCAGCTCCCTCTCTATGCCAGGGCCACAGGATAGGTGCCACCAGCCAGCGGTGGCGAGTGATGGCGGGGGTATCACGCCTGCCCACGAGGCTGACCACGGTACAGGTAGCAGGGTTGCTGCTGCGGTGATGGGTGGCACAGCCCCGCGGCGATGGTGCCGCGGCCCCGCTGCGGGTACCACACCCCGGCGCCGGGGTGGGGGGGCGATGCGGGGTCCCCGCACCGTCATGGCGGGCAGCGCGGGGCGAGCGGCGGCGGCGGCGCCCGGCGTATCAGCGGGAGTGCGTCAGCAGCGAGGGGCGGGGAGGCCGCCGGGGGAGATGATATCAGGCGCGCCGGGCAGCAGGACCGGGAGAAGCCGGAGGTGAGCGGAGGTGTGCTGTGAGTGCTGTCAGGGAGCCAGGCCGCCTCCGCCTCCTTCTCCATTTATCTCTGCTCCGCTGCGGCAGGCTGAGGTGAGGCGCGCTGGGGTGTCGCGGGTAACCTGCCGAGGCGTCCTGCACCTTCGCAGCCTAGCCGGGCCCGGCCGGGCAGGACGCGGGGAGCGCTCGGCGGGAGGAGCGAGGGAGAGCGGGCTGGGCTGGCCGCTGCCCCCGGCCCCTCGCCCGCCGCGGCAGGCAGGTGTCCGCCCGCATCCCCGCCCGGGGCAGTGCCCAGGCCCGCCGCTGCCATGGCGATGCGCAGGGCCGGCCGGCTGGCGGGCGGTGGGCGATAGGCGGCGGCTCGGTGGGGCGGTGGGACCGGCTAGGCTCCCCCGGGCCCGGCCCAGCCCGGCCCCCCGCGCTTCCCCCGCCCTTCGCGGAGCTTGCGGCACGCCGAGTTCGGTGCGAGTTCTGGCCCAGGCCACCCCGTGTTGGCCAGGACCACCCGTCTTTTGTGGGGTCTTCTGTTGTAGCGTTGAAATTTACGTGTTATAGCCACACACAAGTGTGAGAACCATTACACATCCATACACCTCTATATATGTATGGGAACAGTAATTGCAATGCTACAGCTGCTGTCTCCCACAAAGATGGCTCTGTGTGTACGTGTGCAAATCCATGTGGGCACACGCAGTTGCACACACTACTCTTCTGTTTTCCTACGTGTGATGTGCAAGTCTTTTGGAATTTTATTTTGAGGTGGGGTTGAATCATTCCTCTTAAAATACAGGGAAGCATCTTGCCCAAGATATCCATTGACGTAGCACTGCTATCCTGATTATGAGTGTTAAATGTAGCCTGAGAAAGTGGATTGTGCTGAGAGCTAGAGCAAAAGGCTTTACTACCATTAATGGAAAACAAAATATATTGACTCACCAATTTAATACATGTATTAATGCTCTATTTACAGGAACTTGTTAAAGAATTATCTTTAAACTCTCCTAAGCTGTGGAGTTTTCAGTTGCTAATAATCAGAAATTTAGAAAACTAGCCTTTGGTGTGCAGACGCCGTACAGTTTTTTTTGTGTACATGCATGCAGGAGAAGGGAACTGTACTGTTGTTCTGCATAACTGCACTTACTCATGTTATGCGTTGGGCTGCACCATTGGTCACAGGCTAGTATAGAAGCCACCTTTTTGCATGGGGAATAAGTATTGTATGGGAGTGATCATTGTAATAAAATCAGTGCTGCCTCACTGGAGAACCTGTAAAAGATTGCTGCAGACTAAACTGATCATCATCTTCCTTCTCCATCAAACTCTATAGGAACTGAGTGCATCTTCTCTCTGTTTCCTCAGCCGTACTGGTACCTTTCTTGTTTGATTAACCTCTGCTTGATTTAGGTACCAAAGAGCTTCTTGCTTTGTCTTAATGGTGGCTGCTGAAAAAAACCCAAAACCAACATTTTATCACTTTTTCATGATGCAGAGAGTGGTTTATGCAATTAATGTTCAAATTAATGTCAGCGAGCATCTCAATTTCACCACTGTTTTTTTTAGCTGCTGATATAGGCAGGTTTTAAAGTCCTTTCCTTGTTTCTCTTTCTCCACTCTGATTTTCTTTGTACGGAATCAAATGTTTTACAGTGTCTTTCCTGTTGTGCAAGATGATCTACTGTACTTTTACAATATCTGTCTAGCAATGCATGATCCAGAGCTCTTTTTGGAGTGTTACATAAGTAGACACTTTACAAAGAGTCATTACTCTGCAAAATGAATTGGAAAATACTCTTTAATTTCTTCAGTATGCACATCAAGGTAGATAATACTTAATTTTGATTTAATAATCAAAAGGGTGGAGGTTATTCAGGTGGGTGTTTTTTTTTTAATGCCAGTTAGTATTGTAAAGATAATACCGCTCAAAATTATCTTAAAGCTCTTCTTATCACACATTGTATAAACACAGTTTGTTTTGAATACTTTTCTTATCCATGCATTGTATAAACACAATTTGTTTTGAATAGTTGTACTTGCATATCTAGTTCAGTGCAGGGGAAGTTCACTGCTGTATTAAGGCTGACACTTACTAATACCTTTTTTTTTCCTTTTCGTGTTTGATACAAAAATCACTAAAAAAAACCATGGGATTTGATAGTGCTGGAGAAATTAATCAGAGGAGCCCATCAATTGCTCTGTGTTCTTGGGTATGATAAGACTTAGTATCAATCTCTATTTTCTACCAGCAATGAATATCAAGTAGTAGTGATCATTTAAAGGTGTTGACAATTATGTTTCTAAACTGCAATTACAAATATAGCATTAGAGTTTAAGTCATGTTTACTTAGGCTTTTTTTCACATTGGCATTCCTTAAATGTTTTCCCGTTAAAGATGGTAGCTTCTTGTTTCCTCACAGATACTTTACTTCTGACTCTCAAGGTTGTAACTTACTCACTACATTGTACCATCTGTACACTCCTGAAAGTTGCAGTCATCCTTTTATTTGTGAGTGTTTTGGGCAGCAGTGGTAGAGGTGTGCACTTCCTTTTGGAACTACTTTGTCAATGAATGTCTCGTAGGCAATCAATTTGTACCCTGTTGAAAAACAAAAAAAACATTCTTACAATAGAAATGGATTTTTAAAAATAAATAATTTAATCAGAATTCAACCCTCCTCTCAAACTTACCCTTTCAGGTGTTGCAGTATGGATTAAACAAGTCTGAGTGGAAAAGCCTGCTTTAATGTGTTTCTTCTACTGCATTGTTTTAAACATAACCAGAATGGCATATGCTATATCTTTGTAGCTATTCTCTCATACTCTTCCAGTTTTGTCTGCTATTGCTGAATTTTTTTTTCTGAACAATGGGATGTGACAGCATGTATTTATTCAATCATGGTAAATTTAGTTTATGTTCTCCTGTGAGTATGAGATTTCAGAAAGGCTTTTAAATATCTTGCTAAAATAGGAAAATAATTGCACCCCAAAAGAGTTGTGATGAGCTTTTGAATCTTTCCTAAAATCCCAATAAAATGAGTGAGAATTGTCAGGACTAACATATCTGTTTCTTTGCTTTCAAAGTGAACTGGAAAACCTACTGCTGATTTATATTATAAACTTATAACTTCTAAATTATTCCTTGAATTGAAAAATGTGGGAAAATCCATTTCTCTGAATTGTGTACTGAGCTGTGTTGTGCAGCTATTCAAAGTAATAGTTTTGATTTTTGATCTGTTTTCAAATCTCAGTTGTCTCTCTGTTTGTCTTGTACTTTGTTTTGTGTATATTAACGTTTTATGTCAGAATACTGTAGGAGAGGGGACCTCCATATTCACAGGGCTAGTATCTCTCGTTGCTGCTTATGATTAGAAATTGTTTATGGGCAAGATGAATTGAATTCACTGTTCTCCTTTCTCCTAGATTTCATCAAAACGTGTAAAATAAAGGGTTTTCAATAAGTTTATTTAATTCTGTGGATTACTGAAGAGAAAGAATAATCAGTAAAGGTGTGGTCTCTGTCAGATAGTAGCCCCTGAGGCAGTGCTAGAATACACCCAATTCAGAAGTTCTGGTGTGGCAGTGGCAGTGAACCAGCATCTTCAAACGGTATGAAATGCTGTCTTCACCCTAACTGGCTTCATGCTTCTAAAACACCAAGTGTAAAAATGCGAAGTGTACTTAAGTTAGCAAGTATGCTGCTGGAAGACCAGTCTTTCATCTAGTTCTTTTGCAGGCAGCAAATTCTGCAAATAGAAATGTTTTCCATGTTGAATAATCCTTGTCACAGCTGTTGTAGAGTTACCTAGCAATAACCATAACTGGGGAATTTGAATAATTTTGAGTTGATGATGATAAAATAGCAGGAGTTTTTAAGAATAGCAATGTAAATTGCTACAGTGCAGCACAGACAACTTCATAGGATTTTAAAATGTTGGAATAATTAATTTTTTTGATATCTCAACACTGGGAGTTATGTTGTCAACATTTAGTCTGAAGCTGAAGAAAGGAGTTTTTTGAAAGAGCAGGAGGTAATAAGCTGATTCCTGGCAACTCAGTCTTAAGCTGAGCATTAATATTAGTGTAATGAGTCAGCAGTGCTGGTACTTTGTTCTACTAATACTAGTTCTTTTTGTAGTTGGGGATTTGTTGTTTGTTGGTTTGGGGTGTTTGTTTGTTTGTGTGCTTCTTTAACAGAGTACAGTAAGGTGGTATGTTCAGCAATATGAGTAGCTTGCTTGCCTTGCCCAAATCCACCATTAACAATCAAGCAATGTTTGCATTTCCAGACAAGACAAGTTATTGAAGCTTTGTTTGTTTGTTTGTTTGTTTGTTTTTTCAAAAATTCAAGTACACCTTTAACAGAATAGCCTAGGTACTATAAGATATAGCTAAAAAGTTTGAATCTTACAAACATGAATTACAGTGAGAAGCAGGGGAAATGCAGTATGCTGACAGAAGCTTGTGAGTTCTTGGAGTGTCAGGAAGATTGCTGATGGGGATGAGGACAGAACCCCAGGGAGGAGGCTGTGTTTGAATTCCTTTCTGCTATTAGAGACATTCTTGCTAACATTTGCAGACATAGATCTTGAGTCCTGTAGTAACATGTTATTGTTGCCTTGTGGATGCACATTAATGGATAGGTTTTTATAATGTGGCTTTCATGGATTGAACAAAACCAGCAGTGGCTATACCCAGTCAATTGTGGGAAACAAAAATTAACCATCCACAGGTAGACTGTGGCAGTTAGGAGACTACTGAAGTAAAAAGAAAATACAGAGCTGCTCAGGAATCAGTCTGCTAAGGATTTTGTTAAATACTGGTTTGGATGACAAGGAAGTATGAACACTGAGGAGAAGAGATTCATTTTGGAGAAGAGAGACATAAGTCTGTTGATTCTATCAGTCTGAACAGATTCTTGATTCTGATTCTGGGCAATGAAATATTCTTTTTGATGTTTTATTCTTCCTTTGTTGTGGGAACAGGATTTCTATGCAAATGAATACCAAACTTTCCTGGCTTTTATTTTTCCTACTAGCTGGAACAGTTTACAAGATACCTGACTCTTTCCTAGCTTTATTGTATTAATACTAGGTTTGCGTATTGTTTTGTTACTTGCTTATTTTTTGGACGATAGTGTTTACTTCTAATTTTCTATCTTTAGTCTTTTTGTGCCCTTTTTCCGTACTTCTGAAGATGGGAGGAGAAAGGTAAGCATAGTCCCTGCTGACTACAGCTGTGAGCTAGACAGAGGTAGTCAGTTTTTGTGGCCTTTGTAAAGCTGAGGCAGTAATGGTGCTCTTTTGCATGGACATATGGAGCTGCTTACAGCTGTTACTGTATTTGTGAGAATGGTCTCTGTCACATGGGTCTTGTAGTCTCTCTTCATAATATGACTGGTCTCAGACTGGGACTCACAAATGACTCCTTTTCCCGTCTGTGGCCCAAGCATGTTTTCTAAAAGCCTTTGAACAATGTTTTTGATGTGTTTGTTACTCTTGAGATATCACTTTCACTTTTCCCTTGGGAACGCAAGGTAAAATTCTTTCTAATTATCTGTGTCCCTAGTTCTTTTAGAGTGATCCCACACAGTTTTGGGAAGTTCACAAACTGCTCTGTGAATATGCCTGTGAAGTTCATCATCTTGTTGTAGTTCATCATTTCTTGTGCAAAGCAGCTGAAAGAACTTGCTACAGTTGGACACTGAAAACAAACAGCAAGTAAAATTCAGATTTTGCTCATATTAAACACTATTTTTAGCCACCTGTTGTCTTCTGAAGATAATTGTAGTATCTTTGAGGTGCTAGAGTTGGATCGAGAATTTGGAGATAGCCACCCATTCTCTTTTCTCTCAGAAATAGAAGTTTTTGATCTGCAGTGTGGTTTAAATTCTCACTGCTCCAGATGTGTTATATTTACTGTCTTACTGCTTTTAGAATTCTGATCCTCAGGCTGTTATAAATGGACCACAGGGCCATACAGTGACAGTCTGAAACATCTAAGTTCTTGTGTGCTTGTTGGTTTGCAAGGAAGGTTTGGCTGGCTGTCAGGGATCTCTTGTTGCACCCTGGTTTATCTGCAATCTTGTGTCCAGGAACATCTCATGTTAATTCCTATTCCCCTTTCTACATTTCCGTTTGAATCACACATAAAACCAAGGCAGTTGTTACTTTCTTATTTATATTCTGTTTTCCTAGTTGAAGCTTTCCTGCTGCAAGTGACATTAAAAAGCAGGCAAAACCAGCAAAACCACCTACAGAAAATTTAAACAAGAAAAAGAGAGATTGCATACTGCTTAACTGTTGAATTTTCCTACAGTTCGTCTGCTGAAAGCCAGACTTCATGTGGCATTGCTGTAATTCAGACAACTGTTTTAGTAACTCTTTGGGTTTGGAGACTGTGATTGCAAAGATTAATCTCCTGCTCCTCATTGTTAGTAGTCATAGACACCATCATTTGAATTTCCATGTGGAATATTCTCAAAGCAGCCATAGAGAGAGTTGCTGTTCTTTGGCTGATAAGTAACTCATTAAGCTGTGCTAACACGTCTATGATTGGCTAATTTAATCTGTGCAGCTTTGACATCCACCCCAGTTGTGCATATTAGTTTCCAAAACTCCCTACTGAAGGAAGTGCTCTTCAAAAAACCAGACAATAATCTCATTAAAAGTGTGACTGTAGAAAAATGTAAATGGCGGGTTAGTTGTTTGTATAGCTAAGAACTTAGTTGTTGGTTAAATAACCTATCTAGTATCTAATTTAAATCACTTGAGTGAAATGCCAGTGAGGTTACACAGGTGGCTAATTGGGCATATGAGTAAGAATCTTACCTACCTAAGGTGGGTTTGAGAGAGAAGTTGCATGTCTTCTCCTAATACTACCCTGTCACCTTTAATTAAAGAAATCAGATGCAAGTCTTTTTTTATTTAATGTGGGGGACTATTCCTCTTTCTGTCCTTGTTAGTTTTTCATTTGATAAGAAAGTGCTCAAACCCAGCATTTAGAACTTCTGACCATAATTCTTGCTAGAGAATAGAATTCTCTATGTAGATTTCATAATTCTGTACTATACATGTAAGGTACATAGTGTGGCTAATTGATGAATGGAAAGTATTTGTTGTTTTTGTTTGTTTATTTGCATTCAAATCAACAGCTTTGATTTGTGTGCCTGATAGAAAACCAGAGTTGCATAAGCTGCTTCAAGCAGATTACCGGTAATGTGGCTGGCATATTAATCCAGAGATCTTAGTTGTTGACAGCATTTTCTAGACACTGCTGTGTGTTTCCTTAACTTTCAGTTTGTGATTTTGCAGGGTATGAATATGTGTTGTTTGGGGTTTCTGTTACTTTAAACAAAAAAACCCCAAACAACAAACCTTATTTTTCCTTTTAAGAAAAAAAAAAAACAACAGAGCAATTCTATCTGAACTGTCAAGATATTGTATTTATTAACCTACATTCTCAAAAAAGTGTGAACAAAAGATATACTGCAGGGAGGTATGCCTTAGTGCTAATGTGTGGATCATGGTTTGAAGACCGGTTGTTCAATCCCCAAATTTTTTACTTAAGCCCCAAGAAAACTTACCTCTAAATAAGTAGTTGCTTGAGTGAGGACTTGAGTTGTCTATTCAATGTGGCAGGTCAGTTTATCAGTGTTACTGTATCGAGTTGGTACAGTTTTCAAGATATTCTAATAAACCCTCTATTGTTTAAAATTTTAACACCTCTTTTGTAAAATGTCTTCCTCTTCCTACAGTACATATATATACATATATAATGTACATAATATTACAGATTAAAATCAATAGAGTTTTAAGAGATAGAGATGTTTATAGAACTCAAAGGCTTTGTTACAAAAGTGATCTAAATAGGTAATTGTGGGACAGGTTTTCTCTAGGAATTTCAATTATGTTGACTCGTGATAAACCAAGCTCTTTAACATATTTAAATGTCTAATTATCTTAGCATAGGTTTAAAATTCACTTGTTTTTATAATAGAAAATTATGCACTTTTTATCTTAAGTATTTCAGACTCTATGGAAATAACAAAAAACACTTTAGAAACAACTACTTGCAGTTTAAAGTATTTGATGATGAATAAAGAATAAACAAAATGGAAATGCTGTGTCTATGTAACAGCTGGTATTAAAAACAAATAAACTTTTATGAAATTTGTCTGTTAATAGAATAAATGGTAAGACAGCTTAACAGTTCTAGAAGTAGCAGATGTGATAATTTTGTTTTGTGGTGGAAGCCAGAAGACTACTTTCAAAAAATTTTAAATTTTCTTGCAAATTTTATGTAGTTTCACAGCTTTCATCAGACCAGCAACTGGATGCTGTAAGGTGGGAAACAAACACAGCAAAATGATACTCCTGCTGTTCCCTGCAAGGTCGTTGCTGCTTTGATGCATCATCAGTTTGGGCCTGGAGCATTGCCTGGGACTGCTGCAGTCCTGGCTTGACTTTCACTGGAGCTGGTGTATGTGTGGACATATATGTTTAGTTTGTTATTTATGTCTCATTATATGAGCCTAGGTGTAGCTCACAGCTAGTCTGGGAGATCATGATAGGATCATGGATTGTATTTTTAAAACAGAACTTGTTTAAGGTGTATGATGATTTGTAGGAAACACATATCAGTCCTTGAGGGGTTTGGTTATCCAATACTGCACTTATTGAAATAGATCAAAGCTTGGGTCAGACCTTACTGTAGTTTACTTTTTCACAGGTCTGAGTAGGCCTGTGCTTCATCACAGGACTGGATTTGTATTTGTATCCTGCAGGTTGGGTCTAAGTTGGTTTTCCTGGTTTAGCAGGGAAGTTTTGCAGGTGATGGCTTGAGCACCCTGGCACCTGTTCCCTAAACTGCAAATCACAATTAAGAAAAACCCAACCAAACAACTAATTAAATTATAATTATTTATTATCTAAAAAAAATAAGAAGATATTTTCACCTGCATGATTATTTGTTCCAGTTACTATCTTATGTTGAAAAGGCCTTGTATGATTTTTTTGTGATTTTTTTCTTTGTGCTATTTTATTATTTTAAGGAAAATGAGCTGTTGTACTGTGTAAGTAACTGTATATTTCCAGTGGTTGTCAGGTTTTGATACAGTGTTTGATCAAGTATCTCATTATCTCGGTGAAGTATTTCTCACACTGATCCCTCTGAGGTAATGATTATTTGTATTTTGTAGAGGAGTTCAGGCAGACAAAGTAACATGTCTGTGTTCACATGGAGTCTGTGCTACAGCTGGAAATTCCTCTAAATCCTTGTCTGTCAGCCTAACCAGTTAGACTTCCCTGCCCCTGAGATAAAGGCACCCAAAGCCAGTTTTAAGCTGTATTTAAGTCCTCTGACATACTGTAAGAAATAACATCGCTTTTGGGTTATTATCTTCCTGCAATTGTGTCATTCATTATTGAGGAGCTGCAAGGGGATGAACAGATCTCTTGATTCCTGCTCAAATCCACATGTGAGCTGAAAGCTGTGCATCTCTTTCATACACTCTGAGATAAAATAGGAGTTGCAGATATAATTCATAACTAAACCAATTTCCAATGTTGCTCACTTATTCCATGATTTTTCTTAACCTTAATGCTAATAGTAATAAAGATTTTGTGAATAAAGAAGTGCCTATGTTGCACAGGAATGTGTTCACTCATCCTGTAAAATGTGGTTTTTGTTGGCATTCCATGAATTGATCTGTTACCCTCTGGTGCTGCAGCTGTTCCTAAAAAGGGATGTGCCATTTCTCGTATAATAGCTTGCATAATGCTGACAAGGGAGAAAGTCATACGATTCCACATTAAAGCAAATATTGTTCATGTGATTTTATTACACAAAACCAGGAATATTATTTTGTGAAATTATATGTTTTTTAATAGTGTAAGATCTATTTTCTTTCACTTGAGAAATGAAATGCTTAAGTTGTGTCATTTGAAAAATAAAAGTAATTTTCTTTCCTCCCCTCCAAACACTATCTTCTAATATGCTTTTATATACAAAGGGTCGCGATGAGTTTGGCTTAGAGCTACATTGCATGTGCTCAGTCAGCCTGACTCTGTGCTAAGCAATTGGAATGGTTACCCATGAGCAGAGCATGGCTGTGCAATGTGTGACAAAGATTTGACCTGACAGTTTTACAGTTGTGCAGTGCATGGAGGTTTAGAGCAGAAAAAAGGGGCATGAGGAACTGCATGGCAGCGACCTGTGCTGTTCCTACTGCCTCTGCAGCAAAATTGTTTTAATGTCAAGAAAAGCTGTTTCCTCCAGCCCTTTTTTCTCTCTCCTGTCTTACTTGAGACTGGCTAGATGTGGAACCATCTGTATTTTTACTTTGTTTAAAATACTGTCAAAACAACTGTGTTTTAGTGAGGGACATATATTAATTCATTACTGTTGGAAGTCATTTCATGTGTCTTTGGTTGCTTGTTTTGCATTTCAAATTTGAGATTCTTGCATTTTGTATTGTGAACTACTTCATTATGCTCTGCTGTAGATTGGCATGGAATGGTCTTCTTTCATCACTTGTTTAATGCTTTTATTATAAATTGATAATTTATAATTATCAATTTATAATAAAACAGTGAACAGTTACTGGTTTTTTCAGGGATGTAGTGAACTTAAATGTGAACTATTTCTGACCTCTTCAGCACAGAGACAAAATATATCACACACATTTATGAGAACTTGTAACTTTACATGTCTAATCTGCTACATGGTAAAAAAGAAAAAAGGTTATTTAGAAGGGGTGCTAAGTAGCTCTTCCTTGGTTTTGTCTTGAAAATTTCTCTGTAAGGTTTTCTTTTGCATAGCATGTTCTCTTTCTGTAAAAGAAAAAGTCAAAAGTGACTACTGGGGGTTAAGAACAAATAAAATCAAAGTGTGCCAGAAGAAATTAGGTACCCCAAATAGCAGACAGAAAAGCGGTCTGAGTGATTTTGAGGGTAATTTAATGAATGCATTAATTAGCCCTTTTTGCTTTTTAAGCAAAGATATAGTTGTTGCTTTTATTTTCATAGTGGTGTAGTGGTTGGAACTCAAATAATCTGCTGGATTTCTTATTGCATGTTTTCTGCTTTGGTCCTTCATTATTTTATTCCAAAAATGTCAGGAATTATTACCTAGAGGCTTAAAGTTATAGCTTATGGCTTGTTTGTCTGTTTGTCATATAATAATGAAATATCAGCTCAATTTCTTTGTTAATAGCAAAGTTATCTAAGCACTTAGGTATTTTTGTAATAATAGAGCATGTTTACCCTTTCTGCCAGCATACAGAAAATTAAATTTTTTTGGTTTTCACATACATTTCCTTTTAAATTCCTTTACAGCAGAATTTACTTTGCCTATTGCATTTAACCAGGTGGCAAAAAAGCCTCATCCTCTTGTAGTGTCATATGATCTTATACTTCTTGTTTAGTCTTCCAGTATGCTTATATCAGCATAGTTTGTGCAGTATTACTGGTGTGTTTGAGAACTGTAGTATGTGCAGGCAAGCCGTATCTGCTAGAGGTAAGGAGGCTGGTGGATGAATTTCACCCCTGACAGCAGCTCCTCTGTCTGCTGTGTGTTGCTGCCACATTCAAAAGCACACACACCTCACCTTTGGCTCTGGAAATCACTTTGACTGCAAACAGGAGGAGCCAAAGGAGTTGATGTTAGTAAGGGCAAAGGGCAGCCCTGAAAGGTTGGAGGAAACAGGTGGAGAATTAAGAGATGCTGCTAAGTATCTGGTAGGGTCAGTGAGCAATAGTAGGAGGAATGTGGGAGACTGGAGGGGGAGGGCAGGAGAAAATGCAAATAACAGCTGAGGGGTAGGAATTACCTGAATCTGAAAGGAAATGGCTCTGAGGAAGGCATGTGTATATCTGAACACTAACATTCATGGAAAACATTAGGATTTTCATCAGCAGTAATGTTAAAGGCAGCAGTTTTAGATGCCAGTGAAGTCATGTCCAAGTTCAATTTTAACTAGGAAAAAATCTCTTCTGTAGAAGGAGCAATCTCTTCTCTCCAATCCACTTAGTAGTAGCATATTATTGCGGTTTAAAAGCTTTCAAAATACAGACTTTAGTTTCTACTGATTGAGGCAGAATAAGATTTACTTAAACTTACCTGCCTCAGTAGAATACTGAATGGTGGATTAAATAGAGGGGACTGAAGATAAAGAGAGATGAAAAAAAAAATCATTGCACTATAAGATTTAAAATAAAATTGAAAAATAAAACTCCATGATGAAAACCAGGAATCATAAAACTACTATGAAAAGTTTTGTGTTCAGAAACTTGTGTGATGGATTCATGGGAACTGAGCAAGACAGAGTAAGATCCCTGTGCTCCTTCAGAGCACCAGAGTAGGTTCTCATGAACTTGAGGGGAGTTTGAGTTATAGCTTGAAAGCAGCTGAGGGATCTATTTCCATGTATAGTTTTATAGAGCTGGAAGAGCCTTACTTGAAGACCACACAATGGATTCCAGGAGCTCTTGCTCATTTTGATTTGACACTACTTTGACAAGGAAAATTTGAATCTAAGAGCTTTTAAGGAGTTATTGCCTCTATGGTTTGGCTTCAGTGTTCTAGTCTGGTCTCATCACTTCCTCAGAGTCTCTCTTTTATCGGTTGTGGGCTCTTGTTTTTAATGAACATGTGTCAGTTTTTGTTCACAGTTGAAATGCTTTTGGAAACAGCCATTTGTTAAGCACTAACCAGCCAGTTGTTGAGAAAAATCCTGACCAATGTTTTGGTTTCTTCAGAGATGGATTTAAATGCAAAGTCTCAGTTTAACTCCATCTTGTTATCATCTGGGTGGATTACTTTTTGTTTATCACCCAGTTATAGCTTGACTTGTGACATAAAAAACACCATCTCAGAGGGAGATAGAACTAAGTCTGCCACCTCAAAGTAGCATGTACCTGTGCAGTATGGGGCTTGTATACTGGAAATCTGCCACAGCCAGGTCCAGGGCGATCTATAGGCTAATCTCATTCTTTTCTGCTTATGAGCACAGATTTGATTCTTTTACAGACTGGGTGTTATTGGTCACTATCCTAATTAATCCTTGATGCTGGAGCATTTCTCTTTTCTGGCATAGATATCCTGTGACTGTAGTGAACAGCAGAATGTGGGTGTTCAGTACTCTTATTTGTCTGTGCCTTATATGTCTCAAACTACCTACATTAATAATGTTGCTTTATTTCTCAAGAGCATGTCATTCCCTGTGGATATATTGAACAGTTACAGTCATGAGGAATTGGAGAACTCAGCAGAGATCTGCCTCTTTCAGCTTCGGTGGGGGGATCCATACTGTCCTGAGTTCTTTTCTCTGCCAGACCATCGCAAGGTAAAAAACAGCAAATACAGTAATATTGGTGTTCTTAATGTCCGTGTAGATCTAAGATTAAAGATATCCAGTCCTATTGAATTTCAGGATTATTTTATCAAAGCTTTTATATTTTCCAAATTCAGAATTTGTGTGTTAAATTCTGCTTGTTTCACTCTGTAACTGGGTTTCAATCTGGGTTTCAGTTACTGTGTGCTACTTTGTCGCAATGGATCTGTATATATTGAGCAAAATTTAAAAACACCAGAAAGCCCAATCTGACCATAACCTTATGTTTTCAACTGACGAATCAAATCTCATGCATTCTCAGAAACCTATCATCACTAAGGGGTTCATGATTTACTTAAGCTAACTGGCTCTTTTTGTACCTTAGTCCTTCAGTGTTCTTCATGTTTTAGTTCAAGTTTTGATTAATAAGCTTCACTAATTTCAAAAGTGGCTCTTTTTTCTTTATCTGAAATAGTCTGTGCTGTTATTAATGAGCTCTGTTAGAGAATAGCTGTGACATTTATGTTTTGAACACTTATCCCTTATGTGATGAGTTGGTCCCCAGATGAATGTTTGTGTTACAACTAATACTAGTAAAACCAGCAGTTTATAGCTTTAATGAAAAGTAAGTGAGCTGAGAGGATTTTTTGTGGGATCTAAAGGTCAGTGCCATGGATTCTTTGGCAGAAGCAATCTTGACTACTTTCCTGCATTTATGCAAGTACTGTATGCCTAAATGTTTGCTTGTATTAACATCCTCATCTGTGGCAATAGCATCTTAAATTTGTTAAGCAAGTCTGTCTACCACACCATTCATGTCTGTCAAGTTTTTTATACGTTAATTTAATAATGGAAGCATGTGAATTTAGATATCAAAATGCATTTCCACAAAGGTACTTGATTTCTTAGAAGATTATTTAACCCGTTTCATGTTTTTTCTGAGGAGGAAAATCAAGTAGACAATGTCAGAATTTCTAACGTGTGCAACTTCAGGGAACAAAGCCCTTTTGAATTTGCCTTCCCACTGTAGCACATTAGAACTTGTTAATGAACACAGGTTTGTTTCAGTGCTTGACTGACTGCCTCATTCTTCTGTTGGCTTTGACAGTTTGCACTGTTGAGACTGTTGAAGTGAACGTAGTGCTGGCTCCTTGCACACCTTACTTCACTTGCGCACACAAACATGAGCTGTTGGCAGAAGAGAGATGTACAAATTAGCGTAGCTAAATCTGTCAGAGCATAAGAACCTGAGCTCTTTAGATGTAGTTTGTCTCTAGGAAGATGTGTCTAAAGAAAGGACTGAGGTCTGATGCTTGTCTTTTACAGTTAGCTGTTCAGGACTTGATTTTTCAATATTCTTCTTGGTTACCTTGATAAACACTCCTTGTGTATTTTACTGCTGTTGTTTTAGCAAGAGTCTACTGAATTATTGCACATTCTTGTTTCAGGTTCCTATTAGCTTGTCATCTGTGGGCTTAGTTCCTCTTTATGGTGAAGAGCAGACACACAAAGTTCTTGCGCTGTTTGCACCATGGGACTCGCTCACAGGTTTAACTTTGTTTTTTATCTCTGTGTTGCTTTTTTTTCTGTTTGGTGAAAAATGCATGTAACCAGGCCCTTGCTCATTTTGTGCTACTGTAACCTACAATTTTTCCATTGTGCATTTGTTGGTTTTTTTGTTCACATACTATTATTTTTTGTTGTGGATTTATATACACAAGTGCTAGAACTTTGCACACTAATCAGATCACAACTGGACCCATTGAATTCAAAAGAAATATAGCAAAATAATGTGGTGCTCATCTAGACCATAGTACATGTATCTCTCGATCTCTTTATGCATGCTTCACCTCTCCAACAGGTATTTGTTGAAACTTCTTAGAATTCATTAATGTGCACATGAATTTAAATGCTCTTTATTAACAGTGATTGATCAGTGTCATGTGTAAATTTTTCTTTAAACTTGAAGTCCTAGCATGGCTCTGGGTGAGATGACTGTTTTTTGTGGGTTTTCTCTTCCCTTCCTTCCTTCTTCCTCCCCTTCCAGTTCTCCACATTTCCTTCTTCCATTTAATGCCATGTGAATGATTGCCAAGTAAGCCACAAATGCCTATAGATCACACTCTTCCTAGCTGCTGCTCACATGGCTACTAACCTTTTTACATTCATCTAATTCCATAAAACTTGCACAGTTTCAATATCAATATCCATTATCCACCCAATAGTAAAATAGATGTATGAGTGAGTCTTGTCTTGACAGGCAGTTTTTAGTGGAAGGAGATGTTAGAACAATCTAACACAGATGTTAGAAAGATAGTACATATGTCTGAAAAATAGTTCCTGTATACCATACCACAAGAAACCTAAACCCAAACAAATAAACAAAAACCTCCTAGTGTTTATTGGTCTCAGTTATTGAAAAAGATTTTAAACTAGGGAGCATTTCAAATGGGTGGGGTGTACAGTGTACATCTAGAAGATTTCTAATGTGATAACTACATTGTTATTCTTGAGTATTTAGCAACTTGAATGAATATGTTTCTTTTGGACTGGTAAGAATCACTAACTTTTTATTTCCCTTGTTTCTTTCAAGCTGTAGCCCTGTATCTTGCTGACCAGTGGTGGTCAATTGATGACATTGTGAGAACATCTGTCCCTGCTAGACAGGGGCTTCATCAGGTAAAGCGCTCTGATATTCAACTAGCAATTAATTCTATATTTCAAGATAATGGCAAATAGTGTGCAAAACATTACATGTTTTAATTTTATTTAGAAATGAGAGGACTGCTGCAAGGGAATAGAGAAATAGATACAAGGGGAAAGGAGCCTCAGCGTGAAGATAGTGTCTAGAGCAAGAGTGACCTTTGTACAGCAGCTTAATATGTAGGCAACTTAGATGTTAGCCAGGTTATCATTTTTTTCTTTACTCTTTAGAATATTGTGATCTGGTTTTGTTGAAACATCTGGTAGAATAGTGCATTGTACCATAGCAGTACCTATTGATCTTATCAGGAGACCGGTAAACCAAAAATACTGTCAGGAAAGTGTTTGACAGGAGTAAGTTGGAGCTGGTGGCTTGCAGTGGCAATACATGAGGTTTGGAAAAGTAAGTTGCCTGGTATCTGCTTTATTGCTCATTGTTGACCTTTGTTACCATTCTTTAACCCTGTATAGCAATGAATTTTCCAAAACTGGAAATCAGTGTTTTTCCAGGGGTGTAATTTATATCTGTTCGTGGAATCTGTTTGTTTTTGATTTCTGCAATTTTTAACATTGTCTGTAGAGAGTTTGGCATGTAGCCTGGCTTTCCACATACTTCTTAATGGTAGGAAAATCAGGAAGGCTAATTCTTGTACAAGGAAGGTAGCTGAGACTAAGCATTGGAAGAGATCATGGCTCCTCCTTCCTTCACAATAAGTAGAATAGTAGTGAACTCAAATCTCAGGTCTAGAAGGATCCCTGTAGGACAGAGAAAAGGATACTGAATTCCTTATTTCATGCCACAGAAACTGTTGTAACAAGTTTTTTCACTGCATCGTGTCCTGTTGCTGCCACTCTATCAGAAGTGATTGAGTGTGCCAAGTCCTGCCACGCTGAGGCTCATCACTTCTCCTTTGTAAGACTCCAGTTACCTGCTAGTCTGGGAATTCTGAGGCTGATATACTCTGTTGTGTTTGGTGAATGTTTAAGTACAAAAATAATTTTGAGTTAGATCATAACATCGTCACTCCACTGCCCTTCTCCCGGATTTTACACATTGGCTTGGGGGATGACACTGAAGACATGGAATATCCTCTATGGTTGTGATTTGTACTTAACCTATTGTAATGGCTTCTGAGCACCTTCTTGCCTTAACAAACCTCAGACAGTCACCCTGATTTAGCACTTACAGCCTTCCCTTGAAATCTGTCTGCAACTGTGTTAAACAAGGTATAGGTATTAACTAATCTGACCAATCTTCTGGTATGTTTTTCCTATGTTCCCTCAGGTGAATTCTGTTGGAGAGAGAATTGTTCTCTATGTTCTGAATAGAATTATCTATCGAACGCAAGAAATGGAAAGAAATGAGATCCCATTTCTCTGCCATGGTAGCAACCACTATGCTAAAATCATGTGGAAAAAAGGAGAGGCTATTGGGTTCTATTCCGTTAAACCTACAGGTAGAACATTTGAGGATTGTGGGATTTGGACGGTAAAGGAGAGGAGGTTGCTTATTTGAAGAGTATTGTATCAGGCTTTATTGTATAGGCTTTATAAGTCTTGCAGACCTAATTGAGTTGGTGTTTTCTTACAGTCATAAGCCATCAGGTGGCTTTTAAAATCTCTAGCTGAAATATTTACATGCTTTAGCAATGTAAGTTCTTAGATTTCTTCACATTTACAAAATGTATTTAAAATTGTGAGAAATTTTATACACCCTACAGCTATTTTGTTTTTCTTCTCTAGAACAATTGTTTACAGTTGGGTTGGACTGTGTTTGTCTTCAGTTAGCAAAAACCAAAGGTTTTCTTTCAAAACATTTTCAAAATTTCCTCCATGTTTGAGTGTTATGTTCTACTCTCCAAATGAGTAGCCTCTGTGGAAAAGACTACTCTGTAAACAGATGTTTTGAAGAGTGGTGGAACTCTTCAAACATCCCAAAATGTACCTAAGTAATGTAACCTCTCTGCTCGAGTTTCCCTTGCTTGAAAAATGAAAATATTATTTTAATGGGAATGGACCATTAAAGACCATCTAGTTGCAACCCTCTGCCATGGGCAAGGACACCTTCCTCTAGGCCAGGACCCCATCCAGCCTGGCATGAATATGGGATGGGGCATTCACAGCTTCACAGTTTGAACATTCAGGGATGGGACATTCATACCTTCTTTAAGCCACCAGTCACCACCCTCACAGTAAAGAATTTCTTTATAATATCCAATCTAAATCTACTCTCCTGTGGCTTACGGCCACTGCCCCTTATCCTGTCACTACATGGCCTTGTAAAAAGTCCTTCTCCAGCTCTCTTCTAGACTTCTTTCAGGTGCTGAAAGGCCACGATTAGGTCACCCCAAAGCCTGGTCTTTTCCCGGCAGAACAATCCCAGCTTTCTTCACCTTTCCTCAGGTGAGGGGTGCTTCAGCCATCTGTTTGTTTTTGAGGCCCTAAAATACAGTAATTTCATGACTATAAGGCACACCCTTTTGACTGAAATTTTGGTCCAAACCTGGAAGTGCAGCTTATAGTCCGGATGCACCTTATGTATGGACAAAGTTCAGAAGTTTGCCAACCTGGAAGTGTGAGCTGCGAGCTGAGCTGGGACCTGTGGGATCTGCGGCCGCGTGGGGGAGCCGGGGACCATGGGACCTGCGGCCGCCAGGCAGGGGAAGCCAGGACCTGGCACGGCCGCCAGCCAGGGGGATGCCGGGACCTGCCACAGCCACCAGGCAGGGGGACGTGGTGTGGCCACCAGCTGGGGGGACAAGGGGAGAAGCGGCACGGCCGCCGGCCGGGGGGAAGCCAGGACGTGGCGCAGCTGCCGGGTGGGGGGATGCCGGGACACAGTGCGACCACATGGTGGGAGCCGTGAGCCGTGCCAGCCAGCGCTGGGGGCAGGTGGGAGTGCCAGGGCCTGCAGCACGGGGAGGGCGCCTGGGGTTGCGTTTAAAGGCTACACCAATCTGTCAAAAATGTTTACAAATTGAGCACCTGCCAGTAATTTGTTACTTTGTTGCGTGCGACGCAGCTCCTTGCTGCAAAAAACAAGTGCGCCTTATAGTCCGGTGCGCCTTATGTACAAAGTTGCAGAATTTGCCGACTCTCGGAGGTGTGCCGTATAATCCGGTGCGCCTTATGGTCGTGAAATTACCGTTAGTGTGTTCATGGGTCCTAAAAAATACAAGGTTGCAAAGACTAACTAGGTTGTATAGCCCAGCTTTGTGTCACTTTGGCCTTATTAGAGAAGAGGCAACTCTTTGGTACAGTTCACAGATTCACTGAAGGGCATGAAAATTAATTGGTAATTAATGGACTGTCTAAATGCCATTATATGCCATCCCTTTCCCACTGGTGAGTTCATAGCTACCCTTGTATAATCCTCTGATACTGAAGTACCTATGTGTTGTGACCATCTGTTCCATGCTTGTTTAATTTTGGATAAGTTGTTTATGGGAAAATTTAAGTGTAATATACCCTAGCATTTTTTTGGTTTAAAACATGGGAGGCATTGTTTCCATCTTTAAGCTAGAACTGAATTAATCTTCATATTTGTCCTGAGAAGTCATGTAATCAGCATAAAAGAGTACAGTAATTTCACGACTATAAGGCGCACTGGATTATAAGGCGCACCTCCAGGAGTTGGCAAATTTCGCAACTTTGTACATTCTGTGAGGCGCACCGGACTATATGGCGTGCTTTTTTTTTTTTTTTTTTTTAGCGAGGATCCGTGCCGCGTGCAACAAAGTAATGAATTAGTAACAGAATCCCACAATCGTGGAGTTTACTGGCAGGTGCTCAATTTGCAAACATTTTTCACAGAATGGTGTAGCCTTTAAACGCAGCCCCAAGCGCCCTCCCCGTGCGTGGACCCGGCACTCCTGCCTGCCCCCGGCTGGCGAGGTGGGGCTTGGGGCAGCTGCAGCTCACACCTCGGAGTTGCTGCGGTTCAGGGCAGCTCAGGGCCGCCATGGCTCAGGGCGGCGCGGGGCTGCCCGCGGCTTGAGGTGGCACGGCATGCCCACTCCCTCCCTCCCCACACGGCTCCTGCCAGCCACAGCCACCCGCTCTCGCCCCCGCCCCGATGGCTTGGCTCATGGCTCGCACTTCTGGGTTGGCAAATTTCACAACTTTGTCCATATATAAGGCACAATGGACTATACGGCGCACTTCTGCGTTTGGACCCAAATTTTAGTCAAAAGGGTGTGCCTTATAGTTGTGAAATTACTGTAATTAAATAATTTTGCTTTCTCCTATTCCATCCTCTATCTTTTAGGTTCTTTTTTACTGTAGTTTTCATATGGAACTGTATAGTGAGATTTCAAAGGGAACCTTTCCTCTTTGTCCTGTCTATTCTTTTCTGGTACTACAGACTTTTCCTGTTACATTATTCTATTGATGTATCTTGGCAACCTTATGAAGCTTGCTCAAAAAAGTTAATAAATGACTAATAGAAATGATTTATTTTTCATAAAGTTATAAATTATTTTTATAACTTTAACTTACTATTATGTAGTTTGGAATTTTTATAGTTTAAGATATCTATCTTTAAATATGCTGAAATCCATGCTGCAGCACATCAGTTATATCATCCATACTGATTGGTATTTTTTCCCTCTGATTATTTCAGGAAGTTTTTCTAGCTCTCTTCTTAATCAGAAGTATAAGTTGCCAGTGCTAGACACAATATTTGTTAGAAAGAAGCATCGTGGGAAAGACTTTGGTCTAATCATGTTGGAAGACTTTGTGAATTCCTTTACTGAGGAGTCTCTTGGCCTACGATATCCACTGTCGTCCTTCCTGTACACAGGCAAGCTCTCTAATTTTTTCTTCTGATCTTCTTTGTGGTTTCTTTACATGTCCAAATGAGTATTGTCAAGCTCCATGTTTGTGGCCTCATCCTCAGGTTCTACATTAAATTTTTTGCGCTTTCGTGAAGGCTAAAAAATCCTGATTTAAGATGAAGTAGTTCCTGGTTCAACTTTTAATGCTCTATGTAAAACTAGATCTTTTGAACTCTGTTGGCTTTCTGCTGCTGTCAAGTTTACCACTGTCCCATTTCCCCCACCCAGCCTGTAGAATAGGCTGAGTGTTTCTGTGTGGGATTTAATGTATATCTGCCTTGTAGCACCTTTTTCTTGCTCACACCTAAACCTCACGAAGTCGTTTAATTCATGCTTTCTCTGAACTTCTGGTGAACAGAATATACTAGGCTCTGCTGCAACTTGCATATCAGAAGGCACAACACAAGGAAAACACATATGGTTCTTCCATTAGGATACTGAGAGGGCTATATTATGTAGGAAATTACATGAATTCTGGAAACTATGTTCTTGGGACTGTGTTCAGACAAGAAGGACATTTTTTTTGCCCTGTTCCTTCTTAGGCCATTTGCCAGGGTTGCTTCTATGAACATTTTTAGCTGACCTCCTTAACTAGTAGAAATTTTCTGCTTTTCCGAGCACCACAGTCAGTCACTGGGTGTGATAAAACCTGATTTGTTAAGCTTCAACCAGGAAAATTACTTGAGCAGAATTTAATGACTAATTCATTTCTTTAGTGAAGATATGACACAGTGGGGATCTTGTGCTCTGAAACTGTGCATCAGTAGTGAAAGAGGTGAAAAATGGTAGTTTTTCTAGCAATTACCAAAGAATGATGCCAAAGCATGCTTGTCTCTTCACCTGTATGTTTGAGACAGGTATAGAGAGAAAATAGGCAGAAGAAGAGCATCACAGAAAATATTCTAGAAGTGAACAGGGATTAACCATTCAATGGTATCATGATAACACACCCAGAGAGTGCTTGTCACAGGTGCCTACTACAACCGTGTGAGATGACAAAAAGCACTTGACTACATCCTCTGCATAGGCACCCTTCTGTTCTGGGTTGGATCATGAAGTTGACAGGAACAGGGACTAGTGAAATCGCAAAAATCTCAAGTGGGTACCAGGTAAAGAAGACAATCCCATTCATCTTTGTTCATAGTTTAAGATAATAATGGAAAATGTTTAAACCTATATTAAGAAAGGATTACAGTAATTTCACGATTATAAGCCGCAATGATTATAAGCCGCATCTCCGGATGTCGGCAGCATTTCGTTCTTTGTCCATACAGAAGCTGCACCTGATTATAAGCCGCTCTGTTGTTCGCGGAGAGGACCCACATGCAACAAAGTTGCCAAATAGTAACAGAATCACGGGGTTTACTGGCTCGGCTCAGGCTGTGCGGGCTTGGCCTGCTCGGCGCTGCCAGTGGGGCCAGGTGGCCCAACTCGGTGCTGCCGCTCAGCGGGGCAGCTAGGGGCCGGCCGCCGCTGCCACCGGGCTCGCTCGCCCCGGCCCAGTGCTGCCCCACGGCAGCAGGCGGGGACGGAGCCCCCTGCCTTCTCCCACGGTGCTGGAGGCCCCAGGCACGGAGTCCCTGGCTCCCGCAGCACTGGTGGGAGGCGGGCACAGAGTCCCCCACTCCCGCGACGCCGATGGGAGTGGGCACGCAGCCCCCCTGCCTCCTGCAGGGCCGGCAGGAGGGAGCCCCCCGCCTTCCCCCCGAGCCACGGGGATGGCAGCACGGGGCCCCCGCCTCTCTCCCGGGCCGCGCTGCCTGAAGGAGGGAGCCCCTGCCTCCCGCCCTGCGCTGCGGGCATAGAGCCCGCCTCCACCCGCTGCGCAACAGAGTAACCAATTTGTAACAATTGCGCAATCCCGGGTTTTAACTGGCAGGTGCTCAGCTTGGCACCTCGGCTGCACTTCCAGGGTTGGAAATTTCAGAAATTTTTTCACATATTAGCTGCTCCTGAGTGTAAACCGCATTTCCAGGATGGGATCAAAATTTTAGTCAAAATGGTGCGGCTTATAATCGTGAAATTACTGTAATTAAGAAGGATATGTTGGGTGAAGCAATATTGTTTATTTCAGTTGTTTCAGTTTATTCCAAAACTGTTTATTTTTTTTTAGACAGTTTTTTCTGTTGTTGTTTGTGTATGATGGTAGATTGCAATTTTATTTCACATAAACTTTAAAAATAATATAGTGTTTTTTCTTGTATTTGCTCAGCATGTAAGCAGTACCTTGAGAAGTACCCTGGGAATAAAAACCTTTTGTGGCAAGTGGAGGGAGGAGGAGATTGGTTCCAGAGAAAGTCTATTATGTCTATAGTGCAAAAGGAAAATCTCATCATTTCAGGTATGGATGCTTTTTGTTGTTTTCTGACACTTTGTAACAAAGTTGAACAAATACTCTAGAAGAGTGACTTCTGGAAACAGTGTAGAAGCTAGCAGAAAAATTTCTATTTGTCCTGAGACTTGTGAGATCATATTTGGAGAGGTGTCATGTTTTAACCCCAGCTGGCAGCTAAGTACCATGAAACTGCTTTTTCACCCTCTCCTCCCCTAGTGGCATGGGGAGTCTGAAAAAAACAGTAAGACCTGTTGAGATAAGAACAGCTTAATAATTAAAATAAGATAAAATATAATAAATATAATGAAAAGGGAGACAAAACGAGAGAAATAAAACCCAAGAGAGAGAAGTGGTGCACAGTACAGTTGCTCACTGAGCCAGTCCCCAAGCAATCCACTGATGCTGAGCCAATCCCCAAGCAGCCCCTTCTAGCCAACTGTCCCCAGCTTATATACTAAACATGATGTTCTGTAGTGTGGAAGTTGGATTGTTACATGCTGGAGCCAGTTCTGCTTCTGTCATCACTGCACTTGTTTGGCTCCACAAAGTTAATTCTTCTTTGATCTGGGTGATTTTTACTGTAATACCTTCAATATGGTAATTGGGTTCAGATCCCCAAATTAAGAAGGGTGAAAACAGGTGCTGTGAGGTACCCAGTTCAGTGATGGGCATATAACCATCAGAGAGACAGTATGAAGTTTTATACAACAATTAGCATCATGCCATTTAATTTGTCTACTCTCACTCAAAATCATATCCCATAAGGAATGCAATGGGCTTCCCCATCATTCTGCATTTCTTGATAGGTGGACCCAGGTACCTGAGCAAATTCAGTTCCACAAATTATTTTGCCGTTTTCTGAAGCAGGAATAACCCAGACTGTTTCCCCCTGTATATTTATGTACACTACAGGAAGTTTATCCCTTTCTGCCACATGTATAAGTTTGGACTGTGACATGTCAGACTGTCATATTCCCTAGTGTTTACTTAAGTGGTGACTTCTGCTAAATGTGTGTGTCAATGTTTGAAGGTCCAGCCACCCACTGCTCCAGGATAAATGGGTAACAGTCTGTTATTTAGTTTTTCTGAAGGTTGGGTGCATGACAGAGTGTGATATTCCCACTCAGTGCCATGGTCTTTGGCCCAGTTGTCTATGATGTTTAGGAAATTAATCCCACTATCTCATTGTGGAATTTCTGGGACACTCTGTCATCTTCTTAAAGTTTCCTCCTTTCCTTCTTTCTTGCAGTGGGCCCTTCACTGTTCCTGGTGGTAGCATGGGGTTTACGCTATGTTGTCCCCTCTCTAATGGTTGCTTCCACCTTTATGAGCCCATGACATTTTCCGTGAAGTTTTGGGGAATGTGATATAGTCTATCTGCCCAGTCTCCCCATATTTCTATTTCAGTTGTCATTCTTAATACTAGAGAAGTTTTATCCACTTGGCCTGTTTATTGCAGTGCATGTTTCACATTCATGGTTAATCTCTGCAATTGTGTCCATGGTCGAGTCTACCCTTGGATCATGTGTCCCCCTATAATTTGCATCTCATCCTTGATTATCTGATGTGTCATGGGTACACCAAGCTAGAAATAATTTTCCTTCATATTGATCCACCTGAGTCACTTCAATCTTAGCAGCCTGATACACTTTCTGGTTGTTCTGATGTTCCTCTGTGGCCCGTTTCTTGGGTGCATCAGTCTCCATGTAAGGTACTTTCACAGCCAGGTTCTCCACCTAGATAGCAGTATCTTGTCACAATATGGTGGCTCAGATGGCCTTACCTTTTTGCTGCCAGTTGCTCTTCTTCCATCACTGCAACCATCCCACAGGGCATTTGGCACTACACGAGTCAGTATAGAACTAAATTATCAGCCATTTTTCTCATTCAGCAATGTCTAAAGCCAGCTGGACAGCTTTCACCTCTGCAAACTCACTTGATTCACCTTCTCCTGCAGCAGCTTATTGTAGGAGACTTGATCTCTGATCCTTTCCTACAACGTGGCAGAACAATCAGTAAATAAGGCATACTTCTTCTCACATTCTGGTAGTTTATTACACAGCAAATCCTCTTCAGAAAGGGTCACCTTCTCCTCTAGTGATATTCCAGGCTAGTCCTTGATCACTTTCAAGATTCCTGGACAATCTAGTTAGTGCAGTTTTTCTGCTGGTGCACCATTGTGGTAGTGACTGGCACTATCTGTCACTTCAACAGCCCCATGACAGAAGGGTCCTCAGAGAGAAAATGCCAGGCAGACAGATGCCTCATTTCCCCTGTCTCCAAGGCGGTTGCAGTGAAAACACAATGATACTCTTTTGGGTCCTTGAAATACCCTCTTCTGAAATAGTCTGTGCCAAAGATGCACATAGTCTCTGAGCCAGTCACAGTGGCATGCTTTTGCCACTCATTCTCGGTCAAGCTGGTCTCAGTCTCCAATATAATCAGCTGTTGGGATCACCCTGTCACCCAGAACAACAAATGGGTACTTCCCCTCTATAGCATGATGGTGTTATGGCACACTGTGGATACTGATGACTATTAGAGTCTTACACTCTTGTGGGTTTGACAGTCTAGGCCACTAGATCCTCACATTCCAGTGAACTTTACTGATCCTCTTCTCCCATTGATGGGAGGCAGGGCCCTCTAGTACTGGATATAAAATTCTCCCCACTCTTCTTGTGAAAAAGGATTAGAATTCCTTACCGTAGAATCAGGAGCAAGATTAGCCATTCCACTGTGTCTGGGAAATTGCCTACTGGAGACTGGAGCAGCAATTTTCCAAGAATCCACATCTGGGATTGTTTTGCTTGCAGTTCACATGTCCATGCCTCTAGGGTGGAGGTGGATTTTTAAATCCTTTCTGTGGTCCCACAGGATTTTAAAAACCATGGTGTGTAGTCTCTATCCTCTTTCTTGAGGAAAAGAATGCTCTCTTAATAGCTGAGATACTTGTCTGTACAGGTGGGGGGTAGAACCTGTCTTTTTTCTGTTGCTGGAACTCCTGGAGCTGTTTTTCCTACTTTTTGAACAGATGTTTTCACAACTGAGAGGCAAGTCAGGTAGGAAGAGAGATTTTCTTTGTATTCCCAGAGTTAGCAAACCACTTCATCCACCGTGGGTACTTCATTTCTCCAGGTCGTTAATGCCAATGATGGTGGTGTGCTATATATACAAATACCTATCATGTGGTTATGTGCATTGAACTTTGTCTAGATCTGTATGTGATTGCACATTCTTTGGGTCATAACAAATCATCTCTAGTACAGGTAGCTCCCTCAGACACCTTTGCCTCCATGGTGGTCCACTTGTCTGGGTGACATGGAATGTCTTTCTTGAAGACCCTTCCTTCACACTTGACAAGTGCCACATATCTGCTTGTTCTCCCCTTAGTGGGGTGGGGAGGAGAGTCTGAAAAAATGTAAAACCTCTGGATTGAGACAGGAATAGTTTAATAATTGAACTCAAGTTAAACAGAAGCATAGCATAACTATAATCATAATGAGAAGAGAGGCAACAAAACCAGAAAAACAAAACCCAAGAGAGAGAACTGATATACAATGCAAGTTGCAGTGATTAGCCCCTTCCAGTTTATATACAGGGCTTAACAACTTGGTATGGAATATTCCTTTGGTCAGTTGTCCTAGCTTTATGTCCTCCCCAACTTCTTGTGCACCTGCTCACTCAGCATAAGAAAGTGAAAAGTCCTTGAATTAGGGTGTCCCCTATTTAGCACAACTAAAACATCAATGTGTTATCTCACACTGAATTCAAGATACAGCACTGTATGAGCTACTAGAAAGAAAAGTAGCTCTATTCCAACTGAAAGCAGGGCAAACGGTTGTTATATAAAGGTACTATATTTTTTTCTGTTGCTCTTTTAAATCTTCACAGCAGAGACCTCAAAGAAGGAAAATAAGAATTTGCAAGCAGAAGATAATTTTCATCAGTCTGCAGTATCTGAAGAAAGTGGACCAAGGACTGAGGTAGAAACACAACTAAGTGTAGGTGCACAGTCTGTTACCTCTTCTGTTGATTGTGTTGTTACTGAAAAAACAGTTATGAGAATTTTTTTTTTACCCATATCATTACAACTGAATTTGTCGTAATGTATATGAAAGATACGTGGTTCTGTTACTTTCTGTGTGGATGTAATGCTTCTCAGTGATGTAATGCTAATGACTAAGATGGAGTGGTTGTTTTATGTTTTGGTTTTGTTTGGTTCTGGTTTGCTTTTTGATTATGGCTTTTTTGTTGTTGTTTGGTTTTTTTTGTGGGCGGGTGGGGTTTCCCCATGCATGTAGAGAGTCTGTGCTGGAACTGTCAGGGTCTGCAATTTGACCCATTTACTAGCAGATTACAGTAGTTTCACGAATACAAGCCGCACGGATTATAAGCCGCACCCCCGGTGCCTCGACAATGTTGCTGTCTTTGTCAATAGATAAGCCGCACCCCGAATATTAGCCGTACTTTTGTTCGTCGCGAGAATCCGTGCGCAGCTTTCACAAATTGGCCAATTAGTAACAGGATCGCGGCATAGCGGGCTTTACTGGCTCGGGGCGGGGCCAGGCAGGCTCGGCCCGCTCATGGTTGCCGACGGGGCCGGGTGGCCCAGCTCAGCGCCACGGCTCGGCGGGGCTGGCCGGGTGGTACTGCCGCCGCCGCCGGGCTCGCTGGCCCCCCTCTCCCGTCAGCACCGCCCCGCTGCTGCGTTCCCTAGCCCCGCCGGCGGGCTCGCCGGCCGCGGCGCGCCGCGTTCCCTAGCCCCGCCGGCGGGCTCGCCGGCCGCGGCGCGTTCCCTAGCCCCGCCGCCGGGCTCGCCGGCCGCGGCGCGTTCCCTAGCCCCGCCGCCGGGCTCGCCGGCCGCCCCCTCCCGTCTGCACCACCGCCGCGTTTCCTCGCCCTGGCCGGCACTGCAGGCCCCCGCACCGCCAGGCTCCCCCACGCTGCTGGCCCCGATTCTGCTGGGCTTCCCCCGCTGCCAGGCAGCCCCACCCGCCGGCCTTCCTGCTTCTGCCATGCTCCTCTGCACTGCTAGCCCCAGTTCTCCCGGGCTCCCCCGCCCTGCTGGCTCAGGCTCTGCCGCCCTCCCTGCCCCGCCCTGCTGGCTCAGGCTCAGCCGCCCGCCCCCCACACTGCTGGCCCCGCCTCTGCCAGGCTTTCCCACCTCTGCCGGGGCTGGCCGGGCTCCAGCTTGGCTTGGGGCTGCCGCAGGCTCTCACTTCCGTGTTGGCAGCTTTTAGAATTTTGTTAATAGATTAGCCGCCCCGGAATATTAGCCGCACTTCCTGGTTTCCACCAAAATTTTGGTCAAATTGGTGCGGCTTGTATTCGTGAAATTACTGTACATAAAGGAGAGTATTTCAACTGTCTCTGAGATTAAACTCTTTAGAGTGGCTGTTTTTAGAGGTACATATCCATGTCATAATTCAATACTCTCAGATACTAATATTTAAACTTTAGATTTGGAATTTAAGTCACGCTTTCCCAATTGAGAAAATCGGTATTTCCCAAAGCAAAACTGACAGAAAAGTAGTGATGTTTTTAATCTCTCAATGACCAGAAGCAATAACTCTTAGTTGTCTTTCATTTGTAACATTGTAATTAATCTCTGAGTTTTAGATTCCAGTAATGATCATATCAGAAAAATGATCTAAAATCTTACTCATTTTGGTTATAGAGCTGTATGGATACACATGGAGAAAATAGCAGAGTGATAGTAGTTCTTTTGATTTTTGTTGCTATGAGTTAAGAAGTCAGGTCCTGCTTCTTGCCTTTTTCCAGAGGAAAAGACACTAGGTACCAAAGTGCTCCAACACCTCATAGCTTGGTAAAACTGCTGGCAGCTCTAAAATTGGCATCTACAATATCTATAAGCAGTTCTGCAGTGGTTTGAAAGTTGTTGGACCATCTAAAAATGTAATACCTTGTCCTCCCCCAAACCATGAAAAAATATTTCTCAACTTTAATTTTCACTTTTCACTTATTTTGCTCCCTATTTTGTGCCTTTTGCTTCTAGAATAATTTGTTATTACTTTACAAATTATCATGTATTCTTATGTACTTAATACTCACATGAAACTACTTCAAATAAAAGAATATAGACATGGCCACTTTTTGCCAGCCTTCTTCCACAGTATTGGAAGTGAGACTGGAAAAGTGGACCAGGATGTTGATAATTGCTGTTCCAGATTATTACTAGTAACTAAGAAAAAACAATATATATAATTTTATTTTAATGTGTACAGCTTATACTCACTTTACTGTATCAAGTGCTGAATCCTCAGTTAACTTGCAGAAAAAAATCAAGGTATTGGGATGGTGTGGAGAAACAGGAAACAAAAAAGCTCCAGGGAGAGGGACCTAAGTAGACTCTTGCGCTGACTGTGCATGTAAGCTGTATTACTGATGAATCACCGAGTTCTGTTTTTTCTTATTTTTTACATGGGTTGTCATATTCTGCTGGATGTTATGATAAAAATAAAACTATAGAATAGGATATAAGTATAAAAAAAGACTTTGCAATTAAATTTTGCCAACCACTGCAGTATAGTCCTTGGAGTTTATGCAGAAAGGGGAAACAAACAGAAAGAGGCTCCTGTAATTGAATTATGTGGACACTTGTTATAAACAGAAGTGTTAGGAAAAAATCTTGGTAGTATTATTTATAGTGACAGGTTACTTTCAATTCTAATCCTCTACATTGAGGCCAGAAGTAAAACAGAGAAAAACTAGTCATCCATGACAAAAAGATAACATTTTAAATATATTAAGTCTGTTGAGACAGAAGACTTAGATATAAATTAATAATTATTGTAGCTGGTTTTTTATAGGATCATTACTATGAAATAGTACTTTAGAAAGATGCAACCATGGGTAGGATTATGAAGGTATTTTAGTCAATTTAGAAAAATTTAGAATAACATTAGCTTTGCTTTTGCTCCACAGGTTGACTCTCAAAAAGGTAAAGAATCAACAGATGTCCGTGCAAGCACATCTGAAGGTAAAAATAACATTGATTATCAGTATTGCAATTACTCTAGATCAGCAGTTTTGCAGGCTATTTTACAACTTTCCATTTTACTTCCTTCATCTGTAAAAATGAATATAAAAACATGCTGTCCTCTAAGGTACTGAGACTCAACTCACACACCTTTTAGAGGAATTCACATAAAATTGAATCTTGGTAAAGATACTATTCAGAAAAAAAAAGTAACATGATGAAATGTTATTCTAGTGGCACTCAATTTCTTTCATTAACTTTTTTGGATGGGGAGGTTATATATATATATAGACTGAATTTATTCACTTGAATGGTTTTGTTTTGTTTTGTTATTCTCCTAAAGACCCTAATGTAACTCCTGTTTCCATCCTGACACGAAGCAGTCATTTAAAACGTCAGAGGCTAAATAAAAATAGACAGGCACCTGGAATTGAAACTTCTCAACGAGAGGAGGAAAATGCTCAAGGGTCCAAAAGCAGGTACCAGGAGCCCATTTTTACCAATTTCTTATTTTGTTGCTTGGGTAGTCACAAACAACATCAATGTCTCAGAGTGTGCAGCTGGTATTTCTTCTTCTTTCTTCCCGCTTTACTTGCTTTATTTTAAAATTACTAAAAGTAAAGTCCAATGCAAGAATGAAAGCCGTTTGAAGAGTGATTACACCAAAATGTATTACCTATGAAAGGTCAGCAGATACTAGAAATAATAGAAAAAGAAGGAAGGCTGAGATTGTCTTGTTCTTGTAACTGAATCTGTATAATGGTAAAAATTCACAACATAGTTCCTTGAGATAATATATCTGGACTTGTATCTATAATACTCTGTGTGGTCTTTGGGAAGGTATCCTTTCGTGACTTCTTATGGTTGATACATTGCAGTAAAATACTGTCTGGCTGTCCAGCTGGAGAGCTGGTTACTGCTTGTCAGCTAGCACCAAGTGTTATATGCAACCATGCCTTCAAAGGAAAACCCTTTGCTCAGACAGTATTTTAAACCATCATATCTGATCTGACATCCTGAAAAGAACTCAAAACCATTTGCAGTTTAAATGATGTTAATCATCGTCATGTGTGGATGTGAAGAGTAGTATGACTTGTGTGCCATAACGGTTCTTACAGGACAGGGCTTGGAGTAGTAATTTGCTCTGGGTTTCCATCTAGAATATCTATTTTAAGTAAATAAATAGCCCTTTCCTCCCTCATAGACACACTGTGCCCACCCCACTCCAGGTGTGTGTCTCCCTGTCATTTTCTTCCACAGAAACCCACTTCAACCCCCAAAACCTCTTTTGACAAAATGAAGATAACTTGATTATTTTTGAGGAAATCACTCAAGCTTTTTCCATGAGGTTTCTTCAAACAGTATTAGTTGTGGGGGTTGTCTTTGTGCAGTTGAGGTCTTCAACTAGGTACTGCTTTTTTTTGTGTTTGAATTGTTCTGTGGAATTACAGATATTGTGTTGCTATGCTGCACTGCCAGTGTACCGCCCTAAGCTGGTTCAAACAGCTTAGATGGCACAGTTCGATGCTGTCACAGCTTAAGAAACACTGTAACTTCCAACAGCAGTTAGTATAGCTAGTTTGTATGTAAGAGGATAACCTGTTATTCAATGTCTGTTTACCGAATGTCAAAAATACTGAATTTCTTTAAGCAAAGCTAAGCGGAATGCTAGCTGAAGGTAACAGAACAGGATGTCAGCTTGGTACTCTCCTTCCATGCACACCAACAAATGAAATAGGGTCTTCTGTTGTGCACTTTCCTATGGAGCGTCATCATCTCAAGACTAACATGTAGGATAAAACCCTCCAGTACTGCCTTTACTATGAGATCACAAAGTAGACTCCTCTAAATCTATTGCATGCACTTTTTTCTTTGCTTGTATGTAATAGTTTCAGTTCATCTAAATTTTATCATCTCAAAAATGAGAACTGAATATTTGAGTAACTGTTGCCACCCTGCAGTAGTGGGGCAGTGCATCAACACTTCATCTTAGCTATTTCCTAATGTAATCTCTAGCTGAGGGCAACTTCTTCACCCATTATGTGTTATTGCCTTGAATAATTATCCTGGTCTTTGTAATATCTGTATTTTCAATGATTATACAAATATAGTTGCTTTCATAATTCCATAATTTGAAACTGTTTTTACAGTGGGGATGGGAGGGAAAAGAAGTTACTGCTTTTCTTAATCCTTTGTAGCTTTCAAATATGTAATGCATTATTGCTTCCTAAATTTAAAGTAACAAACTTAGAGAAATTTCAGATTTCTTTCCCATAAAATGGAAGTGCAACAGATACCATTTTATAATTGCTGAAGCAATTTTCCTAGTTGATTTTCTTTTCCTAATGAGGAGTTATCCATTTTTAGATGCATTTTGTTTTCTTAATTCATATTTCCTATGGCAAGCATGCTCTGCATAATTGCTCATGAAAGAATTTCCCTGCTGAAATCACTGAAATTATGTATTAATCTAAAAGATGTATCTTAATACCTGTTACAGGCCGGAACTTCTTGCCCACACATCTGAAAGCTCTGAAGACTTAGCAGAAGTGCCTAAGGTGGATACTGTTGAGAAGGATGAGGAAATAATTGTTGAAAATGAGGGGCAGCCTGTACTAGAATCTGAAACGCATGTATCACCTTCTGAGAAACAAAGTGAGATGGAGGTGAGCTGGATGGGCAATAGCAGATAAGTTCAGAATACAGATACAGTTTCTGTTAAATATGGTCCTTACTACCTTGCTCCATGTGTCTCTCAGCTCTTTGAATTTTTTGCACCAGTGCTTCATTAAGAAGTGTATCTGAGAAGTTAAGGCTGGTATAGAATTAGTATTAGGAAATGTTTCAGTATATGTATTTTCAACAATAGCGCTTATAGAATCTTCAGTAAGGTGAATTTCTAGCTTGTCTACCATCCTGATTTTCTTCATTGATTTCTCCTAAAAAGAATTTTTTCAGAGAACTGGGATAAAGTCAAGATCTGACCCAGTATTGCTAATTAAAAAAAAAAAAATTAATAAATTGTTGGTATGCTTCAGTGACTTATTCGCTCTTTCACTTAAGTCTTGCCTGTTGGATTTAAACATCAGCTTTAAATCCAGCTTTAATCTTCACCTTGTTAACAACTTGAATTTAAATTTCTGAATACTCTTTGTGCTTAGCGATGCCCTTAGAGTTTCATGTTCATACTGGTGGATGAAACAGTGGACCTTAAACATATTTAGTTCAAGGAATGACTGCAGCAGGCATGAGAGATGCATTAAAACCTTCTTCTATTGGCTCCTAACTGTAAGCTATGGTCATGTATTTAGTGCAGGTGACAACCACAGATTAATAAACAAATTAATACTCTAGCAAATGTGCATTAAGTTCTGCCTTCTTAGTACACAATTCTAGATATCTGAGCTTTCTGCTTCTCACATCAAGCTGCAATTTTTGATCACATATATACCCATTAGTGCTGGGGAACAACCACTAGACATAATCTTGACTTAAAAATTATGTGATTTATTTTTTTAGGATATGCCATCAGAACCTCTTAATGGTGAGGTAGCAGAAGAAACTGGTAACACCTCACTCACGGCTGAAGGGGAAACAGTAAATGAAGTTCCAAGTGGTGAATCAAAATTGCAGTCTGAGAATCAAGGGAAAGAATCCTTAACGCTTTTTGTTCCATTAACCCTTGATGCTCCAGCAAAACCTCCAGAAGACACTCAATCAGAAAAGGTGAGAGAACTGAAACAAAATGTAAAGTCATTTTTACTTCGAAGTGTATGTATCTTGCAAGGACTTTTTTCTTTTGTTAAGTAACAGAAAGTAGCTCCTAACATTGCATGAAATTGTTGGGAGAAGGCCAGTTGATGTAAATCTATAAGGAGAATACTCTAGCATTTCTGTTTCAATGTGCAGAAGTAGGACGTATGTGCGTGTGATACCCAAAAGAAAGATGTGTTTGCAGCAGTTTGTCTTGACAGTCATGAAACTGCTGTTTCTCACCAAAATACTGGTTGGTAAAAGTGAAAAGCCACATTCTTATTTTGCCTAGCAATTCTTGCCTGATAAGGTATATAAATAATTAAGTACTACTAAAATTACTTTGCTTTCAGAACACAGGTTTTACTGTTGTTTTGTTTATAGTGCAAAAGCAAATTATTATATGCTAGCAAAGCAGTACAGTAATTTCACGAATACAAGCCGTACGGAGTATAAGCCACACTTCCGGTGTGTCGACAACGTTGATGTCTTTGTCAATAGATAAGCCGCACCCGAATATTAGCCGTGCTTTCGTTCGTAGCGAGAATCCGTGTGCAACTTTCACAAATTTGCCAATTAGTAACAGGATCGCGGCATAGCAGGGTTTACTGGCTCAGAGCGGGGCCAGGCAGGCTCGGCCCGCTCATGGTTGCCGACGGGGCCGGGTGGCCCAGCTCGGCGCTACGGCTCAGCGGGGCTGACTAGGGGATGCTGCCGCTGCCGCCGCCAGGCTCGCTCACCCCCCACTCCCGTCTGCACCGCCGCCGCCGCGTTTGCTCGCCCTGGCCGGCACTGCAGGCCCCCACGCCGCCGGGCTCCCCCATGCTGCTGGCCCCGGTTCTACTGGGCTCCCCTGTGCTGCTGGCCCTGGTTCTGCTGGGCTCCCCTGCACTGCTGGCCCCGGTTCTGCCAGGCTCCCCTGCACTGCTGGCCCGGGCTCTGCCGCCCCCCCTGCCCCGCCCTGCTGGCTCAGGCTCTGCTGCTCGCCCCCCGCACTGCTGGCCCTGCCTCTGCCAGGCTTTCCCACCTCTGCTGGGGCTGGCTGGGCTCCAGCTTGGCTTGGGGCTGCCGTGGGCTCTCACTTCCGTGTTGGCAGCTTTTAGAATATTGTTCATATATTAGCCACCTCGGAGTACTAGCCGCACTTCCGGGTTTCCACCAAAATTTTGGTGAAAATGGTGCGGCTTGCATTCGTGAAATTACTGTAATTATATTTGTCTACAATATTTTTTTCCCTTGGAATTAATATCACAGTACTTTTTCTGTACCCCAAATTATTCAGCTCTTTTGAACAATTTGAAAAACAGAGAGCAACTCTGAATATGAAGTACAGGTCACAAAATAGTTTTGTGCAAAAAGGAGGACTGTTTTGTCAGGTTATGTGCATAGAATTAAAACCCTGCTGAATGCTGAACTATCCTCTGAGGTTGCTAGCTAGGGGCAGTCGTTGTTCAGTGTCTTTTACCTTTAACTAATTGTCCTTTTGATTTGGCACCTCCACCCATAGGTTTTAAATGAAAATGATTCAGAAATGCTGACTGAGGAAATTACATCTGTAGAGAAGGAAGGCCCTGAAGAACAGCAAGAATCTGAAAAGGCCAGCACTGAAACCACAACTGCTTCAGCATCAAAGGAAGAGCCTTCTGACAATGGCCTGCCCAACTCTGTGGTAACTGAAGCAACAGAAGAATCTGTTTCTGAAATTTTACCTTCCTCATTAGAAGATCAAAATGAGGAGGCAGGGCACAACTCACAGGAGGCTCCTGCTGCCTTGAGTCAGAGCTCTTTGGTAGCAGCTGAACTTGAGGGTGTTCCTTTTCAGCAGCCTTCTGGACAGGAAGCACAGAAGAACCAGTTGGAAGAGCCCTCAGAAGAGTCTGCAGAGCAGACAGATCACTACATGCAGACAGTGGCAGAGCGGGCTGCTGACAGCAGCTCTGAGGAAGCAGAAATTGAGGTACCCATTGTAGATCGGAGAAACTTGCGAAGAAAGGCTAAAGGCTACAAAGGTCCACCCAAGAAAAAAGGAAAGCCTGCTTAAAAATCAAGTAGTGATAAATGATCTATTTATAACAAGGCTATTTTGTGTAAAACATTTGGATTTAACTGCACTGTATCTGGCACAGGACACACCTGTTTAAAATTCTGGGTTGTATTTCCTCTTGGGTTCATCACCTTTCCTTAAGTTTTGGTTTGTTTGCTTGTTAAATTTAACCACTAGAAATTTAACTTCTTCATAGAAAGTAAATAGTCAGTCTCCTCCCTTCATAAAGGATACATGTTGAATAAATATAGTTGTGCTATCAAAGAGAATGGTTTGTATATTTGAGATTGGTGGTCATGGAAGAAAAATGCAGTGTGAAATGCTGGCTCTGTCAAGGTCCCTCAAATTGCTATAGACTTCCATGTCACTGGACATCCCTTGAGATATTTTTTTTTTTAATAACTTTGTGTTCTCTACTGTGGAGAAAAGCAGAACAAGAAAAATCTCTCATTGTTTCATGTTCCTTTCCCACAGGCTTAAGAGATTAAAAGAATGTAAGATTCTTCATTCTAGGTCTGAAAATGTACTAGAAGGTGTAGCTCAGTAGCTCAATGCAATGTGAGCAGCACTTCTTTCATGAGAATCACTTGAAACAGCTGAGTCAGTAGAATGCCATGCAGTGTCTGCTACAGCACTTCCAGGTATTGGATTTCTTGAGCAAAGATTAAGAGATGCCTACTCAGTAAACTATTTGTAGCTTCCAAATCAGGCATTTTGGTAAGCCCAAGTTTTTCCAGAGTGTGTGGAATGAAGCCTCTGTATGGAATCATTTAAACTGCCTTCCTAACTACTTGCATGTGTTGAGTGGATAGCTTATTACTTGTTGCATTACAGGAAAAGGATATGACTACTTTTGATCTTGTTTTGGTCTGAATGAAAGTGGTTCTTTGTTCTTTGACTGGTGCTGTGGGTAACTATTAAAAGGTTGTGTCTTCCAGGTGTGACTCCTGTGAGCACTGACATTTCAGGTGGTTGTGATATTCATTAGTGTGAGTATTAGTGGGTACTTCAGCAAATGCTTGTTTGCCAAACTACTATGCCTTTAGGAGTCAGTGGGTCACACCTTGCAAAGAGTACTGATTCCTACTTTTGTTTTCTAACTTGAGTGTAATTCCTGGGTTGGTATCTTCCCTGTTGATGACTTTTCTTAAAAGCAGCAACCAAACTTTGCTGTATGCAGACAGGAATAATAAACCCAGACTTTTCATGCTTGTTTCCCTTCTGAGGTTCTCTTGGTAACCCATATATTTCACTTGTCACACATACTGAAATTAGCCTTAGTTTACTATGTGCTTCTTTCCAATAAAAGCAGCTCTTTTTGTAATGGGCTACAAACTCAGAAATAAAAGAGCAATGATGCTGAGGACAGGAATTTGCACCAGTTTTTGTCCTGCATATGCTTTTCCCAAGATGTGTGAACTAGTCCTTCATAGTGTCTCAAAAACAGAGGTACAAGGTTCACTTGAGTAGCTGCAATGCTGTCTTAACTTTTATCCCTCTGTGGAAATAATGTAAGAATCTGGGTTTTGGATTTTTATGCTTATACAATCTAACTCTATTTATAAGATATTTTAACTATGTAAGATACATTCATACTATTTTTTTCAGGTGATGAAGTACCATGCTTCTTTTTTATCTGTTATGCAGAACTTACAGAAAAAAAAAAGGCAGTTTAAAAAAAAATGTATGTTACCTGAACTTCAGATTCAGGGGGTATGAGATTACTGAGTCAAATCTGGGTTTCTTGAACTATTGCATGTAGCTATAGTACCTTATCAGTGTACATACAGATACTCATGAACCCCATGACTGACAAATATTCAAGATCTTTCCTGATTGTGTGTAAACATATTCAAGTGAATTTTAAGCATTTTTAAAACTCAAAAAGCTTTTTATATAAAGCCTACAAGACAAACCTTTTGTTGTTTTGTGTATGGCTTCTCTTTTACTGCTGAGATTAATTGTTTTTTTAAAAAAAGAAGTGGCTAGAAAACACATTGATTGCTTTGCTAAGAACTGGGGATTTTTGAGGACATGTGGCGTGAAATGGAGTAGTTGTATACAGCATACTGCAACTCATCTTCCATTTTTAGGACAAGCTTTACTGACAATTAATCTTCTGAGACCCTCAACTGATACAAATGTATCAATTTTGAAGACGTTAAGGATTCTTTCACTTATGAGCCCAGTAATTTCAATTACTTCTAGGTGGATTTTTGATAGGTATGTTTGTCACTCATATTCCTAGTGAGGTTGGAAAACTGTTCATGAGAAGATAGTTTCACTCACCTGGCTTTTACTTTTCATGGCTAAGTTGGAATAATTTCAATTACTATTTTTCTTTTGGGACATTTGCAGAGTAAATACATAAATATTATGAGATTATGATATTAGGACAGTTTTGGTTTCTACTGAGAACAGTAAAATTTCTGATCTCATTTCAGTGAGTAAGTTTTAAATACTGAACATAAATTCACATGTTAAAAGTATACCCTCTATAAATCTGGGGTACCTGAGATAATAGCTGTTGAACAGACTTTCGCAAACAGAATGTGAGCAGTTGTGGTGCAATTAGCAATTCCAATAACCAGTGCAGTCTTAAAAAATGGACACTGTCCTAACAGTGATCAGCAGTACTTTGAACCAAAGGACACATTTTATTTCTACAACTTCTTTGGCATCAGTCTTTCTCCAGTAAATGCAAGGTAGCAAAATCAAAATACTGACTTTAAGTAATAGGTTTTATTGCTGTACTGATTGTCCCACAGGAGCAGTAGTTCAATACCTTACTAGTTCTGACATTTATGTAAGGGAACATGTTTGACAACTATTTTGACTGGAATGTTTTACCTTGGGGACTATCAACTGTCTTATTAACATCAAACTCTTAAACAATTTTAAAGATCCTATTGCACCAGCAACAAATGATTAAAACATCAACTTTATACAAATTTGTACCAAATGTTATTACAACATGCTGTGGAACTATGTGTGTGCAGTGAAAGCAGGCAGTATTATTTTTGAGCTTTATTTAGTCTAGGAATAGAGTTTAAAAAACATTAATTTGTGACTTCAGCCTTGCACTTAAATGGTAAATGGTTCTGTACTTGAATCTAGTATTTGTTCAAATGTCTGTCTTGTACTGCTTCTCCCATATTCTCTCTTGGTCAATTTTAATTTAATGCAGAATTCTTGTTTGCTGTTCTTCTGTTTCATAGTCCTTCGCATGAAAATGTATACATCTTATTTCAAAATCACTTTAACTTATTTCAGATTATGTTGGACCTTGCTGCTTTTTTGTACCATTTCATTTGTAAATGTCGGGAATCAAATTGATCATTTACAATGTCATTGACGCTATTTGCAACAAATTGGCCTAAGTGTCAGTTTCCTTATTCTAAGTGACTGTTCTAAAATATTACTATGGGGATACACTTTAAATTTATTTCCACAAATGTGTTAGATGTTTTCTAAATAGTGATACCTGTTTATAAATCTTATGAAAAATGTATTGCTATTGCATAGTATTGTACCTTAGTCTTGTTACTGTGTTAATTTTTCCTTTTTTTTCAGTACTGTCTTGGCTGCTTTTGAAATGTTTTGAAGTAGTAATAAACGTTTATTTTGTAATTGTGTTTAATATTTGAGTCCTTTCTGCTATATAGGAAGCACATTTTAAAGTAGTTCAATTCACTGGAACTATCATTTTACAGCCTTTCTATTACAAGGGTGTTTTTAAAAAATAAAATATTATTAAATTACAAATCTTGTACCAATTAAAATAATTTTCTTTAGCTTATTAATCAGATTTTATTTTTAAAAAGCAGCAGAATAGGCTCTTCTTAATGTTATGGCATGCATTCTGCTGTTTATATCAGTTCTGCAAGATGAAGGAGTTATGAATGTAGTCTGCTATAGGCAAGCCAACTAGAAATGCTGTAACACACTCCCCTACAGTGTGGTATATTCAAATGTCTAAAGTGCAATTGTATTATTCAGCCAACAAATTATATATTTCTAGCACTAAATGTAGTAAAGATTTTCAAGACAGCTGTAGGAAATGAAACTATTCTCTTCATACTGTTGATGTCCATCAAAGACTAAAGCAACAAGAACTTTGCTTTATAAGAATAAATGGAGGTTTATCTATTCTGACAAAAAGCCCTCTCTCCTAGCAAATAACTTAACAGTTCGTGACCCTCTCTTACTTTCAAATGACGTGACATTAACACTAACTAAAACTTGTAAGTTACTAAGTCTAGACTAGGGCAATGTGTTAAACTAATGAAATAGTTGTAACAGGTTATGGTTACAGTTACTGTCTCTGTACTATGGTATAAAAGAAGTTAAAAAGATTGTACAAAAGCAGCTCACTCGACTTCCTGCCGAGTTCCAGATCTGAAACATGACTGGAGAAGCATCTGTGAATAGAAGGGCTGGAGCTGCACTTGTTCTTCCTGGAGAAAGGAAAGCTCAGGAGGGTCTTAACCTTGTGTACACGTGTTTGGTAGAAGGGGAGTGTATGTCACAAGTGGTTTAGGTTGCTTAATGAATCACTCTAAAAGGTATTAGCAAAATCAGGTTTAATATAAATTCACAAAAACATGACAAGCAGGCACAGGAATGGGATTGAAGTATCCCTATGACTCCATGAAGGTCAGGTACATGTGTGCCCCAGGACCTGGACACCCCATCTGCTGGATCAACTTTTCCTTTTCCCGTCCCTCATCTCTCTTCCTTTTCACCCTACCCTTCATCCAAACTCCACTGTCTAGGAGATCTGGTATGGTAGTTCCTATTTCCATACTAAGTATGGAATTTTGAAGAACTGACTTCTGTCGTTCTGTTCGAACACAACACTAATAAATCTTGGATGCTTCCTTCTCCCTACTGATAGAGCATGACTGAGTCCAGTCTTAGTTCTGGATTTCATCAGTTTATTTGTAAACCAATCATTGGCAGCACTCAAGCATTGACTAGTTTAACATCTATGAAGAGATTCAATAGGATTTACTCAACAATAATTATAGATTTGCTACGATTTAAATCAATTCACAGATATTCACTTGAGTTCAGTGAAATACTCATAGTGAATGCCTTTGCATTTCTGAAGGAGTGAGGTTTGAACTTTAAGTAGTGGGGGGGGGTCTATGAGCCCAGGACTATTATCAGCTTTTGGTGCTGATCCTTTGCGTATCACAATCTCTCAAGTTGGTGAGCTGTGGGAAGTGTTCCACTCAGAAAAGCCCACTGTGGGCTTTACGCCCAGGAGGGTTAAAGGGGCTTCACTTAGGATTTTACGCCCAGGAGGGTTAAAGGGGCTTCACTTAGGATCATTGTTTTTAGGATTGCAAGTTGATAGACTTTAGACATCAGTTAATCTTCATCCTGGCTTTAACTAATTACCAGAATTCTTCAGAAGTCTAGTAATAATGATACTGTTCCACTGGGTACAGTTCGGGGAAGTAATGTTTGAAGACTGTTGCGCATGGCTGATTATCTCTTGTGCCCCTCCTTAGTTAGGCATCAGAAGTTCCTTTTTATGGAGTGTTTCTGGTAAGCTCAAGGGGAGTTTAACTGTGTAGGAATCATTAATCAGGGCGAGTACCTAATGAGATCATAGAGCAGCCTGTGGAGGAGGCAGAAGCCATGTATCACTGCAGGATATAAAGATGGATTAAGACTCAGTGATGCCCAGTTGGGGAAAACCTGGAATATAGGAAATTCTATTTAAACAAAAACCAGTTTAAACTAGAAGTGGTCAAATGCTGGATCAGGTTGCTCAGAGAAGTGGTGGGATCACCACACATAGATATACTCATATCTGCTGTAGGTTACTGCTGTCTGCATAAACTGGAGGAAATTTATTAGGGCCTGTCTTGTAATTTATACTAAAAGCTCCTTGGCTGTGAGTGAAGTACTACTTAAGAGTAAGAATATAAAATGGTAAGTGTGGTTATTTATAGTGATAAAATACTTCTGTTTACTGTTAAATCTATGACTGGAAGGTTACCAATTCAGTTATATACAGCAATCCTGAAAGCTTCCAGTTTAAAAGTAGCATTTGATTATTTTATTTCAAGAATACAAACTAAATATACATTGATCAGCTGAAGCTTGTGACTTTAGTTTGTCTTCAGTATTTCTTAAAGCCACCAAAATAGCTACAAATACCTGTAGCATCAAGCCTGTCAAAATTTTCATCTTTAAGCTCTTTTAAATTAATGCATTTAAACTTCTGAAACTGTTCTCTGCTTGAAACTACACTCTTCTACATACATTAATCCATTCATACATTCATTCCAATAATGCAGTTGTGAAAAAAAAGGGGAGAAAAGCATGAGGTAAAGGGGCAGGTGGAGAGCAGTTGCCCTTCTCGTTATCTTTCACCCAGCTCTGTGGTGGAGCATCCCCACTCCTTTTCCAGACAGCACTGCGATCTGACAAGTGCTTGTCGAACCTCAGTCGTGCCTGAAGAGCACCGGGGCTCAGCCCCTCTTCAGGCCTCATCAGGAACTGTCCACTCCCAGAAAGAGCTGATTACACCTCCTGTTGGTAATGAACAGCTTTGAAAACTGTTTCTCTTGCCTGACTGCTGTAAAATCTTTCAAAGAAAGTGCTGACCCAAACTGTGGCCAGTTTGAAACATTGTTGCAACCAAAGCCCACTCTCTAGCGGCCAATAAACACAGGTCAAAAGTCAAGACTTCGGAGCTCTCTTGAGCCGCCCAGGCTGCAATCAGCAACCTCCGACTGGGGCCTCTCAGAGCCGGCTAACTCTTGTTTTCTGTATTGACAGGATTGCTGAAGGAGGATACCCTGCATCCAGAGTGAGCATTTCACGACCTTTGAGGGGAACATTTCACAGGTACCTTACACTGATTCTTTGTCTGTGTGCATGTATGTGCGCATATGCTACAGCAAATCCGGGGGAAATGCTGCTTTCTTAGATGTTTAACTTAAGATGTCTAACTAAATTAGGCATGTCACATAAAGACATAAGCTAAGTTAAGTGTTGTCAAGTGTTTTCTTTTGCTATGTTGTGAAGTAATAAGTTAGGTTAAATCCTGTTAAGTGTTACTCCTCTGCTAAATTGTTTAGGTTAAGTTGTAAGTTAAGCTATGAGTAAAGTTTAAGGTATAAGTTAAGTATGGTTGAGTGCGGTTGGGCTTGTAGGCTGTTTTCCTTTTTATCCTTGCCATAGTTTTGCCACACATATCTAAACACTTCTGTTTTGATTTGCTTGATTTTCTCTCTGTTTGTTGCATTGCTTTTTCCTTAGTGTGCCTTAACTGTCTTATAGAAGTAGAGTGAATCTTACCAATGAATTTTGTTGTGTTGTTGCTTAATATTAAATAATTTTTTTTTCTGGTGCCCTTGCCAGTGATTTCTTAAGCAATTTCAAACACTCATTCATAAAACACATCCCCCTTTGCTGCCCACATGTTCCCAAGCCCATGATTCTGGGAGGGGCAAGTATCAGACTTGGTGCTCAATTTCTAATGTCAGTCTGCAGTAAGATTCCAGCTGCAGCCTCCCAGGTCTTCTGCTTTTCCAGAAGTTGAATACAAATTAGCATGCTCTTCTGTACCTTAGTTATTAAAGCAGGACATTGAGACAGTGGCTGTATTTCCTTATGGGAAATTTCCCCTATGGGAACATGACCTGAATTAGGTACAACATACCTAAGCAAAGAAACTGCTACTGCAAAAACACCAAGAACATACAGATCAAATCCATATCACACGAGCAAAGCATAAAAATTACATCTCTTTATTTGGACAAGGTTCAGCTGAGCAAACATAAATATAAAAATCTAAGCAGTTGTTTCCGGCTGAAGTTCCTCATTGGCTTGTGGGGCCACTGTTGTGGAATGGCTGAAGGTTCCAAAGATTCTGTAAATTTGGGTAAAGTCCACTAATTTTGTAGGTGCCTATATCCAATGTTTGGTATCCAATTTAAACAAGTAGAATTGCATTAATACAGCCATCATTTTCTGGATTGTTAGTTACTTGAGCGTATTTCCCTAGAGAGAAAAGAGAATTACATGTTCACAAAACCTGGAAGTAATTAATATGGATTAGATGTTTCTATGTTTGCAAATTCAATCAACAAGTCTCTGAAGTACAGGAAATCAAATGCATTCTGAAACTTAAATCTACTTTCTACTGAGGTGTAAACTTACATTCTCAAAACATTATATTCAAGTTCTTTTTAATAAAGGATAATTTAGAGTTCTGAGAGGATTAAAAAAAATTCTTAGGTTTTCTACTGTTCAAGAGAACCAATCTGTTAAATGAAGTCAGTCTGATCCTATCAAGATCACAGAATATGCCGAGTTGGAAGGATACATCAGGATCATTGAATCCAGCTCTTGGCCCTGCACAGGACACTCCCAAGAGTCACACCAAGTGCCTGAAAGCATTGCTTAAATGCCTCTTGAACTCTGTCAGGCTGGTGCCATGACCACTTCTCTGGGGAGCCTGTTCCAGTGTCCAGCCACAGCCTAGGTGAAGAACCTTTTCCTGATATCCAGATTAAACCTTCCCTGACCCAGCTTTGTGCTGTTACCTCAAGTCCTGTCACTGGTCATGAGAGTGAAGAGATCAAGACCTGCCCCTCCCCTCTGCTTCCCCTCTGAGGCAGCTGCAGACTGCAATAAGGCCTCCTCTCAGTGTCCTCTGCTCCAGGCTGAACAGACCAAGTGACCTCAGTTCCTCCTCACACAGCTTCCTCTCCATACCCTGCACCATGTTTGTGGCCCTCCTTTGGAGGCTCTCCAATAGTTTTTCTATCTCATACTGTGGCACCCAGAGCTGCCCCCAGCACTCGAGGTAAAGCTGCCGCAGTGCAGAGCAGAGCAGGACAATCCCCTCCCTTGCCCGACTGGTGATGCCTGATGTCCTCCAGGACACAGGAGGCCCTCCTGACTGCCAGGGCACTGCTGACTTGTGTGCAACTTGCCATGAACCAGGGCCCCAATTTCCTTTCCATGGCACTGCTTTCCAGCCTATTTCCACCCCACCCAGTCCATACACACAACCTTGGCTGCCCCACCCCAGGCACAGAATCCGTTGATGAGACTCCTCCATAGAACTTCCACTGCAAATGTAATTCAATTGTTTGTGAGTCACATGGTTACAGATTTGTGGCATTGCTCAGTATGATACACAGGCAAGCATTGAGTCCTCATTCTGAACTTCATCTAATTTGATATTGGAAGTGTGAATGGAAAGCCTAACACTTAAAGCTTAAATACTTAAATACTTTAAAGTAAGAAAATACTTAAAGTATTTTCAGAATTGCTATTAGTTGCTTCTGCTATAGCCCAAACCTTACTTTAACAATGGATCAATTATGACTAGAGACGAGGTCTTAACAATACATCATGCAATGAAGACAAAAAGCTTTAAAATGTACTTCTGCAGTATAACTAGTTAAACTTACTTACCCCAGATAACTTTGCCCCCTTGTGTCACAAGGCCAAGCTCACTCACGTTCACCTCTATGACGGTACCCTTAGTAATTACTCCCAGTTGTGTATACAAAGGAGATGATGGATTCTTTTTCACACCAAGGATAGGTAGGCAAAAAGTAGCTTTAAGTTCAGGGTGTGTCACATGTGCCTTCTTGAAACGTAAGCCCTGTTGCATAAAGTGTTAAAATGAGTTATTATTTGCTTTAAGCTCTCACAACTGACCTAGTTAAACACTTTGATAATTATGTCCACATCTTTATGTTTAGAGACACTGGGAAGAATGAATCAACATCAAATACAGAATGCCATCTGTCTACTGTAGATCGCCAGACTTATTTTAAAACCTGATTAATGACAAGATAAAGCTTTCCATATACGTTTTCAGGATGTCAATTTTTAGTAGTAGCCCAACAATTATACCTCTTCCCTTGGACAATTTCTGTTCTGTGAAGAAAGTATGGCAAAATATGAAATACCCATCTCCTATAGCCCTTTTTATCTAGTGACCTGCACTTCATAGAGAGTACTTTACCATTATGTACCATCAGTCTTTCTGTGTCAAAAATATCTTTCCTCAGCTGCTGTGTAAGACCACCAAACTAGTAGTGAGGCACAATTCAACAGGCAGCCTGCGCAATGATTGTTAATTCCCGTAAGGGAACAGGAATGGGTATTTATATAAAAACAATACTATCTCACTGAATCCAGCTTTTCTGACAGAGCCCAGGCTCTACTCCTGCAGCTGTGTAATTAAAGGTCAGGCTGGAGGCACAGCTTTTCCCTTGGATACAGTCACAACTCTGCTTCAAGCTTACTTAAGGCAAAAGGATGGAACTCTGAAGTCCAGAGTGGGCTTCTGCAGTTCAGAGAATCACAGCATCCTTAAAAGCTATGCAAAGTACCTTTGATAAAGATTTCCCCATGCTAATTTGAGAGCACATAGCTTTTAACTTACTGGTATCATCTGAGTTACAGGAGTAAAAGCAGGTATTTCACATAGACTGGGACTGCAGAGGCATCTCCCCCACCACTCCCTGCTATTAGAGGTTTATATTTTTGGAAGGAAACTAACAAAAATGTTCGACATGAGTAATGATCAAGTGCATTATCATACAATAAATCTTCTACCACAGAAAATCAAAGCAGTAAATCAAAATAATTTTTACTTAAATGTTCTTTAAGGCTCTTAAACTTTACCATTGGTCGAATGAATCGCTCGTACTTAGGAGGCTTCCTAGTAAAGCCATCTCCAACAAAACAAACTTTAGTGACCATCCTCTTCCATGCCTTCTTCTTTCTCTTTCCTGTACGAATCACCTTTAAAACTTCTGTTTCTCCTTGTGCACGAACCTTTGGCACAGGAACCTCCCACTTCCCCTGAAGGAGGGTAAAACAAAAAAGGTCATTTTTCATACAGGTCACATAGTTAAATGAAAGGAGGAAAACCAAAGCATAAAATCAAATTTCTGTAAAGCACAGGGGTAGACCATAGTTGTTAGGCAACTCATAGCCTACTTGTTTTAATTAGCATTTAAAAGTTCCAAAAATCAGGATACTAAATATGTTCACATTGTTTTAAACTGTTCAGTTACTCAAGGTTTCATGTTTTAATCAGACTTTACTTGAAGGCTGTTAAGGAACCTGAGCATCAGCAATACAAAGTGGTCGTTGTAACATGTAATTTTAGGTATCTGATACATTTACTTGCACTTGTACATTTGATACATTTACTTACAGCTTTTTCTTTTCTTTTTTGTTTGATCATGTTAGAGAGGACCTTGGCCCGGGACTGGCCCTCTCTGTCCAGCAGGTATGCTGGTACAGCTCCTTTGGGTGTTTTTTCATCATTCTTCTGCTTTGTATTTCTCTTCTCATGCATTTTAATGCTGCAATAAAAGAAAACCAATATTAACAGCACAAGAAAAAAGACTTATTTTTAGATGCACCACTTCAACTTAGCCTATGCCTGCTCAAATTTTTCTTTAAGAGATAGTTGTGAAGTATTATTTATTTATATTTAAGGAACAATACAAAGTCATTTTCGAGTTAGTAAACTACTAACTTCACTTAATCTTGTCACTTCCTAGCAGGACCAGAACACAAGAAAGACATGCACCTCTTTAAGGAATTTCTGAGTGACCTAAAGCAAACAGTCAAGCACTTTGACAGATAGCAGCCTTCCTCTCTGCTGACAAAAAAACCCCCATTCTACTTCTCTTCTAAGATTTGATGGCAATGCTTATGTATGTGAGGAATGTGTGTTTGTAAAAGGAGCCAAGTTTTGTTAATTTGGAGGTCATTTACTGGAGGGAAGAAAAGACCCACAAACTAATAATGGGTTAATAAACCCATTATCTTTAAAAGTAGCAGAGGAAAACAGCTATTTGCACTTTGAAACCAGCAAAAACAACAGGGGACAGGTATGAAGTGCATTACAGTTAATGAGACTGTTAATGATGCCCGGGCAAAACATGCTTGAGCTATGCAAAAAGCTGGAGCTATACAGAAAGGAGTAGTTACTTTGTAACAGGGTATGTGAATGAAGGACATTTTAGAAATCCACAAATTCAGCAGAACAGGCTAACTGCAAAAAGGTAACCACTGGCTATTTGAGCAGACAATCTTACAAAGCTTGTGCAGGAAGCAGGGATGCAAAGTTCAAGCCTGAGGAAGACTTATGAGCCTTCATTAAAAACAACCACCAGGAAGCTGATGACCACCTGGTGCAGAACCCAAGCATGTGCTAAAAGGGCTTACATAATAATGTACAGTAAATTCACGAATACAAGCCGCACTGAGTATAAGCCGCATCTCTGGGTGTTGGCAAGTATTTCGTTTTTTGTCCATAAATAAGCCGCACCCGAGTATAAGCCGCTCTGTCGTTCGCAGCAAGGACCCACGTGCAACAAAGTTGCCAAATAATAACAGAACGGCGGCAGAGCGGGGTTTGCTGGCTCGGCTCGGGCTGTGCAGGCTCGGCCCGCTAGGGGCTGCTGACGGGGCCAGGTAGCCCAGCCCGGCGCTGCCGCTTGGCGGGGCCACCGGGGGCCAGCTACCGCTGCCACTGGGCTTGGTCACCACGGCCCGCCGCTGCCCTGTGGTGGCAGGCAGGAACGGAGCCCCTCCCCGCTCCCACGGCGGTGGGCGGGGATGGAGCCCCCCGCCGCCTCCCCGAGCTGCCTGCAGGCAGCCAGGCTCCACCCGCGGTGCAACAGAGTAGCGATTTGTAACAATCGCAAAATGCCGACTTCGCAGCTGCTCGGGTCGGCACTCTGGCTGGCACTTCTGAGGTTGTAAATGTCAGAAAATTATTCACATATTAGCCGCATTTCCGGTTTAGGAGCAAAATCTTAGTCAAATTGGTGCGGCTTGTATTAGTGAAATTACTGTAATTAGAAAAGATGTTAGGTTTGAAGGTTAGGAAAGTATAACGTACACATTAAGTACGAAAAGTATAAAAGTTAGTACTGTGCAAAGAATGGACAAGTGAGTTTGTGGTGGAGCTAGCCCCCTCACTACCAGCATTGAATAAACAACTATCTGCTCTACAGGCCTTATACAATGGAGTACTGTTTTCTTGTCTAGTTTTCAGGCATCATTGATTTCAAGTTCTGGATAACAGACAAAATTTACAGAAAAATACTTTTATTTGTCTATGATTGACCCTGTTGTTTATCCTTGAAGACAGGGCTTCTGCTTAAATACTGCGTATGCTACCGTATTTTTTCTATAAACCATTAAAAAATGTGTGCTGCTTCTTGCTACACTAACACAGTAGCTGCTATAAAAACTCCAAGGAAGCTTGATGATTACATGATTACACTAGTCACACACAGCTCATCAACACTTCTCTCAAGAAGTCCTTCTAGAAGCGGAATTGTTAACATTCATTTAAAAGAGAGGGACTCTGAAATGTGTTTGCTGCGGCAAAGCCCCCTTTTCCTTCTGCAGCCTGATCGCTATTTAAGACTGTAACATGTGACCCAAGCAATCGTGAGCTCTTTGTAATAATATCAACGTCTCGTCTCATCCTTCAAGAGTCAGGATGACGGGACGGTATCAGAGAGGAGGGGGACACTCACGTCTTTTTCATCTGTATCTTCTCGGCATGCCGCTGTTTATGGTACAGCTTCGCCTTCAGCCCGATCATCTTCTTGGCCTTGCGGGACCGCTCGTGCGCCTCTCGGCCCTCCTTCTTCCTCCGCTTCTCGTGGTAGTCCAGCCGGTAGCCATAGCGTTTGCGGTGGAGCTCGATGTGCTCGTTCTGCGGCTGTGGGCACAAAGGCAGCACGGTCAGCAGGCCCGGGCGCCCGCGGGGAGCGGACACGCGGGGAGGCGGCGGCCCGACGGCGGTATCCTCACTGCGGGGCCCACCCGGCCTCCCGCAGCCTCTCCGTCCCTCCCTTGCATAGCCGTTTGCATGCCGCCGCCCCGGCCCCGCGTCCCGTGTCCCTGGCTCCCGTATCCCGCAGCCCCGGCTCCCACCATGTCGGCAGTCCCGCGGCCTCCTCCGCGGCGGAAAGGGCGGGCCTCCTCCGAAGCGGCTCCGGCTGGAAACTCTCCCCCCGTGCCGCTTTGGTTCCTGCCGGCCGAGAGGCTGTAGTCCACATCCCCCGAGGGCTTTGCGCCGGGCTTGACGAGGCCAGAAAGAGGGGGACAAATGGAACGAGAGATGTCGAAGAGGCGCTTTTCGCTCTCTGGTCTGTGAGGTTGTGGCAGGAGAGCGGAACGCGGGAGGGAGGTGAGGTAGCGGGGGAAGGGAAAAGCAGGTTGTCTTCCGGTGGCTGTCCTGACTGGGGCAGGGCCCGCGCGGGCCCGGGCTAGGCCGTGTGGAAGGTCTGGGGGCCAGAAGCAGACGCGGAGCCGGCGTCGAAACGCTCTAGAGGTTCGTAACGCGGCGAAGAAGGTGGTGTCGCTTTGCAGAGGGCCACCGGGGATCGGTCCTTGGCGGGACTCGTCGCGGACAGCGTGAAGGCACCGCGCCCGTCCTGCTGCCCCGGTCAGCGAAGTGCCCCGGCGCCGTCAGGAGACGTGTGGCTCGCAAAATGAGGGAGTGGAGGTGAGCGTGTGCGCTGAGCTGCTTACTCTTCACTGTGAAACTACTACGAAGCATAAAGTCATGGCAGCTGGACAGTGATGTTTCCTCAAATAACCAGCACTCATCTAGGAATGCTTTTGACGCTGCTGCACTTGGGGTTTTTGTTGCAGTGGGTTTTGGCTACACTTAAAAGGACATAGCACTTAATATTTTCTATTGTTTCTGACCTAAATAGGTACTTCACCCTGCTATCCTTTCTTCTTCAAGACTAGAACAGCTATTTGCACTTTGCTCACCAGTAATCGATGCTCTGGAGCTTATCTGAAAGTGAGTGTAAACTCTGATTTTCATTATTCTGCTTTAATGTTTCCCTGAGAAATATATTATTTTCATAAGAAATATATTTAGTGTTTGTGGGCATGCATTTATGCCGTATTGTTAAGGCTAAATAACATTACTTTTACAGATTTGACACTGATTTAACTTGAAGAGCAGTAGCCTGAAAAATATTAACCTGATTTCCCATCAAAAAGAATGAAGTTTTGTGATTAAATTATGTCAAAGGCACATAGTTAGACTGTTTCCTGTCATAAATATTTTGTAAAACATTTGTTTACCTTGCCAGGGAACAGCTTTAGAGACGGGAGCCAGAATGTTGAGAATTATGGGGAAATTTTTAGTGAATGTGTTGAAGTCATCAAGTTTATGCAATAAGGTAAGCCTTCCCCAGTTTTGATACTTCCTCTGTGACCAAGGGAAACAACTGGATTATTCTGAGTAAACTTTTTTAATTGGGGTGTTGTTTTTTGTTTGGATTTTTTTGTCTTTAACAGTTAGCCTCTGGACAATGCATACTTTCATGTTCAAATGGGACTTAAGCATTGGAATTGAATTTGTAAATGTTTTGACTGCTTAACTCTTGTCATTGTAAAATTACTTATACAAATAATGAGATATATTTAAAAGCTTATGCTATTGAAAAATATTTTGATGCTGCCACAAATTTTTACAGAATGTCTCAAATATTATTGGGATAAAACCTCAGTGTGGGCATCAACTTCAAGCATCTGCTTTTAAATAGGTAGTGTTTTGACCTTATATAAATACCAGACAACCTGGCAACAATATCAGTTCCTGTAGATTTTTTTTGTTTGTTTTTCTACAGTGCCAAAAATGTAGCTACAAAGCAGCTAATTGTAACAATAAACATTCTATATTATTCTTTTTTCTTTCAAGTACGTGTGTTTCAGAAATACAAAAATGAGAGTCATGACTGTGCCACAGCAAAACTGCAGTCTGAGAAACTACAGTTCTCCACCAGGTATAAGTTTAGGTTGTTTTCTTTATACTAAGGATTAAAATAAAATTGAGTAAGAATAAAAAATACTTTATATTTCTGTATAGTTTGTATTTTATTGTATTCTTTTGGTCATTCTTTATAGAATTTAGTGCATGAAGCATAAATAGTACGTAAATGACTTAAGGACTGAAGAGTTTTGTGTTGCTGCTCTTTCCTCAATTCACAGTATAAAGCCTTTAGAAAACAGTAATAAGCCAAGGTACATTTTATGAAAAGTCAGGTCAATTGTGAAGTGCTGGAACCCCTTGTTAAGGGTCTGTAAGATGCTGCTTTAGTGTGTCTCTGATCAGACAGATGATCTGTAGGTGATGAAGGAATGTTAGCTTAAATACTGCTGAATTCTGTATGGCCTATCAAAGATGAACTAAAGTACTGTGAATGTTCCTGAAACAAAACTTCAAAAGCTTGAATGACTATATTTGAGTTAGTTTCATTTTAAAATTACCTTGACCCCTTGTTTTCCAGCTGAACTGTGTAAGAAAGAATATATCCTGCAATAAAGTAATATTTAAGATTTCCCAGTCCTATATTTTCTCAACACAGGTCAGCTTGCCTTTTATCCCTGAGAATTATGCTGTATAGCTTTAAGGCTTAAAGGAGAAATACCTTTTGAAATTTATTATCTAATCACCAGTTCAGATGAATGTCAGCATTACAGTTGACTTGAACTGAGGTATGCTTCTGCAGAATAAGATGGTGCTTTCGTGTGCTGGCTTTTTCCTGTTGTTTCCAAATTACAACTGTTTTTTCAAGTGTTTCTCTTTTTTTTGAAGTGGGGAGAGGTTTGTTTAAAATTAAGTACATGTCTAAAAATTTAAGGTTGTAGAGATTACGGATTGTCATGAATTGTGGCTCTGAATCTTTTTTATTAAATAAGGTTTTTAGAAGTTTTCTTAAATATATTTCTACATTGGGTTCTGTCTGAAAAGTTGTTTCATTTTGTTTGTTTCCAGGAGATGTTAAGTCTCTGCATTCTGTCATTAATCCTCATATATCCAGGTACATTAAGCTAGTTTATTGTTGAGATGTAACTTCAGTCAGAGCAGTTGATGTGATACGCAGGTTGTTGCCATGCCTGTCTAATGTGCACGTTGAACATAAAGTTAGTACTTGCTTATCTTTATCCTTTCAATATAGAGTGCTTGCTGGTGGCACAGTGGTCCTGTGTTGTCTCTTGCTTGCACCATCATAACCAAAAGCACCCTGTTAGGGAAGCTCCAAATCCATGGTGTTGCTGGGAGAAGGGGGAAGGATGTCTTGGCAACTAGACGGTTGCAGTGGGCAGGGCTGTACCATTTTAGATGAGGTCAAGGCGGTTAGGTGCCAAGCTGCCAAAGAAGTACCTTAGGGCTGAGGTTCCCTTGGAAGGCTGCTGAGGGTAGGGTGTCCTGTAGGGTGAGGTCAAGCCAACATTGCTGGTGAACATGGGGGCTGATCACAAACCTGCGCTGCACAGAGCAAGCAAAGCAGTTCTGGAAGCTACTGGTGAGGCACTTCAGGAAAGAACAGTAGACTGAACCAGATCAAGGTCAGCTTCATGGGTGTTCTATATTTGGGACATAAAGGGTATATATGCAGTAGGTTGTTTAGGGCAGCAGGTGTCAGGGATTGGGATGGTCAAGAGAGGGGAGGGGCTGCTTCTGTTTGTTGGGAGGGCAGATGGCTCCCATCGTGACCCCAAAAAGAAGCTTGGAAACCTGCTGCAACGCTGTTCAGTACTACTGCTTGAAAGAAAATCCATCATATCAATACTGACATTCTTCAGTGCTAGAATGTACACCATATCAGATATGCAGCAGAGGAGCTATGCTATTAATCTGCTGTGCTATTCTCAGGGAATATTAACTATTTATACAAATAAGAATTATCACAGGATTAAAAAATTACTGCTCTAACCACAATGTTTTCACTTCATGCAGAATCCGTAACATTGGCATTATGGCCCACATTGATGCAGGCAAAACTACAACAACAGAGAGAATGCTGTATTATTCTGGATATATAAGAACGCTTGGAGGTTAGAAATACTTTTTGTATTTCAGTAGGTTTAAGAAATTTAATAGAGTACAATTACATGCAGTACAGTTGCTGGTAGAATACCTCAGATAGGAGGCAGTTGTTCCAAAGTTGTGCTGCAGTTTAATTGAATTTTAATGCAGGTTCCTTTGTATACTAAGGCAGTTTTGCTTTCAGATATCATAGGCTGATATTTTTCTTTTACTTTCAGCATGCTATGTTTTGTTTAACATTTAATAAGAGAATCTCCATATTTGCTGGTTGTTCATTGGGCATTCTGGTAGAACAGTTTTTTGAGTTCTCTTTTGACCTGTGAAGAAACCAGAGGAACAAAAAGTATCCATTTCTTTTGAAAGCAGTGGCACAGGAAGAATTCCTCACTACACCAAGTTTAATAGAATTCTTCAAGATTGAAATGGTTGCAGCAGCCTCTGTTTGTCTTTCTTTATGACCTTTTAAATTTTATGCCCTGTTCTCTACTTGTATATAACTGGTAGAAGATGTTAGGCTTGTGCAGCAGTTTGACTTGGGTTCCTGCTAATTTAGAAATGTGAACTACTTCTCCTGTTACTAAAAAGTAAGCAAAACTCAACCTCTTACTTGTTGGTTTGTTTGCTTGTACTTTACTTTTGATTTAATTACCTTTTGATTATCTAATTCCAAAATGTCAGTCATATTCCACAGAGTGAGTGGAGCCAGGTTTTTTAAAGCTGTAGTTTGTTCATCATTCTGGACTTTGTTTAGTTTTTAAGATGCTTCTGGTGTTGCTATGATTAAGAACCCAAAAAGGTTGTTGAAATTGCTTGTCTTTGACTTGCAGGGCATTTATTCCTAGGAAAAGGAGCCTGGATAAATTACTGGCATTATAATATTTTTAAAATTGCTAATTTTCATAGCTTATGCATATATATATATGTAAAAGGGACTATTTCCAACTTTCTCTTCACATCTGTATTCAAAGACAATGTCAGATTTTGAATTGATTACCTACCCAATCTTATCTCCTGTTTGCAGATGTTGATGATGGAGACACAGTTACAGATTTTATGGCACAAGAGCGGGAACGTGGTATTACCATTCAGTCTGCTGCTGTTACATTTGACTGGAAGGACTACAGAATCAATCTGATTGACACCCCAGGTACTGCTCTATAGTTGTACTCAGAGTAGTAAGGGAGAGAGGGTGTGGTGGATTGTCACAGAGTGTCTTTGTCTTCAATATGGTGCAAAATTTAATTGGTTTAATTGCATCAATAAAAATGCCTGTACTAAGCTCTGTTCAATTATTGTTAGCTGATTCCAAATCTAGCTTATATAGAATGATTTCAGGTGTTTCCACATTAAATTGTTCTCAGTTCTAGGATTGCATTATAATAATCTTGTTTATTTCATGGGTGTATTTCCCTGCAAGTAAAGAAAAAAGTTGTTTTGGTGTTACTTGAAAGAAAAAAAATTGTTTAAATGTGTAATGACCTGTTGATGTTGCCTGTTTGAATTATGATGGTATAAAAGGAAGATTGTCTTTTAGGCCATGTGGACTTCACAGTGGAAGTTGAGCGTTGTTTGAGAGTTCTGGATGGAGCAGTAGCAGTATTTGATGCTTCAGCTGGTGTTGAGGTAAAATAAAATGTTATGTATTTTTTTGGGTCTGTGCGCACTCTTGTCATGGGAAAGGGGAGATTTTCTCCAACTGTTTGTGTTTGATTAATCTGTCAGTTCCCCAGGAAAGATGAGACCCTTGTGCCCAGTTTAGTCTCTCTGTGTCCCGTTATGGGGACCCAGGGACCCTTTACTGAGCAGTCCACTGGATCAGTGTGGTTCAACTGCCTTGTGCAGGGTCATAAGCAAACAGAAACACACCCTTCTGAGGGGTCCTTAACTGGTCTGTTGGTGCCTCAGGAAAGATTCAGGGACACATGCCAACAGCATAAGAGAGACCCTGTGCCTCCACAGCACAGTGTGTTACCTGCTGCCAGCAGCTGTTAGCACCCTTACAGGACTCATACTTAACAGTTTATGGAATAGTACTCCTCATTAATGTAATTGAAAACTGTGACAGTAAAGGTTTGAAGACTTCTAGTGATAGGATCTGGCTGCAGAAATGTTTTCAAAGCAATATGCTAACCAGCTCCAATCCTTAACCAAAGCTAGCTTGATATAGTCATTCAGCATGGATAGAGTACAGTTCTTACCCAATAGATGTCGCTGTGGGAATGAAAAACAAGTTCAGCCTGTTGACTGATACCAGAAGTTCCCAGAAGTCTCTAACTTCTCCCCATTTTAAATTTACTTTTATACTATTTTTGTATTTAGGTGGAGCTTGAGTGACTGTTGTCATGCATCATGTTCAGTGGGGGGTGGTGGACAGGTGTCTGCTGAGAAAGGCAGGAGCCTCTCTTTGAAAATGGAGAATGTAAATCCCCTCCCTCCAAATTATTATAATTTTGAAATCAAATGGCTCTCAGGCAAAGATGTGAGAATTAGGAGTAACAGTTCTTTACTAGGGAAATTAAAATAGAAATACAATACTACAAAGAAACAAACTCCAAACCCTGACAAAGTCAGAGCACAACCTGACACCCCATCAGGCAGGGTGTTGGTAGCAGTCACATTAAATGGTGGCTGTAGTCCTTTTGTAGTGACAGATGTGATTCAGTTGAAGCAGTGCTCGTGTAGAAGGTGCAGTTTCCCTCTGGAGGTCCAGTGGTGATGTGGAGAAATCCAGTTTTCCTCTGGAGTCCAGTGGAGAAAGGGACTCCCTTAGGGTCCCAAAACCTCTGTAGTTATCTTGGTAAGAAATGTTGGGCTCTTCCCCCTGGCTGGTGCAACTTCCAATGGGATGCAGTAATTTTATCAGTCACACAGTGGAACTCAATGGGCCATTAGCAGAAGATGCCTCCCTGGAGGAAGGATGGGTTGTGAAAAGATAAAGAACAATGCCCCGCCTGGTTTCAATGGATGGCCCATTAACAGAACATCTCCCATGGCAATAAGCATCACTGCCCCCCCTCAACAGATGGTGACAGAATAGACCTTTTATCACACCCTGTATAATAACCCAAGACATATAGGTGGGTAATATCAGTGTTACATCTGAAGGCACCTTCAAGGTAGAGGTATATGTCTGTGATCTTGCCATGGTTCCTGGTTCAACAGCAAGAAATCTTATTTCAACAGAGCCTGGACATGGTGTCTCCGCTCTGCTCCAGCCTCCATTTAGTCCCCTCAGCATGTATTGTGTGTGGGAAATCAGGCTTACTGACATCTTATTTGGGGAGTAGCAACTGCTTTTCACCCTGTACTTTCCACATTTACAAATTCTGTTAGGGGGTTGAATGTATCTTCCCGGTTTTCTCTGATTTTACCTCCAGTCACTCTCAGTTATTTTCCCACAGCATTTAATGACTTAATAAATCAGGCTCAAATAATGTACAGAGATTTTTCTCTGTGTTATCTCTCTCAATGCTTTTATCAAAATTCAGCTTCAGGAAGCTGAGCGTTTTATTTTAAATCCTGTAGTGCACAGGAATTTTCATGGTAATAAGCAGCAAATAAGTGTGATTACCATTATAAATTTGGGATGTTTTTGTAGTTTTGTTGCTGTCTTTTACAAATGTTGATTGAAGTGAATGCTTCTGACTAGCTCCACAAATGGTATGAAATAAATATCCGTCAATTTCTTATTTTCAGGTTTCGTGGAGAAAATAGGTAATTTTCAGGCAGGTTTTTTCCCTACCCAGTGGCCTTTTTAACAAAGTGCAAAAAAGGTGGAGGCAAGCTAGAACTGGACTTTTTATAGCATGTAATGTTTCAGTAGTTCAATTCTATAGAAAAGTTACATGTGGAATTCCTCTTGCAAGGGATATACCTTTTTCCTGGATGAGGGATGAGAGAACTCTTAATTGCTGTAAGTCACATTATTTGACTTACTACTGGAAAACGTTTAGGTGCCATTAAATATGAACCTGAACTGAGTAATAACCTCCACTCTCAACAACAAAACAATTAGATCTGCTTGTTTTTTTCTGAAATTCTGTGGCAAATTCTTGCATTATTCCATGTAGTGGTAGGAGGCTATTACTGAATCTGAACTGATTTTTCTATATACCTGCTTTAATTTTCAAATAAAAATACATATGATAAATGACTCAGCAGTACACAAATTACTATTAAAATGACAGTTGTTTTTAGTGTTGTATGTGTAGCCACAGAAATGCTTGCCTATGTGTACCTAAGTACAGTGATTTCGTGATTATAAGCCGCACTTTTGTTCGCAGCAAGCTTTTACAAAGTTGCCAATTAGTAACAGAATCAGGGGATGGCAGGGTTTTACTGGGCAGGTGCTGACCTTGGAAACATTATTTCCAAGCGAAAAAAGGTACAGACAATAGCTGCGGCAGTGTACCCTGCAAGTTTTATTTACAAGTGGAAAAAAGATATGAACAATAGTGTGGTCATTTTACAAGCATTTCCCACGAATCCTCATTACCTTTAAACAGCCACTCAGCTGAGCAACCACACAGGTGGGCGGGGAGCCGGGCAGCCGCGTGGGCGGACGGGGGAGCCGGGCAGGCGGGTGGGCAAGGAGCTGTGTGGGGAGCCGGGCAACCGCGCAGCCGCACAAGACTGAAAACACCGAAAAAATACAGAGAAATATCATGGGCTCGGATCGGCGGTGCCGTCCTGCCACCGGGGCTGTGCGGGCTCCAGCTCAGCTCGGGGGTGCTGCTGGCTCTCCCTTCCGGGTTGGAAAATTTCTGAACATCATTCAAATATGAGCTGCTCTGGAGTACAAGCCGCACTTCTGGGTACGGACCAGAACTTTAGTCAAAATGGTGTGGCTTATAATCGTGAATTTACTGTAATTTGGCAATAAAGCATAAAGTCACTGCATTACAGAGTTTCCCCCACATATGCCCCCCATAATGCTTAGTTTCTCTTCACATTCCCTTGCCACTATACCTGCATGCCTTTAGTGGAGGAAAGGGAATGACAACAGCTGAGAGACAAGATAAGACAAAGCTGCTTGTGTATGGGCGCTAGATGCTAGATAGAGTATTTTCACAATACACAGAAGAGTTCCCTTCTCTACTTGGAACTCAGACCTTCAGTGACCTTCAGCTGGGGAGCATATAGTTCAGCTGTTGACACTAATGTTTCCATTTCGTCTTTTGCTTTAGGCACAGACTCTGACAGTCTGGAGACAAGCAGACAAGCACCAGATACCACGAATTTGCTTTTTAAACAAGATGGACAAAAACAGGGCAAGGTACTTAGGCAGTTATTTTAATAATTGCTGAAAAGCTTCTTAGAGAATGTCTAGCATTTTCCTGTTAAGCATAGAGCAACCAATTATGTTAATACTATATACTTCTTTGCTTATGCAAATGCACATTTCCTTGTAATTCCAGGAGTAATTTTTGCAGTAAATAGCAAATGGTGAGCCTATGTTACTAATATATGTAATACCAAGTTTTGTTTAATTTAGTATTTGTTCTTTTTCTGCAGTTTTACATATGCTGTTGAAAGCATCAAACAAAAGTTGAAGACAAAACCTTTACTATTACAGGTAAGCTTAGAAATTAAATGCTTGTTTCCTTTCTTTTGAATGGACCTCCTTTCTTAATTTTTTGCAGCTGTCTGAAATCTCTGTTCTATTTGCAGTTGCCCATTGGGGAAGCCAAGACTTTCAGAGGACTGGTTGATGTTGTGACTAAGGAGCAAATAATTTGGAAACCTACTTCTGATTTGGATGATGGCAAAAATTTTGAGCGAAAGCTGCTGCTGGAGGCTGATGATCCAAACCTATTCCAAGAAGTCCAGGATGCAAGAAATACCTTAATAGAACAAGTAAAGTTCTAAAGTAAATACATAATATATTTAAAACCATTACTTAGAGCAGTAGGAAAAACAGGCTGAAAGGGACTTCTGGAAGTATTTGCTTAAGTGACCTGCCTAAAGCAGGGCTGACTTGAGCATTAGGTCTACTTGTTCAGGCTTGTTGAGTTTTCAAGTCAAAGGATGATGGTTCTCCGTAAGCAGCCTGTCCCAGTGCTTGATCATAATTTCTTTATGTCCAGTGGGAATTTACCGTGTTGCAAGCTGAAACAACCATGCTGGTGCTTTCCTTGTGTACCTCTGAGGAGAATCTAATTCTGTTTTCCCCAAAGCAGGCCCACTACCACTATTTCAAATATTTGCATCAGTATTTGCATCCTGATTTAGCCTCTCCAAACTAGAAAAACCCATCTCTCTGGACTTCCAGCTGCTTTCCAGCCCCATTTAGTGGTTTTCCAATGGAGACAAAAATGCCACAATTTTTCAGTCCCTTTGGTGCTGGGGAAGCTAAAAGTGGATAGTGTCTACTGTCTTAGATGCCAAAATAGATTTGGTACATTAACACAAAACCTGACAAATGTGACTTGAACCCTGCAGGGTATCCATGCTCTTTTGAAGTGACAGCTGGAAGCTGAATCAGATGTTGCAGCCTGGTCAAAGTGGCACTAAAAAGTGTGTTGGAAGCAGCTCAATCCAATCATAAATCGCTCCTCTTTGTTGGAAGGGCTGCCTTCCACACAAGTTTGAATAACGTGCAAGTTCATAAACAGATGATGCTAGTTTTCCATTTCCTTTGAAATTTGAGAAATCTGTTTTATATTGCTCTGAGTTCAGTAGAGCATATACACAATCTGGTTTTCAAACATAGTAGGTTTTAAATGGCAGTGTTAATATGCAGCCTTTTATCTCAAGAAGTATATTGTCAGATATAAAGGTTTGTAAGAACAGTGTTGGTTTTTTTCCCCTTTGTTTTCTGGCCCTTCCTGAAAGAGGAAGGGGTGGACCAGTAGTGTGATAATTGAGATAACCTTGTTTCTGTAAAATATTTTTTAAAATGCTTTCTATGTTGCTAATATTCCTTATCAGAAACCCTGTAAAATGTAGCATTTTGAATGCTGGCCCTTTTTCACGCTTTACTTTCACTTAATTAAATGAGCTATTTCCTTTATCTCTCATGTTTGAACTATTAACTTGATAAGATTGCTAATTGCTTATCAGGGGTTTATTTCAGAATTTGGCCAATTGGTAATGTAGCCAGTAGGAGGGGGCAAAGTGCTTTCCTGTGCTTGGGTGTCCTGAGTCTGTGGCAGTGCAGGGATGTAGGCAAGATGTTTCAGGAGTTAAGTTGCACGTCAAGTTAACCGGTACAATTTGAAAACAGAGATATGCTTTTGGACCTACAAACCCATGACATGAAGGCCAAAATGCCCTGATGCTTGTCTGGTTTTTCCAGCTCAGTATCTGTTAGCTTGCGCATGCTGCTTACTTCAGACTTCGCCGTGTTTGCAGGGTTGAAGTACATGAGTTAACTGTTAATGGCTGTCGCTGTACAGCTGGAGGTTTTTTTCCATTTCAGGGAGAATTACAAGCATTCTGTCTCCCACTGATGTTTTACTTGACAGCAGCCTTTCAAGTGTTTATTTTTTTCCCTATCCTTTCTTGAAGCCCTCATTTCCATCATTTTATATTATTTCAATATATAATCGCTGATGTCTTTAAAAGCTTTGTTCCTGCTCTGTGAAGTTTTATATCCTAAGTAAGTAAGAGATGTAACTTTTCTGTGAAACTGCTGTACACCAAATAATAAAGAACTGTTCTGTTGAAGGTTGCAGATCTGGATGATGAATTTGCTGAACTGGTTCTAGGAGAAAATAGTGAAAATTTTGACTTAATACCAGCTGACAAGGTATTTTTTACATTTACAAGTGTTTACTAGCTCTTATTGCAAAGGTTTGGGTTATTCTTCCTTTGATACATGCCAATTATGATTTTGCATACAGTAAATTCACGAATACAAGCCGCACTGAGTATAAGCCGCATGGCCAGGTGTTGGCAAACATTTTGTTTTTTGTCCATAAATAAGCCGCACCCGAGTATAAGCTGCTCTGTGTTCGCAGCGAGGACCCGTGTGCAACAAAGTTGCCAATTAGTAACAGAACCATGGCAGGGCGGGCTTTACTGGCTGGGCTTGGGCTGTGAGGACTCGGGGCTGCCGACAGGGCTGGGTGGCCCAGCTCGGCGCTGCCGCACGGTGGCAGGAGGGGCACAGAGCCCGCCAGCACCTGCGGCAGCGATGGGAGCCGGGGATGTAGCCTGCCTGCTCCTGCGGCGGCGGCACGCGGGGACGGGAGCACCCCGAGCTGCGGGGCCAAGCAGGAGAGAGCCCCTGCTTCCCCCGATCTGCAGGGCTAAGCAGGAGAGAGCTGCCCCGCCTTTCCCCCGAGCTGCAGGGCTAAGCAGGAGAGAGCCCCTGCTTTCCCCGAGCCACAGGGCCAAGCAGGAGAGAGCCCTTGCTTCCCCCGAGCTGCAGGGCTAAGCAGGAGGGAGCTGCCCCACCTTCCCCACCCCCTGTGCTGACTGCACAGAGCAGCTCCACCCGCCACGCAACAAAGTAACCAGTTTGTAACAACCGCATAAATGCCTGGTTTTACTGGCAGGAGCTCGACTTTGCAGTTCGCACTGACTTGGTTTGCACTCCCAGGGTTGAAAATGTCGGAAAATTATTCACATATTGGCCGCACCTGAATATTAGCCGCATTCCCGGTATGGGAGCAAAATTTTCACGGCTTGTATTCGTGAAATTACTGTATTTTTCAATTAAAAGAAATCACACCATCTTATTGTAATAGTTTGACTTTAGAACAGAATGCATTCAGACTTAGTAGGAATTTTATAAAGACACACTATGATTCTTAGGAATGCCATGCATAATTTTAAAAGTTGGGTACATTTATTCAGGAAGACAGAGTTAGACTGCTACAAAAGAGTTTAAGGAAAGGTCAGTGGAACTTTCAGGTAGATCCAGTGCAGTTTGTGACAAAAGTAGCATCTCAGCTATTTTTAAATGGTTGGATCTTTAGACACTGCATGTTGAAAGCAGTGAGTTACAACATACTGAATTAAAAGGACTGTTGTAACAAGGCAGCAGATCTGTATGAAATGTTTAGAAATCTTGAAACCAGTGTCTTCTGTTTTAGCAGCTAAATGTTTGAGTTTATGGTTTGGAGCTTGTTAAAAGCAGTGAAAGGAGTTTGGATGAGTGATGTATTTACAAATATACTTTTTAGCTTTTTGGGGATTGGTTAGCAGTATCTGATAGTTGGAGTGCAACTTAAGGTAAATTGTACATCATGCATTAACAGAAAATAATTCCTTTTTTGCAGTTGCAGTGTGCTATCCGCAGAATCACACTAGCTCAGAAGGCTGTCCCTGTCCTTTGTGGCAGTGCACTGAAGAACAAAGGGGTGCAGCCATTACTGGATGCTATTACTCTGTACTTGCCTGCACCTAATGAGCGTTCATATGAATTTCTGTAAGTACAGGTAAAAAAGGAGATTCAGGAAAAATCAGTAGGAAAACACAAAAGGAGAAAGTGAAATATATTAACAAAACATTAGTACCTGAACCTGCTTTGATCTGTTCTATTGGAATTGACTAAATTTATCTCCAATTGACAAATTTGTACTTTGAAGTTCTTAAGTCTTTTTTTAATCTGAGGATGTTCTCACTGATTTAAGAATCCTGTTTAGTATTGTCTGAATCACATCTTGCATGTCCTATTGGAGCTGGAACTGTTTAGATTGTTATTTTTTGGTACACACTGAAAATCTGCCTCCATTACCATTGCAACAAGAAACATACCACCTCTTAAATGAATGAAAATTTAGGTAAATGTCAGTATGAGTAGATTAATCCCAGAAGTATGTTTTTTGTTGTGCTTTTTATTTGCAGACAGTGGTACAAGGATGACCTGTGTGCCCTGGCATTCAAAGTTCTTCATGATAAATGTCGTGGACCACTAGTTTTTGTTCGTGTTTACTCAGGTTCATTGAAACCTCAGTCGGCTGTATATAATATTAACAAAAGTTGCACGTGAGTAAGATAGAGGTGTGGTTCAATGTAGCATTGGAATGCCTGTTAAAGTCCTGAGTAACAGAGAATTTAATTTTCAGAGAGAGAATGAGCCGGCTGCTCCTGCCTTTTGCTGATCACCAAATTGAAATACCATCACTAATGCCTGGCAACATTGCCCTGACTGTTGGGTTAAAACAGGTAATGAAAAGTACTGATACTGTAAAGGAGCTTGTTGCACTATTGTGCTTTCTACTTCTGGGATACTCTATCTCAGATGTGTTCTTGATTATGGTGACGTATGTAAACTTGCTTTATTTGAAGTACGTTTAGATGTACTTCCTCCTAAAATTAAATACCACAGTGTACAAATATCAGTAATTGACCTGGAAGCTGCAGTGCTGATTGGAAAGGACTGAAAGCTGAAGGTGTATTTTGTTAGGGTTTGAGCTTTTATTAGTACTGTAACTCTAAAAATACAGTGTAATGTCACAGAGACCTCCTGTGGGGAAGGGGAATGAGAATGATGTTCCAAATCAGTTACCCAAAAGCAACAGTTTCAAGTTTAAATAAATGTGTTTTATGCTTGCTTCTATTAGTTTAATAATTTCTTACTGCCTGCATGACTCTCATTTGCACAGAGTTTCTAAAATGTAACCAGTTTTGGCATACATTTTGAGTTTGGGGGTTTGGGGTTTTGTTTTGTTTTACATCACTTCGGTGTTGATCTGTAGAGTGCCACTGGAGATACCATAGTGTCATCCAAGGCTTCAGCCATCGCTGCAGCACGCCGAGCTGGAAGGGATGCTGGGGAAAAGAAGAGGTCTATGAGTGGCGTAGACAGTCTTCTGCTGGCTGGTGTTGAGATCCCTGAACCTGTCTTCTTCTGCACCATTGAACCACCTTCAGTGGCCAGACAACAAGGTACAATGCAGTCACCTAGTTGGATGAGTGAGTTGCACAAACTTAATGGTCAGTGATCTACCATGATGCTTTCTGGTGTTTTTTATACTGATGATATACTTCAGATCATGACTGCCCATCTCCTTTGCTATTACTGGGTCAAGCAGTAGTGGTTTTTGTGTCTAGAAAAGTAGTAGTTCTTCATTTAGAAATAGAGGGATGGAGGTACTCATTCTGAGTTTTGCTGCTGTTACTGTGGTGGGCTGTACATAGTGTCCCAAGTACAAATAACCTTGAAATGTTTGGGGTTTTTTTCAGCTGGCACTTGCAGTTTATAATATACCAGGAGTTTCGTGTCTAGTTGGGGTACATCCTTGCATCCTTACAATCCTGTAATCTTACTGTCTTTCCCAACAATACCTGTATCAGACAGCTTGGTAATTCTGGAAATTAAATTTGGAAATTTTTTTGGAAATGCCCTTTAAATTCTGTGTCTTTGTTCTAACAAAGCTTTGCTTGTTTGGGGGTGAAGAGGAGGGATAAGTACCAGTGTACTGTGACAGAATGGAGTAAGGTAGAAAACAGACTTGGAGCAATATATCTGCAGGCTGAGCCATGGGGTTATAAGGTGTTACTGATTTTGCGGTGTCTGGATGTTTTAGTTTGCTTTTGTTTACTTTTGTTGGTTTTTACCCCCAAAGACTGTGAGATATGATGAATGCAGTTTCAACTCTTGGTTCATCATTCTGCTCCTTTTCTCAGCAGTTAAGATAATGAGGAAATCAGAAAAAAACCCAAAACCCTGTAAAAAACGTAAATACAGTAATTTCATAATTATAAGCCGCACCATTTTGACTAAAATTTTGCTCCCAACCCGGAAATACAGCTTACACTCAGGAGTGGCTAATATATGAAAAAAGTTCTGAAATTTCCCTACCCGGAAGTGCAAGCCAGGGTGCTGAGCTGAGCACCTGCCGGTAAAACCCGGGATTGTGCGATTGTTACAAATTGGTTACTCTGTTGCACAGCAGGTGGAGGCGGTCTCTGTGCTGGCAGCGAGGGGTGGGGAGGCAGGGACTCCCTCCTGCTGGCCCTGTGGCCTGGGGGAGAGGCGGGGAAGGCTCTGTGCCCGCCTCCCACCGGCAGCGTGGGAGCAGGAGCGGGCAGGGGGACTCTGTGCCTGCCTCCCACCACGCCGCGGGAGTGGACGGGGTCTGTCTCTGCCTGCCACCATTGCCTCAGGAGCAGGTGGGCTCTGTCCCCACCTGCCGCCACGGGGCAGCACTGGGCCAGGGCGAGTGAGCCCAGCGGCAGAGGCGGCTGGCCCCGAGCGGCAGGTGGGGACATGGCCACATGGCCCCATCGGCAGCCCCAAGCAGGCCGAGCCCGCCCAGCCCGAGCCGAGCCAGTAAACCCCAAGATCCCGCGATTCTGTTATTAATTAGCAACTTTGTTGCACGCGGGTCCTTGCTATGAACAACAGTGCGGCTTACAATCCCGTGTGGTTTATATATGGACAAAGACTTAAAGGTTGCCGACACCCGGAGCTGCGGCTTATAAGCAGATGCTGCTTGTAATCGTGAAATTACTGTACATTTTCATTTGGACCATTTCATGTCAAACTCATCTTGAAATACATAAGTAAATCATGTAACTGTTGGTATTTTTCTTATCAGTTATTTACTGACTTCATGAATAATTTGCAGGTTCCAGTCTGTACTCAGAGAAGCCCGAAGTATCACTCTGATAATAGTACAGTAATATCACGACCATAAGGCGCACCGGACTATAAGGTGCACCTCCGGGAGTCGGCAAATTTTGCAACTTTGTACATTATATAAGGCACACTGGACTATAAGGCGCACTTTCTTTTGCAGTGAGGATCCACCTCTGGCACCCCCCGCGCGGTTGCTGGCTGAGGCCCCGCCTCCACCCCGTTGCCGCGGCCCCGCAGGTACCTGGGCTCACCTGCACCTGCCAGCCACAGCGCCGCGGGGCCACTCCCCCCTCACAACCTGGCACAGCCCTGCTGCCGCTCCCCCCATCACAGCCTGGTGCTGCTGCGGGGCCACTCCCCTCTCACAGCCTGGCACAGTCCCTCTGCTGATCCCCCCTCACAGCCCGGTGCAGCCAAGGGGCCACTTTCCCCTCACAGCCCAGCGCAGCTGTGGGACCGCTCCCCCTCGTGGCTTGCACTTCCGGGTTGGCAAATTTCCGAACTTTGTCCTTATATAAAGCGCACCGAACTATAACGCACACTTCTGGATTCGGGCCAAAATTTTAGTCAAAAGGGTGCACCTTATAGTCGTGAAATTACTGTACATATAATAATTAAATTCAAGCACTCTGTAGCACAGTTAATTTGCAGGATAAAATCTAAGTTGCTGGTTACTTTTAATTTGACCTGGCTTTGCCAAAATCTATGCTCCTCTAGGACCCTTTTGATTGATTTGAGGAAAGTGCTACTTCGGCACTTACTCTGATGTTCAAATTATTGCTTCACTTCAGATACAATATTTGATATTTCTATACAGACTTAGATTATGCATTGAGCTGCCTTCAGCGTGAAGATCCAAGTTTAAAAGTGAAACCAGATCCTGACACAGGACAAGTAAGACAAATTGCTCACCTTACAGCATTATTTTAGAACATCAAGACCACACTTTAGTTAGTTCATTTGCACATTGAGATTTTCTTTAATGAAAAGGACTATCTGAATGTTCCTATGATACATATACAAGGTTCCTTGGGCACTTGTGCTTTACAGAGCAGAGGAAGTCAACTCATGCTCTGCATGTTTTTGACAATTCGGCATTTAAAAGAATTTGAATTACATAGTCTTTGAGATTAGGTAAGATTATCTTTTATGGCAAGCACAGTACTGGTAACAACTCTCTCACTTAAATGATGTTTATGTCAGATGACTTAAAGCCATATGTTTCTCTAGGGTCCTTAGAATTGGAAGTATTGTGACTGTTAGAAGCATTTGTAAGAGACAATTTGAAGCATACAAGTTTTTGCTTAAAGAATTTGTATTAAAACCTGAGTTTTGTATGTTTTTCCACTTCTCTCTTAATTATCTTCTCACCAGACTATCCTCTGTGGCATGGGAGAACTACACATAGAAATCATTCATGACCGAATCAAACGTGAATATGGAATTGAGACTTATTTGGGACCTCTTCAAATAGCATACCGAGAAACCATCCTAAATGCTGCCCAAGCTAAAGGTAAAATGAGTGAATGGAAGGAACATCTTGTTTCTGGTTTTGTAGCTTGTTTTACTTTGAACAATATATAAGTAATTTTCAGATGAATTTTATGTATTATTTTTTTCCTCCCCCTGCAGATATATTGGACAAAACAGTAGGTGATAAACGACACTGTGTAACTGCAGAGGTAGAGGTGAAGCCCAGGTCAGGAGAAGGAGCAACAACAAAACCCATCATCAGCTATGCTGAGAATGTCAGTGAAGCACTGCCCAAAGAACTCCAAGGAGCTATAGAAAACGGAATCACAAATTCATGTATTCAAGGTAAAGGAAATGCCATGTTAACTATACTGGTCTAATGTTTTTGTAAGAAGCAATTTTCTAGAAGGAAAAACTGCTTGGTCGCTGGAAAACTAAAAGATAGTACATATACATATGACTAAGATATATGTAAGGTAAAAAGGAAAATTACAAAATGTCTTCAACTACAAAAATTGCCAAACACCTTTTTCTGTATGGCAGGAATGGAAGTCAGCATCCCTTTGGTTTGCTTTTAAGGATGATGTCTTCTCAGTCACTCAGCAGTGAGCTTGGAATTATTTTGGTTTATTTTTTATATATATATATCTTATATATATATATACGTATTTTTTTATATCTCTGATATAAGAGATAAGACATTTACTTGATGACATCATGTAAAGCATAACAATATAACAGAAGAGGTTTCCATAGGCCAGCATGTATTACACTCTATTACTGTTACTAAGGCATTTTTTTGATTTTCAAGTATGCTAAATCCATGAGTTTTCAGTAAAAAGCTTTACCTAATTTCAAAGCTTGTGTTTTCTAAAGGACTAAAAGTGTCCTTGACTTTTGATTAAAAATAGGAAGTAACTTGTGGGCAAAAACCTGCCTTACAGTAAAATCAATAGGTAGTGGATTAACAAAGGAGAATTTATCTTTAAGAACCAGCATGAAGTGATTTTTCAGGGTTGTTTTGTGGAATTCAAAAACATCTCCCATCTTTGGCTGTGGACTCTCTTAACCATGCGCTTTCTTTATGTTTCTTGAAGAAACTTCAGAATTGTGCTGTCTCCAGCCTAAAATTGATGCCATTAAGTACTTAAAAAAATAAAAGTACCTGGCCATGTTCTCTGTTAAAAAGAAGTGCGTTTTTTTTCTCAGATCGTTTAGGCCTCACATCTAGTCTAATAGAGTTTGGTCTGGTTGAGAGTCCTGGCTTGGAGGGAGGTAATCTGCCTAGGACGCTAGTTTATCCTTTATGGAATTGAGTTACCCCTAGAGTCTTGGTTATGTGTTAGTATCAGGCATTGCTGTGATTATATTGTGTTCAGAAGGAAAACACAGAGAATATTCTGGCTTCTGGTTAAAAATAAAAGTTTTTCCTGTTTTTTCAATGATGTTCAAGAGACAATAGGCTTAGATAATATAATGTATTTAAACATAACTTTTTGGTAGTAGTTGTCTGGATGAGTATATTCTCGAGCTTCCTGTTCTGAAAATTATCTGTTTTTGATAAAGGGAGTAAGAAAGTATGAATCTGCATTCCTTTTGTCCTTCCTCTGTCTCTTTTGGCAAAGTAAGGTAATGACAAAACCTCAAAATGGGGAACATGACCAGTAGCCACACCCCTGGGGGGAGGACAGGGAAGGAAAGAGCAAAGTGAGAAACTTCAAGTTAATTCTGAAAAGTTTTTGCCTGTGTCTTAATAATTTTCTGAAAAACAAGTAAGATTTTTTTTTCCTTTTATCTCTTCTTCATGGCCCTGCCCAGGACCTCTGCTTGGTTTCCCAGTTCAAGATATAGATGTGACAGTGCAATCGCTGACAGTGCACCCAGACACCTCACACACAATGGTATCAGCCTGTGTCTCCCGTTGCATGCAAAAGGTACAGTGAAACTCTAAGCTGCTGTGAACACAGTAGCATGATCTACTGCTGGGAAAATAAATGTGTATCAATATGTGGGCATTGTTCCTCTTTGCATGTCCTTTTAATGCCCTTGCTGGAGAATGTAAAAATTTTGCAAGTTAAGAGTTCAAGTCAGCTTCAGTGATGTAAGTACTTATGTAAGTTTTATTTGAAAAAGCCCGTAAGAGTATATCAGTGTAGCTTCCTTTCCATGTAGGCTTTGAAAAAAGCTGGTATACAAATACTGGAGCCCCTGATGAACCTAGAAATCACAGTAAGTGAAGATCATCTCAGTGCAGCACTTGCTGATCTTGCACAGCGGAGAGGTAATATTCAGGAAATCCAGTCTCGTCAAGACAACAGAGTTGTGGTCGCTACTGTTCCACTAGCAGAAATGATGGTATGTGATTACCCTACCAATGGCAAAACTGATCTTTTTTACAAACTTTAAAATATTTGGCTTCAGTTTACTTTTCCTTTGTTCGGGATAAGTAAATTTAGAATGGATTTTTAAAACTGTATTTTAATTATTGAAGATCGGAAGGAAGTGCCCACAAATTGAGTAGCTTTTTTACACCCAATTCAGATTGCTAAACCAGCATGTATTCAGCTGTAAGTTAGAGAAGTAGTAAATACTACTAAAATAGGTTTTATGGAGAGCAGTTTTTAAAAAATATTATTATTGTCTCATGCATGTATTGCAATTCTAATACAGTTATATTGGAAAGTTAACTTGCTAGTACACTGCAGTATACTTCTGACTCACTCTCTGTGGTCTAAGCAGCTTTCTATGCTAACTTATCTTCCCCTTATTCTAACTTGAGTGATGTGTGTTCTTCATTTTGTCCAGGGCTACTCAACAGTTTTGCGTTCTCTAACATCGGGCTCAGCAACCTTCACATTGGAGCTTGCCAGTTATCAAGCCCTGAGCAGTCAAGAGCAAAGTGCACTTCTTCAGAGGAGGATGGGACTGGTGTGATCTTTACTCTCTAGGAACAGTATTTTCCTATCATCCTGTTAAATATTTTGGTATGTATGCCCGTGTGTTTGTCTGGGACTACCTGGTGATGGCAAATAATGAGTTAGCAGCTGTATGAACAGACACTGCTTGTCCATGGAAGAAGGTTCAAGAGACTGCTCTGCCAGCATAACCTGGTGATTGCAGAGCAGGGATACAACCACAGGTTGTTGCTTTGCAGATTCTTATCTTGTGGCCATATGCAATGAGAAGTCATGCAAATCATCTTCATAGAAATGAGCACTAAGTCCACCTTAATGTGCCACTGGGACTGTTTTTGTAATCTAGTAAATAAAGTTTGTGAAACTTTTGTCTGTCACTGAAATAACTTTACAGTTTTGGCACTTTGTATCTTGTTTTCAGCTGTATGAAAGGACATGATTAGTAAGCACTTTACACTGTACAGGTATTACTTTTACTGGTAGGAACCAGTTATGAACCAGAGTTTAGCAAGTAAGTGAAATGGATACTTCTGCAAATCAAGTAAGATCTGTGCAAAAAAAATACAAGAAAGGCAGTTTTTCCAGGACAGTAATTCCTACCTACCACCCTGCAGTATGTTGAGCAATGATTTGTTTGTTTGTTTACCTTTAGAAACTAATGAATTAAGCTGTAATGGCTGTGATTTACTATGGGTTGCAATTACCTGGTTACCTGGAAAAGTGGCAAGTGATACTTTGAAATAAAAAAGGGAGTTTGCTCCTAATTTAAATAGCATCTTAGCTTTATTTTTCTTCAAACTTAGAGTGTAAGGAAACTGGAATGAATAACTCTATGGGATCAAGTTTCATGATTTCACAGTGAAGAATCCCCGTTTTTGAAAGGTTAAAACCAATCATTTTTACTCCAACACGGCTATAAAATAATTTTATTTTAAAAGTGTAAATTTTAGGTCTTGATTCAAATATGAAACCACATGTGCATATTCATACCCCAGAGGCACTTCAGGCTGTTGACAAGAAATCTTTGCAGCACTTAGGGCCCTCTTGCTTCATGGGCGCAGTATCCAACAAACACTGGTTCTGCTGCTATGCCACGGCTGTTAAAATAAAGCAGAATGGTTATGACTGTAATCAAACAACTGGCTGCTTGTAAAGGCAGGAAGAGAGATACTGGAAATCTATTTTAATAACTATATAAACAAAACTATTCCCAAGAAACAACAGATGGCCTATATAGGGAGTGAAAAAGGGTCCTATTCTGCTTTTGATTTTACTTTTGATTGAACTTCTGTTTCAATCAGAGGCACCAAGCTATTAGCAGACATGTTGAAATGCTTAAATTCAGGGGCTACTTCTTTTGATGTTCCAGAAAATCTACTGCTTTGAATGAGAAGAAGTCATAAGAAAGGCAAATATGAATCAACTGACATTTACACATTCTCCCCTCTCCCAACCTCAATGTTTCCTTCAAATGCAGCTCTAATTCCATAATTTTCATTATTCTGGGGGTAGTATTCAGGGTTTCTTTCAGCCTACACTATCATAAATTATTCTGTTCTCATCTGGCATTAAAAAAACCCCAATCCCTGTGGCTTACTGTGCTGCAATAAGGTAGTATAAAAAACATGTTTCAGAATTAAAGTAGTTGTAAACAACATCCTATTAGACAAATGTTTAAGATATAGATACTATGCTGCTAATGTTTAAAAGTGGAGCAGTGGAAGAAACTGAATAATATATCAGCTGAATGATTGCTGCCCCTAAGCAAGACATACTCTTAGTAAAGACAAGGCTTAGTGTCTAGGTCTTTGGAATATATGTCCATCTTGTTTCCTTCCTCCCATCACCATTCCTCTGCAATCTGGGCTGCTGCACCCTAGAAGAAGCTGAGTTTAGATCTGAATAGTACCTACTGCATTCACGGTACTATTTCAGGAGCAGTGGCCTTGATGTTCAATAGGCAGAGTTACTGTTCTTCCAGTGACCAGGATCTAGCTATTACAATGTGCTACCTACCCATTCCCCTTGCTCCCTGTAACCAGCTGCAGAGCAAGCCAGAGCTCTTTGTTCTCTTGGAAAAGGCCCTTGTACAACTACCACAGTCTGTGCATACGCAATGAAAAAAACATTAGTAGGAACACAGTCCTTGCATACATGCTAAGACTACAGCAGCATGAATAGTAAGTCAGGTCTTTGAGGAAGCCCCATATACATGAAACGCAACAACTGCAGCTCCATGGAACTTTCATTTCATCAATGGAAAGGGAATGGTTTCTCTAGTGTTTTTCAGGTTCAAAGCCTGTATAAAAAGAACCATTTCAGGAGAATGTATTTTTTTATTAAGGTAGTTACTTTCTAAGGGGAATTGTTCATCCTAAGCCAGCCAAACAGTTTTTTCTTAGACTACTTTCTATTGCTAAATATGTGTAAGAAGTACAGGGAGTAGTTCTTAGTCTGCCCCTGCATCTCTCATGCCAGCACTACCAGAGCAGCTGCTGTCATCTGGACCAGCTCCCTGTGTAGCAATACAAGTACCAGAGTTAAGGAAGAAGATGCAGATGCAGCAGCAGAGTCAACCAGGTCGAGGAACAGCACAGTTCACTGTAAAACTCTAATCCTAGTGGTACAGCCACTGTACACTTAACTGTTCAGTTGTAGCAGTGTTTTCCTGAGCCCCACCAAGAGATGCACCATGCTGCTGAGTACAGTAAATTCACGAATACAAGCCGCACTGAGTATAAGCTGCATCTCTGGGTGTTGGCAAACATTTCGGTTTTTGTCCATAAATAAGCCGCACCCAAATAAAAGCCGCTCTGTCGTTTGCAGCGAGGACCCGCGTGCAACAAAGTTGCCAATTAGTAACAGAACGGCGGGAGGGCGGGGTTTACTGGCTGAGCTAAGGCTGTGCAGGCTCGGCCTGCTAGGGGCTGCTGACGGGGCCAGGTGGCCCAGCCCGGCGCTGCCGCTCGGGGCTGACTGCCGCTGCCACTGGGCTCAGGGCCGGCCGCCGCTCGGGGCTGGCCGCCGCTGCCACTGGGCTCGGGGCCAGCTGCCGCTGCCACTGGGCTCGGGGCCGGCCGCTGCTCAGCGCCACCTGCCACTGCCACTGGGCTTGGGGCCGGCCGCCGCTGCCACTGGGCTCGGTCACCCCGGGTCGGCGCTGCCCCGCGGTGGCAGGCAGGGACGGAGCTTCCCCTGCTCCTACGGCAGCGGCGGTGGGTGGGGATGGAGCTTTCCCGCGCCCATGGCGCCGGCGGCGGGCAGGGACGGAGCTTTCCCACGCCCGTGGCGCCGGCGGCGGGCGGGGATGGAGTTTCCCTGCTCCTGCTGTGGCGGCGGCGGGCCAGGATGGAGCCTGCCTGCTCCTGCCGTGGCGGGCGGGGACAGAGCACCCCCCCTCCTCCCTGAGCCGCGGCAATGGCTGTGTGGGGCTCCCATCGGTTCCCCGAGTCGCGGCAATAGCGGCGCGGGCTCCCCCCCTCCTCCCCGGGCCGCGGCAGTGGCGGCGCAGGCTTTCCCCCCCCACCCCGGGCCGCGGCAATGGCGGCGCGGGGGCCCCCCTCTCCTCCCCTGGGGTGCGGCAGAGGAGGAAAGAGAGCTCTCCCACCTCTCTCCCCGCCCCCCGTGCTGCCTGCAGGGAGCCAGGGCAACAGAGTAACACTGTAACAATCGCGGAATGCCGGCTTTTACTGGCAGGGGCTTGGCTCAGCGCCCTGGCTGGCACGTCTGGGGTTGTAAATGTCAGAAAATTATTCACATATTAGCCGCTCCCGACTATTAGCCACACTTCCGGGTTTCCACCAAAATTTTTGTCAAATTGCTGTGGCTTGTATTCGTGAAATTACTGTAATAGTACAGAAGTTCTGAAATACCTTTGATCTTGTTTTTAACATCTATTGTCAACTCGCTCTTAATGTATCTATTTTTTTCATGACTGAGGGAGATAGCACAACTTACATATAGTATTTTCCTACATAATTATTTTAAGCCAGCTTGAAATAACCCAACAGAGTCAAAACTTGTAAGTCCTTTAGTTTCTCTTGATTAAAGAGTGACAGTAAGCTAAACATACACTACATACTCTACACTAAAGTGATTCCAACAGATAATCATGCTAAGACATCTTCATGAACACAAGCAGAGACTTTAAGTTTCAAGTGCTATCTAACTGCTGTTGTATCCTGTTCTTTAAAAAATTGATTTGTATCTACCTTGAACTACTACCACACAGAGCTAAGATTTTCAATGAGTTGTCATAAACTTCTGTAGAAAAATAAAATGGTATGTTTCATGCTTGCTGCAGTTCAACTATTCAGCTATCTGACTGAATACTTCAAAAGTGAAGTCAAACTTGGACTTAAAACCTAGAAATCACTCATATCTCCAACGGTGAATGTACAAAAATAACAATAGCAAGAAATAACCAGTAACTTGTCTAGGTACTTTTTAGCAAAAAACTGGGAAAAGAATGTGCTATAACTACTGTAAACAAAGTCAGTTCATAAATGAATGAAAATTGGTCATGGACTGCTTATCCACCCCTTTCAGCCCCTGAAGTAAGGCAATACGTGAAAGAATAGCTTGCCCAAACTCAACTCTCATGTAAAAAAACCCCTCAACTCTCAGAGCTCCAATTGATTACCTGCTGCAGGTCTTTAATTATTATTCATAATAAATAAATAACACCACTTTTTTTTTTTTTTTTAGAAGTCTGCTCTTCCTTCTGTCAGTGTACTCCTCCCACATACCCTTTAATATAATTTTTATCTGAAATAAGTCAATCATGGTGTTAGTTTTTACTTAACAGGAAAGAGAAACACAGATGAATCCTAGTATTTCACTGAAAAAAGTGAGGTCTGAAAATTTTAGTTGCAAAACTGTCCAGACCTACTGTGTTAATGCATCTGTCTTTCTCTTCTGTAGACACAAAACCAAATGGGATTGCATTTACAGTCAGGTTAAATTGCTAGCTCTCTTCCCTTCATCTCCAGACCAGCAATTTATGCCTGTGTCTTTATTCCACTGGTTATAAAACTTGAGAACCAAGATACACTGTAGCTACTAAATCTTACCGGAGCATGCGGCATCGATGATTAGTTAGCCTTTTGTAGGCATCCTGCAAGTTGGTCACATTGCTGCTACTCCAGAGTCTTTCCCCAACAGCACTTGCTCGAGGCCTGTAAAGGTATACTAATTTTCAGAGTAGCTATGGTCTATAACCTAGAATGGATAATTTTTTAAAATACCAGGTCTAATATAATACTTTAATACTCAGAAACATTACAGTAATTTCACGAATACAAGCCGCACGGACATTAAGCCACATCCCTGGGTGTTGGCAAACATTTTGTTCTTTGTCCATAAATAAGCCGCACCTGAGTGTAAGCCGCTCTGTCGTTCGCAGTGAGGACCCGCGTGCAACAAAGTTGCCAAATAGTAACAGAATCACGGCATGGCGGGGGTTACTGGCTGAGCTAAGGCTGTGCAGGCTCGGCCTGCTCGGGGTTGCCGACGAGGCCAGGTGGCCCAGCCCGGCGCTGTTGCTCGGCAGGGCCACTGGGGGCCAGCCGCCGCTGCCACTGGGCTCAGTCACACCAGCCCGGCGCTGCCCTGTGGTGGCAGGCAGGGACGGAGCACCCCTGCTCCCGCGGCGGCGGGCGGGGACGGAGCCTGCCTGCTCCTGCTGAGGCAGGCGGGGACAGGAGCCCCCTGCTTACCCCACGGGAATGGCGGCACGGAGCCCCCGCCTTCCCCCCGGGCCGCGGCGATGGCAGCATGGGGCCCCCCCCGTCTCTCCCCGGGCTGTGGGAGAGGAGGGAAGGAGGGAGCTGCCCCTGTGTTGCCTGCAGGGAGCCAGGCTCCACCCGTGGCGCAACAGAGTAAGAATTTGTAACAATCGCGAAATGCTGGCTTTTACTGGCAGGTTGCTCGACTCAGCACCTCGGTTTCCACTTCTGGGCTTGGAAATGTCAGAAAATTATTCACATATTGGCCGCTCCTGGGTCTTAGCTGCATTTCCGGTGTGGGAGCAAAATTTTAGTCAAAATAGTGCGGCTTGTATTCGTGAAATTACTGTAATTTTCATAGCTGCTTAGGTTCAGTACAGAGCACTGTTACCACTAGCATACAGTCCTGTGGGATTAATTAATGCTTCCTTTAGCTGCCTTTTTAAAATCTAATGCTAAAGCAGTCCATACCATAATCTTGGTGTCAGGTTAGTTGCATCCACAAATTCCCCCCACAGGCAGGCTTCTCCACCTATTAGAAGTTTCTTCTGTTTTTCAGATCCTGAATTCAAAGCAGAAAGTCAGCATTTCTCCCTGTCCAGAAGATGGGCGTGTATCAACAATTAGCTAGGACTGATGCTCTCTTGTTTTCATATAAAATACTTATGCTAAACATTAACTTAGATTTTGGTAGTCTTGTAACTGAATGTGAGAATCACCAAGCCATTTGCCCAGAAAAGCCATTTGTCTGCTCTGTCAGAAAGGATTTTACCTTTTATGCTCTGAAGAGATTTAAATCCTGATGGAAACTGTTAATTCTATCACATGCAGAACATTCCTTGAAAAAAACTACTTAGTCAGGTATTCTCCTTAATGAGCTCTGAGAGCTCAGTTGCACAAAATGAAAGCCCCATGGAAAGCATGTTTGTATCAACTTTAGATACAGGGACAGAACATGTCTTTTTCTAGACTAGTTTAACACTTAAGAAGCCTGGTAATATAAATTCAGCATCTGTCTACCTACAGCCATTTTGCACAGCTCTGTTCCTAAAGCATCCGCCCAACTAGTCCAGCATTCTGTCTTACACTTGAGGAAGGTAAAACCTCTCCCTGTGAGAAATGCAGTTTCTTTTTTTTTTAATTTAAGAGTTTTCTAGAGTTCTAGCTGACCATAATTCCTTTGATGATACTATAATCACAGTGATGGAACGGCCACTCTAAACAGCCCTATTTTTTCCATTTTCACCGTACCATAAACCAAAGAGTTTCATGCACATAAAAAAAAGTAACAAACCAGGGAAGTTAAGCGGTTCAACAGTGTAGTATTTCTTCCAGTCTTGCCCATAACTAATGTAGTCTAAGTACCAGGGTGCTGACAGGACAGCAGTGAGCCCAGCTCCAGTGACTCTGCTCAGTTCATGAGCGTAGTTATTTGCCATCCACACTTGAACTACGGTGTCTGGTTTCAGCTAAAAGAGGAAAAGACAAAATAAATTAATCAACTTAACCCAAAACCATTAATGTAAATCCTAAGAGCTGTTATCAAGGAAAAGGATCATGATTTCAAAACTCCGTTTTGTTTTGAAGAGAACATTTTGGAAACTACCTTTTGTCATCCCTCCCCCGCCAAGTCAAAAGCTGATTAAGTCTTTGCTGGTTTTAAATACTCAACTAGAGTGAAGCCTAGATTACACTATAGACAGTTAATGCTCTAATAGGATTCCTACATGCACCACGTATCTGACCAGATCATAAAAGCTGAGTATTTGGTGTTAGTATACCAGAGACACAGTTACATGACAAAAAAACCCAAAGAAAACTCATAGAAACTCTTCTAGCTTTTTTACTCTGATGTTTTAAAGCGTATTATATTAACTATGTTCACCTTTAAAAAGCACTCCAATGCTGGTGTTCCTGTTTCATCTATTACACGTTCAACAAATGATAATTTCAATGGATTGAAATTACCCATGTATGGAGAAACTTGCTGATGTCAGCAGTCTTGTTTTAACTCTTAAGCGACAATGCCAGATCTATTTAATAGTCTGCTTTGGAAGCCTCACACAATATTGTGCTGTTACGCAAGAGTACCTTACTAATTTTTCCATCTTACCTGTGCTTTGTGATCAAACACTTCTTGCCAGACCATTTGTCCTTTGTTGTAGGAGGAAACAATGTCCAAAATGCTAGAATTTAGAAACAAGATCAGGTTTGTGAACTTCAATGAGCTAAGTACAAGCACTCAAAAGTAGCAACATTTTCTAGCCCAAGGCACATCAGACCTTCCTCACCACTGCATAAGGGACCAAGAAAAAGCAGGTTGTTCTGGTTTTGGCCTTCAGTGCTGTCTTGCAGAGCATGTTCTACCATGTAGAACAATGTGCATGTACATTAACACAAACTGATATTCAGAACTACCAGTAACTCATACAGGGTGACTAAATCCATGTTACTTAAGGAAAGAAATGTCTGCAAAAACTTCCTCCCCACCCTGTGTACTGACACTATTGCAGATACCTAGTTTAAGATACCCAATACGTTCACAGCATGTGTAAAACTAGCTTACATATCTGTGCTGAGCCCCACATTTTAAAGCTATGAACTTCAGACCTAGTATATTAAAATGAAGTGGACAGTCCCAAATATGTGGCAATTTTTCGAAATAATGTAGATAATTAAGTCAGCTTCCATATCTGTGCCTCAACATCACCCTCAAACAATGGCTGTGAAAAAAACTGAGCAAGAATTAAAAAAAACAACATACTTCTGAACATAGTAAGATTCCAGTTTAGCATAGTCAGTGCCGAATCCTTGCTTCTTCATGAACTCTTTCACTTCAGGGTTAGATTTCCTTAAATAATAACAAGAAAACTAGTTTTAAAAAAAGATTATTTTTGTTACATTTTAAACCAGATTTCCCAATCATTTCTACCTATGCACAGCACACTAATTACGCCTTAGGCATGCCACAGCCTGGAATGCACTGCAGAGCAGAAGGTTAACATGACAGATATTTTGAAAGAGTTTCCTCCTGATTTCAAATAGAGGCAATAGACTTAATTCTCTGGTAAATCTGCTGGAGCCACTCTTCTGAAGCACTCTCTAGCAGGCTGCCTCAAACTCTTGAAGAGCATTGGGGTTCCTGGTATGTCAGCCATTTTGTGCCAAGGTTATCAGCAGTCTGAGAACTCAACAATTTCGTGTTTCTACCACAAAAAAACCAAACCAACATTTTTGTTAAAGCATTTCCAAGAGGTTTTACTTCTCTATAAAAATTAAATCATTCTCTGAGTCTTTGGATTTGATCTTTAAAGAGAATGTAGAAATACTAACTAGATCAGTTTGAGTACTCATTGAAATGCTACAAGTTCTTTATTATTACTTAGTCTCTCCAGCAGAGAGACTCCAAAATATTCAACATCCACAACCAAATTAAGAACACAATTAATACATGCTGTACTTCTAATAGAAACACACATTAATCTATTTGGTAATTCTTACAGTTACCAGACTTTCCAGTGGGCAGAACTCAGTGTAAACATCTACTTTAACATAAACAATTTAAATATTAATTTTCTTATCTAGTACTTTGCTAACATACTAGTTCTCTGTCCTGCCAGGGTAATTTTCATAAAGAAATATCTGAATATTTATGAAACTACCAGTCAGAGCAAAATTCTGCACATCAGTTGCTTTTTGAGGATCACAAAATTATCTGCCTGTAAATAGTTACAGAGGTAGGATGGGAGATCTTTAGGTTATGCAGTGAAAACTGTCTTATGCAACTGAGCTCCGTAACTGATGGAGGTGGACAGGTTTAGGAGGTGGTAGATATTTGTTCCTTGAATTGTCGCCATACCAACAAGTGAAGTCCACTTCATCTCCTCCCAAATGAATGAATTCATCTGGAAATACACTGCTGATCTCTTTTAAGAACTTAGCCATGAAGTCATAAGTTGTATTCCAAACAGGATTTATAGGTCCAAAGGACCCAGATGGCTGTCCTCCATTGTAACAAGGAGTGAGAAGATCTTTTTGACCTAATAAAAACAATTAATAGGTGATATTCAGTTTCATGTTGCAATGCTATCTTCGCCAGCAGGAAGAAGCAGTTAGTCATATTATAAAGATAAATATTCATGACCTAAGTGCTCACCTATTTTAAGTATAATCAAATAGAGGCAGGATGAAATAAGACCAATTGTAAAAGGTTGAAGAACCCTCTAACTGACAATCAAGACTCTGACTTTCGGATCTGTGATTTCACACACATTACTATATGTAACATGTCAGAATACCTGGAAAACAGCACTTGGATAACTACCTGAACAAAAAAACCAAAAGCTTTAATGAATATCAGAAGGAAGCCAGTTAAAAGAAAGCCAAACATCATGAGTGTGCTTCAGAGGCTTCTTTTTACTTTTTATTATTCTGCTTTTTTAATGCCCAAGCTGTGTGAGGTACATAGCTCAAGGCAGAATGAAGTCTAAAGCAGAATGTATCTGTACCCTTGTACACACATGAAGCACAGACATGCCAACTCTCTTCATTAATTTTATTTCCTGTAATCTGTAAAGGTCATGACATCACTTAGTGCCTCTTTCTTACCTCTTATCAAGACCCTTCCAAACCACTTTATTGGTTATTTCTTAAAAAATTAATTTTCTTGCTACTACTCACCTCAGTTTCTTAACAATTAATACTTTCTTGGGCATACCTTTTCCCCAAGATTGTGTATGTCCTGGTGTATCAAACTCTGGGATAACTCTGATGCCTCTTAACCGGGCATACTCAATCACCAGACGGACATCAGTAGGAGTATAGATGAGATTAGAGGAGTATGCCCCCTGTAAAATATGCACATTTAGAGACAACACACTATACCAGCAGAACACAAAATTTTGGATGGAAGTATCTTAACTTAGACTGGAGAGCAGTTTTACAAATTGGCTGTGGTTTATCAACTGCTCAGACAGAACTTTTCACTTAACTTGTGGAGAGGAAAAGAAACCACACCAAAACAACAAACTTAACACTGAGACAGATCTTGAGGAGACCTTCCATTCCTCCTTAGCTCACAGTTACTGAAAAGGCAGAAAAGCTAGTTTCTTTTCCTTCAGGATTTTGAAAGACACGGTTTTCCATTCTTCTGTAGAGAGGCAAATTGTTTTTGCCCATCAGCTGTGAAACACAGGGCTCTTGCTATACAACATACAGGAGTAATGGAAAAATTCTGCCAAGTCAGAAAGAAGTTCCAACATCTCTGCTTCTTAGTTTGGATACAGTGACTAATTTAGCACCAGGACATGTTTCTTTTGTGACACTAAATTTGAGTATTATTGCACTCTCACACAGCCAACAAATGTGACAATGACCAAGATTACTTCAGTTTGGTGAAACAGATGCTTGCCAAAGAGTCAAACTACTATTCTTACTATGTAAGAATACATAATGACTCTTCATGATTAATAGCAGCTTAAGCTTCTGTTTATCTGAAAATGGTTTCCACAGCTGAGGTACTCAAAAAAGGAAACAGTAGACAAGAAGCCTTTCAAAGAGAAGCTTGTTGAGACAAAGACCATCTCCCTCTCTCAAAATGGCAATGGGATATATGACAGAACTCTACAGAGTTTGCCTTTACTAGACAATATAATTTGACTGCACAACACAACGTCTACAATTTCTGAATTATAAAATCCTTCATAGCATCTGCTCAAGCACTGCCAACATAAATTTCACGAAGGTCAGATTCTAGCAAGCATTTTAAAACAGAATCACAAATCTTGTACTTAGGCTTAGTCTACTTAACTATTCTTAACTACTTAACTATGTTTGATTTGGCTCCTACTGCACCTGATTGAGCAAGAACCTCATCATGGCTCTCACTAATGGAACAAAGCTTACTATGCATCTAGGAATAAAGAAACACATTCCACTGCATTTTTTTTCAGGAAACAACTTTCCACTTTTGGATCTCTTTTGTAAAGCTAACTAGGTATCAGACAGGGCAAAAGTACTATTACAGTGGTGCCAAGAGCAGGCAGGAAAATCTCTTACATTTGTTTGAGTGGTAGAAGTCAACCAGTTAAAAAAAAACCCATCAACAGAAATCCAAGCAGTGTTCACTACTTATTTGCATACCATTAGTGTCTGAAAGCCTGCAAACACTGAGGATCATTCAGAAAATTTGCACAGGAGCAAAGGTGATCATATACCGTGTATGCAAAAGAAGTCTCAAAAATGGTCCACACAGAAACTCAGGCACCATCCTAAATGTGGACATACTGGTTACTGGTCCCATGGTACTGTTTTACAATCAGCCAAAGCAGATGTTCTCAAGCACTGGTAAGCTTCTCATTTTATTTTCATGAAATATGTGCCAGATTTCTGCCCTTCCACCCTGCTCCAATGATGTTCACTCACCTTATCACTTAATTCAGGGAAATAAATGCTCTGGTAAGGGAAGGACTGATCATCTACTATATGCCAGTGGAGAACATTGAACTTATTAAAAGCCATGGCATCCTGTAACAAATAATGCAATAGAGTCTAGTTAAAACTTCATTCTCACAGAAAATCTATGCAAAAAAGTGGTCTTGTCCCAGTACATCCCGGATGCCTAGAGCAACAACTAAAAAAATAAAAAAACCCTTAACCAAACCACCCAAAAACCCAATAAAAACCCACCAATCCTCCCACCAACAAATAAAAAAAACATTCTATGTTTCACTAAATCCTAGAAGCACATACCTCCACTGCTCCACTTTTCTGCAATCCATTTTTTTCACTCCTCTCAACAACCTCTTGATCTGACCCCCATTGTAATATGAACTGATATGAACACTTCAGAATTTCTTCCACTTCAGAACACATACCCTGAGATTAGCTCAGGTGCTTGCAGCATGGTGCTACTAATACCAAGGTTGCAGGTTTGACTCCCATATGGGCCACTCACTTTAAGAGTTGGACTTGATGATCTTTCTGGGTCCCTTCCAACACAGATGGTTCTGTGAGTAATTCTCTATGCACCATCAGTTATTTCAGCCAATAGAAAAGCTTATGCTTTTATAACTAAATACCTTGGACTCAAAAACAGAACACCATGAGTGTTTCCTACTAGACAATACATCCATTCCTGCTAGTGAGTTCTGCAGAATCCATTTCAAAATGATTCAGAATAACTATGCATTTTCTCTGCAAAAGATAGTGTTTCTTTTATGTTTTCATTCATAGCAGTGTCAGTACTTCCCTTTTTTGATCCTGAAGATAGTCAAGATCAATGTTAACACACTTATTTTATAATTATGACTCCAGTTGGACAGTTGAACATATATCTTAAGTTAGTTATGCTGGTTGCTGGTTTTTTAGTCACTAGAAGGGTGTGCTGTGAGCAGACCAAGCTCATGATTGACTGCAACACAGCTGCTCCTAATCCCTTGCCGCAATACAATTGTTTTCACCACCCATTCCTCCCTGTTTTTTTTCCCCTAGGTGCATTTAAAGAGGTGATAAAATCTCTTCAGGAACTCCCACCAAACAAAAAGGAAGGTTCACATCTTGCCCATTCCCCAAATTTATCTCATCTGTTTCATGACACGCCAGAAGTTTTAACTGCCATGCATTTCTAACAAATACCATCCTTCTACATAGAAAATTACACATCTGGACTTTCATTTCACCTATTCCTTCCTCAAGGACGATGCCCTTCCTGGAAATACAGTGCAGCAGTTGAACACAAAGAAGAAATATACTGTAACTGATGCCCTAAGTATCTAATCACCACACATCAGAGAAGAGATTACTGATGCTTTTTATTAGTCTGGATTCAAACAGGCACAGAGGTGGGAAAAGAGTAATACTTGTTCTCAAACCAGCAAACAGCATGAACTATAGCTCTGATAATGTATTAGAGACAGACACGCAATTTAAGGAAAGAAAGCAGAATAGCAGCAGTTACAGAAAGAGAAAAATGGTTAGAAATGCAAGTCTCTTCGGACATCCCTTTTAGACGAGACAAAAAATATTGACACAGATATTTGAGATTTTGAAGCACCCTCTGTCACAAGTGTAACACTACACAAGCATTACTTGCTGAACATGCACTGACCTTGAATGTGAAAACAAGTGGTAAATACCAAGAGGACAAGTTCTGAGCATAGTTAAGGATGACCTCAGTTAATTTCTGAGACTGTTTTTATGTGCACTCCTTCTGCCTATCTTAAACCTGTTTTTCAAAGTTCTGCAACATGGAGGGGAAACTTCAAATATTATTTCATCTTGGAGAAGCAAGACAGAAACAAGACAGGAAACTACCTGTTCCTCCACTTAAACTAACTAAATAATCCCTCCTACAAGGACTTCATCAAAACAAATGGGGAGTGCAAAACACTAAAAACCCCTGCACTGGCTGCTAAGCTTACAGCACCTTTCCATCAGGGCTGGAGCACATTCATTTTTAATGTGCTTACTTAAGCTTTCTGGAGGAAATTTTGTTTGGTTTTATTGGTTAGTCTGAGCTTATTTTTCAGTAGCTTCCAGTGAACATTTCGAATTTCCTCCCTTGCTCTGTAATACTTAATTACTGGCTTGCACTTAGCAGCTTAAGGAAGGACTACCAAAGCCTGCTGCTGGAATACCAAAGTCTGCTCCAAAAGACTGGAGTCTTCCCGAAATTAGTGGCACTGAAGCTAGAAATTGCAAGGTATCCCTTGTATTGCCTGATGACAGACAGATGTCTCAAAACATGCTTCCAAGAAATAATGCATAAGCTGGTTTAGGCATCAGAAAATAGAGAGAATCTGAAGTACCACAAACACCCTTACAGATTCAATAATCATTGTGTCTGCCCACTCGACTCCTCTCTACATTAATTCCAGCCTATTCCAGACCTTTGCTCAGCAAAGTTCACTCTGTCCTTTTAAAGTCAGAGGATATGGGTTCTTCTTTCATACCAGCTCTAGTTGCTTCCTACTTCAGGGGCCAAAACACAACAGCAAAAAGACTTCATTATTAATGATACAAAACTGCATACTTACCAGGTTTGTAAGAATAGATTTCAATGGTAAATAATGCCTTGAAGTATCTAATAAGACTCCTCTATGAGCAAATCTTGGGAAGTCATTGATTTCAGATTCATTGACAAGAAACTATGAGAACAAAATTTAAAAATTAAAATTTTCATATTCATAATTTCAAACAGGAAATACTTTTTCTTTTTCAGAAAATTATTATTGGAAATATTTAACAAACTGAAATGTTGCTGAACAAAACTAGTAGGTCTGCTCTTTCTAATAAAAGCACCCAGTTACCAGGACAGTGGCTTTAGTTAATAGCCATACTTACACTTCCATAGTCATCTTCATGAACCAACTGGCTGAAGGTTTCCAAACCTGGAAAAATATCCAAGAAAGGCATCTCAATTAAAACCCAGTACTTGCCCTTAAAATTTTAGTTACAAACAACACTGTAACTACTTACAGGCATTCACAAAGCTAGAAAGAATGCTTTGTAGCTGAGTTTCTTTCTCTTTAGCACAGCTCCCTTAATTGCTCAAGCACCACCATTTAAAAACATCTGGAGAGAACCACAGAAATTCTCTATTGTACACAGATACTGAATACTTGTGCTACCACTCAGCTGTAGTAGATTCATCCTCAAACAGTAAGAAAGTTACTGAGAGTAAGGTGGGAATTTCTGGTCTTGTACATCTATTCCTGTAATTTCTAGAACTGGTGAAGTTTCTAACTCAGCATGAAAAATCTGTCCATTTATAGGTAACTAATATATAGACTAAACACTCCAGTAAGAATGGCAGACGGAAATGTCAGGATTATTATTCTTTGTTATGTGTTCAGCATGTCACTTTATAGGTCAGAAAATAATCTGTTCACACTGTAGTTTAAAAAGCTTTTTGCTTGGCCTGGCCTATTTCAGGCACAGCAATAATGTACTCACAGTGTGCCGCTGGATCTGAGATGCTGAGCATCTGGACCAGGCATCTAACTGATACACACCTGAGTATCCTTCTGGCCTGATTAAGCTTACTTCCAACGAAGTACTGAATGAGGACAAGGCTCAGTGGTCAGCTGGTTCTTGCTCTGCCATGAAGTTTTTATATCCCCTGAACAAACAGCTCAATGTGAAAAGCATAATCTTACCTCTTAAAGCACCCCACACCTCAGAAGCTTTCAGTACAGCCACAGGCTCAGTTACAGTTAAATGGTCTAAAGAAAGAAAAAAATGCTTACTAATCAAGAAAGAATGAATTGACAAGTTAATGCCAAAAGGCATTAAAAAGACTCTTCAAGTGCCACATCTCCCTTAATGTATTTAATTCCAACCAATTCTGCTTTTAATGGTGATAGCATGCTATGATTTGTCATTTGTTTTTCTACATAAAGCAAATTACTATTCAGAGAGTCAACAGCTACTCAGAAAGAAGATAAAAGATGTAAGGTGCTTAGTAAGGGCAATGCTAAAATATTGAACACGACCCAAAATTCCAGCAAAGTTTAACCCAATTGACTTAAAATCTAACACACAATGTTTTTGCATTTAAGACATATGTGATAAGGGTGGCTAAACCAAACCTAATCATTAAAAGTTTACTTCTCCTTCTACCTTCCTTTTTATATAGTTTATGGTTACATACTTTTTTTAGAGATATAACTTGTCATATAATATTGTAGGTGGTTATCATTAAGGTCTTATTAACAAAGAAAAAAAAGCTACTATTCAGAATATAGAATCACAGAATATGCTGAGTTGGAAGCTCAGGATTATTGAGTCCAGCTCTTGGCCCTGCACAGGACACAACAGTCACACCAAGTGCCTGAAAGCATTGCTCAAATGCCTCTTGAACTCTGTCAGGCTGGTGCCATGACCACTTCTCTGGGGAGCCTGTTCCAGTGTCCAGCCACAGCCTAGGTGAAGAACCTTTTCCTGATATCCAGATTAAACCTTCCCTGACCCAGCTTTGTGCTGTTACCTCAAGTCCTGTCACTGGTCATGAGAGTGAAGAGATCAAGACCTGCCCCTCCCCTCTGCTTCCCCTCTGAGGCAGCTGCAGACTGCAATAAGGCCTCCTCTCAGTGTCCTCTGCTCCAGGCTGAACAGACCAAGTGACCTCAGCTGCTCCTCACACAGCTTCCTCTCCAGACCCTGCACCATGTTTGTGGGGCCCTCCTTTGGACACTCCCCAGCAGCTTTACATCTCTCACACTGTGGCACCCAGAGCTGTCCCCAGCACTCGAGGCAAGGCTGCCCCAGTGCAGAGTAGAGCAGAGCAGGACAATCCCCCCTCCCTTGCCTGGCTGGTGATGCTGCGCCTAATGCACCAACAGGGTACCAGGTCACCCTCTTGACCAGTATGGGGGCAGTGACATGAAGTATGGTAAGTAAAAGGAAGAATGGTACCCAAAGGAATCCATAACAATCCTGCCTTGAGTACTGAAGTATAGTACAAAGTACCAGTGAAAAAAAAGCTAAAATAATTTTGGTTTTGAATTTAACGTAATTCAGTACATTTTAGAGAAAAAACAAATCTAAGTCTTTTTAAAAACCACATACATATATATGCACAAAAATATACTACATCTATAAATCTATAGATTTATATTATTATTCAAACATCAAAGCAATAATTGCACATCTGAAACAGCAGAGAAAAAAAATCAAAGGGTTCAATTACTGTACAATGACTTATTTTATCTGTGTCAGTATGAAAGAACCGTTGGCTACAATTTACACAATTCAAACATTAATCTAAACTACCAAAGAAAAGCCATTCAGTGACATGAAGAAAGTACCTCAAGCTTCCATGTTAACCTAAGCACTGATTACATATACTGGTGTAAGAATTTAAAAGATTACTGCAATCTCCACAGGTAAGCTGGAGGGAAAATGTAATAAATTGTCAAGGATTTAATTCCAACACAGCAGGGTTTTACTTTTATTCTAAGCAGGTATCATACCTTACATGAACTTGGGAGAATTTTATAACGAGCCATTTGAAACATTTTACACAAACAGGTAAGAACTCAGCAGGCAGGAGGGCAGATAACCTATAGTTGTTATATTCTTGCTACAGGATAGTCACTGACTGGTCCCTATTATCTTTATTAACAAGCCAGACCACCCAAACCAGCAAGTCACCAATAACAGAATTTTTCAGAATCTCTACCCTTAAAAAGATAGATGAAAACAAGAGAATTAAAACTTGTTGGAGTCTAGAAAGCTCAGCTTATTATATGATGAAAACAAGTTATTTGTAAAAGAAAACTTTTTTCTTAAAGCAGAACGAAAAAGCTGCCTGTTCTAAAGAATGCAACCTAAAAAAATCACATGCTCTGACAGACTCCGTGACATAAGACAAGAACCAGCTTTGTCAGCTTTGTTTAAAATCTAAAGTTCCACAAACCAGTTCAAAGTTCAAATAATAATAATAAAGCAGCACAATAACCTGACTGGCATAACAATTTTAAGAGCATTAGCATTTTTGCTGCTAGATTTCATTTGCATTGAAACATATTAAAAACTTGCACATAAAAACGGAACTCTTTGGCTATGTGTCCTAAAAGGACTGAGTAAATTTAATATCAGCACATTCTGTCACAAGTCAGGTGGAATTAATCCTGCTGTAGACGTATGCTTTAAGATTAAAAGGATCTTTTTTTAAAGGATCTGTATCCTGGATACCAAACAACAGATTATCTCAAAACAGGACTTGATTAACTGAATATGTTCATTTTTTTTTGTGTTAGCCTGCCCAGACATAAAGCAGTATTATTGCTCAGCCTCATTTCTGTTAAGGAAATTCTCTGGCGATTAGTACTTTACATAGAGTATTCCTCCACTCTGGACTTCAGTCACAGAACTGAAGAAGCACAGAAAAAGAAATCCAATATAAACACCATATTTTAAAATTTTTTCCTGTATCTACAGATAGAAAGGAAGTAGATTTATAAGAATTCAAGATGAATAACAAGTTCAAAGAGCATTTTCTGGTTTTCCTGGAAAAACAGGAAATACCATGTGCATATCTCGGTGTAAGTAGCTTCAACTCGAATGCAGTCACTTCTTAGGAGACAGGGTAAGCAGTGATAGCCTTCACTCGATAAATACCCTGCCCTGAAAGGGACCATCTTCTGACTGTGCACAGATCCCACCAAAAAGAACTGGCTATTGCACACTATGCTATCTCTGATTCCTAATGCTAGCTGCTAGAGAGGGCAGTAGCAGGTGAGTTGTACGACAGCTGAACTGCAAAAATCATACGCGACACGTGACGAGCTTCATGATTCACTGTGGGCTGAGATTTCCCACGGCAGCAAGAGCAAGAATCATCTTCTGGTCGCCAATGTGGTGAACTGTTTGTAGCGCGCTTCCGAGAGCCCTTGCTTTCAGTTCCTCAAAAGAGCCACCCCAAAACCGGCTGACTTCTACACCGGACACGTGATAGGAAAACAAGCACGTAACGGTGCCGCCTAAGCCGGGAAGGAGGAGGCGGTACTCACAGGCCTCGCTGGAGCTGAGGTGCGGGTGCCCGTCACAGCCAGGGTCCCCCGCCTCGATCACCACCTGCAGCTGGAACAGCTCGGGCTCCCCTCGGGCAGCCAGCGGCCTGCGGCCCCACGTCCGCCGCCGGGAATGCCCGAACATGTACTCGTAGTACCTGCCAGGGAAGCAGAGGCGCCGGCGGGGCCCTGAGGCGGCTGCTCCCATCCCCGGGCCGCCGCTGCAGCACCCCGGCCCCGCCGCCGCTCACCTGCGGAAGGCGTCCTGCAGCAGCCCGCAGCCCGGCCCCGCCGAGGAGCCGGCGCCGTGCACCATCTGGAAGCGGCTGGGCGCTAGCTGCAGCTGGCGAGGGTACGTGCGGACCCACTGCGGCAGCGGCCACAGCGAGTCCTCGGGGACGGGGTCTGCCACCAGCTCCCAGCCGGGCGGCTCTGGCTCGGCCTCGGCCCGCAGGCCGCCGTGGCGGAGGTTGGTGCTCACCAGCACGGCGGGCACCACGACGAGCCCAAGCACCAGCCCAGCTAGCCCCATGGTTCTGCCCATAGTGGGGTAGCTGCCTCAGCCCGCCCGTTCTACCCGCAGGACAGCCCGGCTCCGCCTCCGGCGCCACGGTCAGGGCGGGCTCGGGAGCCTCAGCGCCCGCCCGCGGCACCGCCCGGTCGGCGGTCCTTCGGCGGCAATGCGGCGGGGTGAGGGCCGGAGGGGCGCTTTGCTGGAGCCAGCGGGTCCTTCACGCTGCTCCGAGGGGTTTTGTCACATAAAAAACCATTAACTATTAGTGTCCAAAGGAGAGCCACGAGGACGATGAAGGGCCTTGGGCTGGAAGCCGTGTGAGGAACGGTTGAGGTCGCTTGGTCGGTTCAGCTTGGTGGACGCTGAGGGGAGACCTCACTGTGGTTTTCAACATCCTCGTGAGGGGAAGCGGGAGAGGCAGGTCCTGATCTCTTCATTCGGGTAACTAGAGACAGGACTTGAGGTAACAGTGCCTAGCTGAGTTAGGAGAACTTCATGTTATTATCGGGGAAAGATTATTCACACAGAGGGTGGTTGGGCACTGGAACAACCCGGGGAAGTGGTCACAGCAGCACCAAGCCTAACAGATTTCAAGAGGCATTTGAACAATGCTTTCGGGCACATGGCGTGATTCTTGGGACTATCCTGTTCAGAGCTAGGAGCTGTACTTCATTGATCCTGATGGGTCCCTTCCAGCTCAGCATATTCCATGACTTTTCCATCAGCAGACACCATGAGGTCCTGCACATGGCAACACTCTACAGAATAAGAGAGTGTGGCTGGGCCAGCTTAATTTCTGTATGGAAAGGGTGTGACGCAGGCCACACTTTCATGAAGGAAAGACTCTGCCTCTCTTGTACTGCTACAAAACTATTTCAGTCTTAGCAGAAACTACTTTTTCACAGCCTTTCTACAGAATGTGTTACAAGCTATACTGTGAATAAGCAGGAGTCTGAGTCACAGTGAAGTGTTTTAACTTCTAACAAACAAACCGAGTGTTTTGGCCAATCTCAATACAAGCTTGGGGAAGTTGCTCTGAAGTGTTTGTGAAGAAGGCAAATGAAGCATTTCAAGACTGGGTGTCACAGTGGGGAGGAGTTCAGGCTTCATGCCACTTCTAATTGAATGGTTAATGCAAACACTTAAGTGTCATCGTTGTTGCTTTGGCTGATGCACCAGTTAAACCCACAGCAACGATGGGGGGAGCTATCACCTGCACTCTGCTACTGCAGAGTAATTGAGGAGCTGGTCAGCCATCCTGAATGGGATGGATCATAAAATATCCTAGTTTTGCCATTTACTCTGCCCAACTGTGCAAGTGGAGTGCAAAAGCTTAATAGAAAGTGATGCAGGCTGTCCATAGCAGAATGTTATTTAATCTTGTAATGCCATAAGTAAAAGGAGTTCTTTATTAGGTGATATCAAAGAGGCACAACAGGACATGACATCTCCAAGCCTACCCTCCTGCCCCTGCATGCCAGGACACATATGGAAATGGCAGTGCTGTCTTTTCTGGTGCTCTCTGAGGCAATTGTACCACTGGACTCCTCAAGGTGTGGCAGAAGTTTCCAGATGCTTGTTACATATACCTTATATATCTTTCCTTTGCCTGGTGTGATTGTCTCCTCAGCTGTGTTGATTCAATTGTTCTTCCTGCCTACCTCTGTTCATCTTTTTAGACATACTTAGAAATTATGGGTTATTTCATTGACATATCTGAGAGATCAGTAAGCTTTCAGGGAACGAGAGGGAAAGGGTAAGTAGCTGCAGGTGCAGGGTGGGCTGTAAGATACAAAACTAGATCTTCTGTTTACTGGTAAATGTTAACCAGCCTGGCCACCCCTAAACTAATTCTCAAGACACACTGAGAATTTTTTCTTTCAGTTGTTTTCATTGGCTGTATTTTCTGTAGAGCAAGTCTCTTTTGTGCCAATGAAGTGCTCCTATTCATTAGTCATCTAATAAATATTCATGTAATTATTTATTACTATAACACTTTAAAATACTTATTCTGTGTACAAAATAATAATTAAATTGCTCTTTTGTCTTCTCTGGGTATTTTTCTGCTTATCAATAAAGAGATCAGGTAGTCTTTCCTTGTGTAAGTCCATGAATATAGTTTTTTCTTTTACCCATTGGTATACTGGACAAAACTGTAGAAACTTGGTATCTTTGAGATATTTATGTATCTGCCAGTTTTGCTTCAATTTGGCCTCTGGGATTTAACAGTTATTGGCAGAGTACTCAGACATAAACATGCTATCCTCATTTTCTAAGGAAACCATGCTGTAGTGTCTTTGGTTACCACAATCTAAGTCTGCATCAGCATTTTTAGACACTTAGGTTTGAAGTGTTACAATGCAACCCAGTTTTGTGTTGCATCTTAGGACTGGTTCTAAGCTCACAGTGGAAGATAAGCAGGAGGCTTATACTTGAAGAGTACTGGACTACAGGCTGTAGTTGTTCTGCTCAGGGGCTGGGTGATTTCAGTGGGATTTCCACCGAACACAGCAGAATGATGAAACTGCAGAGCTAGGACTGTAATTGTTTCCAGCATTGTGCGCAATCAAAGAAGACATCAATGTGCTTTATGCACTAAAAAAAAAAAAAAAAACAAACCTCCACTATCAACTCAAAATCTTAAATTAAATCCACCATAATTTATCCTTAGTCTGTTCTGTAAGTTTGGTGTTGTGCTTCTGAGAGGAATGGATTTTGATCTTTCTTTATTGTTGACATTGTTGACTTTTTGCCTAGATTGTAAACTGTTAAAATCTATTTATGCTTGTAAAGACTTAATTGGTTTTATAGGTTATACATACTAATTGAATGAGTACTAAAGTACTACTTCGCATTTTTGTGGAAAAATTGAAAAATGCAATCATGAGTTATTCAGATCAGGAACTTGAATCCCCTGGTTCTACCAGAATGGCTTTTCCATTCTCCAAGGTAGAAGTTATGTGTCATTTAGTTGCAGATTAATCCTTTCTGAAAACGGGAAGAAAATTGCTACGTTAAAAAAACATGGTAAATGCAGCTGAGCTTGACTCCTACAATAGAATTGTACAGATTTTTTCACACACATTCTTGTGTCAAATAGTAATAATAATAATAATAACAACAACAATGACAACAACAATAATAATAATAATAATAATAAGAAGAAGAAGAAGAAGAAGAAGAAGTTTTGGCCAATAGGAATCTCAAAAGTTCACCTTGCTCACCAAAATGGGGGAATTGGGCTGCACACCAGTAACTTTTACAGGAAGAAGGTCTTCCATTTGTGTAGCTCTCAGTTTTTGCATTTGTTCTGTGGCTACAGCAGTCATTTCAAAGTAATAGCAGATCTCTCAGCAGTGTTTCCTGGTGTGCCAAGAAATGTGCCATATAGTCTCTGCTGTTGACTTCTTATTTGAGAAACAACAAATCAGCATAGAGTAAACAGTGACGTACTACCACTGAGTAATATTTTGTGGACACTGTAGTCTGGTCAACATTTGAGAAGGTTACTACCCAGTAGACTAGGGTGTGAATTGAGACCAGACTGGGAATTGCACATCAGTGTCTCACAAATACATTTCTGGAGTATGTTAAAGGTTCTTCCATTATATTTTGAAAGAAATTCCTCACTGTTAGTGAAAAATATGAAAAAGTATTTCCCCATTATTTGGAAACCAGGTGATATTTTATTTGCTGCGTTGCCAAGCTGAGCTAAATTCTTAAGTTACCTGAAACTCACAGTTCACAAGTCAGTGTTTTTAACCATGTTGTAATAAGTTCTGCTGTTCCGCTATCTGAATAGTGGAACATATAGGTAGTACATATCCTTTGCAGATGGGACTGAATCTTTCCATGCAGCTGATTACTTGCTTGGTACATAGCATAGGGTACCTCAGATGAGGGTCTTGCCTACAAGGGGGTGTTGTGAGTGAATAAAGTAGGATGATAATTTCTTACTCCATATAGCTGCTGACAGTAATTTTGTATAGGGAAAGATTGTGAAGATTCTGCTGTTTGGAAATGTAATAAACTTCTACCAGGTAGTCACTTGCTGCACTGTAAGTTCCTAACCTAGCTTGCACACATTCTTCTGTATGGCTATTGTATATCCACATTTTTCCAAATATTTGTTCTTTTTCATCCTGGCCACTTTTAGATATCTTTTTATGGATGTCTTTTATATATCCGGAGCATCCAGGCAGTGATTACGTCTAGAAGGCTGGATACCCTGACAGCCAGAATCCTGTGTGTGACCAATGAGTACTTAAATGATGGGTTTAGAACTGACTTTAAGTATGTTTGTGTAAGTATGAAGAGAATTTCCAAATGGAAGATAATACATGAGCTGTCTGTGAGCTACTCTCTGAGAATGTTGGTATTGATGTTGACATACATAATTAGGGATAATAACTAATGAAAACAGGATGTTTAAATGATGTAACTTCAAGGAAACTCACAGGCTGAAAATGTTTCAAACAATAGCAAAGACAGTTTGTGAATGGATGCACATGCCAGATGCATGATTAGTGTAAGTAGGTGAACCAGCAAGAAAGCAAACTGTGGACACAGCATATATAATACACACACATTCTTTTATAAAGGGAATTGTGGTTTAGGCTGCCAGCCTCATTGTGTGCTGCTGTCTGACTACTTTTAGTATTTGTTATGTTGTTTGGATACAAAGAAATGTGAATTATTCTAGTATTGGGTTAGGTCTGTGGCTTCAGTGCCTAAACCCCTAGAAGGTGTGAAACACATGTTGAGAGAGAGTGCTAACATATGCCAGATGTAGAAAGGTTCGAGGCTACTGGGTGGCTATAAAACTCCTCATGGTCTTTTGCTGATCTGTCTTTTTTGTTTTGCAGCTGTCTGGGAATTCTATGAAAGTGAGTCTTGGAGCAGTGCTGCCTCTGCCTCTGGGCTTGGGGACTTCAGACTTGTGGAGCCTGCTATTCTGATAGAGATATGCTGCTCATGAATAGATTTCTCTGGATTTTCATCAGCACTGATTCTTAGGTCTGCAGCAATTGCAAGGAGATATCACAGGGAGAAAAAGGCTAAGTAAAGTCTTTTCTACAGTCATACAGTTTTTTGAGTAATGATTTGTGCCTGTTCGTTAACTGCTGATTTCTCAGAGTGCTTAGGTCATCACTGCAAACACAGTTTGTCAATAGGACATAGTAGAGCTGGCCTGGATTAGAAGTATGTGGAAAAATTCACAACACCTGATGTTTATGTCTAGAAAGGAAACAGACTAGTCCAGTAACTTCATTCACTTTATATCATTTTCTATAAAGGGAGAGGCCATGGGGCATTCTCCTGGGGTCTCTCAAATTATTGGGGGACACAGCCCCCTTTTTATTCTGAGTTCCTGGCCACATCATTCTCTTCCTTTCCCCATTGGCTTCCAAGGTACCTGAATCACCTACTTTATACCCCCCTCTAATATACACTCCCTTTTTGGTTTTTTTCTTTTATAACAAAATATTAGGAGTGTCCACACAATGTCTGAGGTGCAGAGCCCTTGCAAGTTTTATATGTTGGAAATTTCTTTAATAATCAATGAGGAAAAAGTCTATACAGAGAGGTTTTATTATGGGGAAAGAGGACAAAATAATTTCCTACTTTCTCAAACCACTTCTTCACCAGCAGATGGTGCTATGCTCTCACTGCATCAATGTCTCATTCCTGAGGACTTCACCCTGAAAGTGTAACTACAGGAGTGACGGCAACAATAATTAGTCTCGTCTGAACGTCTTAGCTGATTACAAACCATCGCAGGATTCCATGCGCATAGGTTTTGGCCGAGTTTCTCCATGCTGTGCTTATTCAGCAAAATAAACATTACTGCAGTTTGTCACTGAGAAAATCCATGCAAATCAGATGCCTACTTAATGACTATTTTTATTCTGTGCAGTTAACATTCAAATTTCAATTTTTTCATTCAAGAGAACTCCAGTGTACAGGGGTAAGCCTGTGTACTCTTTAGGGACACTAGAAGAACTTTCCAGAGGCAAAGAAAAAGCTAAATCAGCTATGTTTAGAGAGGCAAAAAAATGAAATTATTATTTCTCGGGACCGGAGCAGATCTTGTTTTGTTTCTGCCTCCTTCCTTGCTGTCACTGAAAACGTTAAACTTAGGATGAATTACATTGTTGTGGCCTTGGAAAAGTTTTCATCTCTTTCTCCTAATTTTACTCTGAAAACTAAGTCCCCACTAAACAAACACACACAGTGTTTTCAAGTGGAGACCCATTGGTCTGTTGTGATGAAATATCCAATTTATGGACAGCACAATTTAGTCAGAGAGAATGACATGCCCTCATGACTTCAGAGAGACTTTGAGAAACTTAAGGATTGGACTAAAGAAAGCTCACTAACTTCAGTGCCCTGCACTTCAGAACGTGCTGGTTGGTAACTTCAGTGCAGTATGTGGTGTTTCATCTATATGACATTTGAGCCTAGCCAGGTAAGGCTGAAGCTGACCTCATCTGATGTTGCTTTTAATCCCTTTTGTGCAGAAGTCCTTTCCTGCTAGTATTCCTTCAGTCACGTTGCTTTGGCTTAGTGAGAACTGCAGTAGATCTATATAACACACTATACTTAAATTAAAAATATACACTGTTTAATGTGGGAAATTTGTATGACATAAAAGTTTCTAGGAACAGTAACCTAATGATATTGTCTTCTTTTCACCTTGGATACGCTAAGCCAGGTTCATCTGCTCTATGTCACTTGGCTATGCTGTGCCTCTTTCGGCTGCAGCTGAACAGAGGGACCCTACAGCTTCACTGTTGTGTGCTGGGGTAGGAAGGGTTTACTAAAGCTGATCTGGACATGGAACAAAGCTATGATTTCAGTTATGTTGTCCTGGAAGAGAGGTAAGTTTTGTAGGAGAGCAAAAGAGAAGAACAAAAACGAGTGCATGTTTCACTCAGTGCTCAGTTTCTCTGTAAAGTTGCATACATAAAGTTCTGGCTCAAGGCCATAAGACCTAGCAAGAGAAGGCTTAGTAAAAGGCAAGAGGTGCTCCAGAAATTCAGTGCTTGTGTTGCTCTGTCCTGCATGACGTCTTTGTCTCTAAACTGGGGAGACATGGATTCAGTGGGTGGATCACTTGGTGGATAAAGAATTGGCTGGATGGTCACACCTAAGGGTTGCAGCCAATGGTTCAATGTCCAAGTGGAGACCCAGTGATGTGTGGAATTAGTGTTAGGGGTTAGTATTGTAACTGTCCATGTTTGAAGTATTTGTTGGTGACACAAACAGTGGGATTTAGCGCAATCTCAGCAAAGCTGCCAACAACACCAAGCTGTGTGGTGCAGTTGATGTATTGCAGGGCAGGGATGCCATCTAGAGGGACCTTGTTAGTCTTGAGAGCTGGGTGCACGTAAATCTCATGAAGTTCAACAATGCAGGATCCTACATCTCGTAATCCCAAGCACAAGTCTGGGGGGGAGGAAGTGAGGTGGTTAGAGAATGGTTGATAGATAAGAGATTTGAGTCAAAACACTTGGGGGTGTTGGTGAATGCTGCTAAGATGACACAGGCTAGGTTTAGATTAGACATTAGAAATAAATCCTTCACTATAAAGATGCTGAGACACTAGGACAGATTGTCTGGACAAGCTGTTGATGCCTCATCCCTGGAAGTGTTCAAGGCCAGGTTGGATGGAACTCTGGGCAACCCGGTTTAGTGGTAGGTGTCCCTGCTGGTTGCAGAGGGGGTGGAACTAGATGATCTTTGAGGTCCCTTCCAGCCCAAACCATTCTATGATTCTGTCATTTGGGATCTTTAGGTCCAAAAGGTCAGATACAGTTGCTGACCAGTAATGTGTTCTAGTATATTGCCAGACTAGATCTGGTGCATTGTTCAGAGCTGGCAACTTGTTATTTATTTTTTTATTATTTTCATACAGCATTATGATCCCCAAAAGCAGCAAGCTGTGTGCAGTCTGTTAAGAAGAAAATAATCCAACCCTTTTTTTTTTTTTTTTGCAGTATCAAGTACAGTCTTCTTGATGCAGGATGGCATGGACAAGGGAATATGGAGGAAGGAGATATAAAGTATCCTCCTTAGGTTAATTTAATTTTTAACATGAACTTTGGTTACAGAAGAGTCATGCTTTATGGAGCAGTAAAGAAGCCAGTGCATACAAACTCTTCCACTGGTCCTTATAAAATGAAACAAGAACATGTGTTAGGATTACAACGTGTATGCAAACAGGACCCAGAGTACATACAAGGTAGATGCATTTTCTAAACTAGAAAATCAAAGATAAATATTTTCTTTTTTTTTTTTTTTCCTTGGACTTCATGAGAACTGTGAAAGGAATACCCTATGTTTTAGACAATAATATACAGTAACAGTATATTAAAAAATCTCCAGAGAGGAAAACTTTGAGGATACTGCTTTGTTTTTAATAATACTTGTCTTTCTCCTGGGCAATAGGGTGTTGCAGTGAGAGCCTGCAGATTCTTTCAATAAAAACTGATAGTAGAACACAGGTGAATGCATTACCCTAAAGGGTGAGGATGAGGCCAGTTCTACCTGCCGTATAATTTGCATCTGTTCTGATTTAGCTTGTGATTGTTCTGTCTCTGACTTGGTTAGCATGGTTTTGGCTGGCATGTTTGGCTATATTTAGAGAGCAGTGTCTCCTTTGTAAAGAGTTTTGAGACCTCCTAACATAAACCCTTCTAATAGTATTTATTATCTTTGTGTTCGTAGCTTTGGAGAAAACAATAATTTCAACACAAATGTGTAAATCTTGTGATGTGTGTAACAAGCTGCTTGTTTTGAATTTTATTTGTTGTGTGTTTATACTACTGTAATCAGTCAATTTTAATTTCATTCTGTTGGATACATTGTAGACATATTCTAAGTGACAGATTTGATCCCTAATGTGTCAGGATATTTAGCAGTGCAGATAGTCTGAGTAGTTTTTATTTTCAATAGCAGGAGTCATGCAGACTCTCAAGATTGATCTAAACAGGCTTTCTTTGTGGGATCCACAGAGGAATAATTAACTTATGTTTCCAACTCAGAAACATTGCAGGGAATGTAGAGGTTATTCTCCTTCCAGCATTGCACAAATGCATTGTTTCTCTCTTCTTGCTGGTGTTTGTGCACAGAATATTTCTGTGTATTCTGTCCTCCCTGAGCAATCCATTGTATAAGCAGAATCAAGTATGCTCCTGGTCCAGATTGCTTCTGTTTACAATAAAAGAAAAAAGAGTTTCTAAGAGGAATGCAATGGCAATTACGCTAATACATACAGTGAGAAATATTAATTACCTCCTTAGTCTCGTCACAGCTATCTCAATCATTATACAGAAACCTTTAGACATGGGATGTAAGAAGTCTTCTGGCTTTGGTCTGAAAAGCCATTCAGCTGGCTATTCACAGCAAGGCAAGTGAATAACCAGCTTTGTGTTTACCAAGGATAATCTGCTGTGCTGTGCTACTCAATCTGTAGCGCTAAATGTCCTTGTCTTGTAGTTGACAGTACACTAAGCCTCAAGTTTTCTGACTGGTTTAGGGGGCTTGCTTAAATGCTAACCAATCAGTCATTGGAGCTTTCTTTAGGGAAGAGACATGATGGCTGCAGCAGGACAGGTCTTACCTTGAGAGGTAGGGTAAATTATTGATCATCATCTTAGCTCAACTTCTGAGGAATTATCAGATATTTTTCATGGACAGAATGATGAATGTTTTCCTATCATTTAAGTCCTATCTAAAACCTTGGGACATTTTTTTAGTCTTTGTTGGGTTTCAGATAGATGCAAGTTACAGGGTCAGGGTATTCATAGGACTGAAATAAATTATACCCTCCCAATCATTACGTACTTGCAAAAACTTGTTTCTTTAATGTTTTCAGTGGGTATAGTGTAACCCTGTTTTAAATATTTGTGTTTAGTAAATTTGAAGAGAGGTAAACAAATTAACCATTAACTATGAAATCGATTCTAGACTGTAGCCACCAGGTTACTCTGAGACCCTATTAGGTCTGTCTCCCTTCACCTGAAATGTCTGGTTTTTTTTTTAAATGGCTGTCTCCTGCTTGGGACTTACTAAAAAAAAAAACATGGTGTGAGAAGTAGCATGTAGTTTGAAACAGGACTCACAATGAATTGAGCAGAGGAACTTCTACGTTTGCAGTGCCAGTAGAGAAAATACTACAGGACAGAAAAGACCCTGGAGTTAATGCTACTTTTTAGAAACAGAAGTTATGAGATCGTGTTATGGTACCATTTTGAATAAGATTGTGAAGTATATTTGCTATAGTCATTCTAAGATTGTTGCTCTTTTGTTTGTTTATTTATTTTCAAGTATAAAATCAGAAGTGTTACACAGATACATCAATTATTCTAAAAATGCATTTTCACTTGGCAACCTCCACATCTCTGTATATCTTGTATTTTATTAAACCAAACACTATGTTTAACAAAACGTACTTTAATTACAAGGAAAACTAGTGATTACTGCCCAATCCCTATGTAAGGACCTCTTTTTAGTGGCATTCTTACAATTCTTCATTTCTACTTTGCTGTGCTTAAAGTCTTCTGTGTCTTGTCTCTTTGGACATCTTGGTGAAACACCATTTTTATGACATAGTGTCTGCTGCTTTACCTTTCTTTTATGTGCTCACTTACATGCCTTGTCATCTCCTCCTCTACCTCATACTTTTACTATTGCACTAGAAACCTGGCTTTTGGGAGGGACCCAAACAAGCTTTTCAGATGCCATATGGTTTTTTGAGAACTGTCACCCTAATTTCAAATATATTTGAAAATATATTTCTGTTCCTTAGAAATTAAAAAAGACCCAACAAACAAACAAAAACCCCTCAAACCCCAAGAAGAGTCCCACAGCCCAATTCCAAATTGGAGGAATTAAAGGATATTAGTTTTCAGTGTCTTCAAAAATTTTTAGCTAAGTGTTTGGTATGTTTTTGGGTATGGTTACAGTTACCAGCAATTTTTGTACTAATGGTTTCCATTTAATTTTCATTAGTTGCTTGCTCTGTTTTTTGTAAATATTACCTACAATTATGTGCCATTTACTGCTGGAAGAATAAGTGCATATTTAAAATGTAGGCAAGTGAAATCTTAGTCTGAAATTGAATTTTTAAGTGCATCTCTTTAAACATGATAGCACTGATGATTCAGTCACATGATTTGCCATTAACTGTATCACAAACATTTCCTGTAGCTTAACTTGCTATTCCTGTCCCTTGCCCTCTTGAAATAAATGGACTTCCAGCAACAGTTTTGACAATACTCTTGTCTACAAGTAATAAAACATTGGAAATTAGGCTAGATGGATAAAACAGTTCCATGCAATAATATGTATCTGGCATTCATACAGCCTTTGTATAATGCATGTTTTTTTTATGGGCCAGATGTGATATTTATGTGTTATGAGGAACAGAGGCATGTTCAGTCATGCTTTTGATTGCATTTAAATGCAAGGTATATTTTAATAACTCTCAAAGGGAATTGTCTCCTATTGATTAGAAACTGTCAGTGTGTTAGACATAAACCTCAAAAAGCAAATGAATCTGTCAGAAAACTGTAGATGTAATTTAAGTTGACATTAAACTGTATACTTATTGTGAGCTGGCTTAAAAAAAAAAAGAAAGAAAAAAGGGAAAAAAAAGCAACTAATAAATTTCTACTTATTCCTCCAGTGAAGGTGATCTATGAAGCCTTTGATCTGAGTTGTTTATTTCTTCTCTAGGACTGTGTTCTGTTAGATTTACAGGTCTATGAAATTATTGTTTTTCAGCCTTTCACATTTTCTCATTAGGACAACAGCTTTGCATAAAAGCCAGCTGCAAAGTCTCCATTTTTACAGTCTTGCATGACATTTTCAAGTAAGGTGAACTGAACTTCTATCGAGTGGAAAAGGGATTCCACTGAATCATGCCCACCTTGCTTTTGCCATTGGTAATTTTCAAAGAACTCTGAAAAGCAGGTAACTGAGCTGATCTCTCCTTTGCATCTTTTCTTTGTCTAAGGTTTTTACTGTTTTCATTCTGAAACATCACTGGTTTTTCAAAAACGGTACTTGGAACTTTCTTTTTTTTACCCTTGCCATTTCTGTTGAGCACATTGAGCTTTGTTTACATGGCATTCTGCTTTTGCTGTAATCCTTTGTTCCATGTCTTTTTTAATTTTAGGCTTCAGGAGACGCAGAATTCTGTGCTTAGATTACTTTTTCATGTATATTCTCCATCTATCCCTCCAGTCAGGCATCTTTGAATCCAGGTTCAACATTAAGTTCCCGCTTTTTAGAATTCTCACTGGATTTGTATATCATTTTCCACTTTTGAGTCTGTGATGAACAGAGTGGGTATATGTGCTTCATTCAATAACAAGATTGATGAAGGCAAAAGAAAACCATGGTGCAGAGAAAAAGGCCTTACATTCTAGTTCAAGATCCAGTGTTTCTATCAACCTTTCATTACAATAACAAATAAACTGTCACATATGCATTTATTCATAGTCTATAGCCCTGATAAAGAGTGATAGCATGTCTCAGTCTTAATGTATAATTCATATATGAGGGACATGAAGAGGTTTCATCATGAAAAATGTATTCTAAACCAAATATTAGAAAGCTCCTGAAGTCCAAATATGAACTTTTTTTTTTTTAATGTTTCCATCCCTGTAGACACAATGTGCTTTGACTCAGTCTTTACTGGCCGCTGGTATCACCTCAACATTCAATACATACAGCAGGCACCACAGGAAACAGGGTGGTCAAACAGAGACCATCTCACTGAGCTCAAGCACAAGAAAGGAGTCTATGAAAAGCAGAAGATAGGATACAATACCAAGAACAGAAACACCATGTGGGGATGTGTGTGTAGTGGGCCATTCTGGAACAGGTTGTGCACCAGCCACACAGCAGATCCATAATGTTGGACCCTGGACACTGAGAAGCCAAGACAGATAACATCCAGCCAAGCTATGGTGACAAGTAAAGGAGAAGAAAAGGATTATGGGAATGACTGGAAGTGACCATGCAAATAGAGACTACCCAACAGTCTGTGAATGGCTGGAAGCTTTCTAGACCATTCCATCATAGTCTATATAATGTGTGATCAACCCCATTTCAGGGGAGCTAAAGGAGCTACATAACCTGCAAACATCAGACTTCTAGGAGCAAGGAATTTATTTCTCAGAGGTAGCTGTGAGCAGGCATATTCAGTTTATATTTTATGTTGTGCCCTTGTACCCCCTTTTTATTTCTCCTTATGTTAAAGCTTTCAGTTTCTAGCCCTTTAGTTGTTCCTGTCCCTTTATTACTTACTTAGCCACTTCATCAACACCATCCGAGGGTTGGGCAGGCTGAGCCCCAATAGGGATACAAGGATGAAATTAGCAACACCAAAGTTTGGTTTGCATTGAAACATACAAAGCATGTGAAGTGCAACAAGAAGATTGCACTGCAGGTATATTGCCAGCAAAAAGAAGACCAGGGAAATCAGAGACCTGGTGGTGAATCAAGTCCGTGATCTACTAATGAAGGACATGAAAGACGCCGATGTACCTAATGCTTTACTTATTTCAGTCTTTACTAGCAGAATCTCTTGCTAAGCTTTCCAGGTTCTGCCAGTTCTGTTTGATCTTCCTATCAGTGATCTGAATGCAAGAGATGAATGCACCATTATTATGTTGATGGTACTGAACTAGGAGGTACTTTTGACTCTTAAGTGATGAGAGGCCGTGCAGAGGGATTTAAATAGAGCATTAGGCAAAAATCGAGGGTATGAAATTCAGGAACAAATGCTGGGTTCTGTACCTGGGACAGGATAAGGACTGAACACAAGTACAAATTGGAAGAGAAGTAGTGGGAGAGCAGCCCTGCAGAGAGGGATGTGGGGTGCAAGCAGCTCAGTGTGAGTCAGCAGTGAGCTCTGGCAGCCTGGCAGGCAAACAGCATCCCACGATGCATCAAACACAGCACTGCCAGTGCAAGAGAGGTGGTTACTGCTGTTTTCAACATTGGTACAGCCTCTTCTGGAGTGTTGAGTGCACTTCTGGGCCCTGTGATTTAAAAATCGTAGAATCAGGGAAGAAGGATGTGACTGTTCTTGAATGTGCCTGGAGGAGGGCAACAAAGCTGCCGAGAGTTCTGGGAGATGTGATCTGGGAGAAGTCACTAAGGACTGTGGGCTTCTCTAGTTTGGAGAAAGGGAGGCTGAGAGGTGACCTCTTTGCTCTATACAGCTTCCTGAGCACGGGGAAGAGGGGAGATGTCCATCTCTTCTCCCTTCTCCCAGTGATGGAATGGATGAGAATAGTACAAAGCTGTGCCAGGAGAGAATCAAACTGGACATTAGGAAGCATTTCTTTACTGAGAGGACAAACAAACACTGGAACGGGCTTCCTGGAGAGGTGGTCAATGCCCTGAGCCTGTCACAGCGTTTAAGATGCATCTGAACCCTACCCTTAAGGACATGCTTTCACTCCTGGTTGGCCTCAGGCAGTTGGACTGGATTATCATTGTAGGTCCCTTTCAACAGAACTCGGCTTTTCTATTGTGTTCTATTGTATAGAACTGTAATAGCTCAGAGGAGGGTCAAGTTAGAATGTACTTAAATGAGCTGGACATACACAAACTCATGGAATCTTGCAACCATGGAACAAGCAGAAACAAGTTCAACAAGTGTAAAGGCCTGCACTTGAGGCAGAAAACCCTCATGCACTGGTACAAGCTGAGCTGTCAGAAGATCAGCTTTGTAGAAAAGGACTGTGCCTTTTTGTGAACAACAGGTTGTACCTGATCACCTCACAGCAATGATGGTGAAAGGCATCCTGGGTGGTATAAGCAGCACCACCACCGGGTGAAGGGAAGTTAATATGCTCCATTCCTGAAGATTTTTCAGAATTTGTCTGGAGGTTTTCATAAGGTCTGTAGGCAACCTGATTTAACTGCAAAAATAACTCTCCTTTGAGCAAGAGGTTAGACTAGAGGCCTGGAAGACCCTTTCCAGCCAACAGTTTATGATTTTGCCATAATAGAGAAAATAATCAGATATACTTTAGTCATTGTAGGAATCTTAGCTCTCGAGATAAATTTCATTAGCTCTTAGTGGGTAAGTGCAAAGTAAATTTGATGGAATGTATGGAGTTTATATTTAAAGTGCTTTGCCTACAAGAAAGACTTTTAATTTGAAATATTTTAAACTTTCTGTGTATTCAGAAAATGAATAATTGATCCTTTAATATAAAATCAATATAATTATTGATATCCACACCTCCACAAGTCCCTTATCTTTACTGTGAATATTTAATTTATTATGATAACATTTTAAAAATGCAGTGTAGAGCCTGAAAGTCTCAAAGAAAATATATCAAAAACTTATTCACAATCCAAAGAGCTACCACAGTATAACTAAAAGGCTTTTGTAAGCAGTATTGCTCAGTATACTTAGACCTGTTGAAAAGAATTTAAAGATTTATTGGGAAATATTTTGGAGAAAAGCAATTTTTTTGAGCGATGAAGAAAACCTTACAAAATATTGAATTTCAAAAAAGACCCAAACAATACATTCAAATTGAACTGTGGATTTTAAGAGCTGCAGAATGGTTTTGATTGCAGTTAAACAGTAATATTTTCTTTGTATAGACCCCAGTAACAGATGTTGCTGTTTTTTCGCGATCTGCAAGTAATCTCTATTGTTCAATGAGCTCTAAGGCGTGTGTATTGTGTTTGCAGTTTAATTTGTTAGAAGTGGTCAGATCATGTTATTTATCTCCTGCTTCTTTTGGTCTTTAGTATTTGTATGACCTGGATGCTTTGTGTAAATGTTCCTAATAGGACTGCTATGAATAAGTAGCATAAAAACTAGACTGTACTAACCTAAAATGTCTTTTATTATTAATTTCAGCACTTTGTTTGGTCAGCTGAAGAGTGCTTAGAAAGCCAGCTTTGTTCAAGTCAACAGTGTAAATAGGGGGAGTGTGCAGTCAAATGGCATGTGCTGCTTAGAGCTGCCACAACTGATGCTGACAGTGCAAAATGGCTTTAAAGCAACCCCTTGGGTGGAGGAGTCTTGTGTTACTCCCATTTTGTGTTCCTTAAGTAGTGCATGTGTACTGCCGTATTTCTGCTTGCCCTCCTCAAGGGCTATGGAATGTTCAAAAAAGCTTGGAGGTGGCTTTTTGTATTGGCTATAGCTGGAACGGGAGAAAAGGAAACAAAGAGAGGAAGACAGTTTAAGACATATCTGTCTGCTGCTTTTAGTTCTGCCAAGAGTTGCTATGTTAATATTGGCTATGCTACCAATATTTTAAGAAGATTGCCTAATATTATTAGGCATATAATATTTTGCTTTATTTATGTAGACTTACTGTTTTAAAGAATAATCACACAAAAAGTTGCTTCAGTCAAAAATAAACACCTCTAGACAAAGAATCTGAAGCCTGAATTACATATTTTTATAAAGCTCAAGTTAGTTTTCTGATGAAAAATGAGATTTAGATCCATGTATTATCTTTTCTTGACTCTTTGTTCTTTCTAGTTCTGCAAAACTATATAACTTCGAATCTTCCAATGTCTGTTTTACAAATAGACTTTGCTATTCAGAAATAGGAAAACACTTAGGTCCTGAAAAAGGGGGAAAATGCCAGGAATTAGGCCTGCAGATAGTAGTTTGATACTATATATACATGACAGTATAATGTTTTAGGATTTTTTTCCTATCATAAGGAAGAATGGTTTGAAGTTTAGAATTGTGTCTTCCAAGAAAATAAACACATAGACAATGTGGTGGCTTGCTGAAGGTGCCCAATTGTTTAGCCAGCAAAGGCAAAGACGAATGGTAACTTGTCTCTACTTCATAAAAGCATGATTGGGTGCCTAGTAAAATAACTGTGTAATATGGTATGATTGGCAGATCCTGCTTAGGAAGCCAAAGAATAAAATAGAGGCGTTGACATTCACTGGCAAATTCTCTCTGACTTCACAGGAGCTGGGTTTTAGTCTTAAATAAATGATGTTGAAAAAGTGTGCTTCAGAAACTTTGGGTTAATCTGTTGGTTCAAGGTAGAGTGGATAACTATGCCTGCAGGCATTAACAGGTCAGACTTATCTTTTCATGGTTGCGAGATGTACTGAAATAAATGGATCAGATAGGGCGTGTGGTACCAAAACCAATTAGGGTGGAATCTGTGCAATCCTTCCAGAATCTGTGCATTTCCAGGGTGTGACTGAGTATAATTTTGGCTGTGCAATTGGCAGGCTTCGCTCTCTGCAGCTCCTTTTACTTTTATGGACAAATACTGCTAAGCTAGGAGGGCAGCTAAGAGAAATGTAAGTTTTTAACAGTTAAGACATGATTACACTGTGCAAAGATGGAGCAAAACAGGAATTGTGCAACAAGGAATATATGCAGGAAGGGAAAATGCCACTATAATGAGTTCCCTAGGAATGTGTTTGTCTATAAAGAATAAGTAATTGTACCATAAGTAATAAAGGAAGGGGAAAGGAATGTATTTAAAGAGGGAAGGGTGGAGATTGTTTTATATTTGTGAGACTAGGTGATATAAATGCATGTCTGTTTCACTAAGCATTATTGCCTAACTCTGCAATTAGGGAGACATAACCACATCACCGTCCATCTACTATCTTCAACAAAGATAATGGATTGACTAAACAGTGAATTTAGCATTCTTTCTCACGAGCTTTGGGCAGTCTCTTGCTTTGCCTGGTGCCTTATGGTTGTCTCCTAGTCAGGCAAGGAGGATGTTCATGTCTTGCCCTGGCTGCAGAGGTGCTGCCACCTCAGGTGGGCAGGCCACCTCACCAGGTGGAGAGTGGGGAGGGATGGCTGCTGAACTCAGCCCAGATTTTGCAACTATCACAGTTTAGAAAATGGGGTCTAAATGATTATACCTAACAAGCACACAGTTGAAGATGATGTTAATTCCTCAGTAGTAGGTGCTGTAACTAGCAGTGGAAGAAGAATGAAGGTTTAAAAAGATTTCCTCTTCTTGTAAGCCTTGCTGAAGTCATAAATTATTAAACATCTTATTCTTTTGGCTCCTTAAACAATGGACTGGACTATTTTTTGTTGTTTTCTTTTTTGAGCTAATTCCTCAGCTAGGAATATATTGAGATAAGTTGAAATATAAAAAGGATTAGACTATAGTAAAAGGAAAAATTTTACTAGATGTATAAAGATTGCTCCTTGTTTAAATGTATTCTAAAGATCATGGACAAACTTCTATGCTTTGTATGTGGATGGGCTGGAAGTCCTGTGTTTTAAATGCATTTTCATTTCTACAGTCTATTTATTGAGGTGCATTAGCATGAAAAAGCTAAACCATATCACATTACTTACTTAATGTTCTAGAAGTTCACAAATTAATATTGTTTGGTGGGAAATGACATGAAGGAAGTTTAGAAAATTTAAAACTATTTTGCTCTCAGGCAACACAACTCTTTTGCAGAAACACATCTTCACTACACTGCTCAGAGAAGCAACATAAAATAATTCTATTTATTAATTTTATAGAAACTAAAGGAAATCTGTGTCAATCATAAAGGAAAATTCTAAATTGTTGGAGGTTTTTTTGATTTTTTTTAAATCTATTTTTTTATTTTGATCTGCCTATGATGTGGGGTGATCAATGCCATTTGCTGAAACCATTTTAGATTTTTGTCAGACATTTTATACCTCTAAGATATTTCCCCATTTAACAGAATGGAATCCGAAAGACCCACAGCAAATAGAAAACTTCTTTGAAAGTAATTAAGCAGAAGAGAAATAGAGGGTTTTTTTGAACTACCTTAGTCATAGGAGCTCGGATGATAATCTAGCTAAGACTTAGGATTCTGTTTTCCTTCCTTCCTTCCTTCCTTCCTTCCTTCCTTCCTTCCTTCCTTCCTTCCTTCCTTCCTTCCTTCCTTCCTTCCTTCCTTCCTTCCTTCCTTCCTTCCTTCCTTCCTTCCTTCCTTCCTTCCTTCCTTCCTTCCTTCCTTCCTTCCTTCCTTCCTTCCTTCCTTCCTTCCTTCCTTCCTTCCTTCCTTCCTTCCTTCCTTCCTTCCTTCCTTCCTTCCTTCCTTCCTTCCTTCCTTCCTTCCTTCCTTCCTTCCTTCCTTCCTTCCTTCCTTCCTTCCTTCCTTCCCTCCTTCCTTCCTTCCCTCCTTCCTTCCTTCCCTCCTTCCTTCCTTCCTTCCTTCCTTCCTTCCTTCCTTCCTTCCTTCCCTCCTTCCTTCCTTCCCTCCTTCCTTCCTTCCCTCCTTCCTTCCTTCCCTCCTTCCTTCCTTCCTTCCTTCCTTCCTTCCTTCCTTCCCTCCTTCCTTCCCTCCTTCCTTCCCTCCTTCCCTTCTTTCTTTGTTTTCCTTTTTAATTTTTTTTGTTTGTTTGTTTCTAAATAAGAAAACTACACATGTACAAACATAAGTTCTGGCTGGCCTTGTGCATACAAGAGGCCCTATGTGTGTGTGCACATGTACCATAAATGTACTGGCATGTGACACAAGCTACTGAGCACTACAGATATCTGCCTAGATATTTCGGTTAATTTTGAAATTACTTTTGGACTACTAAATCCATTTACATGTGTTTGACCACTGCAGTGTGTGTACCACTGTTTCAAGGCTGTCAGCCTCTAATCCCATCTGTTTATTGTGATATGACAAAGCTTCCACATACTTTTCTATCCAGAATGTGCAGTTTATCCCAATAAGCAATGAATTTCAGAGATGTCTAGAGAATATATGAGTGGAAATCTTCTGTTCTTTTACCCAGGATAAGATTGCTTCTGCAGCTCATTCTTTGTTAGGCCTTTGAGAAAAATCTGAGATTCTTCCAATCAATTATTTGGATGTGGTGAATCACTAGGCTTTGTTATTCTATTTGAAAATTCTAAGTTCACATATAGATGAAAGCAGATTCGAAAAAGGAAATTGCTTGTTAACTGAAACCTTAAATAGTTTTCTTTAAGAAAGCACAAGTGATCAGTCTGCTTTCATCTAACTATGCACTTCAAGTTCTTTCTAATTTAATGCATTACCTCTTTTACATCTTAACCCACAAGACTTGTTGCAGAAGACAGAAGCTGTCTTTTGTATTTCCAAACTACTGTCTTTTCTTTAAGCCAAAATATACATACATTGATGTGCCAAGTAGTTCTTCAGGTAGGAAAGTAAAAACATGTTCAGACATGTCCTGGAGACTGGGAAAAAGCCAGAAAATTTTAGCTCAAATAAAGCATCAACAACTTCCTTTTTACTACTTTCAGCAGCAATCAGATGTCTAATTAAATTCCATTAGCCTAAAATAAGGCAGAGCTTTGAAGACACAAATCAATAACTAGAGAAATTGCCCCACTGACTGTGTTAAGAGACTTTTGAAGCTTTCCCCACCCTATACATTATTCCAAGTTTAAGCCCTCTGACTTAACTTGGCCATAACTAAATAATCCAAATTAACATTTGGAGGAGTAATAGGCCTTTTTGGAATACAGTTCACCTAAGAAATCTGGTTTCCTCATCCCATCGAACGTGTAACTTGCAAGGCTTTGCCTGTTATAATGTGACATTTCTTCACTCAAAAGCTCACTTTTATTTTCAGGAAAAAGATTTTGCTGCAGACCTAAATTCATCACACTGCATCTTCTACAAAGGCTTGGTGATTAAAAAGGTAAAATAATTCAAACCACCACCATGAAGGATTTTAACCTTTGTATAATACATGGGCTCTGTGGAAAATCAAATTAACTGGTTTCCTTTGTACACAAGAACAATAAAATGTCAAAGTACATAAACAAGTCTTTTAAAACAAGCAAGTGTGTCCTTTTAAGTCCTTCTCATTAAACAGACATGGCCTGATGAAGGTACTGAGGCTACTTGTGCATTTAATGCCTGAGAAACAACCCCTGCTGTAGGCAACATGTTCAAAAGTTTGATCTAAACCACAGAAATACCAACTCCATAGGACACATTTCATTTTGTTAAAAAGTTTGGAATCAGATTACTTAGTCCTCACAATCATCAAACTTCACAGGTTAAAACCAGGTGAGGGAGTCTGTTTTAACCTTCTCATGTTCTGCCAAGAGCCTTCTAAAATGTTCCTTTCTTAAGTGTTCTGAAGTATCGGTAAAAATGCTATTTAAGAACATCCAGAATTAATGTGGCCTCAAAACTACAATAATGCTGTTCCAGATGTTTGTGGTGAATTGCCGAGCAGAAGAATTAATAAAGTCATACTTACACAAACAAACTTTCTTTAAAATACTTGTCCAGATCTGTCCTAAACCCATTAAAATTAGAGAATTCTGTATTCTCCTTCTCCCTAAAGCAGTGGTCTCCAACAAATCATTGTAAGCTTCCTAATTTCTTATGTATTCCTATCACCAAACTTTTTTAATTGGAAACAATACACTTTACAGATTTTGTTGGTTCTGTGGACCACTTCCCATAATCTCATGGACTGAGAACTTAGATCTAGGTACATGATAATGGAAAGCATGACTACAGGAGCTTTGTTTGCTCTCATTTTAGTTTGGTACAGTGGATGGTAATAGGATTGAGGCATAGACTATTGACAGGTGAGACTTATACCTAAGATCCTGATCTACCTATACATATATCCATAGGGACAAATTAACCCAAAGTCTTCTGGGTACTGAAAAACAGAAGGGGCACAGAAAAAAACAGGAGAGAAAAAGTTTCTCTCACATGTTTACTCTTAATCACCTGAATAAAATAAGCCCTCTCAGCTAAGTATGAGTGAGGGCATTTCAGCCCCTATGCATTGCCTTCTTTTTCTCTGGAATCTGTGTATGGCTTGTCTTCTTCAGCAGGCCTGAAGAAGTGAAAAGCTTGTTCCATTCTGACTTGAGGCAAAAATATAATCTAATGAGTGGAACAGTGAAACAAATCCCCAAGATAAAATGTTTTGGGTTTTTTTTTGTATTTTGTGACATACGAGTTGCACCTCCAAAAGTGTATATGTATTTAATCTAAAATTCTTGTCTGAAGTCCTTGTCCTTAAAAATATTCAATGAAGTCCTTAAATATCTTGCATTTCAATGTGTAATGCTTGTAATGCTAATCAGCAATGTAAAAATAGCTGTTTAGAGGTGCATTACTGTCCTTAAAATGCCAAAGCAATTGTTTGAATGAACACATTTTTGTCTTCCTGTTTTTAAGAGTAACATAAAAGATGCAGACAAGAAAAATGTCTCCATCATTTATGGGTCTCTCTAGATGGCGAGCTTTACCATTTAAGTTATATAGCTCCTTCTTAAAGACTAAACATCTTAGAGAATAACGCAATACAGACCCCTATTCTCAAAGCTTCATCAGTGTTGGCCATTTCGGAGTGGGGGGAAAGGATTGGCCAGGAGAAACTGGCCCGTGGTTCCTGCAGAAGTGAAAGATGTGGGAAACTCCTAAATTCTTATGCCAAGGTTGTTACAGCATGGAGTCTTTTCAGTGCGGCACAGTAAAACCTGAAATAAGAAGCCAGCTTAACTGTCACCACTGGGGGCCACTGCTACTTAGCAAGAGAGAAGGAAAAGGAAGCTGCTGCATGGCCTGGAGTCTCTAGCACTGGAGATAGCTCCTTTAGAGAGGCAAGAAAATGACCCAGTATGGAGTTGCTTAAGAGATGGGAATAGCCAGCAAAGACATGTACAGGGAACTGAAACCCCCTGACAGTGAACATACAGCTTTTGCCAATGTCATCATGAGTGATAGCAGAAGTGGCAGCAACACTCACCCTTTGCAGTGGTATTCCCAGACCTGCACTGATCCACATAGCTTTGGGAAGGGCTTGCATATCAGTAATAATTGCGACCCCTTACTAATCAAACCTGTTCAAAAATGGGCCATCATCACCATTGCCTTCTATTAACAGAAATCACTTTTGTTGTTAAGGAGCACAGACAATATGGAATAGGTAAAAATGTTTTTATGGCAGAGACTGAGGAATAATTAGAGAGCAAGACAGAATGGAAAAGGATAAGATGGGCAGAGGAATTACATACAAAAGAGAAGTGAGTGGCTTCTCCTTAGAGTCTTGAAACTTTTTTTTTTCTCCACACTACTTATCTCCATACTTCTTATCTACCTGCTGGAAGCATGGATTCTGGACTAGATGTAATAGTCATACTTTACAAGGGTTTCTCCTAAGAATCAAGAAATTTCAAAAGGAAATCTTTCTCCCTCCAGACATTATTAATATTTATTACATTATTCATGCCCAAATTGATCCTTCTGAAAATCTTTCATATAAAATATATTCATGGAATGGAAACCAAGGCCCAGCTTTTCCTGTCTCTTTCCTACAATATGATGGCATAAGTCATTGACTTCAAATGGGCTAGTGTTAAAAGTGACAAGAGACTCACACCTCACAGCAATTTATCACACTGATATTTTTGAAGAGGAGCAGTTCTGTGTCACATACAACAATATTTGCCTCTTCATGCTGCTGGTTCAGACAGCAGCAGGTATTTTCTCTTATTTTTGGTCTGAACTGTCATGACATGAAGGAATGACATCTAAGGGCCAGCCTGATTGAATGTAATCCTTCTGAAAACAAACACACACAAAGATGAGAAAGGCAGAACTGGGCAAAGAGGGATTTCTCACCCCCGGAACTGGTGGACAAACTGGTGTAATTGCTGCTACGAAGTACTGAATGTTGACCTCCCCAAACACTTTTTGCATGTCTCTGTGACCAAACAAGCCCTATAATGCATTGTGCTGTGTCCACACAAATCTCTGTTTGCAGGCCAGGCTGGAGAAGCACATCAAACGCAAATGATAAGAAAAGCAGGTGTGGATCACTGAGGGGTGTTCCAGGCTTCATCCTCATGGGAGAGCTCTGGCATTGGTACTGCTATTGTACATTGTTAATTAAATCATTCTAATTAATTCATTCGAAGAGTAAATTAGAAAGGAAAGAAGATAAATTACTCTAATACATTTAACCCCATGCTGTTTATTTAGCAGTTGAACAAAATAATGTGGTTAAAAAGAGTCTAACAAGGCAAAAGCCCAAGACACAGCTGTTTAATAGCATTAAAAATGAGATCTCAGACTGTGCTGTAGGCACATACTGCCTGTTTGCATTTAAAAGGCTTGCCAAGATAGCTGTATTGGCAAACCCTGCTAGTTTAGATGCAGCTGATACTAACAAAATAAATCAAAATATGTATTTCCATCTCCTGAGTGAAATAATCTGTTCTGCTAAATGGATTATTTTACTAGTACAGCTCTGCCAGTGTTAGAACTCTTGCTGGTGCTACTAGGGTAATCTGGGAGATGTTCTAGCTACATAGTTATGCCTGCAAAACATGTAAGTGTCAATATACTGATATGATAAAGCTTGCTACACATTCAAGGTTCCAAGAACTTGTCTCAACACAGAAGCCAAACCAATTTAAATAAAGAGCAAGTTGAAATAATTTAGTTAAAACAGCAGCATTCTCTGCATAGCAGACAAGCTGGATTTGAGTTGAATGAAGATTTTCCTACCCCAATATTTTCAGAGTCAAATGTGGCACTTACTTCTAGAGATTAAAATGAAAATATTTAGGGGTTTATACTGACATACTCATTTTTTCAAACTTCTTATTACAAACAAACAAACAAACAACAAAACCAACCCTAAGAGATTATAAATTTCACATGACTCTAGAAGCTGAGGCTTTGAGAAAAGGGCCAATTATCTTGTGATTTGAGATAAAATCATGATATTTAGCAACACTGCAAAGATCCTATCTATCCTGCCATACTAATACTAGGAGAAACATGTCTCAACTAGTTCAACGGGCATGTTAAACTATGTCCTGGAATAGGCTAGGCCAGCTTTGTTTTCAGCAATGTCAAAATACAGATTGGCCCATCTACAAAACTGGCTTAACCAGAATAATGCTTTACTGTGATCTGACTTAGTTCTCAGACCAACACAAACCAGACCAAAGATTTGCTTGGACCAAGTTAATTTCTTGAGTTTTTTCCATGCCAGAAAGCAAGCATTCTTATTCTAAATGTGCTGTAAGCTGTATTCAGACAACCCTATCTACTTCTAACTCCTGTGCAGAAAGAAGAAGAAACACTTTGGTTATTTTGTCACTTAAGCATAAATAAGAGCTCATTTGACCACATCCAAAAGAACAGCTGCTGTGGTTTGTAAACATGGACTATGGAGTTACTTTTTCTCCTTTCTCTCTGTTCTCACCAGTTACAACTGCTTTACACACACAGAAGGATCTGTCTGGCTGTGTACTTTTTTCCCCAACAGATGACTTAAAGCTTCATCCAATCATTCTGCCCTGATTAACTTAACGGGTTCCTCATTTCATGGAAAAAAAAAGGAAGATCAGTACTTCATCTGGTCATTTGTTTACAGGATTATTGCCCCACTTCTTTTCATGCAGGGTACTGCCCAAATCTGCAAACTGTGGGCATCTATGTAAATCCTGTATGTTGTCCTCTCTATGGATCTCATTTTTCACTGACCATTCTTACAGCTATGATTCAGATGTTACTAAGCAATAGATAAGGGAAAATTATTCTATCATTTTGGTTTATAACCCACAGTGATAACTATATGGCTGTTCAAAGTCCTAACACTGTATGAAGTAATGCACCCCTGTGTTTTTAGTTGCATAGAATGAGATAATCTGACTTTGACACCAGATTGTGGAAGATTCACCATAACGGACAGGATGTGGGTGGAATCTCTGCAGGTTTAGTTGGAGAAAAATGTGGAAAATAGGCTCAAGGTATTTTATGGTTATGTTACAATGAAAGGAAAAACCTGGACTCCTAACATGGACAATACGTATGTAACAAAGTTGAACATTCACAGTCTAATCCAAAATCCTCAACAGGTACATGACTCAAGTGAACATTGGTGCCTGCGAATACCCCCTGTGGAAGGTTGTTTACAATTTACAACAGCTTCTCACACCTAAACAACTTTGAAACATTCTTTATTACATACAGATGTGCAACATTTTTAGAACAATACAATGCACAATACTTCACGTTGTAATAAAACAATATTGTAAAAAGAAATAATCTATGAAACAAATTACTCTTTAATCTGCTCCCCGTTCAGCTATGCTCTCCAGGCTTACATATGCCCACAGGCTGTCTAGAATTACAGATGTGTCCTGCTGTACACTAAGCCTGTGCTAATCTGCAGACTGTGGAGTCCAGCAACACAAATATAAATAACCATCTGCATATTAGCAAATTGCTTACAGCGCATTCGTTTTTTTCAAAGGAGAAGTTTGGGTGTTTTTTCATTATGAAGAATGAGCAAATTCTCCTAACTATTACATTTATAAAGAAGCTTCCTGCTAGTGTGAGTAATTGTTCTTATCTTCCTTAAAGCCTCCTTAGACTAATATCATTGCTCTAAGTGATATTAGCAAATAGTCAGCTAGCAATCTGTGTAATGTTTAGTATGGTATCTTATGTTTTTCTTGTACAGAGCCACACAATACCATTATGTAAACACCGTTGTTATGTCTAGAAGAGGTTTATTGTTGAAATCGGCCTTTTGCACGTATTTTGCAAAAGGCGTTTTTCACATACTTTGTTAATTGGGAAGTAATTAAAGCCAGGCTTCCCTTTGTGCTGCGGGAGGGCAGCAGTGAAACGGCAGCTCCGCGAAGGCCTCCCGAGAGCGCAGCCCGGCGCCGGGAGGAGCAGCCGGGCTCACATCCCGCGGTGCCCAGGCTTCCTCCGCGCCCTCCCGGCCGCTCCCAGGAGGACTTTCCCACCGTCTGCCTTGCTCGGTCTTCGCCTCCCAACGGGACACGCCACGAGGAGCGGGACCGTCCGTTCTCTCGGCTCTGCCCATCCCGCGCAGCTGTTGCGGTGTCTGCGCAGCGAGGCGCGCCCCTTGTTCCCCCGGAGCGCGGTGTAGGAGCTCGGACAGCCAGAGGCTGCTCCGCCCGGCCCCACGCCTCCCCGGCCGGGTGCGGGGCAGGAAGGAGAGGCCACTGTGCACCCCGGTCCGGGGCGACACCAGCTCCCCAGCGTACCTTCCCCGCCGCCGGCCGGGACAGCAACTGCGAGCGCGCTGCCCTCGCCCTGCCGTCCCTCCCCCGCCTGTCACTCACAGGCTTCGCATAAAGCCTCCCCCCGCCCCCCCAACCCATATACCGCTTCTCCGCTCCGCCGCCGGGGCAGAGCCGCGACCGGCGTGCCAGCAGTAGCAGCAGCTATTCTACCCTTCTTCCTTCCCTCTTCCCCACCTCCCGCCTCCTTCCGCGGCCCGCCTCCCGCCAGCGGCACCGGCTCCGCCCGGCGCTGCTGCTCGCCCGGCGCTGCTGCTCGCTCGCCGCGGCACCGCCGACCCGCAGAACCCGGCTCGTCTCCCATGCGCGGCGCTGCATCGCCCAGGGACCTCCGCGCTCGCCCGGGAGCTGCTGCTGTAAGTTGGTGCTGCCGGCCCGGAGGGGAGGCGTGAGGGCAGAGCCGGGCACAGAGCGGCCGCCGCGCTGCCGGCCGTGCTTCTCCGCTGGAGCCGGGCTGCCTTGCTGGTCCCCGGCACAGGCGGAGCCCGGCCTTCCTCCGCGCTGTCCGGAGCGCCAGGTACCAGGGGGGCACTACTGGGGGACATTTGCGGTGGTTTGCTGTCTGCTGTACTCGGCTGCCCTTGGAAAGCGTCAGCTCCTGATACGGAGGGTGCTAGCCTCCCCGGTGGGCTTCAGCTTCCTGCTTGGGGGCCCGGGCGCTCCGGAGCATCCCTCAGTGGGCTGAGGCAGGGCAGGGAATGAGCGAGCTCCCCCTGCTCCCTGAGCTGGCTGCGGCGCTGCTCTCCCTGCGCCGGCACAGAAACTTTTGCACGTGGTTATTTCTGTATAAAGGAAACCAAATGCATTTTAGCTTCTCACACTGGTTTTTATATCAATCTGGGAAGAAGCTCGGCAAGTTTCTTCTCAGAGACCGAGTAATTGAGGCGTTTTGATGGGGCGAGCTGAGGGGAATTTAGAGTTGCGTTTCTTTGTTTGCATGTGGTGAGCTGTAGTGCATTCCTAGCAGGAGCAGCGTGTTCTGCTTTCTGTCTGCTGCAGGTCCTAGGCAGCCGCGGAGTTTGAAGACTTTAGGCAGTGTCACGGTTTGCCTCTGCCACACTGATAGCATCGGTGCAGATTTAGCAATTGAAAGCGGTGTTAGTTACACGATGGGATGATTAGTAGATTTCCTCTCTTTCAGCTGTTTTGCTGATTCTGAAGAAAAACACAACCACCACTGTAACTACACAGTCGTATTAAAATAAGCGTCCATCACGGATGTGTCAGTAATTTGAAAAGACTTAATTTTTCATTTGATTTAGGCCGAGACCTGCATGCTGTAGAACGGTTAAGTAGGACAAGGAGCCTGTTGTTTAGTCTTACAGCAGTGTTTACTACTGGGCTGCTGTGACAAGTAGCCTGTTGAAGTGTAATTATAAATCAAAGTCTTGGTTCAACCTCCATTCCTAGATAAAATCTATATCTATAATTTGCTGACCACTTCTTGTCTTTCACATACAAATACTATTTCTAAGGAAAAAAATGCCCGAAGGGAATTGGCTAATATTATTCAAGATGAACACTTGATCACTGACTGTAAATTACCTTTGCTGAAGTATTTGAGGCTTGCATAATTTCCAACACCTAAGAGAGAAATTGGAGATGTAATTTTTGCATTTTAATATTCTTACAAGATTCTGGATTGACCTAATTGCCAGAGACTCAGGCTGTTTACAGAAACACTGACTGTTAGTGGGTGATGATACTTGCTTCTAAGGGGGTGTTTGTTCAGCTAGTCCATGTGCAAACTCATCTCAGCGCCACACTGGAGGAAAAAGATGTGCGTAGATATGTATCTTTGTTCTGTTTGGGGAAATATGTTAGCTTATCTTAAATGTGAATTGGCATATTTTGAATTCCTCTCAATAGATGACATTGCAATGATAAAGACAATCTTACAGGAACAGTTCAAGACCGGTGTATGTGAAATCTACTTCTCAACGGAGACTAAGTTTCTGTTATAGTAGGGTGAAATGCTTAGTGCCTTATTCAGTAGCTGTTTGAGAGGGGTTTTTATACAACTTTAATTTTTTTTTTTCAGTGGTATTTGTTACGATAGCTGTGGGTGGGCTTTCGGTAACAGACAGTGATCTATTCCTTCCCTCTGCATGTGGTCTGTAGTTCACTAGTCTCCACTGTATGCATAACTGCAGGGTGGTTTTTTAATGTTTGCCTCTATTTTGTTGTGGTTATGGGCTCCTTCTGAATGGTGCTGAACAAGTGTTGCTCATGGGAGTACACAGCCTGGTAAAAGCTCTAAATACCTGCATCTGCAGCCTCTGATGTAAACTTTATCTGCCCTATTTCTGAACCCTGTGTGCATGATGAAAGAAAGTTTTCAGTATACTCTGAATTCCCCCAACACGTGGGGTCAGAAAAGAGAACTGTGTTTTCATAGAGATCCTGACATGCCTCTAGACTCTGATGTCTACCCTCACATTCAGTTAACTGGAATGGAAAGTGGGGGGCAGTGTGCATATTCAGAGACTGGTTATTCTGTTGTCTCTGATCGGTGGGGTGTTTAGCTCACATCCCGCTCTTGATGAGGAACCTTGAGTAAGAGTAGGTCCTTACTGTGAGGAAAACCTACCTGTAGAGCTCCAGTGAATACTGTGCCTTGCATCATAACAGCATTTTAAACAGCCAAGTGCCTGGAAAAGTCTGAAGAATTTGACAGTACAGTGTTCAGTTTCCTATTTGTGTCTTCAAACTACATGTGTACTAGTATTTCAGGCCAAGACCTTTCTGTAATCCTTTAGTTCCAGGAGATTTCAACCTGTAAATGGTCAGCATCTTATTTTTGGCTATAGATTAAGTGGGTTATTTTAGTCTGAGATTAGTACTCAAGATCCTCAAATGCCATCTGTGTGGTTTTTTTTTGCCAGACAATACAACTTCATTAAAGGTAATTTAATTTTCCTTTTAAAAGAGTTTGTGTTTTGAAGGCATCCCAGCTACCTTAAGTAGTTTGGTGCTTAGTGCATTTAACAGGTGCTCTGGGGAACACTGGTATGATCCCTTTCTAAGCTTTGGCATGGTAGGGTGAGACAGATACTCTGCCTTGTAGCTCTGATGTATAGGACTCCTGTTTGCTTTGGCGACCTTTGGATTGTGCACTGTTTTATTGGGAGTGTTACCTGCTGTTTTCAATCCCAGTTAAGTTTCATCAGGCAAATTATATTTAATATTAAAGGAAAAGGGCTATGGTAGTTTTACAGTAAGGCGTCTTTCTTTTCCTTACTTTAAACTGGGTTTAAGAGCTTTTTTGCTGTGACTAAAGGGAAAGGTGTATCACAGACCTGCTGTTGCTCAATATGGTCAATCAATTACATGAGCACAGACAATGAGGAGGATGATACTGCTGTGCTGCAGTTAGACTACAGGTGTTGCATGTTCCATATATACAGATTGCTTGTTCGGAAATGGAGTCTGCTGTCCAAATTAAACATGTGGTTTTGATTTCATCAATGTTTCTGGTCATATAAATCTAGAACAATACATGTATTAAAAATGCTGTTTTTGAGGCTTGAAAAGCTCTTGTATTATCTTGAAGCATAAAATGTGGGAATGAAATTCTACAGTTCTTTACTGCTTAAAGATGCTCAAGTATATGAAAATGTCTGTGTGAGGGCAAAGTATATCCATATTAAAAACCTTCACAAGTGGCCCTAGGTCATGGTCTGACTTAGGACATTGCATGCTTTCCAGGTAGTTCTTTTGGCCAGTTCTTGATTTGAAGGTGCAGTAAGAGGTACTCTGGACATGCAAATAGCATAGTAATTAGGCAAGTTTTGTTCTTGCCTTTTGCTGAGTTTTCTCTGCAGTTTGGAGACAGAGAAACGAGATTATTACAGTACCAGTCACAGCCACAGCTTGCACTGAGTTCTCTATGTTTCATCTTGTACTATTTGCACTGTAGCTTTTTGGCCATTGGCTTTATATCGCTGCCAATATTCCTCCCTTACCCTGTACTCTATACTATTTTGACTTGACTCAGTTAAATCTGGAAACTTGCTGCTGCAGTTTTACATAGACCTGTATATCATGGCAAGTAACACTAACATTCACCTCTAAACAGGATCTGAGTAGTGGTTTTTTTGTTAGGAATAGGGCAGGATAGGAGATGTCTTCTGTTTTATGCCTCCTCAAATCTTCAGAATGAATTAATGGCTTAAACTGTCTGGACCTGACTCTCCATGTGGCTTCAGATGTAGTGTCTCAGTGACTTTGGATGGTAGTCAAAACATGTTTTTCTGCTGACCCTGCCTATGCTATATCACTATAGCAAGCAGACACTGATTTCTGTGCAGTGAAAGTGGAATCTGTAAAATATACTAATAATATTTTTTTACAGTTACACAAGTTTAAATGTACAGTTGATACCAGAGTTTTGTTTTAAACATTTTTTTTTTCCATTTTATGCTGTTGCATATGGAATCACTATACCAAAGGGAAGCTTCCTAATAGGATTAGGAGGTTTTTGTTCCCTATGCAGCTTTTGACATTCCTTAGGTATTCTGTCTGGTAGCTCTTCCTGCTATGATTCAGTACAGGAGAATGTTTCAAGCGTGTGCATGTGTATGTAAGTAATGAATCAGCTGGTCTAGGTTGGGGAAGGGTGAGAAAATCTGTCCTGGTTCATTTTCTTTCTCCAACTTACTTGCTTACTGTATTGCTATGAAAGTTGGAGATCAGGTTTCCCAAGATAAACCTGCTCTTGGGCAACAAATTTAGACTATGTCATTTATGAACCTCAACTTACAAAAAAATAAACGCATGCCAAAGGTAGATGTAATTCTCTGTCCACTCAGCTGTAAATTAAGGCTTTTTCTCCCCCATCCTATAGTGAATAATATACACACTTCTTGATACGAAAAACTAATAATGATTTTTACTTTTATTTATATTAAATTCTTTTCTTTGCTTATAGGTGTGAGAGAAAATGTCGGTCAGCATGCATGAAAATCGCAAGTCTAGGGCCAGTACTGGCTCCATAAACATATACTTGTTCCACAAGTCATCCTATGCTGATAGTGTCCTTACTCACCTAAACCTCCTGCGTCAGCAGCGTCTCTTTACAGATGTACTTCTCCATGCTGGAAACAGGTCATTCCCCTGCCACAGAGCAGTTCTAGCTGCTTGTAGCCGCTACTTCGAAGCAATGTTCAGCGGAGGACTGAAAGAGAGCCAAGACAGTGAAGTCAACTTTCACAATTCTATTCACCCAGAAGTCCTGGAGCTTCTTCTGGACTATGCATATTCCTCCAGAGTTATCATCAATGAAGAAAATGCAGAGTCACTGCTGGAGGCTGGTGACATGCTGGAGTTTCAGGACATTCGGGATGCTTGTGCAGAATTTCTGGAGAAAAACCTTCATCCCACCAACTGTCTTGGTATGCTGCTGCTGTCGGATGCTCATCAGTGTACCAAGCTGTATGAGCTCTCTTGGAGGATGTGCCTTAGCAACTTCCAGAGTATCAGTAAAAGTGAAGACTTCCTCCAACTGCCAAAGGACATGGTAGTGCAACTCCTTTCCAGTGAAGAATTAGAAACTGAAGATGAAAGGCTGGTGTATGAATCAGCTATCAGCTGGGTCAACTACGACCTGAGTAAGCGCCACTGTTACCTGCCAGAGCTACTGCAGACAGTGAGACTGGCCCTCCTGCCAGCCATATACCTTATGGAGAATGTGGCCATGGAAGAACTTATCACCAAGCAAAGGAAAAGCAAGGAGATTGTAGAAGAATCAATAAGATGCAAGTTGAAGATACTACAGAATGATGGAGTGGTCACCAGCTTGTGTGCCAGACCCCGAAAAACTGGCCATTCACTTTTTCTTTTGGGTGGCCAGACCTTTATGTGTGACAAGCTGTATTTGGTGGATCAAAAGGCAAAGGAGATCATTCCAAAGGCTGACATTCCAAGCCCACGGAAAGAGTTCAGTGCTTGTGCCATAGGCTGCAAAGTATATATCACTGGGGGGCGAGGATCAGAAAATGGAGTCTCCAAAGACGTGTGGGTGTATGACACCCTTCATGAGGAGTGGTCGAAGGCTGCTCCCATGCTGGTTGCTAGGTTTGGCCACGGCTCTGCTGAACTTAAGCACTGTTTGTATGTAGTAGGAGGGCACACTGCAGCAACAGGGTGCCTTCCAGCTTCCCCTTCAGTATCCTTAAAGCAGGTAGAGCAGTATGACCCCGTGACCAACAAATGGACCATGGTTGCCCCACTGCGAGAGGGAGTAAGCAATGCAGCTGTAGTCAGTGCAAAGCTGAAGCTGTTCGCTTTTGGCGGTACCAGCGTTAGCCATGACAAGCTGCCCAAAGTCCAGTGCTATGATCAGTGTGAAAACAGGTGGACAGTACCAACCACCTGCCCCCAGCCCTGGCGCTACACGGCTGCAGCTGTTCTTGGAAACCAGATTTTTATTATGGGTGGAGATACTGAATTCTCTGCATGCTCTGCTTATAAATTCAACAGCGAGGCATATCAGTGGACTAAGGTGGGAGATGTGACAGCGAAGCGCATGAGCTGCCATGCAGTGGCATCTGGAAACAAATTGTATGTGGTTGGAGGCTACTTTGGCATCCAGAGGTGCAAAACATTGGACTGCTACGATCCCACGCTAGATGTATGGAACAGCATAACAACCGTGCCCTATTCATTAATTCCCACAGCATTTGTCAGCACATGGAAGCACCTCCCCTCCTAATTGTGCATATGTTGGCAACTACAAGTTAGCAGGTAAGAAATAATGCCTTTGAATTTCACTGTAATAATGCTTTTCAAAAGAACTTTTCAGCAGCAGCTCTGAGGAGGGGTGAGTATGTTTGATGCAATTTTACATCTGGATCACCTGAGACACTTATGTTTACAGGCTGTTGTAAGCCAGGCACCATGTCTATGGCAGCACCAGGTCCTGGAAATAGTTTGCCCCATATCTTGCACCTACTTTTACAAGGCCTTATCCTTCAAGCTTTAGATGTAAAAGACAGGGAAAAAATAGCATTTCAACTTGTAGGGAAGTGCAGATAATCCTTTGGAAATTGGCTCTGGCTCTTAGGTACTAAATGCATGTTAAACAAAGGTTCCAGTGCCATTTTTCTGATGACTGAACCTAGGTCATTCTGCATCCAGTAAGAGTACTCAAAAAAGATACAGTAAATTCTGATCTGAAGCCTGATAGCAAATTCTCTTGAATTTCCATGCCTTTAGAGAAAGCTGCTGTCTTATGATAGGTGTTTTACAGACCTAACTTTCAAAATCAGCTAGAGAGTGTGGTTGCATCTGCATGGACTAAGGCTGCATTTTCTCCATGGTTACACTTTAAAATACAGATTTTTCAAAATACTTATGCTTATGTATGTTGAACTAGGTATAGTGTCAGGAAGATGTGTAATTAATATTGCAACTTGAAATAATTACTACTCTGTAGCACACACTGTTCCAAAACAATTTAATTACACATAATGGGCCAGGTTCTTACCAGGTGCAACTTCAACATTGTATCTTCTCACAGGCAAGTCTGAATTTAGTCTTGCTTGATTGGTCGTTGTGGATTTCTTATTTTTATGAGGAGGGGAGAAGATTTTTTGTTATTAATCTGTGTATTTTGCAACAAACCTGTAGTGTTGTGTTGCTTTTATTCCCCATGTTCCTCTTGTGGCTTTAGTACAAAATCGGTTACTGCCAGCCAAAAAAGTATAGTGATGTTCTTGAGCCTAAATAATCAATGCCCGGTGAATGGTAGTTTGTTTTTGGATTTGAGCATTGTATATTGTATCCATGAAAGCAAGAAAGTTACAAGAAAAAGACAAATAAATACAGTTGCAGTTATTAAACAAGCTATGCATGTGCCTCTGGGTTACCTAAAAGTTCAGACTGAAGAGGATCTCTAGAATATAGGAAGAAGAACTTGTGTATAAAGACTTCTTTAGGTTCTTCTGTTTGGGACAGATCGTTGGGGAGGTTTTTTGGTGTTTTTTGCAGCAGTAGACATTTGCCTGACTCTTGCAGTAAATGTAAGCCCCAAAGGTTTTTGAAGCAGTGTAGATAGTGTAGACAGTTACTCTTGTAGTTGCCTTTTGGTTGACTGCGAGTTTTGGCTGAGTAAATAATACAAGGTTGGGCTCATGCAAAGCTCAGCTTTGAAATCTGCTGTGAATTTGGGCAGTGTTGTGCCATGATGCTCTTCTCTCAGGTGTTGTCTGCCTTGAAAACACTACTCCCCACTTTGTTCTTCCAGACTTTTCCTCGGAAAGCACAGCAAAAGCTAGAGACTTACCAAATCCTGGTTACCGGCAGTAATTGCCCACCTGACAGCAAATAGAAGCCCTCATTTCTGTGTCTCAGCTGCCTCCCTAGCTGGGAACTGCATCTCAATATCTTCAGTTAATTTGTATTATTACTGACTTTATGTGGTTCTCAGTGTTATCAGAACAGCAGTATTGAATGCCTGGGCTGAGGTCTGTGCCAAGAAAAATATTGACTTATTCTTCTGAGTCTGACTTAATTGTTCTGGAGTTTACAGAGCATGAGGGAGTGTTTTATTTTGAAAAAGAGTTCTCCGAATATAGCGGTGCACAAAGCTTTCCTTTACTCTGCAGTATCTTGTTAAAAGACATTATTTTATCTTCACTAACATGCAAGATAACTGGCTTAACTAGCACACTAGGATAACTGAATGCAGCTATAGACTGAAATCTCTCCAGTGCTGTGTGCTCATCCAGCAACTAGGTTGTTTTTTTTTCTACTGACTCCTACTGCTTTGTCAGTGGGTGGGAGGACCAAAAAGGAAATTACTTGTGATTACTCTATTTTAATGGTGCTGTGTGGCCCCAGTCTGACAGCTTTTAAGAAGACTTCAGTCTGCTTTGTCTTGTTCCTCAAACTTGCGAGTTTTGGGTCTTTTTTTCCTCTCTGTTTTGGAATTGTTTACAGCTTTTTGAAAGTTCATCCCATGACAAGAAACACTATTTTGACTCAGTGTTGATAGTCTGCTTTTATGGGAAGATTGTCATGCTATGCTGAAGAATGCCTAGAAAAGACTAATCAACACTGAGTGGACCCTTTTTTTAGACATAAAAAAAACTAACCCACACTTGCAAAAACACTATGGACTGTTATGTAGGCTGGGTTGTCTCCTGTTAATGTTCTCTGTTATTCTTAGACATTACAACCAGAGAGAGATGTGGTGCGTTCAAAGGATCTATGAGTTCACTAGAGCTCATTTGCATTGTAATGAAGTAGGATTTGCCTTCTAAAATTCTAGCAGTGCTGTCAGAAATTATTGTAATGAACTGATGATGGTTTGGAAACTGGAATTTTGATACAGTTTCACAGTGAAAAAGCAGAGGACAATCTCAGCACCCAAAGGCTGAGTTTCTCATTAAATAATTGATTTTGTGAAGGACTCTAGGATGGATTTATTGATGGATGGTATATTGCTGTGTAAAAAGAAATTAAGCATAATTCTGCTTAAATGAAGAGTAGATGTATTTTGAGTAAGGGAGTTCTATGGCCCTCTTTCTGTTGTGAGTAAATTCAATTCAGAATTTGTTACAGTGAACAGAGGTATTGGGGCAAGACAACTTCACCTTCCCTTCTGCTTTGTTCCAACCAGGTTTGTTTTGGCTGAGGTGTAGAAAAATCTCTGCACTAGATGCTCTTGCAGATTTTTGTGGAAGAGAAGTTACAAAAGGTTGTTTGCTTAAAACAAGTCCACAGACTTTTAAGATTTTGGGGGAACATAAAAATGTGAAATTATGCAGGATACAGAGTCCATCACTTTGAAGTGTGTCAGGTCACTTAGATTTAGGTTTCAAGTGACTGAATTTATACCCAAAAAATTAGTCAATCTTTCTGCAGTAAATAGGATAGCTTACAGAATAAGGTTAATAGAATAATAAATTCAGAATCTCACCCTAAATAATTATGTTCTTGACTGGTTTATGTGTTAGTAGTTGGGTATTGCATGAGAACTTAGAGGTTTTCAGTGTGGGTGGGGAAGCCTGTCAGCTGGGTTGTATCCTAAGTCTAGGTTTTAGATTTTCTTTGACATCTAACAAAAACCTTATGGTATATTGTTGCAGCAAAACCATTTAAGTAATTTCCCTCTCCTTTTCCTCCACCTCTTCCCATGCTTTTAGTTTACTCCTTTATTTGGAGAAGAGGATTGGAACCTCAGCTCTGGAGAAGTTTTTATGAAGAAAAACCATTCAGCATCTCTTGCATTTGAAGAAAATCATCTGCACCTTGTAAATTATCCAACCTAGACATGAAGGAATGGGAGAAGAAACCCCTGCTGTCTTCAGTGCTTCAACAAGTGGTTAAACATGAATGGACAAACCTCTGATCTGGTCCTTGTGCTAGTAATTGTGGATTAATGCCAATGTTAATCTGTCCTTCAAAGATGAAAAAAAACAGACAGAACTTCTTTTAGCTGTGCACCACGCAGCACTTGATTTCCATGGACCCCACTGTTTTTATGTGAAATTTGAAATGGTTGTCACCTCTCTTTGTGGTGGTTTAAGTGCCAGTGCCAGCTGCAGGGGAAGCAGGACAGGTCTGAAACAGCAAGATGCTGCTGTGAAGGAAGATAACAGCGGCATTGCTGCTGAACTCAGCTGACTGGAGTGTGCTTGCCTGTGGGCAGTGCCTACAGCATCTGTTACATTGTGTTCCATTGTCCTGTGTGCAGTAAGTGGCCTTCTGCTTCATAAGGACCAGTCCAGTGGTGAAATATTTTTGCAGCAGTGGAGAACGAATGTTGCATCCCCCAAATGCTCATTTGCCTGTTCTTCCCTGTATTTATAATTCAGTCTGTCCCTTTCCTATTATGTTACTTGTTGTAGATATAGTTATTTATTGTTCAGTGCTTGCATGCTGAAACAATGCCTGCAATTGTCTTCATGTTGCAAGGGCTTGTGTGAATTGTATGTTTTGCACATATTGTGATTGCTGACTTGCTCTGCTGCACAAAGAAAGAAGACTATTGGGTAACAGTTGGAGGTGGGAGGGAGGAGTGGCTTGCCAGTCGGAAATAGAAGCATTACAAGACAGGATTTTAAATTACACATGTACTAAAGGAAGAAGTCATGGAGGTCATTTTCTCAGGCCACCAGCTCCCTAGGTTGCATGTGGCGTCTTGTAGATGGTGTCCTTGCACCATTTCATTTGTTGGTCATACCTTTCAATTTCTATCCTGGAAATAGCCAAAGTCTCTTGCAACACATTTTGTGCAGCTTCCTGATTGCAACGCAAATACTGTGGAAGAGCTTCTGGATACCAAGCCCAGATGAAGTCATTGTCCAAACTTATTTATTTATTTATTTGGTTGGAGGAGGGTTACTTACAATATAGCCACATTGTCCTGAAGGAGTGGAGAATGGTGATTCAAGAATGGAAACAAAAAAACCTCAATATAGGTTAATGATGAAGTCTTAAAAAAGAAAGAGCAAAAATTTTGCACTGACTGGATTGCCTCATACATCTGGATTTCAGATCATCTGAGTGACCAGATGTCAAAGACCCAAGTGCTCTAGACAAATTTTTATGGGGATAGAAGATGAATTTCAAACCTCTTATCTTAAAAAATAAAAAAAAAGAAAGCCCTCAAACTCTGCTGCTTTTTATTTTTCTTATCCTGGTGTGTCTTTAATCACTTGGTTGCTCAGAAGCCTCAGATAATCCTGAGAAACCAAACTTTGACTTTTAAATAATTTTTTTTCTTATTCTGGTCTTTGGACAGATATGAAACTACTCTTAGGAATTTCAGAAGCTTGTGTTTCACAGGTACTTTCTTTGCCAGATCCTGTCATGAAGCTTGTATTGTATTGTGTTTTTTCTTAAATGTTTCTGGAGCCCAATATAACTGGCACATTCAGTAACATGGCTGATGTGTGCTGTGGTATAAGTAAACAGCTGCATGTGTGCATGCAAAACAAAAATAGTCACATTGGTGATGCTTGCCTTTCTCTGTGTGACAGTGATGTAGCTGTATTTGTGAAAGCTTTGTCATCTGAAAGTGCTTACATTGGTCACTGGAAGTTTCTCTGTGCTGGCTTACGTTTGATTTGCTGTTTGGAGTAGACTCTTTACATTTCAGAAATAAAATATTTGGAGTTCTGTGAATACTGAGATAACATTGATTAATCAGCAGTCATTTGCAGTTTTTAAAAGGGTGAGTTCCAGCTAGATGTGATGAAACGGATTCCTTGAAGAGGTAGATTAAAAGAGTATTTAAACCTATGGCCTCTCTACTCTTGTCCCCCTTAGATTACCTTTAGCAATAGGAAAACAGATTAGGATAGGTCTGTCTCCTTTCTGTATCCTTGTACCTGCACAGGTTGTCATGTTGAAGCAAACAGCCTTGAATTTTTGTTGGCCTTTCATCTTGTTGATCGCTCTCAGGAGTGCGAAAGGAGCCATAAAATCAGACTTCCTCTGTTTTGCATGTCCTCTCCCCAGGCACTAGCAATTACGTAAGGTACAGGGAAGTAAAGAACTGGGTCCCCAGGGGCCCCCGTGTTTGAACAAGGACATGTAGCTCTGAGATATGTGCTCTCTGTCAAGCTGATCAGAGTCCAGAGGTGAAGCTGCCTTGTGTCTCACTATTTAGCTTATGAAATCTGTTTTGTAGCACCATGCAGCTTCCAAAAGTGGGATGAATTTTCTACAGCTGTTTCCAGACTTGTGGTCTGCTTTCAAGTCCTCAATTAATTCCTGTGTGTAGGCTGAAGGAAACTGAAGTCAGGGTGGGCCTCTGGCTCTGCTGGGAATACACTAGGCTGTTGCTCTATGAGCTGTTGTGGGAATCCTGGCTGACTACTTGACCATTTCAGTGCTGTGAAACACCCCAGACTTAGAAGCAAATGCAGTTCACAGCAGAGTGCACACAAAAACCCTGGCATGAGATGGGAAGGTTCCTGCTATTTTGCAGGCTGGTTACTGTAGAAACATGGAACAAAGGACAGCCTTCCTCTTCTGGTATAATTGTGCAGCCCCTTTTCTATATGTCTGACACCTGTCTGAATAAGAGTGATTAGAGCAGAATAATGTTCCCAGTCCTGACCATTGAAGATGTGGTTCATGTGCTAAAAGAAAACTGCAAGTGAAGAAGTAAAATTGTCTATGTTGTTTGCTACTATGTCTTAAGATTTTGTAAAACTCACTTCTTTTCACAATGTGAAACTGAAGGTCAATAAATTATTAGGTATTTCCTCTCTGTTGAATGTTTATTTGAAGTGTTGTCTCTTCCTCCCCTCTTTCCTCACCCCTAAGTACTTTGAATCCCTTATAATGCCCTTTTTTATGTCCTCTTAAAAGAAGCACATCAGCAACATGCAATTAAATGCTTTGGTTTAAGCTTCTGCTTCAGCTGCGCTTTTCTTCCCTTTGTTCTCTTCTGCTGCTTTTACTATGATCTCTGTCTTAAAGTTCAGCAGTTAAAACTCAGAGAGCCTCAAAACATTTAAGAACAGGAAATGCAAGTTTGTTGGTGCTTGCAGTACAGTTTAGTTAGTGCCTGATACCACTTGGAAGGGAATTAGGCATCTTGAATCCTTTCTAATTATTCTCAAGTCAGAAAATGCTGGCTGTGTGTAAAACATTCAAATTGTTCTACATACATATATAGTCAAACTCTGAACTTTTAATCTCACTTACATTTTTGTGTATGCATGATGGTGGAGTTTGTTTAAATGCCGTTTATATACTATTTATTTCTAAATACTATTGATTTTCTGCATTGGCTTAGCATCTGTCTGGCCTGAAAGTGTTGCTGAACACTGTCCAGATATAAAATAGCAAGTTTTTCTAAGTTACTTTTATTAAAACTCCTGCAGCTGCCCTGAGAAAAGCCACAGGTTTCTTTGTTATTCTTTCTTATGACTTTCTGGCCTTGGCATGGCTTGGTTAACCTGTGTTTGAGATACTTGCCATCAGTTTTGGCTGGAGGAGTGGGACACTTAGAGAATCTTTACATATGAAGAATACCAGAAAAAATCAGCCTTTCCACAGAACAAGGTAAGGTTAAATTAATTTCAGTGCTTATTGCAAGCTCTTTGCTGGACAGTAACCTGGGTTGGTTTTTTCTGTTTGTATTTCAGCAGGGCATGGGATGCTTACAGCAGCACTGGGCACGAACAAACTGCTGTAGAGTGATTCAACTTATGTCATTTTAGGGCACTGGGTTTCTTATTCTGTCTGGTCATGGATTCAAACTCCTTTGCTTTGAAGTTTTCGCATACTGGAGGTTCTGATATTTATGTTGAGAGTGTAAAAAAATTACATTTAAGATTTTAAAAACTGATGATCTTACAAGACATCTGCAAGCATTTGCTTTATTCATAGTAAGTATTGAAAATAAATGCCTTGAATGATTAGAAAATAATCAGCTCATTAGCATTGACTATGGCTTCATCAAACATCCTGGGGTGATCAACCCTGACCTGTGGAAATCTCAAAGGCCCTGTTTATGCTAGTAAATGGAATATGCCTGGGGATGGTCTGGCACAGAGGCCAGCTGGGAGGAAACAGCCTTGAGCACTTTGAGCAGCCCCTTGTCCTGGCAAGACAGGGTGGCTGCATGCAAACTGCTTGGAGTGGCTGCTGGGGTGCTCTTGCTCCTGAAACCTACCCAGGAACACTCCAGAGGAGTGCAAGGTTTGCATGGGCCAAAACTACTTTGGGGCTTCACAAATGACTGAGCAGAACTGACAGCTTGTTCTGTGCCTGGGAACATGCCTGAATACAGTTTGATATATTACCATTGTTCCAGCCAGAACAGCGAGTAACATCACCTTTAGGTCCCTGGTAGCTGGGTGATTGATAACTAGTTGTATGACCCAGCATCAATGACCTAGATGGTGATGAAGGCGGAGAGAGGAAGCAATGCTGTCTCTTGAGGGACCTTGGTGAGTGGGAAAGATGAGTCCTGGAGAGGTGGAGTTATGCAGCTTCTTCAGATGCAACACATGAAGCTTTGGAAGTGCAGAGAAGGGAGGGTAGGAGGGTGGAAAATGTTTGGTGTGCCCAAAGCCATCCTGGTGGCAGTGCCCTGTGTGTTTTGCAGTAGGTGCATTGCATCTTTTGGTTTCAAAAAAAAAAATGGAGCAGAGTTCTATCAGAACCACAGCACAAGAGTGCACATGGGAACACATAACCCTGGCTGGCAAACACCAAATGAGACAAGTCACTTTTTTCATGAAGTATCATTGGTCCCCAGTTTTACCCAGTATGTCCTCATTTTTGGCCCTTACATCACTTACAGCCACATAATTTACTCCCCTCCACAGTGTAGAAGGCTGTGATCTGAAATGGTCTGTCATCTGGGTGTCTGTATGCATGTAAACTATACAGAAACATAAATACCATAGAAAAGCCATATGTTTATTCAAAGTTTTATGTTTGTGTGTGACATGAAGCCAAGTACGAACGAACTCAGTAGTAATATACACACATACACAATGTACACATACACCATCTGTCTTCTGTGTGTCTTTAATAATAATGGTCTGTGAATTTTAAAATTTCACTATTTGCTAGAAACTGTACATTTAAATATGAGAATTACCCTTAAAACAAAGCATGGTACATGAGGCATGACTGTGAATTAAAATATGTGGCTAAATAAATTACAAATCTCTTTCATAATCATGTTTAGGCAATGCTTCTGGCCTGACAATGCTCTGGCACTCTCAGGAAACCAAACTAGACAATGTGTCCTTTTTTGTGTGTGTCTAGTTATCCTAGAAACCATAATCTGTATCTCTGAAGCAATGAAGGAGGCAAAGCCACAGGAGTTTACTTCTGAGACCCCTCCTAATCCTTCTCTTATGTTATCAGACATTCAGTAAATTACTTAGTGCTGGTAGTAGATGAAGTTCATTAGATATTTTATAATCACAATTTATATGTCATAGTCCATGCTCTGATTCAAAGGTAAACTTTATGGCTGTGTTACTTAATTGCAATTACATATTTATACAAGTCAAAGCCACAAATACAATCTAAGACTTCACAAACCTGCATTTCTTTCCAGGAGATTTTAACAATACCTCATGGCATTTCAACCCAACAACAGGTTCATTAGGAGATAAATACTTAGTCCCAGCTTCAGGCTGAGAAGCTGGAGCATGGGGGATTTGTTGAAAGGTGCGAAAGAAGTAGCAGCAGAACCTCCTTAGTTCTCCCAGCACCTTCTCCTGGAGGGAACTGGGTGCACTGCAGCAATCAACAAAATGTCAGGCTGTGAGACTCGCTGTGAAAACTTGTCATTTCTTTCATGTTGTTAATTGGCTTGAGAGGGTTAAACTATTTACAGAGATATTGTTTCCTTAGACTAACAGAACTAGGCCTAAAAGAAATAGGAAGGACTTGCCATCAGATAAACACAAGCACTTGGCTTTTTACACACCAGTGAGGAACAATAGTACTTTCAGACAGATGGTTGTTCTCTACCTAAAGAGCGCTGATAGGAAGCAGAAAAGTTTAGGAAACTGCTGGTAGCAGTGTATTAACACAGACCTAAAGTGTTATCTTGCTCCTTGGCATCCCTCCCAGTATGGAGAGGTACTGAGCAAAAGAAAGATGCAGATTGAACCTTTTCTCTTAGAGGCAATAGGCTTTCTTTTCCATTCCAAAAATAGAAACATCTTGTCTTAAAACACTTGGAAGGAGTATTTTAAAGCCTGAGGGTCCTATGAAGGGACTCAATCAATGCAGACTTCCTCCTAGGGTGAATGGCTGGTTGGATTATGTTGGTTCAAGGTTTGAGAAGCAGCTATGTGAGAGAAGACTAGTGGTTGGTGGAACTGTCCCTTGATTAAGCAGCATAGTGGTCCAGCTTTCATTTTCCTGTGAATGTATCCTTTAATTTCCCTCACCCCATCTTTGCTCTTCTCGTCCATACCTGTGTAAATTCCCCTTGGAGCTGTTGCCCCAGGCCTTATAGGGAGCAGTGAATATTGCAGAATTAGGAGGAAGGGAGGTAAAAAACCAGGAGCTATATACCATGCCCTGATAATCCTGCAGAGTATCTGCCTTTGTCCTGCTCCACCTGTATGTCTCCACCACACAGCTTGTATTAGCTTTTTGCAACCTTGTGTGGCACAGACCTGTGCTTAGCTGTTTCTGGTTAACTTGTCAAAAAGCCTGGACGAGTTGTGTCATGAGGTAACATCTGATGTGATGTGCTGGCCGGGGCTTTGTTGGCTATGAAAGGGTTAATAGTCTGTGCTGTATGTCCTCTGTATGTCCTCCTCTGGCTGAAGCATGCCTTTCATGTTTGATCCTACAAACGGGGTTCTGGAGCAGCTGGGTGGATGCAGATGCTCTCACACGGACTGCCTCACCTTGCTCGTGAGTCTCCAAACGCTTTCCCAGTTACTGGGGGTATTTTATGTTTTGATTTATTGGCTACTTTGCATTTTCAGCAAAACAATTTGTGTTGGTACAAACAATTCCCTTCCCCCTGCCTCCACACTTTCCCATACACAGGTGAAAATACCTCCTGTTTGGTTACAGAGCAGTAAGTCTGTCTTTCATCACCTGGTGGTTTTTTGCAGATTTATTTGCCAAATTTGCCATTTGGATGTTAAGTTTACTTGATTTTCTGTACAAAAATGGAACTTTTTTTTTTGAATGGGTAGGAAACTCATCTGCCTGTGTCCTCCTGGCCACAGCCTTGAAGGTACTGGGGGGCAAGAAGACATCTGCTTGGCTTAAAAGCAGCTTTTTCTGGGAGATGCTTTGGTTCTGCCCAGGGATGGAGGTGTTGATAATAAAAGTGTTGAGAGTGGCACCCTGAGAAATATAGGAACCTTTTTCTAGTTGGACCAGACCTTATAGCTTCCAAGATGCTAGAGGAGGTTTCCTAGGAACCCAGAAATGATTTTGTGGGGTTTCTCCAGTGCTCACAGTTGCTGGGCTTGGGCAAGACCGGAAGGGGAAAACAAAATTTCCTGTCAGGTACTTTTCCTCTAAGAAAACATGACATTTGTGGTCAAGCAACTCTACTTTGCTAACCTCACACAGTGAGGGGTTTTTTTTTTTGGGTTTCTATTTAAAAGTAATTTTATCTGATAAATAAATATCTACAGTAGAATAAATAGATACTTGCAGTAAAATATTAACTTCATGATCAAAAGCCCATAGACACTTATGGTCCATCTTGCTGTCATGAAAGGGTAGAGCACACTCATCTCAAGTTTCATGCAGGCTTGTGTTGAGCTGCCGCTTGGTGTTTCTTAACTGAAACCACAGACAGTCAATGGGAAAAATGACCGGAGCCGTTTGCAGCCCCAGAAACTGGGAACATGGACCTGGAACCTGACTCTACACAGAGGCTCAGCTTCTGATCATTGCAGGTGCAGCTGCCAATAAGCTAAGGCATGTTTTCTCACTCTTTGCAGCTATTTTGGTCTTTAGAAGTATAAGTAATTTCTTTCTCCTGCTTTAGTTCATTTCAAATTGCAAGCATGAAAATAGCATTTGTGGTAAAAAAACCCTCTGATACATTAAGAACTGTGGTATGGGTTTTATAAATTTAGAGACAGACTAGCTGGCTCTTTAGACAATTGTACAATCAAGCCCCCATAATAAGAATATTTAAATAAAAAGGCATAACAGTAATTTTTAACTTTGTTGGAAAGGCAAATAATGGATTAATTTTGATCTCTAAAATAGACAAAACCTTTTTTTACTGCCTATGTTTGTTAAGCTAATCTAGTTAAAAGCTGGCCTATGAAATGCCTTAGTTTTCCCCATCATCTCAAATACAGTCTTTACCCTGAAAAAGCATGTCTGTGTGTGCTTAACTTCACATACCCTGAGTATTCCTTTTGAGTTCAGGGGATTAATTTAGAGACCACAATGTTAGCATACATCATTTGCAGGATTGAGGCACATGCTAACAGGAAACAATTTTGTGATGGAACACTGCAGACTACTAAGATGAAATGTCGAGAAAGAGCCAAACTAATTTTTTACTGAGGCCATCAAAAAGTTTGGTTCATGGACAAACAGGTTTTACTTTCAGTTAAGGGTACTTGAACAACACAAAAGCCAGATTCAACTACAATAACTTGGAAAATTCTATCCAAACAGTACAATTTTAATACTTTTATATTGTCACTGTCAGAATTTATCTAGCATTCTTTTCTCATTACACTATATTTGTTTCTTTAATATGCTTTATTAGTTTCATAAAATGCAGAAACGTAAGTGTTCACTGAATGTTCCCCTGTCTAGACAGCAATGTGTGCATTTAAAAAAATTACAAAATACTTTCTAGCAGTTTGCCAAGGACTGTATTTATTGGAAGAGAGGGAGATGATGTTTCATTTTTCTTCTCTGAATAAAGAGGAAGAGACTAACTACTTAGTGATCTTGACACCCAGTCTGAGAATTCAAAATGTTTATGAAGAATTAGATGCAAAAATCCTAAATTTATTTCTGTTCTTATGGTGATGAGAACTAGTGATCCACCAATTTTCTGCTGCTGTTGGACACCAGCAATCGCTCTGATGGAGACATGCTCAGTGAATGTGCTGTTAGCACTGAGTTTATCTTGGAATCAAATACTTGGACTAGGGCTGCAGTCAGGCTGGAGTAGATAGTTGTTACTCCAGCTCAGCATCCTGCATGGATTAATCACCTGATCAAATGCATCAGAGCACTTGTGAGAAACCCTGCAGTAGGAACCTGTGGCACAGCTAACCTTCCTGGGGAGTTTCTCCTTGCTTTCCTAGATATGAGGGAGTTTCCTCGATGTCATTGGGACTGTGTACTGCCTCTCCCAGAACACTCTGTAACCAATGTCAGAGTTATTGTGTCTGCCAGCAGCCACAGCTGTGGGAAATGCTCTTCCTCCACCTCATTTTTCACCTGACCCTACAGTAAGGGACAGGAGATCTTGAACTGGAAAATGGTGCACATAATAACTTTGTTGTTTTATTGATATGTAGACTGAAATATCCATGCATATCCAGCATGTTCAAGCATCACACAATCACCATATCCCAGGAGGGCTGAGACGGGCCTCTGGAAATGGTGCAGTCCAACCTCCACCCCAGCTACCAGCAGTCAGTCATAACAGGTTGCTCAGGGCCATGTCCAGTCAGGTTTGTGTATCTCCAAGAATGGATATACTGCAACCTTTTTGGGCAGCACATACCATTGTTTTATCAGCCTCATAGTAAAATATTTACTTATGTAGAAGTGGCATTTGTTATATTTCAATTTGTGCCCATTGTTTCTTGTGCTGCCACTGGGCCCTGCTCTGGAGTCTGGATATGTCTTCATTCTCTCTCTTCAGGTTGCATAGATCTTCATTTTAGCTATGTTTTAAATATAGACAGATGACTCTCTTTTTTAAATTATCTGCTGAAATGGCACAATAGAAAGGATGTTTTAGTGTAGTTTGCAGTGAATATGCATGGTTTGCATAACCTAGTAGAGGATACCTCTGACCCATATAACTAAGATGAGGTGCTAAATTTAGAATGAAGTATTATCATATACCTGCTGAATTTAGAGTTGCTTGTGGAGTGGGCAGTATCTATCAAATCACAAACTCCATATATTGTATATTCTTAATGGTTGGACTTGGTGATCTGAGAGGTCTTTACCAACTTTAATAATTCTATGATTCTTTCTCAAAGACTTTTACTCTGTGAACCCTGAATCTATTGATCATATATACAAGATAAGGTCTGTTGCTCCACCACATGCACGTATGTATTTTCATAGCACAATAAAGGAAGGATCAATGTTTTTGTGATAAGGCACCTAAATATCTCTGTTATTTTATAGACAGGCTGGATCTTTCCAAAGGACAAGGTAGATAATCTCTGGGGTGGAGGGTGGTTGATTAGCTAATATATTAAAATCTGTAAGGTTTGGAAGAAAAAGATTTCCTGTTGTTATCCAGTAAGTGACAGTTTGTGCCTGTAGCTGGATCTTGGTTCTGAATCTTTTTGGTAATGTAATGCTCACAAAGAAATTAGTAGGAAAAGGGTGTGTGAAACAGAGCACGACTTTTGCAGACCTACAGCCAACAAAGCACAAATCTTGCTAATTGTGCATTCTTTTGGCACTGATATATTGTAGGCAGAGAAGGTAGTGTTGAAAATTCTAAAATTACAGTATGAGAGGCATTTTTAAAGAGGTATACGTTTATTAGCTCGTGAGTAAATAGTGTATTGTGTTTGGTAGAGAGAGTAGAAGACATGGTTTATTCACCAGCTCATGTTATAACCTGTGTTATAGATCAGAAAGAGAGAACTAGTTGTGTGTGTTTTGTTTTGACATTTCCAAAACTACTTCAAAAAAAAAAAAAAAGAAAAGAAAATACGGAAGGTGTCGTGACTGTGGACATTGTGCACTCTCTCTCAAACAGGTCCACATGGGTAAAAATATCTCCAGAACAGGGGGAATTTTGTAGGAAGAGCCCTTGCACATTCAACACTGTCTTGGGTTACAATGCAGGGTGTGATTAAAGATCTATTCTATCACCATCTGTTGAGGGTGGGGGCAGTGATCCTTATCTCAATGGGAGATATTCTGCTAATGGGCCATCCATTGAAACCAGGCAGGGCATTGTTCTTTATCTTTTCACAACTCACCCTTCCTCCAGGGGGGTATCTTCTGCTAATGGCCCACTGAGTCTCACTGTGGGACTGATAAAATTACTGCATCCCATTGGAAGTTGCTCTAGCCAGGGGGAAGGGCCCAAAATTTCTTACCGAGATAAAACAGAGGCGTCGGGGATACCAGGCTAGCCCCTTCTCCACTGGACTCCAGAGGGAAGCTGGGTTTTCTCCACATCACCACTGGAGCCCTGGAGGGAAACTGCACCTTCTACAGGAGCACTGCTCCAACTGAATCACATCTGTCACTACAAAAGGACTACAGCCACCATTTAATCGAACTGCTGACAACACCCTACCTGACAGAGTGTCAGGTTGTACTCTGACTTTGTCAGGGCTTGGGGTCTGTTTCTTTGTAGTATTGTATTTCTATTTTAATTTCCCTAGTAAAGAACTGTTATTCCTAATTCCCATATCTTTGCCTGAGAGCCGTTTGATTTCAAAGTTATAATAATTTGGAGGGAGGGGGTTTACATTCACCATTTCAAAGAGAGGCTCCTGCCTTTCTTAGCAGACACCTGTCCTCCAAACTAGGGCAAACACTTAGGTTTATAGTTACCCTTTTCCATGAATTTCAGCCACAATCTTTCACCTACTGTTTTTGAACCATGAAAGTTAAATATTTTCAACCAAAAAAATTGGATATTATTTTTTCAAGATATTTGCTATTTTAAAAAATGCTATTTTAAACAGTTAAAATGCTAACTTCTTTCTCTTTGCATTAAAGAAGTGTGATCATAGTGCCACAGGCCCGAGCTACAAAGGGTTTGATGAGCTGTAAGACTGAGAGATCAGTGCTGGATATCTGTGTATGAATTTCAGTTTCCAGCCTCCCTCAGGTATACACTGAGTGTGATTCAGATATTCATATCTAATCCTGCTTTCATCTCATCATGCATAATCTCTCTGCAATCTTCTTAACAGGCTCCCTTCTGTTAATAAGGCCTGCTAGAGGTATTCAGGAACTGGAATCTTTCTGCGTCCAATGGAAAAATCTCAAACTTGCTGGCAACATTGAATTTGGCATTTAAATTAATGAAAATTGGTATTTATTATCTTGAGAAATGGAATGATGATCCTACTATGTCTACCAAAAATATATACATTTTTAAATGTACAGGAGTATCTGTACACTGTGAAAATGTACCATTATAGAAGCCCATGTTCTCTGCAGGACTTGCTCCTGACTGCAAAGCCAATGAGATTCAAGTCTGACTGTTATTGCTAAGAATCTTACAGGTACATCTGCTTGAATAATCAAGTGAAAACTTCAGTTTTGGTTATGTAGAATAAATGAGTGGAAGTAACAGGTTGTTCTACCACATAATATATGAAGAATAAGAAATTGTGTCTCCCATCTGGAGGTAATCTTCCTAAATGCTGAATATGATGTGCTTTGAATAGCCTTGTGTTTTGGGTCCAGTTCAGGACAAAGTATTGAAGAGTTTGGCTAAGAGTTGTGTACTGCGTAACTGTCCCTGCTGTCAGCAAGGAGGAGATGGGGCAGTATGTGGCTGCTGCTGAGGACACTGCACAAAGGGCATGCTCTGTGACCTCTCTATGCTCTTCCCTGTGAATATTGGAAGGATGAGGTTTCATAACTCTTTCATCACCAGCAGGTGATAGGGAATTGTGATCTGCTCCAAGGGAACTTCATTAGGCATTGGTGGGAAACATACTCTTTTGGAGAATTTGAGAGCAGAGCAAAAAAGCTTCTTGTGTTTCCCAGGGGAGAAACGAAGTGCTGAGAAAATGGGGGGATGAGGAAATTCATGAAAAGTGACCTTTGTCAGCAACTTTCACCTTTTGATTGATGCTGGGCGTTGGAGTTACTTACACAGAACAAACTGCATGGCAGTGCACTTTGCTGACTTTTACCACAGCAGGTTTTGCCTTTTGCATGTTGTGATTAGTTTTTGATCGCTAAATTGAGACAGATCACTCCTGTTGAAAAGTATGCAATGAAGGGGTAAAACCATCCCAAGAACAGAGTCTACCACTCAATCAGTAATATCTGTAAGTTTGTAAGTTTAGGAGAATGTAAATTTGCCCTGGCAGAAAGTATGCCTAGACCTGTTGTAACAGTTAAGCACAACAGGTTAGTGGTTTAATTTACTGACAAACGTGTAGCCCATGGGTTCTAGTTTGCTCAGCCATGGGAAAAGCCTTGGTTGTCAGTTCTTCTTCTTGCCAGGAGAGAAGTGATGACAGCTGAAGATTTATTTGTCTGTCACACTTCCCTCCTATGAATAAGGAAGGAGTCCAAAGGGATCATTAAATAAGCAGAATTACTTAGAGGAGATATGTGAAAGGAGAGAGGAAACTGAGCTAGAGCTTTGCAAAAGCTAACCAAACTGGTGGAGAAAGAAACTTTCCAACAGTGACAACTATACGGAGACCGGGGAAGAGAGATAGGAGACTACTCCTGCTGGAAAAGCAAATCATGAGATAGCAAGGACTGGGAATCAGACAGACAGTCCTCAGAAGACCAGCAGTGTATTTGCCAGCTGAATTCAGGACTATGAACACAACCAGTACAGGGAGCACCACCATACAAGTTACCTCTTGAGGTCTTTTATGCAGCCTCTATTCCAAAATACTCAGCCAGATTTGACCATATTAAAAAAAGGCAGCTGATTTGGTACAAAACGTAAGCAGTTGAGACGTTTTTGTATCAGATTTTATCCTGTTTTCACACCTATCTGCTAAGGTATTAAAGCTATTATAGTAGTTGCATGGTGTTCTGTCAGCTCACTGGGTACTGCAGGTATCTGACTGGAGTCTCCTTCCCTAGCCTTTCCACAGGAAGGTTATGGCTACACAGGCAGGAAATGGGACACTTCTGGGAAGGGAGAGCTGGTATGCAAGAGGGAATGAGTAAGAACAGACCCTTTAGAAAACCCTGACATTAACTTCCTTTGAATCAAAGACCCAATAAACTGCACTTCTGTCACATTCAGTTGATTTCTCTGAATCAAAGCTTACCAGCATGTGTGTATATACACACATATAAATACAGGTGTAAACACAGAAAGCACTCTTGCCCTCATACTCAGCTGTCCTTTGTAGCACCCGTATGTGCTCAGCACACTGCTTGAACTCACTCATTTGTATGCTGATAAGGACAGAGTAAGAAGTTGCACAGGGCAGAAGAAACATCTGCACTGTACTTGAATAAATCTTTCAAATCCAGGCTGTGAGCTAGAGAAATATTATCAAATTAAATGTTTTATTATGCAGTAAATTACTGCAAATGTTCAGAATATTGCATTTACTGGGAAGACTGCTGCACCATTTTTAACAACAAACTGGACACAATTTACAGTTAGTGCTATATTCTGTGGCTAGACCATCATTTTTTCTGTTCATGGCCTGGACTGACAGAAAGTTATGTGGGAATAGCTAACATTATTCCAAATCTGAGGAATTAAGCCTTGTAGAGGCTATATTAGCTGTAGAGGCTGTATTAGCTGAAGCATTTGCAACTTGTTGAGAGTACCAACCTGAGTCCAGTGCTACCTGGACTTGGGCCTGGAAGACAACTCAATTCTGCCAATGACACCCAACACACGATTTAGCACTGAATCTGAAAGAACTTTCCGCAGCTGATTATATGCCTTATCAAAATGCATTTAAAATCTTACCTTTGGAAAGCCTGATTTTGCAGTTTAACATTAGGATCTAAGAACAGCCCAAATGTGCTCCCCTAACTGATATATCTATTTTGTACCCGCTGGCACAGATCCCAGGAACCAGACGGTTTCTGATGTATTTGTTCTTACAAAAATTCCACAGTGAAAGGCTTTATGCTACACATTGGCAGAGGGACAGAGGATCTTGTGTGAGTGATTTTACTGAGCAAACACTTGAGTGGAAGGAGTCACAGGGATATAAACATGCAAACTGCAATTGTTACTGTTTAGTGCAGTGATAACAAAAAAAAAGTTTGTGGTGTGAGACGAAAACAAGTTCTGGTTTTCTGGAGCCTTAAATAGCATGCAGACTTCTAGACCACTTTACTCTGAAAAATGATGAGCTAGATTGCTAGAAGGAAGCACAAGAAAATTTGTTCTAAGTGAAATATCTTGACATGTAAAGATATCAAAGACGTACTTTTTCCCTGATCAGCTGACAATCATAAAGTTGTGCTAATATTGCACCTATGCTAATTCCACCTCTCTCATACAGTACCTGCCTAAGGAGCACCTGGAGGGTCCCTTGCAACGCTGATGACAGAGTCACCTGCCATGCACCCAGCACATACTAGAGAGAGCCCAAGTGTGCCACCGCTGCTGGGACAAGGGGCTCTGGTAAACTCAGTTGTGTCCATGAAGCTATGAGCACATACGCACCATCCTTTTCGTCCTCAACCCTATCAAAGGAAACAAGACATTTCAAAACAGAGGTACACATGAGCACATGTGGATAAATGTAAAATCTCTTCTTTTAGTTAGAGCCTAGCCAGTATTTTCTGCCTGCATTCTCATATTTTTTGTTTTGTTTGTTTGTTTTTGTTTTAGCTTTTTGTTTTTGTTTTTTGTTTTTGTTTTGTTTTGTTAATTTTTTTTAATGTCTCTTCTGAAAGAGCTTAAGGAAGAGTCTTTAATTAACCAGTAAATAGAGTCTCTTGCCACTAAGGAGTAGATTTAGAAGATCCCTCTAATTACTGGAACCAGATTTATTGCAAATACCAGTTTGCTCCCTGTTCAAGTGAAGTGAGGTTCTTGTAAAGTGTTACAAAAAGCTTTCATTTGCATCATCCCTCCACTCCAACCAATGTTGCTATTACATAAAGGGAGGACTTGTTTAGGTCCATATGTTCATATAGTTCAGTTGTTTGAACTGGAAAGGCAGGAGAAATTGGATTCACATGACAGCTCATGAAATTTAAAGTGGTATTCTCAGAGCTGATTTCTTGTCATGTGTCTCACAGTGTCTTGACAGTCAGACTGAACAAGTCAGAAGTTGACTGAGAACCTTGTTAAACAAATTGTCTGAGTCAGGGTTTATAAGCACTTTAGAGAACTTTCTTACATTTTTCTAGATCTTCTACCTTGAGCTTTTTTCCTGTCTAACAGAATTACAGAATCATTTTTGTTAGTAACGCCTCTGAGATCATTGAGTCCAACCTTGTCAACTAGACTATGACAGTGCCACATCCAGTCATTTCTCAAACGAGTGTTTGAAGTAAGCACTGAGAGCTCTCAATGGATTGCTGTTTTCCTCCCATGCTTTGTCCCCACTACTTCTGTGTCCCCACTACGTACGTATATAAAAGTATGTTAATTTAACTTCTCTTAATGCTGTCCTTTTTGGAATCTCTGGTTTAAATTTTGCTTACCTGCTTAGTATGAAGCAAGTCTTCTCTGCCTGACTTCGTAAGGAAGTCACAAGTCATTAACAGATTGTGTTAACCTACACAGTGGGAATACACAATCTGCCTGCAATGATATGTTTTGCTAAGGTAGGGGAAAAATAGTACTGAATGCTGCAGACTAAGAATGCTGATTGATCTAGGGATCTAACTGAAGGACTTTGCCCTGTCCCAAAAATCATTTACAGTTGCCTGGAGAAAGTCCAAACTAATGTAAAATACTTTAATTTGAAACATCAGCTCCCCTCCAGCAGCAGCTTCACTGGAGCTGCTTGCTCGCAGCACCAGAAGGTGTTGTTAGAACAGGTTTGACCAGTTACTGCAATTCAAAGAGCTGCTTAAATAGTTATATACTAGTGTTGCTGGATTAATCTGTGTGAAAATACCCCTATTGCTTCAGTCACCACCACAGCGTTCTAAGATGAACCTTTACCTCTGATCCAAGAGTTAGTGAGCAGCATTGGTGCCTGGGTTTAGTCCAAACACTGTGTCAGCAACAGCAGTGCCCAAATTCTCCAATAAGCATGGGATTGAGAAGAACTAAGGGAGTGGGAAGAAAAACATTTAACTGAAATAACTATGGAAGAATACAATGAGATCCTGTGGCTCTTTCTGCAGGAGAATGCTCTCCTGCTCTTTCTCTTGCTACTGCTTCAGGGTGTGTGTCAACCTGAAGCAGTTTTCAGCTCGGCTTTTGGATGTAATTTCAAAAGAGCTAGTAAGTGTGGAGGAGAAGGCTTTCAGCTCTTAGTAATGACCAAATTATAGAAGGAAAGGATAGAGAGGATCAATGAGTATTGATCGGGGACAATTCACAGACAGGGAAGGGAATGGAGTGGAGGCATTCAGTACTAGGTGGAGAACAACACAAACAGAAAGGATCCAGGCCTGATGGGGTTAACAGTTGCAGTATCTCTATCTATTATTAAACACAACAAAAGTAAAATGTAATCTGTTATTGTTGTAATGCCATATGTCAATATATCTCGCCTCATAGCATGCAGATGTGCCCACCTACGCCCAGAGCAAGATGTCCAGCATAAGACACAAGAAAACAACAAGTGGTTTCAGATGCCAGAGCATAAGAAAACAGTGGAAAGGTCAAGTGAAGATACATTTTGGGGGCTCTGCTGTTATAGTTCTCTGGAGGAATTACAGACATCAGGCTATCGCTTTTGATTCTTCAGTGCTTATTGTAATGCTTACTGATGCATTCCTAGTTCTTTTATTCCTCCTTATGGGAAAATATGATGGGAATATTTTATTTTCTTTTCTTCTTTCTCCAAAATCTTCTCAGAATAAAGTAGACTGAAAGCAGATGAGTGGATACATCATCCTCTTATTTGGCCTACCAGCCAGGCAATGATGTCTGTCACAGATTTTATCTCACAGATCTCTTCAACAAGTACTTGAGGTCCTACTACATTATTCCAGACTTCATATTGCAAATATTGATGTGCACTTAAATCTCAAAGGAATTATGACCAAGTTTTCACTTGAGGAAGAAAAAGGCTAACAGCTGAAACTGGTTTTCATAGATAAAACAATAGCAGGAGGGTTAGTGACTTAGTCTCTTGGCTCATAAATCTCTAGTTAGAATTGACTGAATTCTTGTCTCTCGTGTAAACTGAAAATGGATTTCCCAGTAGTGTGGTTTTAATACAGCAGAACTGCATGAGAGCTCTCGAATAGTGGATATGTGAAGAAGTCACTGAAGATAACAGGTTACTGTACATCATCTGATCTGCAGGTTCCCACGCCTGCTCCTCCTCCATGGTCAGGGTGAGCTAGTTTGAAATTTGCGCTCTTTGATGAAAAATGGATGAACCAGTTTTCATATGCCCAGTGATATTGTGAGATGAAAACATCCATAAAGGGGTGGTTACTGTGGGAAAAAATTGACTACTAGTTTATTATCCAGTGGTACCATGTTATGTGTCCTTCACAGGATCATCCACTGGAGAACAAAGCAGAGTTCAGAAAGTATTAATGCCTATGCCAGCTGTGCTGTGTTGCATTCTGCTTCATGTGCAGTGGTCCCTAGTAGTGGTTAGTGCTTCAGATACGTTCTCCCTTGACTAGTGGAAAGATGTATACTTCTGGGGCTATAAGCCTAGCTGACTTTGAGAAGATCACAAAAACAGCAGCCACCATAATGCCTGCTCTGTCTCATTTAGTATATTGGCTGCCAGTGGTCTTTAAGCATATACTCCATACAAAGGAAAGCACAAAGAATTCCTCAGCTCTTTGAATCTTTTAAAATACTGCAACTATTTGCATCTTATAAATTTGCTCTTGCTTAGTCCTATCCCAATTATGATCAGGCTGGCTAGATAAGCTATTGGTCTTTCATCTATATAATATGCTTTTGGCCTGAGGCAAAACTAGAGCTGCTCAGTAATGTCAGAAGAACCAAACTAAAATAAACATCCACTTCTGATGTAATTTCTCCAAGGCTTTCCTTTGTGTGTAAAATATTCAATCTAGCTGAAAGCTGTGACTTCTTCAGGCAGTGGCTTTTGCTTTGCTTTAGAAGAAGACTATTACAAGGATTATCAGTTGAAGCGACAAGGTGCTTATTCTGCTCTCATTTCCACCAGCCTGGATCAGGACTAATTCTATTGACTTCAAGGATTTAGTTGCTGTGAGGGAAGAATGTGGGTGAAAAGGTGCCCATAAAGCTGCAGCAGCATTTTGATGCCGATTAGCACTGTTAAGCACTGGCAATCTGCTGTTGCCAGCCAGGGGCTTTCTAGAATTAGCAAGAGTGCTCTGAGCACAGCAACAATCAAGAGTTTGCTTGCATGAGGGCAGTGCTTTTAAAGGGGTATTTGGTAAAGTGTATACCAGAGTCATTCTCTCCATTTGTAATGCCTTTTGAAAATCCACTTCTTCTGCTCTGTTTTGTTTATATGTTTCTCAAGCATTGATCTTTACAGTGAAGTTTAACATTTTGCTTCCTATCTTACTTCCATCCTGTCAAATGAAGTTTCAAATAACTGGAACCACTTGTCTTTCATGATCAAAGTGATAGAGAGACTTGTGTTCTCAAGCTTTCTTGGCAACATGTCAAGAGCAAACCCTTTTTGTTTGTAATATATAATAGTATGGTTTGTTGCATGAATATATTTGTTTGAAGAAGCCGTAGCTGCATAGATTTTAGGAAGACGATGTGAAACATAATTTAAGAAATACAAGGAAAACTAAAATGAGACATAGAGGGACTTAGTTTTCCTATAGGGAAAAAACAGATTAATGGACTGTAAGGTCTGTAGGACCTTCTGATCTCCAATTTGACTGGCTGTATAATTTAAGCTAAAGAATGTTTTCTAGTATTTCTTGCAGTGGGATTACTTGTGCCCTTCATAAGCTTTTCCAGTTAGTGATATTACTTAGTAATTTATTTAAACTCAATTGCAGTAATACAAAATGCAGAGTAAATTTACCAGTTATTTTCCTGATTTCATATGCCGTGGGGTCAGTGACCTGCAAACCTTTATGATCCCTGTGTTGTGAGAAGCACTCAAGGGCTGAAGTCGTGGTGCCCTCTGAGTCTCAAGAAAATCTACAGGTCAATAACCTTTTATTTCTGACCTTTTAACTGGCTCTAGTGGGCCATGAAGACTGAAATGCCAGTTCTTTCAGATTCCTGGGAAGCTTCAAGCCTCTTGAATCTAATTCTCTCTGAGAGTTTTGCTCTCATATATTCAGGTCACTGATATTGCAAAAGCAACTTGCAACCATGTGCAAGGGGGAAAACCCAGGATTGTGTAGCTAGTGCTACACAGCAAAGTAAAGGTAGTCGTGCAGCTCAGAAACCACTCTTGTGCCTGAGAGTAGCTCGTAGCTTGGTCCCATCTAACCGTGCCTTTCCAGGGAGAACAGATTTCTCATGTGTTTTACCTGGATGAGACCAGCCAATTCACTGGTCTCAGAGTAGCTTTTCTTCCATTCTGCTTGTGCTTCCACTCTCCACTCCACTATAAATTCCACTACCTCAATTTTATTCATTCTATCTTTCCCTTTCTTTCTAAGAATGGCTTTCTAGCTATTCTAAAATCAACTGTCTATTCTCCTAACTATTAATGTCTATTTTGCAGGCTTCCAAATGTTATAAATTGTCTCAGGACTGATTTGAAGACAACTTCAAGATATGCTGACTTTGAGGGACTGAGGGGTGAAACTCTAATTTTCTACTCCACCAACATGCAGCCACTCTACTGGTGGAGAGAAAGGCCGTTTCCCCCCTCTTTTTTCCTTTCTCCCCACCTGAAAATCCTCTTGAAATCAAATAGGACCCATGTTTCAGGATCTCTTCCACTCTACTTAAGAGAATGAAAATCAGGGGTTGCTGCAAAGGCTGAAACCAGGAGTTGACCTCTTTGAGACTTGTCCCTTGTTCACTTCTTGAACACATGCATGCAGATGCATGCACATATACATCCATGCTGAATGGGGAAATACTGTAATGCAGAGTCATATTCTTTTAATCTGCTTTTCTTTCACTGTTAGTTGCAGAAACCATTGCCATTTGCAGGGTAATGGTAATGTCCCTCCAGCCTTACAGAGAAGGGAAGACCACACAGAATTGGTAACACCAGTCTACGTTGATTGCTCCCAAGCAGAAATATGAAGAAGTATGAAAGTCTTATCAGAGACCTGTCTCAAAATGCAATCCTATCAGGTGCTGAGGCTGAAACCTTGCTGGTGTTGCAGCTGAAGAATGTTCTGCAGAGCACAGAGTGCCAACTCACTTGTGTGCATTCAGGTGGATCACAGGTACTGCAGCGCCTGCAGCAGCATTAGTGTAGAGGGAATAACTTTCCAGAGTTATGTCTGTAATTTCAGAACAGATCAACTGCTGACCTACACTCCTCTGTTGGCTGTTCTGTAAAGCCTCTTTTTTTTTCAATATAAATATATGAAAGTGACTGTGTTGTCATACCTGTAACCATGAAGCTTTCCCTAAAACTGGGAGAGGGAATCCTATTTGCAATTTAAAAATTTACTTCCCTTTCATCTTTGTACTTTGAGATAATTGGAACATATATTGAGCTGAGTTGTGGAAAATTAGGAAAAGTTATTTTCGCCATTGAAACTGGCTGTGGGATTCCCTGAGTACTGACCAGCCCCATGAGGACTCCATGCTCAATACTGCTCTGGCAGGAGGTATGTTCAGTGCAGTTACTGCCTTCAGTGCAGCCCTTCCTGATGGCTCATAAGGAAAAAGGCAGCTGGTTTCGCTAGAGCTGTCAGGAGCCTTGGGTCAGAATGTCTATTCCACATCCTGCAAAATTGCCTGCTGCGGCTATCTGGGGATTTGCTAGTCACATGACTGGAGTAAACCAAGTTTCTACACTTGCAGTTCTGGGTTGTGGATCACTAGAGAATGTTTTAAGAGTAACTAATTTATCTATTGAAGCTTGGCTATCTGGGTCATTGAAAACTAGTTAATTCCTAGGGAGTGTTTCAGGGCCAAGGGATCCTAAACAACTATAGCCATTTTCTGATGCACTAAATGCCTGAAGGTGTCTCATCTATGACAGCTCAGCACTGTTTCCCTCCTGTTCTACACTGTGGACATGCTGGAACAGCCTGGTGTGGGCAGGAGCCTGTACAAATTTATGGTTGCTGTTCCTGAGCCAACACCAGGACTAAAGCACAACAGGACATTTTCCATCTCTATACATCTCCTTACAGAGCCTGCAATTTAGTTTCATTGAGGAAAAAAATTTGTTTTGTTTTCAATGTTATATCAAGGGCTGGATCTTCTTAGAAATGCTCTTGAAAGAGGATCTCTTCAAGAGAGCCACACAACTGTCAAAGTAGGATAATCTTGAGGTACCACTTGGTTATGAGTTCTAGTATGCTGTGATTTTTCTTTAATGGAGATTGGTATTTCTTGCACTGGCTCAGCCTTGAGTTTATGCAGATAGAGTCTAAACCAGAGCCTCCTGAGACATATCACAACTTTTTCATGACTTTGGTGGGTTGCCAGGAACATTGCTGCCTGAGACAAACTGCTACTACACAGGAAAAAGCCAGGGCTTAAACTTCAAGGATTTTCACACAGAGTCAAGGAGACTTTATTTGCATGACAAGCTCAATGATATCAGGAAAATGTAAGGACAAACTTTTTATCCCCTTTGTAAGAGAAAATTATTAAAAAGATTGATTTGGAAAAATTTTCTATAATGAGAAACATAATTGCAAAAATCTGATTGATTGGAAAGGAATCTGTCTTGAGAAACGTGGCAACTCTGTTGAAGGCATAGCTAGCAAAGGCTTTCACAAAGGATTGGAACTTCATGAATGGGTGTCAAAGAAAAGGGAGAGGAACAAATGGAGGAGCACATACATCTGACTCTACTGGATCAGATAAAAGGTCGTATTTTTTGTCATGGTGAATCTAGAAGCCTATGGAAAGAGGCTAAGAGCATGGACTACATATCACCATATACCTTCTTTGCATACTCTCCGTTGAAAGGTAATGAGAAGAGAGAGAAGACGAGCACATTCAAGTCAGGCAGCAGCTCTGGGGCAGGGGCTAAGCCTGGCCTCAGATCAGTATAACAAAAGCTGTAGTCTGGGCTTCCCAGCAAGTGAGCACCATGAAGGGGGTCACTGACAGTGTGTGTGTGTGTGTGTGTGTGTGTGTGTGTGCGCGCGCATGTTTTAGCCTTTCATCAAACATTCATTCTGATTTAAAAATAAAATATTTTCCAGAACTGTTCAGTTTCCCAGGATGCAGAATTTGCATGCTGTGGCCAGTTCTGTGCTTCTCCCACCACAACTCTCACATGCAATTCTGCTAGAGTCAGAAGGACCTTTCCCACTCTGGTGGCAGGGGGCTTTGTACAGGAGTGCTGTCTTGATTATCTCCTTTGCTCTTCCCATCAGATCATCAGATTAGTTTCTTCCTCATGCTGTTGGGTGTGGTGTTACAATATCAGAGAAAACCACTAGCACCTTTGACACAAAGGCAATGCAGAAGTGTGATCTACCTGGCTAAGAGAACAGTACCCACTAATAATGAATAAATATTAAGCAGAACATCTATCACAGGGCAAATGATTTGCACAGCTCTTTAGTAAGTGGGAACATACAAGGACAGGGAAATCTGGATTTCTCTTGCAAACTCTGAGGCACAGCTTCTTGTGTTGCTACCTGTTTTTACTGCTGGACTGTTCCTCACCTCAGAGCTTGATCTCTTCCCCAGTGATTCAGGTAAGACATTTCATTGGCCTGATGACATATGCTGAGTGTGACAGGAAGAAATCAGAATTTGGAACTAAAAATTCCTGTAAATTATAGCAATATCATTTTGCTGTCCTGGGATACTTTTCTGACATCCTCAAGTATGTATTTTCCTCTATAATCCCTCTGCACTACATTTTATGTAAGTAAAGGATGCAACGAGAAAACATGTATCCCTTTTTCCATCCCCATTTAGCACTCTTTTGTTTGGTACTAAATCCTGATGTGTATTCAGCAGTAGAAAAACAATTTGGAGTGCAAAACTGAAAAGTGATATGCTGTTAATTATGCAACAGCATGGATCTAAATGTTTTTAACTTCTAGCTGGCTTTGGAATGATATAATGAGACACAATTTTGTTGGGCCTGCAGTAAACTTATATAGTCTATAGTTAATATATATTGGCTGTAAACAGTCCCCAAAAGAAATAATTTTCCTGATTTCAAATAGTATGATACAATACTGTAATGGGAAAAGTTGCAGTCAAAGGTATCCTTGATGTGTTTCTGCACATTTATCTTCTAGATAAAATACTTTTGCTACTGAGAAGACTTCTTCCTTGCTGCTGAAATGTAATATTCAGGTTTAACAGAAAGTGGCAGGCAGAGTGTCATGATAAAAACACACCATCAATATAAGAAAAGTCACAAGAAATGCATGTTTTTGCTTAGAACTCTTATGTGTGTTCATGTTCATATTGCATGGGTGACTCGTCAAAGCAATGTGGGCCTGGAGAAGGCAGAGGGGTAGAGGAGAGGTTAAAACAAGCTGGAGAGAGCTGCTGCTTGGGTATGGTGCTTTGGTGGTTTACCATGACAAGGTTAAGAATTTAACACTGACTTAAATCCCACAAATTATGTGTGCCACTTTAGGTCCAAATGAGACTGGGAAAATAATATGCATGGAAGGAGGTGATCTCGAGTAGCAGAAAAAGAAATTACTTGCTAAGGTTTCTGAGCCATGGCTCCTGCCTGCTCTGGCTGCAGTGCTCTTACCTTTCCAGTCACTCTCTTCCAAAGGGTACCGCACTGCACAGCCCTACCCACTAATTTAAACTACTATTGAACCGCTGGGGTTCAACTTGCTGGGCAATCCTTTTTGTGATTTTATGCCTCTTTAAAAGTGATAAAACTTGAGTGAAGGCTCACGGAGAATTGACGTTTTAGTCCATCCCAACCATCACCATTGAAACCAACAGGAAATACAAATAAAAGCCTAAGGTAGCCCTGAGGATACCAAAAAAAGTAAAACTTCCTCTTTTCTAATGGGGGAAAAAAAACCCAGAATGGCATAATTTTCCTTATAGCATTGAGTAATCAACATTGGCACCCAGGAGGTCTACACATTTCTGAACTGTTTTATTCTGCATGGGTAAACTTGAGAAATTCAAATCAAATTACTTACTGACAGACTCTCCTGTAAGAGTTACACTGTAGAGTCAGCAAAAGTGACTCTGAATGACCAATTATTTCTGTTGTTCTTGTGAAAAGCCAGTATTTTACACAGCCTGCCCTTCTTCCAAATATCCTAGTATAGTTTAATGTTACTCTGAAAATTTACTTTTAATGGCAAAGCTAGTACCTTGTTATTATTGGTGGATTGGAGGAGTGCAATGTCTAATCCTTTATTCAGTTATGCCCCTGCACATCCTTCTGTAACAACTTTACATCATATAATTCTTACTAGGACAAATGGGGTAGAGATAAGCCTTGAGGAAGAAGGTAAAGTTGCTGAACAATTTTGAATTAACAGATTAACCCATACACATTGCCTCTTACTCATAGTTTTTCTGATATGTATATCGCAATGTATGAATTAGATCCCATTTTCTTAAGACATGATAAATGAAACAAATGAAAAAGTAATTTGTTTCATATGCTTGTGACTTACATACTTTAAAGTAGATAATGCTGCTCAGTGAATCCAGTTTTCTTTGACAGATTGCTCTGATTTAATTTCCTACAGAATACACCAAGTGAAATCCGTTATGGTTAAAGTTGTAACTTTGACCTTTTCCAGCACTGTCCTCATATCAATCATCTTGAGCCCTTTTTTTGAGCTAAATGTTTAAAAATAAAATTAATATAGGGTCAATATTTACATAGGCCAAACCCAGGCAAGTGCCCTTTTGCACTCCATAAGCAAAAAGAGGAAACTAAAAATTAAAACAATTCTAGCATAGGGACCCAACTTTTTTTGCGTATGGTACCCTGCTTACTCCCACTGAAAACTCAGTGAATCCTCTGATGGCAATTACTTAATTGTAACTGATGTCCTGAGGTCATCCTACATTTGAAGGAGAAACCCATGGAACTTTTACATTGCTGGACTTTTTGCTCATTCTCTTCCAACTTGTTTGTGCATCATTTGGGAGAAAATTCAGATAATTTTTACTTAAAGGAAGCAGCAGGAAACGATCTCCATTTCTGGGAACTCAGCCTGCCAGTAAGGCTTGTTTTCTCTGAAATCCAGAAGTGAGTGATCACATGAGGTTTGTCTTGGCTGATGTCTTGCTTTGTTCCCACTGAGAAATGGAGAGGAAGGAGCTGTGTGGTGAGTGTATTGGAGCCACCCTTGCAGATTTCCTTTATGTAGGATGAGAACAAAAGTAGGAGCAGACACATAAATATATAGTCACCAGATAACACAGTGAGAAAATGTCAATCAAAATTGTTGAGTTAAGAGTATGGTATTTTTCTGGGCTCAGACAAACTCTTAATTGCTGCACTTACACAAAATAATCCTGTGAAGAAACATTCCACAACCCACATGATGATTCTCTGCTTGTCCTCTGATTTCTGGTGTCTCAAAGTATGCCCAGACTGGGATTTCTTTTTTCCTGGGCTATGTAAGAAGTGTTTATGAATGTTCTCCTGTTCATATTAGTAAATATCTGGCTTCCCCAAGGGAAGGAAATATCTCTTTAAATGAGTGTACAAATGCAGGAGGCACTAGAGGTAGGGTTTTCTTTCCATGCAGGGTCAATATTGTTGCAGTTGGGCTAGCCATTTGACATTTCATGGAATGGTATTTATGCTTCCAAAATTTGCCCCAAAGTAATTTCACAAGCTTACTGAAGCAAATTTTTAAATATCTCCTGTTATTCAGTGGCAATCACACTGATGATCTGTTTTTTTTCTTGTGGGAGAACATTTTATGATTTCAAAGAATTTTTAAAAATAGGGCAGAATAAAAGAGCATTAGTGTTTGGATTGTTGGTTTATTTTGTGGTTTTTTAATGCATTTTGCTCCTCATTTTTCCCTCAACCTTTTCCTATGATGGACTTAAAAATCATTTGTCTATGGAACATTTAAAGCTACTACTGGGATCTTTTAAAATGTTTTACATTTTACAGTGACTACAAGTAACTTCTCTCCTCAGCAGTCATTACCTTCAACGTGTTTTTTTTTTCTTTACTCTTTCCAGTGCCATATATTTTAATTTTACTGTATCTTGCCCATTCATTGTAATGATTGCTTACTTTGGAAAGGACTGCTGGCTGTCTTGTATTTAGAATGAGTTAATATAAAACTTATGTTCCATTGTTCTTTTGCTCCTCTTCTGACTATGTCTTTTAATTGTCACGTTTCTTCCTCGAATGTTTGTTTTATCCACATGGTTGCTTTCCCTGGTACTTTCTTGAAAGAACTTGTTCTGTCTATTTTGTCTCCTGCTGTTTTATCATTTAAATGTGAGTACCTTCCTTTCTTGTGTTATTCTAGTAAATGTTTTGTATCTTGAGATTCTCTTCTTCTTACTTGTGCAGTTTGTGTAGAAGCAGGCAGACTCATTCATTAATCCATAATAATCTTGGTTTTCCAAAGAGCTATTTGAGAGCCAAAGGCTAATTACAGTTGTGCTCTCACATTTTTATCGCTGCGCCCTCTCGGCTGCTTTTGATGTCTAACAGATCTGTTGAAATATCCCCATCAATTCCTGCCACAATAAGAGGATTTAATGGGCATTTTTTACATTGTGAATGGTGTTTTTTTTGTTTTTATGGGTTTTGTTTTGGTTTTGGTTTTTCAATGCAGCCTTTTTGTACTTAAATATTATCCACCAGTAAATATGTGATTTGACAGGACTATGGGTTATGCAAGTAAAAGAAGGGTAAGTTTATCCTAATGATAATTTTTTTCTGTTTTTCTGATATACAAGTCTTTTATGTATATAAATTCTGTAATCCATGGGTTGTGTGCATAGAAAAACACTAAATCTTTGAGAATTTTTCTATTTAGAAAGCTATTCTGTTTAATTGTGTTCTGTCTTTAGATTGCTTGTCCCACCATATTTTCTATCACATAACTTTTTGTCAAAACAGAGTCTAAAGAAGACTGGTTTTGATTACTGGATTACACCTAGGCTCCGTTAGAATCCATAGGAGTTTTGCCACTGATTCCCTGGAATTACCTGAGCTATCTACTCAATGGTAATGTAACTGATCAAAATATAACTGTTCTCTTATATAATTTCTGTCTGAAGGATGACAAAATCCATTTTATTCTTGTCCCACATGTTTTGTTTTCTCTAATAATCAGATCAAGAGATCACATTAGAAAACACTACTAATTCATGTAGACTCTGGAATCCTCACAGTCTCATGTTTAAATGGACCTTCATGTGGGACTTTGGGGCATAGGCTGAGGAATGTGTAGTGATTCTGGTCAGAGGCACTGTACCTGTTTTTCAGCTTGGTTTAGGCGGCCACTAGATGATGTTGCATTAATCTGGTGTTAGCACCTAAGTGGGTTTTGTTGGGTTGGTACAATTTCTTTGTGCAAAACACCACTGATGTATCATCTGGGCATGACTTTACAGTACCATTTGAAAGTAGGTGTAAAAGCTTTTCGTCTCAAAAAGTCAGTGTTCAAATTACGTGCTTGGCGGTGCTACTGTGAAGAAGCTGTATAATCTCCTGTCTTACCAAACAGATTTCCTAAGAACTGATCTGATCTAAGGCCTCTCACAGCAGTTAAACTGATTATTCTGTGATATCTTACATGTTTGTGTAGCTGTGCTGGCTCATGTTATGGATATGGGAGGATGATAATTGGCAGAAGGGTAGATAAGAAAAATCCTTTCCATCTGAGGATGTCATTCCGTGTTTTCTTCAACAACAAAGTCAGCTTGGGAAATCTCTCTTTGTCCTCAGGTCTTCATTCAGTCATTCTTTCCCACCCTCCTTCCAGTGGTGGTGATAAAAGTGCTCCTGTAACATACTGCAAACCAGGTTGCAGACAGGAGTGCACAGCATTACCAAGGGCATAGCAAAGAAATAGGCAGGTCTTGGGACGGAGGAACTGGAGCTTCTAAAACATCTTTTCCAAGTAGAAAATATGTGGTGAACTTCATCCTTCAACATCGTTAATACAGTCATGCTCAGGTGTACATGACTGCATGAGCCATGGAAACAGTTACCAGAGAAATACACAGCATACAAGAGAGATGTTTTGAACGTACAAAAAAAAAAGCAAGATGCATAGGGCCTTGGAGAATGTAGCAAGGCAGAACATTGGTTAGTATATCTGCTTGTTTGGCATGGCTATGGCTTGGGATTTACGTGGAGGGAGAAAAGGAAGACTTGTGAATAACTTGAATAATTAGAAAGCCACTTCTGGTGTCTTGCCTATACATAGGCACAAGCATTGAAAGGACTCACTGAATTGGCATGATAGGAAGGATAAGAGAGCTGTTGTGTTTAATCAAGCAGCATTAATCAGTACACATGAGTTGCTGTGAAACAAGTGGTGTACTGAAAACCATCATGATTCTAAAATATTTGCATGATAAGATGCAAGATCCAATGCAGATGTGGTGGGCTACAGACAGCCTCAAAGATGAAAATTTTAAAGAGAGCTGTACACTGATGGCTATCCCAGTAAAAAAGTATTTACCCTAGGGAATTCATTTTAAATACCTCCTCTTCAGAGTTCGTATGCAAACCTCAGGTGTGTGTTGCTTGCCTCTCAGGTGTTAGAGGTAGGTTACTGGCAATAGGCTCTCCAGCGTACAGTTTGGCAGGTGATCTTCTCTCATGGGTATCTGAGCTGTTTTTAGTTAAAGCACCTTTCTACACGTCTGATAATGGCTGATCTCAAGCATGTGTATTCATTCCTTCTTCAAGGCAAGCAAAACTGTGAGGGATCAACAAGGAGATTTATGAGCCTCGCTGGAAGCTGTGGATTTTCCTGGCATTGTATTCAGCAGGAGCAGTGGGTGTAGAAAGGGACATGCTCTCTGCTTACATGAGCCCTGTGGGGAAAACTTCTGTAGATAGTGACTATGGGAACCAGTTTTTTAGTACTTGCTTGGCAATAAAATATTAAATGTCCCCTCTGGAATGTGCCTGCAGACTGTTCCTGGGGATTTAGAAGTGTAGAAAACGATAACAGGAAATAAAAGAAGCCACCTTATTTTGGCAAGAACATAATGAATTCACCTTTGTGAAGATGAAAGGGGTTCTTCACATGCTCCATTGGAAGCTTTGAACCAAGACTATTTGCCAACAGCTGGAAAAAGGGCTCACTCCCCAATGTCATCAAATGGCCTTTCTTCACTGTAAGCAATTCTCCCAAAGGAAGAGACAATTTTCTGTTGAGCTTATGATGGCAAAGCTTCTCCTTTCTAATTTTGGGCATTTTGTTTGTAAACAAAGTTCTGCTAAGACTTTGCTGGATTGCTAATGACCCTCTTAGTGACTGTGATCCTGGGCAGGAGATCAGGATGTGTTTGATGATGCACAGGAACAGCATGAAAATGAATGTAAAGACAATTGTTGTCCCCAAAAAACTTGTGCACTCTGCTTATTGGAGAGATAGCAGAGCCATGTAGATGAACAAATGAGCGCAGTGTCTTGTGGAAGCACATTCAGAATGACAGGGGACTCGGGCCCTCTGCATCCCAACCCCAGGCTCAGACCTCTGCATCCTGACAAGGAAGACTTCTCTAAAGACATTGGATAAGGAGCTCTGTGGCTGTGCTTGGTGCACCTTCCAAGGATAAGAGCACCAGAGTAGAACCAGGAGGTGTCAGCTGTAAGGGTGCAATCAGATTGTCAGCATGCTATGCAAAGATAACATCGCTGGAAAGGGAGGCTGGTGGCCATTCTGGCCTTCAAGATCCAATCCCACTTTCCATGCCAACAGCTGGCAAAACTCCTGTTGCACTGAATGGGACCTGTCAGAAACAGCAGAGGCCGGGGATGCCATCCTTGACTCATTTGTTGCATCTGCCAGGCATTTAGTAGGCAGTGTGTCACACTGGCTTCCTGAGAAGCGTCAGACGCCAGGCTTGCTGGTGCACACCTTGTTCTCTGAATTCCTGGATCCCTGGGTGGTCAGGCCTATTGCCATATGCATATCAGCTAGTGCCTGGGTGGCTTCTACCAGCTGTGGAGCATGCAGAATGTTCCTTGGCAAATATCAGTGTGCAGCTGAGGCTGAGGCTGCAGGATAGTGTGGAGGGGTGCTGGAGATCCTGTAGGGAGCAGAGGAGAGAGAGGGATAGTTGAGACCATCCCTGCAGGAGACAAGGGACATGGGGAATAATTGAGGGGGTTTGTTGTGGTCTAGCTAAGGAAATTGGGGGAGCCTGGAATCCTTTAGTGGCAATGCAGGTGAAGTGGATTAACTGCAGCCTGAATGTGACCTACATTTGAGATCTGTGGTGCTATGTAGGAAAACTCAATAAAGCAAGGACATTGCAACAAAATGGGAAGGGGCATAGGCAAAATATGTATAAAAAGGTGGGGGAGTGGTGATGAAGGATATGAGAACACTGTGGCATATAGGAGAGAAGGAAGGAAAAGCAAGTTTTATGGAAAGAATCACATGTTGGGAGATAATACCCTTTGTGGCCTAATGTTTATCCTCAATCATGGAATTCTTCAAGCATTGCCTATACAGACTGTATCTTGCGCTTGCACTGGATCCTGCCTTGAAAATTAAATAGGGTTTCTTTCCTTATTCTGAAATAGCAATATGCAGACTAATAGCCATGGCACAAGGCACAGGATTTCAGAGACTGGATGGCACATGCCAGTCAGAACTAATTCAATAATAATTTAATTTTTTAAATACTTGTTTTAATTTCACCATATGGTGTACATTACAGTGAGTTTACAGCTCTAACATTTTCACTTGTCTTTTACCAGAAATGCTGAATTACCATGACGGCAGCTGGAAGTACCAGGACACTTGAAAGGAGACAGCCTGTCCTTACAGATTTTCAGTTGCAGATTTCTGGGCATATCTCTCTGAAAAGATCAACACTAGTTGATTACTTTTTAATATTTTGTAATTCTAATTATGTTAATACTTTTTGAAGAAGAGTGGCTTGAGAGACTGAGTTGCTTCATCGTCTGAGGAATGGAACAGTGACTAGAAGACCACAGAGGAATAGTTTCCTGACATATCTGCCATGTCTGTCACTGTGGTGTCTAAGTGACACATACCGCAACAGAACTGCAAGGAATTGGAACACATTATCAGTGGTTTTGCAACTGGTTATGCCTTTGTTTACTGCTGACTTTGATCAGAATTTTGCTCCAGATTGACTTAGGAGACATCAGCAATTGAAACTAAGGAATTTTCTTTTTTTTTTTTTTTTTTTTTTTTAAATAAACAATATCAGCACTGGTTAAGGCTGAAAAAAGTCCTGCAAAGAAGGGTGACAATAAGGTCTGGCTCAAGTGTGTGTTTGATTCTGAACAGACCACAAACAAGGACTGCTTTCTCAGGACCTCTGTGAGTGACACTAAACTACTGTTTACTCTATTTGAGCCTTTTTTTTTTTCCCTGCCTTAGCCTCAAATTCCTACCTTTGTGTATGTACTGGCAGGATGAGCCTACTGAGGGCTTCCAACAGCCATAAAATATATGGTTCCCTTGGATTGTTTTTATCTATTACGGTAAATCAATCAAAGTAACTGAAGATGAAGCCTTACTTCACTTACTTATTTAGCAGAAGCCCTTTTCCTTAGCAAGAAGACTATCTGACTCTAAGCCCCAAGGCATGACTAAAAGTCTTTGCTAACTTGACTTTGACACAGTTAAAACAGCAAAAACTTGTCTCAGTCCTTTTCATTCTACTCCAGGTAATCATATAGTTTTAATTCCCTCCTTGCATCTTCATGCTGTAATTTGAGCTTTGGGCGTTAAACACATACCAAGAAGTACCCAGATGAGAAAAAAAAGTGCTGTGATTGACTTTTTGCAAACACATAACTTGTAAGGGGATGCTTATATAAGATAGAGTGGAGACCCATTTTCCCAGTTAAGAATTGCACTTTGAAAACAAAGGTATTAAACTTCAGCTGGTCACCTGTCATAGTAATAATTTTACTCTTTTTCACCACCCAGACTGATTGCTAAACCTACGCAATGCTGAAATGAAACTTTTAAGTGTGATTTATGGCTGTGATTAGATTTGCAGTATCAAGTTGCTCTTGTAAACCCCCTTATTTTCCTGGGAAGGTGGGGCTATAAATATCCTGGGAGCAGGACCACTGGGATGATATTGCCCAGTTTATTCTAAAAGGTTTGTTGTTGTTGGTTCTTTTTCTTTTAAAACACAAAAACCTCCTACCCCAAAACAACTCCTAAAACAAAAAAAACCCCAATCCAACAACTATCACACAATAAAATTGCATGTAATGTTTTACTATCTAATGGGATTAGATTAAAAAATCTCAAGCAAAAAAACAATCAAAAACATAGGAAAAGTAATTGAGAACAAAAACAACCCCAGGGACTAGAAAAAGAAGGCATAGATTCAAACTCTAACTGTGAGAACAAAAGCCTGTTCAGAGTGACTGTCAGCTTCCCCAGGGTAAAATGCAAAGGCTCTAAATTGTAACATTGCTAGGAAATCAGACAGATTTTTTCCCCTCCCCTCATTCACAGGGGGCATTGTGACAAAATGAGAATAATGCAGATATTTTGGAGAACGAATTTATCAGTGCCTCAGACTGAAGCTTGCAGCTGCGAAGGGTCTGGATTATATTCACGAGATTCTTAGAAAGTCATGCAAAACAAGCATGAAAAAGAAAGACAAATATTTTTCTAACCCTTGTAGTGTTGTTTTCATTTCAGGGTGTTTTCATTTCACTATACCCTGGCTTAGTTGTTTGCAAGTGTGTGCATATGCGTAACATATTGTTTGCGAGTGTGCATGCATATGTGTAACAGCTCACAATGGCCTTTACTGATGGAAAAGTGTCAATATATTGATCCTGGTTTGGATATATGGGAACCATTGCTTGCAGCACAGTAAAAAAAAGTATTTCCTTTCCTTCAGCCTGAATCTTGCACATAGATCATACATCAAGCTTGCTGGACACTGTTTCCTCTCTCACAACCAATATTCCCTTTCTGAATTCCCATGCTTATGAGGCAGTTTGAAGTACATCACGATGATGCAATTTTTCTGCTCATCCACAGACTTAGTGGGGTTTTCCATGCAGGAGAGCACTGTGGAGGCATTGCACAGGATGGGGCAACGTAGGGGAGAGAAAGGAAGGGCAGCCTTTGACTGGGGCGGACAGGCAGTTCTTGGGGACAGAACCCACTCCACCTGGGCTGGGGACAGTGGACAGGCTCTCAGCAGGAAGGCTGTGCAGCTCTTTGCAGGATGTACCTTGACAGCAAACATGCCACAGCAAATCTGCATCCCTATACACCAGGAGGAATTGGGAGTTCAATCAGGGTTCAAGAGTTGTCCTCAGTGAGCTGGGGCTGGCTCTCCTGCTGTTTTCAGCAGGAATTTTGATGTGTTTGACTCTGAAGTGCTGTAATCACAGGAAGAGGGTGAAAGAAAAACTCACCTTGGGAGAGCTGGTCAGTGGGAAGAGCTGGCTGAGCAGAAATAAATAAAAAAATTTTAATTGCCTGTGAGAATACCAAATGAAAATGTGGGAGGAAGAGGTGGCAGTTTCTTCCTCACTGAGACTGCTGAAATGTCCATAGGAAGTCAGAATAGCAAGACTGGATGGTGTCTTGCACCATTTCATGTTTATCTCAGGAGTAACCTTTTGATGAACAGCAGACTCGTGTGCACTCTGCAAATATGCAGTCTAAGCATTGAAGTTGCTGCTCTCTCTGGTTCTTTTGTCATTGCACTGAGAGCACTGAAGAAACAGCCAGAGGGGCTTGAAAAGATCACTTTCAGTGTCTTCACTCAAATATGTGTGCTTTTTTTTCTTTGAGACAGAGAGAGATGATGTACCTAAATCTGACCAAAATTCAATGGTTACATTAAAAGTGCCTTGTTTGTGTGAGACAAAAAGAAGAAGAAAAAAAAATTTTGAAAGTCTATCAGTGCAGTCCAGAATGATGAGACACTTTCATTAATTTGAGTTATTTAAACATTTTCTTTGTACTAAGCAGGATGGAGACAGATTCCAAAATGAAGAATAATGCTACTCCCCAGATCTATGATTTGTCTATCAAGGCCAAAGTTTGAATGTATTAATTGAATGCTTTAATCTCATACAGAGGCCTTATTGTGCTTCAGAAGGACTTTTCGAGTTATTTAAATTTTTACTTCTTCTGCTTGCATAGGCAGTCTCCACTGTCTGACTCTGAAGCTAGTAGTCTGTAGTGTCATCAGATTGGGTCAGAATTGCTCCTCCGACACTGAGAGGTACTTGGGTTTTGCTCTGAATGTTGAGCTGAGAAAGCATGAGCTTGCCTAAAAGTTTATCAGATCTAATGCACTTTTAGTGGGATAAGGAGGAAATACAGCAGTGGTAAACAAATCTAAGAGCCTATTGTGACTGCGGTTTAGAATCACCAGGAGACCAATTAACACCTTTTTGTTAGGATTAACTATTATGTGTTTTCAGCAAGAGCCTTAAATTGGTACTTTCTTGTAGCTCAAAGTGTGACTACACCGCAGTTACAAGGGAAGTGGAGATCAAAGCTCCCAGAACAAATAATTACACCAAGGTAAATTCCATCTGATGTAGGAAACAGCAGAAGCCTCCGAAGAGCAGCAAACAGCCTGGCCGGAGCAGCCCATTGGGATGTGAGACACAAAAAGCGGCTTTCAAAGGGGAAACGCCTCTCGGGCTGGGTTGGGACGGGGATGGGGACGAACCGACCCTCTGAAACCACACCGTTGTGGGGGATGCTCTCTGCTGTGTCAGCAGCTTCATTATGAAGCGTTTTATTTTCTGAGGTTCATCACTCAGCTGAACTAGTGCTAATACATAGCATAGAAATCCTGTGTGACGTCTTTGTGCTCGGCTGGGAATATAAAAGGGAATTGAGGAGGAAGAAGCACATTGTGCTGTATTTGGTGACTGGTTTATTTTCTTTGGTGTTGGTCCTGTGCCCGGGAGAAGAGGTTATGGGGCGGGAATAATGGAATTCCCCTTGTTGTCTCCGTGCTCCTCTTGAGGTCTGTTAGTGGTAGCTTGCAAATGAAAAACTTGCATTTAAATAAATAATTCTAGAATTAATTGAAGTCTCATCTTTGATGTAGTCTGCACTTAGATAATATTGTCTCCAATTTAGACTTTGAGCCTAAAGTAGAGGGGACTTTCTTTTTCTTGCCTAAAGTACTGAAAAAAGGCTCCAGGTCATAGGTAAATGGCTAGAGTGTTTAAGTGGAAATCTGAAGTAATCATTGGTTTATTTATTACTTTATTTTTTGCTGAAAAGCACAAATGAAATGGGTAAATGACAGGTGAAGTGAGCTTGCACTATTTCAAAGAATAACAGGTTATGTAAGTAGGAAGAAAACCCAACCAAAGAAAATATGGAAAATTCCAAAACATCTTAAATTTTCCACTTTGTCACTTTCAAAGTTTAGTATTTCTTTGTTATGTGTTTCTCATCCCAGGTGTATTTAATAGAGGGTAAAAGTGAAGGAAAACATGTAGTACAAGGAATGAAAAAAGTGTCTTGTTTTGGTTGGCATATGAATAAAATTATACAGCACAAATACACTTGTCTTGAAAAATGAAATAAATTACTAAGATCCCTACAAATGACACTGCAATTATTCTCCTTCTAATTAGAAGCTGGGAACTTTTAATTCCATAAGCAGTCTCCTCGTTATTCTCCTGGGTTATAAAAGAAGTATTCCTTCAAACACTGGGCATCATGGAATAATAAGCTAACACTTCAGCATGAAGTTGACTCACCTGTTTTCTGTCAGCTTGTGCTCAGCTGACCACCTGTATTTCTCTCAGCCTCCTGAGTCAGATAAAATACAAGTCACACAATTAAATATTTATTGGGACCTCAGGGTATGCTGCATGAGATCTGCACTAGGTTAGGAGATGGTGTGTGCTTGTTGAACTGGTCCAGAAAGCTGCACCAACAGCCTAAACATACCTTATTCAACCTCTTTTCAATTTACCTTGAACTGACAGGATCTAGTACCAATACAACTATGTACAGTGTGTTTTTAATTATATGAGGTTTGAAGCCATTTAATTAACCTAGTTTAAATCAAATACTAGTTATGATACTGAAACTTTTTGTTCCCAAATGTATTGTTTAAAAGAACAGGATTTAGGTCAAGATATTTTTCCTCCTCTCTCCTGGGCAATGCAGAGATTCGCTGCCACCTTCTTGATCTGGAAAAAATACCAGAGCCCACTGATTTTACACATATAACTTCCATATGGGAACAAGAAAAAGTGTTTCTACAAACCCAAAACTATTTCTAGGTAAGTTCCTACCCCACTCATTGTATCTTTTTGCCTACTGGGAAGATTTGCTACAATATTGATTGTCAAGTCAATATTCATCAAAGTACAGTAATTTCACAACTATAAGGCGCACCCTTTTGACTAAAATTTTGACTGAAACCCAGAAGTGCACCTTATCATCTGGTGTGCCTTATATATGGACAAAGTTGAGAAATTTGCCAACCCAGAAGTGCGAGCCGCGAGCCGCGAGCCGAGCCATGAGGGGGAGGCAGTCCCGAGGCAGCCCCGAGCCACGCCAGCTGGTGCCAGGGGTGGGCAGGAGTGCCGGGGCCTGTGGCATGGGGAGGGCGCCTGGGGGTGCGTTTAAAGGCTACGCCAATCTGTGAAAAATGTTTGCAAATTGAGCACCTGCTAGCAAACCCCGCGATTGCGTGATTCCGTTACTAATTAACTTTTTGGATGCAATGAATGTTTATCAGGCTGCTCACCCTTTTTCTGCCTCCTTGAGCTACTGGCACACTGCTGGAGCACTTGTGGGGCACAGCTGGTACCTCTAGCTAGCTAGGGACAGGCTTCCTGAACCCACAGGAATGCACAGAGCAGCAGTCAAGCTACATAGCTGTGCTCCAGCATGAGGGATGGTGTGTTCCCAAGTGTCCTCTGCCAGGGAAGAACAGGGCATTTTGCTACACCAGGGTGTCTAAAGGGGTTGGTGTGCCTCATGTCAGCCCTGGCAGACCCTTTAGCCTGTCAGATCCATTTTCCCTTGGGTAACACAGCAGCATGGTCCTTCAACCCAGCCTGCATACCTGCCTTGGACCCAAAACAGCTTGTGATGCTCATGAGTTGAAGACAATGAGAATTTTGACATCTGTAGATAAAAATCTTGTTTTTTTTTTTTTTTTTCTCTTCAAAGACAAACCAAACAATCGAGACGGTTCACCACCCAGGGGACACCCCTCCATCCATGTGCTGTGAAGTGTTCATCCTGGGAGCTGGTGGTTCACCAGTTTGGTGGGTTCCTGCTCTCTGTCCCTGGGGGCCAGGGCAGGCGTTGAGGTCATGTGCCATCTCTCCCTGAATCCTGGGAAGTGGTAACAGGAAGGTAAGTAGTAGGTGTGCCTTCCCCTCTTTCCTGCATGAAACACCCTTTTTCAACACTGCAGATCTAATGTTTAGGTCAGGTTGACGTTTTGACATCGTCTGACAAAAGCCGGGAAATGCACACTCTGCCCTCATCCTGGGCACCCTGCTAACTCCCACATATTTGTTTTCACAACAGCCCTAGCTAAGGGCTGGATTTAGCTTATGAATTTCCTGGCTTGTATCAATTTGCCTTACAGCCATAACCTTGTTTCAACATATTTCTTTCTGTATTTAATATTAATGCTGGAAGTGCTATTTATAATAGCCATCTTTTAATGAGTGGGAAAGAGTACAAAGCCTTTCTGGAGGGAGAACATAAAGTGTTTGAAATTGGTAACAGGCATAGGGGTTGCTGGCAGAGGATCACTTATAATAAATGATCTTTCTGTTTTTACTAAACAAAAGGTCAGTTCCATAAAAAAAGAACACTTCCCAAATTTTTAGATGCTCCTATCACAGAAATGGCTATTCTTTTATTTACTGCCTTGCAGTAATTAAGAAAGAGAATTATTTGTACCAAAGAATGATCATAGAATGATTATGAAACATTTAATACAAGACCATGTAAAAAGAAAGAATGTTTGTTGCAACATATAAAGGAGGAACTCTTGCTTAGCTCACTGATGAATTTGACTGCAAGGGCTCTGAAAGTTTTTTTTTCCCGACTTTTTTTTTTCTACTCTGAGGTCTGAGTATAAAAATTTTCAATCCTCTTGGAAGGCAACAGGAGATCCTTTCTTATATGAATTGGGAAAAAATTATGCTTCCCTTGAAGCCAATAGCATTGATCACTGGAAACGTCCCAGCAATGCATTTTCACAGAACTCAAGCTGCATTTACAACAGCATATTGTAAGTAGTAATGGAGACAGATATACCTGATTGTTTCTTCTTTGGTTGTTCTCTTCCATTCCAAATATGGCTGTTGAGAAATTAAAAAAAAATAAACAGAGCAGGTGGAAGAAAAACATCCTTAGAAAATGCTGAAAGAAGGCTTCTCAGGATGACTGAATTATGGTGCCTCAGAGAAAGTCCTGAATGTCACAGGTGGAGTGACTTCCCTCTGTGCTTCTGAAAAAGGTCTTGGCATGTTGTATCAACTGGGTACATTCAATTCCTGATGATCTTTTTGCTTGTATGTAATGTGCCCAGAGGGTGCAGGAGGGCACATGTCAGAATCTCTCTCTCTGGAATTCTTCCACCTTGTGAGTGAGCTTGCTACATTTTTTTTTCTCCTCTTTTTTTTTTTTTTTATCTTTCTGTTTTTTTCTACGGAAGAAAATTCCTACTGGCTCTTGCAGAGACAGCTTTAATAGTCCTGATTTGCACAGAAGTGATTTTTCTTCTCTCTTCCCAGTCAATCAAGAGGAGTTGCCCAGAAAGCTTAGAGAAAGAGCTCCCTGCAGCTGGCTTAGTTTCTTATGCTAAATGACTTGCCGTAGTGCAGCCATCCCTGGTCTCCTCTGGGGTTGTAAGGCACAATACAAATTCAAGTCATATTTACATCTGTCACAGACCTTACCTTATTTTACTGTATAGTGACTCTTAATGCAGAAAGTTAAATGGTAAACCGAGTCCACACGGCATGTGCTCCATGCTCTGCCTTTGCCATTATTGTTACTTGACTGTGATTTCAACATAGCTATAAATTGCTGTTATTTAGGCCATCAGCCAACCTCAGGGTTGTGGAGGGGTAGCACACTGAATGGCCCGGACTAGGGAACATCAAACCTGGGAGCTAGCTGAGCTGGTTTTCTGGAGAAGGAATGTTTCATTCTCCCAGGCAGATATGATCTATTGTGGAAGGCTGGCAGGGCAGGAAACTGACACAGGGCTTGACGCTGCCTGCAGAGATTGTTCTCAGACTCTAGAAATACAGAAATTGTCATTTACTTGTTAGCCTCCTGCTGGCAGAAGCCCTATATCCCTTTGTCTTGAGCTAAAGGCTCCCTTTCCTTCTCTCAGCTCTTAAAGCTTTCCCCGTAAGACCAAAATAAGGGGTTTCTCAGTAGAAGAAAAGAAGTTTTGCACAATGGGTAGAGTTACAAAGGGGTGAATGACAGGCTTCGTCTGCCTGACAAGCAGCTGGAGTGAGGAGTGTTTGAGGGTGCAAATAGAAATAATTGTGCTGGGTGTTTGTAGAGTCACTTATTCATTAGATCTCTTTTCACTAAGTTAATGAACTTATGCAGCCTGATCCTGTTTCTAATTCATGTGGTGTCAGTCACAGTTCTGCAGAGTTTGGGACAGATCACTGGATCTCTAAACTAATCCCACACAGGCCACTGAATTTCACTTGCAGACTGGCACATGGCTGGGGTAAATATCTTTCAGAGCTCACTTCAGAAAGACATTCAAATTTGATTCAAAAGCTCAGGAGAGGAGAGGCTACCTTTCACTAGCCAGCTTATTTCAGAGTTCAGCAAATCACATTTTTAGATTATTTTGAATGTATCTGTCTTCACTTTTCCCTGTTGCTTCTTGCTATATTTTTCCCAACTAGATTAAGAAAGGGGGGGTTAGAAACCAGCACTACTCCCTTGGTTATAGTTATTCACTATTATATTTTTTTCTTAGTACTTTTTTGCCTGGTCTTCAGAGTCCCAAGATCCCTTAAAAACTACAAGTGTGACTTGGATGTTGCACCACACAACAGCCTTCCATGTCCAAGGAAAATGGCTACTTTTTTGTTGTTGGCGTTGTTTTGTTTTGTTTGTTTGGGTTTTTTGGTGGTAGTTTTCTTTTGTTTGGTTGGTTGGTTTTTTGTTTTTGTTTCTGTTTGTTTGGTTTTTTTGTTTTTTTGTTTTTTAAGAATCCCCTGTTTATAGGATTACAGTGCATCAAGAAAAAGATCAAAACAAGGCATCTTTTCTCCAGTTTCACAGAGAAATAAACTGGGTTTTGACATTCAGAAATCTTCATATTATTGAAACAATCTGGGTATTTATATACCTCTGCACTGAAGACTTGTGTGATTGTAAAGTACTGCTAGTTTTAAGAAGGCAAAATTTCTAATTAGTCTAATTTTTCTTACTGATCACCTAGGGGTTTCTACTTGATACTAGAAGAGAAAGGTGTAAGAGCATCTTAGACTTTGTGCATGCTGGGAAGTCTTACTGATTACCCAGTGATGGTTAAGTTTATGTAGTCGTATGGGTTTAAGAAGTAGTTCCCTCTGTCCCAATAATTATTGATAATATGTTTCTAAAATAATATAAACTAAAACTAGAAAAAGTACATTTGTGTGAGAATAAGGTTGTATGGTAGGAGACTACATCAGTCTGTATTAAAAATGAGCTTCAGCATAGACAAGCCAACTGAGTGGTTTTGCAAAAGCTGCTGGAAAACAATTGTCAAAGCTGATGATCAGTTCTTTGTTCTAAATCCTTAATATTTCAGATATGGAGAAATAAAACAAAATATTCACTTTGGGATTAGAGGAAACACAAAAGTCTCCCTGAAATAACACAACAGTAATAATACCAATCTGCTTTTGACAGCAATTGGCTCAGCGCACTGTGTGTAAACTTTTCTTAGTACTAGAAATATCCAAGCTACAGTAATTTCACGATTACAATCCGCACCTGACTATAAGCCGCACTTCCGGGGTGTCAGCAACATTTCACTTTTCCTCCATATATAAGCCGTACCAGATTGTAAGCCATACTGTCGTTTGCAGCGAGGATCTGTGTGCAACTTTCACAAAGTTGCCAATTAGTATCAGAATTGCAGGAATACGGGGTTTACTGGCTGGGGGCCATGTGGCCTCGGCCTGGCTTCCCCTGCCGCTGCCGGGGAGCTGCCCTAGCCTGGACAGGCCCCGGGCTGCTGCCGCGGAGCTGCCCCAGCCCGGCTCAGCTCCCCCTCCCCTGCTGTGGAGCGGTCCCAGCCCAGCTCGACTCCTGCCTCCCCCACTGGGGAATGGCCCCGGCCCGGCTCGGCTCCCGCCTTCCCCGCCGGCCCCAGCCCCGCTTGCCCGCAGCCGCTGGGGGCGGCCCTGGCCCTGCTCGGAGCTGGGCGGGCTCGGTTCAGCTTGGGGCTGCTGTGTGCTCACACTTCTGGTTGGCAAATTTCAGAACTTTTTTTATATATTAGCCACTCCGGAATACAAGCTGCACTTCCTGGGTATGGAGCAAAACTTTAGTCAAAATGGTGCGGCTTATAATCGTGAAATTACTGTAATTGCTTGGATTCCTGTCCTTTGTAGTATCAATTGATCCATTAACTGAATAGAGAAGGTTTTGATTCCCATGGTTCCTAAGGGGATTGATTATTAAGTTAGACGATGGAAGGGTTACAGCATCTATTTCTGTGTGTACAACACCTGTTTTCTTGGGTTACAATACAGGGTGTGATAAAAGATCTATTCTATCACCATCTGTTGAGGGTGGGGCAGAGATCCTTATCTCCGTGGGAGATGTTCTGCTAATGGACCATCCATTTAAGCCAGGCGGGGCATTGTTGTTTATCTTTTCCCAACTCACCCTTCCTCCAGGGAGGTATCTTCTGCTAACGGCCCATTGAGTCCCACTGTGGGACTGATATAATTACTTCATCCCATTGGAAGTTGCTCCGGCCAGGGGGAAGGGCCCAACATTTCTTACCAAGATAAAACAGAGGTGTGGGGGATACCAGGCTAGCCCCTTCTCCACTGGACTCCAGAGGGAAGCTGGATTTTCTCCACCTCACCACTGGACCTCCGGAGGGAAACTGTGCCTTGTACAGGACCACCGCTTCAACTTAACCACATCTGTCACTACAAAAGGACTACAGCCACCATTTAATCGAACTGCTGACAACACCCTGCCTGATGGGGTGTCAGGTTGTACTCTGACTTTGTCGGGGCTTGGGGTCTGTTTCTTTGTAGTACTGTATTTCTATTTTAATTTCCCTAGTAAAGAACTGTTATTCCTAATTCCCATATCTTTGCCTGAGAGCCGTTTGATTTCAAAGTTATAATAATTTGGAGGAAGGGGGTTTACATTCTCCATTTCAAAGAGAGGCCCCTGCCTTTCTTAGCAGGCACCTGTCCTCTAAATTAGGACACCTGTGCTAGATGGGGAAGTGTCAATAAAAGCTGGTACACGAGATGTGAAATGCAACCCAGCTGAGGGTAAACAGAGATGGGGGATAGGTCGTCCTCTTGCTACTGGTGGGGGAAATTGAGGTTGATTTATTATGATCTATCTGTAGCAACATAGTTCTGAACCATATGAATCATGTTTGTGGGTGCTGTGTGATTGAGTTTCTAGCTGTAAAGTGATCTAAAAGGTATGGGGGTTGAGGGTAACTGGGCAGAAACTGAGTGTCACAGGTGACCCAATGTGAAAGCTACTGAAGGAGAAGAACTTGCCCCTGTTCACAGTTGTGCTTACGGATTTTTTTTGCCTTCAATTTGGTTTTGTCCCTTTTGTGAGTTAGTTTAATTCACTTGTTCTATGGAACATTAACTTAGTCATCCCTCACCTGCCTCAGAAAAACAGTTTTCCACTGGCTTAGCAATATGAATAAGCTCAGGAAGGATTTTAACATGTACTGAGGGAGTGGGAACCAGCTAACAAAAGGAGAAGCAAGAGATGGAAGGAGGAGAAAGTGGGGTGACAGAGGATATTGACACTCACTTAACTGGACAGCTGTTTGATAATTCTGGTAAGTGCCTCTGAACAGTGCATGTCTTGATCAAGGAGACAAGGTGCAACTCTGAATTCAATTATATTTTATTTCAGAAGTCAGCAACAGAAAGTTCTCAATCAGAGACCAGCTTCTGCTGACAAGGTCGCTATTGGCTGCGTAGAAGAAAAATTGAGTTAAGGTGCATAAAGCCAGGGAAACAAAACAGGACTTTGTAGAGGCTGAACTTTTGCGTAGATACTTGAGCTTTCTTGCCAGGTGCTTGACAGAGGCCTTGACTCTCCAAGAGATAAGCTGGTTAGTTCTGCTAAGGTCTTGCATGTGGCTAATGTCTTCTTGTCCATGGAGTTTTGATTTTTCCAAAAAATCATACAGCCCTTCTTACCTAAATAGTGGCTGAGTAACTTTAAAATATTTTAAAATACAATTATGGGATAATTCTTAACAGCTAGGTATACTGAAATGTTTGGTGTTGAATATTCAGCACCCAAATTATGTGCATTATGTGGATGATCTGTGTATATGTACATTTGTATATACAATTTATATTCCATCTAGTCCTGTGAGCTGAAAGTCAATTGGAGTTTAAAGAGTAATTAGAGTATTAACTGTACTCTCAGAGTTTACTCTGGCTTAGTTTCATTCAAAAGGATTTTGATTTTATATTCTGGGACCACCTGCAGTGCAAATCAAAATACTGTTAAGAGGGACTAACTGTGAAATTGGCTTCAGAAAAGTGTCTCTCATCCAAAGTAAAATGCTAATGTAGGCACTCTCTTCTTTTCTTGGTGGTGATGTGACTTTGATGTAACTATGAGCATCAAAATACATGGTTAGAATAAAACTGCTTTCTTTTCTTGATGAATTACAATGCCTTGTTTTGGAAACTGCCAGGGCTCCTGGGTCTGTTTTGCAAAGTATGTACATCATGGCAATAGAAGACTTATTTACTCCTACAAACTTCAGGCAATGTTTGGGATTTATAGAGGCTCACGTTCCTCAATAAATGTAAGAAGGCCACAAGTAAGAACGTCTCTGGGTTTGGCTCTCAACAGATAAACTAGACTAAGTAGAGGCAAAATTGAGTTAAATCATCACTTTAAATACAATGAAAGGAGAAATATCTCTGAAAATGCTTCTCTAAAATCAGCTAGGAAGCCCGCAGCAGAGCTGATTAATTCTCTTAAGAATCTGGACCAATTTTCATGTTGTTGTGTAATGCTGTATAATTATACAATCCCTAGTAGAACACATGAGGACACACTGCCAAGAGTTGTATCAGAGTTTGAGATGGCTAATAAGTCAGGATCAAAATGATCCTCCTGTTGAGGAGGATCAGAGAACTTTGTTTATAGGGTTTTTTTAGTAATTTTACAGTAATTTAAAGCAACTACAAATAACTAGTCCCTTTCAAAGACCCTACAGATGGAAAAGAGGGCATCACACAAGAATTTGAGGTTAATTAAAACCAGGGTGTAGGCTGCCCATTCTTAATTATATCTCTCTGGACTTCACTGCTTGTTCAGCAGGTGCATCTGGAATATAAAACTCCTTCCCCTCCTTCCCCTCCTTCCCCTCCTTCCCCTCCTTCCCCTCCTTCCCCTCCTTCCCCTCCTTCCCCTCCTTCCCCTCCTTCCCCTCCTTCCCCTCCTTCCCCTCCTTCCCCTCCTTCCCCTCCTTCCCCTCCTTCCCCTCCTTCCCCTCCTTCCCCTCCTGGAAAATAACATAAAAATACAATGATAAAATCAGCTTGCCATCTTGACATAAACAGTTAGCTTTCCAGGGTTTAGTTTTTCTGCAGTATGACCTGCTACTGTCTTCAGGGTGTCTTTAAATTTATCATCATTGGCATTAGTGCAACTAACCGAGCTTAATTTTTTTATTTTCTGTTCTAATTTTAAGTGCTACAATGTTTTCTTTCCTCATGGGCTGACATTAATCACTTCAGGAAACACTTTGCCTTGTAGCCGGAGGCTCCCAGGCTTGCAAACGTTAGTCTGTAGTGATCTGATAAGCCCTCTGCTGAAAGTACTTTGCAAAAAGAGATTTCATTTATCTTGAATATTGGGTAACAAACTGTCAGGAGTTCTCTTCCTTTTTAATACACCATTTCTATACAATTTAGACATCAGATAGAACAAATATTCAGACTAGGAAAGTGAAAAAATGCTCTTGAATGAAACACACTACTGAACTCTTAATATTTTTTGCTTGAAAAAAGGGATTGGAAATTCTACATGATTAGGTTATCATGTCTGGCTCACACCATGCAGTTTCTACGTCAAATTGTCCAAACAACACATCAATATGTCACGTTTTTAGTTTGAAGTTCTATATACTAGCATAATGCTGGAACAAAACTCAGTTGTTAGTTGTAATATCAAAGCAGGGAAAATTTTGGTTATTTAAAAAAAAAAGACAGCATGACTTGAATTCTAGCATGGTTTCAACTCAGATAAAACTAAAAAAGGCACATGGAAAAATAAAACAGAAAACGGATTACAAAAGGATTAAATAGCCAAGTAGCTTTTGCTGAACACATATATGAAAATTGATTAATTTTAATGATTTGTGTTTCCAAAACTTGAAGCTGTTTAAAAGGCTTAGACTTTGAGGTAGTGGCTACTTTTTAAAAGAATTCCAAAACAAGTACATGAATATTTGGTTCTTATAATTTAAAGACATCCCCTGTTTTATTTTGTTTTTATTTCACTTTTACATTAAAGGTACTCATTGGCTGATGTCTGACTAAGTTCTGGAGCCCCATACTTGACCAACAGAACCTATATTGGGTGTGAGTGGAAGGGATGTTGTGTGACTCAACCTAGAGGTGTGGGGAGCTCAGAGCTGTAATTCTGCTTCAGTCAGAGGTGTTCCCATGAAGCATAGTTTCATTAATTAACTAGACTACTCTTTAAATGAGATTAATTGCATGGGTCTAACTTGTAAAACCTGCAGAATGTGAGAAATAACAAAATGGGTTACAGGAAATGCATATAATAGGATATTTGTGAACCTTTTTCTGGGTTATATTGCAACACACATCTGAGAAATACTGACACAGCACTGACTGTTCAGCTCCTTTATGCCTTAGCTTATCAACAAATGGGCTGGCTTCTTCATACCTTTATTTTCTACCTGGAGCCTGAAATACCGTATTTGTGTATCAGTGGGAATATAAGGAAACATATTAATTATGGAATTGGCAGGATTAAATTTGGAAATAATGGAAAAACAAATAAAAGGCACAAAATGAGAGCTGTATGGTGGAAGAAAAAGCCTTAGCTTGAGGACTGTGGAAGGGATTAATTTTGCGGACTTTGTACATCATTAACAGAAGTTATTGCATGAATACAATCTATATTATTCTGGATTTTATTATGGAAATCTCTATCGAAAGGCATTCAGGTAACCAGGCCATGTCATTAAGGGTAGTGTAAATCACAGTGTGCTAGTAAGTGTCTTTGGGGTGTTTAACAACTCTTGTTAAACCACACCATCAGATTTAACTTGTTTTCCTGTACACATTTCCTGTGTCCAAGATCTGTCCTTGACTTGCATTATGGCAACATGCTGGTTGTTGTTCAATTAGTATCACTTCCTGTTTTGACTATAACTAATGCAGAAATTGTAAATCAAGAGGGCCATAAACCAAACAGCATCAGAGATCTGACCATAACATTCTTACTTAGTCTTTCTGCTGTAGGCTTAATGCTGGTTGCAACTGACAGTTGAAAGCAGAAGTTTAGTCTTCTGATTATACCAAAAACTGCAGAAGGGTGTAGTGATGATGAGGGAACTGGAAGAATTTGTTCAAATTTTCCAAGCAAAATACCTTACTTGGGAAAAGAATTTTTGCAATATAATTTTGTCAATTTTAGTTCTGCAATTACTATTGACATTGGGGAACTACACAGATAATACAGAAGTCTGAGAGTCTTAATATTTATTGATCTCTGCTTTTAGTTTCTCTTACAGTAAGTTGTGTGTATAGTGTAGGTTCCAGTTTATTCTTAAATGACCTTTCTTTCCCATGCATGAGAAAATGCAGTATTTAGACAAGCAGGTCCTATTCCCTAGATGGTACCTTTAACGGTTACTGTATTACAAACAATACTGCTGGGCAGAGAGCTAACAGATCTTTCTCTCTGTTGAGCCAGCTGAGGGATTACTTGTCTACTGATGCTCAAAGAGCTGTGCATTGCAAAGTCTTAAGGAAAGCTTTCTTCACTTTATAAAGGAATCTGTGCAATTGGTTCAAGATCTGGCAAAGCAGGCAACTGGCTAACAGTGTTTCATTGAGTTTTAATGGAGAAAAGCCAGGTCTGAAAAAAATTAGTCTAGTAGTCTCAAATGTTTTAATAAGATATAGACTTTCTGTGAACTCAATCTTATTAAAACTTCGTTTTGAAATGAAATGTCAAAGAAAACACTCAACAGTCTGGGAAAAAAGATCGCCTGAGTGAAGAAGGCTGTAGTTTGGTTTTAGTCTAAAGTAAACTAAGTCATGGTTTAGGAAGTTACTGAGGACAAACAGCCAAAAAGCTAAAAAATATGGAATATGCAGCTAGTGCCAGTACTTTTTACTGATTTCTTTGTGGGAATAAAAATACATGTTCCACTAGTGAAAACAATCCATCAGTCTTTTGCAAGCCTACTGCTTTTGCAGTCATTTAGTGCTACCATTTAGAAACCAGACTTGCTCTAAGGCATATGCTCTTCTGTTGTATTAATTCAACCTAACCAGTCTTTATTTGATTATCATTAAGCTGAAACTTACTCTTTACCTGTATTTATCTTGACATTTTACTTCTTGTGTTTCAGACCTGAAAGATTATTTTTGTTTAATGTTTTGTTTATTTTCTTCCCACAGCAGCAGCAGTTAGGCTAGTACATAATTTCTGCTTCTTATAAATCTTGCTGGACTTTATTTGTAAATTATTTCATTTAGCAACATGAGATTATTACAAAATGGAATTCAAAAATTATATTTGAAGTATTGTTTGGTAATAATATGACTAGGTTGAATGTTCTCATTATTTGATTGGAACTAGAGAAAATGAATTTGCTATAAAGCAAATCTTGCCTGCCAAAGAAGCTGTTAGTTTTCAGTGAAAAGAGCACAAACTTTGAACATTAAGACCTACTTAATTGCCCTGAGGAAAGGTGCTTTTCTCAGAATTGCTGTGTTGTGCTTTTCAAAAGTGTGTATGAAAAGCATGAACAGATGGTTTGGACTACTTCTTAATTCAGGGGCTTAGCTGAACTGAAGTCTGGATTTATTTGCATATGTTTTGAACCATTAGAAACCTTCTCTACTTCAATGAAACCATAAATGAGTTCTGAATGCTATTGGTTCCTGCAAGTTTAATATCTATAATTTATCGATACAGCTATTTAGCTTTGAGCAAACCACTTTTTAGTTTAGTTTACTTGTGCCACTCAGCCTGGCAGTGTTTGAAGCTGGTGGCTGTCATATCACCTTGCAATGCACAGATGAGGCACAGGCAGCAGAAGCTCGTTTCTGTCTCAGAAAGGAAGATGCCAAAAATGCGATGTGCTTGGAATCATTGGTCAGCAAAAAGACAGACAGTATTTGAAAGAATGATGGGAGGAATGAGTTTACTGTGAGCATATTTATGGAACAGCACACATGTAAATTACAACCTAGTTTAATTTCCTTGATCTGTTTAGGTACTTTTTCTAGAGCTCAACTCTACTTGGTTCTAGCCTAAGACAGTGTGACTGACACTCCCAGAATTGTCCATCTTGGGCAGGATTTCACTTCAGCTGTGGCTTTACAAAATTGGAAAACAATAGTAATTTCTAAATTATGTTGTTATCGAATCTTGGAGCCCACACTATTAAGGCTTTCAGTTAGCAGTGATATTTGCAAACATTCATTGTAAGTGACCAGAACTTCTTGGAGCCTGAATAGCCTTTGCACATGGGTCAGGTCATCTTGGTTTTAATGAGCTTCTATCTTACATAACTTGTAGTTTTAACATATACGTTTGCACTCTAAAGGCCTGCATTTTACCTTACCTATTTGAATCACAGAATATCCTGAATGAGAGGATACTCTCAGAGATCATTGAGTCCAACTCCTGGCCCTGCTCAGGAGATCCCCTAGAGTCATGCCATGTGCCTGAGAACCTTGCCCAGATGCTTCTTCAACTCTGTCAGGTTGGTGCTGTGACTGCTTCCCTGGGGAGCCTCTTCCAGTGCCCAGTCACCCTCTGGGTGGAGAACATCTTTCTCATGTCTAACCTAAACCTCTCCTGAAACAACTTCAGGCCATTCTCTCAGGTGCTATCACTCATCACCAGAGAGAAGAGATCAATAGTCTATTGGTCTTTATCTAGCAAAAATTTCATCACAGAAAATGTCAAAAGTGTGCATACAGCTTCCATTGCCTTTCACATTTTATCTTAATATTTCTGTAGGGTAGTAAGACACTTATGCTCCCCATGTAGCCAAGGGGCAAGAAGTAAGAGACTTGTCCAAGGTCACCCATTATGGTTTTAGGTGGTGAACCTGTACCTTCCAAAACTATTGCCTTTACTACTGCTTTTTACCATTAACAGTAGCTCAGCTCTGCAAGAATTGGACATATTTGGCTTGTGATATAATCAAGAGAAAAATTACTCCTTTTAATTCTCTGAAACACACCCTTTAATTCTTTAAACTTATTCAAACTAGGCTTAATGCACAAGGCGCTAGGAGCAGCTCTGAGAGTCAGAAATATGACTATGGGAATATGGGATCCCTGTGCACAACACTGAAATTGAAAATGGTTGCTGTGAGCCCCGGATTTAAGATGCTTCCCTTCTTATCCCCTGCTATTTACATTCTCAGGGTAGAAGCCAGATATTAAGTGCTGTTATTTGTCCTGCCTGTGCCTTCCTATTAGCTAGTACAGTTCTAGGTTTAGATTTAGCGTGAGAATAATGTTGATGACACACTGATATTTTAATTGCTGCTGAGCAGGGTTTACACTAAGTCAAGGACTTTCCATCCTGTCATGTCCTGCCAGAGAGGAAGCTGGAGGTGCACAAGAAATTTGGGGGGAGACAGGCTGCACTAGGCATCACTTGTTCTGATATTCTTTTCCTAGTTACTATTTTTCCTTCCTTATCTGTCCTATTAAACTGCCTTTATCGCAACCCATGATTTTTGCCTTTTTCCCAATTTTCTCCCCTGTCCCACTGTGAGTGAATGAGGGTGAGTGAATGACTGTGTAGTGTTTACCTGCCTAGAGAATTAAACCACAACGGTATTAGAGGTTGTATTTTACAGTGGGTAGGCAGGACACTTCTTGTTGTTTTCAAGCATCTCACCACCTGAGTCACAAATACCCCAGAATGTCCTTGCCCACAACAGCAAATGAAGAGGTAGCACAGAATGCAGAAGTGTAAAGAGGATCTCTAATGAAACCATTTGGATTTTCAGCAATATGTGTCCAGAATGCTGGAGTACAGTTTATAGTACTGCTAAATGTGGTTAGACTTCAATTAAATGCTGGCAGGCATGTATAACTGCAAATAAATACTGCTCATTTTTAAAAAACATTGAACTATCAGGCATATTTAGAAAAATTTGGTCAGGATAATGACTTTACTTTGAAAACTGAAACTCCAAAGTTTAGATATAGGAAGAGCTTTTCCAAGGCTGTCAGATGTTGTCTTACTGCAGAAAATGCAGAAATTACACCAGGAGGACTTTGTCCAGTTTACAGGAGACAGTAGTATTTTGAATTATGCCAGTCATGCCAAGTGGAAGCAGCAAGCTTCACAGAAATTAGTTTTAATAGATCTATACTAATATTTGGCATTCTGTAAAATTTTAGGTTATTTTCCATGCTTTCCCTGACATTTTTTGAGGTTACAGGTTTACCCAATTAAAGATATTGAAAGAGAAAAGCGTACAACTCTCTTGAACAGGGTAGTTAAAGTGGAGGGAAGTGTTACTTTAAAGCTTAGGGAATATCTGAAAATTTGGTGGTGTGAATATTATACCGTCCCCTGTGTTCCTGGAGAAGATCACCCATTTCTTAGCAGTCGATAGGGCATTAGTAGCAGGCTACTGATGGCACATAGTGCTTGACTGCTCTAATGGCTGGCTTTTGGATGAGCAAATTCTAAATAAAAAAATAGCTGTAACATCTAAGATGATTGAGGTCACTGGTGCTGCACACTTCAATGTGAGTCTTCTCTAGTCAACAAAACTACAGTGACTGAGAGCCTAGAATTTGTGATAAAGATTTTTTAAGAATTCAAGCACTAGACATCTTGAGTTCTTGTAATTTGTAAGATAATAAAGACTTCCTGTTGCATAGAATGGGACCCTGTTCACTATCAGTTCAGACATTTGAATGATCCAGTTACTGTTTGCCTGTGTGTTGTGAAAGCCCTCATTAAATTCTTGTCTGAGGGCGGTGTCTTCTTTAATGAGCTAAGTCTCCTCAGATGTCTAGACCAAGACTATTTCCATAGGATGACACAATTTTGCTCTTTGATCAGTATTTATAGTGTCATTTCTTTTCAATATGGCACAGAGTTAAAGTATATTTCTACTGCATCAGTGTACCACAAAGTGTTTTGCATTCCTCCCTGCTGTCTCTGTTTTTATGTGTCATACCACAAACCTTTCAAAAAGACAGCCTGGTTTTGTGAGGGATTTGTGTTGTGTGTGCCCTGAACACTACTAACCCTCTCTTTGTAACATCTCATCATCTTACCACAACCTCTCTGAAGCTCCATTCTCCCACCCCAGTACCTTCCCAGTTCCTGTCACACTGGTCCACTTGAGTATAGGTGTAGATTACCTGAAATATGGGCACATGCAGATCAACATTGGACAGCACTTGTGTGCTTACGGGCCATCCAGATGAAGTTTCTCTGGTCTGGTAAGGAAAAGGTGGCTTGAACTCACCATTCTAAAGGAAATTTTAGATTTAATCTTCTATGCCAACATGAATTTTCACAGCATTCCTTGGAGATTTTTATTTCAGAGTCTCCAACCATATTTGACAGGTAAATAAAATATAGACACAACTGAAGAAGCTGTTATAGGTGAAGGAGAGAGACAGGCAGATCAATAGTTTAAGAGTTTGGAATAGGTCTCAGTTTCCCAGGAGACAAAGGAATGAAGAAGCTGAAATATAGGTAGTTGGATGTGTTCCTTAAGGACTTGTTACTGCAGGCCATTAGAGTTGCATGGGATGGGTCAGCAAAATGTGACTCCTTACTAGGTCAAACACTACTCAAACAAGGAGGAGTGCTTTATGGTTGTACCAGAGGATTTGGAAATCAGTGTTCCTCTCTGAGCCCACAAGTGGTGGATGCTGGCAGAAAGAGAGGTGGTGGAGTGTTTCAAGTAGTTCTTGGCTACTTTGTCTGATTTGTGTCTTTTGTGTTGGAGAAACCTGAGAACTTTATTTTTTCCCGAGTGAAATTTAAGTAACTTTGGCTTTGGATATAGTGTTGGGAAGAGACAGATTTCTTCTCTGTGGTGACCAGTGACAGGATCTGAGGGAATGGCCTGAAATTGTTTCAGGAGAGGCTTAAGTTGGATATCAGGAAAAGGTTTTTTCATTCAGAGGTGGTTTGGCACCAGAACAGACTCCCCAGGGAGCAGTCACAGCACCAGCCTGGCAGAGTTCAAAGAGCTTTTGGACAACGCTCTCAGGCACACAGTGTGATTTGTGGGGTGTCCTTAGTAGGGCCAGGAGCTTGTGGGCTCCTCCCAGTTCAAAATAGCCTATGATTTTTAAAACTTGTTAAGTTTTTTTATTTGATGTCCATCTATCCCGGCCATCCTACCCTCCCCCTTTGAAGCTGCATTGTCAGGATAAGTAGTGGTTCAGTGCTCTCATTTAGTTTCCTGAAAGAATGCAACCTGAATGCTTATGCTCTAGAAATTCCTTGGAAACAAATATATTGCCTACCTTTAGACTGTACTAAAATCTTAGACTAATTTTGTAATAAAATGTTATTCTGCACAAACTCTCAGCCAGGCTACTGTTGAAGTACCTTTGAAATGCCCCCTAAGAGAAGCACTAGTCTTACCTTGTTTTGTGTTTAAATGCAAGAAAATGTCAGATACACTTACAAAGAGCACTTGTATTCTTTAAGACAGTGACCTGTTAGGTAAAAGGATGTAATACCTGATATTAATACAAGTCTCAGCACTGCTTAGCACATCAGTGGCATTCTCATTATGGCTAATGCGATTTCCAATACACGACATAAAATCTTTATTTTACCATATTTTTATATTATACTATGTAGTATACAATTTATTGCATAGACTTTTACACTTAAGATAGTGGTGTGAATATAATTAGAATGGCTTGTAATTTCCCATCAAAATAGAAAGTAATTTTCTTCTCTTGAAATAAATAAATACAAACAAAATCCTGAATTTATGGTAGCCTGCAAGATTTAAAGTCTTTCACTTTGGAAACACTAAAATTTTTCAAGGCTATCCTTAAAGAAGATTTTTTTTTCTCCTAAAAATATTTAATCTGAAATACTGAATGTCTTCCTTGGATTTTTAAACATGGTGGCTTATAGCAGAGTGAATTATACTTTATAATGAATCTTTCAACAGCTTTATGAGTGTTAGATTAATATTCATTATTCCCATTGATGTAGCACCTGTCTAGGTCCAACAGTACAAAACCCCCACAATGTACCTCTTTTTTTCCTGCCAATAAAGGACCATCTTGATAACCTAGAATACAGAGAGAGTTAATACAAGATACCATTGTATGGCCACTCACCTGAATTACATGGGGATGCACCTTAAATTCTAAAGATAGCAGTGTAACATTAGATGGTAAAAAATACAGACTTGGGGTTTTTTAATTGCCAACTTGGTCTCAACAGAGTTTATGAGAATTTCAGAATTTCTCTAGTTATGCGCAATGCCCAGAACAGCAAAGAATTGCACCACATAGCTAAAAAAAAAAAAAACAACAGTAATTTCAGGACTATAAGGTGTACCCTTTTGATGAAAATTTTGGTCCGAACCTGGAAGTGCACCATATAGTCCGGTGCACCTTATATAATGTATGAAGTTGCAAAATTTGCCAACCCAGAAGTGTGAGCCATGAGCCCAGCCACGAGGAGGGGCAGGACCAGGCAGCCCCCAGCCAGCAGGAGCCATGAGGAGGGGTGGGCAGGACTGGGCAGCCCCTGGCCAGCAGAAGCCGCGCAGGGAGGGAGGGAGCAGGCAGCCCCGCGCTGCCCCGAGCTGAGGGTGCCCCTGAACCGAGGGCAGCCCCACCCTGTGGGTGGCCTGAGCCAAGGGCGGCCCCAAGCAGAGGGCGACCCTGTCCCGCACCACCCCTGAGCAGAGGGCGGCCCCGAGCTGCGCCCCCCCTAGCCAAGGGCAGCCCTGAGCCGAGGACAGCCCTGCCCCGTGCCCTCACTGAGCTGAGGGCGGCCCCGCCCAGCACCGCCCCCAAGCCGAGGGCAGCCCCGCGGTGCCGGGGCTGATGGGGCCGATAGGGGCAGGTGGGGCCGGCTGGCCATGGCTGATAGGGGCAGGCAGAGCAAGCGGGGCCACAGCCGGCACAGGCAGGTGAGGCCAGTGGGGCAGTAGCCAGCACAGGCAGGTGGGGCCGCAGCCGATAGGAGCAGGAGGGGCTGTGTTGCCACAGCTGGCAGGTGCAGGCGGGGCCGCGGCACTGAGGCTGGTGGGGCGGCAGCTCCAGGGCCGGAGGGGCCATGGCCAATAGGGGCGGGCGGGGCCGCGGTGCCACAGCTGGCAGGTGCCGGCGTGGCCGCGGCCAATAGGGGTAGGCGGGACTGCGGTGGGCTGGGGCAGACGGGGCCGTGACCATCAGCCGTGTGGGGGGAGCTGGCGATGGATCCTCGTTACAAAAAAAAGTGCGCCTTATAGTCCAGTGCAGCTTACGTAATGTACAAAGTTGCGAAATTTGCCAACTCCCAGAGGTGCGCCTTATAGTCTGGTGTGCCTCATGGTCGTGAAATTACTGTAATGGTGGCATCTACAGATACACAGCTCCATGAAAACTGCAGTGCCCTACAGGCAAAACTGATGTGACAGTTGAGACCCAGCTCTGAAAAATGCTGTGCTATCCTTGAGTGCCAGTACCATGACAGAGGATGCTGCTGCATGAGATGGCTTTACACCACTGCTCTTTACCAAATCCAGCTGTAGTGGGTTTGCATGGCAAGGTTTTGGTCACAGTGTTTCTCTGAAAAGCTGCCAGGAGCTCTCCCCGTGTCCAGCAGAGCCAGTGCCAGCTGGCTCCAAGACTGACCCACTGCTTCCCAAGGTCAAAATGTCAGTGATCATGGCAAAACCTCTGGGATGAAGTATTTAAGAAGTGGGGGAAAGTTATTGGCCAGATGCAAATTGCAACCAGAGAAGAGAGAGCTAAGAATATGTGAGAGAAACAGCTCTGCATACCCCGAGGTCAGTGCTGGAGGAGGTGCTCCTGATGCCAGAGCAGAGATTCCCCTGCAGCCCCTGGTGAATGCCTTGATGAGACTCCTGTACCACTATGGCCCATGGACAATGATGATGGAGCCAATATCCACCTACAGCGTATGGAAAACCCCATACCAGAGCATAAGGAGGTGTCAAAATGAGGTTGTGACCCCCATGGAAAGCTCATACTGGAGCATGGTCCTGGCAGGAGCTGTGGCCCCATGGAGAGAGGAGCTCATACTGGAGAGTTTGCTAGCCTGACTTGTGACCTGTCGGGACCCATGCTGGAGCAGTGCATTCCTGAAGGACTGCACTCTATAGAAGGGGCCCATGCTGGAACAGTTTGTGAAGAACTGCAGCCTCTGGGACTGACTGACACTGGGAAATTCATGGAGCCTTTCTAGGCAACAGAATCCCACATTGAAAGGACTCCTACTCCTCTTCCTGAGAAGTAGCAGAAATGTGTGATGAGTAATCCCTATTTCTCACCCCTCTGCACTACTGGGGGGAAGGAGGCAGAGAAACTGGTGTAATTAAACCCGTGAAGAAGGGAGTGGTGGCAGAAGGTGTTTTTGAGGCTTGGTTTTACTTCTCAATATCCCATTCTGATTGAATTAGCAAGAAAATAAATTAATTATAAATTATTAAAAAATCAATTTCTCTAAGCTGTGTTCTTTTTTGTCCATGATGGTTAATTGCTGAGTGTATCTCCCTGTCTTATCTCGACCAATCAGCTTTTTGTCACATTATCTCTGCCCTGTTCAGCTGAGGAGTGACAGAGCAGCTTTGGTGGGACATCTGTCATTCAGACAGTCAAACCACCACAATCTTTTTTGATGCTTAACATGGGGCATGAGGAATTTGAGATAAGGGTGGTAGTGGGGAACAGTAATGGCAAAACATGGACTGAACAAGTGGAGAGTGGGCAGTGATTGTGAAGAATGTCTGTTGTTATAATTGTGATGAAGGAACAGGAGGTGAATTGTGTGTAAATTGTCCACTTTCATTCAGAGTTGTGGTAAAACTTTTTGTTTGTTTTGGTTTTTTGTTTGTTTGGGGTTTTTGTGTGTTTGCTGTTGACATGAGTGAAGATTGTGTGATGGAGGTGGATTTTAATGATAATTTTAAATGTGTGATTCACAGAGGCAGGGGTGGAAGGAGTAGTACTTGGCTGGATATATGTCACTTGCTGTGAAATGGACAAAGACTGTTGGTGGGGGAGGCTACCGGGAGCCAGCAGGGTGTCAGCCTGGTATGCTGATAAACTGCTGAGGATGGAGAACAGGACTGGGGAAATGTTGTGAGAGAAATACTTCAGAGAAGCTGAAAGCCCTTCGCTAACATATTCACTCATTCCCAATTCCTTGGCTCCCACTCCCGTAACGCAACAGACAGTGCCACACACATCTCTGAAGTTAGTGAAATGTAAGACCTTTTAAATACTAATATTTCTGGGGACCTCTGGATAGGTTCACCATCTGCTACCTCATATAGCAGCTGTCTAAAGCGATTTTAGTCACTTTTTCTATTTTAAAACCTTTTGCTGAACTCCTTGTCACACACTGATAAAAGGGACTGAAAACTATGCAGCTTCCCCTTTGCAAGAGCTGTGAGCCCTATGCTGTACCAGTGGATATACTTCACATATCCTCTATACAGCCTTAAACAGGACAGTTAAGCACAATTAATCTGCAAGAGGGTTCCCAGATTATGTTGCAGTGGCACACCTAATCTAGTTCTTTTTATCTGTTTTCAAAACATGCAGGTATCTCAGAGTTGGCTTCTGTTTTTCACACAGGCAAGGTAGCAGGCAGTTCCCAAATTACAGAGAAGCTGGATGCTGGCAAAGGGCAACCAGTGACTGAGTGTCTTGCATGAATCTTGCACTGGCTTCCTTTGAGCAATCCCCTGTTATAAAACAATGCCATGTGGGCATTTCTAAAGCATTTCAGTTAGAAATAAAACACGATCAATGCAATCCTCCATTTAATTAAGTCAAACACAAGCTATTGCAGTTAACAGCTACATGACCCTAATATGTTATCTTCTTATATGTGTACCTGGAAGAAATGTCTTTAAGATATAATTTCAGTCTAGCTTTGGTACTGGTTTCTCTATTAATCTAAAGTTTGGAAAATAGATTTTCAGTTCTATACTTCCTCCAAGAAACATTGTCCAGATATTTTGAGTATTTTTTCACGTACACACCTCGGCTTAATAATTCTTAGGCTGTTAGTGGTGAGAACCTTTTAAGTGCCATTCAGACTGGGAATAAACATGTATAATGAACTAAATAACACTTTCCAAAATGCAGAGGCATTGGTTTGTCTGTTGCTTCTCATGTATTTCTCAGCATATGAAATTATTTATTATTGCACACATAGCTATCCATTTGAAATGGCAGCCTTGCTTCTCAAAAGTTACCACGAGAAGAAAGATTTTTCTTGGATGTAAGCTTCTGACTTGCTGAAGATCCTATAAGAACAGAGCATTAAAGAGAAGTCCACAGACTTTTGGTCTTTAAAAACAACAGGTGGCTATAAAAAATAGTGCAAGAAATTGTGTGTGCAGCTCAACATGGCTTTGAGATACTGAGGGTGGTCTGAAGAGGCTGTCACCAATGCCTAGCTTTCCTTCATGTCACAGAGACCTACTGACAGCATTAATGGTGAGTTCCTAGTTAAAGACAGGCTTCGGTTCATACTCAACAGTAAAAGTGCAAAGCCACTTATGGAAAGACCAATAAAAAGGACACATGAGTACACTGAAGTCACTGTGCTCTGTGAATGTCAGGAAATTCTGTGAAAGTGAATGTCAATAGAGCCTTTCAGAACGCCCTGTGAAATCACAGATGAGTCTTTCTAAACATCACAGGTGGTTTTTCCCCAGAAACCTCGGAAATCCTTGCCTCTAGTACACTTTAGTCCCTTCACGGAAAAAAAGCTGGTGCACCTAATGCCACAGTGCATTGACACCTTTTGATAAAATGCCTGCCAAAACTCCATGCAATTTGGGGATTTACCAACTTAGTTAGAAGTACAGTAATTTCACAATTATAAGCCACACCTGACTATAAGTTTCATGCCCAGCTGTCAGCAACATTTCGTACTTCCTCCATATATACAATGCACTGGATTATAAGCCGCACTTTCGTTCGCAGTGAGGATGCTCGCACAACTTTCACATAGTTGCCAATTAGTAACAGAATCATGGGATCATGGAGTTTATTGGCTTGGGGCCGTGCGGGCTTGGATCGGCCCCACCTTTCCCCTGCCGGGGCCATGCGGGTTAGGATCGTCCCTGCCGCTTCCCTGCCAGGGCCATGTGGGCTCAGATCAGCCCCGCTTTTCCCCCGCCGGGGTCGGGCGGGCTCGGATCGGCCCCGTCTTTCCCCTGCTGGGGCCGGGCGGGCTCCGGCTCAGCTCAGGGCTATGCGGGCTCGCACTTCCAGGTTGGCAAATTTCTGAACCTCATCAATATATTGGCAGCACCTGATTATAAGCCGCGCTTCTGGGCTCGGATCCAAATTCTAGTAAAAATGGTGTGGTTTATAATCCTGAAATTACTGTATTTATTCATCATTCTGAATGCTGTCTCTGACTTTGTTGGGTAAGTGGTTTTACTGTGGCCACAGTAAAGGTCTCAGTTAAGTGAGTTGGGGATATTGATGAAAACCCATAAATGAAACCATTGCTTTCTTTTATAGCATTTCACTGCTCTTTCTCTGTAAAGACTGTGAAGGTGTGTGCCTGGCAGTATAAAGAATCATTTATTACTTCTTATGATTGCTTCAAATGAAAGTCTGAATATCCCTGCTTATTTGGAACATAGCTTCCGAGTATAGACTAGAAGAATCTTAACCACGTTTCAAATTATTGCTTTCTTTAACATAAATATACTCGAGGTATCTAGTGTTACTCAGGACAAAAATAATTGCATTTGTGAAAGGTGAAAACCAATCATTTGAGCTTAGTACAAAGCCTTATCTAAAGGGACAAAGATACTGTGTGTGGGGGTGTTGGTGTTTGGTGGGTGTTTTGGGTTTTTCTTTTTCTGTCTTCTGTACTATCTCTGTGCTTTGAGTTTATAAAAAAAAAAATAAAATAGAAATTTTGCTTTGAATTGACAGTTTTCAACTCAAATGAAAACAGTAGGGAAGAGAAGGAACTTAAGTTTCAGTATAGTCTTGCAAAGTCAGTTTAAGAATAACAAAATTATCCCCAAAATTGGAAATGTTTTGGAATATAGTGTCAGTCAGAGTTTAATGGTAGAGCATGAATGCAGAAATACTTGTGCAATATAGTGGTAGAATAGTTAGTATAGGAAGGGACCTTTAAACATAGTCCAGTCCATTTCCCCTGCAATGACCAGAGACATCTTCAACTAGGTCAGGTTGCTCAAAGTCCTGTCCCACTTGACACTGAATGTTTCCAGGGATGGCGCACCCACCACCTCTCCAGGCAACCTGTCCCAGTGTTTCACCAACCTCACTTAATAATTTACCAGCCTCATATCTTTTGGCATTGGAAGAAAATAATGTATTCTTGGGCAGCCAGTTACATAGAGATGATCTATCTAATTGTAATTTGATTGGATGTCTTCCAGGCACACTAAAATCTCTGTTCTTTCCATTACTTTTGACATTAAAGGTCTTCCAAGGCAATTACAGTAATTTCACAACCATAAGGCACACTGGACTATAAGGCGCATTTTTTTTTTGCAGTGAGGATTCGCCCCCAGCTCCCCCAGCGCGATTGCTGGCTGAGGCCCCACCTCAACCCGGCAGCCATGGGCCCCCAGGCCCGCCTGTACCCAGCAGGGCTGGGGCATGCCTGCTGCTGCTCGGCGCTGCCTTCCTGGGGCCGGGGCATGTCCTCTGCCGCTCCGTGCCACGTCCCTAGGGCCAGGCTATGCCCGCCGCCACTCCTTGCAGCCTCCCCGGGGCCGGGGCATGCCCGCCGCTGCTCGGCCCTGCCTCTCCGGGCCCCCGGGCCCCCCTTTACCCAGCAGGAGGGGTGCCGCAGGCCCCCAGCCACGCCTCCACCCGGCAGCCATGGGGCCCCGGCCCCACCTTCACCCGGCTGCCACGGCCCTGCCGGCTCCCCCCACGGCTTGCAGTTCACACTTCCGGGTCGGCAAATTTCCAAACTTTGTACATTATATAAGGCGCATCGGACTATAAGGCGCACTTCCGGGTTTGGAACAAAATTTTAGTCAAAAAGGTGTGCCTTATAGTTGTGAAATTACTGTACACACATTTATGACCAAATAAGTCTAAGAACACCAGAGACAGCTAGACAAGACAAAAGAAATTCATGCATCTTTCATGTTCATAGCCAATTTTTACCTCAGAACCTCCTTAGACACCTATCTGTTTTCCAAACTTCTGAATAAGAACAGTATTTTAAGACGAAAGTAAGATATACAGTGAACATTGTCAGAGTAGCAAATTGGAGCTGTCTAATTGACACCTAGGCTAGATTAACTGATACCTCTTTTCACTGCCAATTATCTAAGCGTGTAGTATCCACTTAAAGGTTATCTCTGAGAGAGACCACCTATGTATTCTGTGTTGGATTCAGGTGACATTTTCTCTTCAGTGGTTAATGCAGATGATATAGCTAACAAACCTCTGTGCCTTGGCTTTTTAGAATATTGTATAGTAGATGTAGGTGACTGAGAAGGATGCGTTTACTTTCCTGTGGCCTTGAAATAAGGTAAAGAGACTAATTGAAAAGGTGTCAGAAAGTTTAACAATAAGGAGAGAAACCCTATACAATTCTAATACTGTTCATAATAGAGAAGCAAGGCAAAGAATTTTTCTAATATTGTCTAAGGGGTAATTTAAGAAACTTTTCAATAAAGAGTACACTCTTCCTATGAAGTGTCAAATAACATCACTCCTTATGAATAATATCCTTAATCCTACTGCCTATGAGAATTGTACTTCAAAGATTGTTTTTGACAGTTTGTTTCATCTATAAAAATACAAAAGCTATCTAAGCAGAACAATTATAGGGAATATTATATGTATTTTCTTTCCATAATTGAGCCATATTTTTGTGCCCTGATATTAACAGTATTCAATGCCAAACAGCAGCAAAGCTATTAAGAAAATCAGTGCTAGGATTTTTCCTTCTGCATCTCTGCAAAGCATCAACTGATCACCTAATATAAGAGAGCAGATATTCAGCAGCAGGATTAATTGCATTACTAACAGAAATTTTCACACTTAGATCTTTTATTAGAATTATATTTGGTGGGGAAAAAACCTTCACAGTGAAGGGGAAGTAAACTGAAAACTGAGACTTGCAAAACTGAGGACTTTTAAACCCTTTTCCATTGAAAGAGGTGCATGCCTTTGGAAAGTTGGCTGACTGGGGTGATTGATGCTTTCTGCAAAACAGAAAATTTAGAGAAAGCTGAAATGGAAAAAAAAGTACTGTGAACTTCTGCTGTGTTACACAATGTGAGTAGTATTCTGGGGTTCTATGTAGTCTTGAGAGGATGAGATAATTTTGGTTCTTGGTCACATTTTTATGCTAAAATTTCTTTTCCCAACAGTGTATCTGAGTGAAATCCAGCATGCATCAGGACATATCGGTGTGCATCAGGGTGCACAGCACACATCAGTGTGCAGGGTCATCCCCCTTCTCCTGCAATGTGGCTGCCGTAGAAGCATCTGGAGTGCTTCAGGCTCGAGTCTGAAAGGCTCCAAAAAGGGACCCTCTCTGGGCAGCCAAGGAAGCAGGGTGCCACAATGTGCTGTGGTGTCTGGGCAGAGGGTGTAGGCACAGGCTGAATCTGGGAGATGGAAGGTAGAGTGTGGTTCTCTCTTAGCAAGATTGGAAGAGACCACCACTGCAACTGCTCGTGGAGCAGGATGGGGAGGGCAGCGGTATCAGAGGCTGCTGATTTTGCAATTATTTTTATGCAGAAGAACTGGAATTAGCAGACTCAGAATGGCAATTAGGAGGCATTCTCCTGCTGTGCTGCGAGAGAGAATATTATTTGAAAATGTTTTCAGAGGATGATTAATGTGGAGGGAAGAAAAGGCAATGACAGAAATAAGTGCAGGTTAAGTAGCAGATACAGTGAAGCGGGCTGCCTCTTCCAGATTATTAACAGCCCACAGTGATGCTGAGGACACTTTAATAAACCCATTCAGAGAGGATTACTGCTATTAGGAATAATGATCAGAGGCAGCACTGTGTTTTATATGAATAATGGGGGCTATATCCTGCAGTAACATTCCCTGCTAAAGCTATTTTATGTCTGCTGATAGTTATGACATTTTTCTTTGATCATAGCAACGTGGGTAGTTTGATACCTATATTTTCATCATTATAAAAAGTGCAAAACCAAGCAATGAAATTATTAGAGCTCTGCAAATTAGTGTTACAGAAAAGATGGACAAGTGTCCAAAGTCAGAAAATACTTGCAATGCAGTAGAATCTGCAAAGTTAAAGTTTTAAAAAAAGCTTTTTATTCCATTGACCTGTCTCTGTCTGCTCAGAATCATAGCCAGGAATTTCTGCGTAAAAATTTTCCTGCTTTTCTATGAGGCATGACACAGGAAAATGAGCTGAATTGCTCATCTCTTCTCAGGCTCTCTGCAGGCACACTCTCAATTTGCTGTCTGAGGTCCATTGTAACTTGACCCGAGGCCTGGGACTGCCCTAATGTCATGATTCAAATAATGGAACAGATTCTGTAAATGGTAATTTGCAGTGTGTTCTCTTCTTGAGATGAATTTTCTATATAAGAAGAAACTTCTCTACTGGTTTAATGTAGATGTGACTAGGGCACAGTAATGTTCTAAAGTTTGGGAGTTCTTTTGCTGTTGTTCCCGTAAAGGGAAAGTCTTCTCTTTCCTATCAAAAGATATTAACTGTGAATCTAAAAGTGTGTTTGACTGGTAGTTAGGAGGGATTATATTCAATCTGGGGCCACTGAAGCTTCTTAAAAGAGAACATATAAACAATTTTTGAAGAGTAGATTCATGTGTTAAGAAAAATTCTCAGTGATCAGAAAAAACACAAACATTAGCATAACTGAAAAAGAAAAGGAAATAAAGTATGAGACAAAGGACAAGAAAAAAGTAGGGAACAATTCCCACCTATCCTTCTTGGAGTGTGTGTCAGTTCTTCCGACAGGAATCATGTTTCAGCAGTTAAGCCTTTGTTTATCAAAACTTCCACACAGAAAAAAATTCCAGGCAAGATGTGAAGAGTTAACAATATGGCTTTCAATTTCATTTATATTAATTTATTTTTTCACAAATCTTTCTGCAGGATTGCTTTTTCAATAAACCTATAAAAAGCCAGCAAAATATAAACAGTAAAAAGTAATCGGCCTCTGGCATTTTGCATTAATAGTGGGGATCTGACTTTTGCTCAAAGAAAATATGCAAACCTGTCAATGCAAAACAATTACAGAAGCTAAGCAGGCACTTTTCTGTATCCAGGGGACTGTCATGTGCTTACAGGCATTGGTAATTTTCATCTTCACTGAATCTCCCTGACCTAACTCTGCTGCCACTGGGAATTATGCTTACTGATTTCAAAACCAGCCAAGTTTAGGCAGTGGTCTGGAAATCCCATTTCTGTCTCTGATAGAAATCCAGTCCCTGCTTGTATGGAGAGAATGTTTCCTTTATAAACTCTGTCAGAAGATGAGAGCTCTGCCACAACATCCAGTGATGCCTTGACCACCATGAACTTCAGAGTGGCAAGTGCTGCTGCCCTCTGAAAGATATAATACAGATTCAAACCAGGTATCTGAAAGGCTTTACAATGCAGTCTCCAGACTGAGGTCCTAACAGTACTGCTCCTGCCTTAATTCCACTTTTTTCATTACCAGACATGCCTCATTTTTAAAGCAGGAATCTAATAATCTGTGTGGGAAAATGCAGTTATGTGCTTGGACTACAGTAGGACACAGGCATGTCAATGAAGAAACTGTGGGAACTAGATATCACATCAAACCGCTGTTTGTTGGAAATGCAGCTTCTCATCAGTGACTGTGTCTTTTCACCATTTCTTTTGTGCTGCAGGGACATACTGTAGTGTCTCCCAGCGTTTGCCTTTGTCCTGCAATCCAGGATGCAATCCAGCTTCTAGAAATGAAATGTCATGAGCACTGAGATACATTAGCTACCACAAGAACTGGTGTCTGTGCCTTGTAAGTATGTTCTGGTTTCATGAGAGCTTGGGGTTATTTTCAGAAATGTTGCTATAAAGGTAGTTTGTTTGGCTTGATTATTGTATTTTTCCATGCCTGTCACCACATGCTGTTGTTATGATCCCTGAGCCACACATTTTGCTGCTCTTTACACACATTCTGTTATCACATCACCAGGGATATGGCTGTGTATGGAGCTAATTTTAGGTGGAGACTACACACCTGAAATAACAATAGGCAGATTGCCATACCATCAAATAAACAATGTAGGAAAGAAGCTTCTTTTAAACAGAAGCTTATTATGTTTTAGAAATTATCTGGTCTGCTGATAGATCCTTTCTGCCATCTCTTCTGTATTATCTGACAAAATATTGTATAATCATTAGCTCTACTTACTGTTTCACATTCAAAAATGTATTTAAATGGAAAATACTCCAGAGTTGTAACCAATAAAAGCTCTCTATGATCTTGTTTTTCACTTTTTGGAACAAGAAAATAGAAAATTTGGTGAAGTGTAGTGCTCTGGGTTGTAACAGTGTCTCTCTTGTAATACAAAATGAATGCCATTAGTCACGAGAAAAGATTAGGATGGAACTTTTCTTTGCATGCTCAAGGAATCCTCTATTCAATGCCTTCTATATGTTGCTTATGAGAAGTTAATTGGAACAGATTTTTTTGGTGAAAGCATGCAAAACATATCTGAATAACTGGAGTCCATAGCTTGTTACCATTGGAAGTCTCTTACGAAATGTTGTGCAGCAATCGGATATGAAAAGCCAGAAGTGACTTGGATAATTTATTGAATAAGTTCTTACCTCTTCTGCCTTTTCTGATGATGATTTGGCAAAAGCTGGTATCTGAATTTCTGTAGTGTTTTTTCTGGGATTATAGCAGTAAGACCCTGACAGAGCAGCACCCTAAGTCACAGATACGTGGGGCTGTCATTGACCGGTCAATGCGCTGGAAGCTCAGCCTGTCATGGGAATTTCAGTGTTACACAGAGACACAGGCTGCTGCCAAAAACTGCTGCTGCTTGTCTATCTAGGAGTCACTGCATGCTAAACGAATGTCTGTATCTGCTACCAGAGAGGGCAAAAAAGAAACTGCTTGAAAAAATGTGAAGGGAAAACACAGCACTTTGTGACACAGGGCAAAAGCAATCAAAATATCAGTTGTGTTACACCCTACTTGAGGGTGGGTGAGGATGGTTAGCTGATCTGATGTGACAATCAGCCCACCACAGCTGCTGATGTGCCTTCAGCTTCACTGAACGGGCTGTGGTGCTGCAGGGTCCATTAAAATACATTAAAATCATGCAGAGTTGCTTCATGCACTGTAGCTACTGTATGACACGGTTCAGTTAGAAAAGATGGAGAGGGGTTTAGTCTCACAGTGGAATGGAGAGTCTGCTGGCTTTCACTGTATCATACACTGACAAACCCTACCCTCGATGAAATGAATGGAACATTTGGTATCTACATCAAAGGACACAGGCAGAAAATGCATTGCAGTAGGGAAAAAGGAAAAGAAAAAGAAAAAGAAAAAGAAAAAGAAAAAGAAAAAGAAAAAGAAAAAGAAAAAGAAAAAAAGAAAAAGAAAAAGAAAAAGAAAAAGAAAAAAAGAAAAAGAAAAAGAAAAAAAGAAAAAGAAAAAGAAAAAAAGAAAAAGAAAAAGAAAAAGAAAAAGAAAAAGAAAAAGAAAAAGAAAAAGAAAAAGAAAAAGAAAAAGAAAAAGAAAAAGAAAAAGAAAAAGAAAAAGAAAAAGAAAAAGAAAAAGAAAAAAAAATTATTTTGGGAGAGAGTAAATATCTTTTGCCTCAATAGAAAATGTGGTTGAGAGTCATACTTGCTCTCTGTTGCTGCTGGCTAGGGTCAGATAAGACCTTGCAATAAATAAAATCAATGTCAAGGCAGTTCTTGGGTTTATCCTAGCTGTTCAACCAGAGACCACTCAGTGTCCATGTCTTTTCACTAGACTCAGAATACCATAAGTTTTCAACCATGGAGTCAGGATGGCTTATTCTGTCCCTGTCTTTGGAGCAGCAAAACCGTTTTGTGGTGGTAATGAGTGGGTCTTTTGAGGGAGCATGATGAGGGCTGAGACAGGGAATGAAGTCGAAGGGACTGTTGCTGAAGAGGAAGAATGAAGAAGAATCAGTGGGAGCTTTTGAAGGAAGGAGATGGTGATATCTCCTGTGTTTCTCTACCCAAGCCTTCCTTTATTTGAGCTAATCCTATAGTGTGTAACTTCCAGACTCTTTCCACCCCTCTCTCTTCAACTTCTTTCTGCTTTCCCCTTCACTTGCTGCACCTGAAACCTGTTTATTCTCCTGAGAACTGCAGATTAATGTAGGAGATGGTCCAGAGCACAAAGACAGACTTAAAATTTTTCCTAAAAATTATGCAAAAGGGCAACAAGGGCAACACTTTTTTTGCCTGTGACTCTGCAGTGGTGGTGTCCAACTCCCACCTTCCAGTCTCAGCATATTTAGCTGTCCATAGTCCTGGCAGGGACAGAAATTCAGTGGGTTTCCATCTGCCACTAACTAGGACGCCTTGATCACTCTGGCCAATGGTCCTTGTGTCTCCAAGTAGCTCTTACACATTTTCCTTCCTTTGTCTATGTACTCTGTGTGTGTGTACAGATACGCACATACACATTATCCCAGAGAGGGGAGCACAGCCAAGGGGTCAACACACAGGAGAAAATTTCGATGGATTTGCTGCACCATTTTCATGGCTCTTTAGTTTTGCCACTGAACATAATGTAGATAACAGTGCAGGTCAGACAGAGAATGTCACTCTACCAGAGACAGACTTATAGTATCCACAAAATGGATTTCCTGAGGGAGCTTAAAAACCTTATGTATGGGGGACTTCTGTAAGATTTTTGACCTCAAGATGCTGAATCTGAATTTGCATATCTGCTGAGGCTGGAGTATGCAAACTCCAGCAATATCCTTCCCACCCAATATGGAAATTCCCGAGTTGAAGGATGTGGTGTTTTGTTTCACATAGGTACCCAGGCTGTCCCGAGGCAGACACATGTTTTCTAAAAAGACTGTGATCATAAACCAGTTAAAGAAACACAGGAAAGGTGTACAACCCAGAACACTGTACTGCTTCTATATATACTACTGTATACTACTATGCTACTATACTGCTATATACTACTATACTACTACTTTGGAGAAACTTCCTCTCATACTTTATATTACTCAATCATTGTTTTGCAAAGACATTTTAGAAAGTTAGAATTTATTTACTTTCAAAGACAATATACTGAGCCTGGAGTTAACCTGGTAGAGAAAGACAGAGTCCCTGTCTTGTTAAACTTATGTTGATGAATTACCAGAACTCACTTTTCACAGATCTGAGAATGTATGACAAGCTTATAAAATGTGTGAAACAGCTTAAAGTATATGTGAGCAAGGCTGGCCTGGACCCAGTGTTAACATCTCATTATCAGAACCAGTGCTGGCTTCTAGTGTATGTGACAAAGTGGGAAGGAAAACAAGGGGAAAGACTGAACAGTGAAGGCATAAAGGAGAAAAAGGTGCAAAGGAGGGTTGGATGCCTTGCGACACCGTTTTTTAGTCCGAAAGAGAGAGAAGAGACCTGAGCTTGCAGATCTCCATTGCTGCTGCTGAAGAGGCATCAGCTGCAAACCAAGCTATTAGTGCCAGGCAAATGCTCAAATCTGTGCTGGCCAGCCTGTGACAGTGATGTCCTGATGTCCTGCAGGTGCGTGGGAGAGAGGATGATGGAACAAAGTGGTGATTCATCCCTTGCTCTCTAGTGGTATCCTCATCCTCTGTATGAATCAGAAGGACAAATATACACTGTGTTTTCTGTCTGGATATTCAGACAGAAAGTGCCTGTAAAACACTTCAGTATCACTCTGGAGAGTTACAACGGTGTCTATCAACCATTTGCTAAATTCTGGTAAAATTCCAGTTTCCTGTGTGACTTTCAAGAGAGGTAGGTGCAGGGTGGGAAAGCTGTGCTGTAAAGAATGGAGGGCAAATGCTATGTCTAGGGTCTGCTTTGCTCTTAATCTCCTTCCTGCCATACTGCTCTTTTGTCCTGACATAAAAAAATCACAAATGGCACTGTTTCAAAAACAGGTGGGAGCAAGTCTGAAATACCATCAGTATCCACAGTTTGAAAAAGCTTTTAAAAACTTGGTCAGGCTTCCATGTCCTTATTTAACTGCCCTGTTTCCTCAATAAATAGATGTCAGATAGAAAGAAATGTAGTGGGACCAAATAAGTCACAGTATCTAGGAAGTTTTATTTCTCATAGGAATTAATATTTCTAAGGAGAATGGTGGATCCAGTTAATGAGATGTTCTGAAATGAAATTACAGATATTTCTCTGTCCTTAAATAATATTTTATTAAGTTCAAATACACTTTTTCTTCTTTACACAGCAGAAGAGACACCTAAAGATTGAAACAGGACACACGCAGCTAAGGAAATTATGTTCCTTTACCAGATGCTTCCATAAAATGATAGTGTCTATAAATTAATAATCTGCTCAGTTGGAAAAAGGATTTTGTAAAGCAATCTAGCTTAAAGTACTGTCTGTGTTTAGAAATAGGTTAGAACATATTTTGTCTCATCAAAATATGGTGAATTAAGTTCTTGTACATGTTGCTCCAAATTCTGCAAATGCCTTCCAGTCTATTTTGGCCTCATTACTGGAACTGACCTAGTGCTTGACCTCATATTCTCTGACTTTTTTGAACAAGAGTAACAATTCCATCTTTTGAATAAACAAAATATATATTGGACCAATATATACATGTATAATTTCAGAACATTACTTCAAGTTACTTGTCTATTTTCTTTGTATTTGCACCATTCTCTCTTTCTTGTTTTTTTTCTTAATTATCTCCAATGTGAAATCTTTACTTTGTTCACTTGCACTACCTGGAAGGTCTCTTCTGTCTGTACATGTCTTTAAATCTCTTGAAAGTCACTAAGTTGGCCTGACTCCTGTGGTGACAAGAACAAGGTGTGACAGGACACAGAGAGTTGTTACGGATGTTCAGATTCCAGAGAAAGTCACTGAGTATTTATAAGGATGATATGGAATTGTATCATCTACGTTGTATCCTTTGGTTGATTGACTTCAGATGGTATGAAAATAACCTCTCTAAGTCACTGCTTTTTAGTTGGCTTTTGTCTTTATTATCTTACAATGTTTTAGGAGTATCTGAAGCTAGATTATGTTTTTAACTAAAGAGCAAGGCTGTGAAAGAAGCCTGGTTTCTGACAATGATGCTGTTGCAAATCTGGTCTGTTTTGAGCAAATGGTTGAAAGACCACTTCCACTTTTTCAGTTTCTTAGGGGTGTAATCTCAGCAAAGAAAATCAGAAGTACAGTAATTTCACGAATACAAGCCGCACCAATTTGACTAAGATTTTGCTCCTAAACCGGAAATGCGGCTAATAATCAGGAGCGGCTAATACAACCTCAGAAGTGCCTGCCAGAGTGCTGAGCCGAGCAGCTGCAAAGTCGGCATTTTGCGATTGTTACAAATCGCTACTCTGTTGCACCGCGGGTGGAGCCTGGCTCCCTGTAGGCAGCACAGGGGGGCGGGGAGAGAGGCGGGAGAGCTCTCTTTCCTCCTCTGCCACAGCCCAGGCGAGAGACGGGGGGGGGCCCGGCGCCGCCATTGCCGCGGCCCGGGGAGGAGAGGGGGGACCCGGGCCGCCCCTACCGCGGCCCGGGGAGGAGAGGGGGGACCCGGGCCGCCCCTACCGCGGCCCGGGGAGGGGGGGGGAAGCCCGCGCCGCCATTGCTGTGGCCCGGGGAGCCGACGGGAGCCCCGCGCCGCCATTGCTGCGGCCCAGGGAGGGGGGGGGAAGCGCGCGCCGCCATTGCTGCGGCTCGGGGAGCCGACGGGAGCCCCGTGCAAGCCATTGCTGCGGCCCGGGGAGCCGACGGGAGCCCCGCGCAGCCATTGCCGCGGCTTGGGGAGCCGACGGGGTGCTTTGTCCCCGCCCGCCGCCGCCGCGGCAGGAGCGGGGAAACTCCGTCCCTGCCCGCCGCCGGCGCCACGGGCGCGGGAAAGCTCCGTCCCCGCCCGCCGCCGCTGCCGTAGGAGCAGGGGAAGCTCCGTCCCTGCCTGCCACCGCGGGGCAGCGCCGACCCGGGGTGACCGAGCCCAGTGGCAGCGGCAGCCGGCCCCGAGCTGCAGCACCGTGCTGGACCACCTGGCCCCGTCAGCGGCCCCTAGCGGGCCGAGCCTGCACAGCCTTAGCTCAGCCAGTAAACCCCGCCCTGCCGCGGTTCTGTTAGTAATTGCACGCGGGTCCTCGCTGCGAACGACAAAGCGGCTTATATTCGTGTGCGGCTTATCTATGGACAAAAACCGAAATATTTGCCAACACCCAGAGATGCGGCTTATAGTCAGTGCGGCTTGTATTCGTGAATTTACTGTAGGTTAAATTTCTCCCTTTGTAAAAAGGAGATGGAGGACCTGATATGAATCTATTGCCAAATATATTTCTTGGCTATAGACCCACACTCTGAAATTTGAGTACTTTTGATTTCCTGAAGTATTATAGAACAGATGTCATGGTATTTATCATTACTGTCCTTGACTGCAGAAGATAGTTTTTATAAATCAGCCATATTAATCTTGAATAATACTTTAAAAATAGATTTTTTCAGTTTCTTTAGTGGCTTCCAAATCACTTGTGTATGTGGAAGGCCAGGCATGTGGTTTTGTTTTGAATGTCAATAGTTGTGAGGCACTGCACATTTCCAGAAAGACAGTTCTGGGGGATAAGCATCAGGATAGATAATATGACAGTCTATAGGAATGCTCATAGTTTCTGACAGCTCCATTTTCTTCTGCCATCTGTGCCCTCAGTCTTTCTGGAAATTATGGTGCATCAGCAGTTCTGTTTTATTACCCAAAATGAAATCAATTTAGAAGGATATTTGATATGGCAGCAATTTCTTGAGTTGCCATAGAAAAAACTAGAATATTTAACACTCAAATAATGGAAGTTGTACATTGCGGACTTATAATTACTAGTATGTGCATATTTAGTATCAGAAAATAATTTCCATATTCCTGAGCCTTCAGATCTTTTCCCTGAATTACTCTGACTGTTTAGAGTGGCTTTTAGGCAAAAAAAAAAAAAAAAAAAAAAAAAAAGAAGAGCCCCCAAAACTCAAACAAAAAAAAGCGCCAAACCAATTAAAAAACCCACACTCCTAGGAGATAAAAAGCATAGAGACATGTGTAAACCTTCCAATGTCCTGGAAAAATCTTCAGAATTCCTTACAAAATCCTGGGGGAGCAAGCTCAGCCCTGCTGCTTCCTGCTGTGTTGTGCCAACGGCACCTCCTGCTTAGGCACAGGCTTATCCCATCATTTGGCACCATGGATTTTCTACATGAGTCATGAGAAAATCTGCCTTTGGTGGGTAGGTCAGAAATAAATACAGCAGTATCTGTGGACAGTGCACTTTTACTGGGATGTGCAGACCATTGTTTATTCAATATGCAAGCATTTGCAGTAGGGAACTAGAAATGCCTTTCATGGTTAAGTCCTATGTATAATAATGCAAGTTCTTGTGTATCTTGTGCAGGGATTAAGTTTCGACCAGGTCAGGATTTGTATGCATTCAAATCAGAGGGAGATTTTGTCACTGGTTTTAGTGAGGCCACTTAAAGCAAGCTGTAAGCTGTGATCCACAATGCTGTTTTAAATACTCCCAAGCTCTCTTCCCAAGGTTAGCTGTACTTGTTTCACCTCAGTGGTTTTTTAATATCCCCATTACATCTTTCATTCTTCTCAAATGATCATGTTTTTCCAATCATGGGGCTGAAAGGTGGAATCCTTTTCTTCTATTTATCTTCATTTAATTAAAACCGATGCAAATCACTCTCTGGCACAATATTCATAGATCATCTACAGTCAAACACTTTGTCACTATTCCTCCCTTTGTTTCTGTTTACTGGATGGTTTGTTTCATCTTTCAGTGTCAGGATCTTGAAAACATTCTCAAATGCAACATTGGTTGCGGACTCCTTAAAAAAGGTGGAGAACAGATCCTTAGGGTTTGTAAGTCAACAGTACTCCATTGACTCTCACTACCAGAACAGACGAGTCAGGAATGCAAAGTTAACATTTTGGGATTTGAATTGTCTGAACTCTTGTTTTGTTGTTTTGGGGTTTTTTTCCCCCCAGTTTATTGAATGCAGTGAAATAGAAATCAAAGAAATGTGCATCTGTGGCTTATTTTCCCACCTGAGTGATTTTTATCTCTTTATTCTATGATTTTCACACAATGCTTAATCATAACCTGTATTTTTCTTAGTCTAGGTACTGTAAATTTTTATTAGACCTGTCCACCAAAGCTCATTGTATCCACATGAAATGAGAATTAACTCCTTCCACTCATTTACAAATTTTACATTTGCTTTCAACTACAGCTGAGATCACAACCTCATGATAGAAGTGGTCTGTAGTGGCACGTAGACACCACCAGCCTAGCCCTGCTGATGGAATATGTACCATGTACTGGAACATGTGCTGATATGTCTCATCTATTTCTGTGGGTGATTTGGCTATCCAAAAGACGTCTGCTGTCTTAGCCCAGTGGGTGTTGGAAAACAAAGGTTAGAAGATCTTCCTCAGATAAAAACTGTCCCTAGGGAGTCAAGTGAGAAGATCCTATAGATTTTATGGGACCAAGTGGAAATTCAGTGCTTGAAGATGAACTTGAGATTTCAAAGCATTGTAATTTTTTTATGATATCCATGGGAGGCCTGGCTGCCTATGCACTAGTACAGATGTGGATTCTTTTCCAGCTGACATTCCTTGTTTCTGCTAACTTTTCCCATGTCCTCTTCTAGGATCTGTAATCAGCTTCACAGTTGCAAAGGGACCATCTTACAAGTGCCTTTCACTTGCTGCAATTCTTTCATCTGGTTTATCTGTTATCTTTGTTGCTTTCTCATTGCTGAGTAGATGGTGCAGTCCTCCAGAAACTCCAACAGTGTTTGCCAGTGACAAATTGCACACCTTCATGGTGGTTGGAAGTACTTCCATACTGCCCAAACAATATCCTTTTGCTGTCTGTGTGTGGGGTCACATTAAGGTTGTTCTGACAGTAGATGAAAGATTGTTTTCTTTGGAGTTGATTGACTCACTCAAGGAAATTTTGGTGTTCCCTCACTTTATTTGACCTTTGGATTTCATAAAATTATGGAAAATCAGGTTGATCAACTAGGGCACATTTGTGGAACTGCTTTGAATGAGAAGCCTCCTTTAAAAGTTTTGGATAAATAAAATGCTATTAATTCTACAAGAAATTTTTACAGATCAGAAGTAATAAGGGACAAAGCACATGTTCTATAGCCAGTAGAGTAGCCAACTGATTTTTTTTTTCTTCAAGACAGGAAAATCTGGGAAAGGGCTGACTCTGCAGTAAAGACAGCTAAGTGCATGTTGATGTTTTCATAACAAATTCTTGCTATCGTGTTTTAAGGGATGCAACATTTTGATATGACTCTGGAAAGTTACAGAATGATCTCATGATATTGAAATATAAACTGACACATAACACTCAGTATGTTAAGTACAAAATAACTGTGTAGGACAGATGGAGAAAGAGGGCATTGTTTTTTATTTATTTTATATGCATACATATATATAATCTATAAAAATATATAATGAATAAAATATAATATAATAAAATATAATGTAATGTAATATAATGTAATATAATAATATATTTATATATATTTATACACCTTCATGATAAGAAGCCCTGAAAATATTAACCCAATATTTGGATGTGGCCACAGGAACAAAAAAAGCATTTTTAATCCTTATGGGAGTTGTAAAGAATAAGTCAGAAAATGCCATTATTATGTGAAATAAATCTCCAGCATATCCGTTTTTGGACACTGTGGGCATTTCTTATAACTTCACCCTTAGGAGAACAGGAAAAAATTAAAAGAGAAACATAAAATTTACACATAATAATTATTTTTTACCTCAGAAATCTGTTGTAGTTGCAAAGATGTAGCTCTGGTTGAGGGATACCTGTGCAGTTGTGCCCACAAAGCAGTGTAGCCATGTTTTAAATGTCAAAATATATTTTTCACTGTATTTTCACTTTTGGAATATTCTGGATTTTTGGGAAACCTCTTGTTTCTTGCAGCACTTTTCTTTTGGTGCTAAAGAAGTATATGATTTTTCATTACATAATCTCCACTTTCCTGTGTGCTTCTTTCTGTTCTTTCTGGACTGGTGAACTTCTCCTCAATACTTGAGAATGGAGTTTGAAGCCCTCTTGGTTGTAATTTTAACAGGATATTTTAGTAAGCCTAGTGAGCTCTAATTTTACGAAGACACATGACATATGTGACATGACGGTTTAATAATATTTACTATGAAGCTTTGCTGCAGTCATTTAACAGTAATTTGACACAATACTTGAGTAGATTAAAGTTTTCCCTATAATAAAGGTTGTGTCCTATGCTGACAAACAGTACTGTACATGCTTGGTTTTGTTCCCCCTTTAACACCCAAATACAACATTATCCATCAAAGAACAAGGGATGTACATCCTACTCACAGGACACAGCCCTGAGATTGTATTTTTAGGGCATTGATTCTGACAGGCTCAAGGGTTGTGGTGGATAATTAACAGATCATGAATTTGGAGTGTGAGTGAGAGAGCGTGGAAGGGAGCTTGTTCATTGAATGTGTGATTGGAATTACAAACGGTAGGAAGAGGGGATCAACAGACCTTGTCTATGGCATTAGTCAGGATATTTGGAAGGTGTTGTCTAATATTTTTAAAAACTAAGTAGACAAATGAAGAGAAAACTTAATTTGGGTACTGTAATTCCAGAGCCTGTCCTGTGGACTTTGAGCACTACTCACATGGTCTAGGGACCATTGTCGTACTCACTATTCTCCATCATCCAGATGCAGGCAGACCAGTTTAGCAGCCACAGCATCCCTGTGCTTCTACCCCTTAGGTGGGGGCAGAAGGTGTCATCTCCAGGACAGGAGCAGATTGTGAGTGCTCACTAAAGCCAGTACACTCAGTGGTCGCTCTGCATTGCTGGCTAACCCCCTCTGCATTCAGCCAGATTGGGCAGTACAGCCAGCAGCTGCCTGTGCAACTTGCTGCTACCGTGATACTCAGCCCACAGGATCCAAAAGCATGGAAGACAGCATTTGTACTTGCAGAGGACTTTTATTTAGCAATAAGAGAGGCTCAGGCTAGATTAGACGTAATTATCCAGTAAACGATGCACTTAGGGATGTTGTGGATTTGGTATTATTACATGTTTTCAAATTAAGGCTGGATATCTTTTGACAGAACAATACTCCAACACAAGCAGGAGACACTTTATTTAACAAAACAGCACTTTAATATCTTCTACAGCCTGTGTTGTTGCACAAATTGAGGCTGGATGCTAAGAGTAATTCTTAAAATCTGAGATTCTTACGAGGTGCTTTGTCTTCACAGCCAATTATTTTAGTCATCCATGCACTAGAAGAAAATTAGATCTCTTTGAAACACTACAAAGGAAATTGTATCCTTTAATTGTTAATTTTGATTATGCAGTGTGCCAAACTTGACCTATGTCTTCCGAGGTGTGTTGTAAGACCACGCCAATAGCAACAGCCAAAAGTAACAGCTTTCTTTCTGTCAGAATTTATTCAATTGTGAATCGTTTACAGCCATTCTTCCATTCTGTGGAGCTCCTCTACTGCTTGCAGCAGTATCACCCTGGTCCAAAATTGGCATCCACATCATATTGCACCTCATATTTTTAAATTATTTTCATAGACAGCTAAATATACTGCTTTTCTGTAATTCCAGAAGAAAGCTGGCAGTAGGATAAAGTATAGTTCAAGGGCTACTGCTTTGATGGCATTATCTGTTTTGCAAAAGTATTTATCCTTGAACTCATATTTTTGCAGAGAGAAATCTAAGCAGGTTTATTTACAGGAGAGCCATTTGGGGCCCAAGGTCTGAATCAGCTGTACTTTGGTGCAAACATTTTGGCACTGACATCTGCTGTGAATGATAACTGATTCAGATTATCTAGAAACTGAAGTCAAAGAAGTGCCTCAGAGACACAGCAAAAGGAAAGGATGTTTAAGCATTGCAACGGCTCCTCTTTAATAATTCCCTGCCTGAATAGAAAATGGAAACTCCTTATCCTTTCATCCACTGTTCTCCTGTTTTGTCCCTGCCCTCATTTTTGGTCTCAGCTACCCTCATTTTTCGGATCATTGTCCCTAAATGTCTGAAGACTGATCGTTCTTTATGCAATTTTGTAACAAAGCATTAATTCAGTTCCTTCTCTTGTATCTTGATCCTGACACTATTGATGTCATGTTGACATCATGATCAATGTGTATAGAAAAAAACTGAGCTCTCCTCTGCAGGCTGGGAAACTGTGGAAGCAATTCACATCCCATCAGGACTGACATATGTATTTGACCAAGATTTTGCTTTCTTTATGATCATCTGAGGGGTAAAGTACAGGAAATAATTCTATAAGGAGCAGGAAACAAGATTTAAGATCAGACACTTATTTCAAGTTTTAACTTCTCCAGAAAAGCTTCTGAATAAACCAATTCAAGTTAGCCAGAAATCTCATAGGAATAACTTTCAAACTTTTAGAATATGTGAGTATATATGCTCCGATCTACAGAGGACCTAATCTGTAGAGATTTTTTTAAACCTTCTGACACATTTGAAATTCAGATGTGTGTGTTTCAAATTAGTTTTGATTTCACAGTATTTTTAAAAAGTAATTTATTGGGAATTTTTGTTGGTTGGTTGGTTGGTTGGTTGGTTGGTTGGTTGGTTGGTTGGTTGGTTGGTTGGGTTTTTGATTCTTCGTGGACACAGTTCATGGACTCAGAATATTCTGGGTTGGAAAGGACCCACAACGATCATTGAATCCAGTTGTTAAGTGAATAGAATGTTTAAAAGTCTGCAAAATGTGTTTTCACATTGCCCTCCCCCCCATTACTCATCTCCCCAAAAAAAGAGTTGTTAAGTGAATGACCTGTACAGAGATCAAACCGGTGATCTTGGTGTAATTAGCAACATAGTCTAAATAATCTCAGGGTTATTAACTGAGAATAATATCTTTTAAAGATAATTTTAAAACAAATTAACTTTTTCATATATAACATTTTTTACCATTGATATCAATTGCCATGGTTTCATTGAAATACTGTTTAAAATTTTCAAAGAGATCCAACAAATGTAAAGGAATAACTGTAGTGTGTTTTGTGATATGATCCAAACATTTTATCTAATTCTGTTATTGAACCTCTTCTTGAACATCCTGCTACATGACAGCAGTCAGAGTTTTGCTTTGGACGAGCGCACCAGGTTACTGTGTAGACTTGTGTGAAAATTCTTTCATGGACTAGTGAAAAGAGTACACAGATGCCCTTTCTGTTCTCGTCATTACAAATTCAGGCTGCTTCTGTCCTTAACTAGATCTGGACAGTGAGATCATACTTTGAAAACAGAGAAGAGAATTACAGCCCTCTCCTTTTACAAGAAAATATCCATGGGAATATAACACAAGCCATTGTTTAACAAATTTGACAAGGAAAATTTAGTATTTGTAACACTTGTTTTGTAGAAGCTTCTACAAAGCATCTCTAACTTAAGTGGTGGGGTTTTTTCACCTCTCCTTTACCTAAAAAATCCCTCTATAGGGACAACTTTGCAACAGCTGGATTGCTCATTAATCAATGGTAAATGAAGAAAATTACCTAGGACTGGTTATCAACTGGATTTTCAGTATGTTGAAAAAGTTACATCAGCCTCCAGACACTGCAACATAAGGTAGTATAACACAGACATCCCCAATTAGAGATCTCCTGGGGCAAAAAATAGAATGGAGAAAAGAGATTGATGACACCATGTTTTGCTGAATGTCATCTGTGAGGAGTCCTTATGGCAGAAGTTCTATTTATGGCTATATAGCTGTGAAGTTAATTCCCATGCTGGTACCTGAGTAGCTGTACCACACTGACCTTGTAATCTTGTGCTGGTGGGAAGAATCTCACATTGTTCACTAGAGTAGTGAGAATCCAGCCCCATAAAACACACTGTGAGATTATGTGCCTCTTACCGATTTTCCCAAAATGTAAGTGCACAGCTCTCTCCATTAAACCCACAATGACTTCTTGCCTGCTGATTTAATGATTCTTGCCTGCTGAAAGAGGTAGTCCAGGAAACTTTTCCTAGGAATTCCTACAGTGGTGTCTGTATCGGAATTGCATTAAATAAAGTAAAATATTTTTTGGTTTATCATTTTCCCTTTAAGCTTTAACTGTGGATTGCGTATCTTCCAAGACCTGTGTTTTTTTCTCAGTAATTGTAATGCTTGTATGTCAATTTTTAGCCGGTTTCCTAAGGAAATTGAGGTTTCTGTCATAACATGATCAGTCTCTCCAGTTGTGTATCAGTTCCCTCTGCCCTGGTAACTTTGCTATCTGCTAGCCAATTTGAACTGAATTTGAAGGAGATGACAGAAATCTTAACATTAAAGACATCCCAATGTTTGTTTTTTGTTTTTTGAAAGACAATAACTGGAGAGAAGAAAGAGATTTGAATTAGTGCCAAGGAGCAAAAGGCAGTCATAAGTCAGTTGTATGACAATCTGCATGAAGAAAACTGGCCACAGCATACTGATGACATGAGGGAGTAGAGTAACTGAGGTTACTACACTGGGAAGGCAGAAGAGGATACATATCTGTAAGAAACCCAAATAGTTTTCCTGTTCACTAAAGAATTTGCTAGTTTTACTTGCTGTTGTGCACTTCTACCTGCCATACTGTAACTGTCTGTGGAACTTAACTTGGCCCGACTTAGGAAATTTTTGCTATTTTCAATTTAGAACTAATTGATAATAATTATCAGCACTAGATTTCATGGTTGGAAATTTTTCTCCTTTTGTCATCCTAAGACTTGCTTTTCTTTAAAAAAAAAAAAGAAAAAAGTAAAATTACTTACTGGTGTGGTTCATTAATGGATTGAGGAGTTCTTGGTCACTTCAAGTCTTGGACTGGAGATCTGAGTGACTTAAGGGACACAGACTTTGGGTTTCTGACTTTCAACTGTTTTTGATCTGCAAATCCATGAATTTTTGCTAGATCTAGTGAGGAATTTATGTTTACTGATGATGGGTCTGTTTTTATCACTTGACTTAAAGACTCTTAGAATCAGCCCATGGATCTCCAGAAGTCTGTGCACAAAATTCTGCTAATCTGTACTTATGTCAGCAGCTGGTGTTAGGGCACCACAGATATCCTTACTGGGTGAGATGGTATGGGCAGTGTTATCTGGGAGCTCTGAGCAGGACTGCTGTAGTTCTTAATATTGTTTGCCTTTATTTTTTCCCTTTCTCCCTAAATTCCTAGCAGTATTCCTTGAATAGCTCATCACTTCTTGTTTATCTACTGATATCCAAAACGTACTTGAAGAAATATCAGAAATTTCATCAACAGAAAAGACTCTGGGGTAAGAGAAAGTGCTGGAACAAGATAGCAAGAGGAACTGGGTCTCAAGGAAAAATAAAACAACATAGTCAGCTCCTTGTTGCAGTTAACTGGCTGATGAGGCATCTGCTCCTCACTGGAGGCAAAATGTTTGGAAGAGGTTTTTTCCAGTGGGGCTCTGGCAGCTGTGGCTAGCAGGAGTGCATGGAAGGAGCTGGCAGGGCAGCAGAGCCCATGGTGGACAGATCATTGGGCAGTGTGGCTGCAAGGCGGTGCAGGCAGGGGAAGCTGCAGAGCTCTGTCATGGGGCAGACAGCAGCCGAAATTGTCTCCACAGGATCTGCCAGCAGCAGTGCTGTTTTGGCTGTTGTCAGCTGGCAGCCTGTTGTCAGGTGTTGAGCAGGCCGAGGGCTGGTGCTGTGGTTGGCAGGTGAGCATACCTGGAGAGAAAGTGCAAAGGTCACAAATATTCCTCATGCATGTCCTTGGGGAAACTGGAGTGCAACCTGCAAGCCAGCCTCCTCCAACAGTGCACAAGTTTGAATAAATAAATCCTGTTCCCTGAGGAAACACTCAAGTCTTTGTGTGAAGCTTTGTGACAGTAGAGAAAGCTATTGGAAGGAATAGTAATGCTACATAATTTGTTTGTTCATCCAAGTTCAATAAACTCCTTTGTGTACAGTTATTGCCTTTATGCAAAATAAACATCTCTGACAATGAAACAGGTTACTGGAGACTAATCTACTTTCTTCAGTGGTTCCTTAGCAACCACAGTTGTGAATTAGTTGTCAAGCAGCTTGGTTCAATGCTTTGCAATGAAGCAAGGAAAGAAAAAAAAAACCATAATAAAAAGGTGTAAGGCTGAATTGTGAAGTTAAAAGACTAAAACAAATATTTGTACCTTATTTTTAAGGCCATCAACCAATAGATTTTCTTTGGTTTTTTTTAATTTTTATTTTTATTTCCTGAAAAACACATGTATTTGTGACTGAAGGCTTCACTGTGGTCTCCTGGCAGTGAGGTTTGTAGGATTATGCTGGCTAGCATAGTGGTGCCGTTGGTCTGTGAGCTTCCCCTGTACCAGCAGGGTTGGCAAGCTGAACAGAAAGATGGTACGCAGAGCATCCTCTGAGATGTTCACCCAGGCAGCACATGCTGGAGGTGCCACCAGAGGTTATGGATGCTTCCTTTGTACTGAAGGGCAGCATCTCTGTGATGGTCAATGACAAGTAAGGTTGGAAGCAAAAGTCCTGCTTTTGTCTACAGGGGAAAGGTTTCTTCTACATCTGCACTCTCCTCCTGACTGGAACAGTTGTTGTTTTTCACATTTTTACCTGTTTTCACGTTTTTACCTGTTTTTCAGAAAGAAAGAGGTCCCTGCAGGCAGATGGGGATCAAAATTTGGGGAGGAGTAGGCAGGAAAACAGCCAGGGCTGAGAAAATCTGGGGTTAAATTGGCGTAGTTCACAAAAAGAAAGAAGGTGTAACAGGGTTGCTGACCGCTTATCTGATTCTGTTACCTCCACTGACACCACTTTTGCTGAGCAGAGGCAGTGCCATGAGAATACACTGTGTGGCTCCAGGATGGGTAGTCAGGGCTTTTCCTGCCAGTGAGGGACCTTGGCAGGGTGGGCAGTGTCTCTGACCACGCTGGGTCCCAGGGGATCACACAGACACGGCTGAGAATCAGGACCACCAAAGAAGGGAGGAGCTGGGAAAACTATTGGGGAGCTGACAATCCATCCTCATTTGTGGGGGCGAGCCGTATGGCACACTAATATCGTATGTCTGAGGTCTGGGTCTTAACATAAATTGGTTTATGTCAATGGCTTCCTCAGGGCATTAGGCTCCACAGGCCAGATGGCAGAGTGCCCTTGGTACAGAAACCATATGGTAGTATATAGGAGAGATTAAGGAGGAGAGAAGAAATACATTGTGCTGTACATTTCTCATAACAATAGGGTCAATGACATTTATGTCATCATTAGCTGATGGCACAAATGACACTAAAATCATGTGTGGGCATAATTAATGATGGCAAAACATAGCTACAGCATGCATAGACTGCAAAAATTAGGCTGCATGACAAGGTTTAAATTGGATATTAATTTTAATAATTTAAAATCCAAAGGCTTTAACAAGTCAAAGATTTTTAAAGTTTTTGTGGCAGGGCACAGTACCCAAAAACTGTGGAGTGAACAGTGTTATTGCAATATGCAGCACTTTGAGAATTGTCAGGTCTTGGAAACCTGAAGTATTAGATCTGAGCAGCATTGGGAACAGCAAAGTCCCCGCGGTTGCACAGAGACAGAGGGAGTATGGGTCTGTCTGCTGGGAATGAGGGGCCACAGGAAACAGGATAGTAATGGCCTCAGAAGCTGTCAGATCAGTACTGTACTTTTCTTTTCCTGTCCTAAACTCCCAGACATTGAATACAATGTTTAAAACTCAGTCTGCAAAATGTGTTTTTATTTTACACTGCCTCCCCCACCATTCCCCATCCCTCCCCCAAAAGGAGGCATTTTTGTTATCTGACCTCACCAGAGCTGCATCCTTTCACTGCTGCTGGTTTTTAATGATCATTTAAAAATGATTAACAATGCCTGGAGCCATGACAGCCTGACTTCCTGTGCTGAACTGCATGTCTGGATTTGCAGGAGGGAGTTCCTGACAAGAGAGTTTCCTATGAAACAAGGACACTTGGGTCATTGTTGAGGAAAAATGACTGCATGCAAGAGGTATAAGTCACAGGCTTGTACAGATGTTCCGGCAGAGAGGTCCTTTTGCTTGTTTAGGGTTTCTTTTTTTAGCACCGGAAACACATTGTTTGCAATTCCTAAAGGTATTGGAGCAACAGAATGACTAGCTGTTACTGGCTGCATGAATCTAATCTTCAGTTCTATCTTCTTTAAAAAAATGCTAAGTGATGGGAAAGTCTTCTTTAGAATCAGGTGGGATTACTGAAAAATTTCATGCAAGGAGAAGCGTGACTTACACCTTGGGGAAGTGGAGACTTTGTAGCGTTTAGTGTAGTTTCTGAAATGATGTCCTCAGTATGTGGTTATCTGCTGTCTCAGAAACAAAATCTCCAGTATTTGCTCTCTGATCCTACAAGTAGAGACCCTGTTTTGTCTGATTGCAGAACGCCTGTCAGAATCGCTTGTTGGTCCCTGGGTTCCTTAAAGCTTATTTTAAGGACTATGTTGAGGGTTGGCCATCTAGGCTTGTTTCTACATGAATTTGCTCATCTTGAAAAGGAATTTTATTTTGTATTAAAAAATATTCATATGTATAGAAGGGAAAGGGGACTTGTTGCACATTTTTTGGCACTTTTAGCTCTTCTCTCTAGCTGACATTTTCTGTTCTCTGCTGGGGTAGTTGATAATGGAGAACTTATACTATCTACCTGTAGGAACACATACACAATTGTATCAGTCACTGCCTATTGGGTGTACCAGGATGATACAGGAAGTTATTTCTGAACAGGAAAGTTATTTCTGTAAAATCCTCTTTTTTTTCTGGATGACAGAGTAGATGGAAGAAAGCAGACCTCCCTTCTCCGTTCCAAGGAAACAAGCTCATGAAAACAGCTTATATCCAACAGCAGAAGTGGGACAACCCTGCTGGGGTTCAGTCATCCACGTTATGTGGCCGGAGCCTCTGGAGACACAAGAGGAGTAGCACATCTGGCTGGCTTGTATCACTCGGAAAGTCCATGGGTCCTCTTTGAGTTTCTTGTTCATCTCCACCAAGATCATAGAATAATAATTTAGAAAAGATCCATTGAGTCCAACCACAAAACTAACACTGCCAAGTTTATCACTAAGTCATGTATCTATAAGCCATGTCTGCAGATATTGTAAATTCCTTCAGGTGTTTAATCACAGATTCACAGAATCTTAGAATGCTTAAGGCTGGAAAGAACCACTGCACACTTCTCTTTTTCACTGGAGGTGATGTAGTCCAGCCTCCCTGCTCAAGCAGGATCCCCTGGTACTCAGGATTGTGTCTAAATGGTTCTTGATTATCTTGAGTGAAGAAGACTCCACACCCTCTGGGCAATCTGTTCCAGCACTTGGTGACCCACTGTAAAGAATTTCTTCCTCATATTCAGGTGGAACATCTTGTACACTGGTTTCTTCCTATTGCCTCCTGTCTTATTCCTTGGGACCACTGAGAAGAGCCTGGATCTGTCCTCTTGATACCCTTCCTTGAGGTACTTACATAGATTGATACAATCCCCTCTCAGTCATCTCTTGAGGCTAAACAGGTCCTGCTCTCTCAGCTTTTGCTAGTAAGAGTGACGTTCTAGCCCCTTAATCCCTTTGGTTGCCCTCTGCTGAACTCCCTCCTTGAGCTCCATGTCTCTCCTGTCCTAAAGAGCCCAGAACTGTACACAGCCCTCCAGGTGAGGCCTCACCAGGGCTAGGCAAAGGGGCAGGATCACTTCTCTCAAACCATTCCCTGGGGCAGTGTGGTGGTTTGATCCTGGCTGGATGCCAGGTACCCACAAAAGCCACTCTGTCACTTTTCTCAGCTGGACAGGAGAGAGAAATTATAGTGAAAGACACATGAATTTCGATAAGAACAGATAGAGGTCATCACAGATCACTGTCATGGGCAAATTAATTAATAGAATTTATTACCAGTCAAAATCAGAGTAAGATAATGAGAAATAAAACAAATCTAAAAAACACCTTCCCACCTCTCCCTCTCCCTCCTTTCCAGGTTTAGCTTTATTCACTATTCTCTATCTCCTCCCACGAAGTGGTCCAGAGGGACTGGACTCTGTTTTTCCATGGCTTGCTGTCCTTCAAGAACAGGCTCCTCAGACTGACAGCCCACAGGGTCACAAGTCTGTCCAACAAATCTGCTCTAGTGTGGGCTCCTTTCTCCACAGTGCCACAGATCTTGCCAGGACCCTGCTCTGGTGTGGGTTTCCCACAGGGTCATGGCTCCTTTGAGCATCCCCCAGCTCTGGTGTGAGGTTCTGCATGGGCTGCAGGTGGATTTCTGCTCCACTGTGAAGTTCAATGGGCTGCAGGGGTACAGTTGCTTCACCAAAGTCTGCACCAGGGGCTGCAGGGCAATCTCTGCTCTGGTACCTCCTGTCCTTCCTTCTCCACTGACTTCAGTGTCTGCAGAACTGCTTCACTCACATGTTCTCACTCCTTTCTTCTCTGGCTGCAATTGCTTCTGCCCAATACTTTTTTCCCACCTTCTTAAGCAGGTTATCCTAGAGGTTATTGCTATCACTGATGGGCTCAATCCTGGCCAGTGGCATCCTGGAGCTGGCTGGGATTTCTTCCTCTGTCAGATATGTGAGAAACTTCTGTAAGCTTCTCCCAAATACCACCCCTGCAGCCTCATACCCTGTCACACCCCCTCACCTCTGTGAATCACATGTTTAAGGAATAGCATTAAAGTCTGCATATATCACAGAAACTTCAATCACATCAAAAAAGAAAAAAAAATTGCACACGCAAAAATCAAAATAAAGTCATCACTGCACCATGGAGGACATCTTCAATTTGAATTAAAACAGAAGAGAAATGGTGTGGAAGGCTTGTTGGGGAAATGTACTGTGTGTATAAAAACAAGTGTGAAATGCTTCAGTAAGACAGTGCAGAGACCAGGCTTGCAGAAGCTCTTATTGACCGAAATTCTTATTGAATGTCTGCCAATAATTGTTTGTATTCATTTTATTTAATATCTTTGTTCATCTGGAGTAGATGAAAATTACAGGGTTTGAAACAAAAGTGGTAGCATATATGAAAATGCAAATGGTCACCAATATATTCTGAGCAACAAGTATCTGCAGTAAACTGGGAATTGTGTTTTGGAAACCATTACATTTGGAAACCATGATGACAATGGCAAGTTTCTCATGTAAAATCAATTTGTTGATGACAAAACTTTAAAAATCTACTACTTCTAAAGCTGGAATTGAAAACAGCCAATTTGGCAGAAACAGATCTCCCAACAGGTTTCAGTAGAATATTTTTACAGTTTTGACAGAGCATACCAGTGAGAACTATGAATTAGTCACAACTTCCCTAACTTTCAATGTTGAACTGAAGCTCCATCACAAGCATCTTTCAACTGCATATTTAATCTGCTACTGGATTTAAGATCACCTACAAGATTAGAAAAGCCAACAGTCTTCTTCATTCCTTATTTGCATTAAGTATCTCTTTTTTATAAATAAATTAGGCAAGATATGTGCATTATCATACAAAAAAAGTTCTTGTCACCAAACAAGGAAGTGTCACTATGATAAATATAATAGCTGCTGCAAAACTACTCTTCCACAGGGATTACTGTAGATAAACAAAGTTTATGAACATAACAGTCTTAAAAACATCATTACATTTTCCCTGCTGATACCAGCAGCTGAAACTTCTGACTTTGGCTCATTGATGGTACAGATGTCATTCTGTCTTCCTCTCTTTTTCTGAAGTATTTCATAGTTTAGATAACAGCAGCTGAGGCTCACCTGTGTGGCCTCCAGCCAGCACAAGTAAGAAGAGCTGGCCAAAAAGGAAACGTTCCCAGTTCTTGTATGCACCTGGTAAATGAAATCCCAGGAGATAAATATTAGAAATTGACCTGTTTTGGAATTTCCCTATAAATGTTTTGATTTTTCAGATCAAACAACCTTTTTTTTTGAGACCAAAACTTAAGAGTAAAGTTCCATCCCTCTGTTGACAGGCAAGTTATCTGTAAGAGAAATGTATTTTTCTCACATTTATGTGGCACATGAACCTCCTTCTCCCACAGCCCATTTGTGGCTTGATCACAAGGTATTTGGTGTCTGCATTCTTGCTGTAGTGCCTGCTAGAGGTGTTCCATTTTGTAAAAATACAATTCTTTTGGATGGAAGACTTGATCTTTCTCAATCCATATAACTGCTGTTGAATAATTTTCCCCATTCCAGTGAACACCATCTCTTTTTTCTTATTATTATTTAAATCATAACCTGCTTCCAATGGTCTTGGCTTCTTTCCAAAAGCAGCAGAAAAACTAGACTTGCTCACAGGGTTCATTCACTGACTTTCAGCCACAGGACATGGGAACAATTTCACAAGCATTCAAAATTTAACTGCAGAGCATTAAGCTGATGGCTGAGATATCCTGATGACAATGCCTTTCAGCAGTTTGTAGCAGCAACCCACAGCATGCATGTAGGGTTTCTCTGAAAAGCTAATGAGGTACCATCTATTCCTTCTTTTAAGAGTCACCTGTGCCCTCTTTGTTGTGTATTTTATCCTACCAGCTAGACGAGTGAGTGCTAGGCCATATGGTAAGCACAAAGAGATGTAAGTTAGTCCTCATGAGATACAAAGGCTCTCTGAGTTCAGGGAGCAAGGTCCAAGGAGAAGAGGATTAGAGTGAAGGCCCAATAATTCCAGGCAGATGGCCTGGGACTACCATCCCCCAGGAGATGAGGGGGTGGGAGGAGAAAGTGTACAGCAGGGAGCATGTCACAGATTTTGTGTGGAACTTATCCACAGCTGCTTTTAAGAGGAATTCCATTCCTGCAGCAAAGGTACTATACTCCAGTGGGCACTGGTAATCCTTTGGTCCCGCAGCCACGACAGACAAACTTGGCTATCTGCATCTTGTTCTGGGTAATTTTTATTCTGAATGCGTGCATGAAATCAACAAATTTTACCTCCGTCCATGAATTTTGCCTGAGCAGATTTTTTTTGCATTTTTCAACTCTTCTCTGATTGATCCGCATTAGAGATGTTTCTTCTGACAATCAGAAAATTCAGAAAGGTGAAATATGAAGAGTTAGTAGAAAATGCAAAACTCTTCCACTTTGCAGACTGACAGTTTCTGTAGATTTGTATTGTATATTAATGTTTGCTTTGAATGTTTTACCAAAGTCAGTTAAGAGAGGAAATCAATAATGCTTTTGATATAAAATGTCATTTTGCTTCTGGGCAGAACAGCTGTCACACATACTTTCAGAGCAGGGCAAATGGATTACATTTATAGGAGGATATCTGTGCAGTATAGCATATTGTCTTTATTGAACAAATGAAGGTTTTCCCATGAGATATGTAACTGATTCTCAGTGACACCATCACTTCTGCTTATACATCTGTTCTGCTTTCAACTGCAGTATAACTCAATCATTCTGGACAGATCCTCCTTTCAGATATATGTTTCTTTTAAACCTATCAAGTCACAGGCATGACAACATCTGAACCTGTGCCAAAGTCTATAATTAATTGGAGACCCACCTCCTCCCTCCCTAAACAGAACCCTGGCCACTGAAGGTCCATCACTGTCTTCCCATGGCAGGGCTGAGCTTCGCTGGCTGCTCCACCCTGCTGTCACTGGCAGCAACCTGTCAAACAGGGAAGGACTTGTTTTGTTTTGCCCTCTTAATTGGGGATTTTCACCGGAGGTCTTCAGACTTGCACCCGACCACTGTTTTCAAAGCTGATTTTTAAAGAACACCTAAATCTTATGCTTGTTGTGTTAGCATTTAGTGGTCTGGAAGGACATTCACTGCCAAAGAATGATCTCCCCAGTTGTTAATTTTGTGAAATTTTCTTAAGTATGAAACTGATACCTGTAAACTAAAACGAGTCTTAGCTTTCCCACTTTTAGATGGCTACAGCATAGATGTCTCCATCTCAATCATCTACTCTGGGTGCCGTTTACAGTCAGCAGAATGAAATGTATGTCTGTCCCAGGATACCAACAAGCCTTCTTACCGCTCACCACGAAGGGGTGTCTTATCAAAACCTGAACTGTCTGACAACTGGCATGATCCTCCAAGTGTTGGCTGCATCATGACAAGATAAAAGGCATGCATGCAGGCAGGCAAACACATGTCCTCATTCCAGTTGCAGGCAGGGTTGGATGGACTTCAGGCTCCCCGATGTGGGTGGCAGGGAGCACTCACACAGCTGCTTACCTGACTGCAGACAGCCCCGACAGTCTGGCTCAGCAACAGCCTCAGCACTGGCTGCATGCTGCGACTGTGAAACAATATAAGCTCTAAGTAAGGGACACCAGATGTCAGGAATGTTTTCAGAGAAATAAAATGTGTAGGTTTATTTAAAATTATTAAAGTTGCAGTATTACAAACACCATCAGAAATCTAGGCAGTTCTCCCTCCACTTTGTGTGATGAGCAAGCAATCTCAAGGTATACATGGTACCCCACAAAAAGGATGTGAAGGAACCTGATAACTAAGATGAAGCAAAGAACTACCAAATTCTATGAAACAAATGCATATCCTTCTTGTATGACAGTTAAAAATTTCAAGAAAGAAAAATTAATTCTCCATTTTTAATCAATGTTTAGAACACTGCCCCAACATATTTTTGTTCAGACCTCTCTTTTACAATGGGCAGTAATAAATGTTTAAGAAAGCACCAGTTATTCTACATTCTGACAATGTATATGTTTTTAAAAGTGAAGAATTTGGAGCAATGAATAATAACTCTTCCCAGCACGAATGAGTAATGAAGCTCAACAATTGATGTACAGCTCTACATATACTCACTAATATAAGTTCTACTAGCCTTGCTATAATGCACTTTGCATGCAGTATTGCACAGTCTTGTTTAAAATATTTCTTTCTGGCCTAATGTTATGGTAAATTAATATTCATATACTGTGAGTCTGAAGGAGCAATATTGTGACCTACCAAGGTATGTGGAAATTTTGTCATTAGTTTCTGTGGATGCAGAATTTCATGTTAGCAGAAGACTTATTGTCCTGGTTTAATGGGCTTAGCCTGGAAGTTAAGAAGGTTTTAGCTAGGAAAAATGTGACAGCCTTTAACTGCATTTCAAGGGAACTGTCAGAGGTTTAAAAAGAACCCTAGATATTTTTAAGGTAGAAATTAAGTTTAAAAATATAATTTGAAATTATTTTATAGGTTACCAATTCCAAGCCTAAAAAATGTGTCTGAGTCCCCAGTAGCATTAGGAACAGCAAGCTGAAGGAAAATTAAGGAAGAACACTAAGCATTTGAAATTTCTATGGTTTGTGTTGGAGAAGCTGCTGCTGAGACAATCTCCTTGGTGAAGTTAAATTTCCTCTGTCAGTCAATTCATTCTTTTGAAAAGCACTATTCTTTCTCTTGCTTAGATTACCCAGACTGCTTACGCTCAGGGCTTATCTGTAATGAGCTAATACGTTTTGTCAAAAACTGCTAAGAGACATGTTAACAAGATGTTGCCTTCAGCATGGACCAGAATGCTTGTACTTAAACATGTTATCTGGACAGCCTTGATCCCACAGTCTTTTGGAATTTTACATCCGTAATATACTGATGATTATGTTTTCAAGGAGAAAATGTTTTTAGGTGCACAGAGGAAAACCAGTTTATTAATAGTAGACACAATCTGTGTTTGCTGCTTTCTTTGTGTCTGCTTGATAGTCTGATGCTGAAAATTGTAGATAACAGAGCACAAACAAGCACTGTGTACCTCTTTCTTATCTTAGCATTCCTAAAGGTATTTTAATTGAAAGAAGCATTTATTCTGCCAGGTGTGTGAACATGGGAGTAGCATTGCCACATGCTGAGACAGCCTCCTGAGTGCTGTTAGAGGCTTAGTATGACACACTGGAATGTGTCTTCAAACTGAGTTACTGAGTTGGTGCTTTTATAACTACAGCTAGCTGAAACATGCAATTTTCAAAACTCTGGCCCTGCCAAAGCTTAGAGTTGCTAGGAGTGTGTTGCTCAGACTCAATTCTTCTGAGTGCTAGGCTGAACCCAACCTTCAAGGCACTAATCTGAGGATGTGGTTGTTAGGCTCAGGCCTTGAGATTTTTGCATGCTATGCCCTGGCAAAGGGAGCATGTCCAAGAATGGCCCTAAGGTTTACAGCTCCTGCAGCAGAACCACTCCTCAGCACTTGTGGGGTGCTGAGATGCCAGGAAAAATGGTTTATTGAAAAGATTTGTGGGTCTCCTTTGTCCTCAGTGAGAGTAGCCCAAGAGTGGTAGGTCTGGTGTGTGTGTATGCGTCACAAAACCTTCCTCTTCTGCAGAGCACTGTCTTAGGAGAAACTCAAATAAGATTGCCAGCAATGGTGCCTGTTTGTGGTTCCATGAAGGTGGATCCTCAGGGCCTGCAGTGGGTCATTCTGCACAGAGAATCCCTGCTCCTGGTAACACACACTCCGCACGAGGTAAATGAGGCGAGCAGGTGGTAATGGTCATGAGTCTGACACTGTATGCTATGCAGCCACTGCTTTACAGTGATGGTGATGCACCACCTACCCCGCCAGTTTTTCGTGTCTTTTGAGGTAGCTGAGTAATGCTGGTAACACGATTTGCAAAGATACAGCCCTTCTGAAAGCACAGGGTGAGCACATGCTGCATAAGCAGGTTCTCAAAGGAATATTGACGAAGTTGCTTTGAGTACAGTAAATTCACGAATACAAGCCGCACTGAGTATAAGCCACATCTCTGGGTGTTGGCAAACATTTCAGTTTTTGTCCATAAATAAGCCTCACCCGAATATAAGCTGCTCTGTCGTTCGCAGCGAGGACCCGCGTGCAACAAAGTTGCCAAATACTAACAGAACCGCGGGAGGGCGGGGTTTACTAGGGGCTGCTGACGGGGCCAGGTGGCCCAGCCCGGCGCTGCCGCTCGGGGCTGACCGCTGCTGCCACTGGGCTTGGGGCCGGCCACCGCTGCCAGTGGGCTTGGTCACCCCGGCCCGGCGCTGCCCCGCGGTGGCAGGCAGGGACGGAGCTTCCCCCTCTCCTATGGCAGCGGCGGCGGGCGGGAATGGAGCTTTCCCGCGCCTGTGGCAGCGGCGGTGGGCAGGGATGGAGTTTCCCCGCTCCTGCTGCGGCGGCGGCGGGCCAGGATGGAACCTGCCTGCTCCTGCCGCGGCGGGTGGGGACAGAGCACTCCGCCTCCTCCCCGAGCTGCGGCAATGGTGGCGCGGGGTCCCCCTCTCCTCCCCTGGGCTGCGGCAGAGGAGGGAAGAAGAGAGCTCTCCCGCCTCTCTCCCCGCCCCCCGTGCTGCCTGCAGGGAGCCAGGGCAACAGAGTAACACTGTAACAATCGCGGAATGCCGGCTTTTACTGGCAGGTGCTTGGCTCGGCACCCTGGCTGGCACATCTGGGGTTGTAAATGTCAGAAAATTATTCATATATTTGCCGCCCCCGACTATTAGCCGCACTTCCAGGTTTCCACCAAAATTTTTGTCAAATTGCTGCGGCTTGTATTCGTGAAATTACTGTATCTAAAGGATGTAAGGGACGTAAGGCAGAAAAGTCTCTCTTTTATTAGACCAGGGCATAGCTTGGGAAAAAAAAGGTCTCAACCCAGTGAGACAGAGTCTTTAAAAACTTTCAGCCACCAGAGCAGTGGAAGGTGTATTTAATAACACAGAAGAAAAAGTTATATACTGTGTTCTTTAGTCTTTGCTTAGAAACTAATTTAATTAATAAAATCCAAAACTTTTAGTGTCCTAATTCCTTGTACACAAGCATTAATTGTTTACAAATTTGTCCAACAACCAGCTCACAAGCTTCAAAGGCAACTAATTATCAGTTTAAAAATTCTTCAAATTACTTTCCCATCCATTTGAATTATATTCATAAGCAGTTTGTAATGAAGTTCAGATCCCACCCTTTAGATCACTAGGGAAGCATAAAGTGAAAGAGCTGTGATAGAATTATTCAAATCTGGCCTGATTATCTTCTGATTAGTCTTCCTCAGAACAGCTCACCCACAACTTAATGAGTTTTTGATTTTTAAAAAAAGCAATGAATTATAGAAATAATTAATTTGTCAATAAGGACTAGCTTATCTGATATTCTAATTTGCAGCTTAGTATTCTGTTACTATTCTTCAAAGTGAACAAAACCCTTCTGGTTTTATTGAACATGTATATGAATCAATAATTAAATGTTCTATTTTTAAAAGCAGTGTAACCTGTGTAATGGTTTGATGCTATCTGCAAAGCTGGAACGATTTGGTGAGAAAACAAGTGTGCATATTTTGTTTTGGGGTTTTTAAGTTTTGGGTGTTTGTTTGATATCCTTGAAGATGCGAGACCTCCATTATTTTGTTAGTGAGTTGGACTTCCTGTTTGTAAGTTGGACTTCCTTGCAGACTCTTTCTCAGTCATGCTGGAAATCACTGATTCATGTGCAGGTCTATATGATAAATAATGGGAATGACACTACTAATTAACTATGAATTTGGTAATTTTTAAAAATGTGACACAAACTTATGAAGTATTTCTGTAACAGCAATAATGGACTTCCACAAATAGTTCCCTCCTTCTTACTTTCATCCTTCTACAGAATTTAAGAAGTGAATTTAACACTGGAGCTCAGAACTTGGGACAAAAGAGATTCTGCTTCTACATCATCAGAACTGGCTAATCTCACATTTGCTTTCAATGTGTGGTCTCAGACAGAAATAAGTGATTTTCTGAGATTGTTTCCATTAACAGGGGGCAGACAATCCCTGAAAAGTTAGTGTAGCTCTATGTAAAGGCATGAATGAGTGCTGGAAGAAAAGCAGAAATATTTCCTTACTGATGCTATCTTGAATAATCAGAAAAGTGCTACCAGTTTTAATGGGAAATAGATTAACCAATCACCTTGACCTCTAAGTAAAGAGATGGTGGTGAAATGGAGGTAATGGTGGTCAAAAATTCACCTGAAATAACACTTGCAAAACATGGTAATATAAATTCTTTTACCCTCTTTGTAGTAAAAAATGACATGTCAACGAGATGAACAAGTCTCACCAAAAATGAGTGCTGTGAATTGTCATACCTGTTAGGAATAAAATGGTTTTGCTACTTAATCAAGAGATGCAGGTGGGGGAGAAACCTTTCTCTCATCCCATTCATTTCCTGTAAAATGCTGGGGTAGAAGGCAATGTCAACCAGAAGAGATAAGCAATCTGTTTCAGAACAAAGCAATGTCTTATTGTAGACTACACATAAAGTATTTCAGTTTGAGTTTGAAGTGAAAGACTTCTCAGTAATTCCCAATAGCCCAACAGCATTCTAGATGTGGGTAATTCTCAGTTATATACTTCATGTAAGACCAAAATGTTTAAAGCTTTGTAGGGACACAAAGAGTCATCAAGTTCTTTATGCCCTTGAAAGTAAGTGAGAATTAAGTTCTACCTTTGAAATCCCCAGTTCATTACTTGCAACTGTAGAACAGAGATTTTGAGTATAAAGAGTTGGCTTTGGCTTTGTTTTGAAGTAAGACAGCCATTAAAACAATTTTTATAAAATTGTTGGAATAAATCACTTCAAAAGCTTTTAGCCAAGCCAGATGCCCCAGGGTGTTGTAAGATAGGATTCGTTATCACTACTTTGCAAGCAATAAAAAAATGGGCATGTTCACACAACAAGCAAATATTATATGACCTATTGCTGGGATTTTGTGTGCATGCAACAGTGCGTAGGACAGTGACACAGATCTGACTGAATCTGATGCTCTTTAAGATGTGAGACTAGGCCTTGGTTTATAGAAATGTATTCTTCCTTCACTCAAACTTTTTTTGCTGAGGGGATTGGGAGCAGTGGGAGTCAAACATTTCTGACTTCTTAGTCTGGAAATCAAAACTGGATCAACACAATTATGGAAACTCAGGGGAAATAAGCCCTTCCAAAGCACAGAACTATATCTGAGTCATACAAATAGGTCTGGGCTCTAGCACAGAGCCCTTATGCGACCTTGGCAAGTGACCTAATCACTGTGCTGTGGTGACTTAGTCTCAGTGTCTAGGTTCAGTGTTTGCAAAATGAGAATAACAGTACGGTCTTTGTCTTGTCTGTTCATATTGGAAATTCTTTGGTGTAGGAATCATCTCAGTGTGTTTAGCGAGACTCCTGGCATTCAGCTATAGGTGCTATTTTAGTACATAATTGCTGCTAGTTTTATTCCTAACCTTTCTGGAACAGAGTTGTATTTAGAAAATCCTTTCTTTTAACCCCATCGTCACCTTGGGAGATTAAAGAACTGAAGGAGGTCTCAGTTTAAGTTATGCTTGCTTTGCAATACGAGACATATAACTTGCCTTTGGTAACCTTGCATGAACTGGTATTCAGCTCTCTTACAGGCAGAAATCCACCAAATGATCCTGCTTAGTTTGATCCTGCCAGCTTTGAAGCCAGCATATTGCATTGGCTTATCTTCCAGGGACTGGATTTATAGAGTTGGTAGCTAACAATAAATTTTATTAACTGTCTCCATGGAAAAAGCTAAAACATCTCTGCAGTAATAAAGATGGAACAGAGTTACAGAGTATGTAGAGGCACTGAAGACACTTCTCCATCCTGAAAGACAGCATTAGAAAGAAGATGGAGGACTTCCCTGTGATAGCCTATTTTGTATATTATTGGAGTTCACTACAAATGCTCATGGTCATTAAACACGTGTGAATAGATGTTGTCTTTTAATAGTGAAGGGGAGAATGAGAACTGCTTGTCCCTAGTGAAGCCACATCTGGAGTGTTGTGTCCACCTCTGGGCTCCTCAGGACAAGAAAGACAAGGAGCTACTGGAGAGGATCGAGTGTAGGTCACCAAGATGATGAGTCTGGAGCATTTATTTTATGAGAAGAGACTGAAAGAGTCTGTTTAGCCCAGAGAAAAGAAGACTGAGAGGGACTCTCATTAGTGCTTATAAATATCTCAAAGGCAGGTGTTAAGAAGATGGTGCCAGATTCTTTTCAGTGGTGCCCTGTGGCAGGACAAGGAATAATGACCATAAACTGAAACACAAGCTGCACCTCAGCACGATGAAGAACTTTGTGTTGCAGGGTAGCAGAGCACTTGAACAGGTTGCCTAGGGAGGCTATGCAGTGTCCCTCTCTGGAGCCATTCAAAATCCCCTTGGACATGTTCCTGTGTCACCTGCCTTGGTGGAGGGGTTAGACTGGATGGTCTCCAGAGGTCCCTTCCAACCCCAATGGCTCTGTGATTCTGTCAGAACAAGTGCCAAACTGACCACAACATTTTTAGATAATGGGTCTTGTTAAAAATGTGACACATTGAAGATGTTTTGTTGCTAGAAGGTATGAAATATTTTCAATTCTTAAATGAGAAGGCCAAATGCTTAACATCCTGCAGCATCTTTTTTTGCAGCTGGCCTGATACATTGACTCTAAGCCATGTCAAAATTCCTGCTTACTGCACCAAGCAGTTGAGCTAGCTTTCCTAGCTAGCACTGGGTAGAATCTAAGATGACTAACAGCCAGCAAGGAAAGCAGTGCAATTCCATGACATGTCCTAATGAATCCTTCCCCTCTGCACTCTCTGCAAGGCAAATGTGCAGCTGCATTTTACAGTGGCTGTGAAAGTAGTTTGCTGATAGCTGACTATTAGATGGTTGCAATAACAAGACTCTGTATTAATAACGAGGAAGGAAAGAAATGTTGCCAAAGGATGCAAAGAAATGCTGCACATTTTATCAATACAAACAAAAAAAATATCAGGACTGTGATTCAATTTGCTTACTGTGTCATGCCTGTTCAAGTTTGATTCTGGAGCCACTGTAAATTGTTGCACTTATTTGGGCAAGTCTAAATTTCCTCAAATTATTTTGTCCAAGTAGGAAACCCAGAATCATTACTTTTTCCCATAATACCCTCTATGTGGACAGAAAAACAAAGTATTTAAAAGCGAGTTTTTAAATTAAGCGTTGTTTATTTTTCTTACCGACTGTTCCTTCTTTAATTGTTCTCCAATGAAAAAAGCTGATGATAAAATGACAAAACAGGGGTGGGAATCAGCCATTTTGAAGGAATTTTCTGTTTGACACTAACTAGATGGAGGCTTAATAAACATGCACTAGTGCACTCTAAAGAAGACTATTTCTGAATCTAATCCAATTTGCACGGTGCTTATACATGCCATGACATTAAATATCAAAAGCACTTAATAGCACATGATGCTCATTGTAACCATCTTCCTGGTTAAAATCTCTTTTTCTAAGATTGAAGAAACCTAATGAAACAAAACACTGTGAAATCACAATGGAAGAAATGTCCATGCATGCAGGGATGTGGTGGGTTGGATGGGACTGGATAAGTATGATGCTTCCTGGGGCTAAAAGCCAAGACCCTCCTTATCCTTTCCTGAAATAAAACCCTGGGAGGTTACACAGAAAGAAATGTCCATTCATTCTTGGCAGCTTCTCAGATTTCTCTTTTAAACAAACTTTAATTTTGACACTGTCTTGAGGTTTTCCCAATAAACCCTTGGCTCAGCACAGACATTAGTCAGTCGAGCATTCTGCATGTGGGGCTGATGCTCTTGTTCTCAGCTTCCACCTGTGAAAGATCTCTGACAAATCATGGGGGCCACGTAGTTTTCCCCACGAAGGAAAAACCTGGTGACAGGCACCGTGTTAGATCTCTGCCTGATTTAAAAACACCCATAAAAATAAAATGTGGCCCAACAAAACCCATGATTCACCTGTCCTTTTCTTCTCTGCTATAGTCATTCTGTCGTCCTTTCTTTCTAGGTATCTCTGAGCCTGGGGGCATCTTGAGGTGAAATGAGCAAAATGAGGGTGGAAGCAAGCATTTTGAAGGAATTTTCTGTTTTAAACTGACTAGAGGGAGGACCAATTAAGCATGCATTAGTCCACTCTATGGAAAACTAGTAATGATCCTTCCCTTAGTTCACTGGTATATGAAATACATCCAGTTACAACCTAGCTTACAAAACATCCTGTGAGCTCACTCATCTTCCTGAAGCAAAGCCATTTGAGAACAGGGTATCTAGTCTAAGTTAATCACTGTCTTTAGATGCCAGTTTAAACATCCATGGAATGCCTGGATCAAGGTTACAGCAGAGAGTTCCCGAGTGCCACTTCCTAAACGTAACTGCCCTTCTGCAACTGCATTCTTCACCTTGTTTTACTAGTTCTTGGTTTCAAAAACTATGCCAAGGGCTTGGCAAATACTTTAAATTCCTCTTATAATGAGGAATAAAGCCAGGAGATTAAATGTGAACTTGGGAATCTCCCATGCAAGGACAAAAGTACCCCGCAACAAATCAGCCTCTACTCAGCTTTATAGAGGCTGGGTGATGTGCAGCAGAGAGAGAAGGATTAGTTGAAGTAGCCTCCCCTTCCCCTTGAGATCACACGTGTGTATCTAACAGGTGAACAGTCTGCCTACCAGTGCGTTTTCTGTGCCAGTGCAGCACCCTGCACCTTGTCTCCTGTGAACTGCTGCTCCCTAGCCTGCTCATGGGGCTGCACCACCACTTGCTTTGTTAAGTCCCACAGGACGTGTGGTGAGGTTTCACTGATGGCAGACCTGAGGGTTGATGTTTGCATTACCAGTACAAAGTGTTCCCTGTGAAAACCACTGCAAATTGAGCCTGCTTTTGTTTCGCACAGACAATACAGGCAGGTAAAGGAGGTTGTGTTTCATTGTGAGCTCCTCAGAACTGGCAGTAGCTCAGAACAGGCAGTACCTTGGAACTGGCAGTACCTCAGAACTGGCTGCTGCAGCAGCCCTTCCTTGCTATTGATTGAGAAGAGCTTTCTTACAGCTGTATACATAACAATTGCAATAAAAAAGTTCCCAGTCATGTTCTTCCCTAAACAAGGTCATTTTATCTGTTTTCTCTGGGTTCTCTTTATCTCCAGATGTCTGGACAAGTGCTTTTAGACACAGGTAGGAGGGCAGAGATGGCTTTGGTCTTTTCTTCCACTTGGGCTATCAATAGTACCTTATCCTTTTTCAAGGATGGGCTTCAGAAGATGGCCATCTGCAACTGGAGAGCTGTATCCATTCATCTCAGCACCTGCCAGTAATGGAGTGTAATTAGACTGGTCACCCTTCCTGGCTGGCTAGAGGTTTGTACTGTGCTTAAGGTAGAGCATGTCCAGGGAGGCTTTGTTCACTGGTTAAATATTCAGTATGGCTAGGACCATACCACATCTTCCACTCACTGATGTCTGCAGGTTGTTCCATGGTTGAGAATGCCCTCCCCTCACTTGATATCCCCTAAACCTATCCTTTTAGACCTCTCACTCCCCATATCTTGTTTCCACTGCACCTTCAAGATCCACCATGAAGTTAGCAAGTCCAGCCAATGTATTTCAGTTTGACCACTCCAATGCTGGTATCTAATTGTGTAGAAAATTCAAGAAATTATTTTAGCTTACCCTTAGTGACCTTGCTCTCTGTCTTGATGCAGTCAGGGTTATGTGTGTATCTGTTCAAAGGAGACTGTATTTTGTAACTCCTATGGATTTGGTAGCCACTGTTGTACGTCAGGAGAGATAACAAAGCTAGGTAGCAGGTATTGCAACCTCTGCCTGTTCAAGAAAATCTCTGTTTCTGTCTTTTCTTGGGCTTGCCCTGGTAGTCCTCTCTTGTCTTCTCTCAAGAGATGGTGGTAAGCATGGTTACTGTTCACTGAGATCTGTTCTTAGGAATGATTTGTTCCAGGATGCATTCACTTTTTCCAAGATAAGTGGGTACCTGCTAGGGGAAAAGTGGGTTTTAATAATTTCTTAAACTATATTAATCCAAATTCTTATCTGGATAATAAAATGTTAATAATGCACAGAAAATAATTCAAACAGCTCAGAAACCTAAACATAATTGCTTATGAACATGGAGCATTTATTACTGTCAAAATTAATCACTTTTCAACTTCCAGCTGTTAAAATCCTTCTGGCAGATCACCAAGCAATTCTCCTTCGGTTACTTTTCCGTCAATTAAATATTAGTGCTGTTCTCAAGCTCTTGTTACATAAGCAGTGATTTCAAATTTCACTTCTCCGTTCTTTTAACCATGAACTGTCAGAAATTATTCTACTGCAAGGTTTTTTCTCATCTCAGATTTTACTGATGTTTATACCAACGAAGGAGAAGCATTAACTTCATGGGAGCCTAGGCTTTAGTGGTAAAGTTTAGGTGTGGAAAACTTTAGATGCAGACTGGCCAGAAATTATCTTAGAGACTGAATGCTGCTAGGTGCTTAACAGGTAGTTGAGGTAAATGGAAACTGAGTGCACTTGGCACACACCAAAACCTCCCATGCTCCAGCAGAAGTAGGATACTCAGAGAGCTGCAATGGACATAGGGGATTTCCCTGGGCGCATCTCAGTCTCACAGATAATACCAAACACAAAACCAACTAAAGAGTAGGCACTGCCAGTTGCACCACAGGTAGATTGTTTGGACAGAAGCTACAGTACAGAAATTATTTGCTCTGGGATGGATATTTAGTTTCATGTGTATTTATCTGCAGGCATTTATCTGTAGACACTCTGGGACAGCAAGGATGAAGAAAACTTCTTTAGAAATATAGGGCAAGAGAAAAGCCATGTCAGAGCCCAGGTGGTGTGTATTCAGACACAGTAAAAGCAGTCAAGATTTTGCCTGTGTGAAGATAGAGCATTTTTTCATCTATGTCTCTGTACCTAGAGTCAGAAATCTGTCGCAGAGTGATTTTCATGTCTGAGCCTTGAGTAAGGTACGGTATGTAAGGTAGTCTACCAGTAAGTGAGTATGTAAGTAGTCTACTAGACTTGAAAACATGATTGAAATAAGTGAAAAATGACAATGCAAGTATGGACAATACAGTTCACTTTGCTTACCACCTAGCAATACCTTTTTTTCAAGTGCAGTTTTGGAGTGCGTATTTGAAGAGGAATATACTTCATGATGCAAACAAAGAAAAGTGACTCTTCTAAAATCAACTTCTGGTTCTGCAAACATGTGTCCATGCCCCAACAAGTAGCCATAATTTTGGCTGAAACTAGTGTTCTCACTTTTAAAAATTTATGTATTAATTTTAGTCTCTTTCTGAGAAGCAGCAAAGCAAGATAATATTTTGACAAATAAAAGCATCTCTGTTTGCATAGTGTGTATTTGTTTGGTATCCCACTTCAGGCAAGCCAAATGATTACACAGGATGGTAAAATATGGTTTCACTGTACAGCTGGAAGGTTTCATTAAATGTCTGGTTCTGAGTGGAGTGGCACAAATTTAGAGGGTCAGCATCGAGATCCAGCTGAACTGTTACAGTGACCTGCATGTGTCTAACCAAGTTTATGCTATATACAGCTTCTAAATTTCCTGGGACCAATACTTTTTTTAATGCCAACAAGTAAAAGGGTTTTTCTCTTTTTCATCTGTTGTTTCTTCATCAGTCCTTTTGTTAACACGTCGCTGCGTCTGGGGTGTACCTCATGTGCCAGTGATTGCATTTGTGTGTGATGTCAGGTCTGTCAGGAGAAATTAGGGATGTAAAGTGGATAGAAGTCATGAGTTGAGCAGCCCATGTGCATGTTTTTGATTGCTGGCTGTGCATTTTTCTTTCTAGACCATTGCCTTCAGTTTGTGCTCTCCTCTTACCTTTTCCTGACTGCCTCTTTCCCAACAGAGCAGTAGTAGGGAAGTGAAAAAATGAGAATGGAAGCAGAGAGAGTGCAAGCAAACGGCAACCCTGGGCCAGCCATACCGTGTGTTAAGTACACCATCTATTTTCATGAAACTTAAGACACTCAACACTGAGAGCTCTGCTGTTGTGTTGAAACTGCTTCACAGGGTTTGTGAGCTATTCTTATAGGGAATGTAACAACACAAACCTTTCACCCTTAGGTAAGCAAGTTATTGCTTCCTCTTTGAGTGCAGCAAAGGGCAATACAAAGCTTTCTTGAAGGGGAAGGAAGGTGGGAGGAAGCAGCTTGAATATACTCAGAAGTTTCAGAACATTGCTTTGACAATAGTATCTGATTAAATATCATCTCAGAATCTCAGAAATGCCATATTTTCCTGCAGAAATAACCTTTGGTAGAGGAATTAATAACCACAGAAACCAATTGACCGTCCAGGGTAAGAAACCTCTTTGTGGGCAGTGCAGGAAATTAAGTGCTTGTTTCCAGGCCTAAGCAACTACATATGCACAGGCAATTGTGAACAATTATAATCACATCAGGTGCTTGGGTGTATGTATTGGTACATAAAAAATTTTGTAATAGCTGAATGTGTCAGCTTTAACCTAAAAAGGAGAGAAGCAGAAACAATTTACTTTGAACTGATACAATTTCTGACACTATAATTTATTTTTAAATTTACTTTATTGATTTAATGGGAGGTAACAAGAATGGGTTTAATCTCAGCCAAAAATAATTTATCCTAGGGTGAAATAGGAATATGCTCATTTGCCTGAACATGACAGGTTTGTGTTTACTTTTTCTTAAAAAAAACCAAACCCTTAAACAAAACAACTATTGCTCTTCCTGGCAACATTTCATTTCATTTCATTTCATTGCAGAAAGTAGAAAAAAAATGAACTTATTTGACTTGACTTGTTTGGGTTGGATTTGCAGCTATAGTGTAGACAGCTGCTGTAAGAACTGAGTTTTCAAAAAGAAAATCCTCTTGCTGTAGAAGGGAAAAATACCTTTCCTGAGGCATAGAAGTGGAGCATCATTTGCTAGATGGCAAAGAGAAGACTTTCAAAAGCAAAATTTTGCTGATATAGCATGCAAAATTGCAGTTAGTTGTCATGTGTAACATAGGCAGCCGTAAGGCTGTAAAGGGGAACAGAAAGACATGCGTGACATGCAAGAACTTGACAGTGTGTAACTAAATGTTGCAGCAGAGAGGGCTCTAAAATGTACCGTTCAATACGAGGTGGGAGTTGTTACTTCCTTTGTCATCTGTTATTCTTGATTTCCAATGGGGAAAGATGAGAACTGTGCTCAAAATACTTTTCTCCCACCTTCCTCTTTGCCATGGAGTTTGCCTAGTGTAGAATAAATTTGCTGTCAGCTAGGATAAAAAAAGAGCAGGTCTGTACCCACTACAAAACATTTTTGTCTGTAGACCAAGGAGGTAAGGTAAGAAGGGAGGTAAGAAATTGCTGCAATGCGGCCAGCTGCCTCCCCAGCCATTCTGGCTCAGTGCTGTACTTTCAGGGCGCTGGCTGCAGCAGGGTGACACTAAACACAATCGCATGAGATTGACAGTCAACACAATTACTGTGTGGTCAAGCTGCAGGAGAAGGAGATCCCAAGGAAGTTTCTGAGAAATGCTAGGTATTTAATAAAAGCGGGAAGAAATCCCTGAACCTTGTGATCACATATTGTTCTCCCTCTCTCCCTACTCCCTCTGAGAAAGAAGAGCATGTTTTCTAGGGCAAGGAGATTGCTCCCACTGCTGCACTGTGCTTATTTTCAGTGTGACTCCTGCATGACCACAAGAGCTGCCTGCATGGCATGAAGGTGACACTAAGGCGTTTTCCACAAACAGCCAGGGCACCTCACGAGAAACAATGGGCAGTCTTAGACCTGCTTTACAAAGCTATGGCAGCAAAGTGCTCCTCAGGACCTTTCCATTGTGGAGAATGTCTCTCCAGGCATGCCAGGACAGAGGGGTCTCTCCACCTGGAGCATGTACACAGCCTGCTGCTCTTGTGGGATACCTTAGAGGTATACTAGGAAAAGAAAATAAAATGACAAGAGATAAAGAGGATACAGAGAGCCAGGAGGGCACAAGGAGACGCTGGATTAGGAAGTAAACTACCATGCAGCTTTAGTGAAATAGGAACAGAGTACAGTACATAAAGGAAGAGAAGTATTAGTGAAAAGAGGCATCTAATCCCCTCTAGGCATTAATGCGTTTTAAAAATGGCATGTTTCAGCTTTCAAGACTGTTAATAAATAGCCATCGTTACAACACTATGCACGTGCCTCTGCTTTAGCAAGTTGCACTTATGTCTGGCCATAAAAATTCAGTGTTGCTTGGCAGAAAATGTTCCCTATGAATGTTAAATCAGCGTGTGGGCAGAGCCGATGACTTTTAGAAAGTCAAGGATAACTGTAGTGGCATTAGTGTCTCAAAAATTAATCTCAGATGTAAACATAGTTGCACTTTATTCTTGATTTACATTGTGGGAAGAATTTGGTGGCATTTGTGACTTAGGCCATGGAGAAAAAGAGGTTGATTCCTGTTACAATCAATCAGAGTCTGTGTCACTGGAGCTGAATCTTGCTCTACCTCTTTATGTTGCTTGAAATTCCTTGGATTACTTTCTTACCATCTCTAGTAAACAATGGTCTCAGTACAGGGCAATCACACAGGTATTACTGGCCTCTGGGTTTCCTCAGCAAACAAAACAGTTATCTTTTGTGCTGCGTTCCTCCTAGCAGCAAGTGCACCAGTGTGCTGTGGGGAAAGTGTACTAACCTACTGGGTACAAGAAAGACCCAGGGTTAAGGCTGGCATGCATTTGATTATTTTCTCTGATTTAAGTTCTCCATGGATTTTCTCCTCTTCCTTTTCTCCCCTTAAGGTTAATGCAGGTAAACCTGAAGTCTTTGGAGGTGTATCTCGGAAATTCAGACATTGCCAGGACAATGACAGATTAATACATGTATTTGGCCAGTATCTCATTCTCAGTGACCTGTTCTTGTGTATCTCAGACATGTCTCAGTATCTTATTGTCTCCACTTCTCTGCCCCAGCTATTGCAGTAAGTGTGGATGCTGCTGGTGGTGTTGCAATGACAGCAAATACTGCACTGTGCTGTAGCTGCCTCGCTCAACCTTTCAGTGTCTCTGCAGCCAGATCACTTGTGACAACACTGCAAAATCCCTTCAGGCTCCACTGATGTATGTGTTGAAGCAACAGATGTGCTTGTCTCCAACTTAATGACATTCTTGTTTTGCGTTACTGCAGCATCTGTGTTTTTATGGAAATAGGCACATCATTAAGTGGAAGCCTGCTTAGGCCACAGATGCAAGTACAAGTTTGGCAAGTCAGTCTGCAAACACATGACGCTACTTTTGAAAGTCATTTTGTCCCAACACAGCCAGCTAACACCACAGTCAGTAGGATCAACATTTCCCACGCCTTCAGGTATCTCTCCCTTTTGATGCTTGGCTTGCTGATGCTTTGCACATTCGTGTGTACTCCCTGCCCATTTGTAAACACAAGCTGAAATGTATTTTTCTCCTGTTTTATCTTGCAGGAGGTGTCTGCTGGCAGCTCTGGAGCCCAGCCTTGTTACCTCCTGTGTGCACTATCATAGCCTAAGAGGACCCGTTGATTTCAGTTAAAACCTGGTCTTTAGGTCTTGAAAGTGATCCTGATTCTGAAAACTGAGCACATGCTTCAATTGCTTTTAAGAACAATTTTACCTCAATATGACTCAACTTTACCAAATGCAGGCGGTTTTATGGACAGACAACAGGCAATGGGTATTGTTCCCCCTTGGAGTGAGCATAGGATGCCCATAATACAAGCACTGCTGTCATGGGCATCTAGGCAGTAGGCTTTGGGTAGTTATTCCCATTACACATTAAATAATTTGAGCTCCTTTACAGTCTCCAACTTTGTGCGAAGAGAAAACTGAGAGATGTTGGTGTGTGGACTGTAGTGAACATATATGCCCCATGAGAGACCTCTTTCCTGAGCCAAAGGTGATTAAAGTCCACAGTAAAGCCAAACTTTCCCAGGAGACAAAAGCTTTTTGTTAACTGCAGACTTTGCTGTAAACAGGGTGAAATTATTTCAGTATAACTGAAAAGGCCTGCTACAGGCCTTTTTCCAGAGCCCTGGCTTGGGACTAAGATAGGAAAAAATCTCATCAGGCAAAAATCCAGAACAAAATAGCATCCAAAAAAATTCTTTTGACAGGAGACCAAGACACTCTCAGTAGTCCTGACCCCTCACAGCCAAAAAAGGGATGCTAGGTCACTTTTAGCTGATGTAACACTGTTGAATTGTTGCTTTACTAAGATTATTTATGTCAGGGGTTATGAAGGTCTAGCATACCCTTACCCAAGGTAGAACTGCAATATGTGCAAAACTTTTTTGCAGGAAGGATCTGAGGTATCTGAGTGACCAAACGTGAAAATGACAGATGAAGTCCCATTCTGCACACATGGAGTATTGCCAAAGAGAAAAATAATATTTAAACAAGTGATTTAAAGCAAGCAGAATAAATAGTTTTTCACACTGTGCCTAATTACATTATGGAATTGGTTCTTACAAGGACCTGTGGAGACCGACAGTGTAAATAAGTTCAAGTAGTGAGTGAGGAAATTAAAAGCAGAGAGGAGTAAAAGGAAATCACTTTTGATTTTGGGAGGGCCAAGCACAAACTGAAGTTGTCCTGGTTTACGTGGAACATAATGTGAATACTCACCGAGTCTCATTCCTGCTCATGTTTCAGGAAATTGTGCCTATTGCCAGAGACAGCATACAAGGTATTAGGAAGATGTCCCAGAGCCAGACTTATGATTTAATAAGGTCACAAATCAATCAGTGAATTGACTGTAGCTTAGAGACAAGGCAGAGCTCTCTTGTAAGGTCTTGACTCAAACGTGAGCTGGAATATCCCTTCTACTTCACTATACTCAGGGAGATTTTATTTAAAATCTTGTTATATTAGCCCAATATCTGAATGTCCTCTGAATTTGTAAAAACAGAGTTAGTAGGTATTAATCCTTTGACTAATCAAGATACATACTGTGGAGAAAAATTTTTGCATACCTCCTAGCTTTTTTTCTGTCAGGTGAGGAAAAATTGTGTTTGATAAGCTTATTTGTTAGCCTTTAATGTACCACTCCTCACAAATACCATCATGTCACCATTTATTTAGTGACTTCTGTGTTGAAGACTGTCCAAGAATGAGATTCACTAGGCTACATGCTGCAGCCTATTTTGTACTTCAACAAAGAAGTAAGAGAATTTGTATAACTGTATAATTCCAGTCTGATAGTCCAGTCTTCAGAGGTCACCAAGTATTTACCGTTGAAATAGAGAGTCAGTGAATGTTAGACAGAAGAGCAGAAGGATAAATCTTCCCACTGTATAACCCAGGAGATTCAGTCAGGAGAGAATGGAGAAACAGCATGGCTCCAAGAGCATGTCAATTGCAGTTGTAAAATCTCTTTAGTAGATGGAAAGTCTCATTTTCCTGTGTGACTCATCAGTTTTGTGCCAGTGCAAATCTCTTGGTTTCATGGGAAATTCTATTTATGGATTCAAGTTAAATTTTTCAGGCTGAACAATTTTGGTTGTATTTTTTCACCCCCTGCTCTCTGGACTCAAGAAGTAGGGGAGACACTGATTGCCCTTTCTGTTCAATAGATAGCAGCCAGCAAGCTTGTCTATGATACAGGAACCTGGAATTCAAATTTCTGTGTTGCCTTGCATTTATGAGGGTACCCTCAATACTGAAGCTGTAGGATATTTCTTCAGGCTTCTTCTGTTTCACTCCCAGTCTCCTCTGTGCATACTTTTTCACTCTGCAGAACATGTTTCTCAAAGTTAAGACAGAGTTTCGTATACTACTTCTCCAAGGAGCATCCAGTTTATCATTAAATTATAGTAAATTATACTAAATTTATTTCCATTTGTCTTCTGAGTATTTGAGTATTTTATAGCAAAATGGAACACCATTAGGATAAATTCAGAGCAATTCTGTGGGTGTATCATACCACCTTCCCTTCTGAATATCGTATAAAACAATATTCAGGGAATATACTGAAGTTAACTCCCTGCCCTCTGGGTTAGTGATTAATTAGAGAAACTTGTTCTGCCTCATTGTTTTAGTAGATGGGGCCTAAGACTAACACTTAATTTTCATTTTTACTGCTTTTTGCTAAAGGTGTGGTATAGGATCTGTTCTGTTACACTTTTTATTCACCAAACTAAACCTTAAATATTTAAATTCCACCTGGACTGATCTGAAATTTCTTTTGGATTTAACTATCACCCTGAATTGCATTGATTTGTTTAAACCTGTAAGAAAGTGAGATGTTATTCATCTACTCACTAGTACCTAGTTTTTTATAATATAAAATGATAACCCATATCACCAGCAAGGCTGTTTATTAACATAATTCCCCATAAAATTTGCCACTGTAACTTTTTGACAAAGCTTAGCATTTATTTTTCTTGATGTACACATTTTCATTATGTTTCAGGTAATAGGCAGAACATCTAATGAGTCCTTTTAATTCAATGAAGTAAATGGGAGCTCTGCATAATAGTACTCAGTTCAGCATTATTTAATATTTTTTTTCTGCACCAAAACCTACTTGCATATTAATGATTTTGTCTACTACAAGTTCGCTACATTTTTTTTCCCCCCAGATGGGTGAAGTTAATGTATTTCAATCCAAGCAGTCGTAGATGCATATTCTTACAGGTCCTTATATGGTGCAGTTCTCACTCCACTGCACGTTCCCAGAACGGGATCTTGCTGCACCCACAGCTGCTACCAGACTCTCATTCAACACACGCACCCAGACCAAGATCTGCAACCATTACTCTCAAGAGCAGCACTCCTGTATGTTTTCATGGTCTCATCACTTGGACAGTAGCAGTTTCTACCCTTACTACTGCCTCCCATAGAGAAGTTCACTGAGCAGCTGTAGCTCTGGCACAGTTCTCTACCAGGCTCCTGAGTGGCATAGGCTACTGTGTACATCTCATACCTTAATCCAAGGTTATGTATTGGCTTCCTTATGGCTTTCCAGAGCCTCTTGTATTGCAGGGGTACTTGTTATTCAGACTGACTTAGCTGAGTACTGATTAAATTATTGCTTCTGCTTTTTTTGTGGCCATTGCTGTTGCAAATGTTTGTTTTTATTCCACACTGCTGGTTAAACCCATTTTTCAGAAGATTAATTTTCAGGCAAAAGCACCAAAATCTCTATCTGTGAAGAAAATGTACCTGCAATAGTAACCACCATTTAAACTTTGGTTAAACTATAGATAAGATAGTCAAATCACTGTGGTACTACTGTTAGAGACAGGGATCTTTTTCTCATATTGGATATTTTCACCCTGTTTATCTCCAATCTAAATTCTTGTGAATTCAATTGTGAATTGATGGCAGGATGTTCTTGGAGAAAAGTCCCATTTTTGCCATTTGTTTCACTTGGGAAGTCATTGGCCCCTAGAGTTCAGGTATAAATTTCATTCCCATTCTAAGACCATGATAAAATATTGGAATTACGGGGACTACAGAAATTAAACACTTGCAGAAGAAAGGCTTCAAGGCACAGTCACTAAGAGCAGTGTGTCATTGCAGAGTGCTCCAGTTGCTAAGTGTGCTCCTGAAATAATAAAGTTCAGATTCACACCAGAAAATCACAACACAATGGACATGACACTGGAGTCACAAGCACAAAGGGACGCTGCCCCTGACAAGCTACAAGGTGAGAACCTGCTCACATGAAGATGAGCCTGGCACCTTTCATCATAGCTAAGCCAAGCAGAACAAAGGCTGGCTTTGACAAATCAGCAATTCATGCTGACTTTGACTTCTACTTTAGCAGCAAAATAGGCATTAATTCTAGGAGTAATTGTAAATCACTCTGTTCACACATTTCAGAAGCTATTTTAGGTCAAGCCCTGAGTTAGGCACCCTGGCTTTGTTTTCCCTCTCTTCATGTTTCTTGACCCCACCCAAAGAACAGCCTCACTGATTCACCAGATTCCCTGGGAGTAATGCCATATACCAGCTGTTAAATGAGTTGACACCTAAATAAAAGCATTTTGTATTGATATGGGGAAAACCATTATTGCTGGAAATCAGGCTTAATGTGCCATTTAAGAAACAGGTTGTTTTTTAGCCTCTGTACATTGTCTGCACAGCTCCATCACTCCTGCTCTGGCTTGCTTTCATCTCACTGGTGGTTTTCCCTCCTGACATTAGGAATATCAAACTCTCCTCAAGATTTTCAGGCTGCCCTCTCCTAGCAGAGGCATGTGCTGGCAGTGACTCAAACATAGCAGACTGAGCCAGCCTCAGTGAATACTGGTATTGTTATTTTGGACAAAATTTTCATAGCTGTCTGAAAGAAGAGAAAAGATAAAGTTGAAATGTTGATTTCAACTTTATCAAGTTAAGTTAATTTCAACTTTAATTGTTTCCAACAAAAGCTGCTAAGGAGAGTTTCTTGGCTTGGCACCTGGGAACATATACAAGGCTTTGACAAGCAGAGCATGGTATTCTGAAATATCTTGTCTTTTTGTTGCTTTTCCTTCTCCCCTCAGATATTGCTTGACAAAAACCAGACCCTGCATGATAAAGAGGTGCGATCAGAGGACATAGTGAGCGCCAGGAACTTTCTGCCCATACTCTGGCTCATTCCTCTGGTTCCACATGAGGAACTTCTATAGTGGAACTGCACATGGGAATAAATAGGCTTGGATAGTGGAGGTGGTCTTCCTGCTTGCAGAGCCATGGTGCAGCCGCCAGACTGAGTGTGGCCATGAGGAGGGCTGAACTGCACTTGGTGTGTAAGATGTGCCATAAAAGGACAACCAGTCCTTAAAATCCCCACTGGCTTACTCCATCTGCCATCCACAAAGAATTCCTCTTCTGGAGGGGGTGAGTGGCTCAGTTTGAATGGGTGACATACAAGTCCTCAAATATAAATATATTATGGCATCTTCATGGCAGCCTTCAGCTAGTGTATCAAAACTTGAATGGTCCAATAACAGGACTCTGGACCTCTCGTAGTAGATTGGAGAAGACATTCAGAGCAAGACAAGTGAGGCAAGGTATGTTGGCAAAGTGGTGTGGGAAATGAGAATTGCCTTTAAGGCAATGACTATTTTATACCATCTCCCTGCCTCCCCTGTGACCTTTTGCTAAGCTTTGAAACAATATTTATGTTCTGAAACAATTAAAATTTGAACAAATCTTCATTAGGAGATGCTTTATGTTGTTTCTCTTATAGGATTTTGTTTTCCCACAAGCATCACTTGAATTTTGCATGAAATCTGAAAACAAAGTGAAAGGTTCTGCCTTCTTTTGAAACTGGAGGAATAGAGGCCAAACCCTTTTATTCCCCTTGGCAAGTCAAAATGCAATACCTATGGCAGGAAGCTCACTTGGCCTAGTTTTCAATCCTCTGATGAAACACACACCGCAATTACATAATTCATCTAACTCCTCTCATCTGATTTTGGTCCTCAATGCATTCTTCTCAAAGAAAAGCAAGCATTCAAGAAGTAAAGATTAATAATAGTAAATACATGGCTCAGGATAGAAAACATGCTTAATGGATTACATCAGTTCTAGCTAGAGAAGCAAAATTTGATGGCCTGACACACAGCATCCATAAAACCTCCTTGTAGCTACCTCCATAGTAATGACCATTTTTACTAGCATGCAGAGGTATTTCTCCTTATATCCTGTGTCATCCCATTCTCATCCAACCATGGAAGCAAGTGCTTCTATCAAAAAAATAATAGTGAAGACTGCTCATGGCTTTTAAATTAAACACACACTTAAGCTATTGCACAGCTTTTCAGAGCATACTACCTTGCAAGATCCATCCTCTAGCGGCTCTGGTTTTCCTCATATTATTGGTCTTGTGTGGGCTGCTTGAAAACTAAACAGCTCTGCATGTGATTCACTGACAGTATGATTTGCCTCAGTGTCTGATTAAAAATAATAAACCTTTTCCTTTCAAACATTGCCCTTGTCCTTTCAATGCAACAAGAAACTAAGCTGACATCCTTGACTTTACCTCATACTGAGGTTTTAATAAGGCTGGAGATGTGTGAGTATCAGATTACTTCCTGGTGAGAACCAAATAGCTATTTCCTGAGGGCACTTGACCTACTTCCAACCAGAGAAAGTAATGTGGTTTTCAGATGACAAAACCAAGTCTTATCCTTTATGCGTTAACAGTTCTGTTACAGACAGGTCTCATCCTCTTTTACCTGGTTACACTAATTACTTCATTTTCAAAGAACTTCTTGGAATGGCTATGATAATTAATGAAAAAGACGTTTTTATTTAGAAACCAGTCTTCTTTGAAGCCACAAGGCCTTTTTTTTTTGTTTTGTTTTGTTTTGTTTTGTTTTGTTTGTTTTTTTTTTTGTAATGGAAATATTTGCAACATGGAACAAACAGCTGAAGTTGGAGCTTATTTATTTATTAAGGTCAGTGTTTTATCGTAACTGCCCTGTTGGAAAGTGTGTATACCTCAAAGCCTGTGCTGAAACTATTTCACACCTAGGAGCCAATTTTCCTTAAGCTATTGACCAGCTTAGTATTATCATCACACAGATGCATATGACTCAATGTAGGGAAGGCAGAAGTTTTCTCTGGAGAGAGATAGTGTTGTCTCCCAACTCGCACCCCAGCTCTGCCACACACCACGTCTAATGCCTGGAAATTACAAGAAACTAAAAGTATCTGATACCAGCAGTGCTCCCAGTGATCTTGCTGCGCTAGTTTGTCTTGCTTTGCAGCATGCATGTCTCAAATGGTATTCAGCAGATAGAGTAACAGAGTCCACGAATAAACAAAAGTTCTTACTTATGGTGCATCCCTGTGGTAAGCCCTCAAAAAGTGTCTCAGGTTATCTGGGATTCTGTTATTTTTCAATCAGCAACTGCATTCTGCTTGACTCTGAAGGATTTGATAATTGTTTCACCGCAGAGCCTTGGCCTGTCTAGAGAGCCTTCTTTCCTATGCAGGGAATGAACAGAGTAACAGTGTGCTTGCTGTAATACTTGGCGTCCCTCTTCTCACAGCACCTGCTTGGGTGGAAGTGCTAGACTACCTCATTCCTTCATCTCAGAGAAAGTATCCACTTCACACTGGCTATTGAGGGGCTCACCCACTGAAGGGCTGAAGCTTTGACTGCCTGGTGTGGATTGTGTATCAGGTTCCACATCATTGATTTTACTTGATGTACTGGGGAGAACAGTAGGTTGCAGTTATTTGCTTGTTGCTACAAGTTCCACCAGTCAGTAAATTTCACTTGGCTATGGAAGGCATTTTAAGAGAGTGGTTATGCAGTGAGCTCAGGGGAACTGTGTTGTTTTGCACAGCCTGGTTTTTGGTAGCAGGGAGGTCACAAAGATGGCTCTTGTGAGAAGCTGTTGGAAGCTCCCACCATGTCTGGCACAGCCAATCCCTGATGGCTCTGAGGATGGACACGCTGCTGACCAGAGCTGGGCCAATGAGAGATGATGGTAATGTTTCTGTGATAAATACTTAAGAAGAAAATCAAAACAAAGTAGGCACTGTTTCTCCTAGCCAGAGAAGAGGAGGAGGTGAGAACCTCTGAGGGAAACAACACGGAGACACCAAGGTCAGTGCAGAAGGAGGGGAGGAGGTGCTCCAGGTACAGGAGCCGAGATTCCTCTGCAGGCCGTGGTGAGACCATGGTGAGAGAGCTGTGCCCTGCAGCCATGGGGATCCGTGGGGGATGCAGAGATCCGCTCACAGCCCATGGGGATCCATGGGGGATGCAGAGATCCACCCACAGCCCATGGGGATCCATGGGGAATTCACAGATCCACCGTCAACCTGTATGGGAGGTGCCCATGGCAGAGCAAGTGGATGCCTGGAGGATGCTGTGATCCAGTGGGAGACTCAGGGGAGAGAGTGGGCCCCAGCTTCCAATGCTGGAGCAGCCTCTCCTTGGAGGACTGCACCCTGTGGAAGAGTGACCCACACCACAGAGGTTTTGGGAGGAATGCTGCTCGTGAGATTGGAGCCATGCTGGAAGTTCACAGAGATCCGTGTTCCGTGGGAGGGACTCCAGGGTCTTACAGGGGAAGACTCCTCTCCCTTAGCAATGGAAGAAAATCTCAGTGATGAATTGACCAAAACCCTAATACCCTGTCTCCCTGTTGGTGGGAAAGAGGGAGGGGTTGGGGGGGAAAATGTGCTTTTTAAGGGCTTATTTTACTTTTTATTATCTTTCTCTGATTTTGAGGGTGATAAATCCTCTTTTGCCTTTGATGTGTTTTCTCCTGGTCATTATCCCAACTCATGAACCCTTCTTTTATTTTTTTCTCTCTCCTCTGCCCAGCTGTGGCAGGGGAGGGTGAGCAAGTGGGTTAAGCCAGTGTCAAACCATGACAGGTACATAGTTTTGGGTTATGCATCTATGAAATTTATTACTAAAAAATGCTAGTTCACATGGTTTCCTCCAGGTTTCTTTTTTCATTATGCAGCCTGAGATTTTTTGCTAGTTTCTTTCTCCAGACAAAAATTTCTCTTCTGTTTGTTGTTTGGTCCAGCATCCTTTTAAGCAATGCACTACTTTTTCCTGGTTAGTGGTTAGACATGGGTTGGAAAATGGAGAAGTACACCCTAGGAAGTACAAATACTCATCATCTGCAGGGACAGTGTTATCTTGGCATAACACTGGTAGCTGAAGACAGACAAAGTTTAGCCAGTGCTCATTTTCATACGTGACTTAAGTAGTGGGAGTGATGTAGCTGACCATGTTGTGTGGCTAAATGCTTGCAAACAGCAGTCTTCCCTCTTTCATAGCACTTCACAAGGTGTACTCTCCAAACACAGGGATTTGCTTAGCTTTGACCAGCTTTGATATCAGTGGTTCCTATGAAAACTATTTTTATGTTGGGAAAAATGCAAGGAAACAATCTACTACTCCCACTCCAGCCGGCCTTCCAGCTCCCTCCTGCCAGAGATCGCCTTTCTTTACCTGGGAAGTTCCCCAGCACAGGCAGTAGCTCTGGTGTTACAGGCCTGGTCTTACATCTTGTGTTAACTCTTCTCTCTTGCCCAGGATAATGGAGAGACTCAGTAGACAACAACTGTCCATCAGCAGAATTGTGGTGTCCTTATGTCCTGCTTTCTGCTGAGGAATGAATTAACATTTGTATGTGCTTCTTTTCTCTGTGGGCTGATCTAACATTTGCTTATCAGAACTACCATGCCTTGAGAAAAGACATGTGGGCATAGGAAGTCCCAAAGGGCCCAAAGGGCTAAAGGAAGGTTGGCTGTGCTAGTTGAAGCAAAGTAGGGAATATTTGTCTTCTTCTCTGAGGACAGTAGCTCTTTTGGCCATGCTTCTGCCTTTAGTTTCAAGCTAAGATTAATACTTGGTTGCAGACGCGTTTTTTCCTGCCCCCAGCAAAGTTTTATATTGTCTTTTTAACCAGTTTTCCCCACTGTAAGATCCTCTTGGCAGTGGAGCAAGACAGCAGTTTGCTTTCTTTTGAGGCTTAGAGGGTTTTGGGATATTCAACACTGCAGAAGCAATTTAGCACCCCAGAAGATCAAATTTCATTGTAAAAAATCCAAAAGTAAATGAATGAAGGTAGTATCTCCAGCACATAGTATGGGCATGGACACATGACAGGATGGATCTGTGATATTACTCTCTGCCTCTGTAGCTGGCCACCCACATGCTGTAGTCCACCCATGATGGCCTAAAAAGTTCTTACTCCCTTTTATTTGAATTTTGCCCATTTTTCTGCTTTCAAAATAACTATATAGAGGTTTAAAAACACTTAATACTCTAGAATACACAGTGAGTTTTGTTACAGGTTCATTTCAGCTGTCCATAGGCAATTGGCAAAGACTGTTTGGTACATTACTAATTGTTCGCTGTCAGTGTGGGTGATGGGCGCTGAAGAAACATGGTGCCACTTCTGACAATGAACTCTCTGCCTCTGAAACCAGCACTATGCAGTGGAAGTGACTTTGCAAACATTTATAACCTGAGCTAACTCAGAAACCTTTCTGGATATATTCTTGTGAACTAGAATTAGCTTGTCCAAACAGTGCAGAAAGCAAGCAGAGATTATAAAAACCATTAAAACAAGCTTGTGGTAACACGGTCAGTTTGGATGTAAGTAAATTAAAATGACTGACTTAATTACAATTTTAACTCTAATTCATACTTTAGCCACATTCAACAGAAGAGTAATTATACAGGTCTGTCAAACAAACATCTTTAAAACTTCCTTTATTTAGTTAAATAGACACTTTTGAGACTTAGCCATATGGTTTGTTGCTGTTGGCTAAATTCTTTGTGTACCTAAATTAATTTATTCTGTAAGTGTGTGGAAATCTACTGGCATGCTGTGTATTTCACTGGAAAGTTCCAGTTTTTCTACAGCTGTTGTATAAAAATGAAGACATGTTTCTGATGGACAAATATGTTTGGAGTTTCGAGAGCATTTTTGTAAGTGATCTGTGGCTTTTGTTACTGATCTGTGGCTCACAAAAAAATCATATAACACTGAAATCTCATTTTGTGCAGTGGAATTTATAATAAGAATTTAGCAGGGAAGTCAAAGTAGTAGCTGGAATTCGTTTGGGGTTTTGTTTTGGGTTGCTTTTATTTGGTAATCTGATGGTTTCCATTGTGAAAAAGCCATTGTACAAAGATTTGAAAATAGATGCTGATCTTTGAAATTTTACATTTTTGTCATTGGATGAATGAGTCTGAATAATGTTGGAAGTGTTGAAATAACACTTGAAAAAAACATTAAGTTGTCTCCAGTGAAATGATTATGAAGGCCTTGTCTACGCCCAGGAAAGTAAAGCCCATCACAATTACATAACAAGAGCTCTGAAGTTGGTGGGGCTTTTTAGTGGGTAAAAGTTGTAGCAGGATTAGAGCTTTCTTTGGGTCTACTTCCTGGTTTATTACTCATGAGGATGGAAAATTATGACTTAATTGTGAAAGCGGGGCTGGCTGATGAACTCTGATTAACTGCAGCTGAAAAGGTGTAGGCTTGCTCTGTTGCAGTGCTAGAGTAAAATTTGGTTTGATCAGACAGTAGACAGATCAGGGGGGAACTATCCATGCCTGAGCTGGTGTCACTGAGCAAGGTGAAATAGGAATTACAGTAAATTCACGAATACAAGCCGCACTGAGTATAAGCCGCATCTCTGGGTGTTGGCAAATATTTCGGTTTTTGTCCATAGATAAGCCGCACCTGAATATAAGCCGCTCTGTCGTTCACAGCGAGGACCTGCGTGCAATTAGTAACAGAACCACGGGAGGGCGGGGTTTACTGGCTGAGCTAAGGCTGTGCAGGCTTGGCCCGCTAGGGGCTGCTGACGGGGCCAGGTGGCCCAGCATGGTGCTGCCGCTCGGGGCCGGCCGCCGCTGCCACTGGGCTCGGTCACCCCGGGTCGGCGCTGCCCCGCGGTGGCAGGCAGGGACGGAGCTTCCCCCGCTCCTACGGCAGCGGCGGCGGGCGGGGACGGAGCTTTCCCGCGCCCGCGGCGCTAGCGGCGGGCGCGGACAAAGCACCCCGTCGGCTCCCCAAGCCGCGGCAATGGCTGCGCGGGGCTCCCGTCGGCTCCCGGAGCCGCGGCAATGGCGGCGCGCCCCCCCCCAGTCCTCCCCTGGGCTGCGGCAGAGGAGAGAAGAAGAGAGCTCTCCCGCCTCTCTCCCCGCCCCCTGTGCTGCCTGCAGGGAGCCAGGGCAACACAGTAACACTGTAACAATCGCGGAATGCCGGCTTTTACTGGCAGGTGCTTGGCTTGGCACCCTGGGGTTGTAAATGTCAGAAAATTATTCACATATTTGCCTCCCCCGACTATTAGCCGCACTTCCGGGTTTCCACCAAAATTTTTGTCAAATTGCTGTGGCTTGTATTCGTGAAATTACTGTATTTCAGCTCTCCCTTGTAGAATTATGTAGGATGCCAAACTTGCTTGGGTGAGACCTACAGCTTGGTCTTACAAGTAACTACAGCATCTACTGTATTTTGTGAGGGATGGCCAGAAAAAGGTTGTAATTTGGACATCTCATGTAAGAGTTTAATTTGGCATCTAAATCAACTAGTACAGATCTGTTGCATGGATGATCCATGTGATATGGCAGAGGGAAGAAGAATGCCTACTAAAGCTCAGTGCTAACCTCAGTTGTGACCAATTGCCATGGTGAAAGCTGTGAAGCAAGTGTGAAGGGAAAGACCTTCTAGTAAAGATGGGGTACAAGTATAAATAGCTGAAAATCCAACCAAAGTTGATAGAACAGCTGCAGGCATCCTGCAAACTGTGGTCTCCTGAGGCTGTGAATTTCAGCTCAGAAAAATCCTTTTACATGGGAGCAAGACTCACCTTTTTTTTTCATCAGTTTTGCCTGGGCATGACAAAGTACTTGGAAACAGTAAAGACAGGACACTTTAGGAAACCTTCCTCTTTCAAGAAGATTATAGGGTATTTTTTAAGCTAAATGGCAAGCTGCTCTTTCTGCACTCTGCACACACGTTTTGCAGGATTAACCATACCTATTGTTTTGCCAGAAGAACAAGCAATTTATAGTTTAGACTATAGTTTGATTTCAAGGCCACCTTCTGCATGAATGGAAAGTGGAGTGCTGGCCACTCACCCTTGTGTGAGGTAATCCGTGAAGTGACACCATGCAGATGACATCTAAGTCCACTGTGTGAATCAAGCCAATGTCTTTTCCTAGGAGCTACCTGCCTATTGGACCAGGTATTGGGGAGAGTGTGTGTGCTTTCCTGTTTTACATAGGTCTGTCTTTCCATTGATATTCTGTTCATTCTGAAATTAATGAAAATATTTTTTAGCTTCCAAGCACTATGATAATGAGAATAAGGTATATGTGGTGCACCCAGGCATGCTGCTGGGAAGTATCAGGTAATAGAAGTGTGTCTAAGGTATCTACAGCTGATGTGACATGGGATGAGAACTGTGGGGTGGCTGATGAGGAATGGCACAGGAAGAGCAAAGGTGGCTTCCCTAGAATGGTAGGTCACCCCACAGAGAGCAATTTGCAGATATATTTGTTGAGTTTCCACTGTTCTCAGTGCAGCGTTTCCCCAGGCGGAGAGCTCCACTCTTTTGGGAAAAGCCTGGGCTTCAGACAATCTGCATTCTGTTGACAGTGGGCAGAACTTTTATACTGTCTGCTACTCTTGCTCTTACCTGCTACTCGTGACTTGAACTGATTTAGGTTTCTAGCTGTTACTCAGGAAAGTTACTGCATGGAAACTTAGAAACTGGGTACCTGATGGTAGCTATTTGTGAGTGTAGCAGGGAGAGTAAAATGGCCAGTACCACCAGCAGAATGCACTGACCTAAGATGTCTTGAAATATTTAAGTCCACTATGTATGGAAATGTGTGTTTCACCTGCTAGATACCTGCATTATACCAGGTAAAAAGTTCTGCAACAGTTCTTTGGACATTAAAACAGCAGGAATGGCCACAAGCACAAAGACCTCTACATTGCCCTGTTCAATGGAAATTCTTTTATGGTGAGAGAGGTAGTGACAAATCTGTAGAGTGACATCCACTTCTCCCATTCCTAACACTGAGAGTAAGTGCCAAGCTGTCATATATCTTCACCTTTTCCTTCTTGACCTTCTGTGCTGCAAGCAGGGGTTGTGACCTTTTCCTTCACACGGTTCATTGATTTCTATGCTTGATAATGCAGGTCTTTCCTCTCCCCTTAGACACCAAATTAAACTTTAATTTCAATGAGGGTGGAAGGACTGCTAGGTGGGGGTTCTACTGAGCACTCAGTGAGATCCTCTGGGACTTAATTATGCCTCAGGTCTCTTGTTCTTTCATCTCATTAAATCCAATCCCCCTCCTTGCCCTGACATTTCCTTCAAAAGGCAGTTCCTTTTCCCCAAGTGGCTTCTATCTTTTCTAGGTAACAACTGTAGCTTGCCTGCTTCTTTTTCTTTTTGTACATGGAATGCCTTTTGCTGACAGCAGCTTGGTTTGGATGCTGTCAGAAAATCTTATCAGCGTTGCCATGGATGACAGTAAAACAATCTGGTCAATTAGTTATGTACAGCTCATTTTGATTCCTTTGATTAGTTGTTAACATAAGTAAACAGAAATTCACTTCCAACTTAGTACTTTGAGAAGGCAAAGTGAACATCCTCTAAGTACTTTGGGGCAGATAAGGAGATCAATGGAAGGCAAGTAATTCATCACAGTAATTAAATGAGTTTAAATACTGTACTAATCCCAAAACTGCTCAGGAAGTTCTTCTGGTGTTTTTAATATCACAGGGTAAAAAGCACTCAGTGAGAGATAGTCCTTCCATATCCAGAAAGTGAAACTGAAACTGTTTCATCAGCTCCTTTTCTCCGCAGTGTTTTTATTACATGCTCCTGTCTCACCTGCTCACCTACCTGCTGAAGCACTCTGTGCTAGGAACAAAATTACCGTAAGTCAGCATCTTCTGACTGCACTGCTCAAGTGAACAATGCCTGAAGGGCCCTTGCTCTCACAAGCAGAGGACAATGATTCTTGATCTATTTCCAGCCTCATTAAATCTCAAGTGCGTCACATCAGCAATTTTGATGCCAACACAGGGCTCCTAAATATTAGAGGTGAGCCTGCATTTATTGATTCCCTTCTGAACCTTGCATTAGACTTTGGTGCTCACAGCTTGGGGAGTTTGTTCCCTCATGCTCTTGAGATGGAAGAACTACAGCAACATTTCCAAAACAAATTTTGTTCAACTGTATTCTCTTTGGAGTATTACTGATCATAGGTACCACACAACCACAAGTCAGGCTTTGAAAAAGCATGAGGCTACTTGAAAAATCTTAACCCCTTCTGGTTTTGAAATATTCTAAGTCTCTACTCGTCTTCTAGAAAATCAGTTGTCTTTCATGGCAACATTTATCTGAGTTGTTTTCCACAACCTTTTGTTGTGAAATTTTTCTCAAGATTACTTCAGGAACCTTTAAAAAAAGGTCTTACCCATGAGGGAAGGCTTGGTGAGAAGGAAATAAAATGCAGTGCTTTATGAGTAATCCTGTTATGAATTCATTGCAAACCTGCATTTATAAATATAATATTTCACCTATTTTAAAGAAGATCCTAAAGAGGACAATTGATGCCATGGATACCATTCCATTTAGCCCTTTTTACCAAACTAACAGGATCCATCTTCTTTCAGCTTTTAATAGTACCAAACAACCCCATACCCCAAACCTGCTAGATGCTCTGTAGCTGCTCTCCAGATGCTACCATTTTATACATGTCATTGAATACTCTGGGTAGGAAGTGGTGTTGGGGGCTCTCTAATCTCCCTGCTGAAGTCACATCAGACTGAAGCTACTCAGGGTGTCCTTCTGGCAAATTTTGAAAATGTCCAGGGATGGAGAATAGGGATCCCATTATATTTCTAGACAGCCTGTCACAGTTCTTAATCACTGCCACAGGGACCACTTTGAACCTTTTTTCCTGCAAACTGTGATCACTATCCATTCTCCTTTGACTGTGCATATCTCAGAAGAGGCAAGATTTGTGTTCTCTATAACTCTCTTCTCTATAGCCCTGACTAGATAGCTGAAGAGAGTTATTTGAATTTTTTCTATTTCTTCCCCACTTCCCTTATCTTCTCAAAGGTCATATACTGCAGCTCCTCACCATCTTACAGGCCTCCTCTGGACTTACTCCCAGAACTGAAGACTACTCCAGATGCAGCCTCACAAGTGCCAAATAGAAGTGAATCATCATTTACTTTGACTTACTTTTGATACTTTTGCATTCCTGTGAGAGCTTACTGCTGGTTCAAATTGACTTCTTTCCTACTAGAACCCCAAGATTCTTTTCTGTAGAGTCTCCAGCCAGTCCTCCAACCAATGCATGCAGATCACTTCCATGTGTAGCATTTTGCATTTCTTAAATCTAAGTCCATAGTAACCCTTTTGGTCCGTTCATACATTTTGAAAGGTAGACATGCCCCTCCTACATTTTGGCTCCTCACACAGCTTTTCATGTCTGCTGAGAATGGAAAATGCTGGTAGCAATCCTATTATTTCTTGCAAAGATATTGAATATTTTGTGCCTTATTGATACCTTCTTGCAATGCATGGATCCCCAGATCTGCTACCATTGTCCTCTTCTGGAGAGCACAACAGCTGAGAAAAGAGCTGATACCCATAGTACTCTCTTTACAAAGAAACAACATCTTCCTCTTGGTCTCTCAACATATTTTGTGATACCATCCTTCCCTCCCTGCTGTTCAAGTGGCAAAGACTGAGCTTTAATGCCTGGCTTTGGTCACATGCTGAAGGCACACATTGTCGGCTCAGAAAGCAGTCAAAGAGCAGGCAGTGATTTCACATTAAAAGGTAGGCAGGGGAGGGCCACCTGCATACCCCTTTAGCAGCTTTAACAAAACCGTTGCTTTTAATTAAGTATCTTTTTACATGGAAAGGTTAGTGCAGAATCAAATGTCCTTTCCTATGATTTTCTGACACTGAAAAGTGTTCATTACAGATAACTGTGAGAACTGCTAAAACTGCAAAACCAAAAATACCCTTATAATTTTCATTAAGAATCCACTACTGCCTCACATAGTGTCTGCTTTGCTCTGTAGGTAGTAATAAGGTGTTGAAGAGCAGGTTCCTTCGAGCAGTGGACAAAAGAATAGATGTTTCGAACAGATACTGTTCCCTTCTTGCCCTAATTTTATCTCTGAAGCTGAATCTGTGCTGCTGTGCCTTAGGCTGAAGTTCTGTAGACCCTTCTGCTCAGGGGAAGTCCAGCACCATTCCAGCTTCATGCTCACATGGGTGGCTCCTCTCCTTTTGTACTGGGGTGCAGTCCAAATCAAAATTGAGCCTCAGAAAGGAGCAACTTCAAGTTATAGAGACGTTACAGTTTGGATCATGATAATTACACAGTACTCCCAGATAAGTAGACAGGTAACTGCTCATCAGTAGCTCCTTTTCCTTTCCCCTTGACTGGCAAAGTCAGCTGGTGAGGGAGAATTCAGAAGCAGATACCTTTCTACATTGAGATTTTTTAACTTAATTTTTGGCCTTTAGCTTTAAAGTCCAGGGGAAGGCTACCATACATGGGAAGCTATATCACAGTAAGGAGAGGAGCCATTCATCCTACAAAAACAAATTATAGTTTTTAATCCCTTAGGTTTTTCCTCATTGACACCTGACTATTTCTTGCCCTTTACCCTACAGCTAGGAAGAAAGAAAATAAGTTGCTTGTTTGACTGTTAGAATATTGCTCCTTGGCTAGCCAGAGAGAGTTGATCATGTATGGGAATTGCTCTCATCATCCAGAGTGTGATCAAAGGCAACTGCATCCACAGCCCATCACTGTTTGCATTAATCTTCCACAAACACCATCACACAGCAGCAGATGCAAGAAAACAATTAAAAGAGCTAAACTGAAAAAAATTATATAAAAGGCATGTTAGAGATTCCTCTTTTCAATAAAGATTAGATTCCTTTTGGCTTCACTAAGAATTAAGCAGGGCCATCTGTGACTGGATATATAAATTATTATGTCTTAATACACCATCTCCATGGTCCCATAAAGGAAGAAGTAGAGATAGGCTTGAAGACCATCTGTTCTGAACTCTGGTTACCCCTGTAGCAGCAAAGCTTCACCTGGGGTAGTAGCTGAAGCTACACAAGACACGTAGCAGGATTAGCAAGAACTGCTTGTTTCACACCAGTACAGAGCACTGAGAATAGTAGGATGGTAGACAACAACTCTGCTGTCCTGTGAAATATTCATCATACAGTTCAGGAGCAGTGTTAGGAGGACAATAAACTCTGGGTCTCCTGTGGGCTGACACTGGGCAGAACTTGCCTTTCCTGTACCATCCAAGTCTTGTCAGAGCTGAGATGTGGGAAGAAAGCCTGTTTCTCCATAGTATGGTCAGGCATGTCTCCAACTAATAGAGGGATGAACATTCAGGAAAGGAGTGAAAACACTACAAGTAGGGATGTAGCAAGGCAGAGGGCTTATCTGCATAGTACAGTGCTCATGAAGCAGGATTACTGTGAAATAGGAGTATCCAAACGAGTCATCAATCAGCCTGATACAACATCAAGGCTAGCCCTGGTTCGTAAAGTCCCTGGTCAGGGAAAAAAAAAAGGTAGAAGCTGAGCGAGCCATCTGAGCACATGGTCCCAAGAGCCATACAGATTATTCCAATAAGCCACAGTACAAAGGGTTGTGCACACAGCAGAAACCTGGGGATCTGGGTCTCTCTCTATGCTGTCTAAGGATGTGGAAGAAGCTCTCAAGGCACCTTCAACTAACTTTTCAAGGCACCTTCAACTAACTTTCTTGTTCAGTTTTGAGGTGAAGAGTCACTCTGGGCTCCTTGCCATGGGCTGACATGCTGCCTTTTTCCCACTGTAGTATGCCAAAGTGGCTGAAGAAGCGTTACAACATTAGTGCTGAAACAGAACCTGAACAGAGTGAGGTGGTAAACTGAGAAAGCAAACAGAACAAGAAAGGGGTTTGGAAAGAATTAGAGAAGATGGAGAAATGGAAGAAAGGATATTTGAAATTGAGAAGGTTGTGAATTTTGGAAAACAGAGACCTGAAAAAAGCAGGAAAAGGGTAAGGTAGGTCACAATAATAGAAATGAGAGAAAGGAGAATCTGGGGTACCTATGGAAAGAAAAAAAAGACAACAGGAGAAACTAAGTCAAAATAAGAGAAAAGAAAATGGAAAGCAACTGACAAGCAGTGAGGGGAAAAAGCTGGAGTGGAAAAGTACAGGAAGATGCAGAGAAAAGCACTGGTAGGAGAGAAAAGTCTGTAGCTGGGTTGTGGCTGGAGATATTTGAGGGAAGAAGGAAAAAGAAGACGGTGGCGCAGCAAGAATGCAAGGCTCTGGTTCTGGAGAGGACAAAAAGTCACTCAGATGGCAAGAGAGCTGAAGAAAACACTGTGCAGGAAGCAAAGGGATGATGGGGAAGAGACAGTAAAAAAAGTCTGAGAGATGTAATTAAAGAGTGACAAGAGAAGAGAAACTGGGAAGAGAAAAAACACCAGTTCTGAGGTAAATGCTTATCAGCTTTTGTCTAGGTTCCACTGTCCTTGTAGTGTGTGCAGGATTCATGCGTTTCAAATCTTTAATGGTCTTTTCCAACACTATTTTCTTTTACTGTCTGGTTTATTATGATGAGAACATACTGTGCCTCTGGTTGCTCTGGGCTTATCTCTAAATTTTCTTTAGAAGTCTAGCTTTTTCAAGTCACAGGGGAATATGTTCAATTAAAAAACCTAAATATATTTTCAAGAAGAATACAATCATTAGTACTCATTATTTAATTGCATTACTTAGGGCAGAGGAAATGCTGATTGTATTATCTCCACTCATAGGTGGCAATAAAATCTGCATGTGACTTAGGGAAACAATACGAGTATTGGCTTTCTAATTTGTTCAGGGATTAAATCTGACACTTTAAACAGAAAAGACTGAGATTGGAATGTAATTTACTTGTATAAATACATCACTTGAAATGTACTTTTCTATTGTACTGACAAAAACCTAGGTGGAAGTGGAGTTACTTTTCAGTTTCTGACAAGTTTATACTGGAAAAGACTAATCTGATCAAATTTGACACTCTTACAAAAAAGGAATTAAATTTAAGTCAAATAGTAAAATTGAAACTCAGCAGGGCTCCAGACAACAATTAGCCAAGTGCTTAAGTTCAGGTTGTGACAATCAATCTTCCTGAGAAATGCCCAGTTCTAAGACGAAAGTTGCAAGTCCATGGTAAAGTTCAAAGTGGAGCTATCAATTGTGCCACTACACCTGGTAGTAAATCCACACACAATTATGAAAACAGCCCAGCTAAGAAAGTCTACAGGATAGAATCCAGTGTGATACACACCAAGGTGAATCTGCAGAGAAAATGCCCCAAATAACTTAGCCATTTGTGATTTCAAGAGAGTGTTTAAAACATTTTAGTGCCTAATATGTAATGGAATCTAACCCTGTATTTTTTCTGGATGAAAACAATGTGCAACACCCATAGACTTTATCGCATGTGCTTTCCAGGTAGAAGCTGTTGCTTGTTCAAGAACCTGCTGTGTCCTTCTGTTGCTTAGAGTAGATGCCCTAAAACTGACTGCCTTAGGGAAAGGCATCCCTGTGAATATTTCATGGTCTAGTAAGAGGATGTTATGACTATATCTAATCATCTTGAAGTCAATGTTAAGAGGGCTTTTTAAATTGCATGATAAATGAGACAGCAGTTCTCCCAAGAAGGATGAAGCTTTGACAAATACCATGAAAGACAATTAGGGTACTAATGCTTTCTAAAAATACTTTCATAATTCTCTGATTCAGCTATGATTAGTTTCTATCTTCTTTGCATCCTAGGAAACTCGTGAGTCAGCTATTTAATATCAAATCAGACCAAATTCTCCTCAGAATTAATAGCTGGCTGCCTTTTGGCAGCTTGCCCTCTGCATCTGATTGACTCTTTCCTTTTGCAAATGTATTTTCAGACCTGCTATTGACAACAAGTGGACTGAATTATAAACCAAAGCCATGCTTCTGAATTGTCAGTAATTAAATCAGAGACAAAATGTGCAATAGAGATGACTTTGGATGAGGGAAGATAATGATTTTGAAATTTGCTTTGGTGGTATTTGAGATTACAGTAATTTCATGACTATAAGGCGCACTGGACCATGAGGCGCACCTCTGGGAGCTGGCAAATTTCGCAACTTTGTACATTATATAAGGTGCACCGGACTATAAGGCACACTTTTTTTGTGCAGCGAGGAGCTGCACCGCATGCAACAAAGTAAAGAAATAGTAAAGGAATCCTGCAATTGTGGAGTTTACTGGCAGGTGCTCAATTTGCAAACATTTTTCACAGATTGGCGTAGCCTTTAAACACAGCCCCAGGCGCCCTCCCCGTGCCATGAGCCTCGGCACTCCCGCCTGCCCACGGCGCTGGCTGGAGAGGCACAGGTCAGGGCGGTCACGGCTCGCGGCAGTCCGGGGCGGCTCGGGGCTACCCGTGGTCTGGGTTGGCTTGGGGTGGCTGCGACTCCCGGCTCCTATGGCCGCCCGCTCCATCCCTCCCTGCACGGCTCACGCCAGGCCAGCGGCGGTGCTTCCCTCTCTCCCCTTGCGGCAGTCAGGGCCGGCGCCGCACTGCTCTCTCCCCACACGGCTCATACGGGGTCAGCGCGGCGCCGCTCTCTCCCCATAAGAGCCGTACAGGGCGAGAGCGGAGCGATGCTGCACCAGCCCCGTACGTGCTGTGTGGGGAGAGAGCGGCACTGGCTTCCTCCCTCCCCGCGCGGCTGCCAGGGCCGGAGCCGGCGGCAGCTCCCTCCCTACCCGTGTGGCTCCTACCGGCTGCAGTTGCCCGCTCCCACCCACCTGTCGTGACTCGGCGCTCCCGCGGCACCGCCCCCCCCATTGCGGCTCACACTTCCAGGTTGGCAAGTTTCGCAACTTTGTACATTATATAAGGCGCACTGAACTATAAGGCACACTTCCAGGTTTGTACCAAAATTTTAGTCAAAAGGGTGCGCCTTATAGTCATGAAATTACTGTACTTTTAACTGAAATATTTCTTGGTTTCTTAGTGGCTTGTTATCCTTGCACTTTCTTGCGGTTCAATGTACTTTGGGATTCCTACATCCAGACATTTCCCTGGCAGCGTGGGGAAGAGAGTCTCAGTTCTTCGTGCTGTCTGAAGCTGTCTCATCTTGTGAGAGTTTCATCTTTGAACAGTGTGTGAGAGCTGCCACAGACTGGAAGATCAGAAAATCTCACCAACAAAGCAGAGTGCTGGGAAGATTTTGACCTACTTCTGTGAAAGTCAGTGGCAAAATCCCTGTTCATCAATGGCCCATCCAGCAAATGATGCTGGCTCATCAATTGTGTGCAGACACATTTATCATGTAATCAGAGTTGATTGCAAGGGATTAGTAAATGCCATCTACAAGTTCTTTTGTTAGTTAATTGCTATATAAAATCAGGAGTGGCTACTTTATGGTGGTTGGTGGCTCAATGTCCAGATAAATGACGAGTGGTGTCCCTCAGGGGTCTGTGCTGGGTCTGGTCTTTAATGTGACACAGACAGTGGGATTAAGTGCACTCTCAGCAAGTTTGCAGATAGACACAAAGCAGTGATAGCAGTTGCCTGAGGAGCAGGAGTAATTCAGAGGGCCCTGGACAAGCTCAAGGAGGGGATTCACAGGATTCAACAGGATCTCACAGGATTCAACAAGGCCAAATGCCAACTCCACCTGCGTTGAAGCAACTCCAGTATCAACACAGGCTGGGGGATGAAGGCTGCAGAAAGTAGCCCTGACGAGAAATACTTGGAGGTACTGGTGAATGAAAAGATAGGCACAACCCAACCGTTTGCCCTTGCAGCCTAGAAACCGACTGCACCCTCGGCTGCATCTGAAAACATGTGGCCAGCAGGGCAAGGGAGGTGGTTCTGGCCCTGTGCTCTGTGTTAGTGTGACCATTTGAAATACTGCATCCAGCTCTGGAGTCCTCAGCACAGAAACACATGGACCTGTTTGAACAGGTCCAGAGGAGGACTGCAAAAGTGATCAAAGGGTTTGAACACCTCTTCTATGAGGACTAAATCAGAGGTCTGGGCTAGTTTTGCCTGTACTGATAGGATAAGGATAATGGTTTTAAACTAAAGAGTATAGATTCAGACTAAGTACAGGAAAATACATTTTTTTATGTTGATAGTGGTAAACACTGATCACCAGAGAGGTGATTTTCCCCATTCCTGGAAACATCCAAGGTCAAATTTGACAGGGCTCTGAGAAACCTGATTAGCTGAAAATGTTCCTGCTCATTGCAGGGACTTGGACTAGATGCCCTTTACGAGTCTCTTCCACCCAAGCTATTTTATGATTTTTGTGAACTTGCTGATCTGTGAATATCTTTGCGGGTATGCTATTACTGGATCCTGCACAGAGATCCTTATGGATCCTGATAGATGCTTTGTGCAACAGTAATGAGCAGTTTTGATGATTGGAAAATATTTACTATAGACATGCATATATCAAAGTTCTCGGGTGTGAGAGTTTAAAAAGACTATGTTGAGGTGTTCCAGTCCCAAATCCCCAGTGTAATAAAAGAGACACATATTTTTCTCCTGGTTTAGAGTGGTGGAGGCTGGAGGAGAACGGGTAAGTCCTTCAGTTACTTCGCTCCATTAGGTAGATGTTCTTCTTTCAACCATTTCTTCACCTGAGCTCACCCACAGAGACAGTCCCCTGCTCTAGGTTTGCACTTGAGCATACTTCAGTGAAAGGTAATGTCACTTCCTTCATCCTAGGATGATCCAACGGCATTACATGTGATCTTTTCAGGTTTTGCCCTTGAAGGGATTCACAGAGGTTCAGCATAGCAGCTGTGAAAGAATCATTTGGCTTTCAGTCTCTCCCTCCAAACAGAAATGTTCTCTGCCTGCCTTCCAGGGAATCACACAGAAATAAACTTGCTTGTACCAGAATCCTTAGGTTCTGCAAAACCATGTCAGCAGTTTCAAACTGTGGCATTTATTAAGATTTCCATTGCATACTGGGCTGTTGTCAAGCCTGGATTCCACACCCTGTGTGGCCACAGATGTTACAATCTTAGACCTGACCACAACAAAATCATTGTAGAGAAGTCTAGTGCTTAATTTACAGAGATCTTTGCCAATCAATTCAATGCTGACTTCTATGAGTTTATGAATAATTATTTAGGCAGAGTTCTGTCCAACAGTGGCATTTCTCTCATGTAACAATATTGCATGTACAGCTTTCTAGGGTAGGCTCAGATGCATAAACAGTGATAGTAAAGACAAAGATCTTGATGGAGATATGGAGAACAGAAGACCACCTGAGTACAAGACCAACTGTTGAATTTGGGTTACTAATTCTATAAAGGAAACAATCTGAATAAGATTTCTCAGTGAGGAAAACTCCTTGAAGAAACAAATATGTGTCCCAAAGAGGTTTGAGTAGTATTTTTAGTAAAATGGGAAGTAAAACTTCAAAGACACGTCAGTGACAATGATATTCTTTTCACTCCTGTGTTGGGAAGTAACACTAGATCTTCTTTGCGCTGCTGTGAGTGCTGTCTTCTCCAACATCAGGGACAACTGTGCTGTACAGAATGAACTATTCTGGCTTTCACCAGATTCAAGAAACCTTCTGCAGACTCCTGATAGTTGTTGTTTATACTAGGACCATAGCTGGGACAAACAATAGGAATTTTAAAGGCTTAGCATTAGATAAAGGGATTAATTTACACACATTTGGCCTATGCTTTCCAAATACTCTTTGGACTAAAAGACCACTGTTTTTATCCCTAAATGCTATTCTCTCAACTGATTTATTTGCAATTTTTTTTCCCCCTGAAACAGAGCATCTTGATATTGCTCAGTTGGACAAGTAAATGAGGTTCAAGGTTTACTCAGTTTCAAAACTGTAGCAATACAAAAGGATGTCAGTAGGATGGCTGGGCTTGCCTGAAATTAGAATCTGAGCCTCAGACAGTTAAAAATCACAAAATAAGAGTGAATCCATGTCAGACTGTATTTATACACTGTTCCTGTCACCTTAGTGTCACTCTCTCCCACACAGCAGCAGATTATTCAGTGAGTATTGAGGTTGAAACACATTTCAACCCCTGGAGAGAGCACAGTAATTTCACGATTATAAGCCGCACTAAGCCGCACTTCCGGGTGCCAGCAACTTTTCGTTCTTTGTCCATATATAAGCTGCACCTGATTATAAGCCTCACGTTACAATACAGAGTGTGATAAAAGGTATCTATTCTATCACCATCTGTTGAGGGTGGGGGCAGTGATCCTTGTCTCCATGGGAGATATTCTGCTAATGGGCCATCCATTGAAACCAGGCGGGGCATTGTTCTTTATCTTTTCACAACCGATCCTTCCTCCAGCGAGTCATTTTCTGCTAATGGCCCATTGAGTCCCACTGTGTGACTGATAAAATTACTTCATCCCATTGGAAGTTGCTCCAGCCAGGGGGAAGAGCCCAACATTTCTTACCGAGATAAAAACAGAGGTTTTGGGACACTAAGGTAGCCCCTTTCTCCACTGGACTCCAGAGGAAAACCGGATTTCTCCACATTACCACTGGACTTCCGGAGGGAAACTGCACCTTCTGCAGGAGCATTGCTTCAACTGAACCACATCTGTCACTGCAGGAGGATGCAGCCACCATTTAATGGGACTGCTACCAACACCCTGCCTGACAGAATGTCAGGTTGTACTCTGACTTTGTCAGGGCTTGGAGTTTGTTTCTTTGTAGTACTGTATTTCTATTTTAATTTCCCTAGTAAAGAACTGTTATTCCTAATTCCCATATCTTTGCCTGAAAGCCCCTTGATTTCAAAATTATAATAATTTGGGGGGAGGGGGGTTTACATTCTCCATTTCAAAGAGAAGTTCCTGCCTTTCTTAGCAGACACCTGTCCTCCAAACTAAAACAGCAACTTTTTGTTCTTTGTCTGTATATAAGCCACACCTGATTATAAGCTGCACTTCAGGTCCGGACCAAAACTTAGTGAAAATGGTGCGGCTTGTAATTGTGAAATTGCTGTAATCCTATCAGTCAGGAGGATGTGAATGGTTTAATATCTAGCTTCAGGACCTGGATGTTAATACTATTTATCACTATTTATCTGGCTCACACTCTTCATAGATATGTTTCTCACTTCTTTTTTTTGGGGGGGGTGCGGGGGGAGGCCCTGTAGTGCTACTTTACTGGTAAGAAAAACACTATATGTTAGCAAAATCGTAACCAAAGGAAGATAAATTTCAAAATGGAAAAGTTCTGCTTTTATCTTTCGAAGATTAAACAAATACTCTCATCAAAGAACAACAGGTGTGTGTGACATTTCAGATGCCCTATTATATTTATAACTGATTTCCCAGTGTGACCCTTGTGATTAGTCATCTTGGAAGCATGTTTATACCCTAATCTAATTATTTTTCTTTTTCAAATAGGCCAAATATGTTTCCAGTGTCAAAGAAAAAATTGTGTCTAAATTTAGCCCTGTAGGTTTGTTTTGACTTCATCTCATCAGAGCTTTCCATAAGTATTAATTAGGAGTGTCAAAAGAAATAGATGACTTAAGAACCCCATGGCCACCCTGTATGCATAAACACAAAGCACTTGCATGTCTTCAAATTATGTGTACAGCATCCTGTACCAGAACAACAGCCACCTTTCCTGTTTTCCTGGCAGACCTCCTGACTGCACCTTGTCAGCCAGCACTGAGCAAATGCTATGTCAAAGTGCCAGTTTTAGCAGTTCTAGCAGTTACTGTCTTTGATGATTTGACATTACCCACTGTTAGGAGTGTTGCTATACTGTTCTCTCCATGCAAGATAATCACTTGTGCCCATTCCTCCTGAAGCTTGACACTGGACAGTGTCAGTCTTTGGGCTGACCTTGTTCTTACTGGTGAGACTCACGGCTCTTTGCTGGCTTTGAGGACAGTTTCATAAGCATTCACTGGCTCTGAGTAATTAGTACAGTCTGTGATCATAAGATTCCTAGAGTTCATAAGTTTGTCAAGGCCTGACATGAAAGAAAACAATGTTCTCTTGACTGGGCAAAATGTTAGGATACAATTGCAAACCACCTTAGAATAGGAGACTATTTCAAAAGTAGAATTGCTATTTATTTGATTTTCTTGATGTCAGTGGATGTCTCCTCTGGCAAGTTGGGGAAGTGACTGAGCACCACTGGCCTCCTGAATGCCTCCTTTTCTTCTTTCCTCAAGGGCAGATGCAGGCCTTGCCTTTTTTTATTCCTGTTCTGATTCAAAATTCTCTCTGTTTACTTTATTCAATGGAAACATAGATTTGAGCCTGCACAGGAGTTTTCTACAATACAGTTTCAAAAATTAAACATCCCTCCTTTAAATAAATTTATTACCTTTATGTTGAAAAAGCTGCCTGCTGGTGCAGCACTTTGAAAACTGTGATTGTGTATTTGGTAATACATATTTTAAGAAAATAACTGTAAGACATAAGACAATGGGTATCATCAAAAATTCTACCTGGACATGAATCATATCAAAGAGATGTCTCTAATTCACTTTCAACTTTCTATATAAGTCACACAATATAGTAACAACCGCTTTAGAAACCAGAGTGGTATTCTCTTTGCACTAGCTTTTTGCAATTCTAAGGGCTCATGCTGTCACAAGAGTTCATCTTGTGAACGTCCTCCCTTGTTCCTGCTAGAGTAATAAGCTTTCTCATTCACTTGATGTCAGAAGCAGTTTTTCTTTACAGGACCCAGTCAAAGAGTAAGAAATAAGAATGCTAGAGAAAAAGATTGTAAATTGAACTGTAACTCTTATCCTTTCTACAGAAGGTGACAAAGAATTAAATAGGAAATCATCTACTGCAGTGACTCCTCACAAGTGTCACAGTACTTAGAAGTTCCTTGAGGCAGTGGGAAACTGCATATTTGACATGTGAATAAAAGCAGGAGGCATCTGTAACAGGATTTCATTGCAAAGGTAACAGAAAATTATGGAATACTTTCATAGAAGGCCGATTGCTGTTTTCCCTGAGAATCCCTTTCTCCAGCACATAGACTAATACTGTGGGTTTTCCAGCAGACCTTTGGTTTTGAGGAAAGTGGAAAGATGACAAAGTCCAGCTCTGCTTTAGTGGTGCACACACACTGAAGTCAGTGCTACAATTCTTGAAGAGTTTTGAAGTGGGGCTTGCAGAGAGTTCCAGTTGTGTCTGTTCACGGTGGCCATCTGAGTCGTGCACCAAGTGTCCCTGATGTTACACAGTTAGACATGCAGAGGTGTAATTTGCAGAGAACTACAAAGGACTACTCCACCCAGAAAAGATCTTGAACTCACACCCACCTAAGCCTCTTTATAGTGTTAATTTTAAACTGTTTGACCAAGCAACCAAACCACATGCCATGTAAATTTCCATGGTAGCAGGGAATAGAACTTTGTGAGGGAAATGTAAGAAATGCGGATGTACCAATTTTTGTTTGTACTGGCATAGCACATTCACTTCAGGTTGCAATCACTGCTCCATAATTTCAAACTATGTCATCTTCTTGACTTCTTGGTACTTGGCAGGCTCAGCTTTTGTTTGTGTCACATTATGTGTTTATTTATAGCACTCAGGTATTTCTTAAGCACATCCAAAATGAAAAAAATTTAATTTCATATGACAACAAAATCTGTGGGCAGGAAGTAGAGAAGGGGGCTCATTCTCATAATATTCATGAGAGCAATTTGGAATAAATGATTGACAAAGCAAATTAATCTGATGGTGGGTGCAGGCTCTCCAGTTAGTTTGCATAAGAAATAATATTTAGCAAAGCTTTCTTAGGCACTTTCAGAACACACATATTTGAAAATATGCTGCTCTGCTGAAATACCCTGTTTCTCGGTACTGCTGCAATATTGTAAGAGGATTTTTGAGATCTAGGGTTGTCTCACTGCTCATTTGTAGAGGATGTAAAATTGAAAGGTAACCCTTTGGTCAAATAATAGTCATTAGGCAATCCCATTGTTGGATTACACTCAGAAAGCTTTTCTTTTTGCTTAGAATGAAACAAACCAAATCTCAAAGCTGAAGAGCCACTGTAAAATAAAACTGATGACTTTTGATCATCCCTGTGAGGGCTCCTAGACCCTTACTGGTGAAGGGAGTATAAAGAACATTTCTCTGAAAAATAAATTCAGTTTTCTCAGTTGGTTTGACTTGCATTTTTCAAGGATTTTAAAGGCCTTGGGTTTAGTGATAAAATAAAATTGTATCTTTTCTTATTTATTTTGTCAGAAATGTCTCTTTGCAGACTATTCTCTTCAGTTAATGAATATTTAAATAGAAACACTATTAGGCTCAGTACTGAGTCTGTAATATGTCACAGTAACTCTTGAAGCTGTTACGATCAGTTTGTGGCTCTAGCTCAATGATACAGTGGTTCTGCTCCTGATGCACCTGGGTCTCAGAGACAGTATGAAAATTTGTCAAAAATCACTTTTTATAAGTGAAATAAAAAAACATTTGGGCCATGGAGCTCAGAAATTTTAAATGTTCTTCCTCTTTAAGTATCTAGAAAACATATGAATAAAAGAAGGTAAAATAACAGTGAGGAAAGTGAATCCTGGCATTTCCTGATGCACCAACACTGTTTACCTGCCATCTGCTCTGTCCTACATTTCTGTTGCTGGAAATGTAGGCTTGTTTCCTTGATTTTACTGATCCTCCCCTCCATGTCCTTGTTTACCTGTAAAGCTCTACCACCTAAATCCAAAAAATATGTTCAGCAAACCATCCCACTCCTGGAAGTAGGAAACATCCAATGCTTAAGAAAAGAAATAAGGCATGGGGCAGGCACTGAGGAATGTTGCTCTTTTTGCATTGCATTTGCATGTAGTCCAGATTTACTACAAACTTAGTCTAAATGTATTACAAAGGCCTAGGGCCTTCTTGAGTCAAAGAGATACCAAATGGTACGAGTATGCTAGCTTCAGACCGATCTTTTGCATAAAAATATCTGATTGCTTTTTGAAGGCATTTTTCATTTTGGTCTCCTCTGGCAATGAGACCCACAGCTCATTAATGACTGGAGCATTGCATCCAGCTCTGGAGTCTTCAATACAAGAAAAACAGACCTAAGAGAGCAGGTCCAGAGGAGGAATGATGAAAGGGCTGGACACCTGTCCTATAAAGAAGAGCTGAGAGAGTTGAGGTTGTTTGTTCTGGAGATGGCTCCAGAGAGATCCTGTTGAGGCCTTTCAGTACTTAAAAGCAGTTCATAAAAGAGATAAGGACAGACTTTTTCATATGGATTTTTGCAACAGGACAAGGAGTAATGGTTTTAAACTAAAACAGGGTAGATTCAGACTAAGTATAAGGAAGAAACATTTTATGATGAAACTGGTGAAACAATGGATCGGGTTGCCCAGAGAGGTGGTAGATGCTCCATTCCTGGAAACACTGGAGTTCAGTCTGGATGGAACTGTAAGCTCAACCATCAGACTGATCCAGTTGAAGATGTCTCTGGCCATGGCAGGGGTCTTGGACTAGATGACTTTATAAGATCCCTTCCAACCCAGTCTGTTCTATGGTCCAGCAGTGGTTCCCAAAGGACTTGCAGCTGGTTGTAGATTGAGAGAATGGAATTGGGTGAACTAGGTTACTGATTTGGAGTCATGCTGTATATGAAACATTATCATATTGACAGACTGCTGAATTACATCCATCTGGTTATTTAAGTTAGTAACTGTGTGCTTATGAGAACAGGTCCAGACTGGCTGCTTGTGGATGTGAGGTGAGGAGGGCAAGTTTCTGTTGTTTTCAAAATGGGCCAGGGCCCCAACACAGTATATCTCAGTGAGCCTGAGACTCTGTTTGTGAATATTAAAGGAAGATATCAAATTCCCTTTTTACTTCAAAGGTATAAGTTGAGACCACTGGGAATTAAATATTTTGACAAATGTTGTTTGGAATGAGTTTTGTTTATGTAGATAAAGTGTGGTCATTTATAAATGTATTATCAAATCAGTTCACTTTATTTTGTAATCCTGCTGACAAGCTTTCCTCTCTTTGTGTTAATTTCCGTGGTAAAACAACTTTGGTTCTCATTGCAAGTCTGCTATTTGACCAACAATGGTAAGGTCAAGTATTGTTCAGGAAATGGCTTCTGAGTTAGTTTCCCTTCTGTTATCTGTCAGTCATAGTAATTCTTTACCATGAATTAATGCCTAATAATCTCTTTAAATTAAGAACCTCTTTTTAAATGAACAGTGTCTGAATCTGCTCCACACCCTTTACCCTCTGGGAAAAAGAGGGAGAGAAGAAACACTTGCAGAGTAGATAATAGAGCTCTGTATATTGTAAAGAAGGTATTGCCCTTCTTTATTACTGGGGCATTATCCAATTGAATTACCCTTTGCAAAACAGTTTATCCAACTGTGCTCACATAAAGTACTTGTTTAGCTAAAATGTCATGTCTTCTCTATTACCACTTTTGTACTAATGCAATAGGAAGGCTCATCCAATGACCTTGAGCCACTCTCTTCCTGTTTCTTCATATAAAATATTTATACTCTATAAATATAGTGACTCTTAATTGATCTTTCAGCATATATTGTTATAATATACTGTGAAAATTATCCCTTATTTATTTACTTCAGATACTATAGTACAGATATTTTTATCACCCATAATCAAATCATTAAAAAGTAGAGTACACTTACAGTTTGGCTTTGTTTAACATTTTGATTTATTTGATGCACCTAAAGTTTACACAAAAACCTGTGATGAAAAATTATGATGTTTGAAATTTGAGTAGTTGGTCATCTTGGGACTGAAAAGTGTCCTAATTTCAGCATCCTCTCCAAAAACATGTTTCTAAGATTTATCTAAGTTTGTTGTCTTCCACATACCAATGCCTTGGTGTGAACCTAGCTCTTAGCAGGTGGAAGGACATGAATGGATAATTTCCATTAAATGAGTTTTCCCCCCAAAACTATTCATGTCTTATTAATTTTTGTATAAACTTCATCCTGGTACATTGGCTTCCTTACCTTTGTAGACCATACAGATGATCCTGATTAGAATACATTTCTGCCTCTCAGTGGGTCTAAATTTCACACTGTGTGCATGATTATATGCTGTGTTTTATTTAGTCAGAAGTGATACTTGAAATCTGAAGTCAGACTTGGTGTTGAATATGAAAGTGAGCCTCTAAAAGAGAGTTATTCAAGGTAATTCAGATTCAGAATTTTTTCATATTTTTTTGGTTTAGCCCAGCTATTTCCTGTTACCTACACAGCCATTTGCTCACTCCCCACTGCTGGGATGGGGGAGATAGTTGGAAAGGTAAAAGTGAAAAACTTTGAGGGTTGAGATAAAGACAGTATAATAGGGAAAGCAAAAGCCATGCTCATAAGCCAGGCAAAATGAAGAATTCATTCAGTGCCTCCTGTGGGCAGGAAGTGTTCAGCAATCTCCAGGAGAGTAGGGCCCCGTCACACACAGCAGTTACTGGGAAAGAGAAAGGCCATCACTTTGAGCATTCCCTTTTTCCTTCTCCTTCTCCCAGCTTTATATACTGAGAAATATGCCATACAGCACGAAATAAATACTCCTGCTGTCCCAGCTATGTCCCATCACAACTGCTTGTGCATCCGCAGCTTCCTTATTACTGGGTTGGGACGAGGAGCAGAAAAGGTCCAAGTGTTGCTCAGAAATAACCAGAGTATCCCTGTGTTACCAGCATTACTTCCAAATCAAATCCAAACACAGCCACATGCTAGCTATTGTGAAGAAAATAAACTCAGTGAAAACCAGCACACAGATCTATCTTGTAACCTGGGGACACTGTCTTTGATTGGGATGGAACAACATTCCTCTACTACTACAACTCATTACATCCTTTTCTAAATTCACTTGTCTTATAGCTCATTCCCTGTAGTCCTTTTTAATGTGTTTGTAGCAGCAATTTTATCTTTAGTAGATCATGTTTTTCCAGTTGCTCTGGGAAATAATCTGTAGAAAATAGTTATACATTTCAAATGAAAAATAGTTATACATTTCAAATGATGGGGCTTTCTGCACAGGCCTTTGCAGTTTAAAAACAAATAAATTACTATGATGTCAGCATGTTTATAATTTCAGTCCTGGGAACATTTTCTTGGCATCTGAGTTTGATCTGCTAGGTGTGTCTAATTCTTATAAAGCCACAGCTGTGTGAATTGGATTTCCTAGGAATGTCTGCCATATCTTAGGATTTCAATGTAACACAAGTTCTGTCTCATTTCTCACCTTCGAATAGTTCTGAAGAGCATTTTTATAGCTGAAATCTAAGTTTCACATAAGAATGTAAAGCAACACTTCCTACAATCTCAAAGACCAAAATTTTTCCTTTTGGATTCTAGCGGAAGAAACAAAGACAGTTCAAAATTTGCCTCATTATTTAAGCCCTGAAACATGTTTATAGAGTACTTTAAAGAAAAAACGAAACAAACCCCCAAACAAACAAACAAACATACAGACAAAACCAAACCAAACCAAGACACAAAACCCCCAACAACAAGAAAACTCAAATCCCATTCTTTTCCTGTTTAGCATATGAAGTGCTAGTTTTGCCTTTAGATACTTAGAGATGAGTGTTAAAATGAAAGACAGCACTACAAACTCAATGTTTTGTTGTCATTTGGGGTTTTACTTAGGTTTTATTTAGGGGTGGGGTAGCTGCCATAGAGCAATCTACTTTTCTCAGAAATTGCTATTTCCAGCTGTATTTCTAGTATTTCAAACCCTGATCTCATTTTGATAATAAGGCGCCATTTTGAGATTACAACAATGTGTATACAGCCACTCCTGTTTTTTATAATACCTGTCTACATTGCATAAATATTGAGTGTTTGAAGAATTTTTATTTCAGTGTGTAATGTCCTATATTATTTTAATTTCCAGAACAAAATGCCAGGTAGTTTCATTTAGATCAATAGACCTTCCATTGTGAGGAGCAGTGTGAGGACCCTTTGTGTAAATGACTTGAAGTCATCCTGAGGGATAACAGCCTACAACAATACGATGAGAAAGACAGCTTTTTTCTATCCATTCATGTATGTGATGGTGACAGAAAGAGGTTGGCTGTTGAAATTCTTCCATTACTCTTTTCAGCCCAAATTAAAGCATATTGGGTGGCATAAGATGGACTGAGGATCAGAGGATATGGGAGTGGATCTTTTTCTGGGATGCTTTTCTGCAGAATTAGATATGTTCTTCTCTACTGTAGCCAAGTCTGCCTGTATATTTTTGGTTCTTTCTGTTCTGAGATTCTCCCTGTAGTTGTGAGAGAAGTGGTCTCACTGAGCTCCTGGATTTCTGCTGGTGTCTTGGAGTCCATGTAAGCCAGAATCATCATCTATTTGGGTACTTCAATCCAGCTAAGTAGCTTCTGCAATGGAGGTGTCTAGTCAGAGATGATTAGTGGCATATTGGAAGATCCAGAACCTCAATCTATGCCCAGTGAGATATCTTTCCTCTCAGGCAGTCTGCTATTTGAGTTTTCCTACCATCAAGGTGTGACAAGAACATTTTGATTGGCATCACTCCAGCTTGTCAAAGGGCAAGACAGCAGAAGTTAATCTCCTGTTAATGAAACTAAGTTTAACGTAGGAGAAGTTATTAATCTGTGAAGTGGGAGAGTTGAGATCTCTGTAGGATGTGGAACAAAATAATCAGCTTCTGCTCTCTGATTTGGACCTCTGAGGAGGTCCTCAAGCTTCTCACTGCATCCCATAGGAGCATTTTTAAATTTCCTTTCAGTTTTTCTTCTGCAGGCATACACCCATAAACTATGCTGGGAATCGTTCAGCAGGAGCTTATGCTGTAAGACAGCAGTGGGCTGTGTGAATCCTCTCATGTAGCCAAGCTCTTCATCAAATGCAGAAGAGTGTAATCTGCTTAGGAGCTAGGAGAGTGAGGAAGTGGTGTTTAGCCTGATGAAAGAAGCACTGTGCTGGGGTGTCCATGGACTGCTTGTGAGTTGTTGTGGTGCCCTTTCTTTTGCTGGGCCATAGCTGTCTGAGTCTAGACCACTTGGGGAGCGAGCCTCAGGTCTTAGATGCTTACCAGCCTAGCCCTGCACTTCAATGGGAAATGTTACCTGTTGTCTGTGATTCACCCCTGAAGAGCCCCCAGTCCACTTCCAGCTCTCTCAGTCAGATAACCTGTCCCTTGAGCTTCGGAGCCATTTTGAGTTTTATGACATACAGACTGCCACTGGCTGAGACCAGCCAGTGAGATCATTAGTAGGCACATCACTCACACCAAAGCTGAGAAGGATTCTACTGCAGACTGCTCCAAGTGCTGCTCAGCCAATAGCTTTCTTTCTGTATGGCTGAGACATCAGGCCATTGTAAGGAGCAGCTTGTACCTCTTTTGTGACTTTGTGTCATGGCTCACAGTTATAAATGCACCTGAATACAATGAGGCTTCTGTACAAGGCATGTTCTGGCTGGAGAAGGCGTTGCATTGTCCTGCTGTTTCCATTTGTCCCTGAATGGAGAGGAAGCCATCCATCCAGCTGCACTGGCTTGTCACACTAAGCGTTTTCCAGTGAAGTGCAGAATACATAACTACATTTTAGTCTTCAAAGACTGTGTTTCATTCCTATTACATGGACTGTAAAAACTATGAGAAATCATCTGGTTATGTAGAGATGAAGCTCCCTCCACTCCAGTAAAAATGCATCAATTTCAGGAGAACTGTGAAGTTTTGCATTGGGAAAAAGGGTGAAGAATCATGTCAACTGGGCTGCCACTGCCACCCAACAGGATGCTGACCTCAGCTTTGTGCTTGTGCTGCTGCTGGCCTGTGTTATTCACCAATCCACTGTTCCCAAGAAACAGGCCCTCTGAGCATCAAACCAGTAGCATGGAAAATTCATGAGTTACTCTAAAGCTTTCTGAAAAGCTGAGGAAGAAATCAGCTGTGCCCAGGATATAACCCACTGGAAATTAAGATGGCCTGTGCTTGAATTCTAGCTGCTCTGGTTTTGTGGAAGTGCAGCACAGATGAACCCACCCTGTCATTTGTTGTGTGCTATCCCCACTACCATTTGAAAGCTCCAGAAAGATAAAACAAAAACACAAACTATGATTTACATGCTGGCAACTCAGCTGGAGACTAACTGTTACAGGAAGAACGCCTAATATAGGAAGTTTGATGAGGTTTGATGGAGGAGGCAAAAAAACATTAAATATACTGTTTTTTAAGATACTTTGGAAGCTTTCTAGCCTTTCTTAGTTTCCTTTGATTATAGCAGGAGTCATGCAGCTAAATCTTTCCACAGTGCTTTACTGAATTTAGACTGAGCCTTCCATGGCTTTTCTGACATTAGTTGGCACTTGTCCTAAACTTTTGTTTCTACATAAGTTAAGCTTCCATCACTTTCTTCTGGGTGTTTCTTTCCTGTATGTGTGTGGTTCTTTTCATTTTTGGTCTGATACTGTAGTGATTAATATCTTGATAAAAGCTTTCCACCACTACCTTTTTCTAATATTGTTGGCTATTGTTGACTCTTTAAGCTGTTCAGTTCATGTCCTGCAAATCCAGAGGAGATTTCCAGCTTCACTTTGTCTTATTATAGAAGGCAGATTAGTATTAGATAATAGAACTATTGATAGAGCATGTCAGGAATTACTTCAGAACACAAAGGAGCAGAAAAGGAAACCAGGCTGTGTTATTTAGACATTAAGAATTTAGAATACACTGGATGATGCTAGAAGCAGAAGAAAATCAAGGTTCTATTTAATAAAAGATACATATTTCTGGAGCAGACAATCACACGGTTCTGCTCAGATTAATGAGAAATTCTGCAATCTCTTTAACTAGTGTATTGACAATTTAAGAGATGGAGGGAAGTAGGTATGAGGGGATTTCTAGCTGTTTCAAGTTTTTTCTTTCTTATTTTCCTAATTACCATAGGAGTTAGGATCCATAGTTATTAGTTATATCTCATTATGTTAATAGTACATTTAGAAATTAAGAGTCTTCTGCTTTCTCTCTGAGAGGTAACTGCATTTAAGTCCCATGAGTTTGTCAAAATAGCTCCCAGTATAACTTAGTTATCTAAATAGATAAAGCCATCCTTTATCTAGTAGGTATGAATGTCAGGGCTCACATGCCTGGATTAGCACTTGCTAGTGACATGGACATCACAGTAGTCATTCTAGAAATAACCTGGCATCTCTGGAATAATTGGTAAACTCTTAGCTGCTTATATTTTGCTGAAATAATGTCTGTAATCAGCAGACCATGTAGGAGGCACAGCTGATAGCAGTCTGGTTTGGCAGTCGATGTAGCCAGCTAATTAGAAAAACAAGTTAATGGTGTTGGTTATAGCAAGCTGGGAGAAGACTGGAAAACTAATAGTGACACAATATGTTTTGACTTAGCAGTAACAGATTGGAGACAGAGTTGAAAACACATTGTTTAAAATTGCTTGATGGTAATCAGAGTTTCTTAATGCTCCTCTGAAGCAAAATAAATTTTAAAAATCAGGGTAAAGAAGACATCACTTTCATTTTATATAAAATGAAGTAAATGTTCATTCAGAGCAAGGGTTAGAGAAGTTCAACTTTCAGCACAGAGAACATTAATATGAGACCTTAAGTATGGCTATCTCCTCGTCAAGCGTGATGAAATAAAGATATCTTCTTCAGTACATGCCAACAAGGACAACTACTTCTGCACAGGTGTTGAATGTCTTGCTTTCTGCATTACCATATCCAAACTCACATTTGTGTACCTAAATCCCTAGTGGCTCTTAGTTTAGAGTCCTAAAAAAGAGGTAGACACCTGCCAAGTTTCAGATCTGGGCTCACTGTGATCTATCCATACTCAATACCAATATTTATCTGAAAGAGAATAGGTGTGGAAAAGGGAAGGTGCAGATATTGTACACGTGTATGTACATATGTGTGATCAGCCCACTTTAATTCAGGCCTCAGTGAGGCATCTTTCCATCTCTGTGTTTCAGCACCTGGCAAATTCAGCACAGGCCCAAATTTCACAGCATTAGTAAACAGTTTTAGTGAGACAGGCAGAAGGATGAGAGAGGACACAGGAAGACAAAGAGAAGAGGGTCTGGCAGTTATTGTCATTGTAATGGCAGGCAGAGGAAGACGTGTCTAACCACAGAGCAAAGCTCAGGCTTGCTGTCTTGCTCTTGTCTGACTGTTACAGTGGAGGAAGACCCAACAATAAATTATACCAGCACAAGTTTTTTCTTCAGAATAGTTTCAGGCAGATTTGCAGGCAAATACCGAAACAGAGAATGGCAGGTGCATTTATCGAAGTAAAGAAATTATTTTTGTTTTGCTAGATTGCTTTCCTTTACAGTAGTTCCATTTTTGCTTGGCACAGGAGTGTGAATGTTGATATATTGGGCTTGAACAAAGGCCTATCTTATCCGGCATCCCATCCCTGTTGACAGTGGTCAGCATATGCTCAGTGTCTGCAAAAGGCACATACAAGGTAACCTTCCCCTGATGCATTCTTACAGCTTCCAGCAGCCAAGGGCTCAGATCCTTTCTCAATGTTGTTGGGCTCCATAGGCATTTGACTGTTTGCAGTGTTTTGGTCCAGTATTTACTTCCTTTGAGAGGACCGTTTGGGGCCCCCTTTGTTCCAATGGGCACATCTTTTGTTTCAGAATAAGAGAAGAAAAAACCTGGAGTCTGATCTTCTGCCCAGGTGTCTTGCCAGTTGAAATCTCAGTTTGCTTGTCATTTTCAGTTATGCAGGTGATTTGATGATGGATGATGGGAAAGCTCAAGCTTGGTTTTTTTCCATAAAATGGAATATGTTCCACATGAACTAGGTCATTATCACTTATTATAGTAATTGGTAAGTTGAAAAAACAACTGGTTAGAACTTGCATTGTGTTAAGCCTTCTGATCAACTTTTGGTGGGTCATTTTTCTAATATTTGAAATTTAATATCATGAGTGGATTTCCTGAATAAATGAAGATAAATTCTATATGGATCTGAATGTATTTTTATACATATGTATATAGGTATATCTGTAAAGAGGCAGAGAATGTGCTCTTCTAGATTGGAAGTTTTAGTCTTTTGATATTCGGGAGCAGTGAAAAATGTACAAGACCAAATTTAGGGTTTGAAATTTTTACCTGATTGAAGTACCATTCTTTTTGTTTTTAAAAATCATGGATGTGTGACCTGCAGTATAGCAGCGGCTAGGTTTGGCTGGTTAGAAGTCATTAGCTATGCTAATCCTGTAATTATTGACATGAAAAAACATATTATTTACTCTACAGTATAACACTGGTTTCCTCGAGAAAAATCATGGTATTATTTTACTTAAAGTATTATCAGTCTCCCATTTTTGTTTGACTCTATAACAGTCCCTATCAGTTTAAGACAAGTGTGATATTTGTCACTTGTTTGAGACAAGTGTACATCCTTTGCCAGCATGTGTCTCCCTAGAACTGGCTTCATTCGGTAGACTCAGTATACTATGATTTAAAGTGAAAGCTGTACATGTTGGCCAGATCCCAAAGCCTTGTTGCTTTCTCAGGCATTATTAATGGTTTTCTCTGTAGGTTCTTATCCACATGACTTGCTTTTAATTAACTTCAGATACTCTTTCTGCTCATGTCAGTCTCCCTGGCTAAAGAAATACTAGAGTTTCAGCTAAAGAGAGTCTTTCAGACAAAAAGGAATGAAACCAAGAGAGATTTTTAAAAAACACTCTTAAGAAAGTACAGTAATTTCACGACCATAAGGCACACCGGATTATAAGGCGCACCTCCGGGAGTCGGCAAATTTCGCAACTTTGTACATTATATAAGGCGCACCGGACTATAAGGCGCACATTTTTGCCACAGAGATCCGTGCCGCGCACAACAAAGTAACAAATTAGTAATGGAATCCTGCGATCGTGGAGTATACTGACAGGTGCTCAATTTGCAAACATTTTTCACAGATTGGTGTAGCCTTTAGACGCAGCCCCAAGCATCCTCCCTGTGCACGGGGCCCAGCACTCCCACTTGCCCCTGGCTGGCGAGGTGGGGCTCGGTGTGGCTGCAGCTTGCGGCTATCATGGTTCGGGGCGGCTCGGGGCTGCTGCAGCTTGGGGCGGCCATAGCTCGGGGTTGCTGTGGCTCAGGGCAGCTCAGGGCTGCCATGGCTCGCAGCGGCTCAGGGCGGCTCAGGGCGACTCGGGGCTGCCTGCGGCTCAGGGCGGCTCAGGACTGTCCATAGCTCAGGGCTGGTGTGGGGCTGCCCCCTCCCTCCCTCCCTGTGCGGCTCCTGCTGGCCGGGGGCTGCCCACGGCTTCCCAGTCCTGCCCACCCCACGTGGCTCCTGCCAGCCTCTGCCGCCTGCTCCCACCCCGCCTCAGGCTCGGCACTCCTGTGGCGCCACCCCCCTCGCATCTTGGGTCACAGCTCGCACTTCCGGGTTGGCAAATTTCACAACTTTGTACATTATATAAGGCGCACTGGACTATAAAGCGTGCTTCCGGGTTCGGACCAAAATTTTAGTGAAAAGCGTGCGCCTTATAGTCATGAAATTACTGTAGATTGGTGAATTTGGCATTGGGGAGCTAAAGGAGGACCTTGAAATATTACTGTTACACATTAGCCCTAGAGCTGTGTTCTAGGGTCTGCAAAGCTTAAAGCTGCAGACATTCATTTCAGCGCTCCTTACTATGGTAAGAGTTCACTAAATGGTCAAAAAGACCCTGAGGAAAAACTGATCTTAAAAATGGACCACTGTAGGAATTTTCCATCAGGCAGAGAGGACGTGACTCTTTCTGTCAGTCCTACAGATATGGCACTGACAATGCCACCTTACTCATCATTCAGGGTCACAGATCTCCTCAACCAGAAAGATTCATATTCACATATCTATTGATACAGAAAAAGGCTTAAAATTTCATGAGTGAGGCTCAATTCCAGATGTTGTATAATTCACCAAGAATGGTACCTTCTAGTGTCTTAGATGTGCAGCAGTAATTCACAGTGCTTAATTTGACACCAGATATTAATTGAGTTGAGCCAAAGGGATTGTCTAACAATAAATAGTTTGACTATTTGGGAGTCAGTCAACATTGAAACTGGATAAATTTCTTTCAATGTGTTACTCAGAGATTGTCTGTATGTTATTATTATGAAGGTCATCTTTGGTCGTCATCTTTGACAAGAAAAGTGAAAACAGTCTCTGGAATTTTTTGATGGTTTAAACAATGTCAGTTTTCATGTTTAACATGTCTCTTTTTTCAGCATTGTGGGCAAGAGCTACTGTGGGAGCAGGAAGAGTCTCTGTGTCTCATCTTTCCCACATTTTCATGGTCTTGATTTTTGATCCCTTCTCTGTCAATACCCAGCTCCTGCTAGTTCAGTCCTGGGACATACAAAGCTGAGAGCAGCCTTGCCTGGGGGAGCTGCCATGGCTTGTGACACTGTGCTGGGCCATGTGCAAGTACTGGATTGGCAAACTCCAGGTTAGTCTGTTCTACACCACCACTGACCCTTCTATTGACATATCTGTCTCACTCCCTCCATTTTTCTGGTCAACTGTTTATCCATAATTTCTGCTGCTTCTCCCCTCTCATAATGCATTTTTCTCTTATGCAGAGTGTATCAGTCTTGTTCCTTTTTACTCCATTAGAAATGCAATAGCTAAAATTATTTTGTTTGCCTGTGACTTTCACTTAGTCATTACTCTTTGAAATGGCATCTTCTAGATGCCTCTAAGACTCCTCCTTTCCAAGGTCCTGCCCAGTTGCTGCTTTCATTACCCATCTCTTTTCTACTCCATTGTTCTTGTAGCTGTTTCAATCTAGCTTTTGGTCACGTTTTCCCCCATGAAGTCCTGCACTATCAGTAATTAAAGGCGATGAAGTTTCCTGCCATTCACTGAATCTGAAGATCAGACATTTGATCTGCCAAGGGTTTGCTGTAACCCAGACAGGTAAGAGGAAGAAATCTGCTTTTGCTCATCCTCACGGGCAATGGTGGAACTGACAGGCCATTACACTCAACTCTTTTCAGGAGTTAACATCTTTGATCACTCTCTTGTGGCTACCATTTGAAGTACAACTGATAGATCCTTTGGAAAACACAGAGCAGAAAACTTGGCTATGGTTTGCCCGATTTAATCCAAAATCCTGGGGCTATGATGGGAGACCATAACTCGACTAAAAAGAAAGGAAAATTACTGCAATGCGTGATAAGATTTTCAGAGTGGGAGTAAATGTAGGAGGAAGCAAGTAAATAGGCCAGTAATTTGTACATCCTTATTTCTCATGAGAGATGAGACATAGAAAATTGTTTCAAATAAGCTGTAATTTTTTACTTCTCTGACTTCTTATGCATCTTTCTTTCTTCTATTTTTTAATGGCTGTTTTCAGGGTTTAATCTCTGTTAGAGTGCAATCTGAGATCTCTCAATTTATTGCTCTGCTAACTCATGACTACAAGTAGTGAAGGAATACCTTGGAAAAGTCCATACCAAGTGATAATGATATTGCACAGTAAATGGTAAAACACAAGATTATCTTCTTCAAAAAACACACCTCTGCCATGAAAATATACATACAATTAGTGATGGCCTCCTCTTGCTACTTCTGTTGTCCTGCAAGAAAAAAAGCTTTGTTCAAAACTGGTCATAAACCGCCAGCAAAAGAGTTTTGTATACATATGTGTGCATGTGTGCAAATATGCCTTTATCAATGAGCTGCTCATTGTGCCCACCATGAAAGTGCCTAAGCTCATTATTTAGTTAAAATACCTTTTTCTTCCTCCATCAAAACCACATGGATCTTATTTGCATGAGGCTTTAAACTCCCCACCCTGGATGTTTCTGTAATAGTAGCTGTGGAAAAGAATGTCTGTCATTTTGTATTGATGACTAAAGGGTTAGCAGTAGGGGAAGAAAGAAGGGGGAATTATCTTGGTAGGCTTGCACTAGTCAATTGATATAACAGCTACTTGGGTGGTATAAGGTTTCTGGGATGTATATGACCCTTTAATGCTTTCTCTTGCCAACACATCTGGAATCAAAAATGCAATTGTTAGACAGCCACACGTGTTAACAAAACAACCAGACAGAGAAAACAGGCTAAAGAAAAAAACCCCTATGATAAGGCATTGTTGTTACCATTAGGAAATTAGACATTTAAGGTTGTACTTCAAAGGAAGTATTTTTATTATGGCATACTTGAATGGTTTGATTTATTGTGCATCAGAGCAAGACTGCAGCAGATCCCCCTGCCTAACAGGAAAAAATACATTCTTTGTCCAAGAAAGCTGTAAGTGATTTCAAAAGCAGCTTGCAGATAAGAAGAGAATCTTTTTCCTCCCTGCAGCCCCTGTCATTACACACACAAAGCACTGGGAGGGGCTGCTTTTAGGACCACAAAGTATGATTTCTGCTTATACTATAACATTTTGGACTTGAAAGCAAGTAAATGATATCATGGTTCTCATGGTAAGGCTATAAAAATGACTGCAAAAGATAATGCCTCTGGCATCCAGAAGGTTGATTTTACCCAAGAGGTAAGCAGAAAAGATGGCTTTCTCTTCCATTTCTACTGACCCATATTGTATGTAGGTGGATAATCACAGAGCCAGCCTTCACCACATCATAACTTACTGGTTTTGTGAGGACCCCAACACATGTTCTGCATCCTTAAAATGACTGGCAGACTCAGCAACTGTGCTTGACACAGAGCTTCCATCTCCAAACCTTTGCTGAAATGAGGAAAAATGCAGAGAGTGGGCTTTGAGGAGATGGAGCTCTAGAATTTTGCCTTCATTCCTTTCAAAATCTCATCACTTGGCAACTTTAATGCTTTTAGTATAATCTTTAAAAATGTTTGGAAAATGTTCTTAAACATGTTTCTGAATCCGTTTGTATAGTGGAAACATTTTAATAAGATTAAATGTGGGGAAAGCTGGCACAAAAACTGTTTGAACAAGTGTGCTTGTGATTTCCTTTCCTAAGGTAAGTACATGCAAGATTAGGAGTCTTAACAACTGTGCTGGTGAGTTCTGGGTGTTGTTTGTATGACAATATGAATGCGCTACATGCAAAGCCAGAAACTTTGGATGATTGAAAACCTGAGATCTGAGATAAAATGGACTGAGAGAAATTGAAAAACATAAGTGGTGCCGAAGAGGAAGCCTGAGGCAGAGCATATTTTCTGAATGCTACGACAGGAGAGCTGGGATGCTCTACTTCATTCTCTTCTTCCGCTGTGACACCCTCTGACCTTTGGATGAATCAATTAGTTTCTCTCTACTTGACTTAACACTTTTTTTAAAATTGACTCCGTGCTTCACAGCAGGAACAGAGAGAAAATGAGGTAGAAAACGAGTTTTAATTATTTTTGAAAAAACCAAAATCAGATCCTTGGAGAAAAGTGTCTTTGTTTTTAAAAGTGTTATTATAATACCAGATAAAATGAATGATTGCTTAGAATATTAATTTTTTTCCCAAAACAGAATGGAGAAGAAGATCTCCTTGCTCCAAACCCTGCCCAGAAAGACTTTCCTCTCCATATGATTCTGTCTCTCCAGAGAGGGTGAGAGAGCATCACCACATGAGAGTTTACCCTGTCTAGTGCTTGTGGTGCTCAGGGACTTGGACACTACTTCAGGAGCTCTGAAGTGAGAGAGCTTGTCCAGAACTCCACAATTCAAAACACACCGACCTGGCAGGACAAAGACGAGTGGTTTTTTTCTGAAAGATAGATATTTCTTCAACTTCCACACTGTCAGAAGTATCAAAAGGTCACCAACATATCTCATGTTACTGGGGAGGGGTAGATGGGGATTGATCAGCTTTGGGGTGGTATGTTTATAAAATCTGACCTTCAGTTTCAAAAATCAAAGGCATTCCTCCCAGTCCATGCTTCAGAGAGAGATTTCCTTGGAGTCAAAAGTTTCATCAGATGCCAAGAGGACCTATCAGGGACTGTTTTATTGCCAGGAGGACAGGGAGAAAAAGCAGGTGATTTATTTAAGTATCAGGCAGTCAGTCTCCCAGAAGAGAGAGAGCCTATCTTAGCCTCCACATTCTCAGCTAATGAATGAGCCTGGGAAACTGGAGCAAGATCAAAGTTTCTTTACGACAAAATTGCTGACATTCCTGAAATAGCTGAGTTCCTCTATTCACACTAAGTATGAATCAAGTTCACTGACACACAAAGCTCCTACAATGGGACCGTCAGCTGCATTGTTACCTTGACTCTCAGCTTATTGCCCTGCCTGACCTCTGCCTAAAGCAGTTAAGAAATTACTGCTCCTTCACCCATTGTTTTCTTCCACATGAAGATGTCAAAGTTCAAGACGTGTAGCCACAAATAAAAGGGGAAACATTCAAAATGGCAGCTTAAGAATATGGGGTACAGTGTTTAGGTTGATGTAGCATGACAGGGTAAATGATCTTAAAAGGAAAAAAATAGCTACGACGAACTTGCAAATCTAATGTGCTCTCCAGGACAGGTATGTCAGCAAAGTGAGGTTAATTTCTGAAAGGGATTGATACTATTCTTAAGTCTATTTCATGTAAGAAGCTGAAAGAGGAAACTGCCCTGGGTCCCAGCCAGTGGACCTGTAGCCTGACATGCTAAAGGAGTTCAACCTAAGATCTAGGTGACTCAGACTAAGGCTTTAAAATATTACCCATGTAAAAGGGTAAAAGAGACATTGCCAAGAACATGATATTTGCATAATTCCTTCTATTGCCTTTTGAAAATAATTCTGAAAAGCATATTCTATTTAAAAGTAATTAAAGTATAATTTCAACTGTTGAAAATAAACATTTGAATTCCCTCATGTTTAGGCATTGTAAAAGTCTTACAAAACTGAAATAGAGAAAAAGTGTGCCTAATTGAAGAGCCTTCCAGTATACTAATAGTATGGGAACATGATTCTGTCCCAGTCCAGCAAGGCTTGCTGGATAGCAGCACACTTGGTTGATATTAGGGCTGTATCCAGCAACGACACATGGCTTAAAGACTCAGAAAATTAGCAATTAATTTTAATAGGTCTCTTGAGAATGGTAGCAGCAACATGACTGGCCCTATTCTCTTCTGGATCTCAGAGGCAGTATGTGTGAGCAGGACACACCTTTCTTCTCCTTCCTCCCCAGTACGCTTGATTTTTCCTTAACGGGGGGAACAAAACTTTGCAAATTTAATCTGAGGAAATTTACCTCCAGCTTGCAGCTGACTTATTATCTACATGTAAAAAGGACTATTGTAATTAAACAGGTGCTAAAGTGCTTAGTATTTTCAAGGGGTATGTTTTCATTAGAAAACACTGCTTCAGGAGCAGTGAATTTGAACCCCAGATGTTTTGGTTAGTCTCGCAAGTGCTCTCTCAATCCTCCTCCCATTTACTTTTCTCTTTAAACGTGGAAACAAAGGAAGTTAAACTGTATTAAAAGCATCTTGCCATGTCACTTTGTCAGTCCAAATCCAACTGAACAAAGAGATGGCTTTCATTCCCAGGCATTGCTCACAGACAGTTTCTTCCAAGACTTATGCCAAGCATTGTGGACAGGAGTCCTATCTTATACTTCAGCCATGCTTCATGCAGTGTGCAACTACTTCAGAAGTTCTGTTGAGTTTGTAACTCATTAAACCTCCAGAGGTTAATGGAATGGCTTTCAGTGTGTGGTGCTCTGCATTTGTACAGGCATAAATAATAGTCTTATCGCTAACACCCCATACCTGGCCTCAGATTCATTGTTAGGAAGTATTACTTATCTGCTGCACTCCAAGGTCTGGTAAATGTAACCCACATTGTTTGTTCCACATCCTGGCAGGTTTCTTAATGCTGAGACAGAGTGCTGTGGAAAATCTGTTGAGTTACAGTTTCTACCTGTGTTCCTATAATAGCACTTCATGGCACAAGTAATATAGATAACGATGGTGCTAGCTTTCATCCTTGTGTCATTGTCCTATGATGACTTTACATACATCCTATTGCCATGGGCAGCAAGGCATATCCCAGGATAGTTGAAAAATTATTAATTAGTACCTTGAGGGACGTGAAGATGGCTGTGAGGTATAACTTTGAGAGACTGATCTCACTCAACAATAGATCCATAAGAGGTATTCTGATCTTGCCTTGGCAGACAGTTACCTGCTCTGTGCTGTAGAGTATCTTCATGAGCTGTGGGTAAGGTCCTGAGTACTGCTTGGCGAGGGTACAGATCATTCACTGGGTGAATTACTCACTTCTACACAGCATATCCATGAGCAACGGTGCAGAGGTACTGGCCTCCTTGTTGTCTCTGAACCTGCTGTATCAGCCTCCTGAGATTCATTTTTTTAGAGGAAATGCCTGAGTCTTGGCACTGATAGACATGGCCTCAAGGGGAGTGAAATGACAAGCAGTTACAGCTCACTGATCTCTTGTCATAGCAGTAAAGCTAATACAATGCTCCTTTTTTCTCTTCTCCTTGCTCTTTTGATCAGTAACCTATGCAGCCTAGGAGGTTTTAGGGATGATAAATCCCTTCCTGCCATGTGCCTTGCCACACTAATGCATGGAAACAGGGATACTTCAGAGGTAGTAGTCAGTGGTGCCAACATTTGCTGTGTCACATTAAATTTCTCACTTTGAAAGGGTTTTTGGTCCTGAGCTGTATGTAACAGCTGAGATGATGAGGAAGCTGGGGTTATTGATGGCAGAGTCCTACAGAAGGCATCAGAAGTACAGTAATTGCACGAATACAAGCCACACCATTTTGACCAAAATTTTGGTGGAAACCCGGAAGTGGAGGGGAGGAGAGGGGCCGGGCCGGGCTGTGCCCGCGCGGCTGAGCGGCTGTTTAAAGGCAACGTGGATCTGTTGGGAATGCTCACAAAATGACCACACTATTGTTCGTATCCTTTTCGGCTTGTAATAAAAGGTACACTGCCGCAGCTATGGTCTGTGTCTTTTTTTACTTGGAAATAATGTTTCCAAGGTCGGCGATCCGCAATTCTGTTACTAAATGATAACTTTGTGAAAGTTCGCTGCGAATGAAAGTGTGGCTAATAATCAGGTGCGGCTTTTTTATTGACAAAGACATCAACATTGCCAACACACCAGAAATGTGGCTTATACTCCGTGCGGCTTGTATTCATGAAATTACTGTACAAACTCTGAAAAGATTTCCTGTTTACTGTGTCTTTTCTGCTAGTACCCTCTCAAGGAGTAGGGTCCTCATACTTTTCTCTCTACTGTAGCCAGCCCAAAGGTGTCCTAATCAAGTCTGCGACCCCTATGTGTGCCTGTCCTGCAAATATAGGAGCAAAAGCTCAGGAGTTTGGGAAATAGGAGGAAGGTGACATTTGTATATCATGCATGTGCTTTCTAGGTAGGCGCCAACATTTTTACTTGCCCAGAGTGTTACAACAGTGATTTCATAAGTCATTATCTTGAAGACCTGATGCATGAATAGTAAAAAGGAATTTGTTATCAGAGCAGCAAGACTTTCAAAGTCTTTGGTGCTAGAAGGAAATTCCCAGCCTGTGAGATCTGAGCAGATAAGCAGCAATTTCCATTTTAGATGACACTAATTGTTTCAACAAAGAATAATTTTCTTTCCAGCTATTGATACAAGTTAGAAAGATACATTCTGTGGCAGCTATGGTATGTTACTCCATTATCACAGGAATTTCCTACTGTGAAATATGTAGTGGTGGGATGCAGACAGGTCTATTTGGGAACAGTCTTTAGGAGGAGACTTGTGTTCAGATACCAATCCAAACAACCCCAATGCCTGGGAGAGCCCCTCAGTGCACTGCTGAATGGCACCTTGCAGTACACAGGGTACAAGCAGACCAAAGGCTTTGTGCGCTTCAGCTAGGCATATTTGTTGGAGAGGAGTAATCTGTGATTCATAAGACACTGTGTATGGGGTGTCATGCTGATCCTACATATAATGGCCTTCAGGACTTTTGTGAGAGACTCCTTACAAGTGTCTTTCCTTATAATGGAAGCATATGCTTTAGAAATGACAGCTATTTCCATAGAGTAACCCTCTAGTGAGTCCTTCCCAAAGCCTCCCCAGCTGTGCAGTGCAAACACTGGCGTTCAGATGCATTGATGGCCCCCAATGCCCCACCAGGCCTTCAAGTGAACCACATTGTGATCACTCTCCCATGGCAAGATACAGCATGGGACTTCAGGGGCTAAACTATGGAAGAAAACATTTTTCACGTGTTGAAAGACACTTGAGAGGATATGCAAAACAATCCTAGCACTGTCTTGAAATTCATATTCCGCTGCATTGCATCAGTCTTTCAAAGAATGGTACTATTTTTTACTTTTTCAGGTTGAAATAAATCAATGGTGTAATTCAGAGTCTGAGTTAAAGTTCATTGAGGTGAAGACTGTGTTACTTTTTTAGAACCTCAGTAGGCTTCTCACTCCTACTCAGATGCAATTTTCTCCAGGTAGTGGCTCTGCATGTGTCTTAGTGCCAATTCACCTTCCCAGCCCTTTGCATCAATCCACCTTCCATCACAAACATGGTCATAGGATTACCTCTATATTCTGATTCCATTTTTTAACTTCTGTTTTAATCCCACTACTAGTTTTATTTGCAGGCAGACTTTTGCATCACTAATTCTGATAAAAAGAAAGGGATTTGCAAGCTAGGAAAACTATCAAGGCTTTTCCTTGGACTTTGATACTGCAAACAATTTTGCATGTGAGTAATTCCACCTATATCAAAAGTTTAACTGATTTTAATGGTTCAACTGCTAGGTAAAGCCATTGTACAAATATTTCTCATGGATGGAAGAGCATGGGTCTTGATGTGTGCTATGGAAAATTATGTGAGTCTTCCATTAGGGACAATTATGCAGGACTGCAGCTTTTTTGTGCTTTTGTGTTTGCAGAGACTAGGGCTGTACTGAAATATTTTGGTGGTTTTTAATGAGCATTAGCATGCTGATGTCCAGAGTAGAAATTTAGTAAAAGTAATTTAGATGAAAATGTGAACATTTTACATATAAACATAAACTGCTGCTGCTTGTTCAGTGAGATTGAGCATTCAGTGATGCAAGGAGATGAAGCAGCCAAGGCTGGAGCCCACCTGCCAAGAAGACGCTGATACTCCTTTCCTGGGTTGTACTGGAGTCAGCAGTAGTGTCTCCTTGGTGCTGTGCTTCAAAAACAGTGCACATCTGAGCATGGGATTATTGGTCTGTGGAGATGATGTTACTTTTCTGTTCTGATGGAACAGAAGGCTGTGTCAAACCCAGTAGCTTCATTTCAGCATAACACTGGAAATTTAGGAGAGGACCACAAAAGAACAAGATGCTTTAAGGTCTGGCAGGCTTACCTTGTGCTGAAAAAAGCGTAGGAAGGTCTACTTAGTATATCAAAGCAAGGGAGAAGAAGATGGAGAAGTGACTTACTGCAATTGATGCAAACCTACACACCAAAACAATTTTCAGATAGGGGAGAGAGAGAGAGAGAGCAACATAACAAATCCAGTAGACAACAACGTAACAAAATTTGGTGGCAGGTGGCCGCTGGACAAATTCACAGATACTCATAAGAACAGTTGACTGCTGGTTCTGTTTATCTGGGAACATGAGCTACTCCAAAGCTGTTAATTGGAGAACGTGTTACATTGAAGAAATTATGTTGTATTTCAGCCACAAGATATGGACTTGACAGAGGAATTATTCTTGAAAAGACAGGATTCTTGAACTACACTGCACAGACCAAGCAGGATAATTTTGTTTTTTCCTGGCCTTAAACCCTCTAAATTTATGAAAATGGTAAAGGATTATAATAAAGGCAATTTTTTCCCCTTTCCATTTGACAGATCCTCCAATGAGATACAGAGATTATATACGGAGATACCAGATTCCATTGTGCTGGATGGCAAATATTTTCTATTCTACCAGCTTCAGTAAAGACTTATTGAAACAAAACGCAACCCCTTGAACATGAAAACTGCTGACATTTTCTATTAGCTCACAGTACAGAACTAGCACAGCATTTTGCCTGAGGCTTTTTCCCACTTTGCACACTTATTAGAAAGAGACACTCACACTTCTTACAGCCTTTCTCTCAATTATCATTTGGTTTGAGGCAAAGCTCTGTTCTCCTGTAGGACAGATGCAAAACTGGGGACTATGGTACAAGTTATTTTTAGATACTGTATAATACATCTGCATAAAGAGGGCAGAAAATCCACAAATTAAAGATGCCTTTAGATTAGTTCTGAAGCAATTGACTGAGAGGGGACCTAAGTACTGAGGCAAGAATTTTCATGGTAGTTATACTGTATTTGTTACTTCAGTGTTGATCATGTCTGAGTCTGCCAAAATACTTCAGAGACATCTGCTGCTGCCGGTTATGGCTGCTTGGGTCATCTCAGTTAACTTGCTCTGTAGGTAAAGGATGTGCCTGTGATCTAGTTCAATGAATTTTTACTGTCTTATAGGGGAAATTTTTCTTTTCCATGCTGCTTTTTACCGGGGGTAGGAAATCGATTGTGGGAAAAGAACCGTGTGATTTGTGATTTTTGAAGGCCTACCCATTGATCCATTTTTCCTTCTACACTTCTGTTGCTATGCAGAAATGACAGGAAATAAATATTGCTTATAGGACACCGTTAGGGAAGGAAAAAGGGAAAGGAAATTTGTTCGGCTCTGTCCTGGCAGAATGCAAAACTGGAGAGTGAGGGTGAGCAGGGACTTAAACTGGTGTGTCTGAAATGGTATTTTACAGCATGTGTATTCAGCTGTGAGACACCTGCCTCTCTAGGAATGTCTGTAGAATGTGGCATTTTTGTCTGGCTCAGTGAAAGGTAAGAGAATACATGCTTTAATTTGCAGGGAAATGGCATGTTGTTTTCTAGTCATCTTCACTATTTATCTCTAGGATGAATTACTGAGATAGTTATGACAGTGTTTCAAGTGTTGTAATTAATAGGGGAAAAAGTATTGTTACTGAAACAAGAAACAAACATTTGCAAATACATAGCAGGCTTTTCCCACAAGCACAGAAATATGCAATATACTGGGTGTGAGGTCACCATGTGCTTGTAGCACACAGATTGCTCGCTACAGTACAGTGGAGGAAAAACACTGTCCTCTAAAATTAGTTTTCTTCCTGATACACCTATAAGGTTAAACATTTTCATGTTGACTAGCCATGTATTGTGATGGCATAGCTCCTCTGCAGTGCTGAGTATGTGCAACCTCTCCTTACCCACAGAGCTCAAATCACCATTTTCAAAATGAGACCCTGAGTGGGGAGGGACAAAGGTGTCTCAGCAGAAGCCTCTGGAGTCTGATTCCGATTAAGAAGAACATGACTAAAGTAAGTGTGGGAGGCCTGGGTCTCCTTGGCTATGGGGAAACTGTGAGCAAACCATGTTGCCAGAAGTAAAATAAGCAATGGAAATCCCCTGAATAGAGAACAATGCTCTTAACCAATAGAGCAGGCTTGCTGGAAATTTTGAGGCAAGCTGGCTAGGGCTGCTTTACTCTATGTTTGTAGTACAGACAACAGAAAAAAGATTCTAGTAGGGCATAAGGAAGTATCAGGCCTTGATGTCATAATGAAAATATACTTGCTGAATAGTAGGGATCAAAATACCAGAGGAAGAATATAACGGTATTTTCAGATAAATATTCTATGATTCATGCACTAGCAGCTCTCATTCAGAAGCAAAGCTGGAAATTCTCATTATTCTTTTAACTTTTATTTTCAGTATTACACTTCATAAGTGGGGATTTTTTTTTTAAGAATGTGATGCATTTTTGCAAGGTTTTGCCAAGCAATGACAACCTCAGTAGATTTACAGAAAATAAAGATTGGAAATAATTCTCGTAATTATTGCCATTTTTATAAGCTCTGGAATACAACAACTTGCAAGAAATTTTAAGATAGAATCAAACTACTTTGTGTGTCTGAATGGTCCTGTTTTTTGGAAGCCTACTTTTTCTTACATTTCCCTTAAAGAATAATATGAAAATACACTAAAGAAGATTATCTGAGAGGAATGCTTCATATTCTTAGAGTTGCTCAAAATGTCCTTATATTTCTTTTGCTTCCATTTGCAATGCCCCTTGTAGCTAATAAAAGTAGTTTCAAAACTATCTACCAGTAGAGCAAAACATAAGCAAGCATTGTACACTTTAAGAATTAAATAGAAATCCAAGTCCAGATTACAAGTACTGGAAGAAGAAAGCTCATTGGAAAAGTTCTGTTTATCTTTTCAGAGCACAGAAACAAACAATGTGTCTTAGGAAACTGAGTCCTTAATATATTCAGTGTGCTTACCCTATAGGGTGACATTTGTCTTACAGAATTGTTCTGAAAATATTTTCAAGCAGTGTCTAAATTCCGTAACTCCATGATTAAAAGAGACCTTTAAAATCACAATATTTACTTGTCCAGCTCTGGAAATAGCAAGATCCCTAATCATGAATAATGCAAAATTAATAACCTATGTTCCTTGTTGTTTCAGTTGGCTCTATTAACACTCAGGTTTAAAGAAGTAGTATCTGTAACCTCCACTACAAGTCTGTAGTTCGTTGGAACTGCCAATTGAAAGCAAATTCAAACACCTATTAGTGTTTTGGAAGGAAAGCCATTTTAACATAATTATGTTGTCTGCTTGAAAGTGGTAGAAAAAAGTTTCTCTAGGCCGTTCAAATGGAAGAAATCTGTACAAATCCAGAGGAAGAGCAGATTTATTATTGGTAGAGGTAGCATTCGGCATTGGCTATGTGTGCGGTCATCTGGAATATCACACAACAGACATTTATCAGTATTAGGCATGTGTTTACTCAGTAAGGGCCCTGACAAGTCACTGTTCCTTGCTCTTAGTCACTGTTATTTCACTATGCAGTGTGATAGAAGTTTGAAAAATCTGTCTAAAAGAGGAAATGGAATAGAGAGGGAACTGAATGGCTGAGCAAAGTCTGAGGCAAGGCATTATTAATTAGGATTTTAAATAACCCCTTAAATACATTCCACACATGGATGACTTCTGTATCAAAAGACCAAAGCCCTTATATGTACTGAATTCGTTTAATTTCTCTGGGATAGAGGTCTTTTTGTGGGCAACCCAGCTCCATCTTGCTCTACCAGCCAGATGCCAGCTTCTTTTCCCATGGATTTCTCTGCCAAAATGAAACCCCTCTACTGTGATGTCCTGCTGCTCCCAGGGGCTGCTTCTTCAAGCTATGTATCCCTTAAGCACTTACAGACCTGGTTTCTCAGGACCGTAGAGCCAGAGCCCCAGGCATTGCTGAAAACTGGTAACAATTTGCTCTAAAGAAACTCTTTCAAGGCTGGATTGAAATAATAAAATGCTTATAAACAAGGCAGTTAGTTATGTGAGGCAGTGCTTTTTGGTCACAGAAAACAGATAAGCTTGGATGCACATTAACTTTTCCACATATTTACCTTCTCCTGGCACCACTTATTTTCCGTGTGGAGACCTAGGTAGGTGAGGGATACCCGAGGTCAGCCCACAAAGCCTATTTTGTTTCTCACAATCTCATGCTTCCCAGCTGTTGACAGCTCTTCTTTCTTTCTCTTTCCATAAACACATGCACACAAGACCCATGTCTCATTAAACCTTCGGAACGAGGCAAAACCAGACTCTGTGAGCCTTGCCAGAGGGTGAAACTTCAAAAAGGTTGTTATTTGCTTCATTTTGTTATTGGAGACTGAAATTAAGTACCCACTGGTGCCTTCAGTTCCTAGGGGAAACTTTATTATATACCAGGAATAAAAAAAGACAACAAGCTTATATTGATAAACAGAGCAATACTGTTGTCTGGGATTATTCTCATGATTATTTAGTGCATTGGTGCAACTTTATCATAGAAAGTGTGAATAACTTAAATAAAATTAACTGCTCAGAAGAGAATGCAAAATAACCCAGGAATGACACAATGTGGTTTCAATAGGAGGCAAAGGGTGGCTTTTAACTGCAGAGTTGCAGACTAGGAGATGAAAACTGGAGCTGTGAGAAACTATGTTAGCATGGTCTTGGCTGCCCCCTGCTCTTTTGATCCCCGTCTAGAAATCACAATGCTGTTTTGTCAGGGGAAGTCCAAAGCCAGCATTATACCCTGCAAAGTAAGGGAGTCATCAGATAGACCTGGTAAAAACCTACTGTTTGTGTTTTGATAGTTCCTAAGCATGTTCAATGAGTTTTCCCACTCTCATATTTTGTTCTGGTTGGTGGCTACTCAGTGGGAGCAGAGACAGCTGCATTTTCATGGCACCATCTGTACTTTATGCCCAGCTCTGAGTAGCATCTCGGGGGGGCATGCTGCAAAATTGGAAACTGCTAATACCAGCAGCAGCAGAAAAGAATTACATGCCCAGATGTGCTACTATCAGTTAAATTTCTGCTTTATTCCCTTGCAGTGACTTCATAAGCTCTTTAGGTGTTTTAGTGGTTAGTGTTACACACAAATATTAGCATATAGACTACAGGCTATAGACATACAGTGCAAGGTCTGAATGTCCCTCACTGTGTCAGAGAGAGGTACATTATAGGCAACTGGAGAAAAACAAACTGTAGATAATTATGAAGTGCTGTGAAGCAAATCCAAAAATTATGGCATTGCACAGATTGATTAGCATTCCCAAACCAGACCTGGAATCAACCAAAAACAAGTACGTCTTGTTACTGTGCAGGTGTGTACAGGTTCATGAGTGTAAGTTTTGCTGTTGAAATGGATCTTATTTTTCATCTAGACCATGATCCTGTAATTGAATATCTGTTAATAACTTTGAATAACAATTCCACTTGTCTGAGCTTCTAGGTAGGAATGGTAGCCAAAGCACAAAGATTCTGGTTTCTCATACTTCAGCTTGCCCTCTAGGACACCTGCACTAAAAAAAAGAGCTTTTGCAGCAAACCTCAAGCTAATAAATACATCCTGGATCCACTTCTTAACATCTGCAAGGTGAATAAATTAAGTGACTGGAGAGTGAACCCAGTGTTTTTTGAAAAGACTGGGTAGTTTCAAAGATGAGCTATAAAGGAGCTGAAGAGCCCTTCAGAAAGGCTCTTTCTTTTCTTTGAATTTTCTGCAGGAACCAAGCTAGAATTTGAGAAATTATGCTTGCATTAGAAGAGGAGTACAACCAGTCACACTTAGCCTTCTTGCCATATTGCCCTGCAGTGCAAAAAGGATAGTATCTGGATTCATTAATAGGCACTGGGAGCCCAGCATTTGCTTTTCTTCTTAGTAAATAAGAGATTTTGTTTATGTTTACAAGACAAGATGGAAAATTATTATGTGGGATGGGTGAGGAAATAAACATATACTGAGGCTGAGTGTACTCTGGGTTGACTGTCAGATGGTTTAAGAAGAACGTTTACACAAAACAACCCCTGTGGTGTAGGCAGAACCTAAAAGAGGTTTTATTGACAGCATTTCCCAGACCTTCTCCTGCTCACAACTTGGATGGGTGTGCTCTTCTCTGGACAAAACATGGATGGCTGGCTCCAGAGAGTGGTAGTGAATGGAATTACTGCCAGATGGCCATCAGTTGAAAGTGCAGTTCCCCAGGACTCAGTACAAAGGACAGTCCTGTTTATTGTCTTTGTCAGGAATATGAATGAGAGGACTGAGTGCCCCCTCAGTCACTTTACAGATGACACAAGCCGGGTGGTAGTGCAGATCTGCTGGAGGGCAGGAAGGCTCTGCAGAGGGATCTGGGCAGGCTGGATCATGGCCCAAGGCCAGTGGTGTGAGCCTCAACAAGGCCAGTGCTGGGTCCTGCCCCTGGGTCACAACAACCCCTGGCAGTGCCACAGGTTGGGGCAGAGTGGCTGCAAAGCTTCCCACAGGAAAAGGACCTGGGGGTGCTGCTGACAGCAGCTGAACATGAGCCAGCAGTGCCCAGGTGACCAAGAAGGCCAATGGCACCCTGGGCTGTACCAGCAGCAGTGTGGCCAGCAGGAGCAGGACAGGGATTGACCCCCCGTGCTCAGCACTGCTGAGGCCACACCTCAAATCCTGTGCTCATTTCTGGGCCCCTCAGCACAAATAAAGCCACTGAGGTCCTGGAGCAAGTCCAGGGAAGGCCATTGGAGCTGGGAGCTGATGAAGGGTCTGGATCACAAATCCTATCAGCAGCAGTAGAAGGACTTTGGGGTATTTAACCTGGCAAAAAGGAAGGAACCTTATCATTCTACAACTGCCTAGAAGGAGGTTGTACCTGCAAGGGGTCACTTTCTTCTCCTGAGTAACAAGTGTCAGGACAAGAGGAAATAGCCTCAAGTTGCTCCAGGGAGGGTTAGTTTTGATCTTAGAAGAAAGTTTTTCACTAAAAAGATTGTTAAACATTGCATAGGCTGCCCAGTATAGAGGTTGAGTCACCTTCCTTGAAGGTATTTAGAGAATCAGTAGATACGCCTCTTACAAACGCGGTTTATTGGTGAGCTTGGCAGTGCTGGGTTAAAGCTGTATTTAATGATGCTAAGAATGTTTTCCACCTAACCTATTCTATGTTTCTGTAAACCTGCTGTCTCGTGAGAGCATGGACTAGAGTTTTGTCATTAAAGAGTGTTTTAAGATCACTGAAACAAGTATCAGCAAAGGTATCAGTGAAAACAGATTTCATATAAAAGCAACAGCACAACAAAGTTTGCTGGCAAGTTTCACTCCAGTACTTACTAGATGGTTAAGGCCCACTGGGGAAAGGCAAAAAACTCCTGAAACAGTGTCAATCAATCCAAACCAAAATAAACCCAAAATTAAACATGAAATTATCTATGTGGAGGTGGAGGCAGTGGGGAGAGGGTGGCATCATGCTGTTTCTAGGGACACATAAGAGTGGAATTTTGTCTTAACAATGTTTCATCCTGGTTGCATTTTGTGTCAGAAACTTCTTTAAAAGTTTGAGGACAAAAATATTACCACTTGGGCTGTTATTCACGCAATAAAATGTCCAAGAGTGTTTGTTTAAAAAAGTTTTAAAAAAGCACAACCTCGTTAGATAATATATGTTCCTGGGATCAGGCAGTGTTTCTCATAAATTCAAGAGGAGCTCAGCCCAAGGCTAAGTCCTGACCATCATTGTTCAGATGACAGTTCAGCCTGGAGGATGGGGGAATGCACCACCACAAATTCGTTTTGGGAGAAAGCAATTTTCTTAAGACCATTGACAATGCCACCTCTGGGGGTATTCTGCCCTTATTGCCCCAGATGGTATTTGTCCCTGGGAGATGCCAGTGACACAGGCTTAAAACACTGCTCTTCCTTGACTGGCCAGGATTATGGGGACAAGCAATACAATCTTGGTATCCATCTCTACCAGCAGAGAGTCATATCAAAGGTGGAAACACTTTTCCCCCACCTTCTTTGTAGGACCAAAAAAGAGTGTGGTTTTTTTTCTTGAACTGTGACACATCTGTAATAGTTACTAGCTATGTTGGTGTAATAAACAGCAGATCACAGTCTGCACTCTTCTGGTTGTGCAAATGTTTGATGAACCTGATCATATGATTTTCTTTCTGTTTTCTTCTTTCTCCAACCACTTACATGATGTGGCTTTCCTTTTAAATGAAGCTGCTAATCTGAGGTTCATGGCATGATCCCCACTAACCGAGTTCCAATAGAGCATCCGCTCATGCTTTCTATGCTGCTGCAGTCTTCCCAGACCTCTGAACTCTTGCTCTGGAGTACAGCTTCTCTGCATCCCTCTATTGTGTGAAAAAATAACCTGAATTATAACCAATTATATTCTACATGTTTCCAATTCCTCCCATGAAAGTCACAGTTAAATTCTCACAAATAAACATACAAATGATCACTAATTCTTTGCCTTTTTGCAAACATAGTCTTAGAAGGTTACAATTGAAACAGAAATAATTGAAGGCATTTCTGAGACTATGTTGAATCTTGCAATCATTAGAGCTTCTGCATGGATGAGTAAATGCCTTTTGCAATCTCCATTGAATTAGCTTATTCATATTGGTACAGTGCATTAAGTATATATGTTTTGTCAAGAAATAATGTATGTGATGATGTACAGCAACACAGAGAGCTCCAGGGTCTGTGACTGGGACTCCTGTGAACCTGTCCAAAGCAGCATCCGTGGTAAATCACAGGCTTCAGCCTAGCTTCAGTGAAGGTTGACCTGACACTTCAAAGTGGTTCATTGGCACAGAAATGTGTGTCTGGATATGCAGGGGAAAATGGCTGATGAATGGACTTTCTCTAATAGAATTTAGTCTGGGGAGTCTGTGAAGATGACAATTGAAACTGATATTCCTGGTATTAAAGTGTACCGGGAAGAAAGGTTTTTGTCATGTAGGCAAGGTGAAGAGAGAATATGCAGGTTGAATTAAATAAGAATATGATGCTAAATAATGTTAAGGTGGTGGTCTCTGTTAATAAAAAGCAGATGGGAAGACTTCATCTTGATATTCTAGTGTGAATTTACTTTCCTTCTCGGTTACTGTCATTACCTCATGTATTTTTATAAAATACTTCATTATGATGGCAGGTGAGGACATATAGAAGAGAAAAAAATAGCACATTGTAAGGGCTGTTTTCTCTTGAGAAAATATTTAGAGTCTTCCTCAGAAAGCTTACCAATTGTGAGCCAAATTACCTGAGCATAAATCTTCAGTAACACTTCTGAAATCAGTATAATTATAATGGATTTATAGGAGTATAATCTGCCTTTTAGAGATTATTTATCTGATAAATGCTAATGACTCCTTGGAGGTGAAAGTGGAGGGTATTTGGGATTCTACCCAAGGATTACAAAATGGGACTCTAGTGAATAAATATGTCTTAACTTTGGAACTGTTGCCAGAAAATAAATTCTTCCCAAGAAAATACTAGCAAAAATCTTTTCTGCATTTTATGTGTTAACAGTATAAATGAAGGAAAGCTCTATAATTTTCTCAAGTTGCACCAAAGACAACTTCGGCCCACACTGAGTACAAAAGAATCTCACATTTCCTTTTAATATTTTTCTCATTTCTTCATGACATTCACGTGGAGCATTTGAGGCAGCAGAATGTACACATTGCCTGCTTGCCACACTGCTGCAATGCCACGTGGCATTCCTCTCACTCAGCTCAGGGCTGAAGCAGTCTCAAGTCTCCTGCTAACCTCTCATGGGCATGAGTCATTAAATTCCATTTTATCATCTTTTCCTATGCATGGCCAGAAACCCATTTTCCTAAACTATTAATATGAGACCCGTGAGACCTGTAAGATTATAACAAAGCTTGCTCCATTTTGCCATTTTGTGTGTTAGTCCATGCATTAATGAATGGTAGCAATGTCCTATCTTATTTCAGGGCAAAAATCTTTATGAGTGAACTAAGTGTACAACAGCAGGAAGGATAAGGACAGTACATCCACTCTCTACATTCTTTTCTAGAAAATTCAGAAATTACTCTTACCAGATTAGCTGCATTATACAAAACACAATTCTATGTTTATCAATTTGTCTAATGAATCCACATTGTGGGGGTTTTATTGGATTACCTCTAAAAGATACTTTAGGAAAAAAAAGACATCTTTACTAAAGAAGAGGTAGCTTGACAAATACAGAGGAAATAAAACTTCAGGGAAAGGAAATACAACAGACTCTGTTTTATCTTCTGTAGGCTCAAAGCATCAGGCACAAAAATAAAAAATCATATTTCATATGATTTTTTCATTTCATATGAAACAAATCTTGTCTAAACATTTTTCAGCCTCATGAAACAGAACAAGTAGGTAACTTTGTATCTTAAACACTTTCATTCCTTCTCACTCACAAAAGTAAAACAAGAGAGGGAGAGTATCCAGCCTTCTCTGAAGACGTATTCACCCATTGTTTATTCAAGAGGCAGCTTTTTTCAAGAACTCCCTCTGTGTATAATGGCATTCTTATCAGGAATAGTGACCTACTGATAGCCTCTGTTAGAGGCCAGGACACCCACTGGGTGAAAGAAAGGTGTGCTCAGCCCTGAGTCTGCAAGTCTCCCCATGCAATCACTGAAGCTGCTCCACTTTCTCCCTCACAGTAGGGTGTATGGGACCAGGCTTCAAATGAACCCTGCAAAGTTCTCACCGATGATCAGAGGGAATTTTCATCTGATTTCTGTAAATTTGGAAATCTGAAATGCCAGATTTGTCATTCAAAGAAAAGGAAAAAAGGAAAAAAGGAAAAAAAAAAAAAAAAAAAAGAACCAAGATACTTTACCATGCCCAAGAGATTAAAGAGGCAGTGTGTGTGTTCCTTATATTTGCCATTGGACCTAATATTTTCTAATTTTTTTTCTTTGGTGAGGATTACTAGTCCATTTAAAATGTGAAAACGGTTAAATATTTGAGTAATGAAATGACTTTAGGAGCAACAATGGTAAAATTGTATGTTTGCTAGACAGGCATTAACTGACATCTTGGGAAATCATCCTTTAAGGACTGTCTTCACTTGGCATGGTTTCTGATGTAGAAATTGTCAGCAAGTTTTTAAATGGTTTCTCCATCTCAGCAAATACTCCTGTGTAGATGCAGCTGAAACTGTCATAATATATTCTCACGATTTTCTGTAGGATGCTTGTATTTGTTGTTCAGCAATGTCATCAGTACTGTGCATGTGTCTATAACAGTACAGAAATTTCCTGCATGACAAGCATTTAGGGAGCACTGATAAACAGAGAGTTGGAGCTCTCTCGTCACTGCTCTGAGTGTGAGCCACCAGCCCAGTGCAGCAAGTGCCTCTGTGTAACTGATCACAATCCAGCTTGCCTTTGCTGGATTGAGTCTGGTTCTCCCCAGATCCAACACCGGCACTAAGTGGGTATCAGTCTCACTGCTCCGGATTTTGTTTTACAGATATGACTGTAATAGTGTCTTCTGACACTTTTCCACTAGCCTTAAAAGTCTGAAACTACTAGGGATTACTGGTGATAAACCTACACCTGTGTTTTAGTGCAAACTGCTTTCAGTGATGCCTACTGCACTGTGGACTGTCATCAGATATTATTGTGCTTGGTATGTCATGTTTACAGTAAATTCACGAATACAAGCCACACTGAGTATAAGCCGCATCTCTGGGTGTTGGCAAACATTTCGGTTTTTGTCCATAAATAAGCCACACCCAAATATAAGCCGCTCTGTCGTTCGCAGCGAGGACCCGCATGCAACAAAGCTGCCAATTAGTAACAGAACAGCAGGTGGGCGGGGTTTACTGGCTGAGCTAAGGCTGTGCAGGGTTGGCCCGCTAGGGGCTGCTGTCGGGGCCAGGTGGCCCAGCTCGGCCGGGCCGCTCGGCGCCGCCCGCCGCTGCCACTGGGCTCGGTCACCCCGGGTCGGGTTGAAAATGTCAGAAAATTATTCACATATTAGCCGCCCCCGACTATTAGCCGCACTTCCGGGTTTCCACCAAAATTTTTGTCAAATTGCTGCGGCTTTTATTCGTGAAATTACTGTAGTTAAAAAAATTATGGCTGGCTGTTTTCCCGCAGGGACTTCTGTGAAGCTGGGGAAGTACAGTAATTTCACGAATACAAGCCGCACTGTTTTGACCAAAATTTTGCTCCCATACTGGGAATGCGGCTAATATTCAGGTGCGGCTAATATGTGAATAATTTTCTGACATTTTCAACCCTGGGAGTGCAAACCAAGTCAGTGCAAACTGCAAAGTCGAGCTCCTGCCAGTAAAACCCTGCATTTACGCAGTTGTTACAAATTGGCTACTCTGTTGCGCAGCGGGTGGAGCTGCTCTGTGCAGGCAACACAGGGGGTGGGGAAGGCGGGCAGCTCTCTCCTGCTTGGCCCTGTAGCTTGGAGGAGGCAGGGGCTCTCTCCTGCTGGCCCCACGGCCCGGGGGAAGCAGGGGCAGCTCTCTCTGCTTGGCCCCGCAGCTCGGGGGAAGGGGGGTCAGCTCTCTCCGCTTGGCCCCACGGCTTGGGGGGCTCCCGTCCCCGTGTGCCGCTGCCACAGGAGCCGGGCGGCTCCATCCCCGGCTCCCATCGCCACCGCAGGTGCCGGCGGGCTCTGTGCCCTCCCTGCCACCGCGGGGCAGCGCCGGGCCAGGGTGACTGAGCCCAGCGGTGGCAGCAGCCGGCCTCAAGCGGCCCCGTCGAGCGGCAGTGCCGAGCTGGGCCACCCAGCCCTGTCGGCAGCCCCGAGCCCTCATGGCCCGAGCCAAGCCAGTAAACCCCGCCCTGCCGCGGTTCTGTTACTATTTGGCAACTTTGTTGCATGCGGGTCCTCGCTGCGAACACAGAGCGGCTTATACTCGGGTGCGGCTTATTTATGGACAAAAAACAAAATGTTTGCCAATACCCAGCGATGCGGCTTATACTCAGTGCAGCTTATATTCGTGAATTTACTGTAATTGTAAAAATAGAAACAACTACAACAACAGTAACAATAATAGTGTGTTTTATTTATTATTAGTGGAATAAATAAAAATCACAAAAAGGTCTACATATATTTCTTTTTCTTTTGCCATCTTCCTGGGATCTTTTGGAGGGAGTTTTCCTGCCTTGCTAGCATAAACAAAACTTTTAGATAGTATTTATTTGTTTTAATATAACTGTTGATTTCTCAACAGTGTTTGGTCTCTCTTTTAAAATGGCTTTCAAATGCTTCTTTTAATACATTCAGTATTCTCCATCCAGGGCATTTTTCAAAATCCACATTCAGGTACTGTTCAGATCTCACTGCCAAAGTACAGTAAGGGGCTAGAACATGGCACTAACAGCTTTGCACCAAAGCCTGCATTACTTTTGCCATTACATGAAACTTCTTAGTGATGCAGGCAATCATAATCTATATTTTGCCTGCAAGTGGAGAGGTTTGTTTGCGGATCTTTTTAGGAGGCTTGGCACACTCATGATCAATGTCTAGAAGTTCTGTAAAAAGATTGTGAATTTGCCTGCAAACACCAAATCTCACCCAGGCTTACTGAATTTGTAAAACATACATTTGTAACTGAAAAAAACAACCTCTTCTCTCCAGGAGATATTTATCAGGCCTATCTTGGCAATAGCAGTACTTGGTTTATGGTCAGTTTCATCTAACAGTGCTGTCCCATAAATAAAGGAATTTTTTTTACAGCTATGGCTTAAGGCCAAAGTGTCCTTCATACCTTCAGCATATTTATATTCAGTTTTGTTTGTGGCAATGATGCATTAGCTACTTGTCTCCAGCTTCAACTGTGTTATTGAAAGAGTATTGTGCCAATACCGTTCTGCGATGCACCCATGAACAAGTTACTTTTGTGGGTTTTGTCATAATATTTCAGGACCAGGGCTTCTTTAATTAAATCCTTCAGTTTCTCAAGTGCTCTCTTAAGGACTGCATCTGTTCTTTGAGTGTTTTCAAGCAGTCATGCTCTATGACTTCTGGTTCAGACAGCCACGTTAGTCATAAACCTCCCAATGTAAATCATTGTTCCAAGAAATCGTCGGACGCCTTCTTTCTTTGTTCAGGCAATTACTCAGTGATTTCCATAGTGTTGTGATGTTCCCTCCCATCCTTCTTTGCACAACATGCTCTTATCATGTGCATTTGTTTAGCTTTACCCTCACAGCACCAATCTTTCCAAAGCTACCCAGTGCCTGTGATCTTCTGTTGTCTCAGTTTCTGAGTCTGTGCTTGATTCATTGCTCATGTCAGCCTGAGGGACACTTCACTCAAAACAAGATTTCAGTACCCTGACACTGGCCTCTGCAGAACAGAAATCTGTGAACCAGCTCTTCTACGAAGGTTTCAAGGATATAAGTGCTATAGAAATTTGGCTACACAGCTTCACTGGGGAGCTACCTCATCCTAACATAAACCCATCCTAGGACTTTAATAAGGATCCATTTGTTGAGAGTAGGAGTTTCATGAAATACAAATTTATGTACATTAAGTTGCATGCAGACTTTATGCCTTGTATCCCTATTTTTCTTTCCTGCACATGTTAAAATCTGGACTGTACTACACTCCCAATATAGTGAAATACAAACGAAATTTGAAAAACTGCTTATTTTTACCTGAAAAAGTGTTCATTAAATAAATGCATTAGTGGGAAATGCTTGTTCTGTGAGACCAGAGCATTCTAAATCTGGGAGGTTTTAGAATTTTTTTAGCTAATGGCAAAGGAGCCTCACTCTGAATAAATAGTAAGCCTTTTATGTGAAGTCTTAGAAGCTTTGATCAAAATTTTAACCTCAGTGGCTGAACTATACACTGTAATTACTGGTATAATACAATCTACAAAAAGCTTCAGTTCAGTGCCATGAATGCAGGCAGGCAGTCCATGACACCTCAAGATATAGTCTTTCAGGATTCAGACTTTTTTTCTGGGTCTTAAGTCAGGGAAATTTCTCTCTGATTTCACAGCATGCTTTCCAGCATGAAATCATCATGATTTGGTTTATTTTGTGTGGTAATTGCTTTTTCCCAAACACCTCTAAAGACACAAGACATAAAAAGCTGAACAAACCAATTCTTTAAATGTACTTGAAAATGTAGTTTATGGATAACAGTTAGGGAACTTTTCCAGTGCATTATGCAGTGTCATCTAGCTCCTGGCCCGTGAGTCTTGGCACTGGGGCAAAGGAGCCAGGGAAGCAACAGTAGCTCGTCTTGCCTTCTCAAGGTGTCAAAATGTGCTATGGCAAAAGTCTGCTGTAGCAGAGGTCTACAGCAGTAACTCCCCTCTGCCCACCTGTCTTCTTGTCTTCCTGGGCAGCAAAGGATAATGTTGCCAAAGGAGTAATTCAGTGGGTTTGCTGAAATGTGAAAAGCTGCCCCCCTCTCCCCTCCTTTCTACGCCATAGCAGTCCTCGCCACTGCACATTGTCATCAACATGCCAACAGGATCTGTCCACACACCCCTCAATCCTCTCACCCAGCAGCCAAAAAGGATTACTTTACTTTCCAGCAAAGTATCCATATTTCCACGGCCAACAGGACACCAGGAGAATTTTAACCTGTATTCCCACTAGACTGAACAAGTGCCCTGATGTTGGCATCTAATCCCAGCATCAAAAAGGCTGAAGCTCCAGCTAGGACTTTGAGGGAGTTGATTGTGAAACACTGAACAACTGGAAGTCATTAACTTCCCTTTGAACAAATAAACCCAAGCTTTGTTGTGTCTATGTGCCTTCAACTTCTCACTCTAAACAGTGTTCATATTCTTAAGACTTGCTGCAGAAAATAGTTTATTCCAAGTAAATACAGGAAATTCCTTTTTGGTGTTCCAATACATCTTGGAAAAACCCACTGCTGCTGTGGGTTCTCACATGTGCACTCGGATCAGTGATCTAATAACCTCCTCTCATTAAAGAATAACCACATACACTTGTTTTTTGTCTGAAACCAGATGAGTGAAGCAACAGCAGGGTTGTTCTGAAAGCCTAAGTAACTGTCTCTGCTCAAAACAAAGGAACTTGCAACACATGTGGGCATTGTGGCTTTGCTAGGTATTTTGGTGAAAGACAGGATTAGACAGTCAGCTTATCATTGTGAGTGTATCAGAAGAAACAGCTGGAGTGGGCCTGAACTGCTTCCAGTTGGTCTGTTATGTTGTTGGGCCAAATAAAATTTAAGAAGACCTTTCTATGTACTAGAAGCACAGGCTGCTGTCAGACTCCAGAGAGGTTGAGAAGGTGAACTTGGTCCATGACACTGAGCACAATCATCTCCAGCTGCTCTGACTCCTAACTGTGACTGCAAAACTGCCTGGTGAAGGAAGGAAAGGGAAGTCAAGACAAGTGGCGTTCTGCTGTACACAGAAGTTTAATTGCATTGAAATGCATTTCTTTGGGGTCAATGTTTGATTGTTTATGTCTGCTCTACTACATTTTAGTTGGATATTTTCAGCTTTTCTAGCCTAAATCTTTGAGCTGTTAGAAACTGGATGTAGTAGCCTGTAAGTTAATGAAGCTACATAAACATATTCCAACAGAAAAAAGAATCAGGCTTTTCAAGAAATATACTTTATGCTAAGGACCTTACCATGAACTCAGGTGGTAAAATACTTGCATGTTGATGTGTTCAAAAGTTGAAAGATCTTTTGGTAATCACCTCTATTATATGTGGGAGCTTTATTATGCACCAACATGAATTTAATTTTTGTATCTGGAATGGTTTGCATTAGTGTTCCTCAGTGAACATCCAAGTTGGATTTAATAAGATAGCACTTGTCCATTAATAAAATAACAATAATCAAAAACATATTTCTTGCCATTCAAATTTTATGTAATCAATATATTTTCTTTAATGATCAGTTGGAATTACTTTTATGCAGGAAAACTCTTTTTAGTAAATGAAAATCAGCAATACTTTTGTAAACTTTAATTATTTAAGGGAAAAGGGACTAAGCAAACTGCAAGGTTTAAGCAATGAAGTACAAGCAGATAAAATATTCAAATGCTAAATGTGAAAAATAATATATTAGCAGAGTTATAGATGGTCCTTTTAAAATACCCTGTTTTCATCTATTTCAGTGTGTGAGATAAATTATTTCTCTTTCACATAGCCCAATCAGAGTTCTAAAAGGAAGGGATTTCTACTGATTTCAATGGCTCTTTTATTTCCAGCCCCTAAAAATGAGAGACTGGAATTCTTGCTTCTAGCCTTAGAGACCCACTTTGCATGTGTGTCAGGGACCCACAAAGCCCGGTATGGATGAACCCATCTATGTCAATTCATCCCACATCCCTGCTGGAGTCTGGAAGGGATTTGTGGGTCACCCTCTCAATCTGCTACTTTTCTTCATGGAGCATAACACCCCAGCACAGGTGTCAGCCCCGGCCAAAAATGGAGCAGGAGAGTTTTGAGGACAGGAGAAGAACTGGTGGCACAGACTTTTTGTAAGTTACTCAGCAGAAATGTCCAGGGTTGCCCTGAAGAACTTTAATTTTTATGGCTGTCTTGGGTTGCAATACAGGATGTGATTAGAAGTATCTATTCTATCACCATCTGTTGAGGGTGGGGGCAGTGATCCTTATCTCCGTGGGAGACCTTCTGCTAATGGGCCATCCATTGAAACCAGGCAGGGCATTGTTCTTTATCTTTTCACAACCCATCCTTCCTCCAGAGAGTTATTTTCTGCTAATGGCCTTTTCCTACCAAGATAAAAACTGAGATTTTGGGACGCTAGGGGAGTCTTTTTTTTCCCACTGGACTTCAGAGGAAAACCGAACTTCTCCACATCATCACTGGACCTTTGGACGAAAACTGTATCCTTTGACAAAACCACTGCTTCAACTGAACCACATCTGTCCCTGCAGGAAGACTGCAGCCACCATTTAATGGGACTGCTACCAACACCCTGCCTGACGGGGTGTCAGGTTGTACTCTGACTTTGTCAGTGTTTGGGGTTTGTTCTTTGTAGTACTGTATTTCTATTTTTATTTTCTTAGTAAAGAACTGTTATTCCTAATTCCCATGTCTTTGCCTGAGAGCTCCTTGATTTCAAAATTATAATAATTTGGAGGGAGGGGATTTACATTCTCCATTTCAAAGACAGGCTCCTTCCTTAGCAGACACCTGTCCTCCAAACTAGGACAATGGCCCTTAACAGAGAGGTACATTAGAAGCTGGGGATGAAGCATGTGGGTAAGATACATAATTTTTGGAGGCAATTCCAGCTTTGTCCACCTGTCCTAAAAGGTACAGAATCTAGCCACCAGCCCACTTTATCAGGGGACAGGGAGCCAAAAATTATGGAAAGAAACTGTATGTCCTCTTCCCTAAAAATAAAGCCTTTTCTCTGTTCCCAGCAGAGTGTACCCATAAACTTATCATCAAGACATTGTCTCGCAGATATTTTGAAACTAATAAGAAATGATGACTATGTCAAGCAAAGTACTTGCAAGGAGGTTTTGTTATGGGGGGATCAAAGAACAGATAAAAGAGGCTTTTATTTATAAACCACTTCTATTCTTTAACACACTGGGAGCTGTCATAATATAAAAGACAACCCTTTCTTTGACCTTTCTGTGCAGCTTTTAAAAAAAATAAGCATGAGACAAGTTATGAAAGCATTATTTGAATTCTAGAAATAAAACAGTCATTGTACTCATACCCGTAAAGCTACAAGCACGATTAGCATCATGTACAAAATGCAAAAATAACTTGCCAATTAGTTTATCTTAAAACTATTAAGAAGTTCACTATATTGTAATCTGCTCATAGAAAGAGTATAAAATATGCAAAAAAAAAATCTCTTTTGCCCAATCTACATTTTAATGCAAGCTAATTTCTTTCTTGGTGTCAATTTTCCAGGTTTTTCTGACTGTCCAAAAACACCCATATTTGTACTTCTTACTTTATAAGACATCCTTTTTTTGTTACTGCTCTAAAACATATGCTTTGCATTTTCACAAATACAGTAGCATCATGAGTATAATTAAAATATAATTCAAAATATATTTGCAGTCCATTAACACTTCTTTGACTAGGCCCAGTTTCTAAATCCTACTCTGAACTGAAAGCACCTTTCTTCAAATGTACGTCTGATATGCAGATTCAAACTACAGTAAATTCACGAATACAAGCCGCACTGACTATAAGCCGCATCTCTGGGTGTTGGCAAATATTTTGGTTTTTGTCCATAGATAAGCCGCACACGAATATAAGCCGCTCTGTCGTTCGCAGCGAGGACCTGCGTGCAATTAGTAACAGAACCGCGGCAGGGCGGGGTTTACTGGCTGAGCTAAGGCTGTGCAGGCTCGGCCCGCTAGGGGCCGCTGACGGGGCCAGGTGGTCCAGCACGGTGCTGCAGCTCGGGGCCGGCCGGCGCTGCCACTGGGCTCCGTCACCCCGGGTCGGCACTGCCCCGCGGTGGCAGGCAGGGACGGAGCTTCCCCTGCTCCTACGGCAGCGGCGGCGGGCGGGGAGGGAGCTTTCCCGCACCCGTGGCGCCGGCGGCGGGCAGGGACGGAGTTTCCCCGCTCCTGCCGGGGCGGCGGCGGGCTGGGACAAAGCACCCCGTCGGCTCCCCGAGCCGCGGCAATGGCTGCGCGGGGCTCCCGTCGGCTCCCCGGGCCGCAGCAATGGCGGCGCCGGCTTCCCCCCCCGTCCCCGGGCTGCAGCAATGGCGGCGCCGGCTTCCCCCCCCCTCCCCGGGCCGCAGCAATGGCGGCGCCGGCTTCCCCCCCCCTCCCCGGGCCGCAGCAATGGCGGCGCCGGCTTCCCCCCCCCCTCCCCGGGCCGCAGCAATGGCGGCACCGGCTTCCCCCCCCCTCCCCGGGCCGCAGCAATGGTGGTGCGGGCTTCCCCCCCCCTCCCCGGGCCGCGGTAGGGGCAGCCCGGGTCCCCCCTCTCCTCCCCGGGCCGCGGCAATGGCGGCGCCGGGCCCCCCCCGTCTCTCCCCTGGGCTGTGGCAGAGGAGGAAAGAGAGCTCTCCCGCCTCTCTCCCCGCCCCCCGTGCTGCCTACAGGGAGCCAGGCTCCACCCGCGGTGCAACAAAGTAGCGACTTGTAACAATGGCAAAATGCCGACTTTGCAGCTGCTCGGCTCAGCACTCTGGCAGGCACTTCTGAGGTTGTATTAGCCGCTCCTGATTATTAGCCGCATTTCCGGTTTAGGAGCAAAATCTTAGTCAAATTGGTGCGGCTTGTATTCGTGAAATTACTGTAATCTCTTTCTAAGCACCAGTAGCTGCATTCATGAACACTGACACTTTAATTGTCTGTGTCCAAAATTTTGATCATTCAACCTCCTGCTCAGCTGCTGCCTAACATGAAAGGAAGCCAGATTTCCTCTGCTCTTTAATTCCCTCCAGTGAAACTTCCTGGGCACTGAGATGTTTGCCACACACTGAGAATATGTCAGCCAATACTGCCCAGGAGCCCACAATTTATCCCACTCTTGCATGACTGCCATCCATTCATCCCTCCTCTCTGTCACTTGCCTACTAGACTGCCTCTTGTACAAAATAACCAGGCCACACTGCTGACACAGAACAGAAAATGCAGCTGAGTGGGAGGGTGAAACCAGGGTCCGTATTCCTACCTTGCACAGGCAGGGTAGGACTTCAGCTGAGTCCTCCAGAGCAGCCAGGAAAGCCAGCAGCAGGAATGGGACTTCAGCTAAGGCTTTTCTCGTCTGTGTTTGCTGAAAAGCAACAGTGTGGACTAGGCTACAGTTCCCGTCTTGAATCCAAAAGGAAGAGGAATGGTACCGACTACTTTTGAGGACAATGACTCAATGGCACACAGCTGTTTCCTGTTTACCTCAGGAGCTCCCAAAACTATGGAGTTGAAAGTTTACAAATGATAAGTGGAAAGAAAGAAAGAAAGAAAGAAAGAAAGAAAGAAAGAAAGAAAGAAAGAAAGAAGAAAGAAAGAAAGAAAGAAAGAAAGAAAGAAAGAAAGAAAGAAAGAAAGAAAGAAAGAAAGAAAGAAAGAAAGAAAGAAAGAAAGAAAGAAAGAAAGAAAGAAAGAAAGAAAGAAAGAAAGAAAGAGAAAGAAAGAATCGCCTTCTGTCAGAGACATATGTTTCTTGTTAAGCTTGAATTCTCCTTAATACCAGCTCTTCAGATCTGAAGATGATTTGTGCTGATATCAACAGGAAATTCTGCTATCATGCCAGTGACTATATCATGACTGAAATTTAAACTGACATCTGCTCATCTGACAACTAACATCTGTGAGTGATTTTGTATTGTGTTGCATATACCCAGAATTAAACCCTTTCTGCTTCAAGATAAATTGTCTATTGAAATAAATATCATTTACCTGAACAATAACTATACAGGACCGAGCCAAGATAACATACAGGTCTAAGATACGATTTTGTGTAACTGAAACAGAGGCTTACATTTAATGCCAAATAAGACAAAAAGTTATGTCAATGTTCTGTGTTATTCTCATCTTAGATTTCTTAACAGTCCAAGTGAAGTAGTTCTACCATCCCCCTAGAACTCTAAGTCTTACCCAGCCACCAGAGATTAAGTGGCCATATATATCAGCATTCAGAAGCATTGCTCTAGAAATTCAGGTTGCCCATGGGCATTAGTACCAGAATTAGTCATAGCAACTCTGATCAAACATATTACTTTTCCATGACTTTACTTTATTTTGAATATACATTTCATGATTTCTTACACTAAACAGTTTTTCACATTTTATACTAGAAAAGAAGATGTAGACTTTTTATAGTGAATGCCTCAGATATCAGTTAATAATTTGCATTGCTTATTAAGATAAACATTTTCTGTTCAATTCCAATTCCAGTGAGAATTGAAAAAGAGCTGGTGACTCAAGACCTGGGATTTTTGACTTCTCAGATGTATCTGCTGGCTTCATGTCAATCACTGCTGTTTCCCACAGCTTTGCCTGCCAATAATGATGTAACAGTCACGATAGGTCTCGTGGTGCTTTGGAAGAGAAGGGGGAATGGATGGCCACCAAGCCAGTCAGGGGCAAAGACAGGCCTCTTGAGTCCAGGATCCTTCAGTGTTCTGGCTGGTCCAAGTCTGCTCTTAGTCAGATGACACTTTCAGTAATAGCGTCCTTTCTGGTTTGACTAGAAGCAGACCTGTCACCATGGAATCCTGTGAAAGGGCAAAAACAAAAGGCACTAACTGAGATACAGAAAATTCCATTTCAGTGTAAGAAAAGAATCATAGTTTTTTTGATAGTCAGAGTGGTCAAACACTGTAACAAGTTGCTCAGAGAAGCTGTGGAATCTCAGTCCTCAGAAACAGTCCAAACTCGATTGGACGTGGCCATGAGCAGCCTGTTGTGATTGAGTTTTGAGCAGGGGGATTGGAGAGTCAATCTACAGAGGTCCTTCTAACCTAAATGATTGTTCAGTTCATAATCTCTCTCTTTACCTAACTGAACAAAGTCTCCTTATTAATGGTTGTGCATCTGAAGCAGTTTGGATTCTGAGGAAACTGAACGCTGAAAGAAGGCTGTTTCTTACAACCATCTGATCTTGGGATAGCTAGAATTCAGAACTGACTCTTAAGCAAGTAATATCTTAATCTGTTGATTTATCTTAATTGAAAACAAAAAAAAACAACCACAAATGGATTATTTGAATCCAGTTATGTCATCTGAGATGTATACAGAATTCAGTTCATGGTTAATCCTGCAAACCTCACACCTCACACAATCCTGCACTGTCCCCTCAGCTGGGCTACCTCCTGGCTTTGTGGCATAAATAACTAGTTTTTCTGATGATTTCCAAACAAATTTTCACCCTGTTTAGAAACAATACTTATATCCACCAAGTGGCTGGAGTTTGCATTAATTTTTCATGGTAGACCCTAGTAGTTCGATGGAACCAATCAGAAATAGAATTAGAAAACACAGTGTTGGGGGTTGTACTTGATTTTCCTGCCTTAGAAGTCAGAGGGAGAGGGAGAAAGGAGAAGACTCCAGGTAAACCCTCAGTTAAATCCAGAAGAGATGGTCAGTCAAAGACTCTGAGTTCATGAGATAATTTAACTGAGCTTGAGCCAAGTACTAGCTTGAGCCACTGTTTTTCAGACTTCAGCACAAACCCTAGCCTGACTTGTGCACATTTCAAAGAGTAAGTATCTTGGCTTACACTTCAGGCTGTGCCTGCACAGCACAGAGCAGAGTTGAGCAAAGAGGGTGAGGACAAACCAGGCTCAGTATCCAGGATGGGGAGAAGAAACCGACTTAACCCAGTGTCATGCAAATGGACTGCAGTATTTGAGGGAGCATCCTGGCCTGGTACAGAGTCAGATAAATGAGATGGCATGCGTGGAAATGACAGGCTCTGCACTGAACCAGGTGAGCCTACCCTAGGAGGGGTGCTTTAGTGCTAATCACCCTTGCTGTCAAAAATGTTTATTTTTCATTGTTTGCAGCCATGATGACTTTCCCACTCTGAAATAATATTCTGTCCTCTTCTGCTTTCCTTAATAATCATCTGCTATTAGCAGAATTTTCCCTTTTGATTTTTTTTCAGCTAAAGCAGATAGATAGGCTATATCATGTTTCCCACCACCAGGCATGTTTTATGGATCATTCATTCACTGAGTCATGTAGCTCTTTTCAACTATTTCCCATTTTGCAACATCAGCTCTAAGTGGGAGCACCAGATCTGAACATACTACTGCATTTGTTCATGTCAAGTTACAACAATAATGGGGCTAGCTTGAGTGTCTTAGAGAGAATATATCTGCTTTTTCCCTATATTTATATTCAACCCAATCAAAATAGTGATCCCAGCCGAAAGAGTAAGACTGTTGCTGCTATTTAATTCACTTATTTTTATTTATCAAAGATTTTGTCCAACTTCTAGACTCCTGTATCAATAAGACTTGAGAAAAAAGAAAATGTTCTGGCTTCATTTGTTCTGGTTCAAAAAAACCGGTTCTTCATTGAGAAAAAATGTAAATGAGTGTTTTAGTTTGCTCTGCAAATCCAAAAATCTTAATTGGAGAGGCGAGGTCAGAGACACAGGATCTTCCATGGCGACTTTCCCTTTTAGTGCTGCTTGAAGAATTCTCTTTTCAAGTGGAAGGAATTACTGCCCTCAGAGCTTGCTTTCATCCCTAACACCATAGCATCACAAAGGAGAAGGTGAATGATCTGTTATGACTGGCGGAAGGAACTGAACAGTTGGGCATCAGGGAGTCACCTGAATTTCCCATGTCAATGGAGGAAGTCCAATTAATGTAGTTATTTGAGTCACTGAGACCCGGAGGGAGGCCTACACTGATACATTTGCCTTCACTTTTCTGCTCTATAGTGTCTCATGGTGCTTGAATGTCACAGAGACATCCCTCTGCTGGGAACAGGTTATCTCTGTTGCTAAGTGGTTTCTATTACTTGTGGTTAAAAACAATTAATATAAAAAAAACCCCTTCTTTTGGTTTCTTTGTTTGGTTTGAGGGCAGTTTTTTTGTGGGGCTGTTTTTTGTTCTGATTTGTTTTCTTTGTTTTATCCCCTGGCAGCATAGCAAGTCTGTTTCATCCTACCTTCACAGTTAAAGCATTTAAATAAAAATGCAGTAGAATTCTGAATAGTGAGAAAGGGCTCATGAGGGTTTTTGTGTGTGTTGGGGTGTGTGTGTGTGTGTGTATGCTACCCATTGCAAAATACCCAGCCAGGAGGTGTGTTGTGTACCTCCATTCATCAGGCAGATCTTGCTGAGGCCAGCTGCAGAGTGGGGAAACGAGTTTTGCAGGGCTGTACACACCTGTTTTTCTTAAATGTGTTAGTTACATCTCTCCTCCTGTCTTCCCTAAAGCATGCCCTGCCCTCCCTCCCCCTACCCCCAACTTTTGTGGCTATTTTACTACCTCTGAGAGGTTAAAAGTAGCAAGATCTAGACAATTTCCTATTCTATCATGCTGTCAGTCTGAATTGTTGCTTCCAGAATATCTTCTCTCTCTTGAAGCTGGAGGCTAGAGGTGGTCATGAGGTCCCAAAGAGCAACTTTTACTCCATTCATCTACTTCAGAATATCAATCTCTGTGTGTGTGCATACATTTGCATTTATCTATATATTTATATGAAATTACATTTCATTTTTCTTGCACCTATTTGCAAAAAAAAAAAAAAAAAAACAAACAAAAAAAAGACCCAAAGGCAGAAAAGCAGAGTAGTCCTTAGAAATTTAATTAATAAAACATATGCTTCTTCACAGAAGTTCAGAAAAACATCTGCCATTTCATTTTCAGATGCCAAGTTTGCCATATGTATGGCATCCTGGTCTGCTTCCAGCCTGGATAATTGCATTCTTTCTATCTGTGAACATTCCTGTCATTTTGATTGGATGCAGTGTTTCTTCCACACTCTTTTGCCAAATTATTCTGTGCTGCTGCTGTGTAGCTTTAAATGGCTGCCATGTTGCAATCCAGAGAGGGTTTCTATCTGCTCAGAAGCAGGACATAAATCTTTGATAGCTCAGGGGAGGATTCAGCCTGCTCTAATGCCTGCAGGTATAAAGGTTGTCATTTTCAAACCTTTGCTTTGGGACTCTGAGGCTGAAAAATTGAAGGCATTGACCTGAATATTGTCAGGTACAGTCTTCTATTCATTTGAGATGGTAATTTCATTTTCAGAGATCTTTAGAAACAACAGCCATTCATGCAGGCAATGAGAAGTACTGGCACAAGCAAGTGCCAGGCATGTGCAGCTGCACTGCCCCTAGAGCAGGACTGGATGGGGCTTATCCGGTTTTGCAGATGGACAGAAGCACTAATGGACCTACACTGTGCTATGGGCAGGGTTGTCTGCTGCAGGGCTTTCCAGCAGGAGTGGGATGAAACTGAGATGCTGGTGAGAAGGCTTTTTCCAGGTTCATGCAGGGCAAAAGTTGACATGTGGACATAAGAGGGCCTTGTTTCCCTCTTTGTTGTTGGAAAGACTGAGACTTGAAAAGTAAATGAGCAAATAAAAGCATAAAATATCTCAAATCTTCCTCATACCTCTCTACAGTTTAGGTTCCCTTCGCCTGGTGGGCTGGGTCTGGAGCCTTTTGTCACTCAATACACTGCAGAGTGCAAAGGCGTTTTGCATCCAAAACAGTACTAATGCTCTTTCCAAGAAGTAGTTTTAGGATACAAAATGCAGGAAACAAAGAAAAACCTTGTGCAAGAAAGACTGGATATTCCTCTGCCTTAACTTTTGACTGTGGATTTAACTTGTGTACAGTAAATAGTGTAAAAAGTGGATTTGGTTACATTTCACTAATTTTGATGGAAAGTTCCCATTCTATAGAAATTCATCGGGAAAAATATTGACTTTTAACTTAAAAACGACTTGCAGAAAGGAACATTTTCCACAAAAAATATTTTCAAAGTCATACAAAAATCTCTTTTCAAAAAAAATCTCTTTTCCCCATGTTCAATTGTCCCAGCTGAGCCATGTTTCCCTGAGGTGTCAAGATTTCTGATCTGATGGCTACAAACAGGAAGCAAGGAAGCTTTGGGAATCCTATTCACCCCAGCTTTGAATAGCTCCCATAGCAAGGTTATTTCAGAGCTGCAGACTCTGGATGCCCTGCAACATCCTTTGCCTGCTGCACAGAGACTCACCAGCATCCTTAGAGCAGATGTCTAAATTTAAAAATGAAAAACAAAATTAAAACAAACCAAAACAAAAGAGTTAAGATAGTGGTCTTTCCTTCTTTAACCCCCTATTAGAGTAGAGTAAACTGTGATGGGTATTATTTATGTAAATTCCTTTCAGATCCCTGGCTTTATATCCAGAACCATGAATGATGATGAAGTGGCTCCTAATCAGTCACTAAGCAAGGTTTATTAATAGATGAACTGTGGGAAAGGTAAACTTTAGAAAAGATAAGTACCTGAGAAAGAAGGACAGCTAACAAATAGAAAAAAAATCCAATTTCCCAATGAAGTAACAAGTTAGTCACTTAAATTACATGAAATTTTTTCCTTTTCTCCCTCTGGAATTGTGCAGTTTTTTTCTGGCATACATAATAAGGGCGTGAAAGTGTATTTCAGTTTTATCTTTTTTTATCTTTTTTTTTTTCCCATGCAGATTGTGTTTACTCTATAGTTTTCAACCTGAGTTATCAAGCCGTTTACCTAAATATCAGCAACAATGCTTTCCCTTCAGAGCTTTGTGAGTTACAGGATAATTCCTGGGAGTGGGGGGTGGGTGGGATACCCCTCTGTGTAGTGCTTTCCAGAAATGGAGGATATTATATCTGAAGCTCTTGAGTGATTTTAGTTGTGTTTGCACAGGCAGGCACACGCAGCCTCTGCCTCCACACGGCACTGGTCTAAGAAGATCCACAAGGTTGTGGTTTTGTTGTGTCAGCGGAACTTTATCACTGGCTTCCACACAGGCTGCTGATACCTATTTTGGCTTCTCTATTCAGAACTGCAGTGGACAGTGTAAATAGGGTATGAATTCCCAAGACCTGTCAAAACTGAGATTTAAGTTCATAGCCAATTAAATCTTTAAGACCTCTTTCCCCTTAAACCTCTCTCCAGACTTTTTTCCCCCCAGTCCTCTCTTTATAGGCTACTGAATTTCGACCTCTAAAATATTTAAAAGGAAAATAAAACAGGTTTGTAATGCAAAAATTTTTCAGATAAACTCCTTTATGTCTTTCTTCACTTACAAATGAGAAGGATGACAGAAATTGCCATCTGGCCCATAAAGCTGTGTTCTGGGCAAGCTGTGTGCTTTTGACACAGAGGAAATGTAGATGTAACAAGAAAAAATACTTATTTTTGCTTTTGATATTCTGTTTACCAACATACACTTTCTCCTCAAAATCATTTCTGATTTGAGAAAGGAAGGAAAGCAAACGTAAGTGCACTTGAAATAAAAGCTTCTCATTGCACACCTAAAGTAAGTGCAAAGGTACACAAGGTTTGTTTAGCTTGCAGCAGAGAGGGAATATTTGGAAATAACCCCTCAAGATGGCAAATGCATTTTGGTTTGCATTTTGCCTCCCTGTTCATGTGCAAATGCAGACATTACAATGGGTATTTTCCATCACTATTGCCAACGAGAACATGGTCAGTTGGGCACTATCTTTTCCAGAACCACCTGTTCTTTTTTGAAAATTGATGTTTTCTCCCTCTTCTATGCACACTGGAGTAAGTCCTAAAACATACTGGCTTTCCCAGCTGCCACCATGCCCCGAAAATCCCTGTGCCTAAGTATCTGAAGGACCATTGCTGCAGAATTAGTAGTTGCTAGATGCATCAGTCAAGGATAAAGCATGAGGTAAGGTGAAGTGGTTCATGCAGCTTGAATCTACCCAAGTCTGAGGTGCATGGCTGTAGAAGCCACTCAGGGATACAGTCATTTAACCCTCCAAAATAAAGACTGTATAAAGAAAATACGTGCTAAAATTAGAACAAAGAGTCATATTTTCTCACTTCCTAGTAATAAGGAGAATTAGTTGCAAATTACAGCTTTTCTTCACTGTTCTGTTGAAGGACCCTGGTTATTCCCTACCATCAGCTCTCAGGGCTTCTTCCCACAGCATCCCCTCCCAGTAAGCCACTCCTCCATGGTTTTCTGCTGGTGCCAGTCCAGTGCAGATGACAGATGCCTGTGCAAATGCTATCAGCTGTACCAGTAATCTCTCCTATGTTGCTCCAACCCTCCCAGGGCACCAGTTTCCCTCACCATCTTGGAAACGAGCATGCATCTCCCACCCCTCTAGAGGGGAGAGAATGGCTGCACACAGGTGTTCCCACATGCTTTGTCACCGAGCCTCTGCGACAGTTCCATCATGTGAATCATCATCAGAGCTCCTCCAGCGTCCAGCTTCTGCCTTTACTGTTTAGGCTGTGTAATAACTTAGGTGTTTTCCTGAGAAAATGAAATTACTACCCTTGCAGTTTTTAACAGGCTCACCATTGATTATACAATGAGTGTTGAGGCTAATACTGACACTCCGCAGTACTTGAAGGTAATGCATGTCACTTTCAGGAACAGATTTTCCCCATTCCTGCCAGTTGTTAAAAAATATTTGTTGCAGATTGTCCAACCAGAAGAAGAGCAAAGACTCTTGCCACCCTTTTTAAGTAAGGCTTTAGCGCAAGAGGCACATTAGATAAACACCTTCTTTGTAGGATGAAAATTGTTATTAGTGCTTTGGAGAAGAGCTGTTTGAGGGAGTCATCATTCCCAGTATTTGGTGTTACATCATGGTTGGGTCAGTGACCTTTTCAACTTCACTGGGAATCCACTGAGAAACAGCTGTGGTGTTTTTTCTCTTGAAATGCAAAAAGGAAATTCCTTGCCTTAATGTCTAGAATTGTTAGCATCACTGCAGTAAACTTCTGGGGGATTTTGTAGAGCACTTGGTGTTGTTTTTTAACCGTGAAATGCTGATTTGTTTGTCATTTATAGGGGTTACCCCAGGGTGAGCCAACACAGTTTAGTCTTGAGTCACTTTGGTCCTTGTGCCTATAAAAATGTGGCAGACCTTTAAAACTGCAATGGGAAACAGATTACAGATTACCCAGAGACATATTTTCCTCTCAGATGCTAAGGAGATTTGAGCAGAAGCAACTGATCACTGTATTTGGACACTGCAATTTTCCTGTTCTCATGCTAGTTCTGATAAAACACGTGCTAATGTCAATCACTGATATAGCAGGGAAATATCTACTGTTTTTCAGGTAAAATAGTTAAGAGTTTATCCCAGAGTGAATGGTCAAAATATGAAATGGAAGAAACATGAAATGCAAATAAAGTTTCCAGTGTGGGACTGAAGACATCCAGGGATTTAAAGGAATTAAGGAATGAATGATGTAACTGCACTTCTAGCAGTAATGTTTGCAAAGGGTAGATTATCATAATGTTCAGCGGTAAGCAACTTGCTTTGCTGAAGTCAAAACCTTTTTAGAATTTACTCCAGTGGCAGAAACAGCTTATGACAGGTAATTTGAAAAATCCTCACCAAGACTTCACTGAAATCAGTGATTATTCTATGGACCTGAATGGCAATGCATATTTTATTTTGCCACATGGAATGAAAATATCAGGTCTGTGTTGCTTTTAACTATGCCCATGCAAATACTTGCTCCTTACATACCCCTGTTGCCATACGGCCTGGGGAATACCCACTATGAATAGTGCCTGAAGTCTTGAGAGACAGAAGTAAAGGTGAATGAAAACAGTCAGAAAGCCTGGAGAGGAGCTCAGGGTTGTGGAATAGTGCTGGAAAATGAAGCTTGCTTTGGGATTGCCTCCCCTCAACTTTCTAGGTCAAGCAAGTGAGCTGCAGGATGGTCTGATTACCCTGGGAGGGAAAAACATTTTATCATTTCACATTTAGGTGAAATAAAATCAAGGAAATTCACAGAAACTCCAGTTGTGTGTCAGAAGGAAGGAAATGCAGCTGGGCCCATAAAATAAAAGTTATCTGTTGCTTCCATTCCTCTCTCACCACTCAGCTCCTTGTGTATCTCCACATGGCCTTGTCTGTTGTTTCTGCGTCTCTGCCACTGGTCCCTCAATTTCTGTGCATGCACAATTCCTCTTGGCAACACAAAACTTTAGTCACTTTGTACTACATACTGCTACATGCACTATAATCCTGCGACTTTGGAGCTGTGAAAATTACATCCTCCCCATCAATCCTGTGTGAGTTTGTTCACAGATCCCACAGTCTTTCTCTTGCTGGGGGACTAAGACCTTCCCTTCTGTTTTGAAAAACTAAGCAAGGAATTTCTCATCTCATGAGAAAACTAGCACCAGTCTAAAATGTCATGAGGGGAAGCAAGATAGGGTTTGTCAGTGTATCAGAATTGCTTAATTTGTGTTGGCTGTTCTCTCTCTTACAGTATTCCTTCAGGAAAAAGACTGTCACACTCTGTTACTTTGTCTGTGGCACACTATGGGGTGCTCCTGCTAATTCAAACAATTTCAAAGGAACTGTGAAACAGGGATGAAAATTCTGTTTTCCAAGGAAAGAAAAGCCTCACTAGGAAAGATTTTAGAAAACAAGTGACACAATACGGAGAAATGGTTTGAAAATTGCTTGGACATAAATTAGGTAGTCCAAGTGAGAAAAGTCCGTGAGGAACTTCTGCTGGAGTAAAGAAAGCTAGGTGGCTTGGTGGTAGATTAAATTCTTTGCAGACAAAGGCAAATTAATGTAAGTTGTAAGGAAAAATCAGAACGATGTATTACTCTAAATTAATCACAACCATGCAGCAAAAAAAAAGCATCACTATGGTCATCTTAGCCAAACCATATGCTCTGACAGCAGCAAAAGTGTTGGCAACCTGATAAAATGTAGGAGGGAAAAGATAGAAAACAATCTTGGAAACAATATAATACAATTATAAAAGCCAGTGGCATGTCCTCTCTGTTCCTTCTTGGTGAACCAGCTTGAAAATAATACTGGAGCAATACTAAGGGTCCATAGAAATATATGAAAAAAATTGTTAGAGGAATGGAAATGTGGTGTGATCTTTTTCTGTAAGGAGAGTGTGGAAAGTGTAGAGATGGTTAGATTAGGGAGGAAAAAGACATGACAGCATGACAGAAGAGCAGAAAATAATTACTGCTGTAAAGAAGATTGCCTTCCCCTCAAAACAAAAGCATCGGGACATGAAACTGAATAACAAGACATGTACAAGCAATGAAACACTCCCATTTATATAATGTTTAATGGGTGAGTTGGACATCTACATGAACAACGGGAACAGAAAGATTTTGTTGGAAAAGAAAAGAAACAGGAAAACACATCTGTGTGATTTGAGTCAAAACAAAACTGCAGTGTTAAAGAGCAATTTACCCTTATGGGCAGGTAATACTCTCAGTATCCTTTATGAGCCATTCTTCTGAGAAGAATTTAGGCAAACTTTGAAGCAGGGTACTGTGATCAATAGCTCACATCTACTCTCACACTGAAGGCAGCTGTGTTCCGGGTTCGTGCTGTGGTGGGGACGAGCAAGACCGGCACCATATATAACCAACATAATTAAGGCACTGGAAGGAGCTGAAGAACCAAGATGCCATATCTGAGCAGGCAGAGACAATTCAGGATGTGACAGTGAGGTTAGTGCTGTCTAGAGCCTTTGGTCTCTGTGTGCCTGTCCCATTTGGCATAATTCTTGATAGGCGACCCATGCAGCATAGGCAATAGCTTTTGTCTCCAAGATTTTCAGATCTGTGGTGGCCCATGATTCAACAAGGCATCCAAAAACTTGGGAAAGGGAAGCCACATCTGGAAAAGCTGGGTGCATGGTGGCCTTACCTAGACTTACTTGGCCGCATAGAGAGTTGTGTGGGTGAAGTACAGTAATTTCATGACTATAAGGCGCACCCTTTTGACTAAAATCTTCCCCCAAACCCGGAAGTGCGCCTTATAGTCCAGTGCGCCTTATATGATGGACTAAGTTGCGACATTTGCCACCCCAGAAGTGTGAGCCACAATTGGGGGTCAGTGCCGCGGGAGCGCCAAGCCGTGATGGGGGGCGGGAGCAGGCGGCCACGGCCGGCAGGAGCTGTGTGGGGAGGGAGGCAGCCAGCACCAGCCCCAGCCCCGACGCAGGGGGAAAGAGGAGCTGCCGGCCACGGGGGGAGCGAAGTGCTGCCAAGCCCCGCCAGGCATGGGGGGAGCGAAGCGCTGCCAAGGGCCACCGGCTGCGAGGGTAGCGAAGCGCCACTGAGCATTGTCAGGCACGGGGGGAGCAAAGCCCCGCTGAGCACGGGGGGAGCGAAGTGCTGCCAGCCACGGGAAAGCGGTGGCGCAGCCCCTGCAGCCGCAAGAAAGCAGCAGCAACACAGCCCCTGCAGCCGTAGGGAAGGGGCAAGAAGCGGCAGCACCGCCGAGCCGAGTAAGGGGCAGGTGGCGGGCTGGCTCCGCGGAGCCGCGATGGGGAGCAGCATGGTGGCACAACGGAGTCGTAAGGGGGAATGGCATGGCAGGAGCGCCTAACCGAGCGAGGAAATGGCACGGCAGCTTCGCGGAGCCATGAGGGGGAACACCACCGCGGCAGCACGGAGCCACAAGGGGGAGGTGGCCCTGAGGCTGCGCCAAGCCACGCTTGCTGGCACCAGGGTCGGGCAGGAGTGCCAGGGCCCACTGCGTGGGGAGGGCACTTGGGGCTGCCTTTGAAAGCCTATGCTGATCTGTGAAAAATGTTTCTAAATTGTGCACCTGCCAGTAAACTCCACGATTGTGGGTTTCCGTTACTAATTCATTACTTTGTTGCATGCGGCATGGATCTTCACGGAAAAAAAAGGTGCGCCTCATATGATCTACAAAGTTGCGAAATTTGCCAACTTCCAGGGGGTGCACCTTATAGTCTGGTGCACCTTATGGTCGTGAAATTACTGTACTCTACTGAGAGCAGACATCTTCCACAGAGTTTTCTGTGTGAGTAAGGACAAAAATTTCTAGCAGATGTATTGCAGCAAGTAATTGTTCAGGATCACTTTACCATATCTGACATCTTAATATAAACTGCACACATTTGTTTATATTAAAAACATAGAAACATTTCTCGATTATGTGCTGGTGGGGTAATTTTATTCAATAATTAGAGATGATGGCTATCTTTAGTCTTGCTCCATACAGGAAGTTAAACAGTTGCTTGTCAGTCTCATCATCTCCTTTCCTAGGTACAGCTATATGTTAACTGGAACTACGTAGAAATTATTTTCCCACACAAAATGACATTTTGGGAGATGTTTCCATAAAACTTCAGTGTAAAACACTCCAGACTAAATGGTTCTACAGGGTATTTCTGTGGTCTAAAAGAGAATAAATCCAAGCCTTGGTCTGACTGAGATGTAGCAATTAATTCTAATTCCAACTCAAATCAATGAGTATTTCCTGTGTTCCCAATAGCCAGCTGTGCCACATAATGCCAGTGCTCAGACTAGGCAGTTTCATTTTCACTTCAGGATGGAAATCATATTTCAAAAATAGTACGTTTTGCCAAGAAAATGAAACAGTATTTCTATGGCGACTATGGACCGCTGTTACATTTTATTGCATGGCTCAATAACGATATTGCACTTTGTCTTGTCAGGTCTACTCAAATTGCCACCTGGTAGAAATGTTTTCTCAAAGGTCAGCCTTTTACAAGAGAAACTTGTGAGTCAGTTGCTCAGCCTTGCGGACAAGCAAGCCCAGAGATACCTGCATATGTAGTGGTGATGTAGCTGCTGAATTTGTGAGCATTCATAAAATGGTTGAGATTAGTAACTACCCCTATCATGTAGTTCAACCCCAGCACTAAAACCAGGCCACTGACAGCAGTTTGCCCAGGACCATAACAAGAATTTTTAGCAGAGCCTGTTTCGATAGGAGAAGGGGAAATTCTTTAAAAGGCCAGGATTAGACAGGACAGATTCAAGGTCAGGATGGTTGGGGCTCAGAGCAAAGAAAGTCCCAGCTCATTGCGGGTGCTTGGACTAGTTGAATTTTAAAGGTGTATTTCAATCCAACCCATTCTATGATTCTAAGTCAAGTTTTGAACACCTTCAAGGATGGATATCTGTTCCAGTGACCTTAGAGTAATAGTTTTTTCTTCTTTTATAATAGAATTTTCTGCCTCTTGGCTTCTCACTTGGCACCACTGATGGGAGCCTGGTTCCATCACCTTTACTTCCCTCATCAGATGATTATTGATACTGATAAGGCACATCCTGAGCTTTTTCTTTTCCAGGTTGAACAATCCTATCTCTCCCAGCCTCCCTTTGTAAGGTATTTCTGTCACTTAATCACCTGAGTGACCCTTTGCTGGACTGGCTTCAGCAGCTTCTCTCTGATCCTAGGGAGCCCAGAACCCAACACAGTACTCCAGATATGACTCAGTGAAGTAGCCAGGAAGGATCACATCTCTCAACCTGGTCACAATCATTCTCCTAATGCAGGCCAGCATGCTGCTGGTCTTTTTATGCTACAAGGATGCATTGGTGGCTAGTGGGAAACACATTGTCCCCAAGAGTTCCCAGGGTCTTTTCTGCACAGCTGGTCAGTCCCAGTGTATACCAGTACTTTTCTTCCTTAGGTGCAGGACTTGAGATTTCCCCTTGATGAACTTCACGAGGGTTCTGTTTGTCCGTGTTTTCAGCCTGTCAAGGTTCATCGAGTGGTAGCACAACCCTCTGGTATATCAGCCACTGCTTCCAGTATTCCTGTAGCTGTACTGATGTCTAGTGTATATTACAAATCTGAGGGACAAAGGTGAGGAAAGAAATCTTCTCAGGGACTGATCCAGAAGGCCAAGACAATCTTCAGTACCCCACTAAGTGTTAATCCTCTGGAACTGCTGGAGAAATCCTGGTGATAATGAAAACTGACGTGGTTTTACCATTTTCTCCTACTGGACCAGGCATTTAGGTTTTCTTTTCAAACTGATGCTTAATTTTTCCTTTTGCCTTCTGTATCTTAAACTCCTGTTGTTTGCAGTTGGAGAGAAGACTTCAGTCTGTAAGTAAAAGACACTGCATAAAATCCTCTTCACTATTAGCCAACCTTGCCTGCAGTACTGTTGAGCTCAATGGCTTCCTTCCTGGACTTTGCCTAACCTTTATCATTTTCATGGAAGACCTGAATTGTCATTTCTATTTAGGTTTCCCACACATTTCTGGCATGCAGGTGAACCACTTAATTGGAAACATCTTCTGTCTCCTAACAACAAAGGATTTCCTGGCTTGAAAAAAGTTTTCTTCATCAAAAACAAAGCAGACAATTGTGCTCCCTTTAACAGGTTCTTTCATGAATTTGATTAGATTGTGGTGGGTGTGTAACTTTCTGGCAAAGCAAAGAGAGCATCAAATTAAAATTTCATTGTGTGAAATAATCCTCAAAAATGTCTAGCTTTCTCCAGATTCCATTAGCTATCAGATAAACTGGGCAAAAGCTTTGTTTGAAATCAAGAAGAGACCTGGAATTCTTACCTCTCTCATTCTCTCCTTTTCTCTGTCTACATACACAAAGAACAAAGTTTAATAGATAGCATATGCTGTTAGCTGAGCCTTTGTTCCTGCCCCAGCAGAGTCAATGCACTGCCAAGTCTCTCTCTGTTTCAGTGTGTCTCCCCATTTTTGGCTTGGGTTCCCTACAATAAGAAGCAGTCTCATACAAAATTCTGAAGATTCACAGTGCATTTAAATGGAAAATTTGAACCATCACTCAGAGATTGTATTTTTCAAATCTGACTCCTTTCAGTGGCCAGAATCTAGATGGTTTGCCTATGGTCTGGTAGCAGTGGATAAGAGGTGATTTAGCCTCCTTTCCATCTCTGTGCAAAACCTTAAAAAATTGGAAAGTAATAAGTCTCATTAAATTAATGAGATGTAGAATGTTATGCTTTTGTTACTGTCTTACGTGTTTAGGTTTTTTTTAAACAATATGTCAGTATTGAAGACATTAGACAGGTTATCAAGCTTAAATTATTTAAAACGACTCTGTGGCCTACTCTGTGGTCATAGAAAGGTTCTTAGGTATGTGGATAGATATGGTGCCCAATGGCTGGGTAATTCTTTAACCTGACCCCTCCAGGCGTATTTCCCAGGCGAAAAATTCTCATATTTTTCTGTATTTAGCCTGTTACAATTTGTTATTCTCTCTCTTTTTTTTTCCCTTTCTCCTTTGATTCTTTCTTCTTGATTGTTGAATTACACAGGCTTTTAGCTTTATTCCTCTTACTAAAGGTCAGATAGATTAAACGGTCATGTACTGATAAATCTTCATGGAATACTGTGCAAATATGAAGGTTAGAGATTATAACCTTGGATTGGCTGGTCCTGAAAACTCCCACAGTCTTCTTTTTATCTCTACAGTGCAGTCAAAAAACATGTCTGCCAGCTCGGTTTGCTGAGGAGCACATTTTATATCAGATGTTTCCGACCTGGTGGTAAGCAATGCTGCATAGTACAGTAATTTCACAACCATAAGGCACACCGGACTATAAGGCGCACCCCCAGGAAGTCGGGAAAATTCGCAACTTTGTAGATCAGATAAGGCACGCCGGGCTATAGGGTGCACTTTTTTTTGCAATGAGGCTCCGCCCCCAGCTCTCCCCACACGGTTGCTGGCTGAGGCCCCGCCTCAACCCAGCAGCCATGGGCCCCCAGGCCCGCCCAAACCCGACAGGTGTGGTGCCCCAGGCCCCCGGGCTCGCCTCCACCCAGCTGCCGTGGCCCTGCCGGCTTCCCCCACGGCTCATGGCTCACACTACCGGGGTGGCAAATGTCGCAACTTTGTCCATCAGATAAGGCGCACCGGACTATAAGGCGCACTTCTGGGTTCAGGGAAAAATTTTAGTCAAAAGGGTGCACCTCATAGTCGTGAAACTACTGTACATGCTTTTTGTGAAGTCTGAGACAGGCTGAGGAAGGTTTTGCCTTGAATCTGATTAATGGAGTACATTTGAAAGGCCTCCAATAAACATTTATTATCACATAGGCATGTCTAATGGCTAGTGAAATGCCCTGCTGGAATAGAAGGATCTTGAAATAATGTTAAAGAAACACAGCTGAAAGAAGCTGAGAAAAAAAGACTCAAGGTTGAGGTAGGCATCCCATCCCAAAGACATCACATTGCTCTGTAAAATATACCAAATGTAACAAATATTACACGTTTGAGTATCCCTGCTTACTTTTTGTGTCCTAGACTTCCACTCTCACCACGCTTACTTTTACAAAATCCAAAGTGCTTGCCAAGAAAAAGTTACTAGCTGCCAGTTGCTGAGGTGTGCAGTCTGAAGTTCTTTCAGCAATGAACCTCCTCATGTATCCCCACAAACTGATGGGTTACAGATACTAACTTTCAGCAGGCACAAGTACTTTGTGACGCCTGTGACAGATCAGCTGAGCTTGATGCTCTCTGTTAATTAGGACAGCTCATAACCCCCTAAGCTGAAGTTCTTTCCAATCTCTCAGAGGAAGGTCTTGGAGCACATAAGCCATTTCTCACTTTTCTTTCTGGCTGGCCCTGGGTAACAGTGCTCGCTCCTCATTCATATTCCCTTTGTACTTGGATGACACCCCCTGCTTTGATTTCCCATAGGTGGTAGGTATGTGTACTTCAACACAGTGCAGTAGAAACTGCTACTGCAGCTAACGAGTCTGCAGCGTGGATCACAGGGCAGTCTCGTGTAAGGTGTTAGTTCCATACCAAATAAAAAAATTGTGATTCAGAGATAAGGCTGGGGTTGCTGCAGCCTCCTACCAGAAAAGCATCAGACTTGTGGCACCAGCACTAGTAGACTAAGAAAGTCAAGCTTCTTTCTCTCCATGAACCAGATTACCACCAGAATAAGATCCCTTTTTGTGTGGTCCTATGTGAACATCTGGTTTTGAGTGCCATGTTCTGAGTTTTTCCAACAAAGCAAGAGTCGCACCTTTGGTTCTTGGTGGACAGAGTCACAGCACATGTTATTGTGGCATGAATGATTTATTGCCTTTATGCCACAGCAAGCACGTGTGGGGAAACTTAATAAATATCCCTATTCAACCAAGATAATGGAAAGAATTAAATTGGTTGGCACTTGGATCAAAGCTCATTAGCCTTGCATCTAACACTTGACAAGCAGAGATGATATCAGAAAGGGAGTTTTCTTATGCCATTTTCTGCATGTGTTGCAGGGATTGTTCCTGTGTAATGAGATCATATCTTAGTAAAGAATGAGAAATAGTATTTCTGCCGGTTGTCAAAACCCATCTGAACATAAAGTTTATTTAAACAAATTTTTTTGCTATGAGCTCATATAAAATCTCAGCAAGTTTATCCATCTCTAATTAAGTTATATGGTCATTACATGGAAAATCCACTTCAGATAAAGCAAAGCATTTTCATCATCTAGTAACACAAGTATCAGGTCACAGCAATTATGTGCAAATGTCATATATCTACTATGCCACTGCAGTCTTAACATGTGCATGTTCTGCACAAATAATGAGGAGTTTATTCTGCTCAACAATGTAGTAGATGTGACACTGCATCAACAGGATGAAGGAGCTGGTCAAGCCTAGAAAATGAGCTGACCCTCTACAGAGTCTTTGTCAGAGTGCTCCCATTCTGATAAACATTCCAGATTACTATTTCCCCTGCCTGACTTTCACAAGCAGAAAAAAACCCCCACACAACAGAGTATATCTCATGTGAACCTCCTGCTGTGTGTTTGAGTATCTCCACTGCACTGATCTTCATATTTTTCTGTGGATTCCAGGTACACGTCCTGTGAGATGATGGAGTAAGTGAGCCACACCTGCTACCATATTTTAGCTATCAAGCCTTTCTGTTCCAGCCTTGCAGCCACACCTCTTATACATACCTAATCACTTTTCAGCTACTGTAGTCTTCCTCACAGGACTTCTTCCTCCCTTTGCCGGGCCAGTGGGGTGTTTCTGCCAAAGCCATCTTTCTTATTCTGGCCATGGCAACTGCTTCTCTGGATATTGGCCTAGTGGTGTCTGAAGAGTTCTGATATCCTAGTTTTGAAGTTTGCTTTGCAGCTCTTCTTGCTTAATCTAAATTATTTTTCTCTACCCATTTAGTTCCACTCAGCCATGCTGGCTACCTCCCTTGTTTCACAAAAGTATCCATCCCCTCTTTCTCTGTCTTCACCAAAGCTGATCTCACAACCACCTCCTTCTGTCACTTTTGGCAGTCAAGGCTGTGAAGAAAACAAATGAAAAGAGACATTCATATGCCTTGCTATTGCTATTCTTGTTGTTGTCACCTTTGTGATTTCTCTTTCCCATCTAGTGTGCCTGTCTGCGGCCTTCACTTGCTGCACACATGCTAGACACGTTCATCTATCTGAGAATACAGAGAATATTCTCCAATCTGCTGCATTCACTGGCCAAAGACTCCCACAGGAGAATTCATACAGCAAATATTCTTTTATGGGACAGAGCTACAGCATTAGACAAGCCTTTTGTTTATGGTGGGACACAGATATATGCAGGAGGTTCTTTGAAACTATTATATTATAGTCATGTTAGCTGAAAAGCCAAAGAAAATGGTAAAAGAGGCAAATTTAAAGAAAATCCAATGTTACAGCAGTGGATCAGAAAATAGCTTCCTTTCTGTCCATAGAAATTAATCTTGACTTTTTTTCTGGAGCAATTTACAAAAGCAACTATGGGCAAATAAGTACTGACATCTGAATCCACTGTGTGAGTATGTTGAACTTCAGGAAAGATCGGTAATTGGCAGAAGTATTTGACATTGCCAACTGACCAACATGCTCACAATTCTATTGTTATTTGACTGCAGCCGTTTTTAGAAAAAAAAAAAAGCACAAGCTGTGCCAGACAGAAAGTGAGGGAATAGTGAGCTGCACTTCACAGCAATGGTGAAAACCAACGTCCTCAATGTGCTGACCATAAGCAAGGCTATCAGTCACTTCACTAATGTATTCTTCCTGGCTCCAGCCACATCCATATTTACTAGATCCATCAAAATTTCTCTTTAACTTCCTTTCTCCCCCTTCAGAAGCTTGAAGAAAACAAAACAAAAGAGTAGCCAAAATCTAATGATTTATATGATGAATTTTTATTCACTCCACATGGTGAGATCATTCTGAGAGAGAGCTGTTCCAGTCTCCTGGCTGAAGATCCTGAGGGACAGGTGGGCTCAGGCCCCTTACAAATCAATTCATTCATTCATCACCGTAAAATGCATACATTTCACTGATTTCCTTTTTGTGTGTGTTTGTGTGTGGGAGGGTGGGAATGTACACACCCACAATTAAGTGTGTGATCTACCGCACCACCTTAATGGTTAGTGTGCCTTATCCACAGGCCTGTCTAAAACTTGACACCAAAAAGCAGCCTAAGGAGGTTAAGAGAACTCCAGAGCAAGAAGCAGAAGCATGGAGTCCCATACTCTGGTCACAGCACACATTCCAGCAAGGCCACCATCACACAAGGACTGAAGTTCAGCTGACATGCTGTAAAAAAGGTGTTGTGTGATGGAAGGGGGACAGTCTCTCCCTGAACAGAACAGACCTGCATTAGGAGGTGGCAATAATACAGCCTTTCCTTTTTTTCCAACATCAGTCTTATATGAACTCAGGAAACCTCCTAGATCCTTATCTAAATAGAGGAGCACAAGTCCAAGTCTGTTTCCTGCAGGGCCATTGTCAGCAGCTTCACAGGGCCAGGTTCCTTGGAAGAATCATGAGCGTGAATCTGAGCCCTTACCTGACCCACACATTATTAAGAGTTTCTCACATACAAGGTGCTCTTTCCACTACCCAAAAATATTTGCAGCAACATAAAAATATACTGCTATTGCATTTTTCATATGTAAATACATATTTAAATACTTCTCATCCTTTAATTATACATACTGTATCGAATTTTCCATTTCAGACCCTCAGGCTTTTCAAACCAGCCTTGCTACTCTATGTTGTCTCTTCCCAAGCCATGCATTTTGGTACCTGATCATCTTCTGGGTGGTCTTAGATAAGCTGCTCTTTGTATGAATTTGCTTCTGCATCTCTAAGTTAGACTGGTAATATTTAAAAGATTCAGTGTGCTTCTTTTTCTCAAAGAATGGAGGAAATGCAAAGGGCTATGTTCAAATAAAAAGCTGCTGCCTTTACACAAGCAATGTTGTTCAAATTCTGTCATTAGAGCTGATTTTTGAAGGATTATCAGAACAGAACCTTTTCAAACACCTCCAGATTTTTGTGCAACATCCTTTTTTTCCCATTAGCAGCAAGTTCTAAAACAGAGTTAGCTATCTATTTGTTGGCAGTTGGCAGAAGGTCAGCATTCCAACGTAAAGCGATCTTTTTTTGTCTGCCAATAATGCAATATTAACAAATTTGTCTTGATATTTATCTGTTGTTATGTCTGTTGTTAGACTGAAGAAAACAAAACTTGGAACATTGCAGCAACTATTGTTTTAAGATATCTGATATGGCACTGAAGACTTTCCTTCAGGGATTACCAGTTTCATGGCAATGCAGAATTATATAATGTAAGAAGCTCTCTTGCATGTTACAGGTTCTTTCAAAATGCATCTTCTTTCACAGTCTCAAGAGCTTCAGATTTCGTTTCTGCTGATTGGAAACCCAGCTTTGTAATCTTATTTCTGGTAGGTTTAACATGAAATAATGGGCTATCTGAACCATCTGGGTAGAAATCCATATCATATCCAATATTTAAATTTTCACAGCAAGAGTATTTGGGGGTTGTCTTATAGTAATCACAGTATCAAATTTCCGTATATCAGTGCTGGGAAAAAAGCAAGAAGAATGTCATGGTTTGTCAAAACCACATGCTTACTGCTAAGAAAGACCCCAGAAGAGTTATTAATGGTCAGTTAGGTCTTAGGTTAGGCTGAAAAAATGAGCCTTGAATTTTCGCTGTCAAATGACATGCATTTCATCCGAGGAAATATCCTGCAATACTTTTCTCAATTTTATATTAGATAACAAACTATACTTTTTTTAAAAATACAAACTAGCAATTATCAGTCAGATAATTGAGAGTCAGGATCTTAACCAAGATAACTAAAAACCAGGTTTAGTTGAAGGCAGTAGCTTTATTGAAAATTCTTGAACTAGGACCTCAGAATTCAATGTTCTTTTAAAATATCCAATTCCTTTCTTGAAGAGTAACAGCAGCTTTCTTTCTTGCCTTCTTATTTTACTTATTTGCCAAGTACTTGTTTTGCATGGCTCGCAAAAACATTAAGAGTGAGAAGAAAGGTACACAAGAGGAAAGGGTGTCAGAGCATCAATTTATTAGCTACAACTGGATCAGATCAGTGGCTGAAACTGAAAAGAAATTGTGATTTTTATCCAGATTGATGACTATTTTGATTATAATATTGATGATCGGCAGAGACTTAGTGATCATTGTAACAGATGTGGCTTCCCCCGTGCTGCACAAAGGAGACCTCTTGCCTAAGCGGGAATAGTAATTACCGCCTGTTTTTCAAAACCTCCAGCCTGCAATTGAGTTGTCACAGTCTCCCAGACACTGCTCCAGGCACTGCAGATGGTACCAGCTGACACACTTCGGGCACATCATTACGAGCATGAGTAAACCACATGATTTCAGCTATTTTCCTGATACCTAATTCATGACAGGGAGTCAAAGAGAGATAGATGTCTTTCAGGAGGAAATATGGGCTCCATGGAGCTGCAATGTGATGAGGAGAATGTTCAAGTGAGAACACATCTGAAAGAAATTGCTAGCATGTAGTACAGCAGGGAACAATCAGCTTCTGTAACAAAACACTTGTTTCCACACTGAAGTATCCAAATTGTTTTTATATGAGACCCAAGTCGATACTATTGAAGACCTTTTCTGTTTATTTTCAGTCCTTCATCTATTGGATTTGCTGAAGAACACTGCTTAAGTTGGGAGTGAATACAAATACATCTAACAGCCCATTACAAATTATCTGTGTGCCAGGGGAATAATAGGTTTGTGCAACTGAGAAAAAAAAAGCAATTGCAAATGTTCACTTGGAATTTACAACACTTTGTGTTTAGATAATTCACTTTGAGGCAGTTGGTTTCCTAAGTCTGACAGTAACATAAATCACAGCTTGAAGCTCACTGCAAGTAAAATTTAGTCAATTTACTGAGAAATAGCAAATACAGTAAGTGTGATAGTGTATGATCTCTGGAAACAACACCTTCGAAGTAATTTACGGTAGTGAGAAATTAACGCCTGGTGTTCGATTTCTGACAGCAGCCTTGCAAGTCTACATGAAGAGAAACTGAAAGTAAAAAGGACTCCATGAAAGTGTACTTCACCTTACTCACTGTCCACAAACTGTTTGTAATCCATATCAAATTGAGTCAATTATTCAAAATTATTTTCATTACTTCTTGGAAATGGTTCTGTTTTTATACAGACTTTGAATGAACAGTTCACTGCAAAAGAAATAAAAGATACCGAAATGTGAAAATGCACTGTGCTACTTGTTTACAGCTACACTTGTTTGGAGAAATGATTGTTTGACAAAACCATATGTTACTGAGTCCAGATTCTGGTATCACTGTGATAAAAATAATATGCAAATAAAGCAGGCACATGCGTTTTGTAGTTTCTGTGAACTGAAGTATTCAAATGGAAGCAACAAACAAAGCTCTTACACCTCTACATGATCTTAATTGATATTCAATGTCTTGCAAGCTTTTCCATGTACAAAATTAGAAATAATGCTTGTGACTGGTAAGTTTTCAGATGTTAAAAATAAAAGGAAAGGGAACTTGGAAAGGTGAGGACCTTGACCAAGTTAGCCATCTCTTATGTATGCCACTTTTCTGGTTTCATCCTGCGTTTCCAGTCTTCTTTGGGTCAGTGTGTGACTAATAGACTCCCTTGATACCTCCATGCCATCTACATATGCAAATGCATGGCCTAGTAGAATTTCATGAAAATTCAAGAGGACTTTTAAGAAGAACTATAAAAAAAAACCCTCATGGCATGTTTTATATTGTCTTGCATTCTTACTTATCTAATGTAAATTAAAATAATTTCCTGTATCTAAAATTTGTGTTGGATTAGTTTATCAAACAAGTTGGTTAGAAAATGGATGGAAGTAGAAAATCAGTGTAATTGATAAACACATTAATTAGCCACTGTGTTACTGAGAAAACTGAGAAAACCCTGAGACAGATTAAGCACCTCTATGATTAAATTTGATGCTTTTTTAAAAAATTATTTTTCCAAGCTTCAAGCTTCAGATTCTGCTCTCCAGCCAAAGTGTAAGAGGTCTCTAAGCCAAAGAATCTGCTCAGGACTAGGGTCCAAGTCTCCTGTTAGGAGCCCATGCCTTGGGCCACCAGGGACCTCATCTTCTCTGTTGCAACTGTTCTGCTCTGTATAAAGAGCTACTTGCTCATGTATAAACAGGTTGAGAGCCCTGACTGCTGCCTGACTGATAGCGAGAGCTTCTTTCAGAACAAATAGTTAAAGAACAGTTCAATGAAAAGGTTTTTCTACTCTCACCATATTCTCTTACATATTACTTCAATGTGTAACACATAGCACAAATTAGGGTGAAACTAATTAAATCTTGGTATGTATAGTCAGACTTCTATATTAAAAATCTCAGATAAAATAACCTTATGTGATGGATATATAGAACAACATAATGTCACACTACTGTGTTACTGCTGTCTTCAGTTTCAAAACGTACAGTTTAAGTAATTCAATCCTATAAGACATGATAGATTTTACTCTGTAAGGGCTTGGAAAGTGTAGTGTACTTGACATGAAATTATTTAGGTGAAAAAAAAAATCTTGACCTTTTTCAAAAAAACAACTTCCACCTTCCAAAATCTGAGTTTCTGAATCATCAAAAAAGATTCTTAGTTTCACATAATTTCACAGTTCTAATGTTACATTCTCTTGAATTCAAAAGAAAATGCAGCTATGATCACAGTAACATAAATACTTGATGGTTAGCTTCAGATTTATGGTTGGTTTAAATTTAATATTTTTGGATGGCAAATTGTTCTCTATTTCTTCAGGTACAAGATATCCCTTGAAGATGTTGGTTACAGCTTGCTTAGAAATAGACTGCTGTCAACAGCACATCTCCTTGCCATGAAGGAGATGGGTGTCTAGAGACACCTATGGAAGTACTGCAGCTCTTGGGTTTGACCAAAGGGACTATCACACTACGATCCCTGTTTTTTTAAGAGAACCAGCCATCTCAGTCCTGTTCAGTATTTCAATGTTTCAGATCTTCTGTTTGAGTTCAAACAATTAGTTATAATGGGTGACCATTTCACAGTACAGTGTTCTTTCAATGAGGTCAGAAAGTTGAGATGAAGTTCAAATAAGAATTTTCAGTCACTATTTGAAAATGAGACTGAAATTTCCTGAAGAGATTAAACAGATCTTTGAAAAATTGTACCAGTTCTTTTTCATTGTGTTATGTCTTGACACTTGCTGGTTATAACCAGTATTTGTGGCATGAAATGAGCTATATATTTAAAGGTTTATGGCACTGTTTCTGAATCTGAAGAAGTATTACCTGCATTCAGGTAACTTTTTCTTTCCCTGTGTTGTTATCTGATCTTTAATTATATAATTTACAGTTTTACTGTGCCCAAAGCCTTTGCTATTCTTTAACATTTCCCATTTGTTTACTCAAGATTTGATGATTTGGGTTTAAAAGACACAAATTATTTGAAATCCAAGATTATTAAGGTTTTTTTTTTCCAAGACTACTATATTGATTTGGGTATTGTGTTCCTGCCTTTCTCAGCAGACACCTGTCCTCCAAACTAAAACAGCAACTTTTCATTCTTTGTCCATATATAAGCCGCACCTGATTATAAGCTGCACTTTCAGGTTCGGACCAAGATTTTAGTCAAAATGGTGCGGCTTATAATTGTGAAATTACTGTACTTTCTTTATCTTTTCTGCAACTTTTCCCTACTGATTCCTTTCTTCTTTTCTTAAGGAAGAAAATGAATGTAAATGAAAAATAAGATGTTACACTTTATGTCCTGATGAAAAACCTTGGAGCAACCTTCTACTGAACTTATTCTTGCAAACTGAACAGAACTATTTCTTGGCATGCTGTCATGAGTGTTGAGACAACCATGCTTTGATTAGATAGAATATAACTGCTTAAATGGCATCCAAGGTCCAGTTGCTGTTAGAATTATTACACCATAAATGATGTTAACATAACATCAGAACACAGGCCTGTGTCTCTTTGATTAGTTTTCAGGCACTGCCACCTGAAATATGGACCATATCACATATCATTTCTTTCCAAATCTAACTACCATCTGTACCTGAAAGTTTGCCTAGGTACCAAACAATATTTTATCTTCTAGAAGAGATTCAATAAGCTAAAAATAACAGAAAAGGAAAATAACAATGGATCTGTCCATTCCACCTGGATCCAATTGTTTCTAATCAATTGTTTTGGGTGGAAATTTCTGAGTTATGGGCATTTGGTATGAAATGACTAATGTCCTTTAGGTAGACTCAAGTTCTGACTCTGGGGACAGAGATCTATTGAAGTAAGATCTGACATTTTGCCCTAAAAGTGTAAAGGAGTTTTTGAAATTACAAGTGCTTTTATTTGAAATGTTCTCAGCTTCCTCAGAACAGATGGGTCTCACTAAGAACAGAGCCAAAGCAGACTGCTGGTGTAACTCATCTTTTTTTAATACAAATCCAGGTGACTCTTCATTTTCCCTTCACTCACCAAGTTTTCTGTCAGCCAGCATGGTTTCTGCAGTTGTTTGGTGTGGTTGTAGAGACTGGAGTGACTAGGAGTTACTGAGTGAGCCTTACCCATTTTCTAATTTACAGACAATGTCCCTTTGAAAACATGAACTCTAGCAGGAGCCAAAGAGAAGGCCAAGAAATGCTTTCAGTGAAAAAAACTGAATTCACAATTTCCTGCTCAGTCTCAGTCCTTACCAGCTGTGATTCCAGGAGCCAGGAGAAGAACATGACCCCAGGAGAACAGGAGGGCAAAGCTGCTAGCTGTCCACTGCCTTTACACTACAATCAGAGCAAAAGACAAGAGATGAAACAAACTTTGCTTCACTAAATATGTAGCTCAGATAAAAACTCTACCCAGGACACTGAAAGCAACAGTATATAGTACTCAGAGAAGCTTAAAAGGTTTTCTTGTACTGTTTGACTGCTTTCTATCGTGCAGCCAGATTTAAGCATCTCTTGAGCATAGAGAATCGACTGGATCTTGCATGCATGCAATCTTATCTCTATAAGACTTCAGCCTTCTATTGCAAAAGGAAATATCACAATAATATCCTTGTGTGTCTGGGTTTCAAATTTCCAGCATAACTGCTTTTAAGAAAAAGATAAGTAAGATCAATTTATTTTTTTAACTCCTCTCTCTCCCACTACCTACCCCTAAAAGAATTTGCTTGGAGCCTTGTGAAAATCATTATGCTTTTACTTTTGTTCTAGCCATTCACTCCTAGGGAATACAAACCTTTATCACTGGCCAGACCTCATTTTTTCTGGAGTTCATGCTCTGTCTGCTGTAACTGCCAATGACTGAGTCTAAATGCTGTGCATTGGTTGTTCACAGAAGTCAGAGTATTCTCTTCCTGCCTTTTGAAGGCTTTTTAAGCAGCCTGAACATTAGCCTTGTGACATCTGAGCCTTATGACATGTTATTTTAACAAATGTTTTTCAATGGCTTTAAATTCCTCAGGGCTGTACATCCCATCTGTAGTCACACATCTTCTTTTTACAACCTGACCCCTGTTCCCACTTCTGCCTGCTGGTTGCCACTCCCTGCAGCAACTGGAAGTTACTGGCCCCTCTTTTTGACCATCCTACAAGCTGATACTATTAAATAAACCCTTAACATTTCAGCCCATGTAAGCTGGATTAGCACAAGCCCACTGCTTGTGTCAAGTGCCATGCACATGGTGTTACTGCGGGCAGATCTGATCCTGCAGCCTGGCCAGCTGCTCTAAGAAGAGAGGAGAAGGGGGGACCCAGCCTTCCCTGTCCCTTAAGCACAGCCTCCAGCTCCTCCTACACTCTCCAGGGAGGGGTGCCTGGCTTAGAATCTCTGTTCAAACACCTAGCATATGTGGGCTTGTGTAGGGGAGGGCTAAATAACAAACAAATGATGCCTTCTCCAGTTTCATTTTTACTAGCATCTACCAGAGGACTGCAAATTGTAGTTAAATAACAGCAAAACCTGCCCTTTTACGAGTGCCAATCCCTCCCCATGCAGTCCTCTCAGATTTCCTTATCTACATCCTCTCTGTAACTTTTCAGTGCCCAGCCTCACCACTAAAATTTTTCAACCTTATGAAGCAATTATACCCTCTAATAATTATACTATGGGAGTAATTTTTCCCTAAGGCAAACAGAAAGCAAGGATGGCAGCTCACCAGCAATCTGTGTGAAAGAATTCTGTGTACTGTGCAAAACACTTTAGTAAGTTCAGTGTTACAGTTTGGAGAGAAATTTTCTTTATGTTGGAGAACACTTTCATCCTTACAAAATGTACATAATGCAAGATGATTTCTATCTGTGGTAGATATTTACAAATACAGACACATGCATACTCATAACCCTAGAAATATTCCTAGTGCACCTTCCATCAAAGCAGTCCAGGGTAAATATAATGCACAAAAGTTCTACAGGTGCTGGCTGTGGTATCTCAACTCCCTTCATATCTGAGTGCACACAGTTTTGGGTATGCTCCCCCCAGACTGTTCCATTTCAAGGTAATAACTCTTTGTGTACACAAGAGATATTATTTAACATATACAAACTGAATGTTGATAATGTTCACGCACAACATGTAGACCTGCTGACTCTGTGAAGAAGCAGTGTGGAAAGGAAGTGCGAGCAAAAACATGCCCATGCACAGAGTCTGAGAGGTGATAGAACATATTTACACTCTATCAGAGTCGTGCTCATTCTCTCTAAGGATGTCTTTGACAGTTGTTTTTAGAGTTACTCTTCTGTTTCAGTCCTTAAATCTAAAATGCTTGGTAAAGCCTATAAAAAGATAAAATATGTCTTTCACAACACAGATCAAAGTGAAGCTGTGCCTAGCACAGGGCGAGTTTTATTTTCTGCAAATGCTGCATGGACAGGGCATATAGCAGTCATTTGAGATAATATGAATTATTCCATTGAGGCAACAGAGCAAATTTGGTTTCTACTCATTTTTATCCTGAAAACCTGGGCCATTTATTTCATGCTGTAATTCATTGTATTTAGCATAATATTGCCCTGAAATATGCAGTTAATTACACAACTTCCTGTTTTAAATTCCATGGTAACTCTTCTCCTGCCAAAAGTGGATTGCTTTTCATAGAATTTTGCCCCTTTTTGGCAATATGTTGTTATGTATACTCTGTTCCCATCCTTATTATTCATGTTCAATGTCAAGAGACTACAAGCTCATGAGGTGAAATTCAGCATGTGATAAAGCTAGTGGCAAGCCTCCCAGGCATTCAGGAAAGCTGTGTTCCCACCAGGGCTGTTGCATTCCCACCACACACTTCTGCTAATGAAGCAGCACCACTAATTGCACTGGAAGGGAAACCCTAAAACAGTCACATCATTTTTCCTTAAAGCAAGTAGGCCTGCTATATTCTTTGATTCTCACAGTCTCTCCTGCACTTTTAACCTCTGGCTGTAGTCATGCAGCATCCATCAAGAGATGCCTCCCTCAGGATATCCGTGGAGCAGCATGGTGCCACCACTGCTTAAACTCATAACAGGTGAAGAGAATACCTCCTGTGTAATATGTGAAGGATGCAGATCTGACAGCACAAACTTCACTGTCACCTTTTTTTGTTGTTATTCTTGTCTGCTTTTATGCTGGATAGTTCTCTTTTTACATGGGGGTAATGCCTGTGGGTATAATCTGACAGGCTTACAGATTCAAAATATGCCTCCAATAAATTTTCTACAGGGTTCTTATCCCAGGATTTTTTCTGATTGGTTTAATGTTCTTTTGTTGTGAATTTCAAATGCTTTTGTAGCCAGCACTGTAAGCACCATGTATAAGACTAAATGCAGATGGATTTCTTTGTGATATGTAACAAATACAAATGTAAAAAGAAAAACACATGTACGCAAATATACAGACACATATTTATATGGTACAAGACAGCATATTTTATTTATCATAGAAACCTAATACAATAAGATTGTAAGTGTAGATTATTGGTATGCATAAACATATTGTGTAAGAAAAAGAATTTTTACTTTCACACTTTGGCCTTTCCTCTGGAAAATATTTTTTGAAGAATTCCCTACCAGTGTAAAACATCTGCTGCATAACTTTTTCACAAGCAGATTTTTGTAGCTGTATCATGCTAAACATACAAATCAATGATACCTTTTTTGAAAGTTCTTTTTGTTTTGGTTTGGGTTTTTTGTGGTTTTGTTTTGTTTTTTTCCCAGAAAACAAAAAGAAAAAGGAAGGATTATTCTTATCTTTTCAGTTAAAACATTTTATACTCTATATTTGAAATACTGTGCCTCATATGAGCTCTTCTTCTTCTGATCCTGGTAGTCAGACCAGGTATCTTCTGCATGACAGAATTGATAACTGTGTTAGCAAGACCCCTTAGTGGAAGGAATATGCTGTGAAACCTTAAGATATGAAATAGAAGTCAGACCAGAAAGGAAATGCTTAGCAGTTAATATGGAAATTAAAAAGAAATTAGCAAAAAACTAGCAATTAGAGATTAGAAAGAAACAGTTTAATAAATGTGCCAGAAACATCACTACACCGGAAAGTGTGGCAAGCCATCCTAAGAAGTGGTTTCAGAGAAAACACTAGAAAATGTGGTCCTCCCTTCAGGCATTCATTTGCCTAGTTTTGGACCAATAAAAATACTGTAAGCATTATTCATGTACCACCATTCCTCTTTGTTACAACACTTGACAAAAAACATTCAGAATTGAAGACAAAATACTACCGAGGATCTTGAGGGCTGCTCAACACCCACACTACGGAGTATGGGAGCAGCTACTCTAAGGCAATCGAACACTCAGATGCCACCTGCTACCTGATTACTGGGAAAAGGAAAATGAAGCCTCATAAATCCTGTTTTCCCTGGAGAACCACAGTTATTTTACTCACTATGGGCCATGAGCAATCATGTGGTAATATTAGAGACAACCACAACAAACCCACAGTGCCTATCACTCCTTCCCCAAGCACAACAGTACTCTAAGTGGCATTTGAGAGGGGAAAAGCCACCATCCTACATGCATTTGTGTGGGAAAGGAGGTGTCAAGGGCTGGTCATTACTAGACAAAGTTTGATGTGTTTACACTGAAGCCTTCAACATACTGCTCATTCTAGTATAAACAGATCAAAGCAAAGGGTATTATTATATATTTATGTAGACCCAACAGTGTCCTAGGCACTTAATTTGCCATTTGAGGCTATTCCCTTTGCTGTGATATTTCAGTCAGGATTTCCCATTCATCACACTGATCCCACTCTGGGGCTGGAGCACAAGGTCAGCTATCATTGGCTCTGTCATGTTCAAAGGCTGCAGTGCTCTGGTAATTAAGACTGTTAGATGGGAGGGCCTCTTCCTGCTATTTGATGTAGAGTAGGTGCAGATGAAAGATTTATAGTTTTAATTCAAATACAGGACTTGTCTTGGCAACTTAATTGTGTTTGCAGAGAAGTTCTGGACCCTTTCTCTTGCCAAGTCATTACAGAAAGGCCTCACATCTTGGATCTACCAGGAAGCTGTTTGGATTAAAGAAATAACCGAAGGGACTCTGCATTAGTGCTGATAGAAGCAATAAATATTTGCTTGTCCTTCTGCTTGTAGTAAATATGTTGCTTAAAATAGTACATTTCATACTTTGAGACCAAAGTAGATGTTTTACTTTCTTTCCTGTGTCTATATTAATCTCTCTAATCAGAATTTTCTTTTTATAGGACCTTCATTAAAATTAGTTACTAGTTAAGTGAACAGCTAGACAGAACAGGATTCTAAAACTAGATAATTGTTTCTTGAATAAAAATGTGATTATAAATGACAAAGTATGGTTTGATTCTATGAGCAAAATTCCTTCTACAGTTGTTCTATTACATAAAGTCATTGCAACTCTCCATATTTATCAAGAAGATATTCCTTGTACCTATCTACTAAATGGTAAACATCAGGTTCAGAGAGAAATTTCCGTAAAATTTGGGAATCACTCAAGGCACCCAGCCACATGCAGCTTTTTCAGGGACAGGTATGTAGTGTTTGAGTTCACATAAATTGCTTTGATCATCATCCTTGGCTCCTGGCCGCAGCTGCTGACAGAGGGAGGCTATTGCACTCTGAAAGGACAGACATGTTTTTGCCAGCAGATTATGGAATAAATCCCAATAGGTGAGGTAAGAAATCCCTTGGCACAGAAGCACCTCTCTTCTGTGTCTGGTTCTGGGAGAGGTGATAGGTGGTCAGACAGTGACCTTGTCCATTGTTTGGTTTACTTGTTTTGGGCATGGGATCTGCAGAACCATGGCAAGTTTGGGATCTGGGGCCTCACTCCAGCTCTGTTTGGTATAACTCTTCATGTGAACTGGCCCTTTAAAACCAAGGAAAATCAGCATGTTGAAATTATTTAAAAAACGCTTCCTAAAACAAGCTAGGTTTCTCTATTTGTGTGGCTGTCATTACGGAACATCTAAGCATTTTGCAACTGTTGCTGCAATTGTCCTGGTAAAAGGAGCTGAAGGCAGAATTAAAAACTGGCACTAGAAAAGGCATTTCTGCCCCCTAAGTGGCTGATAGTTTCCTGGTGATCCAGAAGCCTGTAGTCAGGCATTTTTCTGAGCATAGGTGAGCATCTTCAAGCTCATAAAAGCCTTCAGACTGTTGGTATCCAAAGTCCCATGGAAATCAGAACAAGGAATTTAACCTCAATTTAATGAGTTCCCAATATCCAGCATTTTCTCCACATACACACACTGCTAGCAAGGTGTGGCTGAGGGCACAGGGTGCACTCCCTTGCAGGTCCTCTGCAAAAGGAAGAGCAGAGGCAGTAAGGTGAGGCACACACTGTTCAGAAGTGCAGATGAGGGATCCAGGGAGGGAGGAAATGCCACCTCCCCAGGACCCCCAGCTCCTACTGCATTTGGGTAGTGGTGCTTCACCTCTGACCCCAACAGGCCAGTGGCTGTGGACAACATTTTAAATAGCATGAAGGAAGGACAGGCACCACATGAAGGCAACTGGAAAAGCTGAAAGCAACTGTATTTAATTGGAGAAAAGAGTTGTTTGTCGGGATTTTCTTTAGGCAGATTTTCCAGTAAGCACCGTGACTGTGTAACCTGGGTCTCATGTTGAGCTCTTGCCTGAGATCCCAACCTGTGGCCATCTCCCATGCCGCGTGGCCTTCCCAAGAGCTGCTCCCATCCCTCCCAGGCAGAGGTGAGCCACAGGGTTTGGAGTTCAGCCTCAGGGTGGAAAAGGGAAATGGTCTTTGCCGTTTCCTAAGTAAAGCCAAAGACTTCAGTGAGGGTTGGGGCCTCTCAGATACAGGCAAACACGAGCAAGGGAAAGGGAGCACCACAAGAATGCTTGGCACCTACATCCAAAGGCCATCAGGCAGAGGTGGGTGCCTTTCCAAGGGTTATCAGAGGCTGAAGGGGCAGAAGTGTTATTTGTAGGAGTGGGACTGTCCACCCCCGCAGAAGCAAGCTATGCCCTCCTGCTTACCAGCAGGAAAACTGTGAAAAAGTCTCTTGTAGCCTGTGCAACAAATAAACCTTATCATTTTTACCAGATGGTGGTGCAAACTTCCCCACACATAATCTAGATTCAGGCTGTGTATTGATGGAACAAAGAGGGCGGGACAGAGGGTGGGTCTTTCAATAAAGAAGTAGTTTTACCTCATGTCCAAGCACATACTCAACAGGTTGCCATATCACCTCTGCAGGATGAACCCTGAGAAGATTAATTGACTTTTTCCAAAAAACGGCAGCTTTTTATTCAGAGACCTACCAGCTCAATGTAATCTGGGCCAAGGCCATCCAGCAGTATGTACATCAGACAAAAACACTGGCTCTAATTTTGTGGGGTTTTTTTAACCTCATAATTTCCTTTTAATTCATAGATTCATAGATCTTACCTCCTAGCTGGGTCCAGAATCCAACTTTCTTCTGCACTTACTTAGTCTTCCTAACAATCTGGCAGCACACACTGATTGTACACACATGGTTGCAGGATATGACTTTATAAAGCAGGGAGTTTTACAGCCCTCAGTTTTAGTGTGTCTCATACTGCAATTTAACAGCAGAGCAGAGGTGGTCATGTCACCACCTGCTGATGCTCCTGCCTCAGAGACCACTGTAGAAACAAGTGAGAGCCATCCAAGAAAAGATTTGGCCTGTGTATTTAAAAAGGACTCCAATTCCTCTAATGAGACAACGCTGACAGAACAAGAAGCACATTACCAGAGAAAAGGGGAGAAATGTCTGTAGGAGATTAAAATTTTCATGGGTTTGAAAGTTTTCTCATTAGGGGGATTTGTGCTTTCGGCAGCAGGAATGGAGGACTGGGAAGGCAACTTTTCACCACCTCTGGAAACCTGAACAATTTTTCTTTGAATACCTGAAAGTAGATTTAGGAGCTTAACACTAGCTGTTGAGATTTGCAGATACTGGCCAGTAATAATGACAGATTTTCCCAGCTGAGTCTTAAATCTATCTCTCTTTGTTATAACCTCATAAAATGACAAGCATGATAGATAGTCCTTTAGCACATCCCTTTGTGTTTCTGTAGTCAGTTGTCATCTATCTGTTATTCTCCACATTATTTATTGGACATGTAACCCTCTCCTGAGCTCTAGAGGAGGTCTCAGACAATTCTAGCTCCACAGATGTGTGATTTTGGCAGGACACCTCAGCTGCCATTCCTCAGAAATAATCCTGCCCTGGTGCAGGGATGGCTTGTTGCAGAAGATCCCTTCTAATTAGCTGTGAAAGCTGAAGGAAGAAGTCCTTCCACGGTGCTGCCATTGCACTGAAGGGCCCCACTTTCTGGAAGGTGTCAGAAGAAATAAACATAATCAGATGCAAATAATTCGGAGATATGTTTGGAAAGTGAATACAATTTTAGATTAGTAATAGGCATCTTGACTGCTCTTTAGCAGAGTTCACTAATATGCACTGATCTCTGAGCTGCCATGACAAGGCTCTTATCAACTTCAAACCTGTTAATTTGAAGCTATCTCAGACTCACTGCACTATCCCTCTCTTCTTGTCTAAATAACTTTTCAAAAGACGTGGTCTCACACTCGTTTTGTTTCATCTATTTTGGTCAAATACATGCCCAAAAGTGCCACAGCACATTAACAAGCCTTCAAAGCTCTTTAGCTGAGTACTTTAACAGCCAAAGTCCCTGGAGCCCTGGGACAGTGGCAGACAGCAGAAAACCATGAGCTAAATGTACGAACAATGTCGCAGCATGTACCTTTAGATATACCTTTGTACATCTTTCTGAATTTCCCACACACTCTAAATCAGGCAAGCCATCTGTATCTTGAAAGCACAGAAAATAATACACCAGAAGAATATATGAAGTAGTATAATAATGCTGGCATCAAAAAAATATTTCTGCTGGACTATATCTAAATCAGGTCTGACTTTATTTGTATGGACAGTTTGTTTCTTTATTGGAGATAAAAATTCTCACAATAATTTAAAATTTTGATTATTATCACTCAAAAACTAAATATTGAGTTAGTTCAGTTTCTTCCTTCAAATCACCTGGGGAAGTCACTGACAACATGTATAAATTCTTGGAATGGAAAATCATAAAATACCCCAGAGCATCATTATTCCTCACTACTTCCTGAAATCCATTCCTCAAATCCTCCAAACTGAACATCCTGTGGATTTATGATTTACCGAGAGGTCCATGATTTCTCAGACCATTCACCCAGTTTTGTGAGGAAGTGAGGGATTAGAGGGAACTACACAGATAGGTCAGCCAAGGTTCATGTCTTGACTTAGCTGTAAGTTCATGGTGACATTTTCCAGATATTTATGGGGAGATGCTCATTTTATAGACACCATATGTAATTTTCTGAAGCAGGTATGGCAATGCCATGTGCGTCCTTGCAGAGTAGAAAGATGCTTCTGCCCCACCAGCTTTTTCAAAGACATCTGAAACATGGAGGAGTGGCACTGTGCTCTGTAGGTTAGAGAAGATAAAGCTGAGATGTGCTGCTTGTCCCAGGTTTCCAAAGTGATGCAAAAGGCAGTAAAAGTCTGTTTCCTTCCTCTCCACACAAGAAAACTGGATATTCTTGCTAGCAAGGGTGGACGACACCTCTGTAGACTCAGCCCTGAGGCAGGGAAGCCCAGAGCTTTAACACTTTCCATAAGGGTGGTCTGTGTCTCCAATGCAGGCTGGTACAATTCCTTATAAAGACCTGGAAAGCATTAATAACGTCTTCTGCTGTCAAAGGGTGTCACAGTAAACATTAAGGTTTATATCAGCAGCAGTGCAGGTAAGCAGCAGTGCAGTATACCGTTTGCCTATATACAAATTGTATACTTGCAACTGTTAATTTTTTGCTATTCTTTAAAAGGCCAAATGGTCAGTTTATGCAATTGTCTAATTGTTCCTAATAAAAAGCAGAAAGTGTGCATGTTGCTTTAAAAATAATTTTTAAAAAGGCCAGACCTGCACCTTCCGGTCTGGATTGGACATAACACAGCAAAAGGAATGGTGACAACCCAGCTGTGAGTGAGGGTTGGGAAGATGAGAACTAGGAGTGTGAGAGATCACTCAAGACCCTTTTTTGTATATACTGGTTTCCCTTCTCAGGAGTCATTTGGAGTAGATGTTTGAAAGAAGAGATTCTAAGCAGGACAGTGCCCTGTGGACATGAACTATTTCAGCACTAGTTGGAAAATTATTGTCACAGTTGAGGCAGATTCTGGATTTCAGTGCATTCAAATATAATATT